>NC_092820.1:101802452-103002452 GCF_023375885.2 Dermacentor andersoni
GCAGAGCAACATGAAAAGCTCACGCTACAGCTTTCTGTCGATCAATACATGCTACATAAAAGTGTTTTTCCAAGTGTGAAAGGAACCCGCCAATACACAATATAGCCGCGCCAATGGCCGCTCGAGGCACTGCTGCCTGTATTCGCGGGCATCATTCACTCTAGAAAAAACATTTTTATGTAGCACCGCTTGAGAAAAAGAACGCTGTATCAGGCGTTTTTCATGTTGTTCTGCAATTTTCTTATTGACACTTTTCATCGAATTATAATATTTTAGAAGTTCATAAACAATTGAGACTAAGGTTCTAATTAGGTGGAATGAAAAACGTTACCTGGGTATTTACAAGCAAAGGCAAACACCAATACGATGGCTCTGTCCAGCTATGTGTCATTTGTATATCTAAATATTGGTGTATGATAGTTGGGACACCCTGCATAACCCGCAAGATAGCACGATGTACGTATATGGATAAGTAAGTACCAAGCAAGGTACGCACGTAATATACAGCTACGCTAAACACAAGCGCTCTGTGAATCGTTGGATGTCCTTTGGAAATATTTAGTTTAGCGTAAGATCGGCAGACTTAAACAGAACATAACGAGACTACGTAAGGCGTGAAGCGGCGCTTCGGGTCCTGTCCCAGCCAAGATAATCCATTCATGAACCTCCATCCGTTGCTATACATCGACACGCCTCACCAGGCTTACAGACACCGCAGACGCCAAACAACTTCATAGTCTGAGAGAACTAGCTGCTATTAACAAGGGAATCAGGCAAATTGAGAAATAGCAAGAGCATTACAATCATTAACCTGTTTTTATATCCAGCCCAGAATGCAGGCACAAGCGATCTCCAATTACCACTGCCTTGCGCTAGCTTGCTCCATCTCGCGCTTGCAATTTTCCTTAATTCATCACCCTGCATAAATTTCTGCTGTCCTGGCTGCACTGTCCAGAACGGCAGCTCCACGTTTCTATGCTAATGTCAACTAGAATACCAGCTATCACCGTTTGCTCCCTGATCTACACCACGCTGGCCTGTCTCTTAACATTACGCATAACATGTTTCATTCCACCGCCCTTTGCGCGGTCCGTAAATTATTCGATGACTTCTTTGTTTACCTCCAAGTTTCTGTCCACTTTACTTGTCAACTCTCTGCAAGGGATTACTCATTATTTATTGGCAATGAACTATAGCGAGAGCGCAGAAATTAGAACAATTAAAACTTATGCGCGAGTAACGGGTGACACCATGCATGAGAATGGTATTCGTTCGTTAAACGTGACAAATACTTATAACCATACTATACGCAAACTACAAAACCATCATAGCATACGGAACATGTGCATTGAGCACAACGTCATTTCTTCATATACGTAGCACGTTGATGTTTGGTAACGGTCGCTTTTCTGAAACCCTCTGCTACATTATGGAGCTTGTGCGTTTTACGGGCCGAAAAACGTTTGAATGAAGGCCTAACTTAACCGTATTCAAGATTAGGATCAGGTAAGCGACATTCAATAAAATGCGAAGTTTCTTTCATCATTATATTGATAAATAAGTAGCTATCAATTCCCGGTTAACATTATATATTTAAAGCGCTCGGGGACTGCAGCTTTCTTTGTAGTGACGGAAGTGCACATTTGAGCTCATCTGTTTAACACTCTCAGACAAAGTGTTTTGCACAGAAAGGTTCATAGCAGTCCCGTACAAGAAGATAGGCACTAGTATATAAATTTCATTCAATTTATAATGTTCCGCCGCAGGGCACACAATGATATAGTACAACTGAAGCAAGTTAGTATTATAAAAATTCTAATTTGATAGAACCTCTATGCATGTCACCAGTTACGAGAAGCACGCACCCAAATTGGACAGAGAAATGTAGAATTTTAACTGTAGATAAACTTACCGGCTGTGAAAAGGCTTCTAGCAAAAAAATAATGATTATAACTTGTCCAAGCGTAACATTTTCAGTGAAAAAATAGCAGTGTACACACGTGCTCTTTTGCAGTTAAATACAACTATTCTGAATTTTTTTTAAATAGCTCACCACTGCAATGGATTTACTCCTGGTTAAAAGATAGCACGCATCTGGAAATCCAAAATCAAGAAGAGGGCCGACATATGGAGTAGCACACTGTGGTATACACACACGAATAAGGTGCCTCAGAAAGGCTGGACAGCCTTTCGATAGGACCTTCAGATATGGAATTTTACGGGCCAAAACAACAATCAGGCACGCCGTAGAGGGGGCCTCCAGATTGAATTTGACCACCTAAGGTTCCTTAACGTGCGCCAAAACTTATGTACATTGGTGTTCCTGCATTTCACCCCTATCAAAATGCGACTGGCGTGGCCGGGATTTGATCCCACGACCTCGTCCTTAGCAGCGCAACACCAAAGCCACTAAGGAACCACGGTGGCTGTTTTTATAGGATCTGTCTTCGTCACAAGCATCTGTGCTTGTTAGATGTTGTAAGGCTTCGCACAGGACTGCATTTTATTCTTTTGTTGTTTCCATTTGGGCCTTGCTAAAGGAAATAAGAAAATAGCGGCAATTTTATTTCCGCTGAGCTCTTTTTTTCCGATAACAACGGCTCAGGCATGGGACAGCGCAGTCATGTTAAAGCAACATCCATGCGTTTCACACAGCACTTGGTATTGTGTCCTTGAAGATACATTCACTTACGTCGTAATGCATACTGTATGGTATAGTGCACGCTCTCAAAGTGTGCACACCCTAAAACAAAAATATTTTTCATAATTCGCTCAATTGAGGCATGTGGGGCTCCCAATTACACATCGCCTCAAGATGACGAGATCGATCCCTAATAAAGCTTGTCGACCAAGTTTGAACATTTGCCTCGCAATATCGCGATGCTGATGGCCTGACGAGGATGAATGACCTGAGTTATGGCCTGACGACACCTTAACACAGAGGATCGACGAAAACAGGAACACTCGAAAAGGCACATTCAGGCTTTTTAAAACATGTCGCATACTTGATAAAACTTGTCGCAAACTCGATAGCGCCTAAGGGGCAACCGAATAAAGCTTCATATCACCCAGGTGATGCAAAGTCAGAAATACTGCAATTCATTAGAAAATCGAGTAGGTAGTAAACGTAGTTCCCCCCCTTTTCATCTACTTTCCGAGAACCAGGCATAAAGGTCGTACCGACCCACCTAAGATATCAAGGTGGCTTGGTCAATCAAGAAGTATCGGTTCCACTGTTTAGCACTGTCCTCCCTCTGTGTGTAGCCCAGTGGCAGTTACCAGGACTACATAGAGGGCTACAAGGTTCTCTGGTTCGTTTACGTTAACATTGCAGTACTGGTTATTCCACAAGTATATTTTTGAAAGGCGTCTGTTCCTTCTTTTGCGCTTTTCGATGCTGTGATGCAATCTGTTAGTGTGCTACAGTCGCCGGTGATCACTCTAGATGGCTCAATAATCAAAGTCACTGACCTTCCAAGGCTACCAACATGGCTTTATTTATTTGTGGACTTTTGATCTAGCTTCCTTGCGATCAATTTATTCGCTTAATTAGCTATATATTATAAACACGCCGACGATCACCACGGCAGTGTCCATCCTATATAGCAACGATGACGCACTACGTTTCAAGTGCGAGTTATTTGCGTGTCGTCTGTTATCGCCAGCAGAAATGCTTGAGTGTGAAGTAGACGGAGCCACATGTTAGCTTCTTTGGCCGATGGAGTTTGCAATCTCGATGAGAAGCTCGAAGTAGCCGTCGAACTTGGGGTCTTTCGGGCCCAGCGCTGGCAGCTTAGGCAGAACCTTGCATCCCTCCGATCCCCTTCCGTAGTTTCCACACACCAGACTCAGTGTCTCACCGAACACCTGCTCCAACAGGTTGATCGTGAGCTCCTTGCCACCGACGTCCTCGCAAGGCGCCAATACTGACTCGAGGCAGTCCACCAATTCACCGTACGAGCTGCGCAGAAACGCAAAGAGGTTAGAGATTCGAACGTCCAGATGGGCCTCGGGCGAGTTAGTCGAATGCTTCAATTTCTTCAGGTGGAAGCATTGTCTAAAGACGCGCGAACGGAATACGTGTTTTGCTGGGCATTGGCTGCACTGAAGCTAATGACGCATCTTGTTTTACATTTGCAACAAAACCTCAGCTAGAATTACCACAAATATATTTTTTTATGCAGGGACATGTTTTGAAACACGTTCGTTCATAAAAAAATGAATTATTATATCCCGAAAAAAATTTACAAATCAGTACGTCACCAGCTAAAGAAGGCATGATCGTATAACCTGCATCATGTAAAGCATGAGAATTTGTCTAAAATGGCAGAATTGACGTAATCTGCACGATTCTTAATAAGAGTAGCTTAAATAGGACCTGTAATAAAACACGTGAAGGGTGCAGTGGCTAGATGTATGGTATGGACTAATACAACACACTTTGCTTCTTTAGGAATGTAGAACATATTGAAAAAAATTGAAATGAAAGTAAACAAAGGAATAATTTCTCGCCGGTGGGAGCTGTACCCACAACCTCCGCATTACGCATGCGTCGAGCTACTAATTGTGCTACGGCAACGCCTATCAATTCGTTCATTAACTTGCGTATTTACGTTTACTGGATCTAGCCTTAGCATCGTTAGCCAGCGCCACTCAGTGCCAAGGGACGCGCCCGCAGAACATCCTCTTTTGCCCGGCGATTTTCTACATTCCATTTGATCATTTTCTACATTCCAATTTTAACTACAGTTAACTTCTCCAATGCATTCCTTGGCGTCATTGTTTTCTGGCTTTAAGTCGGCATGATTACCAAAATCGAGCCCCTCTGCTCCCCTTTTGCTCTCGTTTATTCATTGCGAGGGTATTGAATTAGGCAGCCTCGATGTGATTAGGTAGCATGGGAGGGTTTATAACCCATGTGCCTGCTCTCCTAATATCACGTCTGACATGACGCCGTCGGGCAAAGAGGGATGTTCCGCATACGCCCACCTTGGCTCCGTGTGCAGCTGGCTAAAACTCCCAGTGCTAGATTTAGTAAACAGAAATACCCAAGTTAGGGGACGAATTGATAGCCTTCACTGTAGCACGACTGTAATGCGGAGGTTATGCGTAATGCGTAATGTGGAAGTTATGGGTTCGGCTTCCACCGGTGAGAAGTTATGATTTCTTGCACTCTTTTTTTCCTTTTCTTCATTACATTCAGCATTGCAATTTAAACCACACTTAACTTCCCCTGTGCTTTCGTTGGCGTAATTGTCTACTGTCTTTATGCGGTCACGATTAACAAAGCAAGCCCCTCAGTAACCCTTCATCTGTCGTTTTTTTCTGCTTTGGGCAGTCCGAAAAATATATTTTACAGAATTAGATATTTCCTTAAATTTTTGTCAAGTTGGTGCTTAATTTTATTTGGTTACAATTTTCACAAAATATTGTGAAATGTTTCACGCCACAAATAAAAATACTTGAAGTATTACCAAGTTTTACCAGTCGCCATTACGTGGAACTTATCTGGCAGAAATCGGTGTGGTGGTGCAGCTTATTTGCCCGCTTCCGATGAATTCTAATATTAAAATTCTTATCCGTAAAAGTACATCAAATGAAGGTCGTTCCCCTTCAAAACCCTAACGAAATACTGAAAAGCATCAGATTTCACTAAATAATTTACTACAATTGCTTTTGTACGCACCAATTTTTAGTCCTTTTCACGGGAAATGTCTGTGTCGTGACGTTGCCACGCATAAGGGAGGGTGGTCCCGTGGGATGAGAACAACGTGGTGTTTTGGCCCTAGCTACTACTTGTTGCTTGGCCCTATGTAGGAGCAAAACAGACGAGCAACCGGGCTCAAGCGAAGATATATATATATATATATATATATATATATATATATATATATATAGATATATATATATAGAGAGAGAGAGAGAGATATATATATAGATATATATATATATATATATATATATATAGAGAGAGAGAGAGAGAGAGAGAGAGAGAGAGAGAGATAGATAGATAGATAGATAGATAGATAGATATAGATAGATCGATAGATAGATAGATAGATAGATAGATAGATAGATAGATAGATAGATAGATAATGTTCAGGCATTTTGCGTCCCGAAGCCACCATCAGATCACAAGTCACGAAGTAGTGCTGGTGACTTCCTATTAATTTTCACCATGTGGGGTTGTTTATAGTGCAGCTAAGTCCGTGCAAAGAAACCTTCCTTTCGAAATTTCGCAATTTTGAACAACTTCTATAAAAAATGACGAGATAAGGGAGAAATTTTCGTCTTACAGTCACTAGATCGCACTTTTTCTCTCAGATATAACAAACCACCTAAAGCTTGGTGCAGTGGTTGACCAAAAACAAATGTCTCCTTTACCATGTATTTGGATATGATGCCCTGAGCGAAAGCGTCCTCTTATCAGAGCTTTTATATCGGTTCGCTATGCTAAATTTTAAACTATAGGCAACAACACTTAGTTTGGTTTCGTAGCATGCTTCTTTTATATATTTTTTTATTTTTTCCTTCTTCTTTCCGTTGTGTTTCCTCTTTTATTTATTTATTCGATTTCAGCTTTTTCGTCTTCTTTTTTCACGAGCACCGGTTTCTGCCGCTCCTTCTATCACCTCTTTCAGAGACACCAAAGCCCACAACCACCAGCTAAACAGTTAATAGAGGGTTGCTGTGCACGCCCTGGACCCGCCGGCTGACACATGGCCGTTGACGCGTGATTGACAGACGGCCGGGTCCCTGGCCTTGTGCACAGCACTTTTTTATTCTCAATTCGACACCCTCGCCGCTAACACACCTTCGCTCGTTGCCGCACCCACCTGCCTTACGCCATCTTCCCTTTAGAAGAACCTCACCCATAGCGTTTGCAAACAAACGTAAAAGCATCACTTACGCAAAAAAAGAAAAAAAAAACATTGTTCGCACTATTCACGCGGCGTACGTTATTGGGGTACTGCGGTTAACTTAGGCTACGTTAAAGTACAGTTATCTGGTGTTTTCGACGTAAGTAATGTTGCATACGCTAAAAAATAGCGCTGTTAAACATGGCGACACCCATGGCTCTGTTCATGGCTAAGCTGGCCCAATAGCTGATCGCCAGTAATTGTTGAAATCAGCTTTCAGTTCCTCTATGCTCCTCTATGCTCAGAACTAAAGTTTCATGTGAGTTTAGTTCTGAGCATAGAGCACGTCAAATCCTGGAGATCGTTCTGTGATTCCGGCGCCTAAGGAGCCTAAGCGAGATACGTCGGCACAGAAACGAAAGGATTGTTCCCAATGGATTACTTTGGCTTGGATTTGTTTGACACGAGATCAAAATGGCGCCTTGTCTTTCAGCGTCTTCTTTTACGTTTGCGTCCCGCTACGTTACGTTAGAAGTCTTGATGGAATTCGCAAAGTAATGTACCGCAAAGCTGCTTGCGTTCAAGCTACGTGAGGCGACAAGCGCTATTCTAAAACTCTTTAATGGACGTGCGCTCGCCTGCTATTCTCTCCGCGGTCCGTAACACTCTGCTCTTACTTTACATCAGAGCATGCCGTTCAATTGAGCAAATATTGTATTTTCAGAGGTACAATGCCCTTCAGTATTTGCGCTCCGTAGTAATGCACCTTTAACAGAACCTGCACCCCGTAGAATTGAATACCCCACACTCACCAGCATGCGTAGTCGATGATGTTCTTTCCGGAAGCCTTGACAACGGCCTTCTCAAGATTGCCATGTAGACCATTCAAGCAGGCGTTGATCTTCGCTCCAACGGAATTTGTGCAACCAATTGCCTTTTGGTATGCTGTGGACAGCACGACATACATGCAAAATTATGATGTGGTTCCTTTAGGGATGTGCACCTAAATAAATCTAATCAAAGTGCGACTATGGCCACTACAAAAGGGTCGGCAAAGCACTTGCATTACCTTTCTGTTTGTAGCACTCATAATGAAATTGTATTTATTTGTAGTAAAAGTAAGCGAGTGCACTGCAAGATGCTTCGCATGACCTGCAAGGCGTCGATACGGATATGCGCACACAAGTTCATGTGCTTTCTATAGCGATAGCAATTTTATGGAAACTCCAGGTGCATTTCTTTAGTCGCCATGGTGTTCCCTATAAAGTCCAAGGGTGACGATATCATCACCGCGCGTTAAATGCCGTATGTGCGACTGAAAGCGTGCGAGGGTACGCCGACGATGGTGGCTGGCGCAGTCTCGCGCGTGCAAGGGAGAAAAGCGGGGAGGAGGCGCGCCGTCTTCCGTCGCACGCAATGCACCAGGGGAAGGGGAGAAGGGGGGGGGGCATTTTACTCTGGCTGCTGCTGTTTGTGGAGCGGCATCGCGGGCCCTCACTTGAAAGCGATCTGCCATATGGAGAGAGTGCGCCGAGTGCTGATATTTACACGTGCACTGTGTTCTTGCCGCTAAGTTCGCGTTGAAGCGAGAGACAGCACGAAGGTCAATTCGCTCGCTGCTGCTGCCGTACTTTCTCACTTGAACGTTTTAACAGCGAGTGTGCGCGGTCATCGGGCGATGTAGGGTCACTTTTGTATGTGCGTGCCTGGCCCCATGCCTATTAATTAAGTTAGTGAGCGTATGTTTACAATTGTACACGGCCAAAAGAACTACAATCTTTAATTATTATAGTGGTCGAATAAGTTGCTATCGCAATCGATGCCTCGACTTCCGGGCGAACCTCCAACGTCTTTATTCGGCGTGCACATGCGCTACATAAATCCACCCTCAAGTAATTCGTATGTGCTATTTCGAAATGTGCATTTACCACACCTATTGTAATAAGTCTTGTAGACGGCCAGATTTTGTAGGTTGTCTGGCATCATTATGTATGAACCCTTCGCCTATCATCTTTGTCAGAATAGTTTTACTGTAAGTCTTGCGTGATTGTTAGCTTTGCGTCCCCACTATTTGCTAACCGGCAACTTACACACCAATACATTGGCACTAGTATAATGATATTTGTTTTCATTGGTATTTTGGAGCATATTCACATGTTCCGCGAAAGCATGTTTACAGATAATGTTTACCAATAAAAGTGAATTTTTCATTCTTCATGAGCACATGCAGAGTGTATGCACAACAGTGTAGTTTCTTTACTCTGTGTTACATATAAAATACATTAGCCAACATGCATCTTAAACGAAATGTCTCTTCTAGCGGGATCACAAGTTTTGTATAAGCAAATCGATATATCTATACAGAGGAAAACTAGCCATAATATATATATATATATATAGGTCGTGAATAGCGTGCGTAATCCCCATGAGTGCACCGCTTCAGAATACAATCTTTTATGTGCTGTACTTGCTGCAGCATAAATACGGATTGTCCCCAAAACGGGGTAACCCGTAACAATGACACGAAACACCAGTGCGCGTCATACGAGATTATCTTAAATGCGCGTGCTAAATGAAAGTCTTTTTTTTTTTTTCTATGGGGTCAGGTAAGTGACTGGTAAATGACACCAGAAAGAAGATAGCTTTAGCGCGTTATTTAGTCTCTGCTAACCTGCGTTCCGTCTAGACGTAAACTTGTGTGTCACACACACGTGACGAGACTGCTGCCATTCGGTGATGCTATGTGCGTTATTCGAAAGCTCTGGCTGGAAGCCCCACCCCATCTTTATGATAACGCATCAAAATACTTCATTACCTTCGTATGGTTTAGAACCGACAGTGCAGGTGGCGTCAACGTTGTCCTGGAATGCCTCTAGGGCCAGCAGTGCCGCAGCCCTCGGGATGCCTTCAATACACTCCCTCGCAAACTGCTTGCTGCACTCAAGCTGCCGCATGTATAGCCTCAAAGAAATAAAAAAGGAAAGAGCATAACAACAAACGAGCTTCTTGTTAGCCTTTCTGGCATGGCATGTTGCTTGAATGAGAGTGCACCATACTATTCTACCGCCTGGATAAAACACTGTCATATATTCTATATTTAACTGCATGAAGAAATGTGGAGCACAATTTTTGTTAACTTATTAAGACTTGAATACAACGCTTCAGCAGGTTTCATTCTGAGAAACGTTTTCACCATTTGGGGCTCATTTTGTCTCTAAACAATAACAATCAGCTACCTTGTTTGCCTTTCCTTTATTTTACACTCTGCGCCCGCCCCTTTTCTGCGAGGAATCGCAAGCGCGTTATCAGCGCGGCATATATTTATTGACAGGAAAGCAGCAAGCGAAGACTTTTCTAGAAAAGAAATGGAAGCAAGATGGACGACGAATATTATTTGTTGGACAAAGCACTCCGCGAAGTGCGTAAACATTTAGGGGTTCATTAGAGGCCACAAAATTGCCTTAAAATAGCGAGGTAAGAAAGAAATGGGCGTATTGTCAGTGATAAATTATTAAAGCCTCTGACTATTAGAGATGGAGTTACGATGACCGCGGAACTCTATGAAATTTAACATTTAGCTATTGTATTTTCTAATTGTCGTTTTCTAATTGCCAGCGACAGGCACCAATGTTTTACTCGTTGCTTTCACGGATAGGTTACGTTATGCGTTGCCTCAGGAAACACATTGGAATATTCTTACTCTTTGCAGCAAATTTTAAGGGTGAACATCTGGAAAGTAGTGGGTCTGAAACTGCGAGATAAACTCACTAAGCTAAAACCTAATATACTTGGCTCGCGGTCGAAGAAAAAGTGAAACCTACGATGTAATCATGCTTTTGAATTTACGCTCAGTATGCAACCGTTCACACTGTTTCAGTTTACCCTAGAAAGGGCTGGTGGCATGGAAACCGGTGCTCTTGGTTTAAGGTCAAGACTTTTCTCGCACACAAGATTAGGACCGCCTTTGCAATCGAACACTGCCGCACTCTCACCTCAGGCTGAGCAATCAAATATCTATTGAACACACTGACGTTGTAGCCAGCAATAAGGGCATACGCGGAGAACACTCCAAATGGTATGCAATATCTCGGATGCCAGTCAGCATAGATTTTTGTGTGTGGGTTTGTGCGCTTGCTGGAGAATGAATACCGCCCCAAGTTTGACTCTGTGCAGCAAAGTGTCATGGCGCCATCTTGAAAGTGGCGAAAAGCCGATCTGATTTTCAGCTCATCTGAGAAATGATCAGTCCTTCAAAATATTCTCAAATTACTCAGCACAGCCTCCAGGCGCTCCGTATCTATAACAGAAGAGAGCAGTGTTTGTACATCAAATCTGCAAAGTGCAAATGCTCACTGCGCCAACACGTTTATGCTCAAATTGTTGTGAATCCGCCCAAACATTGCCTGCCATCCCGCCGTAATTAGGAATCAATTAAAGTGTTATTGAGTGGCCCGCTAAAGTTATCTTTTCGTGTACAAGAGAACAATTTAGTTGGCGAGCTCTTCATTGCCTAGTAAGATGTACGCAGCACTTCGGAAGGAAACAAAAAACCATTCAGTGGCATGCTCTACTGCTGCATATGATTATGGATCAGTGCCGAATCTCTTATTCAGCTAGAGTTTAATATACAATGCTAGATGCAGAGAGACACAAACAAAGGAACTAATTACAGTGAATTTACAACAGCAGCGCCACCAAAGACCAAGATGGAAACCAGCTCATGCCAAATCCAGATGCCCATCTTCGTCAAGCTTTGCGTCATGTCTCTTAAGCGTTTGCTGTATCGTAATACAACCACCCCGGTGGCAAAGACGCCGTCCCGGTGCCGACAGATATCGGTGGCAAGCAGAAAGTTGTAGGGCTTGAGCCTGGCGGCGTGGACAATGTCACTGGCGTTGGGAAGAGAGGGCGTTGCGGGGCTAGCTGGAATGATTTCGTAGGTGACTTAAGTGACATGATGAGCCACGCGATATGGGTCTTTGGAACAAGAGAGGTGTTCCGGTATTGCATTTCACAAGCTATATCTTAAACGCTCTTAGATGTCTGGGACAGGAGGTGTCTCAGTCTAATCAAACGCTCCGATGTCCTTATCCAAAATAGAAAATTGGAGGAGTTGGTGTGCATTCATAGTAATCAATACATCAATGGAATTAAACGTATTCGCTCGGCCTGAGAAGATAGTATTTAAGTGCGTGCTTTTTCTTGATGTGCCATGAGCTGCGTTCGCAATCCCTGCATATGTCTGAAGCATAGTACCTGATGAGAGCTGATAATTTCTTTTCTTTATGTTATTCCTTGATAGCCTGATGTATACCTTATTGGTGGTTTGCGCAAGACAACTTAAGATGCGCACCAGCGCTTGTGATTCTGCTCTGCTGTCATCCTTGTATTTTGATTTCTGTACCTATAATCACGAAAAACTTGTTGGACTTGTGTGACTGCCGCTACATAGCATCCGTTCAAGTGCCCTCATGAACAACTTCGATGGCGTGTACGTGATTTAATAACGCGCTATTTTCATTCGGAAAAGCCGTCATCCTTGGTGGTGCGTGCTAAAGCCGGCAGCCGCTAGGTATCATCGCAGAATATTTATTGTGAGAAAAAGAGAGAATTTTTTATTTGCGATATTATTCTCTACCACGCCATCGATTCATCAAAAAATCGTTTCGGGGAAGAAAGGAAGTGTGTTTCATCTGCTTGTAATTTTGCAGCCTGCCTAAGCCATTAAGAACACCTGAGTGAACGGCAAGTGCTCGAAACTAGCTGCTTGATTCTCTTCCATTTGTTTCATTATAGAACCAAGCGGTCAGTGTTTATATATTAAGCTGACGCAGCATATGAGCATTAGATGCTATTGTACACCACCATGGTGTTATTCTCCATTGTGGCCGAGGAGACCGGCGATCCACCATTTTGTAGTTCAGACAGCAAGCAGGAATTTCTGCAGATCTATGTCCACCTTAGACTTCCTTGGCATTCGAGGTTTAAAAACTACTAGTTAAGCTTGTCAAAAGCACCTAAATCTGCTGCCAAAAGAAAACTGAAGAAGCTGCAGTAGGCAATCGTCAGGATGTCTGGCAAAAGTAAGCGTGGCACGGCCTTTCTTTTTCGCTTCAATGACTCGTGGGTTTAGGTTTTATTTTCTTAATTAGCATCCCGGACTTGTCAAATTGTTCTATTTGTGTCAAGTATAACATTTTTTTTTCTATGAATGCATGCTTTTTTCTCCCCCATCTTGTTCAAGATAATTCTTACTCCTCATCCAAAGTAAAGGTCAAGTGATTCTTTCTACGTGGCGTTTGACTTCTTGTTTTTGGCTATCAGTGCTGACAGAACGGACTGACTTCGTACTTGAATCCAAGATTTCTCGTCTCCATATTGAATTGCTAGACTAGGCTTTCCTTGCTTGAAAGCCTAGTTATTGTCAGGTACATTGAAGTGATTGCCGAGTTTCGTTGCGATGCTGTCCCTCATCGCCGTGATTGTTGTGCTACGTTTCTCGGATGTGACGGCCTAGTCATTAGCATTTGGCAGCAGTCTCGGGAGGTAAGCACCTGCTCCTGCAGTCCTCACAACGACATGGACTCGCAGTTCACATGTACTGTGGGCAAATTTTGCCCGTGGCCTTCTTCGGCCGCGATCTGGCGTCAACGGAGACCAGGGGGGCTATAACGTAACGCTATTCCAAACTTTACTATTACAATTCCGCAGTCAACCCTCCGCGATTGGTCACAAACTGTTTTGGACGACCCCTGCTTCGCCTGTCTGTCACGTGTGTCACGAGACCCGCCATAGCTCCCCATCTTATATGAGGTGAACATACTGATTATGCTTGATTGGACCGAACAAAACAAAATAGTCATTCCTGATTCGACGCCTAATCGTCATCAGACATCGGTTATGGGTCAAAAGTATTAGGGCTGCACCCACTTGACCTGTCTGCCACGCGATGTCACAAAACCACGAAAAGTCACCGCGTCAAAGTGACGTGCACGTGTTAAAGGTGCATCAATATGCCGAACAAAACTGATTTCCTTTTCTGAATGGCCGCAGGCGGCCCAATTCGGAAAGGGTTAAAAGATGGCGGCCGCCGATCGCTCAGGTAAAGGCTACATGCACCTGCCGGAGATCATGAGGATATTTGCGTACAATAAAGCATTTTGCGTGGCCGTGTGACGTTTGCGTGGCCGTGTAACTCTTCTTTGCTGAGGATCCGTTCTAGCACCGTTCTTAACCTTCCGTTGGATGCCGTCGCAATTTTCTAACAGCCACCGCAAGCTAAGTAAGGGAAAGCGGATCAATCGCAGACGCAGGCACCGCCCTCTTCATCCGGTTATTGATCTTCATTGCACTGGCTCGGCCCCATCAAATCCCTCTGCACATGAGCGTGCTCCTCGCCTCTTGTCAGCCACTTAAATAAGACAAGCCGCTCAGCGTAGGCAATGTTATTCGTTTTTAAAGCCATAAATAAATGAGCCATAAATGAGGAAGACGCTTGATTGGCCTCTTCAGACAACCCTGCGGGTCACCGCCCGATGCTTGCGTCGGTGTTTAAGCGAATTTGACGTCAGGAGATTCGAATAAATACATATTGGAATAGTTTTACGTTATAGGGCTCCCGCATACGTGCTTACATGTTCTGAAGTGTATGAAATTGATAGCCACGTGGGTGGAAAAGTCTTCAAAAGTGTTTGCCAAAGGTGATGCCCACGAAACGGACAATGCACATATTGAGACAAAGTGGGGCACAAAGTGCGAGCGACACATTAGCGTCCCCCGAAAGAAGAGAAAGAAAGGTGCATGTCAGAAAGGAGTTGAGCGCTGAAGTAACGGGTAGTCCATGTCGCTGTGTTGGCTGCGGCAGCTGCTGCCTGCGTCCGCCAATTGCTTCGCAATGCAAGTTGCTCATCTTCATCGGCAAGTGTCGGTCATAACAGGTGGGATGCTCTGTCTAATGTGTTTGCACTGCTGGTTGTCGCGTTAATGATTTCAGCGTGTCTCGACATGCAAATTTTATTTCTGTTCTCGTACGAGAAGGTGTACAGCTTGTCTTCGGGCAGTAAAACGCCCGTTCTGTTCACTCACTTGTGACATGTTTGCATGGCCAGCTTATTGGCCTCCTTGCGCACCAGCTATGCGGTAGCCAAGACATTGAGGCTTCCCGCATAGCGGGCAGGCGAAGGACGGCGCGTGCTAGCGTACACTACCGGTGAAACGCAGCTATAATGAATTTTGCTAAAAAAGAAACTGCATCTCCTGCTTTCTGGTTGAGCAACGCCATCTGGCGTCCACCTACGTAAGTTCCATGCGCTTCCGCTGGTTATTTTCATACCACTGTGAAAGGTGCAGTTTTCCTTCTCTAAAGCTGGGGCCTTTTCCGCAACGGTTCTTTTTAGAACCGGTTCTCCCTGGCTGTTACGTCACTTGGGGAAAGAGTGGAACGTGGCGGCGCGAGGGAGACCAATCAACGAGCGGCGTTCTGCCGGAAGGCGCAATGGCGTTTGCTGCACCAATAGGATCCGGTTCCGCCGGGACTGAGATTTTCTAAATCGGACTCTAAATCGCTATTATAGTTCCGTCCACACATCCCAGGACTACGGGAATCTTGCTGCGGTCAAGGAAGCCCTTCCTTAACTGTGGCTTTCGCTTAGGCCGTGGGGAAGAATCGCACCCACTTTTTTTTCTTTGCCTACAACCGTGATGGCCTCGGCGACAGCTGTAATGATGCGACTGACTGACTGCGACACCTCAATCCCTTTTTCATTCTCGCCGCACTGCTGAAAGCTCCCAGGGGCATAAAAAAAGAAAAGAAAGCTGCGCCCACAGCACCTTTGTCACCGTGTCAACGCCAGTAAATCTTTGTGGTCTGAGAGATTCTTCCTGCTCTTCGCAAAGCCATCGCGCTGTGTCTTTCGAGAGCCTGAAGTGCCTCTGAAAACTCTTCCTCGCCGATGTCGAATGCTTCGCGCCATCGTCTTTCACCGGCACTCGCCAGCAACACAACTAAGGGGGCCGCCATTTGCCCTCTCTGTCTCGTCTCGTCTCGTCAGCCGGCCCTAGACTCGCTGGCGGCCACGGTTGCCTTAGTAACCCTGGCAACCACGTTGGTGACGAGTGCACGCCACCTTTGAGCGAACCACTTCTCTGTGCTTCCTCCGCTTGTTGCAGACGACGGGATTCGGTTTGCAAACGACTGATAACCCGTGGGACGACAACAAAAATTTGTGATCACGCCCGCCGGGAATGACGACAGCCAAGCGCCGGCCAATGGCGTTCGTGAAGGTGAACCGGTTCCAAAGCGAACCGTTATAGAATGCGGCCCCTGGTTCTTTATTCTATGCTCCAGCCTCTCTCAGGCTTCGTAATGGAGCGGCCACGCATCGTTTAATCTGCCGAGGAGCAGCTGGCCTACAAGCAACAGCGCCGAGAGTAGGAGCGGGAAAGACCTCGTCGGCACGCGCCGACGCCTCGGCAGAAGATCAGGCCCGTGCTGCGGAGCGCATGGGGCAATGTCGGGCCGATCCTGCGGCTCGTGCGGCTGAGCTAGTTCGCGAAGCAGAGCAAAAGCGGCAACGTTACGCCGCCGACGCCCAGCGACTAGGCCAGCGATGACGTCGGGACGAGGATCCGGCGGTTCGGGCCCGCGAGGCAGAGCAGCAACAGCGTTGACATGAACATAAACACCGGGCCCTACATTTCAGCTTCGCTGCTTTACCTTCTGTACGAGGTGCATGGGCGGTGTTTTTCTTCTTTTCTTTTCGCCTCCCTTACTTGCTTTCGGCGCCGGGAGTTACAAGTGGCGATTTTGTGTGTTCTGCGCTGCAGACGAATGCCCGAGTATTTTGCTCTACTGGTAGAAATCTTCGCGCAGCGGGTTGCATTCATCCGATATGAAAGGACCATGCGCGCGACGTCATTGTGCTGGCTTGCGTGAGGGGTTCATTAGAGAAGATGGACGTGCGGAATTATAATTTCCATGTTCTTTCGACGGGCGATAGTTTTATACCTTAAAGACATGATCGTTATCATCTGATCCGTGTTTGTGTGTTCACCATGCCCAAATCTGGCGACGGGACAATTAACAAGATGGAGTGATCTCTGACTCGGTCGGACTTCAACGTGAGTTCAAGAGGACTGTAGGGGTGTTTATTTAAGTTCCTGCATTACGTTATGGTTGAACATACTTGTTTATTACTATTTCTATTTTCTCTGCGGTAGATTAACGCATCCACCGAGAATAGAAAATCATCGCTCCTAATTTGCTCCCACGCGCCTATTTATACTAGATGTCAAAAGTACCATGCAGCACTGCCGAAGGCACGAGCCGCGCGCATGCGATATCCTTGCACAGTGAAATATAGTTCCAGGGGGAACTGGCTGATTATTGGCGGTACTAGAGAGTTTCATTTTTCTCGCTAGATGGTACAGTACAGAGATACGTGACATGTGAGGACCTTTGCCCGGGCATCTCGTATACTGAGAATTACTGTGGCAGTTACCGCCGGCAACCGTAATAGCCACCCTAACAGTGATCACCTAGCAACATGGCAGTGCTTATAGAGTGCCAACTACCTGCTTCGATCCAAATTAGCGCTTGTAAATGGCTTACCGCCCCTGCCAGGAAGAAACAAGTGTCAAAATCCGTCATCGCAAAGTCTCATCTCAAGCTAAGGTCAAATCATTACGTATGTTTTGCAGTAATTATTAAGATCGTGTCTTCGTTTTTACGCTGCTAGGATACAGACTCGGTGCTGAGCAGTAAAAGTGGTTCGATTAGCATTAGCAATCAAGAAAAAGAAATGGGCATGGGCAGGACATGTAATGAGGAGGAAAGATAACCGATGGTCATTAAGGGTTACGGACTGGATTTCAAGGGAAGGGAAGCGTAGCAGGGGGCGGCAGAAAGTTAGGTGGGCGGATGAGATTAAGAAGTTTGCAGGGACGGCATGGCCACAATTAGTACATGACCGGGGTTGTTGGAGAAGTATGGGAGAGGCCTTTGCCCTGCAGTGGGCGTAACCAGGCTGATGATGATGATGATGAGAGCATTAGCACCGCAACGTCAACGCAGCGGTGCTCCAGTGTTCAGCAGCATTGACGCTGCGGAACGCTATAACAGCCTAATCGTTCACTGCATCATTATTTACCTACTCCTCTATAAGATGGTACGGGATGGCGGTAGCGAGCAAAGGCCAAGTAGACGCCGAGCAGATGCTGTGGAGAGGCGCAGGCGGAGAGTTATAAGGGCATTCCCTTCCCTAACAACTTGCTAAGGAGGCTGCGCAGTAACTGCAGGGAAAGCATATAGGTGAAGGGAAGCACCGCTGTCAGATGCATGCAAATACAACTTATGATTACGGCAGCAAAACCATTTTTTTTGTTTCGCGTCAATCGTCCAACCATGGAGCATGTACCGACAGGATTGCAAGCAGACGCTGAGTAGACGACGTGGCGCGGATGAGGACAACTCAAAGGTGATTTGGCCTTCCTTTTGGCTAAGAATTCGCGTACACTTCAGCCAAAAACGGAGAAACTGAGATTAACTGCAGCTTTTAGTCCTCGCGACCAAATTTAGTCCCCAGAGAGACCAACTGAAACAAGACGGCTGGCACGTTCAAACATCAGAGGACTAAGTGTTTCTTCTTCCGCTTTCTCTCCGGGTTGAAAGGGAGCAACGGTAGGATGAACAGCAACGGTAGCATGAACGGCAACGGTACGATGAACGGCAACGGTAGGATGAGCGGCAACGCGTGCTCTCGTCACGCAACTGTTGCTCTCCTGCAGGGGGCCGCTGACAAATCTGCGCGCGCCCAGGTATATTCGACGGCCAGATTTTTTTGTTGACTGGCATAGGGGTACTCCGTGCTGCAAACTGGCCAGCACATAGGTATGCTGCCCACAAATAAAAGGCACGGATGCACCAATACGCTTGCGACTGAAGCGGTATTCGTCGCGAGTGCGATGCTTTACCAATTGAGCTACCAAAAAAAAATGCGAAGGTCGTGGGTTTGGTTCCCCCCTGCGGCAAGTTGTTTTTCATCCACTTTAATTTCCATTAATTTATCGTCACTTTACTTTATTTATTAAGCACAAGTATTTTCCCCTATGTTGTCCTTGGTGTCAGTGTTTGTTGGCTTCTCATGATATGACTTATAAAAATCGGACCCCTCAGTTAAACCCCTCTCTTCTCGTTTATTACATAACAAGGGTCTCGAATCCGGCAACATTGATGCCTTCAGGTAGCGTATGTGGGTTTTTTGACCAGTTGCCTTCACCCGAAAAGATCACGTTCTCGTGACGCCTGCGGCAAAAAGGGCGTTCCACGTCCGCCGCCAAGGTCTTTGAGTGGTGGCACTGGTTAACACTCCCAGGGTTCTACTAGTACATATAAATGCCCAAGAAAGTAGAAGGGGAAACGACGCCGCGGTAGGTCAATTGGTAGAGCATCGCACGCAAAATGTGAAGGTTGTGGGTTCGGTTCCCACCTGCGGGAAGTTGTTTTTCGTCCACGTTAATTTCCATTATTCTGTCGTTACTTTACTTCATTTATTAAACACAAGTGCTTTACCCTATGTTGTCCTTAGTGTTAGAGTTTGTTGGCTTCTCATGATATGACATAAATATCGGGAACCTCGGTTAACCCCTTTCTTCTCGTTTATATATATATATATATATATATATATATATATATATATATATATATATATATATATATATATATATATATAATTTACTTGCTGTATGCACCAGCAAGTAAATTTACCTTGGCACATAGCTACGGTTTCACTGAGGAAGGGGCGCGACCGGTGTTCGTGCGTTTGCTGTTTTCATTGCCATAATAAATTCTTCCTGATTAATGGAAGTATGTTCTGTTGGCTCTTAAAAGGTCCCTTGGAAGCTTTGTTGATGTTGGTGCTACAAACAGCATCATATACGCTTAGGCATCTGTTTTGGCTAGCACAACAGAGTAACACTTGGGCCTAGATTCACAAAGTTCATGTGCAGGCCTTTATAACGGCAACTCACAAGTGGCCAGCGCTCTGGTTTCTGCACCATTTTTATGACTGGACCAGTCCCAGTTGAAAGCTCACCATTCACACTCTTACAAATTCTTACTTACAAAACCATTGTGAATCTGCTCTCTGGTTCCTTGTGTGCCTTCGTACCGTTTCGAAACACTGGTTATGCTATTACAAAGATTGGAATTATCACAATGTTTGTATTCATTGTGTTGCCTCTGTAATGGAATATGTATTCTTCGCTGCAGCTTTATAAAATTCCTGGATTCTGCTTACAGGTATTCATTAAGGGTAACTTGTATGTAACGATTTCAAACGAGCCCATAAGTTTGCATGTAATGACATGCTTCCAGACCCTTTTCGTAGTAATGACAGATACTTCTGCTAAGTATGAACAACTTCTTGCAGTCTTTGTGCCAGTAATATCAACGATGCAAGGTGTTTCGCACACAATACATCTTCTTACTTTGCAGTGGCAGATCATGGTTGCATGCAGCCTGCTATGATTTATCTGTGGTAGGTGCACAAAAAGGAAGCTGCCTATTTTCCTTAATATGCTGCCTGCCGGTTTTGTCCTCTCTGTTATTTTCTACTTATTGTGCAAGAGGGGTAAGAGTGCCCTGAATCAACTAATAGACCTGTAATAGCAGATGTGATTGTATCCAGAAATGTTTTCTTTACTGAAAGACATGTTTTTTGCCGCAATTGAACACTCACAAAAGGAAGACACATAAAGACAACAGGGCCGCTCGTGTTGTCTTTATGTGTCTTCCTTTTGTGAGTGCTCAACTGCGGCAAAAAACATGTCTTTTAGCAAGCACCAACTAGGCCAACAAGCAGTTCTGTTTCTTTACTGACTTTATTGGCCACCTGATGTATGGCTTAAGCTCGTCGTCTAGTCAATCTGGCCATGATCTGGTCCAACTCGCCCGCTTTTCAATGCTTCTGCATATTATCTGGCGTGAACAGTTTCCACTAAGCAAGTTTTTCATTTAGGTTGGAGAGCTTCACACCAGTAGGCCTGAGCCCAAATATGCATGACCAATGCACGACACATGGCAGGAATCAGCGCAACTTGACCTATCTTTTTTACACTGTTCAGCTAAAAAATATAAGCAACTCAACTTTCATACGTTGTGTGAGGCTTAACTGGAAAGGTTATGATTTGTTCCTATCCTGAAGATAAAGTTGGTGTAAGGCCACCCTTGTTTACACTACTATTG
Source organism: Dermacentor andersoni (assembly GCF_023375885.2). Taxonomy (NCBI): domain Eukaryota; kingdom Metazoa; phylum Arthropoda; class Arachnida; order Ixodida; family Ixodidae; genus Dermacentor; species Dermacentor andersoni. Next base: position 101,823,555 of record NC_092820.1, read on the forward strand.
ATTCGTTAATATATGTGGATGACCATGGAGCCCCGCTGCACCACTGTAAGTTCAATCTACCAAATTCTGTGTCGCGTGCTTTTCACAGTATAACAAAGGGCTGTGCAAGTGAGTTTCTCTATAATATGTCACGACTCATAGATGCAGTATTCATTGTAAAATCGCATACTAATATATGACCACGGAATAACATGGCAGCACGGAATCTAATAAGGTGGGCTCCTTTAACCCCCAATAATAAGGGGCTTCTTGTCACATGAGTTAGGTTGTCGTTCTTGGTCTAGCGATCTGAACTACAAATGCATGAGCTGTCTGCTACACCTTGGTGTGCGTTCCTGCGTGATTATTTCTCTTGCTGTTGTGTTCGACTGAATGCTCGCACCTTGTTGCTCATTGTCTTCAGTATCCAATCTATGTGTTGATTGCTTATGTCACTTTATTCTCAAGTATCTTACTGTAGTGTACCATAAAAAATATATGTTTAAGATTGGGTGACACTGAGAAGGGAAAAAAAGAGAACCATGCTCATTTTGCCCCCAATACTTGTGTCCATTATCGTGTCTTCTTGTGACATGCCCCATTACTGTTTTGAAGGTCCACAGCCAATGTGCCTGTTGAAAAATTTGTCCAGTGGCAAGGTTGAATAATGAAAAAGCTACGTGTCCTGGTACACCGTGGCATGATTGCATCATTTCACTAAAACTATTGCTTTATTGAACGTCTACGTATTGTATGGAAATGCAAATTATCTCCTCTTACTGCACAAGTGTGCAGTTGCATATTAATTGCTGCGGAAATGACGTGAAAAACTAAGGATTGTGCTTGAATGTCGCAAGCTTTAATGTAATTGCAGCTGTGCAAAGAAGTGATGCATATTGGTAAGACTTTACATGGCTACAATATACATTTCAAGCCTGGCCAATGTTAAGGTATAGGTTTATGTTAGAGGTCACAACAGTAGCATATTATAGGACAACAGGATGCACAGGTAGTATGCACGTGAGCAAAATATTTGCGTTAGTGCCTGAAGAAGTCCCGCAATACTGTTCAAACATGTTGTAGTGTTCAGCAAGCCCCAATGGTACAACGGCTGATTGCAAAATCCCTCAGCTGCATGAATAAAAGGAAAAGGTGCAATTAAACTCGCAGTGGCATGAAGTGCCACACATATGACTTACTCATTTTTGCATAGATACTGCTTAGTCTAGATGACAGAGAGCTTGTGCCACAATCCTGCTTTTTTGGCAGTAGACGTCATGTGAAGACCATCCATCACAGGAGCCGCAGAACTTTTGACACAGCTTGTCACAGAGCCTTTCTCCTCACCCATCATTCGTAGTCACATTACATATTACAGTAGAATAGATAATTCAAACTTGAAGGGACCTCAATTTTTTTTTGAATAATCAGAAATTTAAATTACCAGAGGCAAGCATAAACATGACTTCGGGCAAAAACCTGCTTATGAGGCAATGAAATATCTCGAATTTGAATTATTGTAAGTCTACTCTAATCATAGGCAGCATGTCATAATCTTCAAAACTGCAGGGAGGAACACAAAGACAGAGGAAGCATGAACAAAGAAACCAGCGCAAAAGAAGGTGCAATGACCTCAAAAACCAAAGCAAAATGCTCATATCATGACATCAGCACCGGCTTAGAGACTGATTTGAATGCCTTCCTGCTTCTCCTAAATGTATCCGAATTGCAGGGCATTGTTGAAAATCGGCCAATTTCTAACTTTTTATAATTTTTCATGTATTTTAGGATGGTTGACAGCCTTGATGTCCAAGTGGTAAACACTGCAGAATCCGCCTCTAACCTTTAAGATAAGCATGCAAAATCGTGAGCCTGTAAAGCGTTTTAAGAAACGGAACGAAGTAGTGCAATGGCCCTTGCATGACCTCTCCTGATACACACTCTAAGCCTCCTTCGCATGACATTAGCTTCTTTATTACATTCCATGCTGATTCCTTTGATGACGCTTACTGCTTGTTTACAATATTGGTGTGTACTGGATACTCTAGACCCCAACGCATGCTTTGTGACTGTCAATTGTACATGCAGCTGTCCTGAACCTCACAATTCCAGGAAAGGCTGAGCCCTTATTTGTGAGCGCACTTGCTGTAAAGGAAAATAATGAATATCTGCGCACCTGCCAGCCCGTTTGCATTGTGCCGCCTTCAAAACTGGCTCTCCTCAGTTATGGTAACATTTCTCATGCCGCGCAATACAAATAACTTTTGTGTAATGGCTACACATGTCATATTCTGGCATGGTTTAAAGCTATATTTTCAGAGGTTTGGGTTTTGCAGTGCGCTGACACAGGTAAAAACTTCCACCTTCATTTCCTTAAATGATGATTGGTGTATAAATCAATTTCTTTAATTTGTGTTTCCGTCAGCTACGGCCCAATCTTTGTTTCACCTAATGTTTGCAGCATTGCAAAAGCTGCACCCTTTGGCACTCAAAAGGGTGAACAGCCATGCCCTCGGAAGCCAGTCAGTCAGATTATATTGTTGAGAGCGTGTTTTCCAATTAGTTTTCAAGCTTGCACTTATTCTTTTATTCCTTGCCGAAGGCTGTGTCTTTCATAATGCTGTACACAGTTGGTGAAATCGGCTATGGAGTGTAATCATTTTTGCAAGCCAGCGTAACTAGTCAATGACATCGTGCTGAGTTTTACAGATTGGATATCTGTTCAATTGCCATTCACCTTTTTGCACTGTATCGAAGCGTATAAATCAGATTGAGTCCTACAAACTATCTGTAGGCTGCATGACAGAGGCCACAGAGAATGGAAAGGTTTCACTCAACTGTTTTTGCATCAGCACAGGTGGTTAAAGAATTTCAGGTGGCTTATCAAACCGGAGTCCGTCACTACCGGTTCCCTCATAATCATATCTTGGTTTTGGAATGTAAAACCCCATAATTTGTTTTCTTCTTCACAGCACCTGGATGCCTCACCTGGTGCCTACAGTAACATTCGAAGTTACTATCCTTCTGGAAGCTACAGCAATCCATGTGCTGCTTGACTTGATTGTAATCGACAAAGGTAGCAATATTTCTAGCCTGGCAACGCAGAGTTCGATGTACTGGGCATTTGAGATTTCCGCCGAAGACAAGATAACGTTTGATTTAATATGCAGCATGGTTTGTGCTCACAGCAGTGTGCGGCCAACTGCACTAGTGCTTGTGGCACACAAGTTGCTGCAGTGAAGAAAATGTGTTCCGTTGTTTCAATTTTGTCCATATATTGCATTACAATCACCCACACAGCGCTCAGCCAAGCAGCTCAGGTCGTGCGTCGAGCGTCTGGAAAACATGTCCGAGATAAATATTTACCCTCATAAGGAGTAACTACAGATGTGGAGGGTTGGACAGTTCATCCCCTGCGGAGTAACTGGAATGTAGAGTGGTTGCTCCTCGGAGAGTAACTGCAACGACCAACAGTTAGTCCTGAGAGGGCAATTCGGGAGACTAAGATTCCATCCTTCCGGGTTTAACTGGAGGTCCTGAAGGTTCATCTCCAAGAGACTAACTGCAAGGAGACCAATAGTTCATCCCCTTGCCATTGCTCCCTAAAGAGACTAATGGTCGTGGCAACGTAGTTAGTCCCTCAAAGGACTGACTAATATGCTCTCGTAAGTGCCTTTTGGCTTAGAGTGTAGCCTCCTCATTCTTGCAAGGAACTACTGGGTTTGAGTATAGACCTCTTCAATGCCGCCAGTTTCGGTTGCCACCACTGACTGCCTTCTTCAGAAAAATTAGGATTGGAACATGGTTGCCTAATACATGGGCTCTGATGGTACAGTTCGAAGAAATTTTGCTTTGGAGATGCCAGACGGGGCTATGCTGATGAAATAAGATGCTGTTACACCTCGTTTGTGCGTTTATGTTATCCTGACGCCATTCACGTCATTATATGATAACAATAATTTAGTCACAAATTGGAATAGTGCTAACTTCTGAGCCTCAGTTTATTGGTGTGGCTTCATACTTCGAATATGCATTAAAGAATGGCATGGCTAAAGATAGCACGACATGAAAACTACCCGTTATTTTACCTCTGGAATCTTGTATCGCTAACAAATATCGCGCGCTCACTGAACTATACTAACTACCGCGTGTGAGCGATTAGATACTCGCATACTCACTCGCAATTCTTCTTGAATGGTGCTCCCGAAACTTCCAAGTGAGTGCTCTTTCCGTAGGGCAAGAAGTCATCACCGCAAGCCCGCAGAGTATCCACTTTACAGCCGGGCTTTAGCTGGGCCCAGCACGTACCTGCAAAAGTAAAATGGGAAACATACACGTTTTTTGCGCTGACAGGAGTTGACTGTTCAATGTCATTTACTATGCGAAGGTCTTAGCGTTATATATTCAAATGGAGCTGGTCAACGGTGGCGAGCTAGTAGAGGCGCATGCCTCGTTCAACAGTGCATTATTAGGGAAATTGTGCTTAAAAATTACATCCGAAAGCATTATTAGGGTGACATAGCACTACACCTAGGCACTATACCTAAGCACAGGGTGGCAGCAAAGCCATTGTCGTCGTCTTCATCGGGACGTAGAGCATCTGTTAGACAGACAACCCCGACGGCGAAAGTACCATCCCGGCATGCTCACTGGCGAAGAGCAAGCAGAGGATAAGTAGGTCTCGAAACGGGAAGCTTGATCAATTGCAGTCGCCTGTCCAACAGTTGATGATGTGGGAGCCATGGAGGGCAGATACTATGCCGCATTCGTGAGTCAAAGCAAGAAAAGAGCTTTTAGCACAGGACAACACGACGACCGGGTTTTTGGAGCAGGACAAGGGATCCAGGCATGAAGTTCTCATCCACGTGTTGATGGTCCTAATTGGCCTCGTGAGTAGCACGAACACTCGATTACCGGTGGTCCTTCGCACGACGATTGCGCACGAGGGCATCACTTGTGCATTAAGTACTCGTGGCCGCGTCAGAAGGAAGCAAGATGTTGAGGGAGGACTGGCCCAAGGCCAAACCAAAGGCAAAGAGGGTAGTAGATAGCTGCGCCGTTTCGAGAAGAGTTATAGCCGAACGTAACGAAATGCAGTATTTCAGTCTCCATAAACATCACAGAAGTATATAGCACGAATTTCAATGAGGGTACGGTTCAGATAATCGGTAAGGCTGCATCATTGGTCATGATGTGCTGGCGGTAAACCGGTAGTGATGATGATAATCATGGTGATTGTTCAAGATATACGTGCTCGCGGTGGGGGATTTGCCAAGTCTCATCAAATTCACGTGCATTGGTAATATGGACATTAAATTATGGGACAAGATTATTATTCCTCAGATAATTCGAACCAGATAACGAGATGATCACACATAAAACAAATAAATTAGTATTCTCTCATCGGTTGAGGCTGGAAGGAATTGTGAAATACTGAAGAATCTCATCAAACTATACATCAAGGGACCGGCGAAATATGTTTTAGTAATAGGATTTACTTTGACTATAAAAGATGTGCAGAGATAGGGCACTATAAGTCAGAGACCCTATTAGCCATTTTACATATGTTAAGCATAAAGAAATGAATGTAGTAGCTAGTTTGTCTCGTGTTTTTAGGTGCGGTATACAAGAACTGGATTCATTTGGCTTCGCTGCTTTCGGTTTCGAGAAGGCGCCGGCGCTGTATCAAAACGAAAATAGAGATCTGACATCTCCAGTCAGTGGCATAATAACAATCAGTCGCGCAGGCAGAGTCGAACGACAAGAACAGCGCGCGGGAAGACGTCTGAAATTTCGGTTCTCCTTATTTTATTCGTTTATGGGGGAGTTAAAAGTCCGCAAGGCTGTCCATGTGTGTACACCTGCGAGAAAATGTACACGGTCCAAGGATTGCCGAATAAAGCCGATTTTTATGTCGGCCTGTGAATGCAACTTGAAATTCAGAACTGCAGTCCAAACTTGGCATTGTGAACTTTCCAGTGTACTCGACAATTTAGGTTTTTGCATGTTAGTTACACAGAAGTTTAGATTTTTTGGCGACCGTGCGGTCTCCATTCTTTTGCTCACGGATGTACACTCTAAAAACAGCTGCACCGTTTGGGATGTATATTTGCCAGGCAACAATAATCGTCATGTGCCTTGGCCGCATTTCCTTTCTTTAATGCTGCGCTCCCGGTACTTCCAAGTCACGAGCGGCATGCGCGTTATCAGCATGACAGAGCATTCTCGACAGACTCTAAAAAAATGTACACCCTTTGGGGCTTGTCCCCAATTGTCGTCTGCCTTGCTTGAGTTTCCTCTCTTGAAAACTCGGCGCTCGCTTTTTCCTGTCGAGAATGCTGTATCAAGCTGAGAACGCGCAAGCCGTTCGTGACTAGGAAGTGCAGGGCTCGCAGTTAAAGAAAGAATATGCGGGCACCGCAGATGACGATTATTGTTTGGCAACAAAATACAAACCAAACGATGTAAACTTTTTTTAGAGTGCAGGCAAATAACGACCGCGGCGTTAAACAAAGGAAACACAAGCAAGACAGATGGCGATTATTGTTGTGTGGCAAATATGCATCCCCGAGGGCACAACTGTTTCTAGAGTGCACGCGTCATGCATAAAGATGTATCAATTATATGTCCGTTTGTCTCTTCGCTGCCTTGAAGGCTGGCGGTGTTGAAGACAGGTATGCCAAAAATATACTTTAGATCGTGCGATTTTTCTAATATAATGTCACGGCCAAATATTGTGGTAAAATAACTTATTCGAGATTTCTCGTGCGCTTCTGTTTGCAGAGAGTTGAGAAGATTTTGATCGCAGTTCACAAAATTTGTTTTGCACAACCCGGGTATGAGACGAACCAGTTCACAGGTTCCTATTCCATTTAAACAGCAAATTCGTTGGAGTGACTGCTATTTAACATAGTGCGATTGCAAGGCAAACTGGAATAAGCATGGTAATAGTTTTACAGATTAAGTGTAATCTCACATAGCATCAAACACATCGTTGTATGTAAAACCTAGTGCTGAATCCCCAAAGGAGAGCAAAGCCAAAGCAGCTCAATTTCTTCCATGTTTACGAATATCTGCAACCAACTTCGGCAATCGTGCCGTTGTCGTTGACTTTGTCGTGACTCAAACACCCATCACAGTATTACTCCGTAAATCTCAATAAGTGACCAAGTCACTTGAAAAGGCTGACAAATTGCGGCAAGCCCCTAGGTTCACTGGGAAGTCCATGGTGTTTTGGGTAGCGCTTTCAGCTGCTGTGCTGACGGAACCGTCGGAGCAACTTCGGTGACTGGGCATGTCGCAACGGATATTTGCCGCTCTTCAGTGAAACCACGGAGAAAAGAAGCAAAATAGGAGAGGCCCTAACATAATGTTCTTGAAGACGGAAGTGCAGCCTTGTTGGTCTGCCATCTCCCTCTGCGCCTCCAATCAGCTTGCAGGAGCAGAGAGGCGCGAGGTTTGAACTTGCATTGCTACGAGCCCCCGGAAGTGTGTGCTGCCGAGCGCCTCAGAACAAAGCGTATAAAACTTCTGCAACAGCTTTAGTGACGCAGACGCACTCCTCTGATTTTCCGCGGCACGTTGCAGAAGACGACGAAAACACGTGATGTGAATACTGGAGTTCCTCGCTGACACTCACACTCATCTTCAAACAACTTTCAAGCTTAGACATTACACTACAAAGTGAGCTTGTCTCGTGAACATAATGTGTTACCAGAAAGACACGAGCAGAAGAATGTTATCTCACTTTTTAGAGGCCTAGAGCAGCAGTGGGAGCTTCAGAAGCGCAGTTGATATGCCAACGTTGAGGTTTGCGGTACCACGTCCCAGTGCTCCTTTGCGAAAAAAGCACGGTACTTCGCCCCACTTTTTCCAACACATCCGGGCTCGCCTGAGCTTCTCTTACGCTTTCCTTCCTCCATGAGTTAACCTTTCTGATGACAACTTGGCAACTAGCAACAATGTGCGAATGGGTATGTACCAACTGGAATGGACCTCTTAGATGTCAATTTGGGTAACTGGGTATGTGTAATACCATATGCGCTACCCTTCGATACACCTTTCCGGCGTTAGCTTGAACTTAAGTCACTGGGTATTGGCTACTGGTTATGTGTCGCTCCTCAATGAGCCTTGCTTACGCCAGCTTGAATCACTAGATACGTGCCGGTGGGTACGTGTCGGTCTTCAGCGAAAAAAAGCTTTCTTGATATTTTTGTGGTTTGGGGCACAACAGAACAATCTTCTCTGAACATATATTCACACACACACACACACACACCATACGTAGACTGCAGGGTGGTGCCACCGGATGCCACGGATACGAAGAAAAGAAAAACGAGTGAGGAGCCTCGCTGCATACACGCATGATTACGTGACGCGTTTTGGCTGTGGTTGTAAGCTATGTTGCTGAATCGCTTCAATGCGAATTCAATGATAAAAGCATTAGCATTTACATCCGTGTCACAAGGGCCTCTATAACGTAAAACTTTTACAATGTGTGTTATTCCTATCTCCTGACGTCAAATTTGCGTAACCGCCGACGCAAGCATCGGGCGGTGACCAGAGTAAAGCACAATTTTTTTCAATATCAGTGAAATCTCATTATCACTCACTGCTATTATCTGTATAGGGTTTTCATCTCGCTGGTGTACACATCTGCTTTTCTTTTTCATTTGCAGTCTATAGTTACTACATACAAATTCATTGTTGTAGCTATTACACGTACCCTGCCTTGTGTTTAATAATGAATATTTATGTATATATGATTTAATTATACTTCGTCGTATTGCCAGTATGACTGAATTTAATAATTAGCATGGATCCCAACTAGACTTGAGCTAGGGATTTAGATGTCCTGTACATTATTTCCTGTGTACTTTCCCTATTTTGAATAAGCTTCGACTTCAATATAAATTTCTTCTGAGCATCACGCTGTCTTCGCAGAAGTGCCTTTCATTTTACAGCGGAGCGTTACATGTCTAGGGTTACATAGAATGTTCATATCCACTACCAAGTTCGGCAGCATGATACAGTCGTTTAACACGTGAATGTGAAAGCCCGCTGCATACTTATTAATGCGCCGTCTCGCATCGTCGCGTCACTGCTTTCGAATTTCGGCTTCTTCGGCTCGTTTATGACGCTTCGCAGCGTTTTCGTGCGCTAGTATAGTGGAGCCAGAATCATGCCACGACGTTTCCCTTAGAAATTACGTTGCATCCTCTCAGCAGGGCATTGAAACGTATGCTGTTCTGTGTGTCCTATAGGTAATTTCAATGCATGTATGCACCGCTGGCTTCGCTTTGCTCAGCGCATGCAGCCTCAGCCTTACAGGAGTATGAGCCATTGCATTTTTGCTTGCTTACGAAGCCATGATCCATTGGATTGGCAATAGTTATTGAACCATTGGATCAGACGACGCATTTTTATCGTAGCCATCAAAGATGTGAGCCTCTTAGGGCTTTCGCTTTAAAACTATCATTATCAATTGCTCATACTCGCGTAAGCCCTAATACCTCCGTAAGCAAGCAAAAAATGCGATGCCTCATAACCCCGTAAGGCAGAGTGTACAAGCGCTCAGTAAAGTGAACAGCGCTTACATTCTTTGGAATCACGCATGCAACATGCAGAACAGCATGTCAAAAACTATCATCGGTTGCCTCTGAGAATCGTAGTTGAGTAGTGTTGAGTATGAGTAGCGGTGGTGACGCGACGCGTGATTAGGACTCCCGAAGAAAAGCTCGCTTACAAAGTGCAACGGCGCGAACTTTGACGAGAGTACGACGGCGGCGCGCGGCAAACACTGCCAAGCATTGTACCCGAGAGGCCGACCGTAAGCGGTAGGCCAGACGGGAGTCTGGCCTACCGCTTCGCGCTTCACTGCGTTTTACGCGAATCGCAAAACGCAGTGGAGACGCAAAAGTATCTTCGATGTCGCAATGATGTCGAAATGCGATGTCGAAGGGTTCATGACTACTCACTTTGCGTGGTTAGTTGCGCTTACGCTACCCATCATGTCGTTGTCGGTGATTTCAGTGCGGATGTGTCGGGACCGAAAAGGGAATGGTTTACAAGTTTCATGTTTGTGACATTTTGCTTGCGATGCAACACCGGTTCGGCCCAGCCGGCCACCCAGCGGCGTACATGCATCAATTTTACATTATCAAAGAGTGTATCTGCAGTTGCGAGTATGCCGGTAAGTTTATGTCATAGCGACTAGAAAACCGTTATGACCGTCGTTACTAAGTGGCAATGAGGGATACAATAAATTCTTTACCACAACTGTTCTTACCACGACGTTTACAGCTCCGCTGGTCCTCCACCTTCACAGGGCGGAACGGGCTCAATCCTTTTACTTCGTCTGGAAAATATTTGGAGCAAAGTATGTGCCTCCCTAAAATCTGAGGTGCTTTTATTTCGTTTACAAAATTATTTGAACCACAACAATGCTAAAAGTGTTAAAAATCTCTGGCTGCATTCTATATAACACAGAAGCACCTACACATGCTGAATCAAACAATAGTCGCGCGAGCATAGGCTTAACAAGAGTTCGCATTCTAAACAATTGTTTGTACGAAAGCAAGCGTTGTCCTTAAGCACTAACTTAAAGGAAGCTGACGAGGAGAAAAAGCAACAAATTATTAGGAGGGGGGAGATTGAAGCCGCGGCTGCCATAAGCGAACAGGCATGATGGGAGCGAGATGGATAACGTCGTCTGCGCTGGATAGTGTTTAGATTTCGGATTTCATTTTATTCGTTGATTTTGTTTTGCCTCTTGGCGAAAAAATAAGCCTAGCTTTTTACCGGCAGCGTCACAAACCTCCTGTTTGGCATAACGCAGTTAATAGCAGTGATGGGGCTCCACAGAACAAGGGCCAAAGCAGCAGCTCTGCGTGTAGTCATGTCGTCCAGCGAGCCCTTTTGTTTTGCAGTTCTTTCGGTGATAAGGGCCATGCCACTTTGCTGGAAGTCAATAGAAGGCGCTCGGCATTTTGAATATATAACTGACTGTATATTGAACAGTAAGAGGCGATTGGGAGTCCGTGGAAGAAAAGTGGGGAGACCCCAAACAACGGAAGCCTACCAAAACAAAGTTTGCAGCAATGATTCAGAAAGTTTAATGCTGGGAATTCTTTGTGTTTGTTTCTTCTAAATATAGGTATGGTATTAGGCAAAAATAATAACAAGGGCTGCGTGGCGCAACCAACCGCTCCGTTTCAAAGGGGACGCTCATAGCTGCCGTCCGTCCGTCCGTCCGTCCGTCCGTCCGTCCGTCCGTCCACCCGTCCATCCATCCATCCATCCATCCATCCATCCATCCATCCATCCATCCATCCATCCATCCATCCATCCATCCATCCATCCATCCATCCATCCATCCATCCATCCATCCGTTCCATATCATATTGCTTGAACACTACTAGTGCGACTATAGGTATAGCATAGGTCGGTTTCTCCAGATATACGCCAGTCATAAGTGCATACGGAGGACATTCATGCGGCATCCACCCAAGCACACAAATACCGTCACAGTATATTTGTAGGAGCAAAGATTCTCCTTGTGCCGCAGAAGCGTAAGTTGCCTATGATTGGGAAACTGAAGTGAAGGAACTGATCTTGCGAACGCACAATGAAATAATGAGGAAACAAATAGTTGCATTATTAGACTAATATTATCCTCGCAAGCAGCCTAAGGAAACTATGTATTCAATTGGCCAGAACGAATAACAAGCTATGGGACACTGAAAAGAACAAATAAGCGTTATCGGCCTGGCTTTACATAAACGACAAAACACGCATTGTATGCAATAAAATTGACGATTTTAGTGTGTATGCGAAAACGCATCGGCGCAACATATCTAAGTTATTTCAAATATACCACCTCGACAGGCTGGAGGGCACCACATATTTCACAAGAGAGTTTGAAAATACGTTGGATATGAAAAACAACACCTCAGGTCAAAGAAGTGATTCAGCGTCATACGCTATTTTATTGAGGGGTCCCTGTGAGTTGGAGATATCCATTGGCAGACGTTGTATATGCAAGTTTTATGTGGTAGTTAGCTATTTAATTACCTGTCACAGAGTTGTGCTTCCTCGCACTACGCAATCAGTCAAATTTTGCTAATACTCAGACGATCGCACGAAGAAACTAAATGATCAAGCCTGTGTTCATGCTTCACAATAAAGTATCAATTTCGTTCAGCCAGCGCCAACCTATTGGGCTAATAAACAGAGTATTACAAAGCAGGAGCTAGTGGCCGCTGAATCAGCAATGAAATAAAATGACACAAGTAACGTTTACTGAAACGAAACATCATCGTGGATTGTAGCGCGAAGTGACGCAGACACAGACTAGAAGCAGACAGGACGAGCGCTCTCACTCAAATTATTATTAACACGAAGAACATATATATATATATATATATATATATATATATATATATATATATATATATATAAGCGATTGCAAGAACCTGACGAGGTAAAAAACATCAGTTAAACATAAGAGGTATGGAAGTCAAAAAGAACACAACGAAAAAACTACTTCAGATTAATACGCGTATTGTGAAGATACTGAAATTCGCATTCTAACAGAGACAAAGATGCATAGCTAACGCAAGTGTCTCCTAATCTTTTTATGTGGAATGGCTCGATTATTTTCCGTGTAGTTTTGCACTTGTGTCTGGAAATAATTTTTGTGTCTTCAAAGAAAAGTTTACAACCACAATTGAAACAATGTGACGCAAGATCAGATGCATTAGGGTTGTTTAGTGAATGTTTGTGTTCTTTTAGTCTAATATTATTGCACCTGCCGCTCTGTCCAATGTAAATTTTCCCGCACTTGAGTGGAATCTGATAAACTATACCAGTGTTACAAGGCACCAAGGGGGACACATTTCTAACGCCGCAATCATCTTTTATTTTTTTGCCACCCTGTTCAAGTTTTCTATTTATCATAAGGCACATGTTAGGCAACTTCCGGGGGCCCGAGAAAACTGTATTGACGTCATATATATTGGCCACGTTACGTAAACCATGCGATAATCTATGTACATAGGGTACCACAGCAAACTTTTTTTTTTTCCTTTTTCTGTTTTCCTTGTTTCTTACCGGGGCTTTTTACCCATTTTAAAAGTTTTTCGAAGGGTAGTGATAATAAATTTTCAGGATAACTAGCATTTCCAAACCTTTCTATCTGTTGTGAAAAACTTTGTTGCATATTGTGTGGACATGACTTAGTAATGGCAGACCTGAGAGTTGAATTAGCTGTCCCCTGTTTAACAAGTTTGGAATTACAAGAAGAAAATTCAAGCAGCGGTTTCTTAGCCCTAGGCGAATAATGCCAACAGACGTGCCCCTCCTGGAACTTTAAGCCCACATCTAAAAACTGTAATTTGTTGCTCTGGATAAGCTCAAGCGTGAAAACTAGACTCCCACCACATTCCCTAAAAACTTTTAAAATATCCGTAGCTTTCTTGGTGCAGTTATCGCGAGAACAAAACACCAGGTAGTCATCTACGTATCTAAACGCATGCACCGCCAATTCCTTAGATTGTTTTGCAGTTTTTTATTGGCGCGACTTAGATAACTATCACTAAAAACTGGCGCAACTTTTGAACCAATGCAAACTCTCGATTTTTATACATACATAGAACTGCCCCATTTTACAACAGTATTCTCTATGTAAAACAACAAAAGTTCTAAAAAAGATTCCACAGGCATCCCACAGCCCTGAGTAAATCGGAACTCATCGTTGTAGAGCGTCACTGCTTCTTTAACACTCTACAATGATTAGTTCCAGTTTACTCAGGACTATGGCATTCCTGTAGAATCATTTCAAATCATTAATGTTAATTCTAGCTTTAATGGAGGCCCCCGCTAATGCTATTGCTAATTCCTCTACAACTTCGGGGTTGTCTGTTTCCACGGTTCCACTCGCTAAGGGTTCTCCGTCCGTGCCTACCGCTACCACGGCCAACTCTTTGCGTTCTCTATATTCCGCTGCGTATCCGTGGGCCACGCCCTGTACATCATGGTATTTGCGCTCAATGTGGTGCACCCTTACCTCTCGTCGCTCCTTGTGTTGCTCCGGGTGCATGCTCTTTGCCAGTGGAGGAATGTAAAGTTATTCCTCGTCTCTAATGGAATGCCGAGTTTCATGCCATGTGGTGCTATGCAGGGAATATTTAGTTTCCCTAGTATGTGTCGCCGCGTGGGAATCATCTGTGCGGGTCTTTCGCGTTGGGCGTTTGAGAGCGCCTCTATTAGTTCGTGAAGCATGTTACGCAGCCCCAATTCTAAGAGGTTTTCGTTGGGTGTTGTGACTGGAATGCCAATTGCAAGTTTGAACGCTCGTCTGATGATTCGTTCCATTAGGATTTTTTTTCTGGCATTCTAAATGTTAGGCACGGTGCCACATAGACGACACGGCTGATGACGAAGGCCTGCAATAAACAAATTAGGCCGACCTCCCTCAGGCCGTACTGTCTACTGGCAATCCGTTTCATTAGTCTTAGTGTTTGCTGTGCGCTGTTGTCTAGCCTGTTGATGGTATCCAGGTTTATGCCTTCCGCATGCAACCGGAGTCCTAAGACTTAGATCTGATTTACGATAGGCATCGGGCCCCTGTTAACGTTGGCGCTTTTGTTCTGTATTCCTCCGTATTGTTTTCTGGACGTAGGGTATAGATAAAAATCCCCTAAGAGCAAGACGGTCGTTAACAATGAAAAAAAAAAGAGAGGAAAGCATCACTTGGTATCTTCATTTTGCTTATGAATCAAACTACGCCGAATATATGAGCAGTCTTTACTTGATTGCTGGTTTTTCATATGATATTTTACGCGTGTTGATTGTTATGACCTTGTAATGCTTCGCGCGCTGCATTTCTTGCACATATCTCTGTCCGTCCTTATCTCTGTCAGGTGGTAAGTCGAGTTCGAATCTACAATATTTTTATTGCAATGTCAAATTGAAACGTGTCAAGAGCATTATTATGAAATAACTACTATGCTTCACGACCCACGCACACACACAAAAGGTGGCTCACGAGCACCACTGCCATTAAAGCTTGTGCCTCTAAGGCAAGTCTACGTGGTGGTGATAACCACTGAGCCGTCACTCAAATTTGCCCCTCCGACAATCTTACGAGCTACGCAGCAAAATACTAGGTGTAATAAATCAAGGTGTGGAAACTCTTTATTGCTCCCTTGAGACACTCGGTCCCATGCCGATACGCGGCGGCAGCGCCGTTTCCCCCTCTGGCGGTTGCCGGATATCCAACTGGAAGTAATTCACAAATAAACAACGCCCCCATGACGTCGCAGATGAGGTCAGAAGTTACACGGCAAGCCGCTGGGAAGTGAGGCTTGCGGCGAGGTCCTCCTTTCCCTCTTCGCACGCAAGCAGGCTGCGTTCGTGCTCTCTTGCAGGTCCGTTGGCCGCGTGGCGACATTGGCCATATCGCGGAGCAGAACCTGCTGAAGAGTGCCGTGTTTTCGAAACGCTTTTTTTCTGCCGCGTTTACCTTTGAAGCTTCTATTCATATTGTAAAGCACTGGGACAGAACTCGTACACACCAGTGCCTCTCAATTATAATGAACAATATTTATATAGCAAACCGTCGTTAACTACCAATATTCGCAGATAATATATTACATTTCCTCAGGTCGTAAAAGTAGCCGCTTTGGAATTACTAACTTGTGGTTAGGTTTAGGGCTACAGTTCAACTAGTCCACAGATATAGTGGGGGATAGTATAAAGAAGACTTCCTACCCCATCAATCGTTAATTTTGTTGTTGTGTAGTGAAGTCCATCAACTAACGCTGGCCGATTTCTCAGTCAGCCGAAACTCAACACAAGTAAATGTTGAACGTCTTTGTTTTTATTCGCACATTCCGTACTGGAAAAGAAGACTGACCTCTACACAGTGCGAAAGTGTCAGTCTGCAGAATCAACGTTCATTCACAACCGAAATTTGTAACTAATGAGCGAACATAGATTTCTGAAGATACAAACTTATGCGGAAATTAACCATCACAGGCTGGTCACACAGAACTTGGCTATCACGTCTGTCAGGACGACGACAGATTTTGGGGTTTAAAGAAAGAATGTAGTGTACAGTACATGTATTTTATTGACAGTATGAGAAGTAAGGGCCCGCAGAATTTTAAACTGGCCACATGCATCTGCATGAACATCAAGTAGCCTATAATTTTGTCATTATCTAAACTGCATGTGGAATGAGGGAGCATATTTCTGTAGCGCTTGCAAGTACACATAATCTGCCTGTCGTCATATGTTGCGTCATCTTCATATATAGAGAGAAGCACTGCGAGTATTCGGACACTTTTTTGACATAACAGCAACGCAAGGAACCAACCATTCATTAAAAATAAAGCTTGGGAGCACTATTCATCCAAGGGCGATTACCAGTTCGTACTTAATTATCACTGCATATTCTATACTTGTATTACTGCTCTAATTAAATACATTTCCGAGCAAAACAAGTAACTTTGCGCCTCGTCTACGATACAGGTGCTCAAAACTTACGCACACCGACGCTGGGCCTAATGTAAGTGAACTGAGCAATAAAAACGAACACGCACTCAAGCCCTTCGGTACAAGTATTTCACCGATAGCAGATGCGCTGCCGTCATGACGAATGGGTAGAGCGACACTGCTCCTATGTCAGTTCACTCAGGCATGCACAGAACTCGTTGAATCATGCAAAATGAATATCTGTTCAGAAAATAAAGTGACATGCTTGTGCTTACCTGCTGTCATTAGGAAACCTGAATAATGTGGCACAACTGGAATTCCCGGTGTTAGAACAGCACAGAGCCGGGCAACACATGCGATTCCCCTTTTTAGACATGTCTTCGTCTAATGCTTGATTGACGTGGTTTCCTCCGTCTTGCGTGCGTTGAACGCTTGATTAAGCTTCTCTGTCTTTCCAATCTTCATACTTGGGACGACAACCGAAGCACATGACCAATCGGAATCCAACTTATGATATTGCTGATCAAATTGACAAGGGTGAGCGGAGATGAGCTCGAAGGACGCACGAAGACGACCACTTCCCGTGCTTCGCCCGATTTAAAATTCACAAAGGGAGAAATAAAAGAAACATAACTAAGGATGTCCGGCAACCGTTTGGAGCACGCATGTTCCTTGGAACCAAAACTAGCACTCGCCTTCCGCGGATGCAGCAGCGCCATCGCGCAAATCAACCGTGCCGCCCAGCAACGCATAGCTGAGGTACCAGATGCAACGAAGGTATGACTAAGGATAATGACACGACTACACGACGATAAAAACGACGGTCGCCCTAAAGTTGGTTCTACTAGCATTTCGCGTTCCCGAATTCTACGTGAACCGCAATACACCGATATCTGCGCTAACGACCACCATGACGGAGATAACGGCAGCGCCACAACTCTGATGGTAACAACAAGTACTAGAGATATTTTTTTAGCAGGGTTTTCACCCACCGCGTTTTCACATGCAAGGCAGGGACTGTATCAGGGTTAGTTGCGAAAAGGATAGCGACAACGAAGCTGTACGAAGATAAAGACGGCTGCACTATCAATGCGCAACGACAATGATAGCGACTTCGTTGAAGATAATGGGATTGAAATATCACAAGCTCGAAAATATTTACATTTTCGAGCCAGGTCGTACGCCACCCGATTGTATCCTGGCGCCACGCGCGTGACATGAATATGTTGCGTGGCTACAGCTAGTTTAGCGTAGGCGCCGCAGAACAGCAGCCGTCAGGCAAGTAAACAGACATCAAATGTTTCAGTCCATTTCCACCTTCCTGCAGTCATGCGACCAACATAAGGCAAGGCGACAGTGGCACTTAGTATACAGTAAAACTTGAATTGCTTCTGGAATTTTGCGTGCCAAAACCACGATTTGGTTATGAGGGACGCTGTAGTAGAGGACTCCGGATCAAATTTGAACACCTGGGTATCTTTAACGTGCCCCCAATGAACGGGAAACGGGCGTTTTTGCATGTCGGCCGCATCGAAATGCGGCCGAGGCGGCCGAGATTCGATCCCTTGTCCTCGTGCTTAGCAGCACGACGCCTAAGCCGCTAAGCTACCATGGTGGGTATAGTAACACTTGCACCTGCGGCCGTTGCGGTCGACAATTCTGATTTGCCAGTGTTTCAAGAAATCCTGTATGATACAACCGGTACGCATATGAACCTTATGAATATAGAATGCGTACCCTGCCAGCGGAATGTAGTAAAAACAAGGCTTACTCATAAGTGACGCGGCCAGCAGCGCAAGACCAGCGGCAGCGCGTTTCAGCAGCATCTTCGCAACTCTTACTGACGGCGCCACCCAGATACAACTGATTTCCAGTCTGAGACATCGTGGCAGCCCAATGTAACGCTTGTTATTTCTGCGGAGGCGCAGAATATAAGGAAACGCTCATTCATAATACTAAAAAGAAATGGCACCGTAATTGCTATTCCATGCGCGTACACACCTTACTCTTGAACAAAAAAGAATGCGAACGGCAGACGCTGGCTAATCATTTGTGCAGAAGCGGCAAATCGACAGCCTCCTTAAGACTTTATTGCTTGGAACTTGGCCGGACTTCAAAACCCTCCTGCAAGGAAAGTTGTGCAGTAACACTCTAATGCAGTAGTCTCTACACAGCAGACGCCTCGGCTCGCGGCTGTGAAGTTCGCAGGTTGAATCTGCCAGAATTATTAATCAAGCCTTCCGGACAGGTGGTCTCCACCTTTCACGATTTTTCTCTGCTCTTTATTTCTATATACGTCGCTGACTAACAGGCCAGAATAGGTAACCGCAAGCCTACGCTTCCATCAGCGGTAAAATTAATTTCTTCTCCCTTCACTACTTCCCCTTTCTCCTGAACATTTATCTTGCACATCAGTAGGCGCGGGTCTAGTTTGTAACAGCCCAAATTGTAACTGTCCGCCTTAATTATGACTACCCAAATTTGAGCACTTCTTCTGGAATCTTCGGTCAGATTGCACGCTGCTTGGTTGGACTGCGCATTTATTTTAATGCGAACATTATATAGGAAGTCCTCCACGAGGTCACGCAAGGCCATTTGGAAATTATGGCTCATATTAGAAAATCAATTTTCCGCTGACTAATCCGGTAATGTATTGGTGAAATCCTAAACTATACCTGTCAACATTTATACTCAGGACCACATGAGGATATATGCAGTATGTATTTATTAAACTCAAAATAAAACTGTGTTAAGTGTTAAAGTGTTACGTGATAAGCTATGTCAGAAGTTTGAAAATCACAAATCTGCATTATCCATGTAGTATTGATCTACATAGGATGAGTCACGTTACACTACCATAATTTGAGGGTCCTGGATCCTCTAGGCACGAAGGCTACACGATCCAAAATTCCGCCCGCTACACGTGCTGGTGGCGCTGTTAACGGGCAACTGATTTCCACCAAACGCGGATGCACGCGTTCGTTGGTGCAAGGTTTTTGCCACCGGGCGCCACGAGACACTCCACAGCGGCTTCTGCTCTCGCGAGGATTACAGAGCATGCCTCGACCAAAGAAGGCGAGTGTCGCTTCTACGTCATGCACTCCGACAGCCAGACATAGGCAGTGCTATAACCCAATCTGACGGGATAGAAGCAAGGACATGTTGCTCGCCAACGCCCAAATAAGCAGCCATTATATATTGCTTCGGACAACGGTATTTCTCCCTAAAGGACTTTCGGCCGTGTTTTCTCATTCATGCTTCTTTTTCTTTTTTCGCTCACAGATAGGCATCGCTGTTGATTTGATCAACGTAGAAAATATGGGCCCCAACCCTCATGGCAATCAGAAATGAAGTAAAAATGCAGGGTTTTTGTTTTTTGTTCGGTATAGAATAAATCACTATCGCTAGCGGTCTTCTAAATATGATCTTGCACAAATCACGTAAAACGGACGACTAGGCAATATAATTAATTATATCAGTGTTTGCCGGCCCGCGCTCGGGCTTGGAATGAGTCCAACGTTAAATAACGCCGTGTCGCCTTAGCTCTGTCTGTGGATGTTGGCGCGCGCCGTGGTCGAGCGGTATTTATCGAGTCCTCGATCAGACAGCGCTTGCGGGAAAGTCGTTGCGCAAAAGTCAAACCAGCTTCAGACGGAAAATCTTTCTGCGAGGAAGATGCTACAAAAATCACATAAAGCGCATGCCCGTCGTCGAAGAAGCATGATATCTTGATACGTTTGGATTCTTTTAATCACCCTGGAACAGCCGCGAAATATTCTAATTGGACAAGACGATCGACCCTCTGCATATTTAGTCGCCCAAGAACGAATGTGTGAATGCAATTGGATGATGTCCCAATCGCTGTCTTTAGTCTCAATTGGTTCGACATCACATTTCACACACAATAAAATTTGCCTCACTCTTACGGGAGAGAATGCCAAGCGGAAAAAAAAAAGTCGACATAAAGAAAGAACTCATCTCATAAATAAAGTTGCACTGAATACAGCTTTGATGAAGGATACGTTAATAAGCACTCTGATATCTTACGTGATGTTCCACCATACGTGAGGATGAACGCCGATGGGCGAACAAGACTAGGGAATTACTGGGGGGAAAGTGTTGCTTAACAGGGAACGCTACAAAAGAAAGAGGAATACCACATGCTAAATGCTGAAAGAGTACGAAGATCTATTAATGACAACCGCAACACTAACTACACGTGCTAATGCTATTACGGCAAATGACTCCGGATGACTCATGGGAAGTCAAAATCTGCAACGGCAAAAACAGTGGCTTTAGCGAACAGTTTCTGAATGCATCCTTCTGAGATGAAATCATCGCGCAAGTTTCCGTAAGTAGGAGATTATTGTGGTGTTTACCAGGAAAACTTCAATTTGCTTTACAGCAAGCGAGGGTGAGCGGGGGGGGGGGGGGGGAAGGATAAACTAGAGCGCAATAGTAGTAACTACAAGAGTGCTAATTTTACTGTCGTATACAGTAGACAAATAATTTCAGACTGAAAGTGAGAGAATGAAGGACGAAAAATATTGAACGCGTTAGCCCTCAGAAAGCCGTTAGGCTGAAAGAGCCACGACGGATAGCTAACCCAGGGAAATAAAAGAAAAGGAACACTACAAGGCGAACTATTGATGTTGCCAGAGATCAAAGTGTAAGTCCGCTAATAAAAAAGATGATGTGATCCAGGAACGCGCCTCCGTTTTGCTGCCACACCGACCGCCCACAGCGTGAACGACACTGAACGTTGGGCTACACCACGAACAATTTTGACAGCCCGAAGTGGCACTGAGCAAACAGACTTACGTAACGCCCGCCAAGTCATGCATGCTGCGAGTCGCGCTGTAGTAGTGAAAATACCGTCTTCTTAAATGAAAGCCAAGTTTTAAATGCGAATGCAATGGTCAGCATCGAGAGTCGAGATGAAGTTGAAACACTCGTGTCAGTAATATATGCGCGTGCAGGATCGTGATTCATATGTAAATATCCTTTCATGCATGCAAGCGTGAATGACATAAAAGACGGCCCTGCGGATTTTCGCATCGCTCTATATCAAAAATACAAAACAGTTATGTGTTACCAATATTTGGACAATAAAAAATAAACACGAATTTTTCGCGAGATTATTGTCATTTAATACCGCTCCTCTTTCCAATGCAAGGAATCGACTCTGTGAATAACCGTAGTGTAAGTCCCTAGAAATATTATGCTTCGCTGTGGTCCTTTAAGAAGCACCTCAATTTAAGTTCACCAGCTTTTCTGAATTCGGCCCGCATGGTTATGCGGTCTTTACTATTGGGAATCAAACAGTGGTTACTATTGCAGTGCACGTTAATTACATAGATATCTGGGACAGGAGAGTCACATGACCTTTGGTGGCAATAACCGCGCATGGGTAGGCTAAAAACTTTCGGTTAGCGTGATCGTACACTCTTTAACTGTATAATTAGAATAAAGCTAACGTCCAAATGCGTATGCAAAAGAGACAGTGGTTCGACCACAACTTCTGTTCTGTTTCTGTCTTTCTGTCTTTTTGACAAGAGTTGTCATTACCATTGGTCAGAGGGGGTCGCTTCCTGAAACTGCGTGAAACGAAAGCGTGGTTTAGTATTCCCTTATACCTTTGCAGCCGTGCCACCCGCCTGCCTTACATTGGTAGTATGCTGTACAGAAAAAGAAAATAAGCGTTATTCCATCATGCAAATGCGAAGTGCACAGACGGCGCTGTTGTCGCGTCACGCATTACGCAATCGGAGCTACACCCGCCGTGGTTGCTCAGTGGCTATGGTGTTAGGCTGCTGAGCACGAGGTCGCGGGATCGAATCGCGGCCACGGCGGCAGGATTTCGATGGGGGCGAAATGCGAAAACAACCGTGTACGTTAAAGAACCTAAGGTGGTCGAAATTTCCGGAGTACACCACTACGGCCGTGCCTCATAATGAGAAAGTGGTTTTGGTG
The DNA here is from genome assembly GCF_023375885.2 of Dermacentor andersoni. Classification (NCBI taxonomy): domain Eukaryota; kingdom Metazoa; phylum Arthropoda; class Arachnida; order Ixodida; family Ixodidae; genus Dermacentor; species Dermacentor andersoni. The sequence goes on from NC_092820.1 coordinate 101,846,004, forward strand.
CGTGAAACCCCAAAATTTAATTTTTTAATCCGGGCTAAGATTCAGGCTCTCGGTCGGCGCTCTGAGAGGCGCAGCCAGGCACCACGTTTGTCGAATCGAGCGGAAGTGATCGTGTTTGAGAAAACTTAGTAATAAAAGGTATATTCCATTCAGCTAAAACCTGTTCTCATCAGGAATGTAAGGTTTACGACTGTGGAACTTGTTGTAGAAATCTTACGCTTGCTCGGTTATGAAGCCCCCGCTTTCCACAAGCAGGTTCCACAAGTGGCGTGAAAATACTCGGGCAGCAAGACAGCCGTATGCCTATTCGCGCCCACCATATTTGACAACGACGGGCCCACTGTAAATGGGGACGATTGTGCGAGTATTCCACGAGACCCGCACTAGCTGTATCATAAGTTAAGCACGTAAGCTTTCCATTGCGTGAGTATACGCTCTGCGCTACTACTTTGGTATCGCTGCGTAGAAGAAGCGAGGCTTTACTCGATTTTGCATGTGTAGTGCGCGCACAATGCGCCATTATTGTGCCACGCATGACGCAATCGGAGCTCAATTTAGCTTCGCACATGGCGCTCAGACAGTCATAGCTCGGCAGTACGTTTTGCCAACCCAGCAGGAAGTGTCGCGTTTGGGAGAGCTCAATATGGCAAAGCAGGCATGATCCGTGAAACTCCAACAGGCGCTCATCAGAAGTTGTAATGCCTATTGAATCGTCGTAACCGTAGCAAAGTTATTGTCAACTTACGGTTCAAACTGACTCATAATCTGCATCCAGGGTTACTCGGGGTGTCAGTAAATATATCTGTCTCACCGTGAGAACACATAAACACGCGTTCATACGAGTGGCTGGTGAAATATCTCCATCAAGTCGATTCGACATGCAGAGACCAAGAGATATGCTGGCTAGCATCCTTATCTATGGATTGTTGCTGGAGGTTTTATTTCCAATCGTTTACTTTCAGAAAGCTCCAAGAGAAATTCAAGATGAAGAAACCTATTCCCCTTTTTTTCTGACAATGAACTCTTCGTTGTATATTGTTACTCCAGATGTACTAGATGGATCGGTTTTGGGCCCATTACTATTTCTCATTTATAGCAATGACCTACGTGTCAATATTAACTCTACCAATAAACTCTTTGCTTATGATTGCGTGCTTGATTGCGTAATCAAAAACCCACAAGGCATTTCTATTTTGCAATCCGACATTGGCGCTATTTGTAATGGATAAACAAGTGGCTTATGAAGCTAAACATTTCAGAATATAAGGTCACGAGAGGAATGCATCTCAATAAAGCTAATCATAAGATTTCTTATACCCTTAATAACTTCGCTTTCCCCGCCGTTACTAGTTAGCGCTATCTTGGCGTAAATGTTACCCACAGCCTTTTAAACAATGTACACGCTGAACATGTAGTTAACAACGCTAATCGCATGCTTGGATTTCTACGCCGAAAATTTTCACCCGTTCCTACCGATTTAGAGATGAAATTGTACGCATGTCTACTTACGTCAAAATTAGAATATGCTTCCTCTATTTGGGACCCATCTAGCTCTGCATTATTCACCGCCCTCGAATCCGTTGAGAACCGTGCTGCCCGATATGTGCTCTCTAGCTACTCTCGCTACGCCAGCGTTTCTTCAGTTAAAGCTAATTTTGGTCTACGGTGACTTCGGTCACGCCACAAGTGCTTCTGCTTAAACCTCTATCACAATATTTCCTGCACTAACCCAACACCTAAGAACTATGGTTTCCTCGCTCCACATTACGTGTCCTCACGGATCCGTCATAACCTCAAGGTTCAAATTACGTTATGCCGCACTAACACTTGCCACGCCGCTTCTATGGCGCAGAAAAGCTGTGACTGGAACCACCTTGCCACCTCCGTCGCTGGAATCGAAGACCCTGTCGACCTTAAAGTTGCGATTAACAATTTATTCTTGAAACACTCCTCTCTGTAATACCCTCGGGTCCTGAGAGTAGGAAAATAAATTTAAAAAAAACAGTGACGGTGAAGAAAGCAGCAGAACTGTAAATGAGGAAACCAGCGCTTTATTGGGCCAACCTGTGCCCTCAAAACAGGCTACAAATAACAACGATAGCGGTGGACACAGTCGGCGATCGTCAAAAATGTGGTCTGCCGGCCGAGCGCGTCGGCTTTTATACATGAATCATCGAAATCTCCAGAGTGCTGGTGCCCGCGTGTCTTCCAGAAAATACAACTCAGTTCGTGTCGCCATTAGAATTAGATTGCACAAGCATCGGTGACAACAGACAACGCCTAGAACAATCTATAAATATTCCAGTAGGCTCCAATCGTGCAGGCGCGTCTTGCGCTGAGCGACGTGGTTAAGTTGTCAGTAGGTGAAATGCATTCCTCGACAAAACCATAAGTACACCTGTCAATATAACCTCAGCCCACCAATCAAACGGGCGCTGATGTATTCATACTTAACTTTTGTCACACAAGGTCTCGCCAGTAGTGCCCAATGGTTCGCAGATATAATGAACCTATGGAATTTGCGACATTTCTAGTAACCTGAAGGAAAAGAGTCGAACGAAATAAATCTACTAAAGCTTCTATGAATGACAGAGCGGTGCACATTTAAATCTCTTTCGGAAGACGAATACGTGAAGGTTTCTTGTTCACACTGGGAAGCTGCATTTCTAAGGGCAAGCAGGACGGATTACACGCATGTAAACCGATAGAAAGCTACTATGCGAATTTAAAAGCGGACTTACAGCACCATCGAGCAATCCACCAGTGAGAGGAGCGAAGCTACAGATGCTCACAAAATCTGTTTACAATCTCAGAGAGACCCACTGCACTAAAAAAAAAGGCTGCGGCTTAGCTCAGCTAATCCTGGATATGCAAAGCGAAAGCTTGGCTTAGTCTGCTTAAGTCCTGCTTTCCCTTGGTTAGCATTTGATTTAGCTGTAATTATTATACTTAGGTATACAATCATCTGTAAGCTATGTATATCGGCTGTGCCTAAGCGTTCCGGGTGCTCTCCAGTGAAGCAGCTCGTCGGGCTACATCCACGGGGTGATCAGACACCGCTTGCGGACGACGGCTCAAAGCGGTCCCTCCCGTCGCTCCCGTGCAAAGATCAGGCTTTTGTATACACGCATCCTTCGACGGTGCGACGCCTGTTTTGCCACAGGGAAAGCTCAACTGCTAGACATGCAAAGAGACGCCGCGAACATGCGCAGCGTCGAAGCACAAACAGACAGGGCGCGAACGCGATCGCTACATTGATCTCGACGCCGCATGCTTGTTGCATTCTGGACCCTCTCCAGTGAAGCAGCTCGCCGGCCGAGATCCGCGGGGTGGTCAGACGCCGCCTCTCAACGACGGCTCAAAGCCCCTCGCTCTCATCCATGGCGAAGTTCGCACTGACTAGGCGAGCGTGGCGCTCCTGTTAGCCAGGCGCGCGATGAATCACGTGGTAATGCTGCTACCCAGCTGCGAAGAGCGCATGCGACAAGCCGGCGGCGGCGGTAGAGCTCGGCGCGGCGAGTCACGTGATGCATTTATTCGATATTTATAACTGGTTTTCCCTTTTCAGGCGTCCTAACTATGCGTGGCTTGCTTTGGGCAGGAACCACTGCGTCGTACCTAGCCTGAGCACGAAGCTGTGGTGCCTCTTGACGTTGCAACCCGTCATCGCTCATCTTGTTGACCCTGCTCTTCGGGACTACCAACTATGCATTGCTTTTCCATGGCGCTATCAGAACACCAATGAAATCAGTTGCTAGGAGAATTCACCCTTTGCATATGACAGTGTAGTGACGTCAATCCCTGCTTTGTATTCTACAATTTCCGCTCGCCGGCAGCTCCAGCTTATGCAACCGTAATCTTTATCGGGGAACGCATGCGGCGAATGCTATGTGCTTTGCATTATTCGAACACGCCTTATCATCTATCATATGGTTTTGAGGCTTGTTTAGCGCTTTATTTATTTAACGGAATACTGGAGTGTGTCTTGCATACCTAAATCCAAAGGAGATAAACAATTTTATTTTCCATTGAAGAAATGGTTTTCTCTCGGCTGTTGTGTCGATGGAGAAGAAGAAATCACGGGATCCGAATCATATACAGCTTCGCTGTGAAATAACAAATCAGTCAAATACTTAGGTGCCCTCCTGTCAGAGGATGGCTCTCGGTCAGAATAGGCTAATGCCTCGTTAGAAGTGCAGGTTGTGCCCTCGGCTTCCTTAAACGAAGTTTAACACATGTAAGCATTATCGTGAAAGAAGCAGCGATAAAATATATCTTTGCCAATTTCGAAGTATGCTTGCCCTTTGTGAGATCCTTTTTGTAGTGTGCATAATAATGCGTTGGAAACGATCCAGTCCGTCGGGGCAAGGTATCTCCTTGGTAAATATGACCGCTTTATAACGGCAACAAAAAAACAACTTGGTTGGATCCCCCGGTTTGAAGAAGCAGCTTACGCTTTAAGCTGTTGTATTCAACCTTCCACAATCGTACGGAAGTAAGCTCATCAGAAAGCTCCGCAATAACTTTCTTCGCGTGAAGGCCATCCACTTAAAGTTAGGCTCTGCCTTTCCAGGACCGATCACATTGAACGTTCTGTTTTACTAAGAAGCATTGTCGCTTGGAATTCGCTACCTGCGGGTGTGGTGTAACGCAAGAAAGTTGATGGCTTGCCCCCCTCACTAACGCCTGAATGGCGCTGCGGGTCATGCATGACTAAAGAATAAAGTTCAAGTAATTCGTGACGTGCGCATATATTTACCTCGGTTAGCGTTTATTTCAATGAGCCATTCGTTACACCAATTAATTACTGCGTCATTGACAGAGAGGAGTCTATTACTATCTCTGCCATTTCCGTTTTCTCTATAGAAAACTCAATCATGATTGAACAGGTGAACTCCGAACAACTTTTACATAACAGCACAATGGTGCCTCGCTTACAAAATTCAAGCCTAACTAGCTGAAGTGGCAGTTGACCTAATCAGAATAGACGGATTTGTAAGGATTCAAAATATTTCGGAACTCCAGCCCGCAATTTGCATTTGCCACGTATCGCCTCTTCTCTTCTTACAGCCGTGTTCCTGTGTTCTCCAAACAGGAAATTGTTGACAGATACTTTAAATATTTATTAATATAATTTTAAATCACGCACTGATTTGATAGCCGTACAGTTGGCGGATGCTGAGGACACCAGTATACCGGAAGAACTTAGCAGTTGCTTCCCCGCAGCACCAACTCGGCCTCCTGATGGTTAATTACGAGGTCTGCAGATAATTAGCGAATACTGCTTTTGTGCCTACTTTCATACTTAATACGAGGTACGTTGTAGGCATCCCCTTTGCACTTGGCCATTTGAACATAGGCGACTTTATACGTTTAGAAAAGGCACAGGTGGCGTCAGATGTGCGTGCAGAGTTTAATTTGTTTCGATTATTTAGGGCTGTATGCAATCCTTATATTAATACTTCTGGGCGTCTTGGGAGCGCGAGACGTAATACTGGCTTTCAAAGTGGAGCAAATGGGGTTCAAAAGGTTACATACTTTGTGAAACGATGTGCGGGCAAAGTTTTAAGCTGCGTAGTAATATTACATGCAATTAAAATTCCTACTGCAACTGCTCGACAGAATTTTGCTTGATTCTGAAAGGCGGTGGTCCTTTTTTTAGATTCTGAAGTTATACATTGATAATATTTCACCCGTATATTAAGGAAGATTAGAGAAGAACAAGACATTCTGTAAGAGACCTTGTAGCATAGCGCTTTGCAAGTTTTTGGTGCACACGGCAGTATCATCTACTAGATTACCTAACTTAACGGTTATAGAATACGAGAAGTAAGCATTTAGGGACTTTTAGCCGACCTGACGCTCTTTAGATTAACACCCCTGACTTCTTCCTTTCCTTGCTCTTCTTCGTTCGCAAGCTATTCTACATACATACATATCCTACCAACAAATATATTATTCTAAATCGAACTTCAGTGGAAGCTTTTGCTTGAAGCTCCTATCTAAATACATGGGAAATTGGTAATTTCTTTTGCCAGCAGCCACTACGTCGAATTTGATGAGTTATGTTTAACATAAAAGAAACAGGTAAAAAGTTGCGATTTCAGGAAGCGAATCTTTCAAACGTCATAAAAATTACAAAATTTCCTTAAACAAGATTTGAAGTATATAACTCCGAACCTCAGCTACTAAAAATGATATCGCAATACTAGGAGTAGCACCCCGTATATTATATAAAGCGGAAAAAATGGCATAAAGCCGCCCTGAAATTCACCACTAACTTGGGAACATGACATTTGCAAAACCTTTTCAAGCATTCGAACACATTCACCTGTCCTGAATTCATATATCAAGTTTGTCGAATTAAATGCTTCAAGAATAAAGTTTACAGAAATTATATATTTGTTTTTGATGCTGAATTAGGTTTTGTTCACATTCCATTTTTTTAACTTATCTGTTTCTAGTTATTACTGTAAATCATTTCGCGGCCTAAATCAAGATCCCGTTTCCTGCAGCCACAGGGATTATTATTTCGCTCCTAAATACGACAAATTCCATTCGAATTTGATAAACAGATTTTTCCTAAAACCAATGTTGCGTTTGATACGTATTTCTGCAGCCGGCATAGGAGATAGGCCTGAGATAAACCTTCCTATTAAACAATGCATCGCGCCAGTTCTATAGGAGAACCAGTAAACATAACGCTGTCTGTACGCAAGGCCACGGCCACAGTGGCATAAAGCCCGCGGCCGCAGTGGTGGTTAGATGTTTTAACTAGAATGAAAATAGATACACAGTCTCGAACTCGCGTGGCCCACCGTCATTCTTATATATTCACATTCCCGCTGCATTAATTATTATCTCGCCGGGTAAATACGAAAGCACCTAAGTGGACTTGAGGAACGCAAAAGGGAGGTCCCAGTGTCTATTCGTGCAGTAACGGGTAGTTTACATCGGAACTGTTGCAGCGCGAGCTCCCGCGAAAAAAGGCTGACTGCTTTTGCTACTTTCACTGAAACGCAAGCGAAGAAAGTTATAATTTTTTTAGATTTATGATGTGCGTAATTTCTATAGTTCACCTTCCAACCCTATTACCACCCTTTTAACACCCGCCAAATTGACCGCATCCAGACAATGTGGCTTATCTGTGACGACGACGACGCTATCGGTATTACACCTACAGCTCCATGACGGTGATAGCAGGGCGAACATGACATCGTTGACGGTAGTGGCATGGCGACGGTGATGACAATGCGTTGCCTGAAACTTAAATTGCAACTACTCGGGGCAAGCGAGCTTGGTAAATATGACGCATGAACGTGCTCCGAGGCTCGAAGATCCGGACTTGCAGCAAGGGGGCTGACGACGTGCAGTGGTCGGAGTACGGCTTCCGAAATTTCTGGTTAGCAACGCAGGCAAGGCGCCGATGCCGACGATCCGCTGACCGTTGATAAATTGCGAAAGCGACACTGAACGACCGTTTGATCATAATCGGCAGAAAACAGAGACAATGCTTCCTATGCCCGCGCGACCACGCAGTGTGACGGCTGGGATTTCCGCAAAAACAGTTTGCCAACCGTCCCTCGACTGATGATATCGTTGCCGATGCTCAAGTTCAAACTGCGCGTTTCCGAGTGCGCGTTAATCTGCGAAAGCTCGTCGTTGCAAGCGGATAGACTATCTTGAACATCTGAGAGTTTGGCGATGCCGGCGTTGGAACAATCAAGCAAGGATCCGACTTCCTTAATGACCCTAGTGCTCTTAGCCCTTTGTGCAGATCGCTTGTCTATAATTCGTTGCATCTGTATAGCGTCATTGGTAGTTGATGTCCTTGCACCCGTGCGGACCTGGATATCTACGATCAGTCATTACTAGCCAACCGCAACGCGAAGCGAGAGTCCAGTCTGGTCAAGCGAGCGTAGAGCAGGGGCAGGTACACATGTTTGTATTCAGCACCAAATATAGATGCTTAGACGGCAACGAGTTAGAAAACCTCCGACGGAATACGTAGACGCTACGCTACGCCATGGCTTTCATCTGAGTTATTCTAACCAGTGGCCGTCAAGCATCTACACAAGAAGTTTGCTTACCTGCAGGTTCAGGCATTTTCTATGTATGTGAATCAGTCGTCCTTTAGAAGTGTGAACGCGCTTACACTTTTCTTTGCCTTGTGGCAGCGTAAGTGACAAGGCAAAAAAAAGAAAGTGGCAGAAATTACCAGCGCATCAGGCAACGGTATAACTGTCGTATAAAATGCAAGGGATTCAGCTCAACACCGCTGTTCCCGAAACAATCAAAGGTCACTGCTAGTGATAGTGCAGATGAACCTTCTTTACAAAAAAGGTATTGCAGTTCGGCCACTTCACAAGAGGGTGCGCGCACTATTTTGCTAGAAAGTTTGAAGTTTGAGGATGACAATTTTTCGTCAGTTTAACAGAAAGTACAGCTAAGACACTTGGCTAAATAGCAACAAGAGCTTGGTGGCTCATTCCATCGCCTCATTTGAAAGGGAACGCTCATCGCGAACATCCATCCATCCATCCATCCATCCATCCATCCATCCATCCATCCATCCATCCATCCATCCATCCATCCATCTATCCATCCCACCATCCATCCATCCATCCTTGTGTATTGAAACATGCTTCTAAAATTCAAACGCGTGGATGCCTACACTGGCCAGCAGCTACCTATTTTATTATGTAGCGATGTTCAGGCTACATTTCTTGTAAATGGCTTGTATTTAATTATTTATTTAAACAAACATGCGCTTACACAATTTAAACGACACCATGTCGCAGCAAGGAATGGCGATGAGTCCGTTTTTTTTTGTGTGTGTGTGTGGCGTGCGAGCTTTCATGAGTCAGGCTGCCGAAATGAGAAACAAGAGTGCAGCACACAATGAGCCACACGCTAATTCTTGCGGGTCAACGCATTGCTAGCCTCGATTAGCAGCTCCATGAAGCTGTCCGTATCGATGTCCTTCGGGTCTTGTGACGTTAGCTTCGGCAGAGCTTTGCAGGTCTCCGATCCCCTTCGGTTATTACCACACACGAGACTGAGGGAATCCCCGAACACCTGCTCCAAAATTCTGGTGATGAACTCCTTGCCACCGTCGTTTTCGCAGGGCTCCAGTACCGGATCGAGGCAGTCAAGCAAGTCACCGTACGGGCTGCACAGGCGGAAAATAGCGAAAGGTAGGAGCGTGGAAATTAAAGAGGAAGATTTAGCTTGAAGGCTTCCATGCAGAATACACAGCAATGAAAAAATCGCTTCTCTCAAGGCCACTCCGCTGAATTTTGTGATGTTTTTTTTCGTGAAAAATAAAACGTTAAATTATAGTGACTGAGGGAAGTATATCTTTGTCAATTTCTGCCGTCAAAGTTTTTCATAAATATGGTAAGAAAGGAAAATGAAAAAAAATATATCAAGTACTAAAGCTTTATTTTGTATCTCAGTAACAAATAGGAGTGTTAAAATTCAGTAAACAGCACTTACTGGTATATGTAAAGCGGATAAAATGCATTCATTTTAGATCTTTTTCAAGTGCACCGCTAATATCGGAATAGGACTCCTGAAAAACCTCGTAGGTGCAGCTAGAATTTCTCTAAAGCTACAAACTTGACTCCACCCTAAGTACACCGCTAATATCGGAGTAGGACTTCTTAAAAATCAGGTAGCTAATGCACCAATTTCCCCTAAGCTGCAAACTCGTATATCTAATTTCTTCGCTTTAGAGGGTCTAACAGATGCAGTTTACAAAACTGCGAAATCTGTTTTCATTGTAGTAATTATGGTATTGTAAGCTTCGTGCCCCAATGTTTCATTGTGTTTTAGAATTACGCAAACTAAAGCGGCGAGATTGTAATTTTCTCTCTCAAATTAGGCAAATTTTATTTAAATCGTTCTAGTTGTTGTCTTAATTGAGCATTTGCGCGTTTTGCGTGTATTCAAATAAGAAAATCGGAGTTGGCCGACAGCTGAAGGTACCTCCTAACTGGGCACTGTTAGGCCGTGTTAAATGGCTTGGGATCAAGTATTTAACTTTAAGTTTTTATCATATGCTCGCACGGAACGAGAACCTTCATGTAACAGGTTGCCGCAGCTACAATGCACACAGCTTTAAAGGAGTACTTCCATTGTAATTGCGACTATTCTTCGTCCGTTCCTCATTTGATGTTACCGGGCATGAAAACCCTTGAAATGATGGTCGCAAACCTGAGAGCGCCCCATAAACGAGGGTGACTCAGAAAGCCTTTTCTCCTAGTTTGTTATAAGTCATATGTACCTTACACTATATTTTCACATCGTCTTCACACCAATTCAGACATATGTTCCATCGCAGCACTAAGTTTGAGATGCCTCTGTGCTAGAATTCGGCACACGCGATGTCCGCGAACGCTCATTGTCATGCAAGTCATCATGGCCTTTTGCTACCTTGCAACACCACCACATGAAACTTCTAAAAGCGAGACATCTTTCCACATACATGGGCTGCATTTCCCTGTGGAGCTCCGTGGCAGTTCGTACCTTGCCCCATCAAAAACGAATCATACTTTGTTAGTCGTACGCCGTGGATGTGGGAAGCAGAACCACCATCTTCAACAACTGACAGCAGCGCCGTCCAATAAAGGTCCAGTGCTGGGAATGGATACGTTGACTTCGCATTTACAGCCGCAATTTCTAAAAAAAGATAGGGGCAAGGACTTTCCGGTTCGTTCTCGTAATTTACTACGAAAGCTTTTCTTGAAGTCACTTTCGGTTTCCTTCCCCTGGAGGTGTGTGCATCGTCACGTCATGACATAGAACGTAGTCACCTGGAACCAGGACAGCACGACGTTTTTCAGCTGCTAAGGCTCGCTCAGTAGTCCTTTACGCAGCAACACAGGGCTTGGCAAACAGCAGTAGCATAACATACAAAGGTGACAGGTTCTGTTCTCTATAGCGTTACCTATTAAACAACAAATGGTACCTAAGTTTCCCTACTGCAACAAACGTACGCCTAGAAGCGCGTACCGCACTTAATATAGCTAAGTGTTCGCTCCTTCCTGCCCATGTTTTGTCGCGTCTGCATGAAGGATTTCCCCCCCGAGTACAGTTGAAGAATCCCGAGGATTGTGCAGTCAAAACTAGGCAGAAACTGGAAATCTAGTGGTCAGTGGTCACGTGGGTAGCGTGGTCAGTGTATCAGCGTTTTGCAGTCCTGTCAGTATTTATTGGCGATAGGACAGAGAAGATATTCGCATGTTTTGAAAAAACACTGCATCGCAACTGTCCAAATGCTACAAAATTCTTACATAATACATGCCCGGTATTGCGACACCAAATGAGACAAAGTATGTGCGGTAGAAGCAAAACATAAATGTTTGGACGACGCTTAAGCTTTGCCTTTACGAGTCGAATGCCCCCCCCTCCCTCTCCCCCCTATAGCATTCAAAGATCCCTGACTCTTTTTCATGCTTCTCGGCAACTGCAGCTTACGTAACCGTAATATTTACAGCAAACGCTAGTGGCGAACGCTCTGCACGAAGGCGACCTTTCTGGTAGAAACGCGACCCGACAAGGCCTGTTGCGTGGGCCACGATGCGACGTAGGCGAGCGCCTTCTGGAGCTGTTGCAAGGAACGGGGCGCGAAGCTTTGTGGCCTTTCAGATTTGCGAAAGGAGTTTGGGTTTTGAGTTTCCGCGTAACAGAATTAAGATTTCTCGTATATTCAAATTACAGTGCGATGCTAACATGTCTGTACGCTGTAAGTCGTGCTTTACAACTTTTCTGACATATTTTACTTTGATAAATTATATTCAGCAACTTCCTTGCGCTACATGGAGAGCCTCCGTGGTTGCGTATGCATGATTCAAAAAGATTTTTGCCGCAACGGTGGTCGACGCTGGAATTCCTGTAACACCGCGCCCTTAATGCTATGGCGCTACAAAGTTCCTAACGTGTACTCCACAATAATATCCAGGGTGTTTCCGCGAACACTTTCAAAAATGTTGAAAAGTAGAGAGTTGCAGATGAGCTCGTCTACACGAAGAGGCGCACATTACTTACCCATAGCATTGAACTGCGTAATGGCTAACTAACAAAAATGCAGTAATTATTCTTTTTCTAATTACCTTACAACCCATATTGCAATTGAAAGATATTTTGCCGAGGAGTTCGCAAGGCGAATCCACTAGGAATGAATTCTCACGATGACTCCAGTGTCGAGATAATAATTTCTGGACTTTGCCAATAAATGCACTGGCATTGCAGTTACGTTCTTAACAGAAGTCCACCTTGCGAACTCCCCCACTAGAATTTGTAAATTGCAATATGGGCCATAAGGCAATTATTTTAAAACCTAATTAGTGCGTTTTCGCTAATTAGTAAATTATGCATTTCAATTGGTTGTGCAAGTAATGCCCGCCTCTTCGAGTAGAAGAGCCCATGAACAAGAATTATGCTGTCTGCCTCAGCCAGCCTTTAAAGGTATTTAAAAGTGCTCGCTGAGACACCTGGTATATATCATCATCATCATCATCAACATCATCATCATCATCATCATCGTCGTCGTCGTCATCCTACTTTGTGTCCACTGCCGGACGAAGGCCTCTCCCTGCGATCTCCAATTACCCGTCTCCTGCGCCAACAGATTCCAACTAGCGCCCACGAATTTCCTAATTTCATAGCCCCACCTAGTATTCTGCCGTCCTCGACAGCGCTTCCCTTATCTTGGTACCCATTCTGTAACCCTATTGGTCCAACGGTTATCAAACCTGTGCATTACATGACCTTCCCAGCTCCAATTTTTTCTCTTAATGTGAAGTGGAATATTGACTATACCCGCTTGCTCTCTGATCCAAACTGCTCTCTTTCTGTCTCTTAAAGTTATGCCTAGCATTCTTTATTCCATCGCTCTTTGCGCGGTCCTAAACTTGTTCTCAAGCTTGTTTGTCAGTCTCAAGTGTCTTCCCAAAATGTCAGCACCGGTAAAATACACTGATTGTACACCTTCCTTTTCAATGATAATGGTAGATTCCAGTCATCAGGATCTGACAATGTCTGCCGCATGCGCTCCAACACATTTTTATTCTTCCATGAATTTTCTTCTCATGGTCAGGGTTCTCTGTTAATAATTGACCTAGGTAAGCATAATCCTTCAAAGACTCAAGAGGCTGACTGGCGATCCCGAACTCTTATTCCCTTGCCCGGCTATTCATGATTATTTTTGTCTTTTGCATATTAATCTTCAACCCCACCTTTACACTTTCTCTGTTAATGTCCTTAATCATTTGTTGTCGCTCCTCTCCAGTGTTGCTGAAGAGAACAATGTCATTTGCAAACAGAAGGTTGCTGAGATATTCGCCGTCGATCCTTACCACTAAGTCTTCCCAGTTTAATAGCTTGAATACTTCTTCCAAGCACGCAGTGAATAGCATGGAGAGATTGTGTCTCCTTGTGAGGTTCCTATTTTGTAGGTATCTTCCTAGTTTTCTTGTTAATAATGAAGGTAGCTGTGGAATCACTGTACATATTTTTGAAGATATTTACTTAAGCAGCGTAAACTCCTTGATTACGTAATGCCTTTATCACTGCTGTTATCTCTACTAAATAAATCCCTTTTCGTTATCTGTGAAAGCCATATATAGAGGCTTATTGTACTCCGCGAATTTCTCGATTACTTCATTGATGACGTGCGCGTGACCATTGTAGAGTATCCCTTCCTGAAACCTGCCTGTTCCCTTGTTGACTAAAGTCCAGTGTTTCCCGTATTCTATTAGAGAATATCTTGGTGAATATTTTATATAATACTGCGAGTAACCTAAAAGGCCTGTTATTTTTCAATTCTTTACCGTCTCCCTCTTTGTGGATTAGTATAATATTTGCATTCTTCCAGTATTCTGGGACGCTTGCAGTCGATAGACACTTCGTATAGACAGTCGCCAGTTTTCTAAGCTATATATCTCCTCTTTCTTAGAATAAATTTACTGTTATTCCATCTTTTCCTGCCACTCTACCCTGTTTCATGTATTGCAACGCCCTTCTGACCTCATCGCTGGTTATAGAGTTTCGATATCCAGTTCAATACTGTCTTGAATGGAGTTATTCTGGGTGCTCTGGGTACTCTACAGGTTCGTATAGATTCTTCCGCTGCTTTTATTATACCTTCGAGATTGCTGATAATATTACCCTGCTTATCTTTCAGTGCATACGTCTTGGTTTGCCCAATGCCAAGTTTCTGTCTCACTGATTTCAGTCTGCGTCCATTTCTTACAGCTTCCTCAGTATTTTTTCGAATATGACTCATTTTTGCCTTGTTGATGAGTTTTGTCATTTCCGCGAATTCTATGTTATCTCTTGACTTGGACACTTTCATTCTTTGTCGCTTCCTTTTTAGGTCCTTTGTTACTTGGGAGACCTTGCCCACTGGTTGCATTGGTGTCTTGCCTTCAACTTCAATTGCTGCCTCTCAAGCTAGCCTAGTTAGGGTTTCATGTATCACCTCTTTGTCATCTTCGTCTCTCTGTTCTACGGCTACATATTTGTTTGCAAGTACCAGCCTGAATTTGTCTGCTTGTACCCTTACTGCATCTAGATTGGCCTGTTTCTTCTTGACCAATTTTAGCCTTTCTTACTTCAAATTGAGGTGAACCCTAGCCCTCAGTAACCTATGATGACTGTACTTTGCCCAGGACTTCAACATTATTTACTGTACTGGGATCAGCAGAACATATGAAATCTGTTTCTCGTCTTGTTTCACCATTAGGGCTTTTCCAGGTACACTTTCTGTTGGTACGCTTCCTGAAGAAGGTGTTCACTATTCGTAGCTTACTCCTTTCTCTAAATTCTACGACCATCTCTCCTCTAGCGTTCCTAGAATCGACGCTGTAGTTGCGAATTTTCTGTTCACCCGCCTGCTTGTTCCCCACTTTTGCATTTAAGTCACCCATTACTACAGTATACTGAGTTTGTACTTTTCTCATTGCTAATTCAACATCTTCATAAAACTTGTCTACTTCTTTATCATTGTGAGTGGATGTTAGAGCGTAATCTTGTACTACTTTTATTCTATACCTCTTATTAAGTTTGATTACGACTGCTACCCTCTCACTAATGCTGTAGAATTTGTCAATGTTGCACACTATGTCATTATGTATCAGGAATCCTACACCGTATAAATTACTATCCGAATGCTCTCTATTGCAGAGGACGTGGCCGTTACTCAGCACTCTATAAGCCTCACCAGTTCTTCTAACCTCGCTAAGGCCAATGATATCCCAACCAATGCCTGATAGTTGCTCAAGGAGTCCTGCTAAGCTAGCCTCAGTCGACAGAGTTTGGGTGTTAAAGGTTGACAGGGTCAGTTTTCATTGGCGGCCTGTCCGGATGGCAATATGGTGGGCCTGACGCAACGCGCGAGTGGTTGGTTGTGCTGATGGATCAGAGAGGAAGTGCATCAGCGAGGCGATCCAGTGGTCCTTGCGCTGTTCGGAAGCGATGGAGCAATGGGCAAGTCGGGATACGGAGCAGCGGGCAAGGGTGAGCGTGAGAGGGCGTCGGCGTCAGAGTCCTGGCTGCCGCTACGGTAGAGCACGGGAATGTCGCAGTCCTGCAGGCGAAATGCCCACCGAGCACTTCGCTCCTAGCCCGATCAAATAAATACCCTAACAATGTATATTGTCCGAAAAAAATTTGGGAGGACGCTTAAGCTTCACCTTTAAGAGTCTATCGAGATATCATTAAAATCTCCGTGACTGCTTCTGACGCTTTTCGCCAACTGCAGTTTATGTAAACATAACGTTTTCCTAGAAATGCTGACGGCGAATGCTATGCACGAAGGTTCTTGTACTTCCTGGTTCTGTTTTTGATGGTGTATTAAGGAAACCAGCTGGCCACACCCGTCCTACTTTTAGAATGACCTCAAACAGCTGGATAATCGCGTTAAAAGGGGTTTCTGTTTGAGCGTCAGCCTAACAGTATCACGTTTTCTCGTATACTGAAATTGGAATCTGACGTTCTCATGTCTGTAGGTTATGTGCAAGTCCTACGTAAGAAATTTACTGGCGCATCTTACTTTCAATATCTACATTAGTTCCGCAACGCATATGCGCCACTTGGAGAGCCTGCGTGGCTGGGAATGGTTCGGGATGATTTTCTTGGCCGCGGACGCCGGCGCCACCGCCTACGCCGACAATGAATTTTCTGTGACCCGGAGCATTTAAGGCTGTCGCGTTAACATACAATTGTCGGTGTGAAGGAGACGAAAGGCGGCGTCAAGGGTCGCCTGACTAGGCCTCCAGCACCACATTGTACATTCACTACACCACGAAAATGGAAAATAAAGCAAAATAACAGCTAAATAACATTGTAAACAGCTGATAAGATGAAATATACAGCAAAATAGTAGCAAGGCAAAAGGAAACATTTCACCAGCTCGAATTCCTAAATTCCAATATGTGCCTTAAAGTAATTATTTAGGACGTTAATTTTGCGAATTTTAGTTATTCACTGAGTGTGCGTTTAGATTCCTCATGCTAGTGACGACCACCTCTTCGAGCAATCTAGCTCTAGGACACAAATTACTCTAACTGCCAGAGGCGACACTTAAAGAAAAGATCCGTAAAACCTAAAAATGGTCACCACGCTGTATAATCGCGCGCGTTCAGGGTACGGCTGCCAGCGGCGCCGCCGCGAAGGTACGGGATAGAGAGAGAGAGGGGGGACTGGTTGCGTACACGCCTGATACACGACGTGTTTCGGCCGTGGCTATACCGTGTCTCTCTCCATTTTCTTCAATGCTAATCGCGTTGACGTCGACACTCATCCTGATATAGATTGTGCCGCATTTTTTAAGCATGAAATGCTTTTATCTCCCGTTGTCGGCGACCTTCACGTGACCTTGAGCAAAAAGCCAGAGCCGTTATCCGGGCACTAAAACGAGAAGTTGCGAGAACGAAAGAAACGAGATCATCATGACAGCCAGTCAAAACTTAAGAAAATGCAGTCTCTGGCCCCCAGCCTTTAACACAGGACCGCATCACACATGTTAGTTGCTGTTCAAGCAAGTTGCAAAAAATATTGTTTACGAGTTCTTCAAAATGTTTCTGCACCATATCACTCAAGCTGTACCTTGTAGTACACTCAAGTTTTATTTGTCATTTCCTATAGGGCGACGACGTGCAAAAGGCAGATACAGGACACCATATATACTCCACAGTAATATTTTGGAGCTTAGACAGGATTGTCTGTGGTAGTTTCAACGCCAGCGGTCCGTGAGTTCTGCGGCGCGGGCTTTGCGTCGCCTCGAGAGGTGACGCCACGCCGCGTGGCGCCTCCTTCAGGCGATTTGTTTTCTTCTAGCTGGGCAGTACGCTGTCTCCCCGACGTCTTTCACTGCCTGTCTCGCGGCCTTCAGCGGGTTTTCTTCTAGCTGGGAAGTGTCTATAAGGACCAGTGCACAGCATTGCGTGGTGCGGTGTTGTGCGGTGTGGTGGGGTGTGCCCTTGGGAACATGCACTACACCAATGTTAAGATTCTGACTAGTATCGTCTCCAAACAATCTGCTTTGCTGGTTGCCATTTCGTGCTTACATCTACTCTCGATAACGGGAGAGCCAGCAATCGTTTTAGGGGGGAGGCTGTCAGCCCCGATGGAAAATATATATGCTTTGTCAATTACATCACGCGTAGACTTCTCGATCATGTTTCACCTACAAGCTAGTCTGTAGGTTTTCATATAGGAAACATCGCAAAAGACACGGACGAAAAAGAAAACAACAATAATAGTTTTGGTCATCTTCATTATCCACGCCGTTCGCGCCGTTTTTGCACGGTGCAGTAAAACATATTTTAACTACCTGTGAAAAACGAAAGGCGTTAAAGAGCTTGTACTTACCAGCATACGTATGGGACGATTTCCTTGGTAGGTGCCTTGGCAACGGACGTCCGCAGGCTCTCACGGACAGCCTTCAAGCAGCCATTGATTTTTGCCCCAACGGAGTTCAAGCAGCCAACGCATTTCTGGAAAGCTGGGTAGCGGAAACGTATTCATTGCATCGAGTAAGAGGTCGTCGAAAAATATTAAGTGCCCTTTGAAGACAAAGAGAAAAAAGAAACTACGAATAATATCGTGTGGATAGACAAGGCCGCTTATTTCCCTATATTGGGAGTCCCAGGGAAGGGATACTCTTCCAAATTTTTTTAAAATGTCGCGCCAGCGTGACCACACGGCTTGTCAGCGTCTTATAACGGTGAAAAGTGGCGAGGTTTGCTAGCGTGTACGTAAGCGCACAAAGCACTCTCCAGTACCACCGTCGTTTGATACGTTGTTCGCATCCGCTGGACACGCGCCCTGCCAGGGTTATCTGTGCACTCGTGCAGAAGAAAACCGGTGTGAAAGAACTTGTGAAATAGCGGAAACAAAGAGGGGTAACTGGTTCAAAAACGTGGTTATTTTGTTATCGTGTGACAATGAATACGCTGAGCAAACGAAGCGCCGTGCTAATTCATCTTAAAACGTTTTGTGCGCAAACAAACAGGGACGAAGAAGAGGAGCAACACAAGGACGAGCGCTTTCTAACAACTGGTTTTATTTTTGAAGAACCACCTGCCTAAATACCCACAGATCTGCGCGATCTAATCGTGCCGTGCTAATGCTTGACTTTGAGAGTATTAATGTTCTCTGAAGGGGGCTGCAGCTCTGCAACTTGCTGTGCATTCCAAATCATGCCGGCGCGTTGCCCTTTTTAAAGAAGCAACTGTAATCTATAACCACGAAAACCAGTTGACAAGAGAGATTGTATAAACGTGAACCATAATAATTAGGAATGGGAGATGCATGAGGGAGCCATTGGCGGTATCCATGAGGAGGAATTTGATTAGTTGCGTCAGTCTTGATTGTCTTTACATTTCAGTGCCTTATTGAACTTTTCCTAGTGTTCTAAGTAAGCCCCATCCTTTTTGTGTTTTTTTCTTAGCTTCTTGTTTAGTTTTCTTTCCTTAATTATGCGTTGAGAGAATTGTCGAGCGCCGACCAATGGGTGAAACCAAGTACGATTTGTTTTCAATCTTCTTTTCATCGATTGGTCGGCTCTCAACTATTTCCCGTCGTAAATTTTCCCGGGATCATACGGGTTCTTGGCGAACCCTTGATTTCAATATATGCGTTATTTCCCTACTAAAATCAGTTGAGGTTAGCGCCGCATTGTCAATTATTCCGCTTTTGTCCCTGTTTATTTACATTCCTTCACACTTTAAAATGACTATTAACCAGCTCGCAACCGTCTACTAGCTATTTCTGGCACTGCCCGATGGCCCTCCTGGATAGCAATAGAAATCAGTGTGCATGTCAGAGCGAAAGCTCTACTACGCCATGTCTCCGAAGGTCATTCATCGTGTCTCAATGGCGTGTTAGCGCGCGTACACGTTCAACGGACTGGCGCAGCCAACGCAACCGGATGCGCCCAACCAAAAATATTTTTTTTCTAGGCGACTGGCCCAACGCGTTCTGACGCGCCCGGCGTCGAGGGACGCTCGCCCGCGCGCCGATTACGTCGGACCACAAACGCGACTTTACCGGCTGCTTCGATGACACTTGATCGCTCAGCCTCACCATGGATGGCACCCCGCTGGGCCGTCTGTACGTGCGCTTCAGTGCAAGCGACAGGCTGAATTCAATCATCCAGTAGATATTGCAAGATGGTTGGCTGCGAAATCTCAAGCAATGCCAAGGTTGCCTGCTGAAACGCCGGAGCAAAGGGAGGCCCGATTAGCACGTTATAGAAAAGCATACAAAGCGCGGAACCGTGCCAAGGTACTGTAACCGCCACCGTCGTTCAGCAGCACGAACAAGCAGAAGGAGACGAAGCCGCGGATACAAGCAACGGCACCGACAACGAACTTTTGACGCACCGCACCCTTCGGCTGGCGGCAAGCTCGACTGCGACGGCCAGGTTTCACGGCGACTTAACGGACAACCCCTTCGGCAGCAAGTGTAACGTGTGTGAAAGGCTGTGGCCTAACTTTAATGAAACATTGTGTGCGTAGTGACTAGGTTTCAGCCAATTCTTTCAAGCCAATTTCAGCCAATTTTTCAACCCAAACTTCAGCCAATTTTTTCAAGCGATCGGCGCAGTAAGCGGCATTGAAAGTGGAAATTGCTTTGCGTGCCTGCGCATACTGTCTCCGATATTGCCGCTTCCCGCCGTTATAAGTCGCCGACATGCTGCGTGTTCTAAATGCGTTCGACGCTCAAGAAAGGTTGTCCCCCATTGCAAGTGTGTACATGTGTCACGGGGACGCTGCGTTTGTGCAGTGCAGGTAATTGATTTAGAAAATGTCAAGAGAGTCTGTGTCTGGCAGCGGTGGGAACAACAGACTAAAGTTTATTTACAGCGTGCGACGGTGATCTTTAGACTTGGTTTTTGACGCTTCCTTCAAGTAACCAGTCCGTAAACGCAAGTAACTCCCTGGTGGGAGTATAGTGCTTGTCCTCCAGCGGCTCCCCGGTTCAGAGTTTATTATACTCCGTATGATCGGACTCGAATTTTTACTTCGTGTGAGCGGAATTTTTGCGTGGAACCACCAGAATTTTTTCTGTATTATTTATTTATTTTTACTTAGTACTAGACGGAGTTTTTTTCAAGGTCCAACGGGAGTATAAAAAGAAGTATCACGTCAGTTTGCGCGAACATTTTTATATGCAGAGACTACTCGTCAAATTTCGAAATATACACACAAGACCACGTCAAATTCAACGAAACATGTCAATGAAAGCACATAAACCATGACATAGAAAAACATTTGAGAAACACTCAATGCAGAACTTTGAAAGATAACCAGCGTACCCGCGACACACAAGAAGCAACGCTGCTAGTAGATATAGTCACGATACTATGTGCCTCGAAACCGCCTAGTGAGCCGCTGTGATGTTTTCTATATTACGACTCACATGCTCGCTCGTACGAGACCTGCCTCTCTGAAAATAAGAGAAGACCTTAATGAACACAAAACTGAGAATTAAGAATAGTGAGGAAGAAAGCTAAAGTCATAATTTTTAAATATTAGCATGTCATTGTGTGAGTGCTGAAGCGACTTCGCACACAGCCAGCATTCGCGGCCAGAAGTTGTGCGTTAGTTACGGTAAGCAAGAACTATGTAAGTACGTGTGCTTCATATTTTATATAGCAAATTAACTTTGTGCGACATAGTGGCAGCGTAGGAAGAATTTATTACGTGTAAGGATGACCCACAGCAGCCGACGTAACACTGAAAAGTGCGTAGTCATACATTTTTAGACCGCACTACTTGCTCAGCGTCGAAGCAATGTCTTTTGGTTCTGAAAAGGTGCTACATCGCTGATCTATCGAACAAAACCTCCCCCTCGAAGTCACCAGGCATGCTTCTAAATCAGTGTCTGGAATAGAGCATAATTTTAATGCTATACCGGAAGCAACGACGTGATCAAAACTGAAGTGAAGGATAACAATTCGCTTCACATCGCTCAGTAAGAAGCTTTATTCACAGTACGCATACTTACGTCCTACAGTTTTGCTTGGGCAGGGATATCCATACACAGATGCATAAAAGCAGTTACTTGCACTCCGGTTTTTCTCACTGCAACACAGCCCCGCAACAAACTTGGAATATGCAATTTATGTGCGACTATAGCACGGCCGTCGTAAATCGAACAATGGCTGTTGTTGCGATTGCACCACCGTTGCCATTGCTAAACATTACACCGGACGTTGTCAGCATGTACTCACAAGGACATAAAACCCGCATTTCACGTACAGAAGAACACAAGCCACGGTCACACAGCACGAAAACACAGTCAGAAACCTGAGCCGACATCACGAGTCAATGAGCAGCTTCGAGGTATACCTAAGCCTTTTTGCGCACATGAACACGTTGTTCTTGTATTCATCGTTGTCAGAAAAGTGATCAAAGCTAACGTAGTTGAGGCTGAGATACAGTGAACTTCAGGCACGCCTATAACACTTTCTGGAAGGAAATACCGGAGAAAAATTGACGAATAGCTGCCATGGAACGCCACTTCACAGACGTAGATGAACCGTCAGCTATGAACACTGCCGACTCTGCCCAAATCGGCCTGTCTCTGGCGCTGCGCACAGGCTCATGGTAAGCACCACGTGACCAACAAGTTCCACCGGGAGAGTTTTTTAAAACTCCCTGTGTGAAGTTTTGACATGAGAACAAGACTTTGAAGAGGAGTAAAACTAAGTCATGTCGCCTTAACCTCCCGCAGCTAGCCATCTGGGTGAAACGAGGGAATGCCGCTGTATTGCTCCTATACATGGGAGTAAATATTCAAGGATGGGGAGGTTTTAGGGCACATCACCTGTTAAAACCTCCCAGATGAGCCTATTTTTGTTTACAGTGTAAGAACAAAAGGTAACCACTTGGGAGCGTTTTTTACCGGCCGGCACACCGGGTATAGCCTACATCCCAATGGGCATTGAAACTCCCATCGGACGTCCGATAAGATCCCGACGTCCGAGTCCAAGAGCAGCCATCCTGGGAACATCCAGTGGATATCATTATCGGAGTAATTTAAGGTCCACTTCTTATCCTTCTGCGGAGGTCCTTAGGTCATTAGTGCTGGAGATTTTGCCAATGTTGCTCCCTTACTTATGCCCATTGATCCCTTTCTGAGCATTTCTGCACTTGCAAATAGCAAAGTACAACGGGCCTGGAGTTCATTCAAGCTATGCCAACCACATCTACCTTCGTTCAAAATAGACATCAACTTTTGCCAGCAAAATATCAACCATTCCCCAAAACACGCAGCATAAAATTAACCAAATTCGATCTAATTTGGTTTATTTATTAGGCTTTTCTTCTTCTGGTGGAAAGCATGCACGTATCCACGAAGACAGGTTTCTGCACTGCTTCCAAAGCACAGCGTCATGGCAAGCTAGCAAGCAGGTGTGACCATCTCATTATTATTCCTTGTAGACCCACAAGAACTTTTCCGTTCTTAATGGTGCTCAAGCGTTATCAAGCATATCCCTTTTTGGGCCATCACGCGCGCCAAACATCAATGCGACCAGAGACCGACGGCCCCATAGAATAGTCGACGTGCATTCACTACGCTGTTCAAATAATAATAATTAAGAGCCGCACATTTGGAAACTCCAGAAACATTTCGGTCGTCTCTGAAAGCACACTAAACAGTGCATGCCGGAGTTCTCTTCATGTCTCGTATTCCATGCCGCAGTTTGAACTTTTTATTGTTTCTTCCTGATGTTACGGTAAAGAATAAGTGTGCTGTAGCGAAAGGAGTGCACCGTCTGGTCTTGCCCACCTTGATGTCTCTAAAAATATATTACTAATAGCGATTCTTATTAGATACTCTTATACTCTGTGATCTGATTTTATTTTTGCAGCACTTCGGGGATCAAAATATTATGCTAGTACTGTAAAAGCTGTCACCTGCAGCCTTTGTCTGAGCTTGCGCTGATTAAGCTGTTGACATTTATTACAATACAGGACTGTCACATCACCCTTTTTCTGAATTTTATAGGTTTGCAGTATCTTGTCTCGTGACCAATTGTATATTTGTTGTAACACTTGCAGCAAATTAACACTTGCATTAAAACTTGCTCTACGCATTAAATCAAGATTTCGTAATAGAACCGAATAAAAAGATCTGTGAAAGTAATAGTTAATTTTATGCAAAATCATCAGCGCCCAAATGCTCAGCTCGTCAAAGTGTGTGAAGATACTGTTTCACTGCGAAAAGCTACTTAGCCACATAAAGACTGCACTGGTGCGATACCCAGTACGACCGTTTGTACCAAGACCTTTACAGTGCCGTAAATATCTAATGATTGGTCACGTACAGGGTTAACTGCAGAAGTGTTGTGGTCTGTGCCAAATGTGGTGAAAATGACGACGTAAATTCCCGCGACAGTCCCACATCTCGCTGCCCTAACTGTGAAGGTGAACACATGGCAACAGACAAAGTCTGTTCCATATTGAATGAAAAACAAAAAGCTCTTTATTATAAAGAATGATTATAAAAGCTTTTTAAAGTCCTCCATTATTTGCGAGTGCTAACCTACTGGTTGCCTGGCACCTTAACTCCCGCTTCAGCTAGTGCTTCTCCAATCAGCCTAGTCACGATTTCATTCATTGCACCTACGGCAGTTTTAGCTTCCTGTACGAAATCTTCATATCCATTTGCAAGCTCTAGACTAAATTTGTCGGCTTTTCCCGTTACTGCGTCTAGGTTGGCATGTTTTTTGCCGACAAATTTGCTCTTCCTCTCTTCAACTTGCGCCCCGCCGTGGTTGTTTAGTGGCTATGATATTGGGCTGCTAAACTATAGGTCGCGAGATTGGATCCTGGTCACGGCGGCCGCATTTCGATGGGGGCGAAATATGAAAACACCCGTGTACTTCGATTTAGGTGCATGTTAAAGAACCCCTGTGGTCCATATTTCTGCGGTCCCCCATTACGGTTTGCTTCATCATCAGGTCGTCGTATTAGCAGGTAAAACCCCATACCTTTTTTTTTCAAATAGTGAGCAGTTCTAGGCCTCACTAACCTGTGATCACTGCCCTTTACCCTACCTAACACTTCTACATCCTGTAGTATGCTAGGTTCGGCAGAAATTATGAAATATGTTTCATTGCTTGTTTCTCCATTTGGGCTTTCCCAGGTCCACTTCGTGTTATTGTGCTTCCTGAAGAAGGTATTCGTTGTTTGAGGTCTATTCCTTTCCGCGAATTCTACCAACATCTTCATCTAGTGTTACCAGGATCGTTGCTGTAGTTGACAGTTCCTTGCTGCCTATCCTGCTTTTCACCGACTTTTGCATAGAAGTTGCCCGTGAATACATTATAGTGAGTTTGCACTTTTTTGATTGCCGATTCACCGTCTTCATAAAACTGCTCTATTTCATCATCATCGTTACTGGAGGCTGGAGCGCATGCTCGCACTACTTTTATTCTTTACCTCCTATTCACTTGTATTACGATTGCTACCGCTCAATAATGCTGTAGAATTCATCAATTTTGCCCGCTTTATGCTTATGGGTACGAAATCCTACCCCGTATTCTCTCGTATTTTGAACACCTCTGTACCAGAAAACGTGGCCCTTAGTCGACACTGTATAAGCCTCCCAAATTCTTCGAATCTAACTAAAGCCATATCCCAGGCAATGACTGATAATTCCTCAAAGAGACACGATAAGCTAGCCTCGCTCGAGAGTGTTGACGTATTAGGCGTTGCCAGGTTCGCATTCCAGTGGTGGCTTGTCCGGATGCAGAGATTAGTATCACCTTCTTCCACATCGCCGATTTAAACGCCTCCTTGGCCACGTGCTCCGCAGCCGCTGGCGACTGACGGCCATGGGTAATTGCTGGAGTCATGAGGGAGAGAGTGGCCGGATACTAGGGAGGCCAATTCTTGTTCTGGTGAGGAACTGTCTTTCAAATCAAATCAAGCCAAATTCCTTTTATTTCTCAGAAAGAAGCTTAATGGTAGTTCCTAATTTGGTTGCACGTGGACTAGTATAGACCCACTGCTTCTCGGTAATGTTTTCTGCGGTGTCAGGGGCCACTGCAACGCTGAAGATGGAGTGGACTGGAAGAGCAGTCTATGTTACATCCTTTAGATTAGAAGCCGTTGTTGTACATCTGCTCCATACCACCACCATCGATGTCCCAAATATCCTACTAATTCCAAATATATCCCGTTCTCAGAACCTTTAGCCGGATACAAAAAAGTGAAAGAATTCATAGAATTTAGGGAGTCGTTCCTTCATTCTCTTGATCAAAGTTTCTCTTGCATTCTTACTGAAGGAAAGCGGCTTTTCCCAATGCCTTTGATGACGTGTACTTTCGCGCCGGTGGTGCTTAAGCCGGGACAGCTTTTTGTCACGGTAAATATGTCATGAAACGACATTTCTTGGCATACTAAAGCCCCCACATATAAAAAAATAGATTGCAAAGGTTCGTGCGCAAAAGTTAGGAGAGTTGGCATAAAATGACATTATTATTATTGTTGTTGTCGGTAGAGGGCGGTGTTAACGCGACAGCGTTAAGGATCCCGTGTCCCACGTCGGCGTCGAGCGTCTGGAGTAGGACGCCGCGTCGCCATAACGATTTGCGAACCACACTTACCCAGGCCGTTGATCTGACGCAAGTAATTCACTGAACTAATTGTATTTTGCAACCTAAAATACATGGAAAAATCCTAAACTACGACTTACACACAACCTACAGACATGATAGCTCTCGGAGTGTAATTTGAATATACGAGAAAAAATATTTCTGTTGAAGAAGAACGGCAGATTGGGCGAGTTGGTGGTTTTCATAATGTTTAAAAACAGCGCTAACAGCGTTGTCCGGTGTACGTTCTTTGCGCTGTTTTTAAGCATTATGATAATTTTGTTAGGCGAGAACTCAAACAAACCCCTTTTTTAAGCGTTTCTACAATGCAGAGACCGGAGGAGACGGCGTCCGCCATTTGCGCGCGCCGGCGCGCAAATATGAGTCCACGGAGCGGCGCACCCGCTTCTTTGAAACACTTGCAGATGGCGCTCGCCTCTCCGCCTCATCGCGGCCCATGCAAAAGGCGGCGTTTCGACGAGAAAGCGCGCCTTCGTGCATGGCGTTCCCCGTGAGCATTTACCAGTAAACATTAGGATTACGCTGCACTTTCCGGGAATCGTGATATGCAGTCAGGGATCTTTTAATGCTGTCGCGTTGCACTCTTGAAGGCGAAGCTTAAGCGTCTTCCGAATTTTTTATTACAAAAATAAGTTTGGTTCCTGGACCTTTTTATTTATCTAATTATCGCGGCTAATAGAAACGTTGGCCATGATTCTGCAGGCCTGTGGGAGCCCTAACATGAAATTCATATGTTCCACGGCCTCGATATCCCCACTTTCCAAGCAGCACTCGAATCCATCTCATTATTTATTTCCAGAAATATCAATGCCCTTATTCTATTTTAGGTGGTAACCCTAGTTGTGTGGTACGTGAATTCTTTATTCTTTCTAGTTGGTATGTAGGTGCCCGCTTGTTCCATGTGAAGGTTACCATGGCCTTAGTGCCCGGGCGTCCAAAAACCGCAATGTTTTTCTTAATGTTGCATGTCATACTTGGTTATGTTACGCTTTGTTATTTTATATTGTAATTATCTATGTAGGTTATATATGGTTATATTGGTAAACTACATCAGCGGACAATCAGCAATTTCTAGTCCTCCTTATTATATATATATATAATGCTTCTGGGCACATTACAAGATTGATTTATTCCCATTGATTGATAACGATTATTGATTTTGTCGCCGTTGTAACACGAAAAAACAAATACCAAAGAGAATAAAATCACAGAAGCAGCCTTCTGCTAAAATGCTAAAAGATACACCCCGCTCACCCGCTCTAAGAGAAATATATGCACAATGAGGAAACTCCAATTGAGACTATCGTATATTCAAGTGCCTTCAATAAACTTAAATAAATGGCAAGCGTAGAAGTTTGGCGACGCTGTGTGGTTACTACGGGCTTGAATCCTCTCAAAATGTGTAATGAGAGTGGGTCTTTCAAGGGCTTTAGACGAACCAACGCAGTCGCAGTACTCTGGTCGATTCATTACGGGAAAGCGCTCTATGATTGATTTGTCAGCAATTGCAATATACCTCCTTACCTACGTACTGCTTCGAACCATTGATGCAAATGACGTCGATGTTGTCCTCGAGAGCTTCTAGGGGCAGCAGGGTAGCAGCTTTGGACAAACCGTCTAGGCAGTTTTTGCAGAACTGGATACTGCAAGCGATCTGTTCCTTGAACGTCCTCAAAAGAAATAAAAAAAAGCAATGGTGAAGGCTGACTGGCTCAACTTTTTGTCTATCTTCTTCACCATATCATTTCTTAAAGTGCCAGTTGCGCTTGGGAACTTCAGTGCATTTACCACAAACATTTCACTTCTCCTGGGTAAGCACATGTTGAGGAAATAATGGCTATGAGGAGTGTGCAAACATCAATTTTGATCCCCAGCTGCACAAGAACCAAACAGTGCCTCAAGCACACGGAATTGAATATCGAACATTTTTCGAAAATATATGTATAATGCACAACCTTTTTACCAATATTATCAGCAAATCTTTCATCCTGGTTTTCACAACATTAAACAACTGCGGGGAGTGCACTGCAGAATATAAAGTATCCTTTATTAACACCACAATGGGTACACTAAGAACACCTAAGCAGTTTCTTCTCAAAGTCAGTACATTTCCGAGAATACGGGGTCGTGCGTTATCATGCGAAGTTTAGAAAGGCAGCCTTGTTTTTCACGCCTTATTTGTGCACACTGCTGCGACCAAATTATAAAGGCCTACTGCATCTGCAAAGGTAAAAAAAATTTGCTATTTAACATATTCGTGGCAAAATGGTCCCGCTATTGCCTAAAGCATACTATAGCAATGAAAAGTGTTCATAGTTTCTCCGTTGAGAGCACACATGCGTTGCATTTATACTGGGTGTTTCAGCCAACACTTTCAAGATATTTTAAAAATAACCTGTGGCAGATAACACATTTTTAGTTTCTGATCTGATCTACTCAAAGAGGCGGACATGCATCAGAAAGCGAAGTGCATGATCGTACAATTAACAAACCTTCTCAAAATAAGTTTTTTAACTCATTACCTTAAGACAAATATTGCAATTACAATTTGCCGCGGGTGAGGCTGCAATGCATATCCACTTGAAAATAATTGCGTGGATGACACCATTTACGAGATATGTGCCCTCAAATTTCAGATAAAGATGCAATGTCGTTCCACTTACTTCCACAACATAGCGTCGATCTGTGCATTGCAGCACAAATCTAACAGGAACACCAATGCAAACTTCGCAAAGTTCGGAAATTAATATATCGAAACTGGTGTCATCCTGAGAATTCGTTCCAAGTGCAAATGCCTTGCGAGCTACCCGGCTAGAATTTCTAAATCGCAATATGTGCCATAAGTTCATTAGTTAGAAACTTAATTACTGAATTTTCGGTAATTAGTCAATTGTACGTTTCAATTTCTTGTGCAAGTAATGTCGGCCTTTTCGAGTAGACCAGTTCATAGACCAGAATTACGCTATTTGCCACAGGCCATATTAATTTTCCTTGAAAGTGTTCGCTGACACACTCGCTATACAATGTGTTCGTAAAGTCATGGTGTGCTTTTGGCCGGTCACAGGAACGCAACAAAACAACATAAAAATGTGAAATCTTCACCAAATGAAACGAAAACCCTCCAAGTTTCCGTAGTATGCTGTGTAAGGGTGTGCGCGCGCAGCTGATGACGCAGCACTACAAAATACGCAGCAACCGATCAGCCCACGCCCACACTAGTCGAGATGTGGATGGTACAGAGGCAAGTTGATTGTGTTCTGTGGCTTGCTAAATTCAGAATCCGTGACCAAAGTGCAACGTGAATATCGTCGCGTGTACGACGAAGCGCCACCACATAATCGAAGTGCACTGAACAGGATGAAACTTGGAGAGTTTCCCTTTTATTTCATGAAGATTTCACATGTCTATCTTGTTTCATCAATTTCCTGTGACCGTTCAAAAGTGCACCATGACTTTTTTACGGACACAGGATATATACCAAAGAACGCCCACTGAATAATTCCGCGTCTACACAATGTTTACTTGTGGGCAGTTGCGTTTAGCTGGATAGGTTAGGCTGTCTGAGCGAGAAGGCGTGCACTCTAGCACTAGGTCCACTGCGAAGGGATGAAAGTTATTGAATTGTTGCGTGAATGTTATATTTCATCGTCTACAGTAGACGGCGTAGCGTATTAAAAAATTTTTCTCCAATATGAACATCCTCGATTAACATGTAGATTTCTAGATTAACATTCGCACGCTTATGCTGTACGTAAATGCGTGCAGTTGGTTTTCTCGAGGTCGTTGAAGGGAAGAGAAACGTCCAAGCCAAGCGAGCCGTCAGGCTGAGACGGTCGGTTTTAGGCAGTCCACCTGCCAATTGCGATAGCATCGCGGCTCCCGATCTCGCCAGCAGTTCGGCCGCACGTTCTGCATAACCTTACTATATTAGTAAGTATTTCGTTTAAGAAACTAGCGGCAGCTTAGCTGTATGCCGCGATGAGCGGCATCACAAGCGAATGCGTCGACTGGGCTGATCGAAGTTGCGAGGTACACGGCCGTGGGCGCCACAATCGCCGCCTCTGGCCATGTGACATAGCAGCCGCGCTGTTACAGGCTTTGTCTATACAATGGTGCAGTCGTCGGACTTGTCGGAGGACGAAAATCCTCCTATTCTGTCGTTTGTAGACCATCGGATCAAGGCCGTAGGGAACGAGAAAAGGACCCGGCTCTGGCTGCCATTCCGGAACTCCGGACGCCGTTTCGTTCCGAGTGTCTCGGACGTAGAACTTCGGGGCACACAAGCTTTCAAATCCTCAGCCTGTTTCCTTCGTCAAGAAAGGAGGTTCCATTTGTTCACGATACATTCTCTACTCGTATTTTCGCTATTGTGGCCTAAAGAAGCCGTCCTAGAATTACTAGAATAATTGAAAGAAAGCTGTCTTTCGGCATTACGTTGTCCGACGTTGGCATCAGTCCTGTTATGGCTGTGATCGAAATCGATGTCAGGTGACGTGAAGGATTCGTATTCACGCTAGTGGTCTGGCGCCGCGTGTTTTATGTAAATGTCACACATTAGTATTGTTCCGCAAGGGGATGATATCGAAATTTTGAAGTATTTCTTTTCGGAAACCCTGTTTACCGTGATTACCGTGATTCATCTTCAAAGAAATTTTCAGCGCAAGCAACGACACGGATGAGAAAGAGGCACGCCGCGGACAGCAGTTACTCTGAGAAAGAAACAATGTGGTCACTTCCTTCTATCGTATCACCGCTTTACATCGGCAAGAAAAAGAATATTGCAGCAGCCCCTTCGAAGATTTGGCCTGGACTTAACAGAACCTGTTTTTTTTTTCGGTTGGGGCCTTTACTCTGGTCTTCAACCACAGAGATGTATGCGCAGCTATTCTGAATTTTTTTATGGAATCCAAGCAAACGCCTCGTTAAAATTGTTTAATTTCTTTAACTCTTGAATGCGTACCTTTCATTAATTGCTTATTGATTCCTTCTGATATTATTGCATTCATTTTAACAAATGTTTTCACCTGCTACAGCACATCAGCCCACAGCAATTCTGAAATGTTATTTCTCTCTATAAATTTGAATAACACACCCACTTCGTGGCCAATCGTCTGTAGTGGATAGTAGCCACATGTTCGGTAGTTAACTCACAGCAATGCTCTAATGGCTGTGGTGTTGTGCTGCTAAGCATGAGGTCACGGGATCAAATCCCAGCTGCACCGGCCGCATTTAGATGGGGGTGAAAACGCCCGTGCCTCGTTCATTGGGAGCATGTTAAGTTCCCCCTAGTGGTCGAAGTTAATTCGGTTTCACCGCTTCGCCATGCCTCATAATGAAGTGGTTTTTGCACTTAAAATTCCCGAGTTGATTTATTCGATAGGCAACAACGACGGCTCTGAACTTAATGCTAACTGCACAAAACACGAAATGGAATTGTGAAGTAACGTTTCTTTTTATCATCTGGAATTTCAATAATGAGTACGGCTTCGCAAATCCGAATGAAAGGCACGTGATTCAAGACGGTTACCTTTCTAGTTTTATTCGGATTCATGCCCTCATTCACTTATTATTACCACTATGGCTTGCACAAGTTGGAAGCGGTGATTGCAGTCTTACTTGCATTGCTTCTCGAACAGTGACCCAGAATATTCCAGGTGTGATGTCTTCGCGTAGGGAATGTAATCCTCACCGCAAGCCCGCAGAGTCCCTTTCTTGCAACCATCTTTTAGTTGGGCGTGGCAGAGACCTGTGCAGACGGGTGATGATTCGAACAAGGCAAGGTTATTGCTCAGGACGAACTGAGGGGCTAGTTGGTTGTGCATGTTTACTGGAGCACAGCGCACCATAAATCAACAGGGACTTACAGAGTAACGACCCCACAAAGCGCTTTGTGGTGTCGTTGCTCTGTGAATCCTTGTCGATTTATTTTACGCTGTGTCCAAGTAAAGGTGATTACGCTCATCGCAGCAAAAAGCTAAGCGACTTGGCTACTATTTACATAATAAAAAAATTCAGCGTCGATTACGATACTCCCTAATGCAAAATTTGAGTGCAGCTCTATATGTATTTTCATTTCGCGATATGTTAGCTAGCGCGGAGTATCTGTCTCATGCGGGACGTTTCAAATGGAGCGAAGCGTTGCAATACAATTAGCACTCAAGCACAACGATAACGGCGAGTAGAGTCTGCAATCGTCGAAAATCTGATCTGCCGGTCAAGCACGTCGGCTTTTAAACATGACTCGCCGAAGGTTCCAGTGTAATCGCTGGCGCAAGCGTGGCTTCCAGAAAGTACTGCACAATTCGTGCCTCGCAAGCAATCACATATTAGAAATACTATGGCGCCATCTCGTAGTCTCGTGCGGCACTCTGCTTTCCTCATCACTCTATCGCCATACTGCCCTCCTCCACTCTTCGCCTCATGCTTCAGCTGTAGCCCCTCCTGCTTCACTTTCCTCCTCTCGCTCTCTTATTTCATCTCCCGTGGCGCTCCGCGTTTGCTTTCACTTCACCTGCGCTCGTTCGCTCGATTACGAGGGACAACGCCGACGCAACGGGTGCCTTAAGCTGCTCTATGAAAGCAGGCGTCAAGTAAAAGGGAAAAATTACAAGAAAGGAGGCAACATAACCAACGAAAAATTATTGAAACGTTGCTGTGAGCTGAAAAGCGAAACAAGCATACAGTGTAAGCGCTCACAAATTCAGCGTCCAACCCGTCACCCATGGACATACTCATAAAAGATAAGCGCTCAACTAGGTCAATTATTATTTATGAAGGATAATCAAAGGCTGGCTAATTCAAGTTTTATAATGCAGTTACGGATGTGGCAGATAAGGGTCAGAAGCTGCACCCCTTCTTTTTCGGTCTCGAACACAATTGTACTATGTTCAAGCATGTTTTAGCAGGTCCGTTCACTAGAGAGCGGTGAAAGGTTGCACGACATTTCCTTGGTCAACGATCATTTGTGCCAATTTATTTTGCTTGTTATAAGTAATTTATTAAAGTGCACAAGGATCGAGGTAACTAAAAAATTTCATTAAACCACTCTGATACAGCCGTTCTGGAAACATCCTACGTACCATCCATCTCGCCTTCTTTTATCTTTCAGTTGTTTTTTGGCTTTTATAAGGATCAGCTCACATATTTCATAATTCATCGCGCTCAGTAAACGTAACGTTCGCTCATCATAGTGTGCTATTTGACCTATTAGTGAACTTTTGTGTTGTCCTTATCGTTCGTCTTCTGGCGTGATCAGCAGTGGTTGAGCTCTCTCGTTGCCAGTGTTTTGACAACTGGACTTCTCTTCGTCATGACAACATAAGTTGTTATCTTGACAAGCTATCAGGATCTCTCATAGCCCTAGTGCGATGTGGCACCTTAAACCTCCCGAATGGGCCGCCTAATTTATAGTGCGAATTCATATTCAACCACAACCATATTGTGTAAAGACGTCCTAGGCTGCCTAATGCTCTTCGTGTGCATTGTAATGTTTAAGCCCTAGCAATGAATTGTAGTTCGAGGTACCAAGGATTTTAAGAAATCCACTTCAATGCTACCATTCTACACATTGCCAGTTTCTTTCCGCATTATATATTCTTCCACCATCTCAGAAGACGCTTATCATTATGCTGATACTGAGCCAAAGTGTTGTGTAACTATTTATCCAGCGATGCTATATTACAAGAGTGGGAACGTGTATATTGACCGGGCATGCATGGAGGGAGAGGTCAAACTCGGTGCAGAGGCTACACCAGCCCCATGCAGAAACGCTAGTGATGCACTTGACTGACCGGCGCTTCTTCTTTGTGCTTAATAAGCTGGAAATGCGTCTGGCTGACCGGCGGTTCTTCTTCGTTGTATTTGCCTGCCGGAGAAAAACGACGCCGTCCTGGCGATCTAAGCATACGGTAACATAGAGGGATCGTAGAAGCGCTTGAGCCAATCTACGTGAACAATTTTGCTACCGCGGGGCCACTGATGAGAAGAGGGCGACACAGGCTGTACGGTATAGATCAAGGAGGAAGTTTATGCAATCACACGACCATGGTATCTCGGGAGCAATTTAGAGAGAAGGCCAGGAGCTACAGGGGAAACCCACAGCCAACCCAATGAATCGGTAGGGAAGATTAGGAGGTTAGGGCCACCATGACGATCCTTGTGGTGTGTCCAATCCGCGGTGATAAGACAGCGGGCAAGCTGTTAGCATACTTGAGCATGCGGCGCAGATTGTGATACAGGAACACATAGCCATGAATTGGGCTGCTAGGGTTGAATTGCATCGATGGTGCAGGAAAGTTCACGACCATACAGTAAGAAACACGAGAAAAAAAAACAGTGTTGCCTTGAGTGACGGTATTATAGGCCAAAGTGACGAACGAGACCACAGCTTCCTAGTTGGAATAACCGGACGCGACGAATGGCGAGCATGTCGCCAAGAGATCGGTTGAAACGCTCCGTGAATCCGTTCGTTTGTGGATGAAATGCGCTACTGGTGCGGTGGATGACGTGATCCTCCTTGAGAAGCGACGTCACGACTTCAGATAGATAAGTGCCGTCTCAGTCACTGAGGTGTTCCCGAGGGGCTCCATGACGAAGAGCGAAATGCCTGTACAAGTGATGCAACGTCTTGGGCACTTTCCGACGGGAATGCAGCGGTTTCGGCATAGCGTGTGAGGTGATCCATTGCAAGGATAATATAAGCATAAGCACCAGTACAAGGAACCGGACCATAACAGTCAATTTTGACCTCATAAAAGAGACGGGATCGACCAGGTGCTTCTGACAACGTACGGCGTAAAGGAGCAGTGTGGTGTAATTACCGAATGACTCTCTGGACTACCAGCCAAGGTAGCAGCGGACTTACTTGCGAACAAACTTGTACATGCCAGGCCAGTAATACCGCAACCCAAGGTGGGTGTAGGCGTTTAACATGCCACCGTGTGCAAATTGGGGATTAGGGTGAAGCGATGCGCAAATTTGACCGAAGCTTACACGGTATTACTAGCAGCCGTTCCCGGCCCTCAGCGTCGGTTGCGACTGTACAGGAGTTGGTCGTCAATAACAAAGTGGTGTGCTCGCCGCCATAGAGTCCTAGATGCCGGAACAGTGTCAGGATCAGCGAGGAACTCCAAAAGCAAAGAAATGCATGGGTTTTTGTTCTGCTCCGAGCGTATGTCTTCGATGGCAAGTGCTGACAGGACCAAGTCGATTAGACCGTTTAACCTTTCCGCCACTCATGGGCAAATCCCCGCGTAGGTGCGAAGTTCTGCGGCGACAGCTGCAGACTCGCACTTTTCCGACCGCTTACCTTCTCCACCGCATTCATCCCGCCATTTACCTTTCTCCCTCTTGTAAATTCTGTGTCTCTCCCAAAGCAGACTTAAACCACATCATGTGGGGGTGCCCTAAGCACTGCCTTCCCCCTTTCCTCAAGCAATTAATATCTAGTGAGGAGCAGTGGGAGGCTGCCTTGCGCAGCTCCAGGCCCGATCTTCAGGAGGCCATCCTGGAGTGGGCTGAAAGGATAAAGGAGGCCTACTTCAAGTAGTTCCTCCCCATACCCTCTATTCCATAGCCCCCTTCCCTTTAAAGGGGGATAAATAAAGTTCTTCATCGCCATCAAGTTGAGTGAGGAAAGACTGTGTTCGTCAGAGGAAACTGGCTAGCGAGATAAAGGGTCGGCATTGGTGTGATTGCGTTCCGAGTGGTACACTACCCGGATGTGGTGCTCTTACAAATGGAGCGCCCAGCGTGCGAGGCAGCCAGAGGGGTCTTTCCATTAGGAGAGCTAGGACACCGTGCGATGGTCCGTTACTACGTGAAATGGCCGGCCGTATAGATAAGGCCGAAATTTCGTAAGTGCCCAGAATATGGCTAAACACTCCTTTTCATACCAGAGCAGTGCAGCTCCGCCTTTCTGTGCGTGCCACTAAGATAAGCAATATTGTATTCACCAAGGCAACCTCTTCGTTGGCCGAGAACCGCCCCAAGGCCGACTCTACTGACATCTGTTCGGACTTCAGTTGGGGCATAGGGGTCAAAATGTCACAGAAGAGGGGGATAAGTGAGCAGACGCTGTACAATAGTAAACGCGTTATTGCAGGCTTTAGACTAGGTGGTCTCCAGCCAGCAGTTTAGTCAAAGAAGCGATGATCATTGCGATGTTTTTTTCCTAAAGCGGCGAAAATAGGTGCAGAGGCCGAGTAAGCTGCGTAATGTCTTTAGGGTAATGGGCTTGGGAAAATCTGCAACTGCACGGAGTTTTGGCCGATCTGGAACCATGCCTTCTTTGGATAAAACGTGGCCTAAGATGGTAAGCATACGAGCAGCAAACAAGCGTTTCCTTTTTTGTTACGCTTGACGCCAGCCTTGGAAAGACACCCAAATACCTTTCTTAGTCAGTGGAGGGAGATAGAAAATGTGATAAGAAGACAACATCCTCTAGGTAGCATACACACATGTCCCACTTAACACGCAAGACAGTGCGTATCATGCGCTCGAAAGTAGCGGGCGCATTACATAGGCCGAATGGCATCACATTAAATTCGTATAATCCATCTGTTGTGACGGAGGGATTTTTGAATGGTCAGCGTGTGCTATGGGGACTTGCTAATATCCGGACTGCAAGTCCATGGAGAAGAAGAAATCGGCACTTCGCAAACAGTCAAGAGCATCATCTATGCGCGGTAGGACATATATACCCTTGCGCGTAATTTTGTTAAGACGTTTCTAATCAGTGCAGACGTGAATAGAAGCATCTTTTTTCTTTACGAAGACCATTAACGATGCCCATGGCCTATGGGACAGCTGCATCATGCCACGCAGAAGCATATTGCTCAATTGTTCGTCGATGACACAGCGTTAAGAAGC
Source organism: Dermacentor andersoni (assembly GCF_023375885.2). Classification (NCBI taxonomy): domain Eukaryota; kingdom Metazoa; phylum Arthropoda; class Arachnida; order Ixodida; family Ixodidae; genus Dermacentor; species Dermacentor andersoni. The sequence continues at coordinate 101,883,013 of NC_092820.1, forward strand.
TGAGACACGGTAAGAGCGCTGCCGAAGTGGGACGTGCGAACCAGTGTCGATGTTGTTTGATACTGTGGTGGTGCGGCTGAGGGAATCTTAATGGCAGTCGACGGAGGTGGTGAATTCACGTAGCAAGCCGGCAAGGTATGCACGTTGCTTGGTTGTAAGTTCGTCGATGATTGACGGATGGAAACACTCCAAAGGCGTTCGAATCACACTGTCGACCACAGCAAGGGCTGATGAATCTGCTTCGCCGGGAGCCTCGAAAAGCATTGAGGAATCCACTGGTTGATTGTAGCCGTGGCATTCTCCGCGATGCAATGTAATCAGCAGGAAAGGCACATTCCCCACACAAATACACACACACACACACACACACACGCACACACATGACACCATGACCAGCACTGAGGGCCATGGCGGCAAAGGGAAACGAAAGAGAACAATGACTTGCGAAGAAGTCACGTGGGATGAGCAACTTTGGCAATAAGCATTTTTGCAAAATTCGTTTCACCTTGGTCCATGGCTTCATAGAAGAAAATTCTACCTCGGCACGAGCACAGACAATGATGGCATTTTTGGACGAAAGGAAATCTCAGCCTAGGATGGCAGCGTGGGAGCAAGACAGCCGGACAACGAATTCAATAACGTAAGGAGACTCCTCTAATGCAACGCGAGCGATGCAGGAACCCAAAGATTCAACAGCATGTGCGCTCGCATCGCTAAAACACAGTCCGGAAATTGATGTTGTTACTCTCCTTATCCGTGAATAAAGTCCTACCCGTAACACCAAGGTTGCCGCACCGGTACCATTCCGAATAGTGGAAATTCTTCGTCGTGTACTTTAATGGCGTTGCAAAGGTTATTCCAAAGACTCTGTTAAATCAAATGGGACACATTCCACGCCTCAGGAACTATGACACTGAGTTTTCCTGAGGCGGAGGAATTGGCTGGTGCCTCAACGGTGACATGGAGTGGTGGTATGAAGTGGGAGAGCGACAATTGTTTTAAGAATAGGCGTTGCATCTGGCGCCGATGGAGATCGCAGCTTTCGAGGAGCTTGAATGCGTATGGGCTGGCGATAATCATAAAAAAAAAACACTCGAAGGTTCAGCGGAAAGGCCAAGCATCAATTGCGACAACCAATTAGTGGACAACTACACGAAGTAAGAATAGTAGTTTTGTCGGCCGTCTAAATTGTAAAATTGCCATACTAACTAAATTAAAAAGCATAGTGTCACGCTCCCACAGGCAAACATGAACACATCTCACTCGATGACCGCGGAAACTCGCCGTCAAAACGCTGGAGTGAGGAAGCGTGGCAGCAGGATCGAGCGAATAGACCTTGTTGCTGCCTCTCGCATCAGTGCGAACTAAGTAGCGAAAACACAGTGCGCGGCATGTTGTCCCCGTCGCAAGTGGCTTTCAAGATACACACTGGGCCACCCGGAATAGAACGCGCCCCACCTCCCTACGTTCCTCCCTTTGACTGGCGCGCGACAGAAGACGGCGCGCTTCCTGCCCGCTTTCCTTCTTCCCTGCTCAAGGCTGGGCCCCGACCGCCGGCTCTCCCTCACACTCTTTCACTCGCACATACAGCCTTCGACAACGACGGCAGAAATACGCCTGGAGTGCCCATATAATTGCAATCGCAATAGAAGGTGGCGTACGACATCGACGACAGCGCGTAACGCATCCCGGAATGCCACAATTGTAAAATATTGGGAAGTTGTCTGCTGTGCCCCAAGCGTCTGGCTGGCGTGGCAGGCGGCGGGAAGAGCATCGGTAGCGGTAGCGCAACAGGTTGATGGGAAGGATGTGTAGTAAAGTGCGGCTTCACGTGTCGCCCAGACTTCACGAAGACGGCAATTTTTCTAGCATGACTGCTGACTTCACTGGACTGCCTGAGTTGGCTGCTAGTTGACCTCTTTATTCTGAATGTTTACAATCCACCCAATTACAAGGGTACGGGTATAGCGGAGGTCTTGATTAGGATCCTGGAGCTAGCGGCCAGGGCTCAGTTGCTCAGTGTATGGAATTTTAATGCGCCGTAACCAGAATGGGGCTATGTCAGAACCAGCCCGAAGGGTAATAAAATGTGGCAGGCGGTTGAGAATTTGGGCTTAACCGTTTTAAACTATGCTCAGGAATACACGTGGCTGGGTAACATACTTCCCCGGATCTGACCATGGTTAAATAACATTCAAGATGCCAAATGGGTTAATACGTGACACACGTTAGGCAGTGGCCATTACATTACACATGCCAGTCTAGGCAAAGTTGAGGACCATGGACAGGGATGAATTCAGGGATCTATGGTGGAACGTTGATAAAATTGAAATCGTTGACTTCAAAGAATGGGTAGAGCCGCTGAAAAGCGACGTAAACAAAACTACGGTGGAGATGTCCCTGCAAGAGGAATGTCAAATCTCCGACTCCAAAATATTGCACATGTGGGAGGCGCATCTAAGGCTACAGAAGCGCTGGGGAAATAGTAAGCATAACAGATCGCTTCGAACTAGAATAGTGCGAGAGAGAGAAAGCAAGGACAGGAAAGGCAGGGAAGTCAACGAGAAGAGCATCCGGTTCGCTACCCTACACTAGGGGTGGGGGAAAGGGGAATAGAAAGATGAAAAAGGGAGAGTGAGCACTGAGTGCGTGTGGGTGGGACACTATAAACGGTCTCTTAAATCGGTGCCCCTCAAGTATTGCACTAATGCACGATTCGCTTTTCGTGCCAGTGACGGGTGTGGCCACAGTCCGAGTATCTTTGACTCGGGGAACGGTCTTAAGTCCAGTAGGTGCAAAGTTTCCCGCAGAGAGAGGCGTTGTACATCGTCGCGGGGGCAGGTGCACAATAGATGCTCGATGGTCTCCTCGCACCCACAGGAATCGCACACCGGGCTCTCGGCCATTCCAGTAACCTTCTTATCTGGAAGGACGAATGCGGCAGCTGAGCTGACACGTGAGGTCGAACCATCGGTATATATATGTATGCGGTGATTATACGTCTGGTGCAGTAAAAGAAGCGTAAGTTGCTTCAGAGCCGGCGATGGATGATTGGACTTTTTTGTAATTCCGGGAATAGCAAAATTCACTTGAGGCTGTCGTAGGCACCACAGAGGAGATGATGGCTTCGTCGCCGGTGTAAAAGATGATGGTATGCATTCTTGATGAGCGTTAATCACTCTTGAAAAGGTCGCTTGAGGTCTCTCGGCTGGTAGGGAGGCCAAATGATGGTCAGGGATCTTTGACAGATGGCGAATGTGCGCTCTGAGAGAGTCGACAGCTACGTGTGTCTGGATCATATGGTCCCCAGCGATGGTAATTGTTGCTGCTGTTGACGTGCACCGAGGCAGCCCTAAACACGTGCGTAGGGCTTGACCTTGTATGCCCTCCAAGGCGCGAAAGTTCGTCTTGCATGCATTTGACAACACTGGTAGACTGTAACGTAGGGGTCCGAGAAACAGTACCCTGTGGAGCTGCATCATAGAGCGGACTGGTGTACCCCAGTTTTTCCCGCAGAGTAATTTAAAGACCTGAGCAATGGCAACTAATCTCTTCTTTAGATAGACGCAGTGAGGGCTCCACGAGAGGTTGCGGTCGATGATTACACCCAGAAAGCGATGTGTCTTAGCATAGGATACAGCTTGACCATTGATTGAAACAGGATACGATGACATTTGTTTGCCCGTAAAGCCAACCAATGCGCACTTTTCAGTAGACACGCTGAGGCCTTGTTCTCGTAGATAAGACGCCGTCATGGTTGCCGCCCGCTGAAGCCTGGCTCCTACCTGAGGGCGAGTCACCGCAGAAGCCCAGATGCAAATGTCGTCGGCGTATATTGAGACGTGAACTGACCGCGGTAGGTACTCCGCTAGTCCTACCAAGACGAGGTTGAACAGAATGGGGCTCAACACTCCACCCTGCGGCACACCACGCCAGATGTAATGTTCCGAAGTTGGGCCGTCTTCAGTCTGTAAGAAAAAGCACCTCTCAGTCAAATAGTCCCGAATTCATTGGTACATCCGGCCACCAACTCCAACAGCATCCAGTGAGTTCAGTATGGCCTCATGGGTGACGTTGTCGTATGCTCCTTTTATATCTAGGAAAAGTGCCACTGATAGGCGCTTGAGGCTTTTTTTATTTTGGACCCAGGTTACGATGTCAATGACGTTGTCAATGGACGAGCGACCTCGACGAAAGCCCGTCATGGCGTCCAGATAGACGTTTAATCGCTCTAGGTACCATTCCAAGCGAACAAGAATCATTCTTTCCATCCCTTTACCGACGCAGCTCGAAAGCGCAATAGGACGGTATGATGAGAGCTCAAGCGGAGACTTTCCAGGTTTGAGAATGGGGATCAAGCGGCTCGATTTCCATTGTCTAGGAACGGCGCCGTTCTGCCAAGACTCATTGTAGTAGCTGAGCAGCTCTTCACGTGCGTCATGTCCAAGGTGGCATAGGGCAGCATATGTGATGCCATCAGATCCTGGTGACGACGAAAGCCTGCAGGTCGCCAACGCAGCATCGAGCTCTTCGAGTGAAAAGAGCACGCTCATTTCTGGTACACGTGCCTCAGGCATGTCATTCAATGCTGTATCAGTAATGGTGGCCACGGACCGAGCAACCCGTGCGCAGAACTCTTCAGCCACTTGAAGTTCCGAACGGAGTTGGTATAGGGCCAGAGCAGCAAGGGGCTTCCTTTGATGCGGAGATGAGCGAAGTCCCCTAACAGTTCTCCATATGTGCGAGAGCGATTTTCGGGGATCAAGCGACTGACAGAAAGTTTTCCATCACTTGTCTTCCAGTTTATCCGTATGAAGCTGGACTTTCTTCTGTATGCGTCGTGAAACCCTCAGATCCAAGGCGCACTTCGTGCGCCGGTACCTCCAATCCGCCCGTCGGCGTGCTGCACGAAGCCTCTCCAGTTCCATAACCAATTCTGTTCGCTTTGCTGACCTTGTGAGCGAGATCATGGTTGTTTTCAATGTCTCCGCGATTGCATCTTCTATAGTGTGTGAAAGGCCTTCCAGACATGCGTCATCTATATCCTTCTTAAACTTTGTCCAATCAACTAACTGTACGCAAGACAGTAGAGGAGCGTTGCTCAAGTCCTCTAATCTTTATGTATGTTGCAATATGGTCACTTCCATGTGTTTCAATGTCCGTAAACCAGTGGACGCTCGAGGCAAAGCGCTGTGACACCAAAGTTAAGTCCAAGCAGCTACTATAGATGGTGCCTCGCAAAAACGTCGGACTGCCGTCATTCACACAGCACAAATCATGGTCGGCAGCAAAGGAGGCGAGACTCCTGCCTTTGGAATCAATTTTAGTGCTTCCTCATAGCTTGTGATGCGCGTTGAAGTCACCTGTGATAATCCAGGGGCCATTGTTCATCAGTAATATTTTCTTGAGTCGTTCGCCGTCAAAGTGACCCGCTGGGGATATGTAGGCTACAATTAGTGTAAATGACACATCTTTCTTTTGGATATTCAGGCAGACATATTGGTTGTCGTCGTGAGGCTCTACCGCGTTAGCGACATATGTAAGGTCCGTGCGGATGTAGATGATTACTTTCGTGCTCGCACCGCATGTGGACAAGACGAAAGGTCCGTAACCGGACACTCTGAGTGGAGTTGATGTATTTGGTTCGCAATTGACCAGTATGAGAAAGCGATTTGTAAAAATGAATTGGCGAAAGTCTGCTATGCGGGTCCTTAGACCTCTAGCATTCCACTGAAAGATCGACGCACTTTTAACTTCAGTGCGGAAGGGGACTATTGGTCGAGCCATGATGCTTAAGCTATGCTAGCAAGCACTGGATTTAGTGCATCCAGTATTTGCAGAGCACTTCGAGCTGCTGTGGCTTGCAGCTTGTTCAGTATGATGGGCATTGTAATAATTAGCGATTACAGCATATTAGCCGCCTGCTTGTCTTGGTCGCACAAATCACTGACAGTAGACGTCGGGGGTTGTCCAGCAAAATTTTGCTGTGAGTCTGTCGGTGGATGCTGTCGTTTAGGTAGAGCCGGCCAAGATTCTGCAGATGTGGTCTTCTCAGTTGCCTTGTTCTTCGCGGTCCTTTCGACAGTGTCTGTCCTGGGCGGCAGAGGAGGAGGTGGTTTTGAAGGAAGTGGCATGCATGTCGCAGAGACAACAGCCTTCCTTGAGGAGCGCCGGCGACGGGAGCGTCGCTTCCTGACTTTTTCGGCGGCTTCGCGATGAGATGAATGATTTCTAGCCATCTCTTTCAAGATAGCCATTTCCTTCTTAATATGCGGGCATTTCCTCGAGGAAGCTTCGTGCGAACCTTCGCAGTTTGAACACTTCACAACAGTCGCGCCACATTCATCTGCAGCGTGGGGCTCGTCGCACCGGGGGGATGCTGCCTGATTTTCCCAGACGCGGCTCACGTGTCCCAGTCTCATGCATTTGCGGCACTGAAGAGGTTTCGCAATGAAAGGCCGCACTGAATGTCTGAAGTGTCTCACCTTAACACGCGAGGGTATATATTTACCCTTGAATGCAATCTCCACGCAGCGTGAACGGCCTAGCCGCTTAACATCAACAATGACCTCATCATTGGCTAGCTTGATAAGAATCGGCAAGTCGTTATTAAGGATGGTGACGTCTACGTCGTAGATAACGCCGCTGCCTATGTCAGATCCCAGAGGGATGTAAGAGCGCACCTGAATGCCATCGATGTCCGTTACGCTGCGTAGAGTGGTCAGAGCAGCCGCATGCTGGACATCAACCACCAGTAAATTTTTTCGGGTGTTTACTCGAATGTCTGATATTTCATTTGGAACCAGGGCTTCCAGTGACATCGACACATATTGCCTGTTGAGTAGCTTCATGTTGACGGTGGGAAGCAAGGGCACAAATATGATGGTATTGGCTTCCGGCCTCTGCGTGTGTCTTACTGTTTGCGTGCTTGACAATGAGGACGTCCTGGTGTTTCTTCTCTTCGCTGTGCGGCTCGGCACCAGCTGGAAGTCGTCATCGGAAGTGTCCTCACCGCTGAGAGAGTAGACATGGGTGTTCTCGCTGTCGCTGTCGCTCTGCTGACCGTGCCGCTTCCTGGAGGCGGCCGCCGCTGACGCCGCCGTCGCCGGCAGACGTGCGGGGTCGTCCACTTCCATCACGACCGAGCAGGGAGCGAGGGCCAGTGGATGAATTTATATTTTCACAGAAATAAACTGGAGCTAGGAAGAACAGCTCTGTCTCAAAAACACTTCGTCGTCGTGCAACTGGAAAGACAGATAGAAGCTAATACTACGGAACTTTAGGAAAAGAAGTGAGGTCAGATATGTGAACGCCTGAACCGACAGCTAGGGTGCAAGATGACTTGACAACTGCTGAGGCACCTTCTGGACTGTACGAAAACTAAATCGACACAGAAGAGTCAGCTGACATGGTTTAACATCAGTATCAATCCACAACAGAGAAGTTCGTGCAAGAGTTACAAGACCAATTCCTCAAGAAAACCCCAGGGGTCCTCTTATCAGTATATAAGGGCTCCTGAACCCTGAGCTAGATGCCTAAATCACGGAGGCAGAGGTATGGCATGCCATGGGACAGTTCCGCACCACGTCTGCGGCCGAACCGGATGGTGTTACAAACAAACCACTTGGAAACCTGGATGCGAAGTCAATGTGGGCTCTTACCGATCGAATGAACAAATACCGGAAGGACGGGAAGATTCCGCAGGAGTGGAGGCACGCAGAGGTAACCTTCATGCCAAGGCGGAAAAATGTTGTGTATATAAAACCTGCATCCCATTTCCCTTACCTTTCCCTTCTCTCGTGTTTAGGATAATTACTAGAACATGTGGTGCTTAATAGGTTACAGGAGCAGGCTACAGGAGGGCTATAGCAGACAAAAGCTCTGAACAATAAATACGACCGGTATGAAGGAGCGGTATACGTGGACGCTGCGGAATACACACGGAACGAAGTGTTTGCACTGGCGGCGGTGGGACGCGCACGGACGTCTGATTGTCTCTGGTACGGTGAGGACAAGGTGCTCCGAGACTGTGGAAGAAGTGGCGATGGCAATAGCTATAGTTAGCACAAAAACTGACGTAATATTCAGCGATTCCAAGTTATCCATCCGCAATGTTACGCGGGGCAGGATTTCAAAGGCGACGGTGCACATTCTACGCACATTTTGAGGCAGGTCAGTCACTCAGTCAAGGCAGTTGAGATCATCTGTGTTCCAGCCCACTCAGGAAATCCGGAAAACGAGGCAGCTCACAATAAGGCTCGAGGCTTCGACAACCGAGCCGGGAGCTTGCTCGTTCCCGAGTTTTTTGAGAGATGGGCTGTCTTCCGTTTATGACATAGCTAATCACTACAAATTGGGAAGATGCATTTTGCCTCCACCCCACAAGTCGTCGGATAAGGCGAAAGAGACAATTTGCGGACGTCTTCAGAGGCGCTATTTTTGAACCTTTATTTATTATCACTCATGTATCCCGGGACCCGGTATGTAGATTATGTGACGAGCCAGCCACTTTTGAACAAATTCTCTTGGAATCATCCATCGCCGGCTCTGAAGCAACTTACACTCCTATTACTGCACCAGACCTATCATGACCGCATACATATATATACCGATGGTTCGACCTCACCTACCAGCTCAACTGCCGCATTCGTCGTTCCAGCCAAGAACGTTACAGTTAAATTCAAATTGTCGCACACAACTACATCTACATCGGCAGAACTTGCAGCTCTCCATGCCGCTATGATGTACATCACCGAAGAGCCAACAGAAAAATGGGTCGTATTTTGTGACTCTAAGGCAGCCCTTCATAGCATCAAGTCCGCATTACGTCACAGAACTTACGAGCAAATGACATCTGAAATCAGGGAACTGCACCACCTTGCTCTGGAAAGAGGACACCACATTATATTTCAGTGGATTCCTGCTCACTGTGGCATCGTCGGCAACAACCTAGCTGACAAGGCTGCCCGGTGTGCCCACGAAGATACCCAGACGCGTTCAATACCTTTGGCGAGGTCGGACGCTGCCAGGAAACTTCGCCTACTTGCGCGCAAGAAGTCCCAAGATCTCTGGATTTCAAGTGGCTTCAACTGCAGATTATGTAAACTGGACCCCACGCTACGACTACAACTGCCATCTAGCCTTTCCCGCGGCGAAGCAACCTTGTTGTGTCGCTTGTGGTTGGGAGTGGCGTTCACGAACGCATACTCCTACCGTATGGAAATGGCCGAGAGCCCGATGTGCGACTCCTGTGGGTGCGAGGAGACCATCGAGCACCTATTGTGTACCTGCCCTCGCTACGATGTCCAACGCCTCTCTCTGCGGGCAACTTTACGCAGACTAGACTCGAGACCGTTCACCGAGTCAAAGATACTCGGACCGTGGCCACAACCGTCACTGGCTCGAAAAGCGATTCGTGCACTAGTGCGGTACTTGAAGTGCACGGGCTTAAGCGACCGCTTATAGTGTCATTGTGTACGCTGTCCCTCCCACACGTACTCAGTACTTACTCTCTCCGTTTCTTCCTCTTTCTATTCCCCTTTCCCCCACCCCCAGTGTAGGGTAGCAAACCGGATGCTGTTCTGGTTGACCTCCCTGCCTTTCCTACCCTTGCTTTCTCTCTCTCTCTCTTGGAATGTCTCGAAGTGCAGCCGCCGGTAGCACTATTACCAGTTACTTCTCTTGAGCGACGGGAGGCCGTGTTGGCCAGCTGCGATGTGAACATGGAAGTCCAGGTGCACCAAGTGCATCACCCAAGTCGCCATCAGCCATGGGCTGATGGCCATCTAGCCCGGGCCGTCATCATCTGCTACGTGACGAAATAAAGTGTTCACTTTCATTCGTCACTAGGACCATCCCGATACAAGGACAGTTCACGCACCCGGGACCAACACTTGGCAGAGGTGGCAGCCAAGAAACAGGGAGCTTCAAGTTTATATATTTCGCCTTTTGCAGGTTGGAAATTGTTATGTCTGCCACAACTTCTTTCCTATTAGTTTTGCTGCTTCTGCCGCTGGCTTTGAAATTGCCTTTGACAGTGTCGTTTTCTTTTATTAACTGCCTATTGTCATGAGACCCCACGTTGCGAAAGAGGTCAGATGGACGCCAGGAACTAAAAGAAAGGCGGACACCACTTGAAAGCGAATTCCGAAGAAAAAACGAGATGTGAAAAAATTCCATGGGTTTTTCTTGGCAAGCGCTTTGATAACAGTATGAGCAAACTTGGTGTCATAAAGAAAATCTCGAAATCCGAAAGCAAAACTCTGTGCTGTATGCAGAATGCCAAGAGGTAAAGAAAGCCGTGCTTAAAAATGAAAAGAACTTGTGCACTTAGAACGGTATTCTCGAAATAAGAACACTGATATAAAAGGGGTCCTTGTATTACGCAAGGACAACTTGTGCAAAATTCTGGAGAACAATGGAAAAACCATCAATGACCCAATTTCCAAAATTGGTTCATTGGAATGAACCAATTTCCAAAACCGATGTTGAAATGTGCCACAGGGTGCCCACCAAACATCCTCAGTAATCGAACATTATTGTTTAATTCCTCAAGAGGTTCATGCATCATGCTGTACATAAAAAGGCAGGAATGGCGCGACTTTCTACGGCTGATCTTCGATACACAGAACAATCTCCGGTATTTAATAAACCGTTATGCTCCAATCTAAAGAAGATTTTGGGGCTCACGGTTATGTGAAATAAAGAAATGGGCTGACGCTTCGCCTGGAAAAAAGCTGTAAAAATATTCGTGAGAAAAACTACATTGTCTCCGGCACTGCGCTTATCCCACTAGGTGTGGTACGTCTCCCTGCAGGGACTCCACCCCAGACCTTACTTTTGTATCACATTTAGCGAATGCTGGCTAAAATAACTCCAATATTGACCTGGGTATGATCATTACACATTACAAATTCTACTGGAAACACCCAGTAATTAGATAAAGCACTTTAACTACATTGACTGGGATCTTTTTGGGAAAGCAAGGAAAAGCAGTGCTTAGACAGAGACAGGACAAAAGAAAACACTCCAAACTTGGATCACTCAGCTCAGGCAAGATGTAAAGGCGGCAACGAAGGATATTACCACAAAGGAGGATATCGAAATCGTGGACAGTAGGCTGGCGCACTTGACTGAAGCCAAACAATCTATGTTATATTGATGGAAAACGCAACGGCCGAACAGGAGACTCAGAAAGCGCACAGCATTGTTGAATAGGGAGATTGACGAACACTCCAGAAATGTACACAAACAACAATGGGATGAGCTTTGTAATTCCACAGACGGTCGAATCAAACGAGGTGGAAATTGAAACTTACTTAGACATTTGCTTCATGAGAACGACAAGAAATCTGATAGGGGAACAGCAGTAGCATGACTCATCCATCGTGAGAGTCAGGACACAACGGAGGAGGCCATTCTAGATCAGCTCGCAGCTAAGTATTTATCACTTAAGGATATCAATGAGAGTACAGACCAGCCTGAATATACCGGGGAAGACTGTGAGCCTATGGGTCAAGACTTCACAGAAAACGAAGTTAGCGCAGCCCTGTACGACTTCAACAGTAGATCCGCTGCTGGTTCAGAAGGCATTTGCATTAGGCTGTTGAAAAATCTGGACGATGATTCTATAAAATATTTGACAGAGTATTTCAACGAACTCTGGAAAAACGGTGATTGTTCGAAGGAATGGAGAATTGCTAACACGACTCTTATTCCCAAACCAGGCAAGCCACTCAGTCTAGATAACCTAAGACCCATATCGTTAAGATCATGTCTAGGCAAAACCATGGAGCATGTCATACTCAATAGACTGAGGAAGTGTGTAGAAAACAGAAATGTTCTTCCGCATAACCTCATCGGTTTCCGTCCTGGACTTCCGACTCAAGATGCAATGATTTTAATCAAACATCACCTTATTCTTGCTAGCTCGCTACATACGAGCGCTGTCCTGGGCCTCGGTGTAGAAAAGGCATTTGATCACATCAAACCCAGGGCCATACTGGATATCCTCTCGGAGATGGGATTGGGTAAGCGATTGCACAACATAGTCAAAGCCTTTCTCGGTTCCTGTTCCGCTTGTCTAAGGTTAGGCGAACTCCAGTCGACAACCCTGGCACTTGGGAATCGTGGGACACCACAAGGGTCTGTCCTATCTCCCATGTTACTTAGTTTGGCAATGCCAAAAGTGGCTCGAGGTCTCGCGTAGATTGAGGGTATCCACTTTACAATATATGTAGATGATGTAACAATCTAGAGTGCCGAAGGTAATATGGGACCGAGACCAAACTACAGCAAAGCATTTATGTGATAGAAACAATACTTGAGGGTATGGGACTGAACTACTCTGCTAAAGATCAGAACTATTGGTACTACAGAGCAGTAAGCGTGGGCGCAAGCCGAACAGATATATTGCAGAGGAAGAACCCCGCATTGACATATACGCCACGAATGGAGAACCAATCAGGCAGGCGGAGACTATTAGAGTGCTAGGATTTCTCCTGTAAGTCAATGGATCTAATTGCAGGATGATACAGCATATATCTAACAAGTCAGAAGAAGACATATGGCTTCTGCGTGGAATTACCAACAAGTATAAGGGGCTAGGAGAAGACGGTGCCATGAGATTGGTGCATGCATTCGGCTTTTGCCACTTCTCGTACGTGGCAGGCATGCTACAATGGACACAGGCTGATAAGAACAAGCTAAACGCTTTAATCAGACGACTTATAAAGATTGCACTAGGAGTTGCCATCAGCACGGCCAATGATAGCTTATTGCGCCTAGGGCTGCATAACACACTATAAGAGATTGCTGAGGCTCAACAGGTGGCCCACCAGGAGAGACTAATGAGGGCACAACCTGGGAGGGCGCCACTTGAAGAAATAGGCGCAAAAATTACCAACGGCACCAACAAAGGAGAATTATTAACATAATGGCAAGTGGGACTACGAGAAACAATTAAGACGACCCCGTTCCCTAGGAACATGCGACCGACACATATCCTCGATAGACAGAAAGAAAGGGCCAAGGCATTCCTTCAAGACATACATAAACCTAAGCAGCAGGCGGTGTTCGTTGACGCTGGCTGGGTTAAAAATAAGGATACGTATACCTCCGTTGTTGCAGACACTCAAGGTGATATACGGGATGCCATCACCGCCTATACCAAGGACCGAACAGTAGCAGAACAAGTAGGAATCGCCTTAGCCATCCGGGCTAATCGGTGGCAACATATTTACAGCGACTCTAGAACAGCCATACGCAACTTTACTAAGGGATATGTGACACGGATAGCAACAAGGTTACTAGAGAAGGTCAACAATGAGCGGATCTGAATCCGCGGGTTTCCTGCACATTTGGGGGGGGGGGGATGAAACTCGGAGAAACCTCAATGAGGTGGAAAATGAAGCACCATGAGGATTTTGAAGCCGTGGTCTTCAAGACCGAGCAACTTACTCTTCACCCGGGGAACACAGGGATCGATTATTAACATACAACGAAATCACGAGGCACTATTATTTAAGCAGAAAGGAATACCCGATGCCACATGGTAAGCTTTGCAGAGCCCAAGCGGTCACATTACGTTTGCTACAGACAAGGACATAGCCAAGTCCAAATTTTAATAACAGGTTCTATCCGGAGAGGGAAACTCAAACCAATTGTAATAAGTGCAATGGCATCATTACTCTTGGCGACATGTTTTGGCAGTGCCCCACGGTCTTCACAGACTGTGACAAGGAACAAGAATGGTGACTGCAAATGCTACACAGTGAATCACTCTCTGACCAATTACGGGCAGTCCAGAAGGACCGTGATGTGGCTGAAGGGCTCGGCCTGACAGTCCCAACGTAAGAGCAGCCCGCGTCAATCAAGGGTTGACCTTCAGGACCCAATAAAGTTTTTCATACTATACCCGTACTGCGCATCAACAAAGTGCATTACCTTCTCGTGTGTGTTTGAAAAAATGTGTGATTGTCTTACCCCTCACGACGTAGCTGCCTTGCGTACGAGATGTGATAAAACCTTGACTTTGATTCATATAAAAGCTGAGTCAGCGAGAAAAAAAGAAGAAATTCTTGCTGTCTTTGCCTCGCTTGGTTCTCAGCCCGATGTGTTTATAGTGGCAATAACATGGTACCAAAACACCATAGATGTTCTTACATGTCCAGCTTATGCAAGTTTCTTTTTTAAAGAAATACAGGAGGAGGCATTACGGTGAGGACCAAAAATGAATGTGGCTTTCACCAAGTGCATTCTCATCTTCATGCAGCATGTGATTATGAAGTGTTGAGTTTCCGATTGCATGATTGCACTGCGTCTGCTTTATACCGACCGCCAAATGGAAATGCGCCTAATTTATTTCTCTTTTCTTGACGACTACTTAGGATGCGTTAATGAAAGGCGCTGCAAACTTATATTTCGAAGTGATTTCAATGTAAACTTGGGTTAGCGTTCTGTACAACAGCCGGAATTGTGCAGGCTTTTGGAACTAAACGCACTCTATAATCTTATAACTCTGCCTGCACGTATTCAGAAGGACTCTTGTGATCTACTAGACGTATTTATCATTAATATTGAAAGCACGAATGTGGCGTCTGGTGTAATTAGCGCACCAATTAGTGACCGTCTACCAATATTTGTGCTCACAAGCCATACATTCTTCCCAAACACAATACGTAACACATTAGAACAGTCAGAGATAAGTCCGGCCACTCTAGCCGTTTTTCCTAAGGAATTTCTGTTAAGGGATTGGTCAAATGTTATACTTGCCAAATGCCCTCTAGTAGCTTACAATTTATTTTTTCATAATTCAAAGCTACTTACGAGAAAGCCTTCCCTTTGAAAAAAATTTTACCTCCCCGTAAATCTAAGAAACCATGGGTTACAAGGCGCTGCCTAAAAGAAATACGTAAGAAGAATAAACTTTGCAATGTCTCCCAAAACAAGAAAAGTGAAAACGCATTACTCCACGTGAAAAACGCATAACTCCACGTGAAACGAGGAGTTATCTACATGACCTATTTGACGTAGATGTAATGAAAAAGCCGGATCTTGCATGGAAAAGACTTAATGAACTTCCAAATCGCAAAGGTAGTGGAACAACCAATTTCTAAAAAATCATTGCAGATGGCCAAACAATTTCCGGAGTTGGCTTAGCTAATAAGTGGAATGATTATTTTTTGTCTCTGCCAAGCACCAGCAGTCATAGCCCACGGTGCTTGCGGTACCTAGGTGCACTCAGAAACGATAGTGCTTTTATGCTTCAACTACTCCAACTGAAATAATGAACGCCTTTGCATCGCTTAAAAACAGCAACTGTTCTGATACGGATGGCTTCCAAATGTTACTAGTGAAAAAATCAGACATAATAGCCCGTATAATAAAACATGCTTTTAACATTGTTTCTTTTTGGAAATTTACCGAAGATTTCACAAAAGGCTAAATGAATTGTTTGATATAAAGCTGGGGACGCAAAAGAAATATCCAACTAGAAGGCAATATTTATATTGCCAGTGTTTTCAAATGCTTTGGAGAAGCTAACCGAAAAAGGATGATTTCATTTCTTGAATAACATCGTATTGTACCACATGCACAGTTTGCCTAACAGAAAGGGTTTTCTGCGGAAGACGCTCTTTTATTACAGAAAAAAAAACTATATTAGACTCTATTGAGCGGGAAATGTGTACAGTCGGTGTATTTGTAGACTATTCGAAGGCTTTTGATAGCATAAATGTCACTACATTGGCCAAACAGTTGAGCCCCTATTCTTTCCGGGGGATATTTTTGGGCTTGTTAAATTGTTGCCTTAAAAATCGCGAAAAGCAGGTATATATATATATATATATATATATATATTGCATCACGCTTCAACAAGAAAACAACTTAGGACCGGTGTTCCACAAGGGAACAAGAGCATTTTGGGGCCGCTTATGTTCTATTGTATATTAACGACGTAGTCACAAATGATAATTCTGCTTCGAGTTTCAATATGTGCTCATAACACTACGCTGCTTTTTACCGCCAGTAATGCTGGTGACGCAATAAATGATTCCAATGATGTATTACGCAAACTACCATCATAGCGTATTGAAAATTCTCTTAATGTAAACGGTGCTAAAAAGAAGCTGTGTTGTTCAGACCTGAAAATTGCAAAATGGATGGTCACATAGGATCATATCATGAAAACGCACCCTTTGAAACAGTGCCTTGCGTTAAACGTCTTGCACTTTCGTTTGAGGAACACATGTCATGGAATAAAGATATGGAACTGATCGCAGGAAAAATTACGCGGTCTGTGGTATACTTAACAGACGCAACTTTTACTTGCCAACACACAGTACCTTCTCATTTAGAACAGCTTGCTTGCGTCACATGTAAGGTACTGCCAGGTAGTGTGGGGAACGACGACCTTGTTAGTAGCGTCCATACAATCCATAAAAAGGCAATGCGTGCCATCATGACTTTCCCTCACAACAGTCGCATCTAAACCACTTTTTTATCGAATAACTTAGTTCCCTTACTGAAGTTACAGAAAAACATACTTGTTAAATGCTATGAGGTAGTGTTTTCCAGGAATATCTACTTCCTAGCCAGCATTTCCTTTGTGACAGAAAAACGAAAACAACGCGCTTCTCACCTTAAACAAAAATGAGAGCTTCCTCGAACTCGAACCAACTACGGCTAAAAGAAGCTACGCTACTTATTGCCATACCATATAAACTGCATTTCTCAGGCTTTGTACCTTTTTCCATTAAGCTGCTTGCATTGCATGTATATATATATATATCAATAAAGGTGTATTGCATTTGTATAGCTGTAACCACAACCTATCCAGAATCGCATTTGGGTCTTACGATTGTCTGCTACATTTCGTTTATTCTGAATTTGCTGTTTTCTGCTGTATTGCTTTTTTCGCCTTTTTCAGCTTGTTTTTGTTCCACTATGTTCATGTTCCACTATGTTCAATCTTTTAGCTCTGCGCTTATCTTTGCCATCCGTCTGTGCCAAGTTAAACGGACCGTTGGCCTCGTCAAGCCGTTTCCTGGCTTTTAGTCCACTGCCTTCAACATCTGTATTCTTCGAATTGCGACATTGAAATAAAGTGGTTTTGATTTCCATTTGATTTAGGGTGTCCGAGGAAGGATAAGTCATACTCGGTACTGATGTTTTACCCTGTGAGCAGCCAGAACTGGCCCCGCACGTAATGGCTGGTGATGCGCCCGATTGACCAGCACACCTTCTTTGTACTTAATGCGCTGGATGTCCCCTTTGCTGACCGGCGGTTCATCTTCCTTGCAAGATAAATTTTCTCGATGTATATATCTAAAACATACTGTGTTTGTTTCGGTTACGTTGAAGAAGAGGCTTTTGTTTTATTTCAGAGCTTATACTTCTAACAGGTAGTAGGTAGTATACAACAAATTGTGCACACATTGACCTATGTGAGAAAACGGAAAACTCCGTATTGGGCATCACAGCATACCAATTACTTAGCATGAGCAATATGAAGAAATGCGCGTTAAAATGAAAAGGTGCCAGGACTTTGGGCACAGCATACGGTAAATATTTCAGCGCTCTTAATTCATCCCTTTCTGTTGTGGCGCCATAGGCCAATGATTCTCTGTGAACGTGATTCACGCATTTTGAGGACATGGTGAATGTCGAAAAAGCGCTTACTTACTGCAAATTCGGTGCAAAATAAAGAACACCAGGGAGAAAATATTATAACGCCCCCCCCCCCCCCCCCCCCAATACGGCTTTGCTTATACTTCCTGCGTTGATAATGCAAAACCCAAAGTTTCAGAAAATTGGGAACTATGATGTCTGCATAGCACACAATAAGGGTATTGTATTCTAACAAACAAAGTGGTATAAAGTTTGCGAACAGGGATAAGGTGCCTCAGAAAGGCTGGCCAACGTTTCGATAGGAGGACCTATCTTCGTAGATAGGTCCTCCTATCGAAACGTTGGCCAGCCTTTCTGAGGCACCTTATTCCTGTTTACACACTTTATACCACAGTGTGATATTCCATCTGTCAGCCCCTTTCTTGATTTTGAACAAAGTAGTAAGCCATGCTATACTTGCGCCAAATGGTAGACAGACACGGCCTGCTTTAAGGCGCAATAATAAACAAACCTCGTTTCTTTCTTGCATATCAATCATCTGATAACTTGATGCACACACTTTCTCGCTCCTATGAGACTCTTGAGCATAGCAGCGCGAAAGTTGTTACTAACGGAGTGACTCTCGGGTCTGCTGTACCAAACTGCCGCCAGAAGTTTTGAACACAGGTTCGATGACATGCATACGCTTCAAGCTTTCATTTTATAGTGCTCCCTTTGTGCAGGTACGCTGCGGTGCCCCCAACATTCTTATACGTTATTGCGTGGGCGCATAGCATCTATCCTGGTAAAAGTTCCTTTCAACAATCTAAAAATGCACCATTTTTCGCTTGGACCGAGCACCGCGTCATTCGTGCTTCTAAGCGCATCTGCCTCTACGACCATAGGTCCTCAGCGAGAAATATTTACTCTGACCGTTCACCGCGGTATCACACAGTTTCACAACGTAGACAATATCGTTATAAAGCTGGAAAGTTTCAATAAAATTTAATGTATATGTGAAATTTTCCATAGCAGCAGAAGAAGAAAAATCTCTGATAGTCACGATTCAGGATACAGCTAAGGCCGTTGACCTTTTCTTACCGCATATCCTTCCAAAGGAAGGTGCTTGATTGTTCTCGAGGAGTGCCGTCATGCTCCCCTAATTACAACTCAAAAGAGCCATCCATTTGTACAGACCGTCTTTTATTACATTAAATTACGAGGGTCTCGGAACAGCCAACATTGATGCCTTCAGGTAGCATGTGTCGGTTTACTGGCCAGTCGCCGACACCCAAATAGATTACGTACTCGTGATGCCTGTTGTAGAAAGGGTGTTCCACATCCCCCTCCAAGGTGCCAAGGTTTGTGAGCGGCGGCACTAGCTAACTCTCCTAGGGTTGTTCTCCTAGTAAAACATAAATACTGCAGAAAGTGGATGGGAAAACGGTGCCGCGGTAGCTAAACTGGTAAGAGCATCGCACGCGTAATGCGAGGACATGGGTTGGTATCCCAGCAGCGGCCAGTTGTTTCTTCATACACTTTCATTTCCATTAATTTATCATTTCTTTAATTCAATTACTAAGAACAAGTCATTTCCCCTCTCTTGCCCTTGGTGTCTTTGTTGGCTTCTTATGATATCCATTTGTATATACAGAGAAAGATAGATAAAAGCAGTTACGTTTCCCCTATCGAACGTGATGCGCGGAGTCTGTGTACATGTTAAAAGAATTTATGAAACATTAACAACCACGAAGAAGCCAACTGGGGAACTGGTTGGCCACGCAATCCGTGTGTCCACGCGACACTTCTTGTGCAATACAGAAAGGTGGATATGACCAAGCAGTTAAAACAAATGCTGCACTATGATGTTGCAGCTAGCGGACACTCGGAGACAAAAATGCGTAGGAAGACGAGGACAGGCGCTGACTTCCATATGCGTGTGTTGATAAAGAAACTTTTCCGTATATGCACGCATCGAGTTTTGAAGTCACGCCTAACAAAAGTCAGCAAGAAAGAACTCAACAAACGAAGAAACAAAACACAAACAGCACAAAACACGAAAAAGAAACAGGACAAAATTTTCTGCCCCCTGAGTGCATTCTATTACACACTTTTATGATAATCTACATGATGTGATTTTAGGGATATTTCATGGTTCCTGTCAAAAAATAAGCATGACACGTATTCGAAGAAATCTGTTACAATATAATTGTTAGTAGGAACATTTATTCACTGGGCCTTTGTAACGCACATAGCATAAACTGTGGCGAAGTAATACATGTTTAGAACACGATAGCGGGCGTTGTCCGTCTCTGTAATTTGTCCTCTCAGATTTTTCGAAATTTGAATGCATCCCGCAGTAAAGGCATGTGGCAGAGTTACGAGTACAATTCTCGCATAAATTTCAACATGCACTGGCCTAAGTATCGTAGATGTCTATGACGTCTCGTATACTACGTTTCTTTTTCTCTTCTTTTTTTTTTTTGCCTAAGCGCATTTACAATCCAAAAGCTGTGACTGATATTCGCGCAGTTGTAATTAGAAAGGCAGAGTTTTCCGTAGCATTGACCAAGGCAGCAAAACAAGGGCACATATAATGCAAACCGCTGCATTTGTATCACCTGTGCACTCCTGTTTTCACCTCTCTAGTAGTGAAAAGTGTATCGTTTGAAAAGAACGACGTACCGCCCAAAGGTTTAGGTGAAAGCTTCTGAGAATAATAAATGCTTACAAGAAGTCAGAACTAGCCTATGGCGAGTCTGATGGTAACGAAGACAAAGAAATCGGCAGAGTGCTTAGTCACACGGAGCTCAAAAATGCCACCAGATTTGTCTATGTTCCCGTTGTTGGCAGAACAGACATTTTAGTGACACTCACGTGCGCGTTAGTGAGCATTTTGCACGAAAGATATCTGCGCAACGATGGCGAGTCATGTATGGATGTGCGGATCAACAGCCGTTGTGAAAAGGCTTACCTAAAAGGGCCGCTGCCAGCACCGCAATACCAAGGGTAGCGCGTTCCGACATGTTATGAGCTCCGTAGGACGGGTAGTCAAGTAGCAAGTGAAGTGCAAGCAAGAATTTTTGTGGCCGCTTAAATGAGCGCTCATCGGCGCAGCAGAAACGCAAAATATGAAAAAAGCTCAGAGACAGAAAGGAAACTGCCAGGAGAGTATATTCTGTTTACGTGCACACCCTTTCCCTTAGCTTTCTTGACATGAAGAATTAGTATGCACCTGTGCTGGTCATTCTAAATACTCGGGCGTAATAAATGTAAATAGTATTCTAAGGAAAGTTACTTTCTGTGACGCAAATGAGCCGCGTTAGATAGCGATCCTGAAAGCCCTGATATTTTCCACCTCGAGAAGCTGTAAAATACGCACTGGCGTGTGAAGTTGCACAGGCTATATAGGCGAACGCCCTTTATTTGAACAAAGTAGTAATCAATATCCTGATTAACAGAAGACGCGTAGCATTACTTCCCATGTTATAGAGTATTACATATTTCATTCGTGCGAGAACATTACAATGTAGTGAAGCATGAAAGTCGCACCATACTGGCTTTTACGCAACCAATTATGTGTAAAAATATGCTTGCATGCAATTGCACACTTTGGCAGTTTTGTAAGTTAACGATTACCTTGTTAGCTGGTAACGCTATTTGTAGTTAATTTACTTTCTTCGGCAACCAATTCAATACAACTAGTTACTTTATTGAGGAAGCAAGCTGTAACTGGTGACACAGCTTTGAGTGCTTAAATTTTGCGGCAACTACATCAGAATGTCCGCGGCCTGCAATACACGTTGTCCAAAGGAATGAAAACATGCACATAGCGTACCTTCTTCCTACAATCACCGTGCTGCAGTTACACCTCGGCCATCTGAACATGACATAGATGCAAATTTACACACTGCTCCTGGAAGTCTGGCCTCCCAGCTTGTCTGGTATAATAAATCCCCGTATCTTCTTATCTTGCAACCTTCATAGGAGGTCAGAGGTGCTGCGTGATTTGTCTTCGCTTAGTGCAATCTATGACTCCTCTGGCATCGTAATTTCTGGCCGTTAAACTCACACATTTCCAACTCTCTGACACAGGATTTACATATATTTCTGCAATTGTAGCGCGCAAGCAGTAGTTTAGAACTGCACAATATGCAGAATTATTTTAAATAGCTCATTTTGCGACCTTAGGAGGAATGTGAACTCTTGCTGGCTTCGGTCCTAATTAGTTTTACTGATCTCGAGGGCTCACGAGTGAAGGGTGCCGGCACGAGGTTCACGAGATGCTAGCCGGCTGAAGCAGTGTTTCTATTGACCTTTTCGCGGGAATACCTTGGGCCCTGCCATGTTTGATCACCCGGTGACGCATTCATTGCCTGCCTCAACTGCCTCCGTGTTTACAATGGGTGTGTGTGACGCCAGTTCGGCTAAGCAAACCTCTGTTTCGGGAGATATCGTAGACGGTGACTGGGTGGCCGACACGAAGCTTTGGCCACAGCGTCCGCGAGCACACAAACGCACTTTCGCAGCTAATTAAGCTATGTCCAATTGGCGCAAGCAGCGTATATGATCATTCTTCTAAAAAAGGGGATTAATATGTATTCCAAGCTTTCCAAACGTTCCGATCATGAATTGAATCATGATTGGTGTGTTTCGCTTCTCGTTCTTTATTTCGCAAATATTTTCTAGAAGCGGCTTGTCACATTTCTGACTCAGTAAATTTGCACGCTGCGTTCACAATCTCGTTATTTTCTGCCTGATATCACTCGCGGGTGTTCTCAGTTCCGATAGATTTATTGATGCTGCACGCAAGGCTGGAAACGTATCGGTTTTGTACGTTGTAATACCTTGTAGCAAAGTTGCATTACCGCTATAACTCGCTTACTCTTGTGGACCGTCACGAAGCATTCAGCTTCGACAATTCGTGCGCTATCGGTGCAGTCCGTCATTTATTGTGCGTATATCGTGCGTATATCGTGCGTATATTCAAGTTTTCGCCCAAAACCTTATTGACAAGTTGGAGATAGAGTGGGCGTAAGTTTCCGTGCCAGTACGGGTAATTGTGGGTAGATAATGTGCGCAAAACTTACTTTGACAGGACGCGACGCTACACCCTTTTTTATTGTTTAACGAGTAGTACTCACTCTTGCCGACGTTCCGGGGCTGAAGCACTTTTTTTTCAAGGTTAGCTATACAACGCTGGCGGGTGAGCAAATTTCTGGATCCTCGAGGAAAGCCGTACATATCGAAGTGCCAGCAGGGGTCCGCGAACTTCACCCCAAAGATTTATTCCATTCCACAATATTCCAGTCACTATTTTTGCAGCCAACTACTGCACACGTCTTCAATCCACATAAGTTAATCCAACTTGATTGGAGCACAGTGCGTTAGCGAAAACTCAATTGCATTTCCGACAGTCGCTCGAACAGAAGTAAGGTGGAAGCGGTAATGGTTTCGTATTCGTGCGCTGTCGCTGAGGCAACATGCGAAACGCCGCCGAAAGCGTCATCTTATTTCTCTAGAATAAAGTGCTCCACGTAAGGGGTAACTAGGCTGACTAACGATGGCCACATCGGCTGCTTATGCCAGCGAATCACCTATGGAATTTTTTTTTTTTTTTTAGTTTTCGCTAACCCTGCCGTAAGTTCCTTCCCCTAGTCCAAGCGACAATGAATTCCTACAATTCAAGGAAGAACCAGACATGAATATCGGGCCAATGAGTTACCATAATCGGTCGCACAATGTGTTTGTCTGTTACAATACCACCCTGCCCTCCAGCACGAACATCGATCGAGTTTAGAGTGTTGCTGCTGATGCCCTCACAACAAAACTAGGGCAGACGAATACCAAAAGTTTCGAAAACAACTGTTAGTAAAGATAAACAACGAGCAAAGGGCTGTCGGAGACGAACTGAAACAACCATGTCCGCTTGTTCTATTTACTGTATTAGTGCAGTGATAATGAACGTTGAGAAGAAAGCAACTAAAAGCAAACGATTACTTTTAGCAATTGCTCCATTACCTTAATGCGACGTTAATTGGCTACTCTTATCAATTATAGCTTCGAATGACGTAAATCTAATTGCAATCAGTCACTTTTTTTTACAGTGAAACTGTATGTGACTAGGTTCTGTAAAAAAAAATTGAATGCGTCTATCGAGCCGTGTAAATCGAGAGTTTCTCCCCATACGTGCGCCGATACCAAGGATAGTGCAATAACGGGCCGACCCGCGGTGGATGTTAAGCACGCTTTAAGTAATCATCCAACTTGCAAAGATAAGTTTAATATCTTAGGTCCATATACAACCCGTGTCAGATGTTAAGCTGATAAGAACAGCTACTACACTTTGACCCGCGTCAGCCATGTCTACGTTCGCACAGCCCTCTCTTTGTCGGCGGTTTAAGCGCTTGCGTATCTCATTTCCTTTCTTTCAGTTTTCCCAAGGTAACGGTCCCGTAAGCTTGCTGCCCGCTAGGATTGCGAGGCGAACAAAAATGCGAGCCGTACATCTGGCCCTATCCAGCAAACTTGCAACGTTTCATCGGAGCAACGGCAAGGTTTGAGATTGAGTTTGTGGGGAACCAACTTTCGTGTGGCCTGTGTTGTGTCTGACGGCTTCTGGTTTTCGAGTGACCTCATACCCATTATTGCACTGCGGGACGTCGACCAACGCACGACCGCCTTGACTACGGTGACGCTGTGTGTGTCCTCGGGGGCCTGTTCTGCGCAACGGGATTCGTTAGTAAAAAGTGTCGTACCATGCTTTTCAACAATACATTGGTACATATACCCCCCAGTGCCCCATGATTTTCTGAGGCTCGACATCGTGAAGGAGCGACTAGTCGCGCCTTGCTTTCCATTTATGTGCATACGGCGTTTGACGCACAGCAATCGGCAGTTCGCCAATAAGGAGCCCACGTACACAGCTTCGCTGGTCATCCACCTTCAAAGAGTGGAATGGCCTTGATTTTTTTTTCTATAACGTGTAGAAATCTTATTGCTAAAATCGCTGCACCTGTCAAGTTGCCTTGCATAAGCGTCCGGCGTACGTTATTTCGGTGCTGGCTCAAACAGTGCTGATTGTTACCGGCTAGACAAGAATGCTCACAAAATGGCCTTCGCCTGAACATCTTGCTGGCTTTAGAAAAGAAACCATGTTGAATGGCGGTGCCAAAGCTGGAAAATGAACGGAACAAGACGTTCAGTAAGACGAGGAACTGGGATATTTAGTGCTCATTCATTTTGAACTATGCTGAATGACATGGGTCACGCTAATGAAGGATAGAAAGAAAACCGAGAGCCCAATTTTTTTATTAGTCATATCCTAAGAACTCAACAAAGAAAGACGCCAAGGATTAGTCATGGTAAAATAGGCACACAACAGACACACAACAGAAGAGTGATTCAGTCTGGTGTGTCTGCTTTGTTACTTATTGTGATTAGTATCACTCCACGCAGTTTAAAATGAATGACACAAGACCTTGTAAAAACAGCGTGGTATTTGGCACAGAACGTAAAACCTAAGGTTTTTTTTTTTAGACTGATTGCAGGGTCTTGTGAAAGGTTCCGATGTAGATTAATAAAATGGACAGTGAACATTGTACCTTAGCTGCGGACTGGAAGAAGACCATGTTTGAGCTTTTAATTCAAGACTTGACAAAACAAAAATAAAGATTATTGGGCACTTTCATTAACCACAACAATTCTCACGTACAACCTGGTATGTTACCCCGACAGACAGATTGAATATTCGGATCCAAGGTGTTTGCAACAAAACAAAAACTCAGTGCGCTTCCACTCCGCGAAGAAGGCTCCCCAATGAAGCTGTGTATGTAGGCCCCTCAATGTCGAACTCCACCTACACCGCGGGTCGGCCCTGTATTGCACCATCTTCGGGATCGGCAAATGTATAGGGAGTGCTTAGCGCCTGCTTCGCCTCCGCCACGGCTCGACCATGCATTGCACTATTTTTGGGATGGGCTCACGTTTGGGAAGTGCTTAACACCTGCGTCACCTACACCGCGAGTCGGCCCGGCGTTGCACTATCCTCGGTATTTTTTGCTACACGCGGACACAGCAGTGAGGAAAGTATCCGTTCACAGCCTAGGTGTAAAATATCTTCATTGCATCACAAACACAAGAACGCAAAAACCTCCGAAACTTTGAGCATATGTATTTTAGGCTCGTATTTTGCATCCTTAATTATCATGTGCTGAAAAATTTGAGCATGCTTTGTTTGTGGTTATCCAGTCACTACAAAATATTTTGTAAAGACTGACGACTTCATTAAAATTTGAAGTGAAACACGAACTATTGATGCCATACATTACGAAATCTTGAGAAGCCATGGAAATGTTGAATAGAGTGAAAGCTGGCGTTGCGTAATTAAGAATGACAAGTAATCAGAAATTAGGAAGCGCGCTGTATAATTGGGAATGAAACCATGTAACGTAGGGTGAGACTGTCTTTAGATGCGGCAGCAATTTCGTGCATTAGATGACGCTGATTGCAACAGAGGTATAATGCCAGTTCAAAGAAACAATGTGTTCATTGTTTAAGTCACGCGAAGAGGAGCTCCGGACCTAAGAAGTTTGCGAGCAAGAGCTTCGAAGCATTTACCTTCAATCCCTGAGTCATCCGCTGACTGTGAAAATACAACGCGCCCCAGCTGCTGCAGCCTACGCAGTCCTACGCGAGACCCAAGCAGGGCGTCGACACCTTTTGCCGTCAGTTCAATTATTTGGTAAAGTTTAAAGCTTGCTTAATTTGCTCAGGTTAGAAGTCAGCTCGCGGGCATATTTGTTGTTCAACTCGATTCAGTTTGCCGGCTTCTTTGTTACAGTAGAGAAAGGACTCTTTCTTTTTTTGGTAGATGCCTTTGTAACCACTTGAAGTTTCAGACTCTCCACGTTAGCGGATAATGTAGCCGTGTCTTGTTCCTCGTCGCAAAAATGTATCTTCTTTCTTATTGTTATGTTTTGCTTAGGTCCAGATATGGAGCTGTGACCTTCCTCGCGCGCTAGATACGCATGTTGCTTCTTCATTTTAGGCTCTCATGTCACCTCGTAGAATTCGGAACGCTCTTCAGAGTTCCTGTAATCCTCTGTAACGGTGCAGCCTCTACATCTTGTCGGTGTATATTTTTTTACAAAATCTGACGAGAATAACTTGCCTAATCTACTTTCTTAGGGTTCCACGAGCATCTGACTTGACATCGGGCATGGATACTTTAAGCAGGTGCTTCCGAGGTAATCCTGAAAATGGTCTAAAGCAAGGTACCTAAAACTGGGTGCCTTGAGACTAAGGAGGTTCAAGCAATTTTATGCGAAACTTATCTGCGCGTACTTAAATAGTGCGCATCAGTAATTCAGGTGCGACGACGATCTGACAGAGCGAGAAATTGCCGGTGGTCCAATAAAATTGCTACATCGCTGTCGTGTGAGGAAAATCCAGCTGTCTCTCGAGCGTCGGCAACTAAATGAATCAGCGTATTTTTCGGCAGGAGACTGACGCCAGTATTCTATAAGTGTTCCTCCAGTCAACACTCCACCTAAACTAAAATAAACAATGTCCCTGCACTTAATCCTACAGGGAGCGAAGTTGCACAAAGGTCCGCCATTTTGCTGCAACGCTATGTGGTAAAGCCACTCCACATGCGCGCGGGAGTTAAACTTAATCCGGTGGCAGAAGTTACTGGCAGTATTCCATTTTAATGCGAAGGATTGCATAGAGAGCGCTAAGCAAGGCCACGCAATGTCATTTTCAATTTCGTGGGTCAGCGTAAAAAATAAATTTCCAGCTTACAAATCCAGGAATATAATGCTGCAGTATAAAGTAGACCAAATACGTATAATCTATATCATTTCATAATAATGCTTATTTCATGATAAATGCTTATTAATTAAACAGAATCTAAATAATTAAATTTAACATCAAACTAAATTTCTTGGCTTTCTGAGTAGTAGCTAATTTCGGAGTGAAAATAGCCAATTTGCATTTTTATGTTCAACAGTACTTTTAGGGTGAGCCACGTGACTAATCTGACGTGACGAAACGATAATTTGGGGGTCCTCGGTCCTCTGGGAACCAAGGCCTGGACACCCGCAACATAGCACAAAGCTCCGCTCCCTTGACTCGCTAGAGGCACAGCTGCCATCCAAATGGCGCACACCTTGCGCTGAGGCGCGAGCTCGTTGCTGCAATGATTGGACACCGGGTGCCGCTCGCCAATCTCCCCAACTGCTCCTGCTCTAGAACTAAAAACATGACTCGATCAAAGATGGCCAGCGTTGCTTCTACTTCGTGTGACATAACAGCCAGGGACAGGCAGCCCTACCCTGATTTAAGGAAAGAAGAGCAGGAGGCCGGGCAAGAGCGGTGTACCCTTCTGCACGGCCGTTGGCTCGGCGTTCAGTGAGCAGAAACTCACGGCCAGATATGCCAGGCTCCGGCCGCGCTATAGTTCCTGCCGATCTCGCTCTGGTGGCGTCGAATTCCGGCATGGTTTGCTGTCGCGTGCACGCCATGCCCACCGCGTCGTGTGTTCCTTCGCGAAAATCGCAGCATGCGGTTCCTGCTGAAAGTGTTTCTGGAGCTGCTTCAGAAAGGCTTCCGTTCTCTAATTCGATGCGTCCGATGTAGAGACGCGCGAAATGTCTCGAAGAGGATCCACTACTGGAAGTGATCACTCGAGAATATCACCCCTGAATACAACTTCGGTTTGCGTGCGCCACGGGGCTTATATTGTTTATTGTGATCCCTAGAAAGCATTTGCCATGCAGGTCTTGCATGGGTGACTGTGGAGCTGAAATGTAGCCTGTGCAGCTTCGTCAACTGTAGTTTACACACTTTACGCGTGTTGGCTGATCTGCGTCACACCTACCTGCTGCACCACCGTAGAGGCTTGCGCTCTGAGAGCTGCGACAGAAAACATGTTTTTGGTCTTCCTCTACACAGCGTTGCGTACCGCATAGCCATTGCTTGCGTTCGAGTACGTATTCGAGCACCCGACGGCCATGGAATGCGTCGGCATTCTTGGAACAGCTAAAATCACGTGTGCAACAAGAGAGCACGCCCCGACACACACCCACCAATTTGCGCATGCTGAGCGAGCGACGCGCATGGCCGCCTAGGCTGCCGAGGTGCAACTGAGAGATCAGCGGTCGTGAACGGTTCTGCAACATTTGCCATTTCCGCATTGCTACCACTTTGCCATAATGTGCACGTGTCGTCCGCTTAGGCGCTATTAAACGGCTGCTATTGAGAAAATTAGACAATTACCAGCCCCGCGACTTGGTCAAGTTCACATTGATAGTATATGCTAAGCATTTAGAAGCAATTTAGCCCAAGTGAAATTTCTTCGCAGTTGGTCTTGAAAAGCATCGTCCGGATCACAGCACGAGAGCGAAAAAGAAAAGCACACAAAACAAATTCACCGACGATTACGACACGCCCTAGTGCTAAATTTGAGCGCAGCCGTGTACCTATTTTTATTTCCGGACACATTACCTGCTGCGGATAATCTATCTCGTATTGCGTACTCCAGGGTAGCGTATCGCACTGCTGCCGAGAAGTAGCAGCGCCTGCCTATCGAAGCTCGACCGACGTTGCTTATTGGGTAGCGTGGCGTTGTCGGCGGGCTGCAGGCATCCGGTAGACCATGGCGACCAAGCAAGGGCGAGACGATTTCTAGAGCGAGACTTGCACGGTTTATTCAAAGGTAGATGAAAGAAAATGAGAAGAGCATGAAGTGATTAAAAGTGCAGTTTGGAGTCCCTTAAATAGGCGCTCTACAATTGTGGGCGGGATCTTGCTTCCGTCGACGTCACGTGACCGGCACAGAAAGAGGGTCCCTCTTCCTCGGGTTATACCGACCCTGCAGCAAGGAAGAGGTCGTCCCGCCTCCTGGAATTGTAGACGCCTGCCCGCCTCCTCTGCGCGTTGCGGGTTCGTGGAAGTTCTCCTCGAGATCCAATTCGAGGCAAGGGTCTCTCTAAACTCGCACACCCACACACACATACACACACAAAAGAAGCCTGTACACTGCGGGGCTTCCGGCAGACACTCGAAATGGTCATGGCCAAAGATCACGATCCTTGAAATGTGCGTGAAACTGAGCTCTTTCTATCTACTCTCCCTCTGTTTTCATCGTCACTCCCCTTCCTCCCCTGAAGGAACACAAACTGGACATGTGTCTGGTTAACCTTCCTGGTTTTCCTCTGTTCTATTTCTCTGTATCTCTCCGTCTATCTGCTTGAAAATGCTTCATCTGAATTCCCCCAATGCAAGTTGATACCTAATTGACAGTGGATCGTATTGTGGGCCCTTGACATATGTCCAACCGTCGAATAATGGTTCATTCCCAGTAGTTCATACTTTGGGAAGGCGTGTTGCTCTCCTGTCTTTCGCTCGGGTTAACAGCCACGCATTTGAAGAAAGTGCTGCGTGGAGAGCGTTATTAGTTCAAACCCACGAGTAACTGTAACTCACCTCACCTATATCACTGTTATGTAGAGTTCAATACTAAATGTGAATTTTAAGTTGACGCATCAATCATCGGAAAATCTGTGACCAGCCCATCTAGATTTATTTCACTTCGTACTTCGTCCTTGGAAAGATGAGGCAGGCCACCGACAAAAGAAGTAAAGACATAAACGGCCATAAGGACATAAAAAGGACATAAAAATAAAAGGCAAAAGGACATAAAATAGAAGAGCAAAAGGCAAAAAGATTAACCATGGGCGTGCCCGGTTGGCTACTCTACAAATGGGGAGGCCAGAAATTAATGGCAATCTAGCGGTAAGCGCGAGAGAAATGCGGTAAACGTTTCGTCACAGCTTGTTGAAGTCCCGGATCAATGATTCAAACCGCGTTCACCAAATTGCAATGTCTTCTTCAGGAGCGCACTCGATACGTGTGCGCGCAGATACACACACACTCACACACACACACAAGCATATATATATGTACGTTTTTTCTGCTTTGACACTCGTAATTCTAACGCATTAATAGCAGCACTCATAGATAAGGAAAAGTAATGTAAGAAAAACATCGAAGAGGTTGCGAAAGTGCACACGCTCGCAGAGGAATGGCCTCTAGCAGTCGCGAGCGTTCGCACAAGCATTACCGCCGCTTTCAGGAAGCACCGTTGGTCTTTTGTGGCCTTGTGCATACAATTGTGCTTAGGCCAAGTTTACAGGCTATTTTCATTCGAAAGCGGTCTACCGTCGAAGCGGCTAATAGTAGCTCACGGATCAGACTATCGAATGTAAAAGTGGCAGGAAAAGTGTTCTATTCTCTCGTCACCCAATTGCACGCCGCGCTGTTGACTATTCCTACGAAATTGTAAATGCTACGTCCAGCCATATGCAACACGGAAACATCGTTTTGTGATGGGAGAGTCCAGGTGAGAGAGATGGTGATCATGAAGACGAAGAGGTACTATTTTCGGCAGTAATATAGAAATCGGTGGAAGCATGTCTTAGCACACTGGGAAAGCGGCGGGGTGACCCAAAGAGGTAAAAAAGGGAAGAGCTCAGGCGGCCGGCGAAGTCGCAATCAAGGGTCGAGAGAGTACAAGCGGGCGTTGTTAAAACCAGCTGAATTCCAGTGTAGATGTGTGATGTGGCGAGTAAACGATTGGAGTCATCACCCAGTATTCGTCCTTTGCAGTGGTATAGGCACCCGCAGTTCATGGTAATAAACACTTCCTGACTGCCATTCTTCACATATACTTCGTCATCGGCCGTATCTCGCTGCGTATTTCTTAGTGGAAGTCACGGTCGATTACAACTCCGTTGTAATCAACCGTGACTATACGACTTGTAACAAGTCATATTTTTTGCTCTTGTCAATGTGGGAACACTAGAAACATGTATCCACCGAAACGCTATTTTAAACAGTTGGGAATAGCGTTTCTCGTTTTACATACGTTAAACGCTAGCAAACCTAGAGCATGTTACGGTACGTGTCCCTTCAGGACGTAACTTACAGTACAGGAACGCCAAATAATAAGACGTTAGAAGATAGGGTGCCGTCTTGGGTCTCGTGAGAAACATACGTAAGCCTACACGATGCATTAGCAACCATCCTGTCGTTTCTTGGCCGACGCGTCTCGTTAGACCTATGGAGGCTGGAATCTCAAAGCCAGAAGCTCGACGCTCTGCTCCGATAGCTTAATATTAGCCTCTTGAATAGCAGACTGCGCTCGGAGGAAAATGTCCTGGGAACATAGCCTAAGCACTAATAGATGCTGAAGGCCGCAAAGGCAAACATCGCTTCTCGATAACGACTCCACACTGTATACGAAGGTTTGCGACTGTTAGCAGTCATTGCTCTTACAGTGTTTCCACTCTGGCTATCATCCCTTCACTGTCCGTTTAACTTTTTTTTCATCTATATTTCCTTGTTTTTTTCCTCTAGTCGGTATAACTGCACAAAGGAGGAATTGAAATGAGTCATCGTGAAGCGGGCAAATTTTAAATATGCTGAGGATATTTTTGTGGAATTTCTCTTTTCTGCCCTCCTGTGAAACCTTCATAATAAGAAATAAAATTTTTATTTCCGGAGGCATCCTGCTAATATCCAAGTTCTTCTATTTTGCAATTTGTTGGAGGAAAAATTCGGCTGTTAAGTGTAAAATATTGTGTTAGAAGAGTAAACACAAGCGGAACAAAAGTCTGGGGTCCATTTACCCGTATTGACTCAATGAATATGTAGCAGGTCTTTACTGTCAAGTAGAAGTGATGTTGAAGAACAAAGACGATTCAACAATTGTGAGCAGCGAATCTAACGCCCTATTTCGCACACTTGTGTGCTGAAAATATATAACACTCAAGGCACAGCGACAGTGGCGCGCACTGTCAGCCGTCGTCGGAATCTGATCTGCAGGTTAAGGCATTGGTTCAACATAAATCATCGTAAATTCCAGAGCACGTGCCTGCGCTCGCGTTTGATCGGGTATGTGTGCAAGTATTCGCTTCAAGCGATTCTTGATTAACACTCTTTCAACCATAATATATGCGACAACGTTCTGGGAATTTCGTACAGTTATGCTTTCATTTTGACATTGTAGGTTTCAAAGCCTTGCTTA
This sequence comes from Dermacentor andersoni, assembly GCF_023375885.2. NCBI lineage: Eukaryota > Metazoa > Arthropoda > Arachnida > Ixodida > Ixodidae > Dermacentor > Dermacentor andersoni. The sequence continues at coordinate 101,915,711 of NC_092820.1, forward strand.
AGAAACTTGGCGTGATGTTTGCACGGTATGCAGTGATTATGAAGTAGTTAGTGTGATCCACCGTAACATCGCAATAATACTTGCAACACTGATGTATTTCTTGAATATATAGGAACTCTTCTTCAACGGACAACATCTAACAAATGGTTTACAATGGTTATTTCGTGACCTAAACATAGATATTTCTAAAAATAAACCCTCCAGGGTAACACTGTTGGAAATAATGCTTTTGTGTGGCCGTTAAAATATTATTAATGCTTCCACTAGAATAACACGGATGTCAGAAACACTTATAGATATCTGTATCACAAATTTGTTGCTTGAAACTGCTTGAAACTGCAATTTGTTTATAAAAAATTGTTTGCAGTTATAACATTGCCTTTTCGTACGTAGTAGTAAAGAAACATAAGAAATCAAAAAAAGGATGGGATACAGCAGCACTCCTTAAGAAAAAGAAAGATGAAAAATAAACTGTTTGTGCATTTCTTCTTCACTAAGGAACCTGGAGACCTTGCAGAATATAAAACATTTAGAAACAAATTGAACCAAGACCTACAGAAGGCAAAACAAAATTTTATGCCTACAAGATTTCTAAAATGGTGGATAACTCAAGATTCCTTTGGGATTCAGTTAAGGATTGGATAGGTCGTAAGAAAGTTAATATCCCCGTGGATTTACATATAGGTGATATTCACTACGCTGGCACGTCCCTTGCAGATAAGTTTCTTACAGTTTTTGGATGCCAGTTCATTAGGTAATATGACAAAGACAGCTGATTTCAGACTTTCCGAGTCGTATATTGACCGTTCACTTCCTAAAATAAAAAAAAATTAAATGATGGAGTTTTACATGCCAAAACACTTTCTGATTATGAGGCACGCCGTAGTGGAGGACGACGGAAATTTCGGCCAACTGAGCTTCTTTAACGGGCACCTAAATCAAAGTACACGGCGCTTTTCGCATTTCGCCTCCATCGAAATGCGGCCGCCGTGGCCGGGATTCGATCTCGAGACTTTGTGCTCAGTAGCCGAACACCATAGCCACTGAGAAACCACGGCGGGTCACTTCCTAACTCTGTCTTTTTATCTCCTGTTACTGAACTTGAAGTGGCATCTGTTATAGGCTCATTTAGGAACAAAAGCTCTTCATGCGATGATGGTATTGCTGCTGCTCCTATTAAGGCTGTTATTGATTCGATTACGAAGCGATGTACTCACATTTATAACCACATTTTTGCGACGCGTATTTTTCCAGATGATATGAAAATAGCCCGTGTACCTGTAGTTTTCAAAGGAAGAAATAAAAATGAATTAAATAATTTATGTCCAATATCCATACTGCCTATTTTTTTAGGTTGCTGAACGCTTAATATAGCAGAGCCTATATTTTTTTATTTTAGAAAATGGTGTCAATTGCGAACTACAGCACGGATTCCAGACACGTACGTAGATCGACGCCGACAGCACTACTGCACATTAAGGATGACGTACTTAACAACACTGAAGAAAAGTTTTACTCTGCCGGGATCTTGCTTGATTTCCGCAAAGCGTTTGATTCTCTAAAGCATAATATTTTGATTAGGAAACTCGAAATGTATGTTATACGTGGAACTCCGCTTGCTGTAATGAAAAGTTACCTTAGCAATCGAAAACAGTATACAAAGATTCGTGATAATAAATCCGACTTACATATTATCAAGTATGGTGTACCGCAAGGGTCAATCCTTGGCCCATTGCTGTTTCTTCTGTACATAAAGGGCATAGTAAATATTCATTTCACTCTTCACCTTCTCATGTATGCAGACGATACAAATGTCTTTTTTTTTGTAGTGTAAATTTACAAGGCATTGAGCAAAAATCAAGCCGCTGGTTACGCGAAGTTAAACATGGCTTATAGCCAATCAGTTAGAATTAAACGTAAAAAAACCAAGAAAACCAAATTTATGCTCTTCCGGCCGAAAAATAAGTCAATAGATTACAATGTTTCTTTGCAATTTAATAATGAAAGCACTCTCACCAGTTTGTTGGGGTATGTTTCGGAAATGATATGAGTTGGTCTGTCCATGTAGATAACGTCCGAGTTAAAATATCAAGGTCTATGGGCCTAATTCGGCGCTTACATCATCTTACTGCGGGTAGGGTTAAAAGACAGCTGTACTTCCCCCTTATTCAGTCCGAACTTATGTATTGCATTTTGTTGTGGAGAAACTGTAACAAAACGGATGCCAACAAACTGTTCTCCCTGCAAAAGCGTGCTCTAGGTTTATTAAATCACACAACCTAAGATGATGTGTAAATATTTCGTGCGCGTAATGTGATGCCGTTTTTGGATTGCTACAGATATCAACTAGCAGCGCTAATATTTCGCAAAATAAAACAAGATTCCGAATTACTTACTCATAGGTTCTTGAATAGAAATATATCACATAATCTGCGTGTTGTAGCACTTAACGGGCCAATATGTCGCACTAACTATGAAATGCAGTCAATAAATAACCAAATAATTGCCCTGTGTAATAAACATCCTGAAATCATGGAATAAGCAAAAAGAACTAATATACTGCGATTCAAGAAAAAAATTGTCCTCGTGTCAAAAAATTAACTACCTGCATGTACATAGAACCGAAACCATAATGCGTTGTTCATACTATATATGTATTAAATAAAGTACCAATCCCTATTGCCACATTTGTGAATATTTCATTGCATTTTGCTAATTCCTTGTTTTTATGTAAATTGGTCATGTGTTAGACACGCATCGTTGTATAACTGACACATGCATTGTGTTTGACTGATGGTTTGTGCGCTTGATTATTTATTTTGTTGATGCATCTAATCTTCTCTGTGCATAGTGTATTGTTTGTTTTTGTGTTGTGCTTTGCTGTACCTGTCCGAAGTGCAGCCCGAAGAGTAGGCCTAGTCAGCAGATATATTGTCTCATTTTGTCTCTCTTCGTGAGCATTTCTTAAAATGTCCGAATAAAAGCGAAATCTAAATCTAAAGCTAAAAAACACCGTGGCCCGTAAACGCTGCTGGAAATAGGTCGCAATGCAAGAATTGCCAAATTGGGCCTCCAGATCCAGGAGTACGCCACACAACTGGCCTGCCAGCAGTGGGGCCAGGTATGTGAAAGCATGCATGACAACCTCGATAACAAGCGCACATGGCAACTCTTGCGACACTTATTAGATCCTACCACATCGCGCGCACACCAAAACCATAGCATAAACAAACTGCTACATGCACACAAAAACAATCTCAACGGATTCTTCGACGACCTCCGCCATAAACATCTGCCTCCCGCTCAGAAGTATGACATGCCAAAATATACTGGCGAACCCAACGACCTACTTAGCGCCGCTATCACGGAAGCAGAGGTTCGCCATGCCCTCGCCACCCTGCGCACAATGTCAGCACCAGGCCCCCCGACCTTATTAACAATAAAATACTCCGAAATCTAGATGACAACTCTGTCACAGCCATCACGGCGTACTTCAATCACTGCTTTGACACTGGCACCCTCCCTAGTTCGTGGAAAGATGCCAGGGTAGTTTTTATCCCTAAGCCAAACAAACCCCTCAACACTTCTAATCTCAGGCCTATATCACTAACCTCTTGTCTAGGTAAAACATTCGAACACGTCATCCTCAACCGACTCAGTAAATACATGGAGGACAACAATCTTTATCCATCTGAAATGGTAGGTTTTCGAAAATCTCTTTCTTGCCAAGATATCATGCTTAGAATGAAGCATGACATCATTACACCCAATAGCAGTCTAGATACACAAGCAATTCTCAGTCTGGACCTCCACGGAGCCTTCAATAACGTTTCACATTCCGCCATCCTCCGAGAGCTTAATCTCATTGGGGTTGGCGGAAAGACATATGACTACATATGTACCTTCTGATCCAACCGTACCGCAACGATACACATAGGCACAGAGCAATCCCTTTCATACGCTTTAGGTAGCTACGGCACGCCCCAAGGCTCAGTGCTGTCCCCTTTTCTTTTTAATCTTTCTATGATGCCGATGGCGCAAGCATTGCGGTCTATTCCCCATCTCAAGTTTTCACTCTACGCCGATGACATCACTCTTTGGACGACTGGCGGCTCAGACGGAGAGATTCAAGACACTCTACAGGCCGCAGCAGACGCCGTCGTGGCTCATGCCGGGGCTATGAATCTCACATGCTCCCCTCAAAAATCCAAGCTGCTACTTCTGCCATCCCAGCGGGGGGCCGGAAAACACATGTCTAGCATAGAGGTAATCCTAAACCACATCCCCGTTACTAGAGTGGACAGGCTCCGGGTGCTCGGTTTACACATTCAAAGCAACCGCCTCAACACATATACCCTACATACACTCCAGACCACAGTCGATCACACCCTGCGTCTTCTAGGGCGAGTCTCCAATAAACATGGCGGACTACAGGAGGCCGAACTTCTCCGCTTGATTCAGGCCTTCGTTATCAGTAAAATTACATTCGCAACATCATATCTACATTTCCTTAAATCAGAATCAGATAAGATCGACACTCTTTTACGCAAAATATATAAATTCGCTCTCGGAGTCCCCATACGTACCTCCAATGAAAGGCTAATGCTTACTGGAACTTTCAACACACTTTCTGAACTCACAGAAGCCCACCTCACATCCCAATATAGCAGACTGTCTAACACCGCAACAGGTCGACACATTCTACAAACTCTTTCTATCACTCCGGCACCCATCATCAAGACAAAATACACCATTCCACATCACATACACGAGAACCTCTGCATCCCCCACTTCCTAAAAACATGCACCCTGTGTATCACAAGCAGCGCAGGAGGCAGCGAGCAAAGGCTCTCCAAAAACAATTCTCCACCTCTAAAGACGTGCTCTATGTTGATGCCGCCGAATATGCGAACAGAAATCATTACGCAATATCAGTCATTAACTCTCACGGGCAGGTCGCTGCGGCCGCCTCCATTCCTGGCTCTTCCTCGGAGGAGGCGGAGGAAGCGGCCATAGCCCTGGCCCTCACAATTCCAAATTCATCAGTTATCGTTAGTGACTTCAAAGCAGCCATACATAACTTCGGAGCCGGTAGGGTCTCTAAGCCAGCTTTTTCTCTCCTCTTGGCTCATCCTTTCAATCAAACTGTGGCAATAATCTGGACTCCCGCGCATGCGGGCCTTGCCGGAAACGAGGCGGCTCATGCCAGTGCCCGAGGATTTACAGTCCGGGCTCAGGCATCAGATGCGTCGGACCTCGCCACGGAGGAGGCGCCGTTTACAGCGCGGGATCGACTTATTACTTACCACGAAATCTGCACACACTACCGATTAGACCGCTTAACCTTTCCGCCACTCATGGGCAAATCCCCGAGTAGGTGTGAAGTTCTGTGGCGACAGCTGCACACTCGCACCTTTCCGTCCCCTTACCTCCTCCACCACATTCATCCCGCCATTTACCTTTCTCCCTCTTGTAAATTCTGTGTCTCTCCCAGAGCAGACTTAAACCACATCATGTGGGGGTGCCCTAAGCACCCCCTTCCCCCTTTCCTCAAGCAATTATTATCTAGTGAGGAGCAGTAGGAGGCTGCCTTGCGCAGCTCCAGGCCCGAACTTCAGGAGGCCATCCTGGAGTGGGCTGAGAGGACAAAGGAGGCCTACTTCAAGTAGTTCCTCCCCCCACCCTCTATTCCATTGCCCCCTTCCCTTTAAAGAGGGATAAATAAAGTTTTTCATCATCATCATAGATGTCCAGGCTTCCAGCCACTTTGTCTACAAGTTAACTCAATGAGAGAACAAAACGTACATAAGTATTCTCGTGCATCAAATACGCGTGATCAAGAGCACAATCCCTTTATTAAAGCAAAACTCCGCGACCTTTTCATGTCCACTTTCATAACTTTTCTGTGGGCAAAAAACGTCGAAGAAGGAGTGCAAGACACTTCCAAGCCCCATACAATCTTTATTACCCTTATAAGAATCGACGTTACCGGCATGTTGCCTATGAAGTCACTCGGGGACAAAACAAATGTTACCTAAACATGTTGACCGGAAGATATACAAGTCAAACGCACAATTCTTTGAATAAAGCACACCATTCGAACCTTTATATGCCTATATTCCCTAATCATTAGGTAGGCACAGAGCGCCAAAATAACATATCGCGGACTTGCTTGATGCTGATTGCGAGACGCAAGTACATGAGACAGATTTTCGATGTAGCTTGGCATAAGATAATGTGCTAAGAAACGTGGCAGAAACTATCGAAAAGGATTGTTAAAGTCAGCGATAGTTTTCTTGTGCAACCTGCAGCATATGCCCGCGCCATCCGTGAATCACAATACCTTACGTGCGCGTCAGCAGACACAGGAAGCTGTAATCTGGCAGCCAGCAGCAATTCCAAACGATACCGTGACACTCTATACATTGTAGTAATTACAGCACCTGAGTCGAAACCTTGTAAAAAAACACTATCTCAGTATACTGGTTGCAACTTAGTTTCAATGGCTATCGATCAAGGGGGCTGCGCTTGATGCGGAGCTGTCTGTTGCGCATGAGGCAAGCGCACCCTCCTCTCCTCCTTCTTCCCTAGCGCATGACGTGATCCGCGCACGCGTAGTCAGGTGCCTTGCATTCCGCAGAAACTGACGGGAAAAGGCAACAAATCAGTACGACATACGCAGTGCCGAGGTTATCTGTTCGGGAACATACATACACAGTAATACAAGTCATTCACTATAGGCCAAAAGCAGCCACCGGTAATACTCTTGTCACACGGGCAGCCTTAACCGCAGTTATACCCAATCGCAGTAACCTGATGTAAACCACAGTTACCGTAAACCGAACTGCGGCGCTGCTACACGTTTGTAGATATAGGAGTAAGGACGATCACGTTGTTGTGGCGCATTCGTACTTGTTGCACTAGTTTAACACTTTATCAACAACAAAATCAACCTTTCTTGACCTAAAATTAACGGACAGACGGTAAAGAATACCACTCGCCGGTATTGTTTGTTCAGATCCTAAAGCTTCTAACGAACTTGCTTGGCATTTTAGGAACCTTCCTGCGGCGGCAGGCCGGACTTGACAGTCTCCTCGATGATGTTTTATAATCGCGAGTTGCATGTATTTGAACGCAGAGTGGTCAGTTTGCCCTACCAAATGCGTATCAATGCTTCCACCGTCCCTACATGCCAGCTGACACACTTTTGGGAGAATGCTTCCCTGCGAGCCGATCTGCAGGCCTCGGATCTGGGTGCCTCCATTTTGTCAGTTACGGCTCTGACTGAGGTGGCCAACGTCAATTTGCCAAAACAATGGTTACCGGAATGACTATGGCTAGGTTCGCCGTGCGACTGCGTGTAATTGCAGTTAGCCTTAACTGCCGTAAAACTCGACTGCGGTTACAGTACCCATGTGATAAGGGAATAAGTTGTCTTTCTTGGCTCGTACCTAGTGGCCCATTTTGACTGCTCGGTGTAACCGCAGTTAGCACATACCTATAGTGCCCCAAGTTAACTCTCTTCTTCGTATTTATTGTGCGTGCTCAACCGAGGTCCATTCGAAGTGGGCAGAGTAGCTAATTCAAGCTACCGCTTTAAAATGCGATACTGAAAACGTTTTGTTAGGGAAGCATGGAAACAAATTTAGGACGAGAACGTAGATGTGTATTTACGCAAATCAGAACCAAATAAATGACTATCGTCACCCCTTCCCTCGCCCCTGCTTTCCCCTACCTCTTCCTCAAAAGCCGCTGTAAAAGCAGCACACTGGAAGTTGCGCTTGGTCATGTTAATGCGCACTGTCGTAGCACATTACAGTAGTAAGTATTCTGCAGGTCAGTCTCAGTACGACATCGTGCACAACAAGTGTCCGAACCCTGCTCTTATTGATATATGAAGAATGGAAACATTTCGAGGTCCCTTTAATGACAACAATGGACACACTATGTTTAAGTATCCGCCACCTCGCAATGACAACTGGAACATGGTGTCCCTGTTTCAGGCTGCTTCCAGGCGGGAGCCGTGCACCAACCGGGATTGTACGTTCCTTTCGGCTCCTGCTTGCTTGGTCTGCCTCTGGGTTCGTCGTCCGGACTTTGCGAAGGCACCATCAGGCGGACCTGTTTCCTCAACTTGGCCTCTAAACGCTTGGCTTCTTTCTTCAACTTCGAGGACAAGTCCACCGTCTCGCTGGGGTCAGCTGCATTCGACGACGCCAAGTTATGCAGAAAATTCCCCACAATCGGCAGACTTCAAGTTTGCGACGATTTTATATATATATATATATATACTGCACGTTCAGACAGGTGGCGCTGCAGCTTCAACTGAAATGTTTCTACAGAAGCCATCAATGGCGCAGAACGACATGGTTCTTGAAGGGCAATTTTCTCCTACGGTGAATTAGTCACACATACTTATGCAGCATAAATCAAAAGCATATGCTGTACATAACCCTGCCACAAGATTTAAAAACATATAAACTGCGTAGATGCCACAGAAGTCATTTCCGGTAGGATGAGTCTCAGCGAAAAGAAAAGTACCCAAGTGGCTTATAGAACAAACACACACACAAATGGTCCTATATAATTTTGTGTAGGGATTCAGAGAGTTTTATAGCTATGAAATTTTTATGCTTGACATCGAGACTAACCCAAGCGCATGATACCGCCACTTACCTGACCAAAAACTCCTCCGCACTGGTACCAACGCTACGCTTATATAGGATGATATTGTGCACGAGTCCTAACAGATTTATGGCATACAGCACTAAAAACACGCCTGCAAAATATAGTAAGGGCTACGCGAGAGCAATCCTTACACTGAATGCTAATGAAAACATGTAAAAATCATATTACGTGGACACATATGTCCTTGTTCAACGCACTATTACTAAACTTGCTCGATAACAAGGGAAAGCATGGATAACTAGATAACTCCAGAAAAAGAAAGCAAGTTGAAGCAGCCAAAAAGGTGGGAAATACGGAAAGCGCGTGATACTAGGCTTGTGCGTCACTACGACTAGTATCACGTGAGTTTTAAATAATGTGATACGCCTCAGTACGATTCACATATATGCCTTCTACCACGCAACTTCTCACTTACATAAAATGTCTGAGCAATAGTAAGATATGTCTCATAACATGCCACTTCTGAATCCGAAGGTACATTTGACGAGGCGTGAAAAAAGCTGCAACCTGTACAATGTGACTTTTCATTCACAAGGAGCGCCTTACCCTGAGTCGTGGTGTTGACTCGTACCACATTACTTTTCATTTTTGACTCCTTTCTGGCTGCTTTAACAAATTCCATTTTTTTTTTTACTTAACCGCATTTTACGTGGCATACATTACCAAGACATATTCTAAAACACCTTTCTTCAGTTAAAGGACGGAGTTCGCGTAGTCATCGTCCTCACATTTTTGTGTCTGGGACGTATGTGTGTGCGTTCGTATCTCTGTGTGTGTGTTTGTGTGTGCGCGTACGTGCGTGTGTTTGTATGTGTGTGCGTGTCTGTTTGGTGTCCTAAGAAAACGCCTTACAAACATGAACTGCGAAGGAATCGTTTTACTCGCTCTCTTGCTGCATCATAGACAGAAAGCCCCCTTCCGTGCACTAAAAAACGCTCCAACCACAATGGATAACATGGTTTCTTAACATAAGTCACGTACATTTTTGCTTGTCACCATCACCAAGGCTAAGCACTTTGACAAATTTGCATTAAGTGTGCCGCTAACTGTACCGAACTAAGTTGTATTCAACTGATAGAGAATGAGTTATACGCCATCTAGAGGATTCGAGTTTACCGTGCAAGGATGGTCTTACTTAAGAACTCACTTTTCCTAATTGTCTTGGCCCTACCTATTTTTCGGCATTCCTAACACCCATATACGGCACATGGCAGACTTCCCCATATGGTTATGGAAAGGATAAGAATAATCATTTGACTTTATAACGTAACTCTATTCCAATCAGTTCACATTCCAATCTCCTGACATCAAATTTCCGTAACCACCGAGTGTTGGCATCGGGCGAGGACCCACAGCGTTCTTTCAACCGCCCAATGAAACCTTCTCCTCGCTTATAGGAGGTCACTTTAGTTCAATTTCAACGCTAATAGCATTGCCTACATTGATGATTTTTTTTTCATCTAATTGGATGAGAAGAGGCGAGGATCACTAAAAAATGGAGTGGTTTCAATAAGGTTCAGCTACTGCTCTGTAATACATAAACGAATGAGGAGGGTGGTGCCGGTGCCTGGAATTCTCCTGCTATGCCCCTGCTCAGCTTACGGCGGCTGGTAAAAACCACGGCGGCAAGCAACGGGAGGTTAAAAATCTCGCTAAGGCAGATCTCCAGTGAAGAACAGTGGGAAAAGCGATGTCGTATACGTACCGAAAAGGCTCGACAACCTTATGCCGCCGCGTAAAATTTTGTATTATACGCGAATTGTTTTCATCAGCAGCACAAAGGAGCCAGTGTAAGGCTAATCCTAAGCTGACGTGTTCTGTTCCTTTCGCAGTCGAGCAGTTTCCGGTTATTCCGAAAACGAGTTCCGTATTTTCCGGTGTACTGTCTTTAATCCGTGCACGTCACTTTGACGTGGTGAGCTTTCGTAGTTTTCTGAAGTCGCATGACTAAAAGGCGAAGTGGACGCATCCACAGAGCTTTCGACCAATATTTTAGGGTTGATGGCGAAAATGTGCGGTGTCCGAAATACTGGCTTTTCTTTTGTTCAGTCTCATCTCGCATAATCAGCGTGCACACGTCATATTAGACGGGGAGTTTTCGCCGTTTCCGTGATGTCGCGTGACAGACAGGCGAAGCGGGGATAGTCCGAAAAATTTTTCACCGATCTTGGAGGGCTGAAAGCATAAATGGAATGAAAAACAGTTTGAAATAGCTTTGCATTATGACACCCCTTATTTTTTTGAGCCATCCTTTTTAAATGAGCGTGTACCAGGGTTGCAGAATACCTGCGAGGATACACTCACGACTAATAAAAACATAGAAGGCACGTGGTGCGACGAGAGGCATTCGCATGCGCATTCACGTGTTATTTTATTTACCACAGAGTGCAATTTTACATAGCTATATTTGTCGACTTCTTCACTTATTAGAGACCTATATACAGTGGTTCCTAGTGTACCTCATTAGTGACTGCAATAAGGAAGAACGCTTACCGGTGATATTGTAGAGCGCCGAGGACGACGCATTTCCCACCGTTTCCACCCTCGCAGAATTATCCTCGGGCTCTGGATACCAGCCACTAAATGCCGACGACGGTCTCAGAAATAACTTCAGGTCTCCTTCCCTAAAAGAGAAATATAAGTTGTGTTCCATCAGGAGTTATTGTGGTCTGCCTTGTTGTTCGTTACGGTCTCCTCATTAAGAGAAATATTTCAATGACTTTGTTGTGCACGCGTAATTCTTTCGCATCATTTTTGCTTGCTTCTTTCACAGTTACGATGGTGCCTGATGTGATGATAACATAAGAGATCTGGCAATAATACAACAGCTAGAAAGCAAATCATCTGCGGTTAAATTTGTGGTGTAAAGGTTATAAACAAAGATAATGTGCCTCAGAAAGTATCGCCAACGTGTCGATAGGAGCACCTATCTTGGTTAAAGTCGGCCTTGTCTTCCTCGGCAGGTTAGTTCTAGCGTGTTAGTAGTGACGTCACGTGTGGTCGTTCTTGGTGGCGGCTGGCAGTAAAGGGAGGAACTGCAAAGAAAATGAGCGCTGTCGCCTGATGTCTCTAGGCGTGGTTTCTAAGAAAAAGGGACAAGAGCGGGAGAGTGGGAAGGCGGGGGAAAACAGCAAGAGAAAAATAAACAAGAAAAAGAAAGGCGTAGGAGTCTGTTGGCGCAGTTAGATGATAGGGAACCTGCGTGGGCGTCGTTGGCGGTATGTATGCTTTTTCGGCTTTAGAAAAGTCATCAAGAGCTTAGGAACTTCCCAAAACTGTCAACCAAAGCATAGCCAGATTATTATTTATAAGAAAGTACGGGTACATACGTAATAAACGCTTGTACACCTAAGTACAGTAAGAGCCCATTTTTGGTTTCATGTGCCCTTTCATTTGACGCTTCCGAGATTGATGCGCGTCATCAGGTCGGCAGAAGGGGGCGGCTGTTATCGCTTGTAAGCATCTTGGGCCATTGTCAAATAAAGCGATTGGTATCTACAACATTGACTTTCATACACTGGTTCCCTACATTAAAACTCTCATGACACTTTTGCGACACCGGATACCTTGCTGTCAGAATCGCTGACCGATCAAAAAGGGGGATATTGTAATATGCATAAGGATCTGGCAGCAGTGGCCAAGTCCGCATGTCTTCTTGCGGCGCTGTTGCGATGCGACTGTGTGTTGTGCGGCTTAGTGCAACTCGGACGGTCGTTGTCGTGGGGCTAACCGAGATGTTAAAATGAACAGCCACCCGCGTTCATAGTCCAGCGATTAACGAAAAGAAAACTTTAATGTGGCGTTGTGAATCGACGAAGCCTCGCTAGCGCATTTTATGAATCCTTGGATATCTTTTCGTACGAAATTCAGAAGAGGCGTACTGCTCTGAAACCGAAACATTTGCCGAGCCTCTTTTCACGGCGTTAGCTTCAAACCTGAGCTAAGTAGTACAAACAATTGCTTGTACGCCCGAGAGTTTTCGACTGAAGCCATTAAAAGACCACGTTGCATTACGGCCCCCGAATTCGTTGAGTAAACAAGGAAATGCGTCTCAAGCGACGAATCGTAGCTCCCGTACTATTATAGTGTTGTTGGTCGAGTCTGACAAAGTTCCCGTGCATGCAACTACTGATATCTGTGATTGATCATTCTGCCTGTGAAAAAGTTTTTCACAGCACTCTAAAATTTAAGCCGCTCTAAATGTTCTCATTGTGTTCTATACAAAACAGTCATGCGTTAACCTAGAAATGAAGCAAAGACGTTCGTAATACATAGACAAAACAAGCGTTTGTTTTCACAAACAATATTTCGTACAGAAGCAAGCTTTTTCCTTTAGCCCTAACTACACTAAGCTGGCGCTGTGAAAAAAACCAACAATGTTTATTTTCTTTTTAGAATGCAGGGATGCGGGAGGTTTATAGACGTCGCACTAAATTAACGGGCTCAAGGGAGCAAGATTCTAAGCGTCGTCTGCGTTGACCACTGTTTAGCATGGGTATTTTATTTGATTGTTTAAGCAGTGCCCATTGCAGAATAAACGAGCCTGCATTGCCACAAATTATAGGATTCTCGTATAGAAGCAATGAACAGTGGGATGATACCACAGAATACTAGTGAAAGCAGCCCCTATGCATTTATCTATGCTGTCGGGTTAGCAGTTTCCCTTTGCTATGCCTGCGCCAAGACGACGGATGGCGCTTTGCTGCAAGCCAATGGACAGCAGTTGATATCCTAAATACCATAGGGTGCGGAAACTGTATAAATTAGCAGAACATTTCTTAAAGGGCCCCTCACCAAGCAACATAGTAAGTTTTGTTTATATGCTGGAAGTTGTTGCCTGCCCTCTAGGGAGCGTTCTGCACCAAGGATTTTTCAAATCGCCTCATTAACAGCCGAGTTAGAAATATTTCAGTGCCGCGAACCCATCCTTGAAGGAGGCGAGCGCCAGTGCCTGGAGAGACACTCTCGCCACTAGACCTGTCTAGCCTCAGCAAGCGAAATTAGTTACCTACGTTCTCCTACATCGGATCTAGAAGATCGCGTGACGCATTGGTCACGGACTCCGCCTTCATTCTTTTCCTCACTTATTTACTGGACAGCGCATGCCCGCTGACGGCGTGGCGCGCGAGTTGCATTTGTCTCATATCGCGCAGCGCGCGATTTCGCGCGCTGTGCACGAGGACACCTTACTCGCAGTATAAGTAAGCGCTACGCGAATGCTGAGGCAGACAAAAGCGGATCACAGAGCATGATCGCGAGCTGGAACGCGGTAGAAAATGACATGGTTTCGTTGTCTGCGGGCGCGACTGCACGACGTGGGAACAAGCAGATTAAACTAAAGTACACCTCTCTTGCTGTGGTGCGAAGTACAAGAATACGCAGACATTCGATCTGTGTTCTTTATTTTTTTCCCTAAACTTTAATTCGTCTGTTGAAGCAAAATGTTACCTTGAGTAATTAGCGAAATCACGTGCTACCATGAGCGATGTCACACCACTGCCATGTATGGAGGCGCAGCTCTTTAATATGCGTCACTCTTCGGTTGGGAGCGCAGAACCCGAGAGGAGAAAGGCAAACACCGTTCGGTTTCAAATTTCAGCTCTTTCCGCGGCGGGTATGGATGAGCTACTTAGCGCACACAATCCTTACCGCACATTATGTGCGCGGCGCTTCTCAGCTCAAAATGGCCAGACCTGGTGAGGGGCCCTTTCTTGCGAATAGCATTCTTTGCCAACTTCAGCCCGTTCTGAGCGCATTTATCTATCTAGCCGCTTACGCCAACCCAGTGTCCTAATTTGTCTATCTGGTTTGGCCACTAGATATGTGTTTCTAGTCGTGATGCCGCCCTGGTAGTTTCATTGTCTTCATTCAAGCTTCGCGATCTTACTGTCGTCATGCCGTCGTCATCTCGCCTTTTACCCCGACGCTGTTGGGTTAAAAGGGTCACCAAGTTGTCTAATGGCTTGGGCCACTAGGTATGTACTCATGGTCGTGATGCCGTTATAGTCGTTGTATCGCCGTTATTCCACATTTGTCATCGGGTACTCTTCATGCCGTCATAATCACGCCATCGTCGTCATACGGTAGTCATATAATTTTACCACAACACGGTAGTGATGCCGTTACCTTCGTCCATCATCGCCAGTACAGCTTCGCAAATCTGACTCTCGTCATGCTGTCGTCGCCATGCCTTCTGATCGCACCAAGTAGTCCAAGCTGTCTAATAGCTTGGGTCACCAAGTATGTGTTTGGGGCGTCGTCGTGGTCGCTGCCTCGTCATCATTCCAGCTTTGTCATCACTCTCGTCATGCTATCGTCAACCCGCCATCGGCACCGCATGGTCGTTTTATCAATGTCATCGCTTCAGTAACGTCACCCCATTCTCATCATGCCATCGTCGTGATACCAACCTCGTCGATCCGTCGAAGTCATTCCTTGTTCTTCATTTTATCGTAATCCTATTGCCACCAATAAACTGTGATTATGCCGCAGTGGTCATGCTATCGTCGTCAATCAGTCATCAATACACAGGCGCTATAATCACATTCGTTGTCATGGCGCCATCGTCATGCCGTCTCTTTCATGCCATCGTCGTCGTCCCCGCTTCTTCATCTGGTTGTCGCCATACAGTCGTCATCACGTCATCTTCCTTATACAGGGGTCATCTCATTTTTTCTCATTTTGTCGTTGTCACATTGTCGTCGCTATGCCATCGTCATAATGTAAGAATTTTATCCCAGTTGCTGTGGACTATTTGACACGCTACACCGGAATTGCTGGTCTACCAAATGTACCAGTGCGGGATGTAGCCTCTTTCGTCCTAGATCGTTTCATCATGCGACATGGCGCCCCTCAAGAACTCCTTACGGATAGTTGTCGCGCCTTCCTCTCCGAAGTCGCCGAACCTTTGCTCTCGGTATGCCACATTATTCATCGAACGAGCAGGGCACACGATCCGCAAGCTAGCGGGTTCACAGAAAGGTTTAGTCGCACTTTCGGTGGCCTGGTCGCGATTTACGTGGCATCTGACCATGGTAACAGGGACGGCGTTCTTCCTTTCGCTACGTTTGCATACAACAACGCGATACAAAGTATTAAGGGGTTTTTACCTTTCTTCCCCTTGTATGGACGCGAGCCTTCGTATACAATCCACTCTCTCCTTCCATACCGTCCTGACGCTTCCGAGTGCCCACCTGAGAGCGAAGTTGCCCGACAAGCCGAAGAGTGCCGCCAGCTCGCCCGCACTTTTACATTGCAAGAACAAGAGCACCAGAAGGAAAGCCGCGCCAACTGACTTCCAAATGCCAGCTATAGCCGAGGTTCTGTTTCATAGCTGGCTGTTCCAGATTAAACTCCACAGCATTCCCCGAAACTCCTCGCAAAGTACGAAGAGCCTTACCGCGTCTTGTAGCGGACATCCTTGATGAATTTTCTCGTTGATCCAATTTGTCCATCTGACCACATGCGCCGGCGTGAATATGACCTCGTCGATGGGGCGCGTCTCAAGCTCTACCATAACCCTCTGCCCCCAACCTCTTAGGTCGCCCGAATGGCTCTTTTCGTGCGGGGGCGATTGTGAAAACACGCGCCTCCGTCCAGCAGAATCGGTGACGCTTGGATCGCTCTGTTCGCGCTGCAAGTCGCTGGTGTGTTTCGAGACGGCGCCTCACGCTGGCTCGTCATTCTTACTCGTAGCGTCCTTGAAGGAATGCAACGCCAATAAACATCTAACAGAACCAACATCTCATTGTCGTTAAATCATCGTCGTTATACGTCTTTGCCTATCGATATGACGGACAAAGACGTATTCATCATTCGATCTTCACTGCGGCGGCGTTATAAGGTCTTCGTAATGCATCTATGCTTTTCGGTGACCTTCGCAAGGGAGTACCTCAGCAAAGCAGGATGATATAGTAGTGTGCCGTACATAGCCGAATCAACAAAAGTATCATAATTTCCACTATACGTTAAACTTGAAATAGGGAATATAGTCCGTCGTAGCACTCCTCGATTGCCATTCGCATTACCGTCGATAGTCATCGTGGGATGAATTCTGCCCTAATCTTGTTGATTTAGTTTTTTTTATCCGACATCTGATACTGCTCCGTCAACTAAACAACAGCACGTAAACAATGTGGCAGAATAATGTGGTTTTTATACTGCCTACGTACACCTAGTCTATTGCGCGCATGCCCGATGGAATGTGCTGGTTGTTAAGCACGATCGATTCTTTAGAGCATGAGCTTGTTTTAGAAGAGCGCAACTTGATGCCTAAACAAGTCAAAAAAGAGAAAAAAAGATACTTCTCGTTCGCGTATCGCAAAATTATTTTTCGCCTTTTCTCGATTCTTACAATGCTTGCGCAACCAATTAGCCGCATTAGCACAAGCGTAAGCATGTTGGCAGCAGAAACATTTGTTCGACCCTTTTATTTTGGGTATACATTAGCTTCCTCATATATGACCTCATGACGGACTCTCACCTTATTGCTCCGACAAGTTTCCCCTTCTTGCAGTCCAAGTTGTAAATAAACTCCGCTCTTGGTCCTGTCTCTGCTCCGTCCCTCATGGCTGACCACTGGTCGATACCATCGATTTCCTCCAAAGCGCTGTTCTCCAATGCACCAGCCACACTCAGAAGCGTCGGGAACCAGTCGACGAGGTGCACAATACTGTAAAGATATCGACCCGTAATTATGTATTATTGGCCAGCATGAGAGCATTCCTTTGCATGCGAAGCGTGTGAACAAGAAAAAGTTAGTTGAATATGATCATTGAAATACAGCTCTTCAGAATAATCGCGAAACTACGCCTGTTCATTCGGTATTGTTTTTTGGCTTACATCTCTCAACATCACTGGGCTGTCTACTTTATGCTAGTTCGCTGCACCATTATAATTTTTCTTTTGGTAGTAAGAGGGAACAAATTGCTTCCGGAGGAAACAATACAGCTGTTTGCACAGTTCGCCATAGATAAAATTTACCACCTTTATTAGGTCAGTACTGTGACAAAACAGAGGGAAGTGCACCGAAATAGGCATGCATAATCTAGTGTTTCGAGAACGCCCTTCTTTGTGACCCCGAAGAACAGGTCAAGGCAGAGAAAACAAATTTCGCGTAGTTATGTTTTTTGAGGCGAAGTTCTCTTTTCAATCATTCCTCCCGTGCTTAGTTTCTCCACTAGTTCGAGACAACAAATTCGTACAAAACTAATGCGCCTGGAAATGTTCAGATTCCTTAGAGGCAAGTTAGGGCGCATCGAATTGCCTGATATATTAAACTATTTTAGCCAATTAGCCAGTTTGGTGCAACCAGATTAGATTGCTTATGTATTTATTTAAACAATTCCCGCATAAACGTAGTGGCATTTCTCCAACGAGTGGCGGGGATGTATGCAAAGTCAACCGACTTTGAATACGTAGCTGCAAAACTTAAGTACTGGTAAATCGTAATACGGAACGCAATGTCTTTCGCGTGTCCTATACAGGATCAATACAAAATACAGATACAATATCAAATGGCACAACTAATACAAATTCAAAGTAGACATGGATTAGTTCGTCGTAAGGTACAATGATGAAAAAGGACGATATTTTCGGTTACATTTACTACGTGGTGCGGGAGTTGATTCAATTTCGTAATTGTTTTTTGAAGACTGAAGTTGGCAAAGCTATCTTGTTGGTCGTTTTAGGCTTGTAGCGCAGCTCAGGGCGAGCAAAAAAGGATGGAGGTGGGGGTAATCAAATGGAACGGAAAACAGGGTGAGCTACAAGCCTAAAACAGTCATGACATACCAACTCGCCCAAACTGCCACGTTTTTGACCTATCTTGTTGGTATTTTACATGCATAGCTCTAGATGGTCACGTCCGCATCTCCTGCATTTCTGGAAAAAAATAACTCAGTGGCTCCCGCGCCGCAACCTTTTGTTAAAGTCATTCAATGTCTTTCCATATTTCTTCAGAAAGGAACAAATCCGTTGTTCCTTACTAAGCGTGAAACATATTCACCTTATGTACAGCATGCTTTCAATATCTATACACACCTTGAGCTTCTATAGCCGCTTCTCTTGAGCAGAGGTCCCGCAACGAATGCCGGTACTCTTGTCCCTCCTTCATAGAGCGTGTTCTTGTTCCCACGTAGAGGCCAGTTGTTACCACCGTAGAGCACTTGGCCGCCATTCTGTAGGTCATAAGAAAATTATTGTTCGTGTAACTTCGTTCTTAAATGATGCGGACAAAGTAGTTTGACACAGTGCCTGAAAACAAACGCACTTAAAGTGGCCTATCTGAGGATGTTCAGCAATATTTTGCATCTCTAGCGTGTTGTCTTCGCTTCAGGGAATTTACCGAGTGTGTCCCGAGGCGAGAAATCAAAGCGGTTTGCGAAGCATGGCCTACTCGCAGTCAATGTACCTAGTAGACTAATATGCTAAAATATGTAAAATGGCTTCTTTATTAGCACTGATATTAGAACTGCCGATTATGTTAGTCAATGCGAACGCAACACTCAATACAATGTTTACATTTTCTTCAATTCCACGTTGGTTGTTTCTGTCCCTCTACAGCGTATAGCTGTCTTAAGAGGCATCACTTTCTTTGAAAAAGAAGTAAAAAGTCGGAACACTCACACAATGTAAAAGAAATGCCCGTTAACGGTGACCATTCAATATTGATAATATAACTTGTTTCAACGTTGCCAATCTTAATGCAAATTCCAATCCTGCAGGTTTTCCGCGCTGTCCTAGCGGTGTTCTCAGTGGCACGGTCGTCCACAGTGTTGCCCCATATATGTCCAAGTATTTGCGGAACTCAGTTCCAAGCGCTGTGCAAATGCCTCCCAGTTGGCAGAACGAAATTCTTTGTGTGGTCGAGGCCGGTCTTAAACTTTGCTGTTTGACTCACAAGGTACGAGTGCGCAGCCTGAAACACACATCCTTGAGCCGAAAGTTGCAGCTTGTTACGAAAAGATGCCGCGTATTAAAGCGCCTGCAAAACTTGCGCTTTTACCCAAAGGCTTAGGTCCCGTAATTCTTGATAGAGATGATCCGAATTGGCACCGCACTAACTAAAGATGCGGTTGGAAACAGTATTAATTCCATAGCAAGACCTGCCCAAGGAATAACGCCTGACGTCGGCACTGCATCAACTACACCACAAGTCGAGCGCGCACGCACCGCTGGCGTCAGGCAGTAGTGCTTGCACACACGATTGCACAGCTGGCTTCAGAATTGATCGCGTCATGACATGCATGCTTGGCATCGTCGTCTATGAGAATGTATCGGTCTGCAACGGGCATTATGGCACTGTACTGGTTCTTCTATAGAACTGCACTGCGATATCTCCTGTGGGATTGTGTTGGCAGTTGGGCCCTCGTATCACTTCTTTACAAGACAGAACCTCCTTCACTAGTAGTACGTGTGCAAAATACACGATCGTCTCCTTCGTGTAGGTTGCGCATTCAGTTGAAGTGAACTGCCATATTGCATGTGTGTTTGTGTGTGTGTGTGTGTGTGTGTGTGTGTGTGTGTGTGTGTGTGTGTGTGTGTGTGTGTGTGTGTGTGTGTGTTATATGCGCTTTCTTTTTTTTTTTCTTTTCTCCTTCCAAACTCAGGTCAGCGTGCCATCATTATTTAAACTGAAGGTAATCAACAAAACGTATTATTAAAGAGACATGGAAGATGCAACACAAGCTAATTATATGCTATTGTTTTGGGATATGAAAAGGCGACTTCAGCTGGCTGCGAATCAAGGTACGCACAGAAACGGAGCCTAAAATAGAACGAGTGGTGATGCCAAGTTAAAATTCCTGCATCAGATCCGCGCTACATCGGCGTGTCCACGGTGCATAATAATGAGTGTACTTTGTATTCTCTTAACAAAAAGAGTTATAATGTACTCCATAAATAAAAGATCCACAACATGCCAATATATTAATACCTTTGTTCAAAAAACAATCTACCCTGGCCAAAATCATTCATGCTGAGAACAATAGGCAATATAAAATTTAGAAAAGAATGCAAGATCCGTAACATCGCACTGTCGCAAGCATTGTCATGCTTAGAATACCAAATAAGATTGCATATCTTCAGTACATTTTGTTCTAGCTGCAAAATATCACTTTCGGTTGGACAAAAGCAGCGGTAGATAGAAAAGAGTTTTTACTCATCATCATCATCATCATTTATTTTCCTTAAGGACCCCTGTCGGGGTATTACATAAGGGGGGGTTACAGAAGACAAGGATAGAAACAAAGATATGGTTACAATTTCTTATAAGACTCAGCCTGTGGATTCGCATTAAAAACAAACAAACGAACAAAAAAGCCAGGAGGTACACTGAATAGAATGCAAAAGCAAATCAGCAGAACAGTCACAATGTGAGACAGCAATCGCAAAAGAATGAAGGCACAGTACGGTCATTGTAAGGTTAGGGTTTAAGGTGATCAGTAAGCAGCTGCTTGAAGATAATGGGGTTGCGCTCATTCACAACCCTATCTGGTAAATTGTTCCACTCTATAATGGCGCTAGGCAAAAACGATTGATTAAAGGAAAGTGTTGAACCATGCAAGCGCTGGATGCTGCAAGAGTTAAAAAGGCGACGAGATGTACGGGTTGGTGGGATTAGAAGCCTTCCATGCAGTTCGGGGAAGTTATAATAAAGTCGCTGGAAAAGGCACAGTTTCGCAATTTTCCGACGCAACACGAATGGTTCGAGTCCTAGAGATGATTTAATCGC
Organism: Dermacentor andersoni; assembly: GCF_023375885.2. Classification (NCBI taxonomy): domain Eukaryota; kingdom Metazoa; phylum Arthropoda; class Arachnida; order Ixodida; family Ixodidae; genus Dermacentor; species Dermacentor andersoni. The sequence continues at coordinate 101,937,132 of NC_092820.1, forward strand.
ACTGACACTTTCTTCACGGCTGTATCTGGAAGTGATGAATCTAGCGGCACGATTTTGTATTGATTCTAACATATTAATTAAGTAAGCTTGGTGCGGGCTCCAAATAGCTGAGGCGTAGTCAAGTTTACTTCGAATAAAAGTTTCATAAGCTAGTTTTCTTGTGGATGAGGGGCACAGCGCAAGGGTACGTCTGACGTAACCAAGTGATTTATTAGTGTCGGTAGCCAATTTTGTTATATGGTCGGACCAGGTCAATTTGCTATTAATAGTAATACCGAGATAACGATACGACTCAACGGTGGATAGGGCTGTCGAGTTTAAAAAGTACGAGTGATTCTTGTTAGAGTGTTTACGGGATACCTGCATAACTTTACATTTGGAGATGTTAAGTTTCATTAAAGAGTTGGAACACCAGGTTTCTAATGAATGTAAGTCTTTTTGGAGCGTTGCATGGTCGGCTGGGTCTGTAATGCGACGGTAGATTACGCAGTCATCTGCAAAAAGTCGGATATTGGATGATATGTCGTTGGGAAGGTCGTTTATGAAGATGAGAAAGAGAAGGGGACCGAGGACGGACCCCTGTGGTACTCCGGAGATGACGCTAGCAGTGGTTGAGCAATGATTTCCGATAGCTGTGTACTGGAATCGATTAGTAAGAAAGCAACGGATCCATGACAGTGCGAGAGGGTCGAGACCGAGGCATGAAAGTTTGGCCAAAAGCCGCTGATGGGGAACACAGTCAAATGCTTTGGCGAAGTCTAGATATATGACGTCAGTTTGAAGTGATGAATCTAAATTCAGGTGAAGTTCAGTAATAAATTCAAAAAGCTGTGTATCGCATGAAAAACCAGGCCGGAAACCATGCTGATTGTGAAAAAAGAAGGAATGATCACCGAGATGACATGCTATTTGCGAATATATTATATGTTCTAGGAGTTTACAGGGAATACTCGTTAGGGAAATGGGGCGATAGTTGGAAGGATCAGAGTGGCTGCCTGACTTATATACCGGTACCACTTTACTAATCTTCCAGTCATTTGGAAGTGAACTATCAGTAATGGACTGGGTAAAAATTATTTGTAATATATGACTGGAAATTGCTTTCGTACCTTTTAGTACCTTAGCAGTGATGTTATCTGGCCCGGGGGCACTAGAAATGTTTAGGTTATCAATAAGTTTCATAATGCCTTGAGAAGTAATTGTAATGGGAAACATGAGGGGAAAACTGTGGATGGGCAAATCAAAGTCCTTCAGTGCAGGCTCACGAGTGAAAACAGAAGAAAAATATGAGTTCATTACGTCTGACCGCTGATCAAGCGGCACGTTTGAACCGTCAGGATAAGTCAAGGAAATGTTATTGGAGCTATTGTTTGGTTTCTGAATATTCCAAAATTTTTTGGGGTTGACACGTATGATGTTAGGCAAATCGTGGTGGAAGAACTTCTTTTTGGATTGTCTCAAAGTGCTAGTGTATTTGCGCAGGCATTTGAAGTACTTGTCCCACTTTGAACAAGATTTAGAGCGTTTCGCATCACGAAACAGACGTTTTTTCCTTCCCGACAGCCTCCGAAGTGTGTTGGAAAACCAGGGTTTTCCTAAATCACCGCGAATGCGAACAAGAGGTACATGTCTCTCAACAAGCCGTAATAATTTATTCTTAAATAACAACCAGTTTTCATCTACTGTACGAGAAGGAGCAGTCTCACGAAAAAAATGTGAAAAAGTGTTCAGTTCAGTGTTAATTTTGCTAAAATCTGCTTTGTTGTAGTCCCTAATGTATTTGGTCGAGGGCTGTCTGAAAGGAACTGGGATGCAGAGATTAAATAGCAGTAATTTGTGGTCGCTTAGACCAGCTACGGATGATAGCGATTTTATTATTTTGGGGTTAGAGACAAGGACAAGGTCTAGAATGTTCACCTCGTGTGTAACTCTTCATTGCTTCGCTTCAGACTCCTAATATTTCAATAATGAACCGTGCATGCGACGTGACGTGCCAAAAAGCCACAGACAATATCTCAATCCCAGAAAATGTCTACTCCGTCAAGAAAAGCTATCGATGAGGGACTTTTTATGACTTGTCATGGGTTGTTAAGTTATATTGCCAAAAACATTTGCGTGTTGTTAGTGCTCTGATGTGAGGTTGAAGATGGTATTCATTCTATAGAGGTTGTACCAGGTATCATGCAAGATGCTTTAAAGATAAAGTTCGAATAGTCATCTCGAATGAGACCAACCTAACGCTGTGGAAAATCCAGATGTGAATCTGTAGTATTATTTTAGTTCCTGTCATCCTATTCGTTCATTAAATGTAATTATCTGACATTACTGTTGTTCTAATTGTCAAATTGTCTGTTAGAGAGTTTTAGAGAAGCGTAATGGACGATAAACTGAGTTGTTTGCTGGAAGGTACACATTGCATATTTATTTTTACTTGCCCAAAGAGCAACTCAGCAACATATTAATACCATGCCAATACGCACTCGCGTGGACGGTATAGCAGGTCAATTAAACACTCTCTGACTTTAACCAAATTGTTAATCTCCTCGAAATTGAGAGATAGTTACAAGCTTTAACGATATGCCGTAAATACAAGCCAGGTTGATCACCTAGCTAACATTTCCTTTGGCTAGATAACAGATGCCAATGTATTTTTCGGATGTTGATGCGAAACATTCGCCGGGAGTTATTGGCGCGCCGTGAAAAAAACACGCGTGTTTTTCTCGTTGTTCAGTCCATCATGAAATGAAAAACTGGCTTCGTCATGGAGGCTGTTTGGTGGTGCTACTATCCCGGGTACAAGGGTGCTCTGCCACATGGTATTGTTTCATGTTCTACAACCATCCTCTATTCGCTGGAAAGAAATAAGCACGTATTGTTTCCCTTCCGGGAAACGTCTAATTTTGTCAGTTATTACAAATATTTGGAGCTAATTGCCTTCTTGACAATGAGAAGATAAATGAAAAGCGACACCCAGTAAATTTTATTTCAATGAATAAATACCTGAGCCTAAAAAATATTAGGGATAATTGAAGTCGTATACCAAGAACAGTACTCTCTGTTATTCGCTTAGAATGATCCGTATTGTTTCGAAGCTTTGCGCATGATAGCTAAGTCACCAAACAGAAGCGTCTTTCAGACAGAGCAAGAAACGGTCAATTTACTCATTGATTAAATTAGGCAGAGCGGTGGCATAGCTGCAACGATGTCAGCATACTCAGTTTTCTTTAGTAGATGAACAATAATTAAAAACGTAGGGCTCTTTACGAAAATGGAAACATCTTTTTTTAGACTTACGAGCAAGCGAATGACGAAGCGAGAAGGTCTACGCTCCAATCGCAAAACTACATATTTGTTATAGGGATGGTTTCTTACATCACTCATGAAGACGACAAGGGAGTTCCTCCACATTTTCACTTCCTTCAGCTTTTTAACGATGAGCCCCACGGCATGGTCCATGACCGCCAACAGTTCTGGAAAATCCCAGAAATATAGATGTATGTCATGATTATTAGCAGATTAAAGTATTATTTAAAACAGAAAAATACGACGTAATAGGCCCACACGTTCCAAATTGATGTTGAAAGCATCAGCTTAATCGTACTCACTAACGCACCACATATCTTCACTCGCTTCTTGTTTGCGTGGCTTGAGCACATGGCGCGGTAATCACTTGGCGCCTGCAATGGAGCGTGCACAGCCTGGAAGGCCACGTAGAGAAACATGGAGCCATTTCGTTTGAAGTTATCGTCGATCGTTTCCAGAACGTGATTTGCTATGAGCGTCTGGAAGGAAACGTCAGAGGCAAAGAAAGATTGTACCAAAGTAATATTCTCCGCAATGCATGCGACGCGAATAAACACATTATTTTGATGATGATAATAGAAATTATGATGATGATGCTTATTGGCGTCTTCTCTGAAACGGCGTAGAGACATGTAGTCACCTATCTTGCTTGAACTTGTAGCGCACTACTGCGTGCCACAATGGTCCGGTCACAAAGACGACGACAACACGCCCAGCACGTTCACGGTGCGCTAGCAACAACAACCACAACAACAACAACAACAGCGGAATCGGTGGAATCAGGCTTCCGCCTGATTGGGCGGTACCGGCTAAAAAATGTAATTTGTGGTGAACAGGCACCAGCATCTGTCTGGTTTCTCTTCACCCACAAGTTGGTGACCCCGGGCTTCGCGACATCGCTCTCACCTACGGGTGCCAAAACCGCTACGCTGAGCCTATCGCAGCAACGAGTTCGAGCCCCACTTTCTTCGCAGTTTGCGTTCTATCCTGTCAGCCATGGTCTCGGATTCTGCCGCTAATGTACTGCCGTTAGCGCCACTACCCCACGATCCCGAGGTCCCCGCTCTTAAGCTCCCGCAGTTCTGCTTGCCAGACTCGGAGCTAACCATTGAATCCTTGTTCCGTCGCCATCATGCCAGTTCGCAGTTGACCATGTTCGACAACATCGTTGGAGCGCTTCCACCTGCTACTGCTGCGATTGTTCACGGTGTTCATGCTCACCGCCCATCGACCGCCCCTATGACCACCTTAAGGCGACGCTCATCCAGCGCACCACTGAAACGGAGCAGCATCGATTACAACTTTTTACATTGGAGGAGCTCGGCGACCGCAACCCTACCGACTTATTGCGTCGTATGCAAGCATTGGCTGGAGACCTGGCTCCTTCAACTTACAGCACACTTCTCCGGGAACTTTTCCTGCAGCACCTTCCACGGCAGGTGCGTATGATCCTGAGCGCGTCCTAATCTCGACGTTGGAATCTATGGCCCAGTTGGCCAACAATATTATGAATGACAGTTTTGCCGCCGTGGCCACAGTTCCTCACCCTCCTGACCCTTTGTCCAACGGCGCAGCCACTGGTGACAGCTATGCTCGTCTCCTCGAACCTAACAAGGAGCTCACACGGCAAGTAGCCAGACTGACAGCTGAGGTCGCTGCCATCCTAACACGCTGGTCGCGTTCTTCGTCACGACCTCGCCGCCCCAGCCCCGCTCATTCTGGACGCCGTTCTCCTCCTCCCGTTACGCTTTGCTGGTACCACCATCGCTATGGTTCTCGCGCAAACTAGTGCCGCAAGCCCTGCTCCTACGCGGGAAACGGTTGGGCCGAACTCTGACGGCGACCGCTGTTCCTGGCCACAGATCCAGTCGCCTTTTCCAAGTCACCGACGGCGCTCACCAAAGTCCGCTATCTCGTCGACGCAAGCGCCGAGATTTGCGTCCTTCTTCCTACGTTGGCTGAGCACCGCCATCCCCCCGGCTTGCCTCCTCTCATCGCGGTCAACGGATCGACCATATCGATCTGCGGACAAAAGTCGGTGACTTAGTCATTGGCATCGGCCTCAGACGTACCTTTCGCTGGATCTTTGTCATCCCGGCAATGCGCCAGCCCATCATCGGAGCCGACTTTCTTTTGCACAACAAACTTGTCGTCCTTTCGTGCTTATCAATCTATCATTTTTCCTAGCGCTGCTTATCATCTCGTTTCTTTCTTAAACGCCAATATTTACCTTGTAATGTTACTTCTAAATATCTTCCGTGCTTTTTTGTTTTTGCCAATACTCTAAATATCAATTGGTTAGCTCGGCTGCTGAGAAGTTAGTGCTTCTATCTACTCTGAATCCAAGCGCTTCAGGTACGTCAACCTTCCCTACGAGTCTTGCTGGGTGAATATCTTGTCATTCCATTACGATGGGCTGAGATAATTCAATAATTTTTCTGCGTTAGACATATGCCACATCTTGAGGGGACTATTTGCACCGGTATGTTTTTTCCTCCGGCAGCCAGCTCGGCCATCAAACAGCAATAAGACATATTTTCCCTCCTGATTTCTTTATTGCCGTACATTTGTAGATCTCCATCTTAACTTTCACTTACATCTTTTATATTCAGTTTACTGTGTATGTTTCTCTCGATTTATTTCTGTGACTCCTGGATGTGTATTAACACTTTGATGTACTTGGTGCACAACATTGTTGACCTGCTTCCGTGTACACACTTTTGAGGTCTGCAAACATTTTACCGCCAATGTGATGTACGTGCATATGGTGTTTCTTTTGAGCTTTTAGTAAAGGTGGTTCACAAGGAACCAGCTAGCTGTAACCCACACAAACAGGCTCTTAATTTCGCTGCATTCACTTTAGCCAGTTCATATATCATTGTCACTTAGCAAGTCATTTCGCGAATATCCAATTGACATTATAATCATTAGCGCAGTCTGTGACGAATTTGGTGACACACACGCGTGTCAACTGAACCCAGCATCATGTTTGCGCCCGAATTCGCTGAAGTTTTTCGGGAGATTTAAATCTGCAACTTCCGGAAAAGTTGGTGTCTTTTCACGCGTATTTTCGCAATTCCATACTTAGGAATGCTTGGTTAATGTGAGAAATAGTAAGGAACGTTGTTCCACGATCCTGTAAATAAAATAGCTGATGCGTGTTTTCTGGGTGCGAATTTTTTAAACTGGCACTTTAATTCAGTCTGATAAAACACGCCACTTCAGCTGCAGTAGTACTTGCATCCTCATCATCATCAGCCTATTTTATGCACGGTGCACAACGAAGACATCTCCCTCCAATATCCAATTACCCCTCTCTTGTGCCAGCTGATTCCAACTTGCGCTTGAAAATTTTCTAAATTCATCGCTTCCCTAGTTTTCTGCCGTCCTCGACTGCATTTACCATCCACTTTCCCTTGGAATTTAAGAGAGCAAATGGGGATAGTTTATATTCTAGTTGACATTGAGAGAATAAAATGGAGCTGGACAAGCCATCTGATGCGTAGGGTAGATAACCTGCGGACCATTGGAGTTACAGAATGGATGCTACTTCGACACAGTAGTCTAATGTTTAACGCTTCGAAACGGTAGTTGAAAACCAAACTTGATGCCCTGCGCTTGCGACATACAGAACATGGAGGAATTTGTAAGAGTATTTTGCCATTCATTGGGAGAATTTAGTGATGTCTTGAGAGGTTCACTGCGCTAGGCAACCACAGAGCCTGGTGCAATTGGCGCCGCAAACTGGCGCCATAAAGTAATAATGAAGTAAGGAATTATGTCTATTCGCGCCACATTCACTAAAACCACTCTGCTGTGCTTATGATGCGCACACACCTACGCAAGGTACTGCTAATTACCGACGGTCTCGCCTCACCATTGTGTAGCTGATGAGTGTAGTGTAGCTGGCATCAGTGTAGCTGGTGGTACTCACCGTGGAGTAGATGCCCTTAGCCGAGTAGTCTACGTTGTCGCAGTCCCGGTAATCGTATCCGTTTGCCTGTGGGCTAGTCTTGCCTCCGGACACCGTGTGGTTGAAGTAATCCTGTGCACCCGCGTAAAAACCTCGGAAAGTCTCGAAGCCACGACGAGTCGGGGTCAGTGACCAGTCACAATAACCCAAGTGCCACCTGGTTAACATGTGGGTAAAACGAATCTTACCTAAAGTTACATTGACTAAAGACGCGAGTCTTTGGAGCTATAAGCAAGTCTGAACATCTGAATCCCCTTATTTCATAAATGACATGCTATTTTAAGTGTCTACGTTATCACAACATAGGACATAATTTTTAACAGCAAATGGGACACTACAAGGCGACTCGGAATTTGTTTATGCTGATGAAATATTCTTTGGCCGTTCCATGTGCGTTTATTTGACGGTAAGCTACCATCACTAGCAGAGAAACTAAAATACAAGATTTGCTTTGCTGAATGGCATGGCCTGAGTGCTTGGCGATATAGTCAGCGTGACGTTGCTACAATTAATATCTTTTCGCATGTATATTACAGTTCACGAACACAGTCATCGAAACGTAGTACACCTAGTTGCGCCTTCATTTAGAAAGTGATTTAGGCACCGGTAATTTCAAAAGTACGTGGAGAGGTACAGCAGATGCGGTCGAAATGTATGATTTCATAGTGCACCGTACAGTGCGTTAATTCCACTGGGGCGCTGGTACCCATCTTCAATTTCTGCGTCTTTTATGAATTACCGAACCAACCTTCAAGCTCTTGGGGACGCTTTTGTTGCTACAAGAAATGCATTTATCATTACAGCCAGAAAATTATTCCTTTATCTCCTATTATATTTATAACATTAATTTCGAAGTTACGTTGTGTAGTTGCAGCACTGCCTAGTAAATAACTTAGATTTATATCCATCGTCAAAATATCCGTTAAAGTTAGAAATTTACAGCTGTTTATTTATTCATTTCCTATGTGACCAGGAAACTTCTTTTGGTTTGCTGCAATAAAAGCTATCTCTAGAACGCAGATCTTGTGCACTCGTTAATTTTCAGTGGCATGGGAAGACGTGGCCTCCTTTAAACGATTTGTTTTCTAGGGCTGTCTTCTACTTCGGTATCCTGGTATGCGCCTATTGTAGTATGACGGCAGATTGGGTGCCAAGTGAAAGTGAGCCTTCTTGCAAATTATTTTGCTATATTATAGTTCAATGTATGCTAGCGCTTACAGCATACCTTCCAAATAGCTGCCAGTTTACCACTCAACTAGTGTTCAAAGTTTTTTCCTGACGAACATAAGCTTGTCACGCATTGGAGTGTCCGCAAGACATGTGATGGCTATTATTTCTTGTCAGGGCAGTGTTTTATTGTAAAAACACACTCGTAGTTGAAGTAAAGAAGCGCTCACATAAAGGTTGAGTAGCAAGGCTCGTATTCAGACCAGCTTTCGCGTTAAAATTGCTCTTAACAAATTTTTCAGTCAATCCTTATGCTTGACATAGCATTAGCGAAGGCGGCGAGCAAAGGTCAAAGAGAAGTTACGAACGAAAATCTCCATGAATTTGGCCGTAAATGTCTCCTAGTCGTCACGCCAATACTTCCATATGGATATAACAGATTACCCTGTAGTCGATAGGCAGCAGATCGCGATTTCACGAAATATTGAAGCTTGACCCTGAAATCTTAGCAGGGCACTTGAGCGAGCCAAATCATAATATTGACGCTATAACTAGTCATCCAGAGAATTTCAGTTACCTTGTTGCCATCTCGGTGGTCTTTACACGCTGATTCAAGCGCCGGGGAACATTCTAAAGAACTCCCGTGAATGCATTCATTCAGGTGTCCAAAATAGTCATCATCATCACTAAAATATTGCGCTCGTATTCACAAAAACCTTTTATACTAGAATTGCTTGTGTTTTGTGAACTCGGGCCTTGCTTTACTGGCTGCCACATTGGGCAAGATGACTTACCCGCTGAGTGAGAGTTTCTAGAGTGCGAAAAGATGTGAATATAAAGGCATTTGTTCATACTAGACACGCATTTGTATTTTTCTTAACAAGCGCAGAAATTTCAGTGAGGTGTGGCAGATGTAATATTAACGCTAAATGTTCTAACCCAGCATAAAGGTGTTACTAACTGCGACTGCATTTTTTTTTTTTTTTTTTGTAGCGAAAAATGCGCTTTCTAAGATATTCGGCGACACTGAAGCCTTTCCCACACAAGTTTTCTGGTTCACTGCGAACTTAAATGTTGGTCCCTTCGCCAACGAACGTTTTCTCTCCATAAATCTTGCGCTGTAGTATGAATAAAAACAGCTTATTAATGGGGCAACAGAAAACAAAGGATCGAAAATTCGCCTCTAGGAAATTTCTTCTTTCGGAGCATCCCGCAAATTCACGTGAATGTACACTGAGGTTCTAGTAAAATGAGAACGCGCTTTCTTTAGCTTTGTCCATGCCCTCGCAAAAGAGCAGATGGCATCGACGGTCATACAGACTTTCCGAAGGCGTGGGTGCTGTACTGTCGACGTTTCAGTTCTTCGGCCAATGTCGTCACCCCGAGCGGCAAGCCGCTCGGCTCAAGAGGGCGAATTCCGTGTCCCTGCGCACAGGGATTCCAAAGAAAGATCACATAACTGCACTGCGTTTTAACGAAGTGGTCCGTGTTTCACCAGCTGTAGAAGTTGTTCGTTCATGTCAGCCTTTTTTTTTTTTCAGTATAAATAAAGGTAATGAAATTATTGTCATTCGTAGTGAGTCGCCGCCGTGATGGTGACGGTCTATAGATGGTGACGTGTATAATTGTGGCACGGGAAATAAAGCTTTTCATTACACATTATGGTATTTTCCTGCAAAGACTTTGTTATTCTGGTAATTGGTATTGTTCATATCAATTACCATGAATGAAATGAGCGGAACAGCGGCGCAGTGGGGTGGGTTAGCTGCTGGCAGTAACAATCAAGTGAAGGGGGGGGGGGGGCGCAGCTTCTGGTATTATGTAAATATGTACGCAACACAATTCATGTTTTTAGGACATCTGTGTACAAATTAGTTACTGAAGGGCCACAGCCTTTGCGGTATTTTTGGACTGGTGAGTACCAGATAATAGTCTCAAAGTTGATACAGCAATTTTTATTGGCCTATTTTACGAAAGCGAAGGTGATGCTGGTGTTATCTTCGCTTGTGGATTATTATAAAAACGATGGTGCCGAATTTTTTAAATGTATGTATATACAGCGGCTCCGTTGAACGTTTGCTGGTGATGTGCAAATTTCGAAATCTGCAACATTGTCTCCTTTTCTTCCGACAGTACGCATCTAAATATAAGCAATTAAAACCGGCTGCTGCCCGTAGGGTACTGCTTGTTTTTTTTTAATATTTATTTGTGTGCCTCCCCTTTAGGCTGTCTTCGAAAGTATCTGCGTTCTTCTGAATAGAATGAAAGTAGAAGTTTTAGCGAACCAGAGCAGCAAGCTCGGTATGCGGGAAAAGTTATGTGGGGAGAGGGGGCGGGGTGCAGATTAGTGTTGTCTATAATACGCTTATGATATTAAAAAGCTATTGACTTTATGAAAAATGAAGTTATCATTTATATTGCGAAGGTGCTTTGCATTATGCCATGGCTATGCAGGTCCAGTGTTACAGTGTTAATGTCGAAGCGGTAATGAAATGAACATGCCTAGCATTGCCGGAGAAACTGCTGCTATTCATGCCACTTGTCGTCACCCTTACAGTTCCTAATTTCATGTTCACATGTAATGGAATCAACTAACCTGAATCCCGAGCTTGAAAGGGTAGCGACCTGTAAGTAGTGCAGCCCTCGTCCTGGAAGTGAATATCACAAATTCCGGCGTTGAATGCTTCGGATCGGTTTGAGCGTCGACCTAAATATTCCTAGAGACTCTGCTAGGCGCATGCAGGAACACCCGCCAGCTTCCACTTCTTTTCTTTATATTCAATAAACAAATTTCCTGCTCCTTCTCCTCCTCTTTCCTTCACCAAACTAAAGTCCCTTACAGTGACTATGGCATAAATCCCAATTGTGCACGTTTCCACGGATGCAAAACACCAAGTGTTGTAGTTTTATTTTCGTATCCGGTAGAACCAGTCACGACAGGCTCGCTCGTGGCAGTGTATGTAGCGCCCTTGCCCCCAGAATAACCTCTTCTTATCAGTGGTGCACAAGAAATGTTTCTAAATCACTGTTGCAGGTTCGCACTTTTCCTGACTTACTACGGTTTAATATGGAATTTTCACCTGTGAGAATTGGCACCTGTTGTAGTGAATGTTGCAGCAGCTGCATGGCCACAGTGCTTGAACTGTATCATAAGTTGGCTTGTGCTCCTCGTGCACGCATTGTTACATGTATATTGCGCTCACAACCGTTACGTAGCTCTCAATTCGCAACCCCATGCGGTCTAGATTGCTAAAGCGAATATTTTTTTTTTATTTACCTTCATCTGCAACCCTACTCTGGAAAGAGCTAAATTTAGCTTCATAGTAAGCAGATCCGGAGATAAGTTTGAGCACTCAAGCATTTGAATTGGCCTGCCTAAAAGTGAACCGTTCCCACCTTCCTATGAAGCATTCGTGTACAATGCCGTTCGCCAGTAGTCATAACTTTCTTCAGGGTTCCTCGCGGGATAATAATCGTGCCGACTTTCTAAACATCGAATAGGCCCAAGGCGATAGCATAGGCTTATTTTGATTATATTCAGGCGGTTCTGGCGATTTGATAATAGCATTGCATGTGTTGTGGTTGGACTCATCGAAACACTAATTGTTGGCTATTACGTGAAGTCGTAATTCATCAAAAACTTGTCTGCTTATGAAAGGACTGCAACGGGAGGTAGAAGCAGGTTGTTTGTTGTCACGGCATCGGAAAGCCAATTGGTTTTAAGATCAGTAAAACCGTAACTCTCGCGCACATCTACATTTAAATAGTCAAGTTTAGTTGCGTACTCTAAGAAAAAATTCAAACGATATTACGCGGAATTACAGGACATTTTCAATAAGAGTCGACTATGTACTCTATATACGTACTAAATATATTGATAGAAGCTATACTGCCTGCACGTAGACTGTGCTCCTTAATGAACGCTACTGCCAACTATTTTGATGAGTTTTGCAAGTGTTCTGTGCAGTAGATATGGTATCGTCCCTATACAGAACTCTTCATAGCCTAGAGTACACTTAGCTCATTATCTCTGCCAATCGAGGGCTGTGTAGCCGGTGTTCTGCAGCGATGCCGGTAGTCTGACCAACGGGGAGGGCTCGTTACTCTTCGGGGCAGTAGACTGCCACTAAAGGAGAACGAAAGCAATCGTGCTATCTCTAGAAACACTTGGTTCACACCTGTTGTGTCACTCAAAGCATTGAGAGAAATGTCGCGCACGCTGCAAAGCTAAACGACAGCCACAAACTAGCGTAACACCTAAATGAGCACTCACGGGGTACAAGTAGGAAGCACGTAGTGCTGGTCCAAAATAACCCCTTCTCGAGCCAACTTTTCCAGGTTCGGCGTGTGCATCTTCTTGTTGTTCCAAGAGACGTCATTCCAGCCTGGTAAGAGTAGTGGTGATTATTGCAAATCGCTCTTCGTTATTTCAAGAAAAAAAGCTAAATTTACTTCATCTGCGGTTTCGGGATAGGTACTCCAGTAAACAGGAACCTATTATCCCGAAAGAAATTTTACTAAAATGAAAGAAATTGGCATCCACCTGAATTGTATCACGAAGCTACAAAGTAAATAAATAATGGTTTGTCAAAAAGGAAGCCTCAAAATTGAGGAAAAATCCTTCCTGCTCGGAGATTTAACTGGGAGACTTTCCTGCGGAGAAACCCGTATGGGTTTGCTTTGTCGCTTCGTGCTATGATTGAGGTGGATGCCGAGCTTTCCATTTCACGTACTTTTCTCCAGCTTGTCGACTTTCCGCAGAAAAATGTTGTCAAAAGCCTTAGTGCTGTGCGTGATCGAGCAACACCGGAGCGACTGCGTGCTCATCGCGCCAATAGCATAAGTGGCGAAGCACCGAATTCCGGACAAAACAATTAGGCAAAACCTTTTTCTGAGTAAGTGCCGAAGTTAAAAGTTCGACAGGATGTTACGCTCCTGTAACACGTAAAGGCGAAAACCTGCTGCCTATATGTGCTAAAGCTTTAAGTTATTTCATCGGAGGGGGTCCGCCTTCTTGCAAAACATAACCAGTCGCAAACATAATAGGTCTACCTCCCCAGCCACACATGCAAGCACCTAAAGCACTACCTAAAGGTTATTTCTTTCTTTCTTTCTTTCTTTCTTGCTTGCTTTGTTTCGGTCTTTCTTTCCTTCTTTGCCTCTTTTTCGTTCTTTCTTTCATTCCTTCTTTTGTTTTTTTCTTTCGTTCCTTTGTTCTTTCTTTCATTCGTTTCTTCATTCATATTCAGCCAGTTCATCTTTCACTTGCTCACGCGGGTGTGAGCCAATCCGGACGATGATATCTTTTGCATCACTGAATTAGACGCCGCTTTTTTCGGGTACGAGTCATTGCGACGAGCCGCTTAAGGCTTTCGCCTTAAAAAGTACAAAATTGAAGTTTATTGACACTTTATAAAGATACGTATGTGTCTTAATATAAAGCTGTTTCAGGAGGAGGTCCCAAAGTGAGAACTGTCGGGGGGCCTCCTATCGGTACGTCATTGGTTTATTGCAGGGCAGGTGAGCCTAAAGCAGTTGGCTTACAAATAAAAAGCACTTTTGAAAAAGCTAGCAAGCATCTGTACCCAATAAGTTTCCTTGATCTTTATAGTTGTCCCTGCGGCCTTTTATCTTCAGGCGTGATTTCTTTCCCAGATGTCTCTATTCTCGAGAAATTGAGATACCGCCAGTTCACGAAGTAGCAAAATTAAATTTGGTTATACTCTTCAAGGATATAGCGTAGTGCGTCGGAGACTGTACATGAAAGGAAGACTTTGACTTCTGTATCAGCTTGAATTCACTGCTATATATTCAATTGCTTATGGCCGCAAAAAGCACGCGACAAGAGCCACCCAAAGAAAATTCCGCAACCACTCTTTCTTACTCATAAAAACTTGTACTGTGCAATGAACGTCTAATCCGTGTTGCGAACCGGTTCGCAACCCTAGTATTTCTTTTCGGAGCCCTAGCTAAATCGAAACGGAAGTGAAAGGCGTTAAAAGTGAATTATTACGACTATTTGTTTGGGGTTCGTCATCCTGGTTCGTTCCTTGCCATTCTCACTTGGAGCCACACCTTGTGTTACACCTGTAAATGAAATACTCACTTTTGTTATTACCCAAGTATAGAAATTTCTAACTGCTTTTATGCGCACGAATTGCAAAACATGTGATTATTGCATGAACCCTGCGATTATTTGCTCCCTGTCAGCCTCGTTATCCCATTGTAATTGAAACACAAAGCTGTGTTGCAAAGAAAAAAGAAGCGTGTAGGCTACTAAGGACGCAGTCGTAGTGAAGTACGTGGAACGTCTCGTGCGCCCTGCAGAGGGTGTGAGTACCAAATGACGTAACAAAATACGCAAGTTACATTTGCTCATGCATTAGAATGCTTGCATACGTGAACTATGCTACAACAAGTGTTGGTCTGACGGTCTCCTTTTTCAGTCACCGTCACTTTCCTTTTGCTGTAGGCGCATTCGTTTTGCAGAGGTTGTATGAGCACTAGGGCAAAGGAATCACCTAGGTTGTGGGGGCACCCGAGGCTGTCCTGCACCCACCGCTCAAACCCACCGCACTCGTGCATGGTTTGGGCGCCTATTCTTGCGTTCTCTATGAAGATGGACATATTCGGCCGTGGTCAAAGGGTGATGGCTCCATCTGTCTTGCTTCCCGTGTCTCTTCACGCCAATTCTGGGCCGTACTTGTCGAACCCCTTGAAGCCATTTCAGGGCAAGCGTGAAAATCACACCGCCATTGCTGTACTTGTAACTTCTGATGAGCACAGCTTTCAGTTTCATGCATTGTGCCTAGTATAACTGACACGCAAACGCGACCACTCTCGCTAGAAAGGACAGATGTACTTCCGAGCCGTGTCTCTGAGCGGCAGGCTGAATTTAGCTCCAATAGCGTCATGCATTACGGGACAACGGCGCCATCTGTGCACGTGAAACATGCAGGATCGAGTGGCGACTTCTTTCCTCTAAACAACGAAATAAAGTGCGTGGATAGCACGGTTACAAACGATAAGCATGTTATCGATATTATGCATGTTATTGTCAAACGAGGCTTTAGCAAGCGGCTGAACTGAAAGGCACCTCAAGTAGCAAAAGGCCGTCAAGTACAGTCATCCAACTCAATCCGGGATTTCTTTTTCTTTCCATGTTTGAATGGATGCTAGGCTCGAGCTTTTGTATGCAGTAGGAACTTCCACTTGTTTCCTGTTACTGGTCGACGGCGCTCATTTCCCGCGCTTCTAGATAGACTGCTATTCAAGATGGCGGACAACAGTGTGAACGTCTACGTGGAACAGCGTGTTGTGATGAAGTTTTTAGTGAACGAGGGCATAAAACCTGCTAAAGTTTACAGAAGACTTCAGGCTCAGTACGGTGATGAGACACTCAGTCGCCGTAAGACATTTGAATGGTGTAAACTTTGCAAAGATGGCCGTATCTTTATTACTGACGATTCCGGTCGTGGTGGAACACTGCCCACGGTAGTCATTTCTGAGAACATTCAGCGCGGGGAGAAGCTGATCGTGGACCATCGTCGCATAACCTGTCGTGAAACCGCAAGGCTGCGTAAGCTGTTGTTACGAACAGTGAACAAAATAATTCATGATCATTTGTTGTTCCGAAAAGTGAGCGCACGCCGGGTCCCAACCAGCTGTCTGCTTTTGGTAGACACAGAAGAGTTGGTCTATAGAGAACTGAAGGAGCGCTATGAAAGGGAAGGGCCAGGATGTTCTAAATCGCATCATGACATGTGACGAAACATGGTTCACCGTTCCACCCCAGAATCAAAAAGTGTATCAATGCAGCGGAAGCATACGGAATCCCCACCTCCCACGAAATTTCGAACAGTTGCGCCTGCTGATAAAGTGATGGCAAGTGTATTGTGGGATGACAGGGCAAGTCTATTGTAATGACAGGGAATTATTAACGTTGATTTTTTACCCCATGGTGTCACTATCAACAGTGAGTATTACTGCCGCGTTCTGCGTGATGTGCACAAGAGTTTACGGAAGAAACATCCGAGTTTGATCACAAAGGGTGTAGTCTTTTTGCAAGGCAATGCACGACCGCATACCGCGCAACGCACATTCCAAACAATCCAGGAACTTGGCTGAGATATATTAGCCCTCCCCCTATAGTGCTGACTTAGCACCAAGTGATTTCCACCTGTTTGGGCCCCTGAAGGTATTCCTTGTAGGAAAACATTTCCACACTGTTGACGAAGTGAAAAATGGTGTCCTACTATGGTTCCGTTGTAATAATAAATCTTTCTATGCCGAAGCATTCCAGGCGTTATTTAAACAGCGGGATAAGTGTATAACTGTAGCTGGAAGTTACTTGGAAAAATAAATTCACTTTCCACACTTTAAAATTTCTTATTCTCTTTGTTATTTAAAGAAACTCTCGGATTGACTTCAAGAGAGAGAGAGAGAGAGAGAAACTTTACTGGTCTATTATGAAATGAAACGCGTTAAGCGTCTGATGGGGTGGCTCCCTCTTCGCGGGCTCCATATGCTTCCAGGGCCGCCTGGCCCCTGTGGATCAGTCTGAGCTGGTCTTCCAGGGCGGGGCTGGACAGCATGATCTCCCATCGCTCGTAAAGGGTGGGGATAGCAGGGGGGTTAGTTACGACTTCGCATAATTAATGCTATTATCACTGCTCCGGGTCGGCCCTGCAACGACGAGCCCGTTCCCGAGCCAATTCTCCCTCTCGTTCGCGGTAGGCAGCTTCTTCCTCGGAAGTACGCACTGCTCGTGGTCTTCCCACAGTTGTAGCTGGGATAGAAGGTGCCGAACCACTAATCTAAAGCTCCGTATATGGGGTGCAAGGCTCACCACTGGAGATGCGGACGCTGTCATCATTTCGACGATTGGTTGGATTGGTTTGACAACTGACGTCTTTTTGTTTCTTAATGACGTTACACGTACGTTCGGCTGTGACGGAGAGAAGGACATCAGTGACGGTATGCCCGCAGTCTGCCGTTGTCGCTTGCGTTCGATGTCTCGAGTTTGCTCGGTGGCGTGGTTTGCAGCAACTGCCCGGCATTAGCGCACTGCCCGGCATTACAGTAGCGCCGAGGGGCGCCAACGAGCCAGCTGTGGAAGAAGACTGCGACGCTCGAGTCATTGCTGATAATGATAGCTTTAGCAACATCTGACAACGATGGCACAGGGTCCGCATAAACAGCTTCGCTGTAAAAGAGGTGTAGGCTTTGGAAAATAAGTAGTTGCTCTGAGCGGCCACTGCTTCTTCGGCGAGATATTATTTTTCTGTTTTCTTCGAAGAATCAGTGTTGTTTTGAGACATTGTGCTGTTGTTCAGAGAGAACAGACATCCCGTGGGATATCTATGTGTTAAAGATCGCACACAATATCGTTTGGTTTTGCTGTTGTCTACAGCGCATCTCTATCTACCACAGTGGTAGGCAGCGACATAGAGCTTCTCACTATAACACCTAGAATGAAATCTGGCGCCACCGTCTATGGGAGCTTTTTAAAGGGTGCCTTGCCTTTATGGGAATGACGGTATATGTGTCTGCGAGGCTTGTGTTGGCTGGTTTTGTAAGAGCATTCGCCTTAAACGTAGATATGGCTACACAAATAACGCGTTCCCAAAGTAAAATCTTCATAAAATGTTTCCATTCATGCATATTACATCTTTACTCACTTACAATGCATGACCAAGCGAAGAAAAGCAAGAACAGACAACAAACTATTTCAAAGCGAGCGCGAATCTTGTCGTCTGTCCTCCAACTTTAGCGGCCCTCTAATGCTTTTTTACGTATCCTATAACTGTAAATGCAATAACACCTTCTCATAGTTGAACAAAACATGTTTTTGTGTAATAATAAAGCTAAAACAGCTTTTTACGTGCTGTTTTAGTAGAAAATAATCATTGTGACGGACGGAACGGTGCTTGCCTGGCTCTCCGAGAACGATGCCAATCCGAAATCACAATATACCGGCATTCTCATGCATACCAAAGTGCAGCAGCGCCAGCTATCCCTCTAGGTAATATAGTGAGAAACTCTATGGGCAGCAAAGAGCACCGGCACGAGGCATATGTGCGACAGTTCATTCCGAGGCGCATGAGTGCCACTGAATCGACCCCGCAATCGAAAGTGCCACAACATGCGACTAACTCCATCAAGTTTTCAAGGCAGCAGTATGTTCCAGCGCACAATCTCTGAATATGGCTGAGGCATGAGAAAATGAAGAAACCACGGGCTGACGAGCTAAGAGAAGAAGAAATAGACTGTGACGATACGCCGTTCTTTTTGGTAGCGCATAAAAGGAAGCAACCTGAGGGAATTGCAGTTCTTTATCGAGCCTCACAGGAACGCTGCAACTTCTGGCAAGCGAAACTCAACTGCGCGGCGTCGGAAATTCTTTCTGCGGCAAAGGAAAAGTTGCAGTCATTGCGCGTGAATAAAGAGGGAAGTTTCTCTCTCAGCGTTACTTTCATGTCATCCGCAAGACATCTACTGTCGATGAGTGAAGTGGCTGGTTTCGGAGTCAAACCATTCATTCCGGCTTCTTATACTGAAAATGTTGGCAAGATACGCCCCATCCCAGTTCAATACGCGGAAGAACAACTGGTTGATTTCGTGAAGTATTTTGGCGTAACATCTGTTCATCGACAGACACGCTAAAATCGACAAGAAGACGGAGCAATAGAACAATTCCCTCTGTGAACCATTATTCTCAATTGCAGGGATGAGAAATCAATGACGTAAAGAGTGCACCTGGGTTTCACGAATTATCCTAAAGTTAAATTATGCGGTTATACGTAAACCACTTTCTGATTATGAGGCACGCTGTAGTAGAGGACTCCGCAAATTTCGACCACCTGGGGTTCTTTAACCTGCACCTAAATCTAAGCAAACGGGAGTTTTCGCATTTCGCCACCATCGAAATGCGGCCGCCGGGGCCGGGATTCGGTCCCGCGACCTCGTGTTCAGCAGCCCAACACCATAGCCACTGAGCAACCACGGCGGGCCGAGTTATCCTGAAGAAGAGTACCATGTTCCTACTATCAGATGCTGCGATTGCCAGAGATTTGGACGTTTAGCGAAGAACTGCCCCAGTCCACGTCACTGCAAGATTTGCTCAGAGCGCAACCACAGAGCGTGCAAGTCTGTGTGTGCGTCAAAGCGTGCTAACTGCGGCGGAAAACATACAGCGTCCTACTCCAGCTGCCCTTAGAACAGAGCTGCCTCAAAACTACATAGACACGAGTTGATATGTATACGGAAGGCTGCCTCCTCATAATGCGCCCTCCCCTAACTTTGATACCGAAATACATGCGCCTCCAGCCCCCAACAAATAACAAGAGCAGGCGGACAAGTTGAACTATTCTTCAGCTCTAAGGCAATCAGGTCGACAAAGTTCCGACAGCGAGTGGCGCAATCCATCTTCAGAGAATGTTGCTCATCTTGACCAGGCATCGCGTCAAAATAGCCTACCTCCTCAGCAGTGCCCTCTGCCATTGACAAAGCAACCTCAACGACTACCTCGGCCTTCACCCCAACCACGCAAGTCATCCCCGCGGCCATCCCAGTCAGCTCTTCAGCGATCTTCTCCGATCGCAGATGGCACTTCAGCGTCGTTTGCTGATTAGGCGTCTATACCCATGACACAGATGACCCTGCCCGTGATATCCGCAGCTCTGCGTGCAATTCTCAGTGCCGTTCCACAAGTAAACAACCTGCCTTACCTGGTAACCTGGCAACCAGGCTTACAATCAATAATGGTTGCAACAATGTTTTCATATTTTAGTGGAATGCTAATAGCTTTCATAATAAGTCAGTTGATTTTGCAAACTACTACCTCAACATAACTTTCCTGTTTTCTGTATACAGGAGGCAGGCGTACGTCTTTCAAACTATGTGATACATCAATCATCGCGGATTGGTGTAAATGACTGAGCAATGTAATGCGCGAGAAAATACCTGCCGTCCTATTTAATACAGTCAAGTGATTCAGATATAGTGGAGTTGGCAGCACGCAAGATATCTTTCAAAAATACATGCGTCACAGTCATTAATCTTTATGTACAAGGTTCCTACAAAATATTGGCGCAACTATATTTCGCACAACTATATTGTCGCCGGTACGTGCCGATGGGAACGACGTCGAAGTAGCAAGGGGTATTTAGGTTAAGCGTGGAGACGAAGAAGACGTTGTTGCGTTTCTCTTACGACGGATCAGGTGTATTTATTGGTGGTGCTGCTCGGCTTCCTCGTCGATCCCACGTCAATACACTGGTGGAGGTGCGGGACATTCTTCATGCTTGGCACCCCTTCGCAGAGCCGACGATCGAGCCCTGAATCGCCATCGCGCATCGAAACAGCGGTCCACCTTTCCAGTCGCACCGCTAGCCGTAGCGCCCGAGTACAGTCCCCTGCAGGAAACCTCG
Source organism: Dermacentor andersoni (assembly GCF_023375885.2). Classification (NCBI taxonomy): domain Eukaryota; kingdom Metazoa; phylum Arthropoda; class Arachnida; order Ixodida; family Ixodidae; genus Dermacentor; species Dermacentor andersoni. The sequence goes on from NC_092820.1 coordinate 101,958,006, forward strand.
AGAAATCGTTTGCCTCCTACAACTATCATGGCCATTGCAGCTCTATCGCAAGTAGCACTGCAGAATTCTGTGGTTCCGGAGGGCTTTCATGGTGATACATTTGATTGGCTAGACCAGTTCAAGCGCATCGCCAAGTACAACCGTAAGAGAAGCTTGGAGGACAAACTCTCGGATGTCTATTTCTATCTGAAGGACAATGCTCCTACGTGGTACGTCAACCGGGAGAGTAGCTTTGCCACATGGGATGACTTCCGCACACAGATGCTGGATACTTTTACAAGCATTGACAGGAGGCAAAATGCTCAGCGTCTCCTTGAAATCTGCGTTCAAAACCCAATGAAAGTGTTGCTATGTTCTCAGAAGACATGGCCCGTCTTCTCCGTTGCGCAGACCGCGACATGCCAGAGAAAAGAAAGCTGTGGTATGTCTTGCGGGGAGTTAAAGAGCAACCATTTGCCGGCCTTGTGAGAAATCCACCAACAAAAGTGGCGGAATTTACAAAAGAGCCTACAGCCATTGAACGGGCCGCCCTACAGCAACGATATCACCAGCATGACGTCAGTAACTCGGAGGCGTACACTTCCGTAATAGCTGCGAGTAACGACAGGCCTCTGCATGAAGTTGTCCGAGAGGTTGTGCGAGAAGAGCTTCGACAGCTCGGATTTGTTTTATTGCGCCTGCGGAACCGGCGGCAGCGTTATCTTTTGTAGCTGATGTGGTGCGGGAAGAAGTCCTACAAGCCTTTTCATCGCCAGACTCTGGTAACGTGCCGCGGCGCCTCACTTATGCGGAGGCTATTCACTGTCCAATCAACACAACTTCGACGCCGTTGACACCCACAAGTAGAACATCAAATGCGCTCCAAATAGAGTCGATATCGTCACCCCCGTCGACTGTACCGACCCCGCCGATCACGCCAGCACAAAGGAGTGGCGCACGCATGTCGTATATTCGACATGCGTGCGCCACTCCTTGTCTCCATGGAGATTTGCCGCCGAACTATCAGCGTCGGAAAACCGATTTGTGGCGTACCGTCGACCGTCGACCACTATGCGGCCATTTTGGCGTAGCTGGACACGTCTATCGAGTTTGTTACAAACGGAACCGCTGCCGCGCCGGTCAGTACCCAAGCTTTCCTGCCAACTACGCTTATGCTCCGTTTGACGGCCGACGCGCCTACGATGACGCTCCTATGAACAGTCAGCTACAATTCACCGACGTCACTAGGGGCAGGTCCCCAAGCCCTCGACAGGGAAACGTGCCGCAGCGACCTGCGGGGGTGAGGTTGCCAGTACTCTAACTTCTCCCCATCCCCCATTATCTTCGAACGAGGACGTGAAGACTCCGATGACGAAGAAGCCGCCGAATGCAAATACGAAAACGACGGATGCAACTACGAAACACGTAGCTGACGTCGGCTGCGCCGGGCTCACCGTTCGCATTGGCGCCCAGCAAGTGGCCGCTCTTGTTGACACTGGCTCCCATTTTTCAATCATAAGCTTACAGCTCGCCGACAAACTAAGGAAGGTGAAAACGCCATGGCATGGGCCCAACATAAGGATCTCCGGAGGTCAGTTCATGACACCTGCCGGGAAATGCACGGCCCGTCTCTTAATAGCCGATTCAACCTTCCTCGCCAGCCTCGCCATTCTTACTGAGTGTTGTAAGGAACTTATATTGGCCATAGATTTCCTACGAGAGCATGGCGCCGTGATTCACATCCGTGACAGAAGCGTCACGTTTGTCACGAACTCAGATAATGTAATCCATGAGGAGCAGCAACAACCTCGCTTACGTGTTGCAGCGGATGATGTCATATTTTTGGCGCGAGTTGCTCTCTCATACCCGTGCAGTGTGACAGCCTGCAGAATGGGATGTAGTCGCTGAACATATCAATGCGCTAGCACAGAATTGCGGCGTCTCCATTTCTAGAGCAGTTATCAATGTAATCGATGGAAGAACCAAACTCTTGGTGATTAATTTTAGTAAGGGGCGTGGACACATCATTAGAGGCGCTGCTGTCGCTTATTTTGACGAAGTAACGCAGACACAAGACTGCCACCGAGCCCCGGAGGCGGCCTCTAGAACCCTCACGCCTGTAGACATTCCTATCTGTAGGCAGCTGGGTGAATGTTTTTGGTATCGCAAACTGATACGTGCTGGTTTCTGGGGACTTCAACGCACATAACACCATCTGGGGCAGTGAACATAATGATAACGCGGAAGCGTTATGCAGTGCGCAACCAAAAAATGTAATTTGGCAGTGTTCAATCACAGCTCTCCAACGTTTTTCGGGGGTTTCATTACCCAAGCAGCACAGATGTTACACTCCACTCACATGACCTTCTTGATGCCTTTAAACTGTCAACGGACATCGAAACGCAAGGGCGTGATCACTTTTCGATTCTGGTAAAAGATGATGTCATACGAAGTGAAGGGACCCGGCGCTACTCAAGATATATTAATTGGTAAAATTTTCATTGCTATATAACTGACTCATTGCGCAAAAATCCGAACTTCCGAAGCTTTGCAGATATATTGCGGGAGCCTTACAAAATCGGCACAAAGAAAGTGTTTGTCCCAAATGAATGTGCTACCGCTAACGGGGAATACGAATGCTTAAGAGCAATTAGAACGCGTGCAGAACGTACTTACCGTTGCAGCGGAAAACTGGATGACTACAAGATGGCACAGAAAGTTCAATCAGCTTTGCGCAGACGTCTACAGAAATTAAGAACGAGGCGATGCTTAAATTGAGGACGACGCAACGAGCTATGGAAAGAATAATGATGGGTGTAACGGTTAAGGGATCAGAAAAGAGCAGATTGGGTGAGGGAACAAACGCGAGTTAATGACACCTTAGTTGAAATCAAGAAAGAGAAATGGGCATGGGCAGGACATCTAATGCGGAGAGAAGATAACCGATGGTCATTAAGGGTTACGGACTGGATTCCAAGGGATGGGAAGCGTAGCAGGGGGTGGCAGAAAGTTAGGTGGGCGGAAAAACATAGCCACAATTAGTACATGACCAGGGTAGTTGGAGAAGTATGGGAGAGGCCTTTTGCCCTGCAGTGGGCGTAACCAGGCTGATGATGATGATGATGGCAAGAATACTGCGGGTCGTTGTGTTTTTCATTCCAGTTCCAAGAATATGGTCATTTGTCCGACTTTTATTGATCCAGTTATCCTGAGCCATCCTTTTCGAGCCCTTGCCGCAGTTCGAAACGCTCCGCAAACATCTGTTGCTAACGAAATCCGCCAACTTATGACCAGACCAGGAATTCACTTTACGTGCCTAGAATTTGAAAGTTGCACATTACTAGCAGAACAGAAGCTTCGTGCATAATTTATGTCACAACAACCTCAACTTGAGTGCGACTTTAGATGAATTGAAATGTGTTCTTACGTTATGCCGTACAATGACAACTGCAGGGCCAGACGGTTTTACGTATGTGATGTTAAAGAACCTTGGTCCAGCAGGTAGAACGGCTCTTCTGGAGATATTTAATGATATGTGGATAAGAGAGACTCTTAGAGATTCATGGAAATTAGCTCGTGCAGTTCCTGTGCTGAAACCAGGAAATACTACTTTGTCTTGACTCCTACTGACCAGTCACTCTCACAAGCCCGTTTGGTAAAGCAATCGAGAAGTTGGTACACAGTCGAGTGCAATGTTGGTGTGAACGCACAAATGCGCCTTCGAGCTACATGACAGGCTTTCGACAAAATTAGTGCTCAGTGGATGCAGTATTAGACATTATCACATACATCGAACATGAACGGAAGTGAGCAAATGTGACAATAGCGTTATTCTAAGACATTCAAGGAGCATTCGACTCTAAGTAACATACCCGTCCTTGATCGTATATTAGAACTTGGCTTACATGGCCGAACACTGCGATAGACATCAAATTTCTTAAGCGAAAGGAAAATATTTATGGTAACAGTTAAAGGAGCGAGTAATTATCGCACCCTCGTGCAGGGCGTTATGCAGGGCACTGTTTTCAGTCTGTTTTTATTCAACTGTGTCACGGCAGTCTTACCACAAAAATTACCCTCTGGCCTGAAGTATTCTCCATACGCCGATGACATCTACATCTGCTCTCTAAAAGAAGTTTACACCCATTGGGCTCTATTTTGTCCCTAAACAATAATCGTCATCAGCTTTGCCCGCATTTCTTTCTTTAATGCTGCGAGCCTGGTACTTCCTAGTCACGAACGGCTTGCGCTTTATTAGCTTGACACAGCATTCTTGGCAGAAAAGTAGCGAGCGCCGGGTTTTCAAGACAGGCAACGCAAGCAAGGCACATGACGATAATTGTTTCGGGACAAGACAAGCCCCAAAGGGTGCAAACTTTTTTGAGAGTGTAGACCTCTGGATCTCATGTACGAGACATACAAACACGCTGCAAGAGGATCTTGATTCTCTTGATACTATCGACACATTTTTAGAAGAAAAGGGCATGACTCTTTTATACGCAAACACAGCCGTACTTTCTTTCACTACACGACAGCTGAATAATTTCAAACTAACGTTTGAAGGGCGAACTTTCGTGTTCGTTAAAGAGTATAAATTTCTTGGCGCTATTCGTGACCGCCAGTTGTCATGGGCATCTCAGATCCGCGGGATTGAGAAGCACACCAGTGCAGTAATAAACGTACTTCGGCGATTCACTGGCACAACATGCAGGGGATAAGTCTCTTCACTATTACAAGCTCACAACATACTCATCAAACAAAAAGTGCTTATTCGGCACCTCTTCAATCTCCTTGGTTTATCGTAATGTTCTGAGGAACGTCTTCAACGTTTACTGGCAAGGGGGCTGCAAGCATGCCTTGGGGTACCGCAGGCTGCCTCGAGTTCTCTAGTAAATCCTTAACCTGGTCACCCCCCATTTTCAGTCATACGAATGGTTCAGACAGGCCGACATAATTATCGCAACTTAACTCAACAGCAGAAGCATCCATTAAATATGCCCCCAATTTTCGTATGTACACTGAAGTCATGCACAAACGTTGCGATTCATGTACTGTTGGACTGTTTTGTTTTCATACATCTGGTGTTCTACTGAGTGCCATATTTGGGAGATTACTCTCTTTTTGCGCATGCTTGCTTCCTTTGCTACGTGAAAAGAAGTAGCCGGTGCTGCCATAAAGGCGCCAGCCTTTCCTATGATTCACTTCGATCGATGAGCGTCTTCCTTGAGATATTGCCTAATTCTGCTCCCTAAATAGCGCATAACACTAAACAAATGAAGTGAACTGTTATCGCTGAAACTTACCCAAATCATCGGCGATGATGACAACGATGTGAGGCGGTCGGGCTTGCATCTGCGCATACATGACATGCAACAGCGCGAGTGCACATGGCCATAAAACACCATGGGATGTCATCACGCCTGTGGGGAAGTCGCACGAAGTAGCTGCAAAGACATAATATGTTGGATCGTCATGTCATCCTTTGATACCTCAAAGTGCACAATTTCCTAATGGTATAAAGAACAAATTTTACTTACAGATAAGAAAAAATAAAATGCAGGATGAAGTGAGCAATATATTGACGGACAGGAAAACCTTTATGGAGACCATGTCGTGAACCAAGCGTGCTCGAATGTTCCCTTCCAAATTCTGCCAAACGATGAAGATCAGTTTTAGCTTCCTCGCTTCATTCAAGAAGCGTAAAAGATTTCTACGTTATGATACAGTTCAGGACGGAGAACTGAATCAGTTTTTCACTCCGTTTCACATTATAACATGCATGTGCAACTATGAACTGCTCTTATTGCACAACAGCACAACTTATTTTAACAGGACTTGTCGCATTTAGGATGGAGACCTAAAACTTGCGAGCCTCGTAAAGCGGTATTTAATGTGTGTAACTCTCTAACTCTTCAAATCGACGGTGCTATCTGAAGCCGTGAAACAGTCGAACGTGGAAGGCACCTGGAGGTGAAGAAAATTGCGCGACAGGGAAAACACGAAGAAGCGCGAGCGCGTGGCAGAGTAACGCCATCCAGAGGATAGTGTAGGTAACGTAGATCGAAGCAGGAAGGAGAAACAGGACGGAGCATCGCGGAGCACGAAGGTAGGAAAAGGCGCTCCGGGTTCACCTCTTCTGACAGTTGTTACACGTTGTGTTTGCGATACAGACGTAGTGGGATAACATCGTCCTCGCGCGCGGTATGCTGTGCGGGCGAGTGAACGCGTGTGACGGTGGGCCGATGATGAGGGCTCAATCTCACGTGCGCAAGGGCGGAAGCGTATGGTATTCCATCTCGCGCATGACAGCGCGGAAGGGAAGGGAGGCGGGGCGTTGTGCTTCAGGTACACGCGATCTCAGTGGCTTTATCTTGGAAGCCATATGCTTCGGGGGCACAGTCCAGTTGGACCGACGGCTCGTAGCCTTGAGTGCGCTGTGTTCTGACCCATCAGTTTGCGTTGAAGCATCACTTCGCTCGCTGCTACTGCCACGATTCCTCACGCCAGCGTTTTGACAGCGAGTGTCCGTGGTCATGGAGTGGGAAGTGTTCATGTTTGTATGTGTACGCTGGTACAATGACACCATGTTAGTAAGCGAATGTTTACATGGGGGCGTTCTACTCCAGCGGCTGCTGCGTATGGCGCAGCCACTTGAGCCCTGTCTTGAATACGATCGGTGATGCGGGCAGTGTAGGCGTTTAGGCGCACCGAGGGCCAATAGCGTCGTGTGCACTACAGCACTCATAGGTTTGCGCCTCACCCGCGTTAACAAAGTATAAATTTTATCATTCCCCTTTCATTCATCTCTGACCATCTCACCTGGTGTAGTGCACTAAACCTGTCTATAGGCTATAAAGCCTCTCCAAATATAGTTAAAATTTCTCTCTCTTCATCTCTTTTTTGCACCTTCGCGTTCTGGCCTTACATAGAGAGTTGTACCTGATATATATCCCTTCGGCTAGTCCTCATCGCTTTTTCATTTATCTATTCCATGAAAAATAACCGAAACTATGGAAATATGAAAACAACGCCCAGCATAATATCCAAAACCCAAACAAATACTTGAATTCATCAAAATATATCTGTTAGGCCACCTGGCGCTGAGAAATACGACACTTCTTTACTTGCGTGCGTTCAGTAGTTACACGATTCACGTATCAATAACCTTAGCTAAATGCACAAAACACCCATGGAAAGCTACGAGGAAATATTCTGTAATATCAATTTATATGCAGAAGTAATATAGAAAGTCTAATGAACGTGCAAGGAAAGGAAACTCTGTAGGATGGAGCCGAATCCACACCCTCCGCACGAAGCCTGCAATACTCCAACAATCGAGCAGCGGCGACCGCTGTTCCACGTACACTTTCTTGGGCATCTCTGTATGCGCGCTAAACCTGGTTCAGGAAACGTTAGGGAGCGACCCTGGCCTAAGCAACAAATGGAGAGCGCAGAAAAGGAGAGTGCGGACAAATATGTAGAGCAAGGTAACACCATTTCTTTGATATATAGCCTGTATAAATTACTAAGAAAAAGCCTTCTTGAAATCCCGCTAGCTAAACTTGGGGTAAACTTGCCATCTAAAATAGTTCTAACTTTAGTTGCCTCAGTGCTGAGTTTTAGCTTAGGGGACGTCTTTGATACCGTTTGTTGTTTCATTCATAAAACAGAACAAAACGAATATTGAATTCCTGCTTTTAAAATTCTTCTTAGTTATGTCTGTGTGTGAAATCCTTGCATTATTTTATAAATTGTACTGTTTAGGAAACTTTGGTAGTTCTTTTGATTGCTCTGTTGCAATTTACTTGTAGCTTCTTGAAATATTATGGAAAAGTTCAGGTGCCCATTCATGGCCAATCCCCCAGGGTGGCGACGAGCCATGTTGTGGTGGCATCATCGTCAGCATCAGCATCGTCATCAATAGTGGACGACACCGCGCATTCACCGTTGTGCTACAAAGTAGTGAAAAGGTCTAAAAACAAAACCCGTCAGTTGACAGACAATTTTTCGGAGGCATTGGTGTAGTTCCTACATGATGCCGATTTACAAGCTTTTATTCAATTTGCTTTTATTTGAAATATGCCTCGTGACGAAATAAAAGGAAACGGGGCACCAACAAGAATTGAAATCGGCTACAATGAAGTGAAGCTGTCGGCAACACAAGCAGAAAGGTGTGAAAGGAGTTAAAGGGCCACTCACCAGGTGGCATAGCAAATTTCAGGTATATACTGGAAGTTGTTACCTGCCCTCTAGGGAGCGTTTTACCGCAAGAATTTTTCACATCGATATGTTAATAGCCGAGATGTAAATATTTCAGGGTCCAAGGCCCATGTTTTCAGGAGGCAAGCGAGACCGCAAACGTACCCATCTCTCTCCACTTAACCACCGTCTAGCCTCGTCAAGCAAAATTCCTTCCCTACGTTCTCCTATATCCCGGAGCTAGAGGATCGCGTGACGCATACGTCACGGGCCCCGCCTTCCTCCTTTCTTTCTCTCTGTCTCTCTCTTTCTCTCTCTTTTTTTTTCTTTTTTTTTTTTTTTTTTGCTGTGCGGCGCACTTCCGCTGGTGGTCTCTGGCGCCAGATGTTACGTTTTTCGAGGGACTTCGGGCTGTGCACGAGGACGCCTGACCAGCTGTATAAATCAGTGCTACAAGAACACTGAGGCAGAGGCAAGCGGATCGCAGAGCATAATCGCGCGCTGGAACACAGTAGAAAATTGCATATAGTTTCGCTCTCCGCGGGCGCAAATGCACGACATGAGAACAAGCAGACGAAACGAAAGTACATATCTCTTGCTTCAGTACGAAGTAAAACAAAGACGTGCAGGCAATCGGTTTGTACGTTTTCCTGTTTCTCTAAACTTTAATTGGTCTATTGAAGGAGCACATAATACAAATAACTGCTGCTGCTGCCTTGGCTAATTCTCAAAGTCACGTGCCACTATGAGCGACGTCGTAGCACAGCCACGTACGCAGGCGAGCTTGTGCGATATACGTCAAGTGTCCGGCTGAGAGTGTGACGCCCGCGAGGAGAAGGGCGAACGGCGCTTGGTTTGAAATTTAAGCTCTATCTGTGGCGTGCAGGAATGTAATACTTAGCAGACACGATGGTTAGCGCGCATTGTATGCACGGCGCTTGTCAGCTCAAAATGGCCGGACCTGGTGAGGGTCCCTTCAAGTGAACAACATAGTACAAGAGCGTTCCTTGAGTGGTAAGCGTTCATCTACATAGAAAAAAAAGTAAAAATGGGGACATTTCTGCAAGCATCAAAGAATTATTCGATTATTAAATATTGAAGTGAATAAATTCTATGCTTTTGCGCATCGAAACAACGTAATGATCACGCGGCATGCCGTTGTGGGAACTCTGGAATAATTTTGACTACTTGAGGTAAACCACCATGCACCCCATGAAGGGTAGGCGGGGGGTTTTGCCTTTCCCACCAATTAAATGTGGCCGCTGCGACCGGGAATCAGACTCGCGACCTTGTGATTGCACTGCACGCAAAATCATGGCCAATGAGCCACTACGGCGGGCGATCCTTTGCGTATTACCGAGTTTGACACATGGTTGTGATCACGGATTTTTTTAGCAACGATATGGAAGCAGAAATCAAGCCATGAGAAGCGTGCAATAAACTACATGTATTCTTAATTAAACAAATGAAATCATAAAATCTGCCAATGGACAGCTGGAATAAAGAGTGTGACAGACATCTGTACAAACCCAATTTACGTACAGAGGCCGACTAACAGACATGCACAATTTTAAGCAAGCACCTAGCACTGGCGGCCCGACAAATCCACAGCGATGTATTGAATAGCAGGATCCAAAGGAAACCTTCTCATCGACTTTTCTTTTGGGCCCCATTCCGCTCAAATTCTCGGTATAAGTATACTCATGTTCCTTATTGTCCCTCTTCTACAAGACCAAAGTAGTTGTATCAAATGTCCACGCCATGCCTGTCAGATAAATGGAGTCAGCCTCAGGCAAACAGCCACCATCCGTTCTATCGCTAACCTTTGTCAGTTTGAGTTTGGATTACTGTGGGATCACAAATAGCATTTTCGATCTAGTAACAGCGGGCAAACAGGACGAATACTGAAAATCGAGATAAACACTTACTTGGAACAACGCTTGTCCACCGGTTGCTTTCTGACGCTTACAACGGGCACCTCGCCAGCTCGGGTAAGAGTCGACCGGCGATGGACGCTGCTGTCATCCAGACTTCGCGAATGCTGCGGGTCGTTGGGAAAGGGCGCCGAATCAGAACGACCTGGCCCTGCCCGCACTCGCCGCCACCAGATTTCCGAGCATCCACGACTGGACGACCTAGTAGAACGGTTGCTGCTTGCGTTTCCCTCTGCGCGTTTTTCAACTGGCGAGAAAGTTTGTCGATGCTCAACATTATTCATAAAACTTGTGACGCTTACTTTTTCACGTTCTGGCGTTCTTCCCCTGCGCCTAGAGTCATGTTCACTATAGATTGCGCGGCGTTGTTCCTCACTCGGTTTTCGATTGCAGAGTCCTGGATCTACGAGGTACTCTTTCCAGTCTGATTGCGGCTCAGAGCTAAAGCGCTCAATTCAAAATTTGGTAACACTGTGGAAGAGTTGGTGAGCTTTTTAAAACAATCTGAAAGACTTGTAACCTATGGAGTCGGTGGGCTTGTTATCTTGAGGATAAAAACAAGGAAGCTGGAGTTTTTCCTTGCGACATCACTTAAGCATATAATTGCATTCAGTGGTGATATTTACCTTGCTAGAGTAAAAAAAATGGCGAAATTACCCTTATAAAAGGCCAATTATAAAACACTCAATAATAGTTAAATGTGAAACTGTGTGATTCGAGTTAAACGGGCGACCCAGCCATGGCAGGAGATTTCGTCACCAAAAGAAGTTACAGTAATTATGTTCCGCATTGGTTGCTTATATTTTGGAGCGAGAAAGAAATATCTTAAAGGTTCAACCTACATGTTTAATTTACTGTAACAAGGACATTGATTATAGTATAATCGGCTTAAAGGTAGAGCTATGCGAATAGTATCAATTCTAACGGAAGGTGCCACACTTAGGTCTTTTTAATGCCAGATTACTCTTCTAGAATGTTTAGTGTGTAAAATTGTCGAAATGTCCTCAGAAGGCCTTTCTCAACCTTTCGAAGCCAAAATACTCCTCTTTTCTATGCGCGGACGGGCTTTGCGCATCAAAGGAAATTTGTAGGGCAATTTATTTTTTTTTCGCCGTACACGACCGCAGTAGACTTACGCATCCCCAGCATGAACACCGAACCCCGCACGTCTTTGCCTGTCTACTGCTTGCTTCCTCGTTTCGATGAGGAGCTTCTCACAGGAGCGGCGTCCATCTCCATCCTAGAACGACATAGCGCCGTTCGTTTCGGCCGAAACCGTTGCCGGAGACGGCGAGTCATTCATTACTTGCTCACCGCCCGTTGGATGATGAGGGGATTCCCTCGCAGTCGTGGGCCAGCAATTGTCTCGTCTCCGCGGCCCACGTGATTGCGGAAATTGGCCCTTTCGGCATGAGAAACCCGTCCGCTGAACCCTTCCTTTTCGCGATCATTTCCCGCTTTGATGGAGGATGGCGCATTTTAGGCGAATGACAGCGTATGCACGTTTCCGTGAGCATAGCTTCGGCGTCATCCTTTCATTCTGCTGTCCAGCGCGTGCAAATGGGCTGACCTGCCAAAAGGTTTTTCTCTCTAGTTCTAGTGATTTTTCGTTTTCGTTGCAGCTGCAGGTTTGAGTTGTTGAAGTTCAAGTTCAAATGTATTGTTTCGTGATAGATACAGGTACACAGAAGGTGTTATACAGAAACCGGTCCCAGTTATACACTGAAGCGGGACCTTTTGTTCTTAGTTACATAAAGATATACAACTAAAAAGGCGTCAATTTCGGTTGAGGAACAAAGAACGGATTACACAATTTCTACAGCGTTAAAGCATCAAAACCTATGGCAACACATCACAACAAAAAATGTACATAATAAGTAACATAAAAACATACATCGACGAACAGATGCAGTTTACAAAGTAGTAATATAAGCTCTCAGTGATCTTTGATATGATGATAATGTAGGTGAACATTTCACATCAGCCAATAAATTATTCCACATTTTCACGCTGCCAAAACCAACAGCTAGTTTGCCATGGTTGCTACGTGATGCTTGGCTACCCCCCATAGTTGCTTGGCTACCCCCCGGTGTAGGGTAGCCAAGCGGACGTTATTCTGGTTAACCTCCCTGCCTTCTGCTTTTATCTTTCCTCCTCTTTCTCCTCCTCAGTATTATAAGGGTTGGTGGCGAATGGGCTACCTAATAAATTATACTGCGTCATCGTACGCACGTTGTAGGATGCCGAACGAGCCACGATACCGTTATTAAAATGGCGTGTTCTGCGCACTCAGCTATGTTGCGCACACTCAGGCATGCTACGCTCCGTTTATCTGCATTTTACGGCAGCGGCGAAAGAAGGGGAATGCCGACCTCTCTTTCGCGTGGCCACCTTTTACCTTGGCGGATTGCCATCGTTTTGAGTGCAGGTCACAGAATGCATACAGAGAACTAACCGTCTTTATTCTTATTTAGTACATACTGCAGACCCTTTGGACCAAGCAGAGGGGCAATAAAATACATACAAACAACAGCGAACAAATACGGAAAAAACTAGTACAAATTTATACAATTTTTAGTAACAGTGCGTTTTTAAACCGTCGTTCCAGTCCGACATTCTTCGGGGAAAAAAAAAGAACATTGAAACGCATCTCTTCAAGCGTAATAGGGTGTCAGTGAGTCAGGATGATGCTGTCTTGTGTGCCGTGCTATTGCAGGCGCTAAGTAAGTGGCAGCCATGAAAAATTGTTGGATTTGCCCCGCACAGAATAATTTTTCCTGCTTCAATCTCGCGGTGTCTGGAAGCTTTCTTCTCTGTTTATAGCATACGTCATCCGCATAAATTCAAACGCGAACAAGTAAAATAACAAATTGAATTAGTTGTTGCGTTTCAAGGTTTGGCTGCATTTGCAACATTGGCCGAATCGAGACTCCCAAAACGTACGATGGGGTATGCTTCATGCTCACAAAACGGTTTCAGAGCATCTACAGATGTTGCTTTGATGTAATTACACGGACCAGTTAGTTCCTGTTGGCGTTTCGTTATATGGTGATGGTAAGTGGAGTAGTTACTTATATGTCCGATAGAGAAGAATTTGCAGCGCTTCTCTAGCCTAGCTATCTCTTGCTCAGAACTCAGGAACTGGTGGAAAGAGCGAAATAACAAGCACCATAACAGTCGCCTCTCTCATTACCGCATGTGTGGGGAAGTGCCAAGAGACGCCCGGATGACGTCGACGACGAAGTAGCGTCGACAACATGGAAGCACGTGCACCGAGGCGCCCGCATCTTGTACAAGGACGAAACCTCTCTGCACGTGCGCACGTGACGCAGCAAAATAATAAATCATGAATAAAACTACAAATGAGCACGCGCCACAAAAGAGTACTCGGCGAAACGGCAGGAATCTCATCTGGTCCTGTCCAGCCTATGCCAGCCTCACCAACAACCACTCCGGACCCCTAAACTTGGCTTCAAACGACGACTGGGTCGCATCTTGAGGAACCACCTCCAGCAAAATTAGCGCTTTGCTTTCCTTCGGTAAGGCGGCAGGCATCCTTCCTCACATCTTAGGTTGCACACTATCCTTTACAATAGAGATTTCAGTCAATCTCCCTCCACACCTTCCACGCCTCGCACGCGTGCATGTTGCCGAATTCGAACCGCCGCTACAGAGGCAGACGAAGAATCCAGCTGAATCTTTGCAGAATCTGAGGAAACCTTCTGGAGGTAGCAGTGAGAGGAAAAAAGCATGTGTTGCAGTTATTTATCAGTATTTCAACAAACAACTTTCCAGGTCTCGCTATTGTCGGTGAAGACGCCATCTTTGCGACCATTCAGCCGTACGCTCTCAAATGACACTTTCACAGCGAATCTGTATAACCCTATCCAACAATGAATTTGTTGTGTCCGTGGGCAAAAAGTCATCCAATCACAGCGGTAAATGCGAAGCGTGCGCCGCTACAAAACCGGATGGCATTCGCCTTCGCGCACCAGCGGCACCGGCCATGTGGGGGACTGAAAAAAAAGAGCCAGAAAGTCCTTCTTCGTGCATACCGTTCACCACAAGCATTTCTCGGTAGCAATCACGGTTGCATAATCTCCACTTGCCGAGAAGTGGAAACTGTAACATAGAAGTAACGTAACTGCACGTTCGTAAGCAAAGTAAGAACCCGCCTAGCAACTGATTTCATTTGTGTTCTAGTAGCGCTATGTAAAGGCCACGCATGCTTAGAATTCCCGAAGAGCAGCGTGAACACATTGAGCGGTGACGGGAACAGCAACGTCAGTACGCACAACTCGTCGCGATCGCGCTCGGTTGGACGGAGTGGTTCCTACACAAAACAAGCCATGCATAGTTGGGAGGGCTGAAGAGCACAACGAATTCGATGAGCGACGAACGGAACACCAAAGATGCACGTCAATATTCACAACGCCAATGTGGACAACTGCGTCATGCTCTGGCTCAACAAGAGCCACTTCAAAACCACATCGCATTGGTTTACCAAATTAGGTGATACCACAGCTTCGCTGGCAAACCACCTTCAAAGCGTGGAATGGAGCCCCTCTTTGTTTTTTTTGTTTCTTTTTTGGGGGGGGGGGGTGAAGCTTGTATATGCTCACACGTTTCGGTGGCGATATGATCACGCCAAAACAGAGCAGAGCAGCTGCGGGAAAGGGTAGTTTGATGAATTGACAGCTGTGCCGGCACCGGAACGTGAGTTATTAGCAAGCTTTCCAGCTGCATAGGTACGCGCTCACGTCACGCACGCGACCAATCAGCCATTTCACTTCAGAGGGGGAGGGAAAGGGCAGAAAAGGGTCTCGCGAGCGCTGCACCGGCTTCATTTCCGTTTAGTTCAGTCTCAGAAAACGGATGGGACGGCCACGCGTTGCGCGTTCCCCCGAGGAACAAGCAACCAAGGCAGAAAGCTGGGCTAGTTGGTGTGTCATCATTAATCAAAAGACTAGCGCAAATAACAGGGACACAGAAAGAGAAGACGACAGGACGAGCGCTCGTCCTGCCGTCTTGTCTGTCTGTGTCCCTGTTATTTGCGCTAGTCTTTTGATTAATTGAGCAACGTTTGATGAGGGGCGACGACAGCTCGCCCGTGAAAGGCCTCGCCGCCTGCGCGCCGATCCAGCCGTTAGAGCTGACCGAGCCCAGCCAATCCGAAAGCAACGAGAAGATCTCGAACTGAGGGAGCGGGAGGCAGAAGCAATGCGGCAGCGTCACCTATGGGTTACTTAACCATGAAGAAGGTCAGGTGAACGCAGGACAAGCTTCGCTTACCCCTATTTTCCGGTAGGGAAAGGGTTTGTAGTTTTTTTAGTCATGTCTCGTAAAAGTCGGCATAAGTATGCTAACTTGTGTGCATATATCCCGCAACACCTTAGTAAGCCGCAAAGCACATCAAGTGCAATGTACCGTCATGAACATTGCGTCATCGCAGAGTTCTCAGCACACCACATTTCTTTATTGTTATTATCGCCTTTGTGTTCAGAAATAATTATTTACTCCATTGGTAGGGACAGAAATGCAGTGGCCGTGGTATTTCCTCCGTCACTTTTCCCATCCCATTTACGACAGAATAAACTTTCATAAGACAGCGAGTCTGCAAATGTAGCCTTAAGCTTTTTCATAACAATCCCCACAAATCTACTGAATGCCTGTGGTGAAATACAGAGCGCTATCGCTTAATCCGTTCGTAAAGCCCGGGGGCATGCAGCCGCTCTAATATTTTTGTTTTTGGTGTGCGTCGTATTTCTACTAGCAAGCCATGGGCCAATAATAGCACTCTGTGATTGCCGATCTGTGCTAGAAACAATATATAACCCGTCACGCCATGATACAGCGCGCCGTCCACACTTGTTTGGTTCATATTACAATAAGCTCACTCAACATTAGCGGTGCTGTCTGCAGTACTTTCACTGTGCTTACATGTACGTATTTACATTCAACGATACGAATGATATTAAGGAGGCGATGCAGGCAGTCGATTGCTATTTATCTGTAATTCTTGCACGAATCACTGCGCAGCAATGGCGAATACAGACATATTTGGACGGGGGTGGGTGTTTGTGTTCCTCTTCTCTCTACACTACTTTATGTCATTAGCAAGAACAATGACAATTATCCAGCATAACAAATTAACAAGAGAAGTTCCTGGAACATACCACAAAAAAAGAAACAGGGAATGAAGCTTTATTTACACGTCACAATTTGTGGTTAGGATGCATTTACTGTAGGGTTCCGCATCTTGTTTCTTGTGTCCGTTGCTCCTCTTTCGTCTTACGCATGCATTTATTCTCAGTGCAGTTTACGTGTGTGCCAAAAATACGTTCGATGTATACAGGAAACACGGAAGCTATAGCTAGATGTGTAACGCACTACAATCTAGTTCTTGCGGCCGAACGTGATGGCAGCTTCTGCAAGGACCTCAATGTAGTTTTCTATCTTGCGATCATTGGCACCGAGCGAAGGTAGTTTTGGCAGCGCCTTGCATGCCTCGGATGCTTTCGTGTAGTCCCCGCACACCAAGTTCACGGCATCCCCGAACACGCGCTGGAGCACGCCGAGGACGAGTTCTTTTCCACCGGTGCTCTCACATGGTGTCAACGATTGGTCGGCGCACCTTACCAGATCATGGTACGAGCTGCGGGCAGATGCGTAAAAAAAATCAAGATACGTTATCCAAGAAACCCTCGGAGCAAAGTTCTGAAAAAATCACCAAAAATCATTCCACACCAGCGCACGTGCGTGCGTGCGTGCGTGCGTGCGTGCGTGCGTGCGTGTGCGTGCGCGTGTGCGCGTGTGCAAGCGTGCGTGTGCGTGCGCGTGTGTGCGTGTGCGTGTGTGAGTGCGCGTGCGCGTGCGTGTGTGTGTGTGTGTGTGTGTGTGTGTGTGTGTGTGTGTGTGTGTGTGTGTGTGCGCGCGCGCGTGTGCGTGTGCGCGTGTGCGTGTGTATGTGTGTGCACGCGCGTCTGTGCGTGTGCGTGTGTGTGTGTGTGTGTGTGCGTGTGCGTGTGTGCATGTGCGTGTGCGCGTGTGTGTGTGTGTGTCTGTGTGTGTGTGTGTGTGTGTGTGTGAGAGAGCGCGCGCACGCAAAAATATTTCTAGAATATGTGTCAATATTATTTTGTTTTTACGAAAGAAGAGGCTAGGAACTACCACCGTTGCTTTCTTTGGGATTTGATATGTGCCAGAACCTTTCTCAGAAGAAGAAAAGCTTGTAACTATAAGAAAATATCATCTTCTGCTCTGTATGTCATTCTTCTGAAGCCGCGTGCATGTGTACGCAGGCGAAAGATAAATACATTTCCCAGTTTTAAAGAGTACCAATACTTTTTCTCGATATGTCTAGAAAACAGGAAACAATGCTGTGTAATAGTGCTCCTGATGTAATGTAATCAGATGGCAATTAGACGTGATAGGATGGTCGGCTAGGGGGTATTAATAACAATAATATCATGATTTTGAACCACACCATAACGAAAACTACTCGAATGGTTATGGTTTTATATGGTGGATCGAATAACAGGCGCATAGTATACGGAGCTGCTGATTTTCGCGTTACCCAATAGCAGTCGAATAAGTAAATGAATTGATCTATGAACGCTGTGCAGATACTACACAAGGAACAACATTCCACGTGACCACTTGTCTGTCTTTTTTACTGCAATGAATAAAATAAATTTTGGCCCGCCGCCTCACGTCGTATGCTTTATCTACGAGTGAAAGCATCTGAGGGAAACGGACAATCGCGGCTTAATCAGGCGCGCGCGAAAGAAGCAAGCGGAGAGCAACCGCTCCGTGTTCCGTCGCGCGAAAAGCCGTGCGCAGATGGGAGGGAGGGGGGGGGGCAGCATTGTGCTCCCCCTCCCCCTCCCTCGGGTAACAACTGCGCATCTTTCCGCCGGGCGCAAGAGGAACTGACGATCGCAGCTCAATCGCGCACCTTATATGGAGGAAAGCGGGGAGGCAACGCGAGAGGGAGGGGGGGGGGGTGGCTTCTACTCCGCCAACGAGTGCGTACTTTGCACGGCCGCGTACGGTCGCGCGCGCCATATCTTGAAAGGTTTCTATAGGCGGCTCGTACCTTTATGCGCGCTGTCCTTAATCCTATGCGCGCTGTCCTTTATCCGCTGTCCTATGCGCGCTGTCCTTTATGCGCGCTGTCATACCTTTATCCTCGCCGTTCTCGCGTTGAAGCGATACGCCGCACGGAGGTTACTTCGCTCGCCGCTGCTGCCACGCTTGATCACACCAGCGTTATGACAGCGAGTGTCCTTGCTCATCGAGTGGGATGCGTTCATTTTCGCTTCTGCGTGCTGACGCCATGCTTGTTAACTCTGTTCGTAAGCGAATGATTCCAATTTTATACGACCGGTAAAACTACCATCTTTACTTCGTGTAACTGTCTAATGATTTGCTATCGTAATCGATGCTGTGCCTTTCGAACAAAACTCCAACTTTTTACCTTTCTCAGTTCGCCATTTCCACTATACCTTAGCAGGTGTTACTTAGGATCCCGTTGACGCGAAGGTATTTTTTTTTTTTTTTGCTGGTTTATACTTTTGACAGATTCAAGTTATAAGATTCACACGGGACTGAAATGTAAGTCTCAGTGTTTACATAGTTCAGAATTTCGCACTACTAGTGACGTTTCCGAGGTGTGCTCTGTTCTAGTCTTGTATTATGACGTCTGAAGGCAACGATCATAAGCACTAGTTAACCTGATGAACAGCGTAGATGGGGCCTATTCGATGTAGGGGTCGCCCATTTGTAGGAATAAGACGGCGTATTAGTTTAATACGGTTACGACGATGTAGATGCGTCCGTGTACATTAGGTTGCGAAAAGTACAGCTGCAGCAAGAACGGAACATGCTCGATATTCGAATCCAACGCCACGCACAGCATGAGCGTGGCTATTGTGTGGGCTATCAACGCGATGTACCGCCATGTGCCTCTCCATTGCTAAGAACTGCATTTTTTCATTGACCGTGCTGTGGCCCCCAATGATGGCCCACGATGGTAGAAATTATAACACTTTACCAGAACGTGCAATATATGGGGTACAAACCAGCAGGTGTGGGGCAGAACTTCACTGGTGGGCGCCTTGACTACAGCCTTCTGTAGAGTTCCTCGGAATGTCCTCCAGCATGAGTTGAGCTTTGCACCGACGGAGTTCATGCAGCCGATGGCTTTGTCGTACACTGTGCGACAAGAGAAGTTACGCATTGGATCACGATAGTCGAAAAGGCTAACCGATTCATCCTTTCATTCTCATTATATGCGTGAGTGCGAGTGAAACAAAAATCCGCCGTAAGAAGCGTAGTCCCGTAGGATGTAGTTCCAGTCTAAACTCTGAACTGCCAGCATCACGATTATATTGCCCGAGGCCTGTAAAGCGCTGTCAAATAAAAATAGTAGCTGATCCGGCATGCGCCCGAAAGAGCTGTGGTGGCCGTACCAAACGTGACCGAGCTTGAGTGGTTACTTGAACTCACAAGCCCCGGTGCAACTTATAGGAGCTATTGTCGGAAAAGTGCATGCCCTGCATTTCAACTAAATGTTACTAGGCAGCATTATATGAGCGCAGGAGTAGAACATGTTAGGCAAAGGCAAGCACGGACAAGTGTTTGTTTCCCAACTCATGAGTTGTGGCTCTCTTGTTTGTACTGTGAATAATCTAAGTTAACTTGTTGAAATCATGCCTGCCATGCGTTTCTATTCATTCGTCAGATCCTTAAACAGGCTGACAAGATTCGCCATTGTCACAATCATCCACAGCAGCAGTCAATATTTAGGTCCACTGCAGGGTCAAGGGCTCTCCCAGAGATCTCGAATTACCATTGCATACAACGACATGCAGTGGTAATTTTACCTTGTAACTTTACCTTTTGCCTTGTTCTCGTGTTGCTCATCGTCTTGAAGTTCCATCTTCCGCCTTCGCCTTGTTTTTCCTGGCTAACTAAGGTATGCATTTTCATTTAGAAACGAGGTAATGCTATTTTTTGTGTAACGTAATACGCTGTACTACGCATTATATTACAAAGTCGCAATATGCGTTTCGAGTGAATGGTCATTTGGACATTGGCTCGCTACTCAGGACGCCAAAGCTGGCTATAGCCGTCTCCGCCTGATGAGAGACGCGCCAAACATCCAAGCAATCACATCGCAACCTCTGTCTCAATTCTGGGCCACCTGATACAACGCCAAGCTTCTGAAATGATTAAGAATTAAAGCCAACCATACGCATGACAATAATCAGTGTCGCAGGATGTTCGACCACGACAAAGCCAGCCTTTGCCAGGACATTGTTCCGTTTACTGATATATGAACGGAAAAGGTTCCACAACGTACCTTCATGTTCCTTCGAAGCAGCTGTGCATATGCCATCCAAGGTTTGCTTAAAAGCATTAAGAAACAAAGTCGAAGCGACTTTCGGCACATTTTGTACGCAGTCGTTGACGAACTTCATACAGCACGCTACCTGCTGCTTCAAGTTCCTGAAATGATAATAAGAAGTGTACTTAGCGCAGTGGAGGTCTAATTTGCTGCTTTGCACATACCGTACCTTACTTTAGATAGATTTTTTTTATTCCACTAATGTAACCGTATTCTGGCATAGGTGCCGGTAGGGATGAAGATTCGGTGTCAGATGGGGCCCTAAACTTCATTTTATCATAATTCAACGCGCTTTGGTAAAGGGTAGCTGTTTTGAAAGAGGTTGTAAATAGCATTGAAATAGATCAGAAACATCGACTCAAATAAGCTATTGTATGCCAAGTGTCATCGTTTTGTTGACAGCAATGTAGGTTATGAAGGATAGTAAATTGAATTTATTTTCTGCATACGCTGGGGTCCAAATCGAGGGTTGAGCCTTGAACATCGAAGGGGACGATGGCAGCGCAGGGCACGCGCATACTCATGATTAAGACTAGGGCTCCATTAAAAAGAAGATAAGGGCAGCCATGGCGACGGTCTTGGTTCTTCACAGTGAGTATGCGATTCAGTAAGGTCACGATTGCTTTCAATGTATTTATGCTACCACCTAGGGAACGTAGGAACGCACTTGTCAAATTTTCTGGGAGCCGGCATCGCGGTCCACGAAGTCACACATGATTTATAGTTTCGCTTGTGCCCGCTAATTCTTTCAGCCGCCCATTAGTTCGGTGTCTTAAAAACATTAATAATAACAATATGATTGTTGTTGTTCATTTATAATCAATAGAATGGCAGATCGAAGGCGTGAAACTAATAAGTGCGAAACACTGGACATGTGTCTCACAACTTTTACGCAGGCAACCGCAGGGAGCATGGCGTATTTCAAACTCATAATAACAGACATATTTTTTCTAATTACAAATAATCATCGGAAAACATAAAGACGCACTCCTTGCGGTCTCGTACATGCCATACGTACATAAAGATCACATCCAATGCTCGCAAGACTTCAGCAGCGAGTAATCTAAAAGTAGAAAGGGACAACGCCTAAAGATGCAACGTAAGCTCAATAAGTAAACTCAGAATTGTGGTATGCCGCTTTTTAATGCATAGCCTATGGCCAAAGGCCGATATTATGTAGCTGTTCCTGTCACACGGCAACCAATAATATAACTGCGCAGACGTCTGTTCGAAATGTTGGCAAGTGAAATGTTCGAGTTAATAAGTGCATATAAAAGCATGGTAATTGGTAACTAATCATCTGGTAACAGTAATTTTCCCGCACGGAAGACAACACACAGGTTGTGTTCTCACAGAGTGGGTTCAAAAACTTGAAAAAGCGTAACGACGCCAACTTTCATATAGTGTATAGAGATTCTTTCGGTTATTTTCTAGATTTGCATAATAAGTTTCAACCAAGCAAATCGATACATCTGTGATTTCGCGGTCGTTAAGAAAAGTGTATCGTTGCATGCCCCTGACGTATAATGTAAAGAAGAAGAAAAATGCTTTCTTTAGGAAAGATGTTTATCTTTAGTTTATAATTGTGGGGGGATCACCAACACTAATGGTTTGTAACTTACGTAAGAACAGAAGAGAGAATAATATAGCAGCAACTTATCTTTATGATATCGGGAATACCTGTGCCGTTTTTCAAAGCCTATAATTTGGGAGGGTTCCATGGCGCCTTCATTTATATAGCTGTCCCACAACATGTCCTCTAAAAAATTCACTCCCAATGATTTAGAAAAAAAACAAACTAACCTGTCTCTATAATTTTTCCGTTGTACCTTAAGCGTGCCTTAAGGCCGCACTTCTCTATTATTGGGGCGACACCACCCTGCCTTAAATTTCTTAACTTTAATGCTCAACACATTCGTGTCGCACCATGCTTCTAGATTCTTTAGAAAATCACTCGCCTGCACAACAGAGTTATTAGATCCCGCGCCTTCAAATGATAGCGTTGTGTCGCTGCATACGTTGATGCGTCAGCGCCAGAACGGTTATGCCAACGGAAACCCGCCTGTCCGCTCGTTCGCGACAAAAGAGGGGAGACGAGTGGTGAGGAGGCCGACGTACGTGGAAGGGGGGCCGATGCACTGGGTGCGCATTTAGGTAAGCGGCGCACGCATCGTTCTTGAATGCGGCGCCGCACAGTTGGCGCTCGGCCGTGAGCAGGTGCGCTTCGCTCGCAGGCAAGTCCGAGCACGTGCCGCGCGTTCCGATAGCCGCGTCAGTAGCAGCGCTTGCCTTATGTGTGGCGTATACTTAAAAGTAATTATGCACGCCACGCCTTCCACGGGAGAAGTCTAATGCTAAGGTGTCACTGTCGTATCGATCCTCTTGATGGTTCCTCATTTTAATGAAACAAGCATTGAAATTTGGCTTGTGTGTACGGGCCCGCTCATTCCCCTTGTGCGTTCGGCCTTTTTTATTATTCAACCATATAAACATGCGGTTTTGTGCCAAATCTACCACACGATATTCTCAACTACAAAAGAAAAGGCTGAAAAGCTTGCTTCAACGTGACAAGTTGCGTCCCCCAGTGTTATGTATTTTGCATTAGGATTCGAATCGAACCATTTTTCTTCAATTCAGGGTGATCTGCCTTCCACAGACATCTGCAATCACTGCTTTCTTGCGCTATCGGGCACCATTATATGCATGAAAATTTGTAACTTTTCTCACAATACCGAGTTTTCTGCTATCCTCGACAGTGCTGCCATTTTTTCGCATTCCTTTTGTGTCTGCAATCGACGACCGGATATCTACCTTACGCATTAGATATCCGGCTCCCCATGTTCTCTAGATATAGCCTACACCGCTATATTCGAGTGTCCTAACGTTACGCCTATCGTTTTTCTTATTGTCTCACTCTACGCGGTCTTTAACTTCTTTCATTGCAACAGCAATTATATGAACACTCCAGGGCGCATTTTTGCCGTTGTCGTCGCCGTCGCCGTGATATTCTTCTACGTTAACACAGTCGCCGTGCGCCGTATGATGTACAGTATGCGCGAGTGAAAGCGTGAAAGGGTGAGCGGACGATCGCGCCTCAATCTCGCGTTCACAAGGGAGGAAAGCGGGGAGAAAGCGCACCGTCTTCCATCGCGCGCATGAAACGGGAGGGAGGAGAGGTAGTGGGAGGGCGCGTTGTACTTCGGCAGCAACGCGCGGACTTTATCTTGAAAGCTACCTTCTTGTGGGGAAGAGTCTTGGTGGGCCGGAGACTCGCCGACGGCGTCTGGCGTTCTCGCCACTCAGCTAGCGTTGATGTGATAGACAGCACGAAGGACACTTCACTCGCTGTTACTGTCGCGCCTCCTCCCGCCAGCGTTTTGATCGAGTGTCCGCAGTCATCGAATGTGACGTGTGTATGTTCGCCTGTGCGCGCTGACATCATGCTCGTTAATTCGTATGGCTTTCTACTAATTTGCTATCAGAAACGATTGCCTTTCAGGTGAAACTGCGACTTTTTTAACCTTAACCTTCCTGCTCAGTATGTTAAATACGTAGAAGGCAATGATCCTACACTTTTCAAGGAGAACGAAAAGTTGGCTGTCTTGATAATGCCAGCCCTATGCGCTCCATAGAACACATAGGTGAGCGTTAAAAATTCGCTAGTTCGTTCTGCGGAAGCCCACGAACGTGGTGGAAAACTTGTCGAAGGAAAGCTTGTCGCCATTCCGACTTGTAGCACGGAGTTACAAGCTACATTCCGGACAAAAATAAATATTTCTTTAACCGTGATGCTTGCCTTCTGCGAAACGCGTGTGCTCATTCTTCTGTACCGTCGTGCTAATGGTCGGGTGGACGCCAATTTTACGTTTCACAACAAAATTTGTACAGAGACCTTGTGTATACGTACGGACATGCCTTCTTATACAGCGCCCCAGAAGTCTCCAATTGCGTTTTCTGCGCGTAAGGCAAGAAGTCATCGCCGCATGCCCTGAGGGTCTCCATCTTGCAGCCGGCCTTGAGCTGGGCTCGAGATGTGCCTGCGGCAATGGAATGTGCACAAGACTGGGAGGCTGATTGCGTTATGTCCGACCAGCCGAGTGGCACTGGAGCCACAGCATCACATCCTTCAGGCGCCCGCGCTGACCCATTTCGCTCATGGTGTCTCCATATAATGAGGAAACCCATTTTTCAGTATTTACCCACGTTATGACGAGGTAACAATCTTCAATGAATGCAAACAATACTTTCTGCCAAACATATAGTATCTCAAGTCATTTTAGTGTGGAGGGTTCATCATCATCATCAGTTTAATATGGACGGCTCATCATTATCATCATCATCGTATCGGGCCACTTGAGGCGATGGGACGAGTGCGCCGCGTAGCGTCGATACCTACACA
Organism: Dermacentor andersoni; assembly: GCF_023375885.2. Lineage (NCBI taxonomy): Eukaryota > Metazoa > Arthropoda > Arachnida > Ixodida > Ixodidae > Dermacentor > Dermacentor andersoni. Next base: position 101,982,928 of record NC_092820.1, read on the forward strand.
TTTTGCACAGCAGTTCCGTTATATTCCACCAGGGGTCCTGAAATGTAGCAGTTACATATAGCAGTTGCATGCTGCAGGAAGCTTGACCTCGTTAACTGAAGCTGGCTAGGTGGATATTCTAACGACCACGTTTCGAAGGGGATGCCACTAAATCATCATCATCATCATCATAAATGTAGCCGCAGCTCGCCGTCGACGCCGGGCGGACAGTTCAGACCGTCCTCGTAAAAACGACGAGAATAGACTTCAATCTTTATTTTGCATTCATTCATTTACACAAAAAAAAAAAAAGACGAACGCTTGGACAAGAACTAAATGCTGCTTTTTTGCATCTTGACAAGGTTCTTGCCCGTATTCATGACAACGGGGACATAATAAAATAAAGTTTGTACTCTTTAGTGTGTGCGATGTACAAATGTGTAAGTGAACGCGTGTAAGGCGAAATGTACAATCAGTGATACAAAGCAGTGTGTTAGTCAGTACAAATGACATATAAGAATATACAGTATAATGTACAATCAGCGATACAAAGCAGTGTGGTTAGTCAGTACAAGTGACATATATGAATATACAGCACACGACAGAAATACATAGTTATTTTCAATTGCTGAAAAATTTATCATATAACGTTCTCTCAACTCACGGAATCATAGATAGCAAATGAAGGTGTGCATAAATGTCTTGCAGGTTACATCCTATACGCGGACAGGTCATCAAAACGTAAAACCGCTTAATTAAAGGAAGTAAGCAGTGACTTCCCGTAGCCAAACGAACGTTTAAAAATAATTACTCAGTTTCAATTCACCACCAACACCTAGCAGTGCCCACGTGGTGCCGAAAATGGTGCACCTGCGGAGTCCCTACTCCAGCTTACGCTGTGACTGTGCTGCGTGTGCCGCGCAGGCCTGTGACGTTTACAGCGAAGCTGTTAAGGGCTATTTTCCTGTCCGTGTGTCGACACAAAACTCGAGCCTTCTCCTTCGGCGTCCGCGTCAGACGCCAGCTGCCTTCGTGTCGTCGAGTAGGCGCCGTGATTGACGCGGCCCGGCTAGAATAAAACGTCGTCGTATCGCCAGCCAGTCGTGCGTGTCGTGCGTTCCGCGACTCTGCGGTCGCGCCAGAGCTCCTATCAGTGGCCCTTCGGAGTCAGGATGGCTCTGCCGCGTACCGTTCGTTCTCAGGAAGAAGAGCGGGAACGCAAGGAGCAGGCGACTTGGCCAGACACGCAAATGGGCGCGTAATCGTCGTGAAAGCGCTCACGCCGCCGAACGTACAGCCGGCAGCGTAACGTCCAGTGGTTCGGAAGCCGTAGGCGACGACGAGGCCGTTGACCAAATACGGCGACGGCGGGCCAACGCCACGGACGACGAACGTGCCACCGAAGCCAAGCGCAAGCGCGAGGCGCTTCAACGGCAAGCCGCCACGCCGTTGGAACAGTTCCCGGGTGCGACGGCGACGTTCCGCAGAGAGTTCGTGAAGAACCCGTTCCACGCCACATCTATATATGTTGATTCTTTAACATTCCAGTAACAAATTACGCAATCAGACCCCCATGGTCATATATGCAACAGTCACAATATTCATATACAACTTTCACAACACAGAGCTCCGCTGGTCTTCCATCTTCACCAGAGCGGAAGGGCTCACAGGGTATTTTTTCATCCATTTTCATTTCCATCAATTTATCATTTCTTTAATTCAATTAGTAAGTACAAGTAATTTCCCCTGTGCGGTCTTTGGTGTCTTTGTTTGTTGGCTTCTTATTACACGATCAAAAAAAATCGGGCTGTTCGGTTCCCTTTCTTGAGGTTTATTACATTACGAGAGTCCCGAATCCGGCAACATTGATGCCTTTAGGTAGCATGTGTAGGTTTATTCACATGTAACAGTATATACACCGTACCTTCAAGCCACATCGAAAAAGGCATACACGACATCAAATATTTTTATTAGTTTTTTAGCTTGCTGTTTTGTAAGCTTTCCTGAAGGCGAGTCATTAGAAAGCAAAACTTTCCGCCCCAAAATGCACATGGAAAAACAGTCGTAGAGACGTCATTTCTAGCCGAAAGCAGTTTTGGGAAAATAAATTCTCTATTCATTCAATCCATTATTCCTAGGACATCTTTTCTTAGGACATCATACTGCTTATCCTATCAGAAGATCTGGCAGCTGCTTCTGCGCAAGCGACCAAAAATTTGCTTCAACAGGTATGCGAATTATGCATAACACATTATATTGGCTAAGGTTCGGCTTTATGACCCCTGATGGCCCCTGAATTATCAAGCCTGATGTAGGCTATTTTCGTGCGCTCAAGTTATTTGAATACTTTGAAGAAAAGACTACTTGTTTAACAAAAAGAAAGTATCACCATGTCAAAGACAAATCAACCGAGCTGAAGCAAGATACTCGTCTGGAGCGTCACTATACTAAACGTCTTCACGCTTGAGCGCCCATTATGGTACCACATATATATATATACATACATACATATATATATATATATATATATATATACCCAGAAATAAGAAAACCAAAGCGCCCGATTTTTATGCTCATTATAAGGAGCCAACAAACATTGCTGGCTACTTATAATATAATCAATAAAAATTGCCTGGACGCTTAAGCTTCTCTTTTAAGGGTGGAACGCGATAGCTCCCAAAAATTCCTGACTGCTTTTCACGTTGCCCGGCAACTGCAGTTCATGTAATCGGAACGTTTACCGCGAAACGCGGCTGGCGAATGCAATGCACGAAGGCAAGCTCTCTGTTGGAATGGCGGCCTCTTGCGCGGGTCGATCTCCTGTTATTCTTTCGCACATTTAATATTTCAGTCTGAGAAGAGCTAACATAAAGATGTGCGCTGTCGGTGTTTTTTTCTTCCAATACATTTGTTTGGGGGCTGCCATTCTCAATATACCGAGGAAGACAAGTTGTGAGCAACTTTAATGGTAGAAGAGTGGTTGGGCGTCCGAATTTGGTTCTGAATTTCTTTGCCGAAGCGACGTCCGACGATGGACGCCGGTCACGGGACGCCTGACGACGAGGGCGCATTTTCTGCGACTCGAAGCTCTTAAGGCTGTGGCATTAAAATCGGGCGCCTAGGTTTTCTTCTTGTTCATATATATATATATATATATATAAATATTACTTCGACCTAATAATTGAAATAAACAAACGATAAAGGAAATGGAAGTGTATAAGAAGACAACTGGCAGCTGGTAGGATGCGAACCCGCAATGACTTTCATCCACTCGCATTTCTATTGATTTTCTTGAAATTCGTTAACTTCAATTAAATGTGCAAGTAATTACCCTGTGCTGCCCTTGGCGTCTTTCTTTGTTGGCTTCTTATGATATGGCTAATAAAAATAAATTGGGCCCCTCGGTTTCTTTTCTTCGCGTTCATATGTATATATACATACATTACTCCGACCTAATAATTGAAATAAACAAACGATAAAGGAAATGGAAGTGGATACAAAGACAACTGGCAGCTGGTAGGATGCGAACCCACCATGACTTTCATCCACTCTCATTTCTATTGATTTTCTTGAAATTTGTTACCTTCAATTAAATGTGCAAGTAATTACCCTGTGCTGCCCTTGGTGTGTTTCTTTGTTGGCTTCCTATGATATGGCTAATACAAGTTGGGCCCCTCGGTTTCTTTTCTTCTCGTTCATATATATATATATATATATATATATATATATATATATATATATATATATATATATACATATACATATATATATACATATACATACATATGTATACATACATTACTCCGACCTAATAATTGAAATAAACACACGATAAAGGAAATGGAAGTGGATAAAAAGACAACTGGCAGCTGGTAGGATGCGAACCCACAATGACTTTCATCCACTCTCACTTCTATTGATTTTCTTGAAATTTGTTAACTTCAATTAAATGTGCAAGTAATTACCCTGTGCTGCCCTTGGTGTCTTTCTTTGTTGGCGTCTTATGATATGGCGAATAAAAATTGGGCCCTTCGGTTTCTTTTCTTCTCGTTCATATATATATATATATATATATATATATATATATATATATATATATATATATATATACATATATATACATATATATATATGTGTGTGTGTGTGTGTGTGTGTGTGTGTGTGTGTGAACGTAAGGCAGGGGAACGATAGCGGGCGAAAATGCAACTTCTTCGGTATAACGTGTCAAATCTCCTTACGAATTGAACTACGGTGATGTTTGCTTTCATGTCCATGTTATTGGGTATTTACGTATCGCTATGGGAACATCTCTGGGAGCATTAGCTGGCACCACTCATGGACAAGGCGGTGGATGAGCAGTATCCTTTATAACCACGCACGTCACCTAGTAAGTGAGTTTAGGAGAAGAGAACTGGCCAATGAACTCGTGTTACCTCACTTACAGCAAAACGAAAAAGGTAAACGAGTATATACAACCCGGGACATGCCTGAACAAACAAAGAAATCAAGGAAACCAGACGAGCAGATATAAATTCAAACACGCCTAAGTGTTATTCACCTACTAGCACCTATCCCTAATTAGGGAAAATATTCGCGAATTCGGCATTGTATATTTTCGTTCACGTATGCCATTACAGATTCAGTGGTAAGTGAGCGCACAGTTGTACCTTGTTTAATCGTACCTTGTTTTTCATTAAGTATATTAGGAAAACATTTAACGAATTGGATATAATGTCTGAGGACCTCGTTGTCCGGAGACCTGGCCTCAAGCACGCTGAACGGCAGTACGCTCGAACAAGGGAGAGCAGCGCGTCTTACGCTGTCGTTTATACCAGCAAGGAGACGAGCTCCGCTGCCACCTGCCCTTGGTCACCGCACTTCGTTTTTTTTTTTCTTTTTCGTCGTGTCAGCTATTTCTTTGCTCTTATTAACACTTCGGCCGGTATAACGTAAAAGTATTGCAATCTATTCTTATTCAAAATCGACCATTATCTCTCGGTGGTAGGTCAGAATGGTCCGAGTCCAGGCCACATGGGCGGGTGCCACGCCCAAATGGGCGGAGCACGAGCTATTTGGACCTATCAGGCATGACTAATGGCCGATTTGGAAAAAAAAACACATCGGGATACTTTTTATGTTATACCGGCCTTGATCGATCTAATCGATTCCTCGATTCTTGTCAACATTTCCACTTCCTAATTTGGAATACCATCAGCGTCACCCAACACCTAGGCTTACGAGATGCGTTGCTCCAGCGCAACTTAGCTTCGAGTTTAAGTAGGCTCCAGGAAGCATTCGATAATCCAATGAGAACTTGTGGTAGCAGCGTGCGGGGATTTACCACTCAAGTGAAGGAGCAAGGGCTGCACCAATGTCGTCTTCGTTTCTTTCACATTGGCGATTGCAGTAGCACATTTCACTGCGCTAAACACGACATTCGGTGCTTTCTGAAGCTTCACAGTAGACAATACAAAACGTTGCAACCAGAAGGAAGCTAACAAGAAACGAAGGCTTACCCATCAGCAACGCCACGAGCAGCACAGCCGTAACGACACCTTGTTCCCACAGCATGATTGCAGCTTGTTCTGGCGCGCCCTATACAAGACAAATTGATCTCCGGCCACACCGTGCTCACCATTTTATTAGGCCCCCTTCTATCGTGAGGAAAACTGAGGAATAAAGCCATCTTCAACTAAAAAAAAAGAAACGAAGCTTACCATACAAAGCGCCAGAAATGCAGGCGTAGCTTGGCTTCGACCAGCTTATGGTATTTAGTATGCAACACCGCTGCTTCTTCCTGCGGTCACGAGGGTGAAAGTAATGAACGAAGAAAACAAAGAAGAAAACCTGCACCAACGGTGGTTCTTATCTGCATTCGAGACGCCCGTGGAAATGGTAAAAACACTATAGAATGTTTTTCTTTCTTGTATGAACAGATATCGCAGTCCAGCTTGCACGTACGTTCGCACTGGCGCAAGCAAGCGCGTTCTGGCTAAGCTACTACAAGACTGCGCGCCGGATATTGCATACACTTAGTCGCTGCATGAACTAGCTGTAGAACACACATTTTTGCATCCTCAGTTTCCCTTGACCGTTGGCAGTGATCTTATGCATAACAATATCTGGTCTGTGCTACTCTTCTGCATCAACATACTTAACATCCCGAAAGAAGAATTCGTCACCCGCACTAGAAAGGCGTTGATCCCAGATTGGCTCCTCGAAGTATAGGTCAAATTTTTCTGCGACTACGATGGCTCAGCTTCTTTTTGGGAACTCCGCGCGGGTTCACTTGTAGCTTCTTGCTATCGGATGGATGAGAAACTTTTCTTTCATGAATATTCCTCCTAGATAACTACGCTGCTGGAAGGAATAATCAAATCGGGGTACTGAACGTCCCACTGCCTGTCCATAAATTTATAGAAAATGCGGGGCACTCTAGTACTGAGAATACCATGAGTACAACTAGGAGTCTGCGTGTGTCACTTTGATGAATGGCTGACGGGCTGAGCTTCGAAAACGCCATTACACTCGGATCACTGGAGACGATGTGCTGCTTCAATTCGCGTCAGTAAATGGAAGGTAATGGATGAGTTAGGATAGTTAAAACACGAAGCTATCTAAACAAAAGCTATGGAAGTTGCGTTGCTGTTTTCAAAGTAAAAATATTTAATGGGCTCGTTGTAACGCTTCCATTAACGGCAATTGTGGAATGCAGGCGGGTGGATAAAGGGCAAATTTGCAATTTCACGAAAATATTAGTGCTGTGGCGTTTCAAAGCATAGTCGTTCTGAGTGTCTAATGAAATATCATGTAAGCTCCGTAAGACCTACATTCATTTTATCAACGCAATTAGTACAGTGTGACCTAGACCTGAACTGCCTTGTGGACTGGTATGGCGCCATTATTCATGGAGTGCATGATGCGCCCGCTAAAAAGAAAAGTGAGTGGCGCACCCGTCCTATGCAGGTGACTGGCGACGTGAGGGCGATTATATAGCCTACTGTGCTACTATAGGTGCGTAATTAGTTATCATGCGTAATTATGATTCTTAGGGTGGGCGAACTAACGAGATAGAGACATGATTGTGTGGCATATTGTGTGAGATCGAAAATCCTGTGAGAGCGCAAGGATGGCCACCTGAGAAAGGATCGAGTCTCCCTGGGGGTCCCCCAAGTGGCCATCATGCAAATGCACTTTTGTGGCCGCGAGGGCCACGTGCGTCTCAAGTTGTGCTTGTGCGCAAGCTCCCTGGTCAACTCCATGGTAGTCGGCAACCTGTGCTACGAGGCGTCCTTCGGCGCACTCTACATTTGTGTCCAATGTACACATAGAAAAGCTTACTGGAAACTCCTGGATTACTTCCAAAGCACAGCAAAGAAGTGTGATGAAGTGCTAATCTCATTACCGTCGACAGTCATCTTTCTCATCGACCCCCCGTACTGCTTATTGCGGACACAACAAGCTGCTACCCGAGTGGGCATCAAGGAGGTTCATTGGAGACCGGCACATGCCGATTGTCATATACCCAGTGACAAAAGCTTGCCCGACGGTTGGCGTAATTGAAGCCGGCCCCCGATGCTCTAGCCAATAGACGAGGGGTCTGCAAACAATTTGGGCGGAGGGCTGGATTGGTGACTAGGGGTGATGTTGAGGGCCAGACATGGTGAATCACGTAACAACTGCAGTGAGAATAAAGCAGTGAAGGTTAGTAAAGTAACGGTAACGGATTAGTAAAGTACAAATTATATAAGCTTAGTAATTAGCAATGTAATCGTACTGCGCGTAGATGAAACAATTTATTGCCATTATTTACGTATTTCTTTTAAGAAATTTATTATTCTAATTACCTTATTTGCACACATATAGCGGGAGGTTTCTTTCTTTTTCGAGTGAAATGTTTTGCCTTCGAACGCGCCTCGCGTTATATTCGGAATCGTGACTCGAGCATAATGTGTCGTCATTTATTATTTTTCACTTGTTTTCTCTAGCGTTTCAAATAGAAGTTGTAAGTGTACATTTCGTGCCATCCTTCGTTTTTCGATTTAGATGGCTGTTAGTGGTGCGTCAATGTGATTACGGCGCAATAATCGCAACCGTTTAGAATACGATCGGCGCTGTTGTGCAGGCGCGTCACGCGAGTCTTCTAGGTCGCATGATAGATCACCGCGCCATCCGTGAAAGGCTTCGCTGTGTTCGATTATGTGGCGAGCACCTCTGTCGTGCTGCCTGCCAATAACCCTTGTATCATGAAAGACGACGTCGTGCTGAGTGCGAAAGACGTTAACAGTGGGAAAGCGTCTACTCATTTTGCAAGCACTTGTCCTTTCACTTTGCTTTGCGATGGTAGTTCGCAGTAACACTGAATAAAGCCTTGCGGGCTTCCCCTTTTATGGTCATTTCCTGCTACTAAGCGGGATCACTTCGCACTATAATCGTAACTTTTCTTTTTCTGAAAGGCTGGAGGTCCATCTAGCGTTACATTCGCGATCGCGTCAAGTGCGCGGAAATATGGCGAAAATACGCCCAACACACATCAACGCCCAAGACACATCAACCCCGTGCGGAAAAGGAACTGTTGTCCTTCAGGTCTGCGCACTCGAAGATTGTGAAAATAGGTATTGCGTCGTCATGCATAGAATTGGCTCTTAAGAGTTCGTGTGTGCACAAGATGCAAGAAAGTTTTCATAATCAGATCAGCCGACTTTTGGCAGCTGGGTTCCCTATGTCGCTTTTGACTGCCGTGGTTGAAGCTCTGATCCAGAGAAGAAAAACCGCACGAAGGCTGGCCGCCGGACGTGAAGGCCTGCGGTGGTCCCTTATATGCATAAGGTGACCCATCATCTCAAGAAAGTTGCTTGCAGGCATGGTGTTCCTTTGGAAATTTTTGCGCCAAACAAGCTTTCAAAGCTATGTTCCCGCACCTGCGGAGAGAGCAGAGGAGGATGCCAAATTCGGCATGGTGCCTCATACGTGTCGTGCGCTGTCGGCGTGGTTTATGGCATTCCATTCTCATGTGGTAAGACATACGTTGGCCAGACAGGGCGTTGCGTCAATGAGCGACTCAGGGAACATGCGCAAAAAGTAAACAAAAATGTAGATAAAGGAGCGCACATTGTTGCGCATATAAACTCTTGCAGCAATTGTGAGGCGCGACTTGATCGCACGTTAATTCTTGGAAAAAGCAAGAATGAACATGAGCGGCTTGCCTTGGAGGCTTACCACATAAAAATACCAGGCAATAATTGCATTAGTGACACATCTTTCTCCCTGCACCCATCAGAATTTGAATTCCTACGTTTGCGTATACGATAAATTGGCTGATGTCAGTAATGTATTCTCTGCGCCTGCGCGGATGTGTGGCCTAGGTATTTATATGCATCGACGACGAAAGGAAAAAAAGAAGTTGTTAGTCAGCGCCAGTGTGTGTCGTGTCTTTCTTTTTGTGGGTTGTCTTAGGTGTTTGCGCTGTAACGTTAGGTTCAGAAGTAAATCACTTGACCCGTGGGCGTGCGTGCAATTTTGAGCTGTTCCCTGGGCCACACAAGACGATATTTAAGATGAAGCTATGCAAGTGGTGAGTAATCCTTGTACAGACACTTCATTGCACATACGTATATAAACGACAGCCGTTCAGTTCCCATCCTTGTCTTGTTTATATGTATGTGCAAAGAAGTATCCGTACAAGGATTACACACCATTTGCATAGCTTCATCTTGATTCATTATATATGTATATAATATTTGCACAATGATTACTCGCCTGCGAGACGCTTCTGATCTAAAATAAGCCAAACAAACGAGCAATAGCTCACAGGGGCTAGCGCAAGCAGGTACACGTGCCAGGCGTAAACACGTTTCGCTATCAAAAGTGCCAGAATATGGAAAGGCGAAGGAGACGACCAGTTCTTCCTGTAGGTGCTCTTGAAAGCAGACTCGATAAAAAAAATCGAAAGAATCAAAATACGCAGCTCTAACGCATATGTTAGATTCTACAGGAAAATCCGAGTTCGTGAACCTCTTATTTGGATGTTATAAACTTGAGAGCGTTGTATACAATTGTCTTAGTCATTATTGTAGTTCTGTACATCGGGTAATTTTCTGCAATATTTATGCACAATACGTCCTGTAGAACGCGCAAGGTTATGCAATATTTATCCGCGAGAGCGATCCCAACTTTCATCTAGATGGCGCAATCTTTAGGCTTGCGCACTACATTGTTCACAAGCTACACTGACAGTCAACCAAAAAGTTCATGCGGACGCCCAAGGGGAGACGGCGACATACTGAAATCCCGAGAACGAAGGTGATGTTCTCTCGATGCTAATCTTCTCTCGATTAGCATCGCGAGAAGATTTTTGAAAGGCGATGCGTGCAGAGAGAATCGAGGCTCTAGATTCAGTAGTATTCACCCTTTTAATTCCGGCACATATGCCCTAATAGAAACCGGAGCGCGGTCACGTGCCTTTGCGGTCACGTGTTCCATTCGACAAGACACCAGAAGCAGCGACGCTAAGCAAGGTTTCGCAGGGCTTGTAAAAAAAAATTTTTTGCTTTAAAAAAAATAAAATGTAAACGCGTACGACGCGTCTGGAGTCTAGCACTACGAAGCTTATTTGCCGTTACTTTGGGCCGCATGCAGGCGGGAATGAAAGAACGAGCTTCGAAACTCTAGAGACACTGTTATGTCTAATTATGTAACTAGGCGGAATGCAATCAACGATCTCTCTCCAAGCGACGGCAAACAGCAATTCCTCGGTTATGTCTAGCTACGTAACATTTGTATATCTTTCAATCTGGGTAAACGAGAAGAAAGGGGATTAACCGAGGGGCCCGATATGCATTAGTCATATCACAAGAAGCCAACAAACACTGACACCAAGGACAGTGTTTGTTTGTGTCAGTGTGTGTTGGCTTCTTATCATTTTTCAATCTGGGTGCATGATAGTTTGGACAGCCTGTATAAGTTGAGTTGTCTATGCCAACTGCTATTTCAAGTTATTTTGTTGAATCGCAGAAACGAGACCGCGTTAAATGCAAGCTCTATCGCGCATTTCTGGAAGCCCACTAGGAGGTCTCATATTTATTAGCCCTTTATTTGACTTTGACTATAATAAGTCGTTGTCACGTAATTAAGAAATCTTCGGAGTATAACCAACCTCTGTATGGCTTTTATAGATTGCGAAAATGCATTTCATTCACTAGAGGTACCAGCAGTCATGAAGACACTACGTACTCAAGGCGTACAGGAGGCATACGTGAATATATCGGGAAATATCTATAAAGATTCCCCAGTTACCTTGGTTCTTCACAAGCAAGTGGAAAATTACCTATCAAAAAAGGGGTCCGGCAAGGAGTCACAATTTCTGTAATGCGATTCACTGCATGAGTGGAATAAGTATTCAAGCTATTAGACTGGGAAGACTTAGGAGTAACAATGAACGGTGAATACCCCAACAAACTTCGGTTTGCAGACGGCATCGTCCTGTTCAGCAACACTGGCGATGAATTGCAACAAATGATTGAGGACCTTAACCGAGATAGTAAGAGTTAATAAATTAATATGCAGAGGACAAAGGTAATGTTAAATAGCCTGTCAAGGGAACAATAATTATGGTCGTCAGTCTGCCTCTGTAATCTGTGCAGGGGTACATTTATCTAGGGCAATAACTCACAGGGGACCCTAAGCACGAGAATGAAATTGCAGGCAATTCCACCATGTGGGTTTCCGCAGAACTTTTACGTCAATAATAAAATTGGTTGCAGTGCATATGGCAAGCATTGCCAAATCTTGAGTTGAAGCTTACCATTGTCGTCGAAATGGAAAGCGTAAAATTACTGCATTTCAATAGTGCTAACATATAGGGCAGACACTTGGAGTTTAACAAAGGAGCTCGAGAACAAGTTAAGGACAGCGCAAAGAGAAATGGGACGAAAAATATTAGGCGTAACATTATGAGACAGGAAGAGGATGGCGTGGACTACAGAGCAAGCGGGGATAGCGTATATTCTAGTTGGCATTAAAAGAATAAATGGAGCTAGGCAGTCCATGTAAAGTGCAGGGTAGAAATCCGATGGAGCACTACAGTTACGCAATGTGCGTCAGTGAAGGTAAGTGCAGTCGAGGACGACAGAAAATAAGGCAGGATGATGAAATGAGGAAATTTGCAGGCGCACTTTGATATCGGCTAGCGCAAGGCAGGGGCAATTGGAGATTTCAGGGAGAGGCCTTTGACCTGCATTGGACATAAGAAATGGACTGATTACGATGATAACGATAGTGATTATTAATTCGTTAAATGCAAATTCAAATCATTTGAAGACGCTCAAACGTGCTCAATGCAAATTTTCGGAAATGACACCTCGTGGTGACTCAATCTTCGGCAGTCGCTCTTACTTGGCTCGTGAACAGTTAGGCCGAAGTCAACAACTAGGCTAGCCCTGCACAGTAAGATAAGCTGCTGAAAAGGCAAGCCCACATAGTCGGCCGACTCCACATATCACAAGCATGAAAAAATCACTAAAACCAATTTTTGTTTCTCTTCAAATAACGTATGCCAAACCTAAGCACAGCATGTTTCCAAAAAAGGTATTGAAATATACTGAAACAACGTCACTAAGAGCATGACCGAGTGCTTGTTTCAGACAGCTTTCGCAGTGCGTACAGTTTATGCGAAAGAGCTAGCGCTAAGCGTTAGCGCTTGCATAAAGGGGCCAAACTGACGATACTATAGCATAATCTTCACTTCCATGTTCAGTGTTACGGGTACAACACTTCTCAAACCCAATGCAACACGCGGAATGAGCTGACGCCCATTGAGCTGAGGTGAGCAAAGAGGTTGACCTAAAGAGTGCTCGGTGGACTGAAGAGCGAGTGGACTGGCGACTGCTGGCGCTGATGGCACGGAAGCGAAGTCGGTGGCTCAAAATTCCGAACAGGGCTTGCGCCGCACTATACTTCGGCGTTTCTTCGGCTATGTAAACGGATTCAGGGAAACAGCGCGTGCCTGGCCATGGGAAAAGCGTTCGTCATCCCGTGGTTTGCAGTGAAAACTTTTAAGGGGATCCCCTCTAAGCGACGGCGTTAACATAAGTGCGATGCGGAAAGAAGTTGGATCTCCAGAAATGCGCCCTACGATAGTGTTCGACTGGACTGGACTGGACTTAGACTGTGTATATCTAAGACTCCCAAGCGTGAATTCGAAGGCTCCGTGTACGGCCATTTGCTATGACAACAAACAACAGCACCGGTACATAAGTTGGGGCTCACATGCCGATCTATTTCTTATAGGGAGCGTACAAAGGCAGGAGTGATCGGTAACCTAAGAAAACCAATAATTGTTGTTGTTGTGCCGTGGGAGAGATACCTGACGAGTCAGGCAGCACTTAACGACTTTTGGGAAAGACTGCGTCCAAGCTCAATACTAAAGATCAGCAGCTGAAACACCAGACCAAAGGACATATTCTGTGAAAGGAGAACTGTCACTCGATTGGATGTTACTGTGCATTCTAGTATTGAAAAATAAGATCCAACTTTTTAGGAGGACACACAAAATGCGGAGAATAAAGATACGTACGCCTGTATAATTGTGCACTAGTTATCTAGTTCTGTATACTTGATTCTGTTGTTTGCTTGTCCTTTTGTCACCTTTGCTGTGCCTTGTAAAAGGGGGCACGAACCCTCGTCAAGCGGACTAGTTTCCACTTTTTGTTCCTGCATCCTTCCAAATGTTCGCTTGGAAAGATAAACATGATTTGATTTGGTTTGATTCGATCTTACCAATACGCACGCATGTTTGGAATAGTCTGAGCCGAGCTTAGCAGAACAGAAGCAGTGTAGCGAATAGCAGTCTCGTAGCATAAATTGAACTACGTATAAGACTACCTTATAGCAGTCATGTCAAGCTTCACAAATCTAACTACACCTTTCGAAGAAGAGTAAAGCGAAAGAACAGACGCGGTATTGTCCGAGACGGGAAGCATCGATTGCGACAGCAAATTAGGTGAGAGCTATACGAAGTAAGGATCACAGTTTTCTCAGCCGTATACATATGTAAACAATAGCTTACTAAATAAATTAACAAGCACGCCGTCACGCGTGCACGAGCAAGCATGAACACCTCTCACTCGATGACCGTGCATACTCGCTGTCAAAATGCTGTAGTGAGGACGTGCGACAGCAGCAATGAACGAATTGACCTTCGTGCTGCCTCTCGTATTCAATGCATACTTGGGCATACTTGGGCAATGCATACTTGGGCGCGGGGGAGGAGCGTAGGCGGTGGTGCACTGGGTTCACCTCCTCTGGCAGTTGCTACGGGCTCTGTGCGCGCAACGGTTGCACCGGGTTCGCCTGGCAATCGAGAGGCAGAGCGCCGAGCGATAAAGATGGAAGGGCAATGCAAGCGATGACAGGCCGAGCGCAAGTGGACCGACCCCGGAGTCGTCAGCAAGCGCCGGGCACGAGCTGAACCCGACCGACAGAAGGGGCGGGCTAGGCGTGTCCAGGCGACTCACGAAGAACGTGCTGGGCGGCTTGCGACAATACGGGTGTGTCAGGCAAGACGAGTCAATATGGATGCTGTTGCGGAGTTTTTACGCTATGCCATCTTGCCTGACACAGCCGTATTGTCGCAAGCCGGCATAGCGTAAAAACTCCAAACAGCACCCATACGTTTGCGCATGATCCGCGTTCACGAAATGAAACGTCACTACAATTTATATAGAGCAAACGCTGCCCAAATAGGACACAAAAGAAGATACTAAAGTTGGTGGTGTCAAACTTAAGCACCAGCGCTAGGATTTCGGTGCGAAATTCGGGAAGTGTAACTTTGAGCCATATTTTCTCCTCGAGTAATCAACTTAATATTGCGAAATTGCGGCAAATAGAGTTTCGAAGAACTATTTGATCAGCCTACACTGATATGGCGTTTCTATGCAGTGTCCCTTTAAAGTCGCGTTTCACCACCTTCACATATCACGGCCATTATGCTTCGAACAACCTCCCTAAAATGCAGCACACTTGTTGCGCCCCACGTAATCGGCATAGTCAGTAACTTGTTTCCCGAGGTAGGGTGATGACCGGGCTTCGAACGAGCGCTCCGTACGTCTGGTTACCCGGTAACGTTGCGTAAAGCAGAAAACAAGCGTCGTCACCTCAGGCTACGAAGATTGCGGTTAAGCGTAGCGATGCCCGCATCCTGGCACTGCAGCGATTACTCGTACTGAGGGGAGGACGGCGGTGAAGGCCGTTTTAAGGCACGTGGTCTTAGGTTTGAAAAGCTGGCGATGTCGAAAACAGCAAAAACATTTTCTCCGCAAAGAGCGCAATGTTCGCTTTTGCATGGCGCTAAGAAGAAAAACATAGTGTAAAACTAGAGAGCGTATCGAGTTAGCAAACGCAGTCGTATGGTTAAAGTTGGCCCCACGGCACTAGACAGTGGCTCCATGGCGCCGAGTAATATTGTTGTAATGTCAACCAGTGTGCCTATAATGCGAAGCACGTCGTACCTTTGCCGCCTGCGCCCGGTGCAAGATATTTGAAAACACGCTTTAGAGCGCTACGTTCAAGATACGTCGTGCGCGTGGGCATCCATATTTATCTAACACGAAGCTTTTTTCTTTTTTTTCAGGTGAAGTTTGTATTGGCTCACAATTTTCGGTGGCAATGTTGTAACAAAAAAAAACAGAGAAAAGCGGTTGCTCCCATAGCAGAGAAGCTGCGGAAAAGTGCACTCAATAGGGCAGTTTGATTGGTTGTGCGTTCCCACCACGTGCGGAACCGATCAGAGCCGTTTTGCTTCCGCCGGGGAGGAGCAAAAGGACCGGAAAGGACTTCGCGTGCGCTGCGCCGGCTTTGTTTTTGGTCTGTTTAGTCCCTGCATATGGATGAGACGGACACGCGTTGTGCGTTCCCCTGAGAAACAGGCAGCCTTCGACGAGCGGCGGCGAGAACTCGCCCTTGAAAGAACTCGCCGCCTGCGCACCGATCCAGCCGTTAAGAGCTAAATACAGACCGACGTAGTGTGTGCGTCACGTTGACGAATGCTTCCAGTAGACTGAAAAGAACATCAAGCATTTGTCGCGGTTTGAAGCATATGCCCATCATAAAAACACTGCACGCAATCTTTCGCCGTCTTCGATAATTTCTCATAAATGTGGAGAGGAAAACGGCGCCGTGGGAGCTCAACTGGTAGAGCGACCAGTTGTGCTTGTGTGTGTGCGCGTGCATCTGTACGTGTGTGCTTGTATGCGTGTGAGTGCGCGCGTGTGCTGTCCATGCCGACCCCTACTCCTTTAAAGTGCACAAAAGAAAGCACATTAGGTGCGCCTGCCTGAACGCAACTCTGTTAGTGTTTTGTGGATACACAGTAGGACGTCTAATCCTTATTGTCGCTTTTTTATGGAATTTTGTCCATTGTAAGAGCTGCCATTGAATACAAGAGATTTCCGGCTTCTAATATGCAGCTGAAAGAAAATATATAAACAAGAGCTAGCGTCGTCAAACAAATGTTTAAAACCCTGTGTAGCAAATTCGGTATGACTGGACTCTACATGAACTGGAAAAAAATATGAGCAGTTGAAGTCTGCATAGATCTAGAGGTAAACGCTCTCATTCGCCTTCAATTAAGAATGCTTTATACGTATCGCTCTTTGCGTATTAGGCACTCCCCATACGCGCTGCTACGTGTCCGCAATATTACCCGATCTGAACGGGTTACTCACCTTCACAAAGCCGATAAAATTCTATGAGCGCAGAAGAGATTTGTTGCTAATAATTTTCGCTACTTGCACGACTCGATGCAGAGACAAAGCACACGTCAACTAGCGACTGGCCGAGAAGGGAAGCGTTTCGCGCCGATTCATGCATGCGCACAATGGTCGGACAAACGCGAGAAAGAAGGTCTCGTGAGGCGGGCTTTGCTCCGTCTGTCCGTAGCTGAGCTGCACTACGCGGCAGTGAATAAATGCTCCGAAATAAGCCGGTTCCCTGCAGGTCGGCTCTCGCGGCACCGCACGAAAGCGTTCGGTTCATGACTGAGAGGCTGTCTGTACGAAGAGCATGTCCCATAAAAAAGCTTTTTCTCTTTTTCCAGTGTGTTAGCATTAGAAGTGTCAAAGTGGAAAAAAGTGCATGTGTCAAGCGTGAGAAGCACGTAAACAACATGGCAGAGGCAGAGAAGGGATGGCAGAGCTGAGAAGAGCGTAGTGTGTCGGTATACGAGGTGTCCCACGTAACTTGAGCCAATTACTAAATATACGCAAACGCCACGTAGCTGGACCGAACAGAAGTAATATTGTTTGCCTTCGCTTGGAGATGCTCAGGTAATTTTTCGGTTCATTCAGAACTAATTACATAATTAGCATTAATTAGATAATCAACTTCTCAAACATTAATATTAGCGAAAAGTGTCAATGAGAAAATTCTAGATCAACACGACACAACTCCCGATACAGTTTTCTGTCGCTCATTACGTGCTACACAAAAGTTTTTTTTTTTTTTCCGAGCATGAAAGGAGCCCGCAAACACAGGAAAAATTGCCACGCAGCTGGCCGTTCTAGGCACTTTGCATGCATTCGCGGGCTACTTTGACGTTCGGAAAAACACTCTTTTGTAGCACAAATGGCGCTCATGTCTCGTCACTTTCGTCGACCCAGTAGTTTGGCAGCTAGCTATAAGGAGCGGAGATTATACTGCATATAACTTACGACCTTTCAAAGGGTTATTGTGTTAAAGAACCCGTCATAAAGCCGTTATATAAAAAGGAAGCAACCACCTATCGACAAAATTACGTCGTCCTTTGCTTCGATTCATGGTTCCTTCAATTAGGAATGCTTTGCGACTTGGGAATAACGAACAGTCAGCAACCGTCTTAGCTTAGCGTCAAGACCCGCTGCGTTCCTTACTCTGCGAGATTGCCTCCGCGTACAAGCGGAGGAGAAGCGTGTCATCGAAACAGCGTATAATTGTAACTCAGTAAAGAAATACCGATGTTTTCTTTTTTTAATTACTTCCGCGCTTAGCGTAGTCTAGGAGTCGTGAGCGACGCAAACGCGCTCTTTCAGCGGCGTCAGCGTCAGTCTCCCAGGCTGTGCAGCACCCGCACGCCCCGAGCCTTGCACACGCGTTGCACGCCTTTGACGAACGAGGTGACGAAGCGTTCCAGGTAGAGGGGCTGCTGCGGCCACAGCCAGCCGTCCACAAAACCCATGTGGCCGCCGCGCGGCGTCACAACGGCAGCCACCCAGGGCGAGCTGAGGATCTCGTCTTCGAGATAGGCGCGGCCGGGGTTCAGCGTGTCGTCCGCCGACACCAGGAACACCAGGGGACGCTGCACCGTGCCCAGGCGTCCCTGCACGCACGGGCGAGGTCGCGCCCAGCTTGTGTCAGCTCGGCGCGTGTCCAAGCGAGGTAGCGCGTGACGACCTCCTACAAGTCGCGTTCCCGACCCATCAATTCCGGTTTTATGACCAATAACGCGGGGCTTGCCATCGACAGGAGTTACACGTTCCGAAGGAAATTCGGGAGCAGGTATTGACTTTACAAGCCTTATCCCTGTAATGGCCGAAGGGAGTTGGACATTGAGAAAAATAAATCAATGTAATGTTCTTGCGTTATGAACTAATTAGTGTGGTAACTAATCAATAAGTGGTTTCGTTTGCCTAACCATACAGCATTGAAGAGTCTTCCCAGCTTATAGAGAAGGCTACTATGCGCTGTGCGTTATGTTCTCGTGCTTAAATCAGAATTTAAAAGCATGAAATTAGCGTAGCTTACGCTTTCTGCTCCAGCTAACTTGTGCCAAAGCTGAAAAAGCACACCTCGCGTAGCAACGAACTTCCTATATTGCTCTGTTCTCTTGAGGAACTCAAATATTCTCTTTTTCTTTCAGCGCAGGTAATAAATAATTATGGTTATAATTGACTTTTAATGTATTGTCATAATCGCAACATTGTCAAAGGAGATGTTGTACAACCTATGGAAACATATCCAGATAATTTCCTTCCGTTAGGATACCTGCTGTGGTTTCAGCTTTTCGGGGGCTGCAAAGTGCAAGTGAAATTTGAAAAAAGCACCACATGACCTGTTGTTTCAGCTCAGCAACATCAGTGCCCTCCAACGTGCTCCCATCGATTGACCGACGCCACACGTAGACGGGTCACTCCACGGAGTGTCGGAGGGCGGATTCTCGACCATCTCAGATCTTGCTTTAAAGAATCATGTCTATTTACTAGCCCTTTCTACCCCTTACTATCCCTTTCGCTAAAAATATTTCTGCTTAAAAAATTACCGTATCACGTAACGAGCTTTTAATGTTTTCTCGAGCACGCAAAACATGGCTCTGCAAGAAAATTATTAGAAAAATTATTTTAGCACCCAACAAGGTTAGCACCCAGCCAAGTTAAGAACCTAAAAACATTCATCTGCAGTATTTTACTGCTTTTTGGCAACTTTGGTGAAAAAGTTCCCTTATGAGAGCCGAAGTTTGAAAAAAGAAATCTTCTAGCTATAAGTTCTTTTTGTGTTAGAAGTATTATACATTTTTCTTGTGTTTATTTTGCTGAATTTCCACGAAGATTTACTATATTGCATTGAAATAATTTGCGTAACCATACAGGGTAGGAATATTCTTGAATAACAATTAAAGCAAGCTTATTTAACATTTACATTTAACTGATATCGCTATTGTCACACCCCTAGCGAATTTCTCCACAACGCAAATCTTCCTGCTTTAGAAGTTACCACAGCAGTGGACAGATTAAAATTTTTCTTCCTCAACATTCATAATAAACATAATTAACGGGTCCGACTTCTTCAAGTCATCGCCCAACGCACGCTTCCGACATAGACATAGCATGTATATCGAGCCACCATTAACACGAAATGATACTTTAAAATATAACTATTTTCCTAGAGTAATTAAGCAATGGAACATGCTGCCCGATTCACTGGTTTCGTCTTGTTCTTTAAATACATTTCTAGACGAGCTGCAGATTTTTGTGTGTTGGTCAAGAAGTGGTCTGATCCCCTAGATCAATAACACCGCCCAGTGGTCACGGCGAGCGCAAGTGTGCTCGGATTATTACTACTGTGAATATATGTGAAAAATCAGTGCCTTTATTAGTATTGTTATCATTATCTTCATTGTAGTGCGTGTGATTCTTCATTGTATTGTAAATATTGAGTGTATCTCTATTCCTGTAATGACCCTTCGGCGGTTAATAATATCAATAAACAAACAAAACCAACAAAGATACGTTTTGCTTTTTGTTAAATTTCATTCAGATTTTTGTTTTAGGTACTCCTCGTAAAAATATGAGAAAGTGTTCATTAGATGGGCATGTTTATTAGTATTTGATTTCCATCATTATCACATCTTTTTTTTTTTGCTTTAGGCGAGATATGGATTTCTGAATTTGACCCTTCATATAGTTCCGTGTTACCACTTCACCGGAAAGCGCAGTGGCTGTCTTGCTTCACAAAGTCGGTGCGCGCATTTTGTTTGGGTAACGCGGCCTTTCTCAGCACGCGAGAGCTCGACTGTTCTGCCTCGTCCAGTTAGCCCTGTGTTGGCAGAAATTTTTTTTCTAGGTGAGTATCGGTATTGAGCTCAAAGTTTCTGCCTAAATGTTGTGGCCAACATTAAATAACAAGCAGCAAGTATCATTTGTTGCTAAATACCAGCAAAAAGGTCGAAGTCCATCTGCACATAACTCGCTCTTCTTTAAGAGCGCGCTCAGATGAGACAGACCAAGATCAGTCACGTCACACACGTGAGATAAAAAATATACCGTACTCCTATGGTTCGCACATGCTGGGCGCTGTATGTACAAATTCCAAACGACGCCAGGTAGCTTACGGTGAAGCACATTTCCAGTTTTTTTTTCCTGGGCTTTCCATGTAGGGCTGAAAACGTTCCTGCAAAATATTTTTGCTCTTCCTTGATTAAGCTTATTGTAAGTGCGTTTTGCACGCCTAAATAAAAGAGAAACATTTTTTCCGTATTTTTATGCGCCGTCAATAAATAGTAAACTGTGGTAAAATGTCCTTGTGTCGTCTTTTTTTTTCTTGCCCCTCGGAACGCGAATGGAACAAAAAGGTCGGGGGAGAGCTCTCAATTCTGAATTCTTGGCAACGTTCGGTCGATTCTTCAAAAAATATGTAAATTCTAAGACAGCAAAACAGTTTATAGAGTGTCCCGTCCACTGCTATTGATGTTTTCTTTTTTTTTTCTGATCGAGAAACAAAGCTAGAAGGAGATATTGCGGCTGCATGTGGGAAATGTACACGTGCCTCTCTAGAAAGGCCTTGAAGATGCCTGCGTATGTTGAACACAAGAAGAGCGCTACAACAACGCAACAGCTCTCACATACGACCAAAACATCAAGCGTGCTTGAGTGTTCTTACCTTGAGGCTGCAGCTGTCGTAGAAGTCCTCTAGAGATGCGAAGCCAAATACGGGAGCTGCGTAGTGCTTGTTGAATGAGGCCAGCGTCCAGCAACTGAACACACTGTCGGCGTGGACTATATTCTGCGAAGAAATCGCATTGTCCAAATGATAAATCTTCAGGAAGGAGTTGTTGATTAAAAGGCAACGAAGAAAACCAAAGCTGTGACCTGTTGACAATGTCTTGCACGTTTGAAGAGAGCCCATCAGTTCTGCTTCAGCTAACCTCTACGTTTTTTATAGCGGTAGCGACTATACAAACATTTGTGCCGTGTTTTCGCGATCGCTGTTGGTGAATGGCGCCACAGACGGCGGTCCCGTGAGTCTCATTGTAAAGGCGCATTGCGAGGAGAAGTAACGTCCTGCACGCCGTAACTCCGTGTGTTCATTTTCACGTGATCGGCCGCGGCTTACGGTATGAGCCTTTCAGAACGAGCCGAGCTAGGGCCTTGATGGGCGCCGTCAACCCGATCGCCCAATTTTGTATGTTGCGGGATGGAATAAGCACTGCACCTCGGCCGCTTGTGGAAGTGAGCCTCCTCCTCCAGCCCGCCCGTGGCTGTGCGCGGAGACGTGGCGTGGTTTTTTGCGCGGCCAAGCGCATGTGTGAAGGATGGCGTTGCTTTTGACGTGATTCGAGTTGCCAAAACGTGGCACAGTTGAAATGGCGATGCGATAGCGGCAGCACCAAACGTTCTTTCTTTTTTTTTTTTTTTTTTGGGGGGGGGGGGGGGGGGCAAGCACGCAAGCTCCGCGCTGACGGTTCTGATCACACCAGCGTTTGGCCACCGAGTGCTCGCGGTCATCAACTGAAACCTACTAAGATTTGTCTTTCTTTTTGTTAGCGAATGTTTACTACAATTTATATCGCCCACAACACCACAAACCTTGCTACGAGCATTGATTTCATGCACGTAGCTGCTATCAATGGTCCTTTCAGGCGAAACGGCGACAGTTTTTCTCACTCTCTTCTACTTATAGACTTGCTTTTACGCCGCAATTTTATCAAGTTCATCCGAAGCCGTCCTTTTATAATCGAGAAATCATCCTCGAAGTTTGTAAACTTTCTGTCGCGCTATTATTGCGACGCCGCGCAGTGATTCGCAAATACAGGCGGCTCCTTTGCAATCCTTCGGCATCATGCATCTTATTGAGGTGATAGCGGTATTTCTAATTCCAGTGGCTTTTTGTAGAACCAAGTTCAGACATCCAGTAATGACTGAAAAAGCTGGGGTGAACACTACTGCGGGACACTCATTAGGCGAGCATAGTATCGCCATGATAGCCATCATTTGTGTACGCTTGACTTTTCTTTATTATGACTTATGTTACAGTTAAATGTAGAAGGCTGGGTTAACATCACTCTCCATATGTATAACCTTAAAAAGTCTCTTCTGCTTTTTTTTAATAATAACGATAACACTAACGATAATAATGCTCAGCGGGTTGTTGACATTTGAAAAATAACAACAATGATCGGAACTGAATTTATTCAGCTGTACGGGTTTTTAGGGATAGTAAGAACATTTTAAACAATTACGCTAACGGTATGTTTACTCGATGTCTTAGCATCAAACCCTTCGTAAGGGCTTTCAATGCAGGCAACAACATTTTCCAAAAAATGTGTAGTCGAAGGCATTGTGCTGCCTCATGCCGCATGAGATTCGGCAATAAGGTATTCCACCATAACAGGCGGTTGCAATGTCAGGAAGAAAATTTTTACTCCAAGAGCTCGCTAATCATGAGCCTTACTAGTTCATATTGTAACAGTGCGCGTGTTGTTTAGCGGTTATCGACACAAATGTTTGCTGGAGTAAACTATCTTAGCAAAGACAGCCCCGCAAAATCAGTGCATAATATAAAAGAATTGCAGATCTCGTGCGCTGTAGGAATCATCGTAAGAGAAGCTTTTATTGGCGTTAACGACAAATGGCTGCTCGTGTTTAACCACCATTTGCAAACTGAAAGCAGACGATCAAGTCTAACACATAGCTCAACATAAAGTTGTGACGCCTAAATATGGTGATCTAATGAATGGCGACAAAGAAATGACGGCGATGGAACGACGACAAATTAATGACAATGATAGTACGACGACTAATCATGACTGTGTGATGACGACGTTGACGACAATGAGGTGACGACACTGGAATGACGATGATAAAACTACTGTGACCGCACGACGACAACATGACGAGACCATAACGTCTATAAAACATATAATTATGACGATTGAACGACCATTGCGGCATTAAGATGACTGCACGACAACGATATGGAGGGGCGACGAAGAAAGGACTACGACTGAACGATAACGACGGTATGACGACGATGACATGACGATAATAGCATGGTGAGACTGAAAAGATGACAAGAAAGGCGTAACGACGAGGGCATCACGACAACGATATGAAGACGATGGTGCGACGACTACGACATGACGGCCATTGGATGACGAAGCTGGAATGACGATGAATAAAACCACTAAATAGCATCGTGACGAGGATATGACCACGAATGCGTGATGATAACTACATGAGAACGACGCAATAGAATGCCATCATGACGATGACGGAATCGCGACATTGCAATGACTGCCACCGAATGACGGCAATATAATGAGGAAGGATAAGTAATATAACGACGATGGCTTGATGACAAGGACCTATTGATTTGAACATGATGGTGATATTTATGACGACGACGATGCAGCGGCTACTTCATGGTGACACTTGTATGATGAAGATGGCGTGACGACTATGACATGACGATAATAGACTGACGAATGTAAAATGGCGACGATGGAACCACTACGACTGTATGAACATGACGGTACGATGACGAATGCGTGACGACGACTGTAGGACAACGACCAATAACGACAATAACATGACGGCGATGAAATGATGATGGAATGATTACGGCAGCGAGATTATGAAAGTATCAAGACGATGAAATGATGGCGATAGAATGACCACGATGGAATGGTAACGACGTGAAGGTGGAATGACGACGACGGAATGAAAGTGATGGAACAATAACAGGGCGACGATGGCGGTGTGATGACGAAGAAATCACAATGCAGTGATTACCACTGCACGAAGATGGTGGAACGAGGATGGCATAATCACAAATGCGTGATAAGGACTGTATGACGACGATGAAATGATAACAATGAAATTACGACGGCATAATTACGCTGGCGCGATGACAACAGTTATGATGATGATTGAATAATGCTGACGGAAACAATAATGGCGATGGAGCGATGACAGCGTGACGACAATGAAATGCCAACGCATTGATGATAGGATGAAGACGGTGTAACAGTGACTTCTGCATGAAAATAAAGGAATGTTCAGAACAGAATGATGACGATCACATGACGACGACGGCATTTTCGTGTTAGAGCTTGCGTCCGTGCGTATGTACATCGCTTGCCGAACCACGCCGCCTCGGTTAGCAGTTTAACCGGTGCCTGTTTGCACTATGCCCGGCAGCGGGCAATCGGGCAAGACCGCACGTTTGTATATATTTCCCTAACTATATCGCACGTTAGTATATATTCCCATAAATATATCGTCCAAAATTCGGACCTGCACAGCACCCAGCCACTTCGTCAATCCCGCGTGGCTATAAAAAGGAAGCTTTGAGATATTAGCGTTCAGAACAAAATCTTGATGTGAGCAAAAACATTTCATTTTAGTTATTATGGATAAGTTTTACGGAACATTAAATTTTACAAAAGATTCAATAGCGTAAACGTCCAGCTTCCTGAAACATTTAGTCTAACATCGCCGCATTTCAGGAGAAACTGCACTTTAATTTAGTTAGTGGTGAATTCTCGAATTGCCTTGACAAAATTCATGCATGACATTGTTTCATGTCTGCTAAATGTCTACCGAGTGTAAGACAGAGTGAATAGAAGCACAACAAAATTTCTAGAAGGATTTTTATCAGGATATCATCGCCTCTCATTTAACTTGAATTGTTCGTTATTATAGTAAGCTCCTTCATTGATCCAATACCGCAAACAAAACCTTATAGTGCGAAATCAGGGCCTTGATACATCGTACTCGGAACCTAGCTAAGCACTTTTGAGCATGCTAATTTGTTACTCCGGTTAAGTGCCCAGCTAAACGGGCATCATCATCCACTGTTTTTCTACAGTTCTCTTAATCGTGTGCCATACATCATTCCACCCGCAAGAATATCGCAACGCGCTCGTCATCCGCTCCAAGTTTTAAAACCACGCTCACACACAACTACCGTCTCTACTTCTTTTCTTTCTCGAACAGCAACTGATTGGAATGCCCTTCCCCACCATGTTGTATATACAAGTAATCACCATGTGTTCATTGCTGAGGTTGCTTCAATTTTGTAAAATTAATTGCCTTTTGTACAAATTCATCATTTGCCGTACGTTTCTGATTGTATGCAATTTATCTACCCTTTTTCAAGTGTTCCACTATTTACTGAAGTGAATTTGTCCATTGCCACTGTTTATTTTCTTCGGCCAAAATAACTGTTGCTTTTTTCTTCTAATTGACAATTTGTCACGGGTATCGTACTTCTTTATACAGGATATCCACCACTTTTCAAATGTTTCGTTTGTTATCACGTTGAATTGCTGTTGCAAGATGTACCCCAGCCCTTATGTAACACCCCTCATAAAGGGGCCTTTAAGGAAATAAACTGGCCTGACCTGACCTGACCTATCATTCACGCGAAAGCTATTCTGCTTAAAAATTACGTGACAGACTCACTCTCAGTAGCAATCAATGCAGCTGTGATCAGCGATGGTGAGAGAGGGTGGTGGTTCTTCCTGGCGTTTACACACGTGAATGTATCGGCAGTCTCTCATTGGTGCCGCCGATTGGCGGCAAGCGGCATGCTGCAAGAATAACTTTGAGACCGATCTGCTTTGCGCAACGAAAAAGTAGCGGCTAGCCAGTTCTTGTGGCGAGCTTTCTGGTGCGCGCCTGCGGCACGTGGCACTCTTTCTCACCGCTATAGTGTGGACGTACCATAAGTCATATCGATTTCTTATCCCGGAATTTCACTGTCTCTGAAGGCGTAAGAAATCGATGACCGACACTGACTTCTACCACACGCTTCACTCACACTGATTTATTGGTTAAGTGATTGGTTTATCAGGCGCGAGAGTGAGCAAATGACTATAATAATATAAACGAGCGTAGCACACGAGGGCCTTAGAGCTTTCTACAAAACTGCCTAGTGACTGTACGAACATCGAGCTCTGGCCTTTGCTTCGGCCGACCTGGGCTGCCCATGCAACCGGTGGCGATAGGATCCCTCGCGCCTGTCGGAGCTGCAAGCGCGGTGGGTCGTACAGCATGGGAACGATGGTTAGCGCCAGCGCCTAACTTCGTCCATGTGTCTTCAAGCAGCCGTGTTACCTTGAAAAATCTATGATCTTTAACAAAATGTTGCGTTATAAACGCGGCATTTCAGAATGGTTATGCATGTACGCAGTCCTACCGCCTTCTATGTTTCGGAAAAAAACTATAGTTGCTTCAAAATGTATGCACAATAAATCTATATAAATGGTAGTAAATAAAGCTACAAGGATGTGTGAAGCTGTATACACGAAGATCACGTCAATCCACGCACTAGCCATCGTTCCAATGGAAACTGAGCGATTACAGCGCCAGAGTTCCTTACAGCATTTGCAGTAGAAAGCTCTACATAGGCTTCGCGCACGCGATAACAGCAGCGAGAGTGCGGCTCCATGAAACTGCCGCTCGCGTGCCATATGAGTCTATTTCGCCGGAACAGAGTGCGTGTTATTAAGTGGCTTCTACGGCACAGATAAAGGTGTTCGATGCCTCACGACTAATACTTTTGCCTTTTCCTATATCTAATGACAAACGTGGCTAGTAAAATTGCGGTTACGTACGGGGAAAAAGTGTTTAAATCTGTGGGCTTCCAATTTTACGCCGTCCTGCTGTCTTTCTTACTTCCCACACTTAGTGGGCAACGTCAGTGGGCGAAATCGGAGGCTGTCCCACGCCTATGTACGCAATTAGAGAAAGACTCTATGAGCTGGGGATCCAGTGCATCAATGAGAGTCAGCGTAATTTCGCAGCTCTTGCCAGTAAGGAAGTAGTTGATTTCTTTCACAGACATCTCGTTGCTGATTTACGTGTATTACAGACGGGTGCCACTTTAGAAGGCAGTGGCATTTGGTCCTCAAAGGCGGATGCACACGAGCCTCCACCAATGGACGCGCACTCTAGACTGACGTCATGAGCCTCACGACCGGTGACGCTACCGACGGAGTACATGGCAGCCCGCGGTTCGAAATGGGCCTAGTCGCGCCTGCGGAGCTGCACTTCCTTAGTCGCGGAGGCGATCGGCTGGCGCGTTTCGGTCATATTGGCGGCGCCTCTCCTGTCTTCTCATGTTTATGGGGCTATTGGGGGCGAGGACTTACGGAGTCGCCATCTTTCGGAAGCGCCCCCCTTGCGTAGTATGAGGGATCACGCGGCGCGCTCCTCATAGGTTTCGCTCACGGCGCTCAGTAAAAGCCCCGCGCGGTAGCCCTTCTCTCTCAAAATGGGGGAAGTTTCTTACTGTCGAAATAATAATCTTGGGCAAACTGAAAGCACAGAATCGTTTACTGACTCTGTTTACCGAATACGTACAGTGAATGCCACTGCGCGCGATCACCGCGATGGAGTCTCCCGAACCGCCTTCTTGCGTGAAAGGTAGGCAAACGCTGAGAGCAAACTATGCGAAATATGTTCTTATAGTGGGCTTTCTGTATAACCAAACGGAGCATAACATAATGAAGCCTCAATGCAGCGATCGCACGGGTTGGCAGCGACCGACTGGCCGTCTGCATGCATGTCCGCGCACAATGTTTAGCTTTCACTGAGAGCGCGTTGTCGCATCGTGCTGTGAGCATTATGTCGCAGAATATAAGCATTTGACAGTACACAAGCGACCATTCTTGGGTGGATGCTATTAGAGCTGTTCCAAAATAATTTAGTTATAGAGACTTTGACGCCTAAGGCGACTGTGATGAGCCGTCGCGACGATTCAATCTTGATTATTTTTCTAAATTATTGGACGTTTCAATATTATTTCTCAAGTTGCGTCGCACTGGATGTTTACCGGTGTTCTGCAGTGTGCGATTTCCCGCTGCTTTTGTATCGTAATCCAGTGCGTTTGCGTTAATTCGTAACACAAGCATGGCCATAAGCCATGCTTCTTTTAATGTGCTTCTTACCGCACCTTTCCATTCTACTGAACTTGCCAGTATCTAGCATCAACAAGTTCACAGACCAAACTGTTATGACATTAGCCGGGCAGCGAGCGCGGGCGAGCGTCTCACTGCGCGTTTTCTGCTACTCACAGAACATGGCAGTCCCGGCGCCGCAACAGAAATCTTCCTCGCGTCTGTGCTTGCTGCGTGGCTGTTTGCCGGTTTTAAGTTTCGCGAGCCAAGCTTCACACAGCTTCTTGTCCTGCGGCTACGTGTGAATAAGGCTGACACCGGGCTCCGTTGCGTACGTCCGGCACTGCGGCGCCGAAGAGTAGCCTACCATGCTGCATGCTTCCAAAGGCAGCCACTACCTATTATAGTGCTTTCAAATGTTGTCAAGCAGACACCCAAGGCGCGAAAGCCACACCGCTTAATCATAACCGCAGCACAGGTGGGACATTAAACTTTTGTTTTCAGCTCGCTCCGGCGCTTCCGAAGCAGCCGACTCGGCCGCTGTGTCCACGTGATGCATCATGCCACGTCACGCCGACGGTGGCGCCAGCTTTTCCAGTGGTGGAGCTCGCCCCAAATAGTTGTGTACTCACGGTCGAGCGCACCACCTCCTGGTTGTCGCGCAGGCAGCCCACGAAGCGCCGGGTGATCCACATGTGGAGCAGCATGCTGGTCCCCCATTTACGCAGATTGCGGCTCGCCAGACCCATCTGGAAAGGAGGCGACACGGCCACCGCCGCGTCCAGCTGCGCGCGGGGACCCCACTGGCACAGGTACAGCGCGAGCTGCAGGCCTCCGAAGGACACGCCCACGCCCAGCAGGCACTCCGCTGGGTAGCGCTTGCGCACCTCGGCCACCACCTACGCGTTGGCAGTGCAGTTTCCGTGAATTCATTGCCTTGGCACTTTCCAGCTTTCGTAGTGATCGCGGGTCGGATGTTGGTTGTCAGAGGCCGTACTTTCACCGGGGATACGGTGGCGCCGATGCTAAGGGTGCGTGTTGTCGCGCAAGCGAGTCTCGGCGCGCGTTTGCCGCCGAACGGAAACTGCTCTTGGAGACGCGCGTACTATCGCGCGAAAGCGTAGGGGTGTCTGGAGGTTTACAGGTGGCAGTCTCCATTCAAGCTAGTGCCCGCTTCTTGAAGCGAATAGCTTTCTTTAGCTATTTACAGCCTGTAGCTCCATCGCCGTCTTATGTCGGTGGTACGATGGTTGTCGAACTTGGGGGAAGCAAGGCGAGGAAACGCGCCGAAGGAAAGATGATGATAGTTGTCTATAAGACCGCTATTCATCACTCGAGCCACCAAAGGTCGAGCATCTGACTCCCACCAAAGGTCGGTTGTTCGAGTGCCTTAATTAACTCTAGCTTAACTAGTTAATTAATTAATTAACTAGTTAACTAATTAACTAATTAACACCAAAGGTGGCGTGTCGTGGGCTTGACCATCAATGGTGGCAACGTCAATTTTGGGGTCATGGAATTTTCGTTCCCCCAAAGCTCCAGTTTCCTACTCTCACGAAAGGTCGTGGGTTCGAATGTCTTAATAGCCTCCATCTGAGTTAACTCTGCCTAATTAATTTCCCCTTAATTAACACCAAAGATCATGGTTTCGACTTCAAGAAATGGTCGTGGGTTCGATCATCAATGAATTCGCCATGCATTTTGGTGCCATAACGCCGGACATCACATTTTTCATCGTCCCATGAGCCGTCCGAGTTGAAACTACAGCCGTTCAAGCTTGCCAAGCATCGCGCCGTGCGTACCTCCGCGAAGTCGTTGACGCTGATCGCATAGGTGATGCGGTGCGTGGTAAGGGGGACGCCACCGCAGCCACGGCCGTTCACCACCACGCAGGGGAAGCCGAGCGCGGTGAGCGCGGGGATGAGCGCGCGCCAAGGCCGGCTCTGGCTGTCCATGAAGCCTCCGCCGGCCAAGAGCACCACGGGACCCGGCTGGTCCTCGTTGACCCAGTCGAGCGCCACCAGGCCCCGGTCTGAGAGCACGAATAGCTCACGCCGGTACGACAGCCGTGGGAGCCACCACTGCGCATTGTGGCTGCGTTACAGACTGTCTCAATTACACTGACAGTGCTTCGTAACACGAGAAAAGGGCGGCTCAAGCTGTGTTATGTACTTGTAGTGGACAGCGGCAAAATTATTTACAGAAAAAACACTAAGTGCCCATCCACTCCGTGAAAAAGGATGGCCAACGAAGCTGTGTATGTGGGACCCTTAGCGGCGACCTGCACCTCCACCGCGGCTCGGTCTTGCATTGCACTATCTTCGGGATCTGCGCACGCATGGGGAGTTTTGTCTCTACACACGGACACGATCCTGGAGGAGCTTGCTCTTAACAGCTTCGCTGTAAAAAGTCCATTTCTTACGGTATGGTTTCGGTAGCGACAGTAGCATGCGGCTCCACCTAGGCCTAAATATACAGCTCGATATTGGTGTTCCTGCGGCACTTTCAGAGATGATCGCCCGACATTGCGGCGAGTCCTGGGAACAAGTTTCCTGCGACTGTATATCTGGCTTCTGTTCAACTGACCGTCTTTTGAGGGCGGACACTGCTGCTGTACAATCCCTTTCTGGTAGAGACATTTCGAGCAACACTGGGGAATTGCTGCTCTGGCGCTGCTACCTTCACCACTGCTGGCCTTTGTGAATGTTGGACATGACATTGTAGTCTGTTATACGTCAGATCGAATGCGAACACACGTTGATGACTGGGACGACGGTAGGTAACTGCTCAGTTTGGCAGTAACACCAGGGGCCGAACTGGGTGGTCTAACTAGTGGATGCGGTTGGTTTATTTATGCTTCGCATTCTACAAGTTGTTGCTACAATTTCTAGAATTATGTCAGTCTGGTCTGTAATGCGCTGTCGTTTTTCTAACAGCCATACGCGATGTCTTAGTGCTTACCCTGGCGTTATACGTCTTTTTTTTTATCATACATACATCTGTAACCATTGCCTGCGGAAGGCAGCGTAATTTCATTCCTTGAGCAGGATTACTCGACGTGATGGATGTTACCCGCCCGGCTAAGATAATTGCATAATGGACAAATTCACGAAAATTCACAAATTATTTTTGATTAGCTACGTTACTCGGCATAGTGACGTTTAACAGTTGTATCAAGTGTGTTTGCGAGGCAAATTCACTTGTAACGAAATAATATGATCGAATTGGCTTTACGATATGCGCCTGCGTACTGGTAGTGGAAATCTTCTACTGTTCCACTTACTTTTCTACCAAATCGCCATATTACGTATTCAAGCGCAAAAGTAACTAGAACACCCGTGTATTTATTTGGCCATTTTGGGAATGAATATCTTGAAACTAGTGTCATCCTGAAAATTCATTCTAGGTTGATGCGCCCTGCGAACTCACCGGCTCCAACCCGTGAATTGCTATATCCACCTATTGTCATTAATGAACAAGTTAATATAGCGATTTCATTTTCATTATTTAATGATGTATTTTCATTTATCCTGTGAGTAATGTCCATCCCTCTGGTAAAAAGTTATAAGCAGGGCCAAGGTGCCTCAGGAAGGCTGGTCAACGTTTCGATAGGAGGACCTAGCTTCGTCAAATGTGGCCTGCCGCGAATGACGAGGCCGCCTTTGTTGAAAATAGGTGCTCCTGTCGAAACGTTGGGCAGCCTTTCTGAGGAAGCTGTTTATAACCTTTATACCACGTGTGCTACTCTATCTGCCAACCCCCCTTTTTGATTTTGGATCCGCCTCTTTGAGTAATCCAGCTCACTGACTGAAATTGTGCTATCTGCGAGAAGGACTTTTCAAAAATTTTCATGCCTTAAAAAAAAAACACGTGGTACATAGTGTGTTCCTGTGGAAAGACTGCGCTACAGTTCGTAATGTTGAATTGTGGTTTTTGCAGCTCTCCGGATTAGTTTAAATGTTCAGTGCTGCGTTCTAAGCAGGAGGTAGCAGAACATTCTGGTTGCCTCAAAGTTGTACTTAATGCCACCAGTGACACTCAACCAAGCAGAATATAAGACATAGATTTCACGGCATAACACGGGCCTCATGTACAGACCTCACTGAGAGCTTCCACTGCACTGCCGGCGATAAAGTGAAACAAGTGACTCATATTAGGCGCATCTTTTATCGCCGCGTGATGTAGTCGTCCAACATGGCCACCGCTATAGATGACATCAGTGAAATCATTCATTGTAAAAGCATTAGCTGACATATATGGCAAGCTGTATGTACTCGCAAGATCAATAAGGAGCATTCATCGGCTTCAAACATCCAACGAAGAAACTCGGCTGAGATCTGTGGCATGCGATGTTGGCTGGCTACCAATAACGAGAATTCGAGGTGTTTATAAAACTAGACAAGTATTTTTGACATGAAATTGGTGAGGTCAAAGCACATAGTTGTAATCCGAAGAAATAAAACCAACTTCGCAATGAATTTAAACGGTGAGGCCAGCACTCATTATCCCTAGACAGCACAGCATTGACGTGAACATAAAAAAAATCAGGGGCCGTGCTCGCTCTTGGGAACGAAGTTATGGAAGGAACCGTGAATAATCTAGCAGCCTGCCTTGGAACCAATTATGTTAACGGCGACATTAAACTTGTGCATCGCGTGCAGTCCAAATACAAGAATAATCATAATATGGTGGCTGTTAAACTGAACCTTTCTTTGTATACTCTACTGGGTTTGCTGCGTGATTTGCTGGCTCATCTCGATCACAGCGCACGCAGTGCCCACAACACATAGGAAAAGAATTTAAAAAACTTCTCATGAAAGCATCAACCTAGCCAAGCCACGTGCTCACATGGAAGTCTGCTGCCTATCAAACACAGCGCACGCAGCACATATGTACATCGCGCAAAACGCTGTCACACACAATAGCCTCAATCATCCACGTATCAATCACGCCAAGCCACGCGCTCACAAAGGGGAATGTTGTGGTCTGCATCTGACTGGTGCCGACATGAGACCACCGGGGATGCCTATATAGCCAGACCTCCGAAGAAGCGAAGAATTGGAAAGCCGAAATAGGGCGTCAGCTCTATGCAGCAAACAAGCTTAGGCATCAGCGTTAGGCAACACCGTCAGCGCAAACATCTCGGAGGCTTCGAGTTCCTGTGATTCCGACGCAGGCGCCAGACCTGCGCCATTTTTCTTTTTTTTTTTTTCTGGCAGATGACCTCGCGACAAAGCGTTATGTGCAGGTAGAAAGACGAACCTTGACACCATTTGTTGGTACATGGAGGAAATGACCTTACTTACCATAAGCGAGTGAATAAGCCCTTACAAATGTCCAATGAATAAGACCTTACAAATGTGTTTTACTAAAAAATGAACCAACGTTTGTTACTCATGCCAGAAGTTGTAAGGCCTTGCAATGTTTCTCAGGTAGACGAAAAAAAATAGGGTGCCCGCACTATTTCATCGCAACAGTCACAGCATCAACAAACCTTGGTTCTTTCACCTTCTGTAACACAAAAAAATATGTGTTATTGTAATGCAGATGTCAACGATGGGAAACTTAGCTCAAAAGCGGATAAACTTTTATATTCGGGCTTACAACATACAACCGCTACCATGTGACTCACGTTCGCCAGGTGGAAGAGTCGGCCTTTTTTGTGAAGGCTGAGATCATTGGATATTAGCAATGATGTATTCGAAGCTCTCAACATAACAGTTTAGAGGCTATTGAGTATAAGGATTTATTTATCACCCACCCTGCTCAGAGCTAAAATAAAGTTTTTTGCCGTTCCTGGGATTGCCTGCAAAACTTTGTTCCATCGTCCTTGTGGCTGCACTGTAATTGTCGACGACCTTAATAATATTTTGCTGCGTGACAATAACACTAGACTTATTCTTGTTTGCAATAATTTCACATTCAAGATCTTGCAACAGAGGCAATATGTGTTACAATGGCTTAAGCATTTATTTGGCCCTTTGTCACCGCGAAAGTGATATACAAGGTGGTGTTTATCCAACTGCCATATATTATCACTTGCCCAGCTTTGCTGTCGCGTTAAGTGTTGATGTTTTACCTCGGACCTATTGCACTATAGCACTTCCACGAAGAGGGATTCCGCTCTTTTCTGGCGAATATGGTTATAACTTTTGTTTGACATTTTTAAGTATAAAAGAGAATATGAAACGCTTCTGTATGTTCTGACCACAGCTATATGAGAAAATGCCCTCAAGAAATTGTTTGATAAATGTGACGCTTTTTCTCTCCGTGGATGGCTTATAGGGCAGTAAAGGTTTCAAAAGAAAAGTATATGGTGCAATAAACAAAAGCATGAGCAACAAAAGCTATTTTAAACGATGAGCAAAACG
This sequence comes from Dermacentor andersoni, assembly GCF_023375885.2. Taxonomy (NCBI): domain Eukaryota; kingdom Metazoa; phylum Arthropoda; class Arachnida; order Ixodida; family Ixodidae; genus Dermacentor; species Dermacentor andersoni. Next base: position 102,017,926 of record NC_092820.1, read on the forward strand.
AGACTAAGATAAAAGTAGGAGTCGATGTTTTGGCAAGTGGACTTGTACTTTACAAGCATATGTCGCCTGTAAAAGACAAGTCCACTTGTCGAAACGTTCGCTCCTGCTTTCATCTTCGTCTCGTTTTGCTCATTGTCTTGAATTTCCATCTCCTGTGTTCCCTGTGCTTTCCCTGAAAGGCTACTTCAGTCATATAAAAACCTGCGTACGTGGATAAATATTCATAATAAAAAGAAACATATATATTACAGCCATGTTTTGCAGAATCAAAACCTAATACCCGATTATGTCCACTGCTTCTCCATCTTCCCTCCCCCTTTGAGTCCCATCAAAATATAATACCTGAATTAGAAGAATAATGTATACTAGATATATTTACTATCATTTTACGGGTTCTCAGTTTCTAGCTAAATCTGCTGATATATATGAGCCTGTCTACACACTCAACTCTGTATGAAGTCTAATCATTGGTGATGAATAGATTTGTCTCACAATTTAGATATGCCCACATGTCTTTAAGCTAATAAACAGCAGAGTAGGATGCATTGAGGTTAGTCTAGTTATGTATATTGCAGTTATTTTCAGAATACCTCCCCAGTACTTGTTTAACCACATTTATGATGGAGCGATGCAGCCAGATGTGCTTCAATCGACTAATACGTGTTGATAGGTATGAGAATCATACACGCAATATAGCCTTGAACTAAATGCCCATTCCAGGCACAAGTGACACAATGTTTTATGGGGCACTCTGTAAACATATCAAAAACTTTCTGAAGAAGCATTTTGTTATTACTAAGGACTAATAAGGACACGGACATGACAGATAAACTTCAGCAGTGGTGGCCCTCACCCAGAAACTCAATACAGCTTTACAAAAGTGTTCCTTGACATTTAAAAAGAATATTGGTAAAACCCGTCCCCTGATGACTGTCGACGTTAATGCAATACGCGTTCAAACAATGCAGTGACGCAGTGTATTGGCGCCGCAGAGACGCGTCATGACTGAGCCGTGTGCAGTAGCCGGCCTCATCTATCACGCGTTCTTCTGGACGCGCTGCGCCATGTAGCTACGGGGGCGCGAAGTCTCCTCCTTTCGCCTGGCCTCGCGAAGTAAGTGTTGCCATGTTTAGCAACTTCTCGCCAAATTGGCTACTTCAAGAGCCTCTTGGCTACTGAAAATTGTGGTTGGCGACTGGGCTATTTTCTGGCATCTTTGGCGATGGTAATTGGTATAGGTAGTGTCAAAATCACACTACCTCCGACGGCGCCCTCGAAGCAACGGCCACCACACCAAATTTCCAAGGTCACGCTATTTTGTCTTGCAAGCTCCGCTAGCAAATCCAGGAGCTGAAAACCTACATCAGACATACGGCCAGTGGGCCTCTTTGACTTGTCGTCCCCGGCTGCTCAGGACTGCCTAAGATGATTCATGCGCAACGCTCATTGGCTGAAATTACTGCCTCATACACTCCAGGGTTGTCGGGGAATGATAATTAAAAACTTCCCTTGGAATTTCTCTACAGATGGCGCACAGCAGCGATCCGTGAGTAACACGAATTAATCTTAAAGGCTATGTTTTTGCGTCATTCCTTAGACGGAAGCAATAGCTTCAGTCCTAATCCCACCGCTAGCATAGGTTACCACTATAGCGAATCTCGAAGACCATGCTTCTTGGCGCTAGAAGCAACTGCAACAACCAAAAACGCCTCATGGCAGCCATGACGTTACAGGTGTCATTGTCTATGTACGTTTCTTAAAGGCGCTTGCCACTGCATACCAGGGAGAGTAGAATGTTTGTGACGTCATACAGTTCACACGGGAACGTTTGAACAGAAGTCGTAGTGGTGCAAGGACGGTGCGCAGCTAGTTTATTGTGCGGAAATCGCCTGCACTACTTACGCAATGAGAAAGCACCGCAAATGTGCGGCTAAAATTGTCAAATAACGTCAGCTGGTCAGTAGGTAAAATATCGTAAATATGGTAAAATGGTGAAAGAGCACACGCGAAACATGTTGGCCGTTTGTCAAGAGTGCGCCATTGTCCACTGCTGTGTGGGTACCGCGGCTGAAAGAAGGGAGGAGCTGGACGCAGTGGCGCGACTGATAGGAATGGCGCAGAGGTCGGAGGTGGTGGCCGCGTGAGAGCCTCGGCATAGCTGAGATGTGCAGTCACCTCGGGAAAAGCAACGGGAGTCGGCAACAGCGGAGTCTCGCGCGCAGAAGGGAGAGCTGCGCCAACTTGCTCGTGGATGACCTGGCGAAGGTTGGCTGGCAAAGGCGAAGGTGGTGGCGTGGCTGAGGACAGCAGCGAAAGCTGACGAGCGACCTCAGCACGGACTAACTCTTATCTGGCGAAGCAGGGAGTCCATCCCAGGAGTCCCGGTCATGCTTGCGAGGGTTTCGTCGGATGCAGGGGGGCGCCGCGTGAGAAGACGCTGTCTGCAGAGCTCGTCGAAACTCTGGCAAAGCTCAGTGACCTGAGAAACAGTGCCTGGGTTTTTGGACAGCAGCATATGAAAGGCATCGGCGGAAATGCCCTTCATGATGTGACATACCTTGTCCACCTCCGCCATCGTTGGGTTGACACGCGGTGAACGCTTCACCAGTTTGCTGGGATCGGCTTCGTAGGCGTTGTTCATCGCGACGTTTGCGCACGCCATGGCGGTCGAAAACTTCTGCGATGCTGGTTTTGAAGCTAGCCCACGTGCGAAGATTGGCTTCGTGGTTTTTGAACCACAGCTTGGCGATGCCCGATAAAGAGATCGCGTTGCCGAGCTTGAGGGGATCGTCCCATTTGTTGGTGTTGCTCGCGCGTTCATACGATTCCAGCCAATCTTCATCGTCTTTCTCGTCGGTGCCGCTAAAGTTATCAGGATCCCGCTGACGCTGGGCACCGGCACACGCGGTGGCTGGAGTAACCGGTGGGGATGTCGGGCTGGGGTCGTCAGGCATGACGGATGGCAGAGTTCGGCTGCGTAATTCCAGGTTGGGGGAAACCGCAGCACCTCCACCAGAATATGAATACAGTGCAAGAGAGAGCAGGCAGGGGGGGGGGCGTGTCTCAACTAGAGCAGCTCAGGCCAAACTCGAGCTCTGGCCTACCGGACGACTGGCGATGTGGCTGCAGCGCCGGCCATTCCTCTTCACTACAGGTCCAATAATATGTGATCACGTTTTGTTGTGCTATTCTTGCTTGCCATCAGTGCAGCCGAAAACTACAGGTCTTTTGCAAGTTATTCATCTTGAGCTTTCGCGTCGAAAATTGACAGTTGTATGTTTGTCGCACCGTGGCAACTTTTTTTTTTGTCTACAAATTATTGCTTCTGCCGCAGTTGGCAACATCTGCGGCTACGTTTCGGAATTTTCTGTATATTATTTCTCCCGCAGACCTGACAACCCTGCTCGAGTTTGCACGAAACCGTGCGCCGGTCCGTGTGGGCTGTGCGCTCCAGACGGGCTCATCTCTCACGTTATTCCTAGGGACGAACTAGGAATAAAGAAAATTGCTCCAGGATAAATCAATGTAAAGTACGTTCCGCCGTCTAGCACCATTCTCCCTGAATTCATCTGCCTCGCCCACGGTGAAAGACAACTTAGGTGAGCGAACACCGCCGCCAGCCCTCGGACTATACTGTTGTGCTTCCTTCTCGCTCGACAGATGGCGCTTCCAACTTGTGCCCGTAGCGGCGCCGTTCGTGGCTCTAGCACAGCGTCTCCGTATGCAGCTCCGGGGAAACTTGCGGTCATCAGCTGATTTTTTAGGCGTTTGTTATGCTGTGAATCATCGTTAACTCTGAAAAAGTTGTCCGCAGATCAGGCCGAGCGTAAAGCCCCTTTATCGACGCTCGCGCAAGACGACAGATAACGCTACGAAGAAGCTTTGGTGGAGCGGGAACCAAGCAAGCCAATATTACATAGTTTGCAATTTTTCTCAGTTATAACATAGACAGCGTTTACTTCTCACTAAAGAATGAGATGAAGGGCGCATCAAGTTACCAGTCGCGTTTGAGAATCCAGCGGCTACGGCCCTCCGATGGGGAAATAAGTGAATATCTGTGTGTGAAAGCGGCTGAACGCATGCCTTAGTTCTGTTACGCGAGAACTGCATGCGATTTCTGAGAGGATGATAGTGGGTGTTTTCCGTAGCTCAGAAAAATTTACAACCCAGGTAGAAACTTATGTGTTTATTTCACACATGAAGCAAAAATTAGTCACTGCAAAACTATTACACACAGAACACCTAAATTCGACTGTTGTGCATACAATCAAAATAACAAACAGTACACTCAGCTCGGCTCCTTGTGGTCACACAAGTTTGGACATTTTACGCAAGTCCTGGCCTTTTTCAACGTGCTTGCGTTTCAACTGACGGCAGTATTGACGCATACGAAGGCTTATATAATAATGGAGTAGCTTGGCGAGAATGTCCTCCTTGTGGATAGTACAAGGGAAAGTGAAAGTGAAGTTCTCTAGTACAGCATCAATTGTTTTGTCGTAGGCATCTCCCAGATTTGCGTATTTAGAGAAATGTTCTTCAGCTTCCATGAAAAGCCGATAGAGGTGCATGTTAGGGTGCGTGAGTCTGCCCCTTGTTTTGCAATTAACAAGCTCAGCTTCGGGCACCTTTGACGAGCCTTTCTGACCCTCCAGTGCTTTCTTGCACGTAGTGCAGGAGGTCTGATTGAAAATTTTCCTGGATACAAACCCTGTAACATAATAAATTATACACTCAACAACACTTGCATCGTTATTATCATACTCAAACACTTCATCGCACTCCCAGCTCCCTTCGTCGATTAGGCCGTCGAGCCGCTCTTTCAGCTGGTGCAGCTTGTTCAGTTCCTTCGATGCCGAGCTGTTATATGCGTTCTTTAAGTCAGCCAAGGTCACAACGCCGTACTGTTCTTTCTCGGAAGCTGAACAGTTACCAAACCGCGGTGGCTTCAGGAGGGAGTAAAGCGACAGCATACGGTACAGTTGCAAGAACGTTGGGAAAGTTGGATGTTCGTTTTGGCCACCCGCTTGTCGAATAACACCAAAAAAACATTCCAACGGGTCCTGATTCAGTTTTCCGGTCAGGACATACCTGAAATCGCACTTTTTCAACAGGAAGATTGACAGCTCACGAGCAGATTTGAGCGTCACCCTTAATCCTTCCGCAGTTGACCGGCTTAGGAAGAGATCTTGAGGAATTTCTCCTTTTGTAACTTCTTCCTCCCATTCGTCAAGCCAATCAGAGGCTCTCTCAAGAACTTTAAAATCATTGCAGTCTATAGTCAGACCTTCTCCTGGAAACCGCCGGTTCAGGGCATCAAATAAGTTGTTCATAAAGATTGTGAACTCAACGGTCGGTTCGACATTAACCAGCCGAGGTGCTCCTCTACGTTCGTAAAACAAAATTCCTTTTGCTACGGAATTGCTGAAAATTTGTGTTGCCAATTTCACTCTCATTTTAAGCATGTTAGAAGGATTAACATGGTTGTACGTCAATTTTGGGCATACTCTCTGCTCAGTTGCGTTTTTGGTGTCTGCTACAAACAGGGCGTCGTAGCAAGACCATTTAATGAACTTTCCGCCTTTCTTCAACACTTTTTTGTCATACAGACGATTGCGTATGCACTTGAAGAGATGAGGTGCGTCTGCGAACGCATGCACCTTTCGTGATGTATCCAGTGGGTGCTCAAAGGCATTTACAACATGCCCCAGAGCACCGCTGATTGCTGTCTCCACATTGCTCTATTAGTAGAGGCGCCATCACAAACAACACCATCAACTAAAAGGCCCGCTTCTTCTAAGTGTACAATGCATTGAAGCAGTAGCTGTGCTAGGAGCGTCCCTTTCGTAGGTCCCTTGGAGGCAAACACAGCCACTGGCTGCAAGTATTTTTCTCCGAACGGTGCGAAGGCGAAAACGAGCCCGTGATCAGCCGGCTCATTGCTTTGGCTGTTATTCTCACCAAAGTCAACAAGCCCGGCATATGTCAGTGTTCGTGAGTTCACCGTGATCTCCTTTCTAACTTGAATCTCGTCAAGAATGAGGATCCCTCTTCGTTGAAATGCTGGTTTCGGGGCAACTTTCATTTTAAGGGCCTTAAAAGACGCTTCGTCGAAACCACACTTCAGCCCCACTAGGCTGATGTACTTCCTGATAGTGGAAACGCATGGCAGAGGTAATATGGCATTGCTGCGCAGAAAAGAGTATGCCGCAGGGCTTCGGATGTTTAGCAAAAGGCACAGCAGCAGCCAGTCGTCAGTGCACCTTCTTTTCTGCTTCGTCGTGCATTTAGCTGCAGCAATGCACTCCTTTACAAGAAGCAACTGTGCTGCAGGTAAATCAACACTTTCTAGCTTCTCTGCGAGCCCTTCCTCTTTCACTTTTGCGAATTCTTGCTGGCAGTTTTTCAGCTGATTCATAAGTAATTTGTTTCGTGCTAAAAGTCGTGCTCGAGACCGCAGTACAGTGGCTTTTGCATGGCGCAATGCGTTGATTCTTTCAAGTCGGGCTGACGGTACACCTTTCCTCACAGCAGAAAGCCTGATCCGTTGAAGCGGTACCTTTTGTTTTGCCCTTGCCATTTGGCGATCAGCATGCAATTGCAGTGTTTTGTGGAGGCCACTGCATGGCCGACATATGCCACCTGCAGGTGATAATAACGGGCATTTGTTATGTCTCCACTTTTTTTCGTTGTCCACATAAGCACATTCTGGCAGCACAGACGAAAAGCTTTTTAAACTTGGTCCGCCGCAGCAGACGTTCGCATTGTCAAAAGTTCTTACCATGCTCTCAAGTTCAGATGTTGTTGAGACAGACGGGCTGATTCCTATTGCTGTGCAGTCGACTGGCCTGTCGAAAATGTAGGCTTGGACCGCCATGTCTGAGTTTACGTGCAAAGACTTCTTATTAAATATACAGCAGCTTCCGTCACTGTACACTATGCGAGCATCAATGACCAGAACGCCTTTGATCCCCTCTTCATCGATCCGATGTACTGCCCACGATGACCTTGGTAAGCACATGTTCGCTGCGAAGTCGAATAAGTACTCGAATGAAGAGTGGTTTAAAGCTTCAATGCCATCGCTGTTTTCCTCTTCGTGGCTTGTGGCTGCGGTCTTGCACGTTTCCACACCATGTGATGAACCCTCAGATATGCTGGTGTAATTCGGGGGACGCACAGAAGTTGCTGCAGGTTTCTCTATCCGCTTCACTCTTTTTCTAGGACTATTGATCTTCTTGGTAAGGTAACTCGGTGCTCCTTCGAAAATTGAAGGCACAGCGTCCTTTGTTAGGCCGGCTCTTCTATTCCCTGACATCAGAACGTGACCATCTATTTCAGAGGACCACGTTTTTAGAATAAAATGAGGAGCAAAATGTTTCTCACACACACGGTCCGTCCGCTGCAGCACGCGATCTTTGCGCGGGATTGCTCTTCTCCATGCCTCCAACCTGGCGTCGTCATTCGGTGGCTTGAAAAGTGATAACTTTTCCGCACAAGACTTGTAGCCTGTCTTACAAAACGGCACGAAGCACTTCCCCATGTCATCAGTGGATCAGCAACAAACACGACCCACACAAAGGCGACATCCGGACGGGAAGAGGCGCGTAACAGCCGCTACGCGGGCAATACGAAGGGCGCACGTGCGCACCGAAGCTCCCTAGCGGGCCACAGTTTGGTGCGCCCTCTCTTGAACTGCCGGCTAACTACTGCACTATCCTCCCGGCGCGGAGCGGTACCTCTCCCTTTCCGTTCGCTCACCTATCCTACTCTTACACCGTGGCCTCGCCTACCGGCCTTGAACTCTGAAATCGTCCACAAGAAGAGAGTGCCTATATTCCTAGCCTTAAAAGATTTGAGATTGAAATGCCTGCTCTACCCCCCCATTCTTAGCTCTTTTTATTAATATCTCTTATAAGAGTTCAGTGCTTGGAAGTGAACTGTGCCCTATTAGTCTGCATCACGAAGTTCGCAAATAACCAACCGCTTTGTTTGCTTACTTTATATATTTTACTCCGGTAAGCTTCCCGTAACTCTGCACCCCTTCAGTCTTCTATCGTCTTGCATCTCACTAGGTTCTCCCTTCTGAAACATAATACGATCCTGGTGCCTGTGATGCATGTAAACATTGCATGCATGATGCATGCAATGATGCATACATTGCAATGATGCATGCATACACGATGCATGCATGCATTGGAAAATGAATGAATATATCCTGGTGCTTCCTGGGGATCTGTACTCGTTGTCTGGTGTAACCAGGCCTTATTTTGAGCAAATTCGCTTGGCATACAGCAGCGGCGAGTACTGGTTACAGTGCGAGCATTTAGGCAGCACATTATTCCTGTGCCGCCTGGTATAAGCGAAAAAATAATTGAAGCAATCCCTCACCTCGAAAATTGAGCCGTTCTCACCGTTGAGAAAAATATACTTAGCGGTACTCTGCAAAGAACACTAAATCAGTTTGAAGATATGAGATAGTGTTTCCAAACACTATTTTCACTAGTCATTGCAATAGAAATTAAATCTTGTATTTTAAGTTTCTCGTTCAAACACCAGCATTGATAAGTCTGTGTGACGTCGTTAATTTCATTATATCCTTCTCTACTGGTGCTGTTGTGGGGCAGTAACAATTGCAACTTTAGTCTTTGGCTGCTTTAGAATGCAGTGCATTCCATGTTTACCGATAAAAATTACATAGGCCTTAGCAGAGGCACTCAAATTTTATTGCGCCAGCGTGAGCTGGTAACATACTTTAAGGTAGCCTCGCCAGCTGTCTTTCGTTTCTAAGTCATTCCTGACTGATAAAGCTAACTCTCATGGTTGCGTTCTAACACGAAATATTATTATCTATGTCAAGCCAGATCTTGTACCTCGTCGTTGTCGCGGGTCAACGATCAGACAATTACAGTCATCTGCCGTCATAGACTGGAAGTAGCTGGCGCTTCGGCTCGGCGTTCAGTAGGAAGACGACGGGTGAGAACAACCCAAGTGAGATCCAAGCGGCCAAAATTCGTGAAATGATTCCACAGTTGTATTTTCCTACTATACTGTTTGGCTCCTTATTCGCACTTTGCAGGTTCTTGTGCGACCTCTGCGTGGAGCACAGCAGCCCAGTGCTCTAAGCATTAGGGCACAATCGCACGCATACTTCTCCTTCTGCAAAGCGAGCCAGCTCTTTAAAACTATCGGCGCGTGCAACCCATGCCACTGTGCCGTTTGGTTCCGTGTGACAGTTCACGCTTGGAGGCGCCATGTTTGACTCAGCTATTTCCATGACCAACTCATTTTGCCTAGTATGCTTTCCTCTTAGCAACTTACGCTACGCAGAAACTACGCGTCGTTGTACCAATTGCAGGATGGCCCAAGTTAATGGCGTTTTAACCTTTCTTCGCCGAAGTATAAATGCCATAGCCGTTTTAACACACACGACAATAAGATTCGTATGTACGCACTGTTGTATAGCAGGTAGCCGCTCATGACGTAACAATCCGTGTTTCCCTCTAGTACGCTCGTTCACTCCTTATGTAAAGCCCCACAATCGCCTCAATGCAAGCTCGCGTAGAAATAATAAAATTGCGGTCATGCGATCATCTACAACGTCGCTGTCGTCGCGCCGCTGTCTTCACACAACACAGGCTCGCGATCCGCGCGCGCACATACACACACACACACACACACACACACACACACACACTCACGCACACACATATATAACTACACAGTTCATAGGAACCCGGTGGTTCACCTGGCATCGTTCTGCGGAACACCAAACAATGCTGGATAGTATACCTGCAGTATGGTGCTTCGTATAGCGTACACTTTCATAGTGCGTGGGTCTTGCACAATTTTTTTTCCTCAGCTTCTACGCTTTGTACGGAGTTGTGTTGTAACTAATTATTTCATTCTACCCAACTGCCTCTATTCTTGTTTTCTTTGTTGTCATTCTTCGGGCTCCGCCATAGAATGTTGTGCAGAACACGTGTTCAAAGCGACGCGTGACTGCTTCACTCCTAAGCACTATTCGGTGTAATCTCGCTACAAGTGGACATCCTATCGTTTAACATGTGTCATAGGCGTACAATAAATACAAATGGACGTGCGTGTCAAAACCGTTGATGCGGGCCAAATTATGCGGCAGCTGCGAAAAGCTACGGCGCAACGTGTCCAAGAACAATCTTTATGAAAGAGGAGCGACGGCACCCTGCACACAAATACAGCAGTTTTCTACCGTGAGGGTTTCTGTCGTCTGCTTTACACCGTCACACCACGCTTATTTTTTTCTCGGAGACGGGAACCGGGATTCGTTTTAGCATCTCTGTGTACCTACAGCTGCCCCCAGTTATCCGAGCGGTCCAATCAGTGCTATTATTTACTGGCAGTGATCACTCCAATCCGCGTACTCGTCCCAGTCTCTGTATTGCTATGCATAACGTGGAAAATAGCCCCAGTCGGTGCGGTGCACTCACGTTGTAGAGGCAGCCGACGAGGCACTGCAGGTTGGCGCCGATGCACCAGATCGGGGTGCAGAAGTAGTGCTTGAAGAAGTCGCCCATGCTGGAGTGCATGAAGCGGCGCAGGCGGCCGGTTCGGCACACCAGCCGTGGCGTGCGCACCACCACCAGGATGTAGTAGACGACGTAGACGGCGCACGATACGCACACCAGGAGCTCGCCCTTGGTGGACACTCTCATGCGCGGTATGATGGCCATTCTTCCCGGTCGCCTGTCTTCTTTCTCCTTAGTAGGTCTTGATACCCGCACGAGTTGGTCAGCATCGAATGATGATGACGACAACGATGATGATGATGGTAATTAAAAAAGCGCCCAGTTTGAAATAGCCATTGCGAACCATGGTCAATGCCGCCCTCGTGGGTACGCGCCATAAGTACAACGAGGAAGAAGAAGAAGAAGGAATGGGGTGGTGGCAGCTACGATCCATATGTATGCGTCAAACCCATCAAGGTCATCATCATCATCATCATCATCATCAAATAACTAAAATAAATAAAATAAATAAATAAAATAAATATCTTGAAAGTAGAAATCAAGGTCTCTACTGTTGTAGATATGAATGATCAAATATTGAAGTGTTACATTGGGTGGATTACGGGGCTTTACGTTCCAAAAGCACGATTTTATTATGAGACACGCCGTAGTGGGGGTCTCCTGGTCTATTTTGACCAAATGGGCTTCTTTGATATGCACCTAAACCTAAGTAGACAGGTGTTTTTGCATTTCGTCCCCATACAAATGCGGCCGCCATGCTCGGCATTTGATCCCGTGACCTCGTGTTTAGGAGCGCAACAACAAAGCCGCAGACGAAGCAAAAAAAAAAAAATTGTGGGGTTTTGCGTACCAAAACCACTTTCTGATTATGAGGCACGCCGTAGTGGAGGACTCCGGAAATTTCGACCACCTGGGGTTCTTTAACGTGCACATAAATCTAAGCACACGGGTGTTTTCGCATTGTGCCCCCATTGAAATGCGGCCGCCGTGGCCGGGATTCGAACCCGCGATCTCGTACTCAGCAGCCCAAGACCATAGCCACTGAGCAACCACGGCGGGTGACTGAGCAATCACGGCGTGTTAAGTATTGCAGTAAAGATTATGCAAGCATAATATATATATATATATATATATATATATATATATGAAGAAAAATTCTAGCATGCAATTCTTCTCATCTCCCGCACAAAGACGCAGGGGTCTTAATAAACGTTCCAGTGGCTGTAACCCAGTATGGTAACCCCGAAAGAACGAATAACTGAAAAGGTCAAATGCAAGCCAATCTTTGCTACCCTTCTTCCGGATTATACTGCAATTTTGGTGGCCGAAGTGATGGCCATTTGCTTGACCATATACAAGATTGCCAAAATGTTTCACACATGATATTGCTTGCAGGCTGACTGTCAGCTCTTGTCGCTAGAAAGCGCAAATATCTCACTACCGAACCGATCTCTACAGTTTTTCATTCCACCTCATGTTGAAGAAATTCGCTTTTCTCGCATGCATGGACACTGTGGCTTAGCAATTAATGAGATTGCCAACAGCTTGACAAAAGAAGCGCTTTGTTGGCCAGTAGGTTATTTATACCTTACCTTGGCCCTACTGGCGGTGACAATATTGCGACCGCAAGTCCTAGGTCGAAAAAAATGAGCCCCTCCTTGCTGCCACTGATTGCGGGCATTTAGCGTTTTCCTGCAATGTACGGTCGTATCCCTCTCGCCATTGCGAAGTTGTAATTACCCTATTACGAATAACACAATTAAATATGCATGAATATGGGTGGGTTCGCACCATCGAACTCTTATGCGTCGTGCGGGGATATAGAATATATCCCTGCACGACGCCTATTTACAGGCCTATATAGGCCTATTTACAGCTACCCCTATAGCGTATGGGCCTTCCTCTCTCGTTGATTAATGTTGTCTAGCTGCGCGGCCGAACCGAAGCAAAGACAAAGAAGAAGAAATGCCTGACTGCCTGCGATCTCGTCTCTGCACTCATCCGTAACAATATTTCATCTTTAGGTGCAAGCACTCTAGGTCGAGCCCGAAAAGAAGCGCGTCAGATTCTCCATGAGTATGTCATTACTACAGGGAGAATGTCATGTTAAACACCTTTTCCTCATTATTAACATTAGATTGCCTTTTCTTCTCATAAACTAGCAGGTTCGTAAGAAATTGGCATGACTACGTTTCAAAAAAGGGTAAAAGAAAATAATGAGAAAACATAATTTATAAGCATTATTATATAAATATGGGTACTACTGACGAATAAGATAACGGAAAAGAAGGACTTAATATTATGTATCCATTGCGAACCATCGCCAATGTCCGCTCGTGGCTACGTGCCGTAAGATGGAGGCGACAACAACACCAAGTCGAAGGGAAGAATTTCAGACTAAACAGGGGTGACGACCGTGTGACTTGACCAGTATTTCATGTTCTTACTTAAATCGGCAAAAAAAGAGAGAAAGCCGTCAGCACAGTTTTTTAAGCTCCACCCAATAACACACATAAAGCAGACAAAGCATATGTAGTATACATCGCCCTGAAAGGTACCGCTAGTTTGTGAGTACGACTTCTTGCAAAACACGCGTAAACATTGCTGCAATTCCAGGGAAGCTATAAGCATTATACCGATGTATGAAAATAGTCCGCTTTAAAATGCTTTAAGGGATTCAGTTTACATAACCGCAATACCTGTTTTTGGTGGAGAGCTACGGATTCGTAGACTTTATGCTTCAATTGTTTTGAAATTACTAGCATTCCGGAATTTTCGTATAAATTTCTAAAGCTTAAAATACAATTGCAATGTCATGCTAAACCTACTGTGCCGCTACATATGACAAACGGGTACAAGGAGAGTGCCCACAAATGACGGCTCTCGGAAGCTTCGCGTTGTTAACACACGCGAACGCCTGTTTTCGTACAAGGGGCTTCCGTTGGGTATTCACTCTGCTCCAGTCATTTCCAAAAAAAAAAAAAATGAGCCGATACTAGCTGGTCTACCTGGTGCTAAGGATTATTTTGACAATATTCTTATCGCGCAAAAAATTCACAGGCCTGCGCGGTACTCACAGCGCAGTCACAGCGTAAGCTGGAGGACCGGATACATAGGAGCTCCATTTTCGGCTCCACGCACTGCAGGACTTTGCGGCGAAGTATCTTTGCGTCGTTTTCACATGAACGATCCGAACTGTCCGCCCGGCGTTGACGGCCAGCTGCGGCTTGTCCTGCTCGTGGCGCAACGGTCGGCTGAGCCCTATGTTGCCTGGTCGCAGCCGCGCGCATAGCTCTACTAGAGTGTAGCTCTACGAATAGCTTCTTAAGGTTCGTCGGTTGCGAGCAGGCGCCATAACCTGTACCGAAATCTAAACATAGGTACCAGACTACGTGGCGTACTTGTCACGCCCCTTGACCCGTGGCGTGGTACGTTGCTGTTTATGACGGTGATGATAATGATGGCAACCCCTTCGAAACGGGATGGTGACAAATAGTCACCTAGCCTGCTACATCCAGGGTCAGCTACGTGCAGGATGCAGCTGCTACATGTAGGGGCACCTTGTGAAATATAACGGAACTGCAATGCCAAGTTTGTACGCATCGACGATACGCGGCATGGAGGTCAAATTGCACAATACGGTAATAATAAAGATGGTGCGAATTTGATGACATTGTCCTTGAATGGGGATGGTGAAAAACCGTCACCTAGCCTGCTTGAATTATTCAGGTGTGTCATAGATGTTCGACATCATACGTATTCGACAGGGGAACAGCGCGAAAAGACGAAAGGCAAAAAGGAAGGTGAACACACGCCACTGACTGACTGTGGCCACGGCTGACTTACGATCGCTGTTTGAACGATCGTTTAAGAAAGCACGTCTGTAGCCTTCGCTCCGGTACGGGCAGCAACTTGGCCTTGCCGTACAGTGATGGTGGCGTGTACCGTAGTAAGGGGCCTGATTTTATCACTGTGCACCAGCCGCAAACGCTACAATATCGCGTGTGCATGTCAATTCTTTGAGGCTGCCCCTATTGCAGCGAATAGTACGTCTTGCGTCAGCACTCCGTCGTTGGCCCTACTGAGGTTGAACTAACATATCTAAATAGTAGTGGTCACCACATATCAGTTGACCAGTGGTGCCATCTGGGCACAAGCTGTGGGGCCCGTGAAAAATAAAACACTCCGCGTTTGGTTCTCAAAAGGTGTGCTTCTCGTCTCGTGTGCCCACTCCTCCGTGGCTTGCCAGCACGGCCTGACAGGAATGCCACGCGATATGGTGTCAGAACTGGGATCCGTTTGAAAAACTTCCGTCTCAGCGGCCGTCAACGGCAGGATGCCCCTTGAAGAAAGCGCCAAATTGACTCAGTGGCTAGGCTTCGCTCTTCAGCCGCCGAGAGAGACTAAACATTTTTATTTAAAATAAGTAAGTGTTGGAGGGACCTCCAGTCCGGGGTCCCTAGAATGGTCTCAGCAACAGTACGGTCCCGTTTAACTAGAGCCCGGCGGACCTCGGGAGGCCCGTCGCCGAGGGCATGTTCCCACAGCTCTTTCGTGCGAATGGCTTGCAGGATAAATGGCAGGGGCGGGAATAATTTTTGCGGCGCACTCCTCCGAGACATGGAACGCCGTGGGGAAGCTGCCACAGCCAGGGCAAGCATATGCATTGCAGTCAAGGTAAAATTTATGTAGGGAGAGTAGGTTGCGAAATGTGTTTGTTTGGAGTTGACCGGGCGCGTTGGACTTCTCTAACCCCGCAAGATGGTCCTCGTGGAACTCTCGCTTCGAACATTATGCCGCTGCATATGGACTGCGGAAAGCTTCGCAGGACGTCCATGTACGTGCGCTATTTTACTGGATGGGCCCAGGCGCTCGTCCGCTTCTGGACACCCTTTCACCCGACACTGTTATCAAACGCTTCACCGAGCACTTCGTTCACCCTGCTAATGAACTCTACGAGGCCTCCCACTTTCGTAACGCGTCCAACTACCTGGCGAAAGCATCGACACGTTTTAGGCCGAACTCTGCAAGTTAGTGAACTGATGCAACTACCTGTCATCGGTGGTGGAAGAACGCTTGGTTCGCGACAGGTTCGTTGTCGGCTTGCGGGATACGCGTCTCTCTGACGTGTTGTGCTGCTCCCCGAAGCTTTCTCTCAAAGAAGCTTGGACGCAAATTCGTCGGTCCGAGGACGCTCATAAGGAGCGCTCACTCGCGCAGGCTATTTCGCAAGCCTCGGTCTACCTTGATACCACAAAAGCTCGAAAGCGCGACAACGTCTGGATGCCAAAACAGCTCTCTCAATGGACGCGAATTCGGAACGCTGCCATCGCGAAGGTGCGGTTTCTCCCTTCTGCGCTCGGCGTGTTTCACGTACGCTCAGAGCGCCTAGCACCGAACTTGGTCTGCAATTTTGGCGGCAAGAAACGTCATTTCGCTGAAGTCTGCAGGTCGTTCCAGGAAGTCGAAGCATGCCAAACTCAGTGCCATCTAGCTGCATGCTCTGGAGTCACCATCCGAAGCCACGTTCGTGGACGACTCAGTCGACAATTACATAACTAAATTCAAAGTAGACTCATGAGCCGCGGTTTCTGCAGTCCCAAGTGACTTGCCTGGAGGCCCGGCCGAGCTCGAGAACGTTGATGCAGTCTTGACAGGACCCGGAGGACAACCTGTTCTTGTACAGGGCTCGTATCTGGCACGTGTATTTTGGCAATGGAAGACAAGCTCCCAGCGTCTATTCGTCATTCAATCCCTTTCTCTACCATTACTGGGTCTACCGGCTATCCAGGCCCTTGAGGTCGTCAAATTCTTTGGTGCCGTAAACGCTCCTGAGCCAACGCTTCATACCGAACTGTTCCATTGCCTCGGTACACTACGAGATGAGTACACAATTCGCTTCAAGCAAGACGCTGTACCTTTATCACTCAGCCCCCCCTCGACGGTTACCTATCCCGCTGCGTGAAGTCGTTCGGTAAGAAATGGAGGGACTTGAAGGAGGCGGCGTCACTCGTCGTATTGATAAACCAACTCCGTGGTGTGCCAGTATAGTAGTATAGTAGTGATACCTAAGAAGAATGGAAAGTATCGTCTGTGTCTTGACCGCACTCGACTTAACCAGGTGGTTCTGAGAGAGCGTTACACTCGGCGTGCAGTTGAACAAGTCATTGGTCTTCTAGGCGACGCAGCTGTTCTTTCGAAGCTGGATCCGTCTACAGGCTTTCGCCAAGTCAAGTTGTCGGCGAATTCTCGAGAACAGACAATTTTCATCACACGTTTTGGTCGCTATTGTTTCTGCCGACTGCCCTTCGGTATCACGTCTGCCCGGGAGTATTTGCAAAAAACAAATGGCGCGGATTCTCGAAGCTCAGGACGGCGTCGTTAATATGATTGATGATGTTCTTGTGTTTGGACGCACCAAGCAGGACCATGATGCAAGGTTTGAGCAAGCGTGGGCTCGTCTTGCGTCTGCAGGTATCACTTTAAACCAGGAAAAGTGTTGCTTTGGGGTCTCCGAAGTCTCATTTCTAGGCGTCATTGTCTCAGCACAAGGCATCAAGCCAGATCCTGGCAAGATTGAAGCAGTCCATACAGGCACGTACCCAGGATTGTTTTTCGGGAGGGCAGGGGGCAACCCAAGGTAACTTTTCTATGCAAATGACGGGGGTGAGGTACGTTTACTAGCACAAATGTGAATAATGTCCACCATTCGCCATAAACACGGCTAAACCAAATAAGGTGCACCTCACAGATACGCCTGTGAAGTACACCTGCCCTTTACTTGGCGAACAAGTAACCACATCAAATGTACTCGCGCTTGGCAGAAGCGCAGGAAGAACACTGCCAAGAAGTACACAAGCGAAAATGTAAAATAAGGATTCCTAGTAGCCTTTTTTGAATTAACTCTGGAAGCATTATGCATGTATGTATCTATGTATACATATTTATATAGGTGGTAAACGGATGGCCTGCAGTGCGTCCAGGCGTTGGCAAGTCGCGATGACATCGTTAACGGTATTTGGAATTTTCATCGCCAGTGCGTTGAACGCGACGTGGGCAATGCCCTTTAGCATATGACGAACGCGATCAGATTCCGTCATGGTGGCTTCAACAAGGCGACAAAGGGCGAGGACGTCTTCGATATAAGAGGTGTATGTTTCCCCGGGAAGTTGCGTGCGTCCGTCAAGCTTTTCTTGGCGACCTCAGAGCGGACGTTGGGAGCGTCGAAAATCCGGGGAAGCTGGTGTTTGAACGCCACCCAGTCAGGCAAGGTGCTCTCTTGGTTGAGAAACCAAGTCCTGGCAACGTCAGTGAGGTAGAATGCGACGTTGCGAAGCTTGTGCATGTCATCCCACCGGTTAGACTCGCTCACGCGCTCATAATTGTCCAGCCAGTCATCAACGTCGTCGCTACGGAGGCCAGCAAACATGGTGGGATCGCGCTGCCGCGTGCCGTGGTCCATGAAGGAACGGCCGGTGGGGCAGAGGCGGTGACGCCGGAGGCTCCTGGAGGATCTTCTTCGGGCATCCTGGCGGAAAGGTGGAGCAAGCGGCGGCCTGAACGAAGCTCCAGGGAAACTCGAAGGCGTAGAGGACCAAGGGATCGAAAGCAGCCTCCACCACTTGCGAGACAGCTGTTAAGCCTCAACGGTTTATTGCGCCGGTCGCGCGCTGAAGACGACGACGCTGGCCATGATGATGAATACAGATGAAGAAGAAGTGGTAATATAATGCTCTCAACATATATATATATATGTATATATATATATATATATATATATATATATATATATATATATATATATATCCGGCACAATCAGTTCTTTTGGATACCTCGTTTACTACTCTACCAAATTGAGTGGCAAAACCGACTTGTGTTGTTATTCGGGAAGTTGCGTAACGATGCGTGGTCACCAGTACAGTACAACAGCGTAGAGCGCAGGGCGTTGCGGTTCTAGACGTACTGCGCCCACCACGGAAGATTAGAAAAACACCCACATTAGCGCCGCAGAGAAGTGGTTACGTCAGGCGGCTCGACTGATAACCGTAGGAGCGTCATTCAAAACACACCGCATCATTCTCCACTTCCGGCCGCGTTTTCTCTACTTCCGTTTTTTGAAAAAAAGCCCAATTTTGATCCATAAATATTTTCACACACAACAGCTAAATTTGTTAATTTTCACTTTTGCTTCCTGTTTGGCTGTTGCCTTGGCTCTCTCCTTCAGTAAATCGCTTAATTTCACAACTCCTTGCGACTCTCGTTTGCAGTTCCCAATTTTTCACGAAAAGTGCTGTACAATTAGGGAAAAGCCAGACGAGATAACGGGTGACAGTCATATTTCTGATGGGTTTAACGGTTATTGCAGGGTCTGATGGTGGACTCTATTTCGCATTGTTTTATTTCCTACCTTATCTAACGCATATCAAATCAAATCAGATTATTGTTATATCATATGGTAACTACAATATATAAGTATAGAGACGAGGGTATATGGCTCCGAGGATCTGCCAGCGTCGCGGCGAACCGTCACTCTAGGAATAATGAAGCAAAAGGAAAAGTTAAACGCAACTGGCGTTTTCTCCGACCGCAACTCGTTCCACGAGCATACAGACCAGCTGACTACGAACTGAATCCCTCTCCTGGTCCCTGCATCAGTCTAAACAAGGAAGGTTGATCTAACGAAGCAATAGCGACGCGCGTCACCGTTGCAATAGATGGTGACAGCTGAATGCATTTCGAGTTAGTCGCACGGGCACCGAATTGATGGGAAAACTGGCCTTCACACCCCAGGAGATGCCGATAACTACCGCCATCCAGAAGGAGTGAAAAAAACTGACAACCATTCCACTCCGTGAAGACGTAATGACAGCGAGAGCTGACGACAGTCAAAGCTCTCAAACCAAAAGCAAAGTGCTTCACCTCCGCTGCGGGTCGGCCCGAAAGTAGTGAAATGCCGGGCCGACCCGCCGCAAAGGTGACGCAGGCGTTAAGCATTCCCCATAAGTGGACCGATCCCGAAGATAGTGAAATACTGGGCCCACCCGCGGCGGAGGCGAAGCAGGCGTTGAGCACTCCGCTACTCGAGTCCATCCCGACGGTAGTGCAATGCCGGGCCAAAACTACGTCAAAAAATCTAGGGATTGTTAGTCATATACAGCTTTCGCTGTAAAAGGCAGCAAAATGTTGACCGCTGAATAGATTGATTTGTCGGCGCTTTAGGAATGTTTGTGAGGAGTGGTGGCGTGGGCGTGGAAGGGGATGGTACGCTGCTTAATTTCGGGGAGGGGGGGGGGGGGTCCCGGGCCCACCGGACCCCCCCTTGGGTACGTGCCTGAGTGCATGCAATGGCGCTTCCCACAGACCTTGCAGGTGTCAGAGGTCTACTCGGGACGGTAAATCATTTTGCCAGGTTTAGACCACATGTCTCGAAAACTACTGCATCGATACGCACCCTTCTAAGCAAGAATACTAGTTGGACTTGGCAGCAAAAACAGGAAGCATAATTCACGAATATCAAAGAACTTCTGACGTCCGACCACTGCTTGGCCAAGTATAACCTAACTTCTGCCACAACAGTCTCGGCTGATGCCAGCTCTTTTGGACTTGAAGCAGTCCTGTTGCAATCACAACCATGTCGTGAACGCAGGCTAGTAGCCTTTGCCTCAAGGTCAATGACCACCACCGAACAAAGGTATAGCCAAACAGAAAAAGAGGCCCTGGTTACAGCGTGGGCCCTCCAGGGGTTTGACGAGTTCATCACAGGCACCAGCTTAACTGTGGAAACTGATCACTTTCCTCTTGTGTCACTCTTTGGCAAGATGGAACTTATGGAACTTAATGTGCTTCCTACGTGGATGCAGACTCAGGCTAAAGACAATGCCCTATCAGTACCAGATGGTGTACCTCCCATGAAAATTGTTGGCTACGGCTGATGCATTTTCTCGCACCCCTCCCAAGGTACAGCCAGTAGACACTGTGGAGCTTTTTACTACAGCAGTCGTGGCTTCCGGCCCAGATGTGTTGCCTGCGAACATACAGGATATCAGGAGAGCCCAGAGCTGTGATGGAAAGTGCAGCGCGCTGATTTTGTTCTGCCAGCATGGCTGGCCAAACAAGTCAAAAATGCCTCCTCAGGTATCAAATTATGCATCAGTGAAGGATGAACTTTCCGTTTGTGAAGGCCTTCCTCTCAAGGGTACGCGTCTCATTATCGCTTCGTCACTGAGGCCAGCAGTATTGAAGCTTCTACATGAAGCACACCAAGGCATAAATCGTACAAAAGCCCTCACCCGTGAATCTGCATGGTGGCCGGGCATAGCGGCTGAGATCACTTCTCTTGTCACCAGTTGTCAAAAATATGCCCTTACGCGAGTGAATCCTGCGGAACCACTCCTCCCTACCAACCTCTCTGGCCGTTCCTGGGAACATCTGGGCCTGTACTTGTTTCAACTCAACGGCCAAACCTTCTTAATGGCAGTGGACTACTATTCTCGTTTCCAGGAGGTGCTGACACTGAAGAGAACAACAGCTAAAGTGGTCATTGATGTGCTGAAAAGTCTGTTTTCACGACACGGATTACCGCAACAAGTAAGGTCGGGCAATGGCCCACCCTTGTCCTCACGCGAATTCATCGCATTTGCTGCCTCTCATGGCTTCCACCACACCACCAGTAGCCCACATTACCCACAGTCTAACGGAGGGGCGGAAAGAATGATCCGCACTGTAAAAGACCTCCGACGGAAGGTGAACGATCCGCCCATGGCCTTTCTCAGCTATAGGGACACATCCGAGGTGAGTGGCTTTAGCCCTGCTCAACTTCTCATGGGAAGGCGACTGAGAACTCGAGTCCCAAAGACAGACGAGCAATTTCGTCCCCACTGGCCGGTAAGAGAGGAAGTAGCAGTCAGAGATCAACTTCACAAGAAAAAGACTGCTCAGGACTTCGACCGACGTCATCGGCCCAGAGATCTGCTGTCACTGCAAGCGTGCGAAGAGGTCTGCATTCGGTCAGATAGGTTCGTGCCACAGTCTTGAGCCATGCTGAGCGTGCAAGGTGATTTGTAGTCGAAACAGAGCATGAAACAGTTCTGCAGCGAAATCGCAGACACTTCGTTCCCTTCGTGCTAATGTCAACAGGGACCCCATTGCTTCAACACCACTACCCAATACAAGTGGCAGCAACACCTGAGCGACCCCCTCTGACGGCAGCGCCCGCTCCTTCACATGATGCTGGCGATAGTGTTTTGTGCACCCGTAGCGGCCGTCATGTAGTTCCACCCGACTGCTTGAACTTGTTACTTGAGGGTGGAGATGTAGTGGTGGCCACATATCAGCTGACCAATGGTGCGTTATGGGCACGAGCTATGGGGCGCGTGAAAAATACAAGACGGCGTTTGGTTCTCAAAGCGTATGCTTGTCGTCTAGCATGCTCCACTTCTTCGTGGCCTGCCAGTACGGCCTTACAGGAACGCCACGCGATATTAGCAACCGCAGTAACTATGGGGAAGCCTAACCAATGTCTCCATGTTAGTGGTCATGCGCAGGGATGCACCTTTGTTTTCTCTAGGTATATATCTCTGCTCGTTTCTTAATAAAGAATTCAGTCGTCAGTCAGGACTGTCGTGTGTTCACCTTCTATTCTGTCCTTCCCCTGTCCCTCTTGTTTCTCTGTAAGGCGCATGCTGCCGGATCTAAGTGTCGGCTCTGTTGCTTTAGTGCACTGATTAGTGCGGATGCGGTGCTGGCATTCGGCGCCACTGACAGCACATGTCGATGTCAGGGCTTTGCGTTGGCAGTGCGGCGTATCTAAGCTAATGGCACTTTGTGGAAGGACTGCTACACTTGCTTCAACTGCGACGCAACCGGATATCCAAAATTACGCTTGCAGCGAGATTTTTGAGAATGGCGAGGTAAAACGAACCCTCATTAGTGATCGTGTCAATCGTAGTCAGGCTGTGCTTAACGTTAGTGAAGAATATGTTACGTAGAATTCAAGTGTCGTCCTGTTCGATTGCGAAAGATTGGCAGGCACACTGCACAACTCAGCGAAAAACTTAGTATAATAGAGTGAACAGTAACTATTTACATGTCTTATTTATTTATTTTCTGGGTGCTTTCAGAAGAAAATAAATCATTTGGGGTATTTTAGGCGCGCTAATCTAAATCGCACCACACGCTCATTATATGCTAATGACTATGGAGTGTCCTCGGCATCGCAAATAATGTGTAAATTAAATAAGGTGCTTTGTCGTATATCCCAAAGCCGTTCATGTAATTTTTCTTCAGGATTTATCCCTTGTCATCTTTGAGTGATGTACTTTTTATTAGAAACATTATTGGTCTTTTAAATATTGAATGTATGCCCAAAGCTTCTTATTGCAGTGTAGCCAGCGTTTACGATGAAAAAGAATATCCTGATTCAGTTGTGAACGTGAGATTTTACATTAAAGAATAGTTCAATACGTGCCTGGATATGTTCCATCACATATTTGTTTTGCGGTTTCCGCATTCTTTATGCATTTGGCGATAAAAGGGCGCCGCGGAAAAGCTTAAAGGGCCACTCACCAGGTCTGGCCATCTTTAGCTGACAAGCGAAGAGCACACAATGCGCGCTAACGATCGTGTTTACAAAGAATTACATCGCTACGCGCCGCGGGAAGGTCTCAAATTTTATCTCAAATGCCGTTTTTCCTTTCTCTCGCAGCGACCGCGCTCCGAGTCGGACGGTGACGTAGTCGCTTCCCTGCGCCTACGTACTCGGGTCCGCAGTGTGACGTCGCCCGTGGTGACACGTGGCTTCAAGAATTATTCGAGGCAACATCTGTTATTTGTGTGATCTGTCGCTTGAATGGACGGATTTAAGTTTAGAGGAATAATAAAACACACAAACGGAACGTCTGCGTGTTTTTTTTGTTTTACTTCGCACCGAAACAAGGGAAATGGTACTTCCGCTTCGTCTGCTTGTTCCTCTGGTTGCGCAGTCACGTGCGCAGGTACCCGAACTATGCCATCTTCTACCGTGTTCCAGTGCGTGATCATGATGTGCGATCCGCTTGTTTTGCCTCAGCATTCGTGTAGCGCTGAATTATACCGTTAGTCATGTGGCCTTGTGCACAGCGCGCAAAATCGTACGCTGCGCGGAACGAGACATCACAAAAGCTCGCGCGCAACGCCGTCAGCAGAAATGCGCAGCGCCGAAACAAAAACAAAAAAAAAAGGACGAAGAAAGTGAAGGCGGGGTCCATGACTTATGCGTCACGCGATCCTCGAGGTCGGGTATGGGAGAACGCAGGAAGAAATTTTGCTTGCGGAGGCTAGACGGGGCAAGTGGAGAGAGTGTCTTGCTATGCAGTGGAGCTCGCCTTCTGAAATCATGGGTTCGCGGCACTGAAATATTTCTATATCAGCTATTGATGAGCTGATTTCAAAACTTTTTTCGGAAGAACACTCCTTAGAAGACATGTAAGAACTTTCAGCGCATAACCAAAATTTCCTCTGGGGCCTCGTGAGGGGCCTTTTAGGCGCAGAGATGAGCACTTCAAGGCACAGTAATGCGTGCGGCACACACTAGTAATGCCACTGCCCAAGGTGGCTGTCTCTATGTGTATCAGTGCTGTATCTGTATAACATTAAACTACGTTAATTGACACGCGTAAAAACTTTTAATTGCTGTAGATCTACACTGTGCCAGGGAGGCCATTTCTACCTACCTCTAAAAGAACTTGCGCATGCGGACAAGTCGCACAGCATTGTGTGGTATGTCACAGTGGTGGAGGACAAAGCGTATTGCATCTAACCGGTATACGAACAGTTATAATTTTTCTTTATTTCTGCGAAGCGCACCTGAACTGCAACGAAATCAGTGCATGTTCAACCCGACCCGGAACCGAAGCGAACATGTATTTTCTTGGTTCGGCACCCTGGACGTTGTCGGAATTTCGAACGTTGTCAAAAGCAGAAAGAAATTACTTCCAATTGCAAAGGGAGGTACTTGTTATTGTAGAGAAGAAATTCCGCAATCTCCGCGCACACTGAAGCATCTACCAGCCAATGGCGTCCAACCACAGCCAGGATAGAACAAAACGTTCTGCGTGGGTGGCCACAAAGCGCGAAAAATGCTTGACCCCTGCCTTGTTTCTTTCTTTTTTTTCTGTCAGACGTTTGAAGGTATCCTTGGCGCATACTCTGGTCTACTAGTGCAGTCGTGTTGTCATGCCTGTCGCAGCGCTGAAGCGGTTGTTACATTTATCACACGAAACTCGCGAGGAGCCATCTGCAAGGGAAACAGTATCGCGGTCGTTATTTAGGCGGCCGGCTATAGACCACAACATACCAGCAACATCAGCTCACGGCAGAAACTGCATTGACAATTTGCGCACGCTACCAGCCGCCCCACCATTGAAGTGGCCGCAAATGTAGGCGACACGGTCACGCAGTCGCGTCGGCTTCGCTGAGCCGACAGAGCATAAAATGGGGCTTCTAGCGCCAATTTCTCCAATTCTGTGTAGCTCGACACACATCGCTTAGTGCACGCCATGCTCCAATTTTGTTCGCCTGATCATTTTTTCGAAACTCGGCTACTTCTCTTAACAATTGCTGACTTATTCTTTTCTTTCCTTGCCTTCCATTCTGTTCTGCTTGTTTTTTCGAGCGTATACCCATCCAGGTGTTATCAACAAGAATTGACAGATACGTAGTAGCCCAGGTTGTCTGCTCGACAAGAAAGCATTAGCCAGAACCCAAAAAAATAGGAAGGGGGTGGTGAAGAAGGGAGAGGCGAAGAAAGCTTGGCTTTAAATGTGATAAACGTACCGGCACACATCCTTCGCTGTATCAGATTGCGCAATGCACCGAAACAAGGATCTGTCACAACCCACCGTGTTCAGGTCACTTAAAAGAAACGCCACATTAAAAATCAAGTTGTTCACCGTCTTTTTGGAATGCATGCGTTCTCTCTTTACATCGTTGTTCGGGCGATGATCTTTCATAACACAAATGTCGTTAGGTTCTGGTGAAGCAACTCGGCACAACTACTTCAAACGAAGCACAATCACCCTTTGAGGCATCTTTGAAAGAAACCGTGTCGTAAAGCATCGTTTTTTTTTACTAGACACAGAACTCCACCGTACGGTAATGAATAGTACTAATACTCCAGGTCATTAAAAGATTCCTGGAGTTCTTGCCTCACGTCTTTATGTTTGAAACGGCTCTGGTGCTTCTAGTTAGCAACCCACAGCTGAAGCAGACGGAGCGTGGGAGTCGGTGAGAGCCGAACCCACAGCCATCACGTGCGGCGGTTGTGCGTTCGGCTCCCACTTGGGGCAAGTTGTTTTTCGTTTTCCTTCGCTTTATCATTTCCCCTCTTCAATTAGCAACACCGCAAATAATTTCTTGTGTACATTTGTTGACTTCAGTACCTGTTCACTTTATATGGTTGAAACTAAAAAAGATCCACCCCATCAGTTTGCATTCTCGTTTGTTGCACAGAACGCGCCGTGGTTGCTGAGCGGCTATGGTGTTAGGCTGCTGAGCCTAACACCATTGAGATTTCGTTGGGGGCGAAATGCAAAAGCACCCGTGTACTTAGATTTAGGTGCACGTTAAGGAACCCCATGTGGTCAAAATTTCCGGAGTCTTCCACTACGGCGTCCCTTATAATCAGAAGGTGATTTTGGCACGTAAAACCCCATAATTTATTTTAATTGTTGCACAACGAGGGTCTCGTCTCCGGCAGGTTGCATGTCTTCAGATAGGATACGAGCGTTTATTGGCGAGATGCCGGCTCCTAAAGAGGCCGCCGATAAAAAGCATCTTGAACATCCACTATCATGGCCATGAGTAGCGCTATATGACGCCTCCCGGGTTATAAGTTGTACCCATCCATTAAATACCCAAGAATGCAGGCGTGAGAACAGCGGACGCCGTTCATTCTTTCCATGTGACTCTAATAACAGCTATACCAGTTGTGTTGTTAGGGCCCGAGAAATTGGCATCTTTATTAAATGTCAGAGTTGCGATTTCGCAGGCAGGAGAGAAAATAAGCGTCATGTGTGCAAGGCACAGGTGCGATGTTTCATAATCACGTGTTAATCATTGCGTAGGTCAAACAGGGCGCCCTATCGATGAACGTTTGCCGAACAAGGCACACGTTGGAATAGGCAGTATAGAATAGGGCAAAAGAGAATAGAAGAATGTACGTGCTTAGCGACCCATTGCATGCAATGTGCCTTTCTGCCTCGTATTGCATAAAGGAAGGTTTTATATAGGCGTCACACTCAGCTGATGCGGGAAATTTTCTAGGCGCTATTAGTAACCCGGTCACGATTGAGCTGCATCAGTGTTTCATCTGTCGATCTCGCGGTGAAGCAGTTGCGGTTCTCGAAAAAGAAATAGCCGCGTGCATTTGTGTCTGCACTGATAAACCTTCTTTCTCCTTTTTTATTTTCTTGTTGTCCTTTTATAGATACGAGTCCGTCAAATAAAACAGCACTAAAAACGAGGAAGAGTAAGGAAGAAGACAGGACGTGCGCTGACTGTTGATAATCAGTTTTTTGTGCGTGCGCAAATATTGACCCGTGTACTTATTTATCTTTCTTGGGTGACTGCTTTTGTATCGTATCGGACGATGTATCGGACGTTTCTTGATTGGTATAGGTTGTTCTAAGCGTTGTCTGTTGTCACTGAAGCTTGTGTAATGGGATTGTATGCGCAACGCGAATTGTGTGGCACTTTGTGGAAGACACGCGGGTGCCAGCAATTATTTTGGAAGCGTCGATGATTCATCTATAAAAGCCGACACGCTTGCCCCACAGATGAGATTCTCGACGATCGCCGACTGTGCCCGCCGTTATCTTTGTGCTTTGAGTGTATAGCCTATTTTTCTGGGCACAGGTTCGCCCAATCAAAATTTCGTTTCGCCATTCACACTTTTGCTACTGTGTTCTTGACCGTCACTACCACGTGACAATATATACCAACGAATTGCGTTCAAACCCGTTTGAACTGTATCAGTATTTTTCATTGTTTTTTCGCCGCTGTACTTTTCCACATATAGATGTGGTACTGCTTCAGAAAAAAAAAACAGAAAATCTGTTGGAATTGAACAGTGTGTGCGTCTCGCTCTCGTTAAGGTTATGTTTTTCAACGCCTGATATACCGTACCAACAAGGCCAAGCCTTGGCGCCTACATTGCCTTGCTCTTCAACAATGCGAAAAAAAAAGGTCCTTTGTTCAGTATACATAGCCAGTGTTCAACGCGAAGGAGTGTGTGCACCACAAGACCAGCGAATGCAGCCGCTTTGCAAGAAGCAGAATTTTTTCGACCCATGTGTGTGAAGGGAATGCGGCTGATTTCAATTTCATTAATGCGTGTAACTCTTTAGTGGCTCACGAGTCTCCAGGCGCAGTCCGTGGTGGACGCAGCAAAGCGGTGATCACCGGCGAGGGGAGCAAGGAGAGGAGGCGCCATGCCGGTAGCGTTGTGCGAGTGGGCTCGTGGGAGAGCGCGGACTTGCGCGGGAGAGGGGGGGAGGGGCGGTGCGCACACATCGGCGACAAACCTTGCAGCCACATGGGTGTGATTGCATCCCATGCCGGCGGCCACGGCGCCGTACGTTCACAGAACACTTCAGAAAACAGCAACAGAGGCAGTCATAGATAGGTTTTCGCCTATTGCAGTTTAGCTCGGCAAAGTGCTCATAGATTTCTGCTTTTAGTGTGTTTTCCAGTATAATCACAGCGCAGAAGGTAAAGGTAGGGTGCCTGGATGTCCTCGTCGCACGCCAAATCGTACGGGGTGTCCACAACCGCGTGTTCTGCTACGGCTGTCGCCATGTTCAGCCTCACTCCGCAGTTCCGTGCGCCCAGCGCGGTGACGCGACACGGTCTTTCTTTATACCAAACTGAAACGTTACCAGAACGAATATTGCGTTACCTATTTCAATTCAGCTAATTAGCTTATCATTTTTCTCTTCTTTTCCTTTTCTTCTTTTTCCAGACTGGACACAGCTCGAACGACTTTGTCTCTTGCTGGTTTATTAAAAACCACCTTTTTTTTTTACAGTTACAAACTGAAACTACCCACCGCATGTTCCTGCCATTCCTGCACGTGATTTTCGAATAATTGAATACTAAATGGTAAAACATGTTTACAGGGTACATCTATATAACTTCACGCACTTCGAAACTTACAGACAGCTCTGCCGCAGTGCATGATGCAGTGGGGAGAGCAGCCGCCGCCCCTAGTAACACATTTCTCAAGTAATACGCAGAATAAATAGCAAGCGTGTTCTATAATTGCACTCAATGAAACAAACATTGTCACAGGCTGAATCCAGCGGATGATTTGCTCCCATGTCCCTCTGTCGCTAGCGCTTTCACTTCACGAAGATGTATCCGCAACCTCAGTTCAGCATAGGTGGAGATCATAAGGTATTAAACCAAATCCTTGTGCTGCCGGCATAGCTGCACACTTGGCTGCACACTTTCATTTCAGAGTCCTAGTGGAATAACTAGTCGCAATCTGCACCGACGTCCTCATGTCGAAGACCATGTCAGTGCAAGCGGCAATGCCATTGAAGTGCTCTTCACGTGATTTCAGCGCTTTTATTATGTCATTGCTGGGGTAATGAAGGTTGATGCCTTCGCGAACGTATTCTGTCAGCGTGGATGGGCAGGCTTGCTCGCTGGTGCTTCCGCCCGAAAGCGAAGCTCTGCATGGCACATTGATTTATTCTTTTAAGGATTCATTTTTAGAAGGTAGCCTGTAAAATAAGAAGGAAGCTTCTCAATGAAAACACTGTTGGCACAGCATTTGGCGCCAGCATCTTTCAGCCGTCCGCCCGGTTTCGCTCAAAGCTAGATTCTTCCAAGTGAGTCTGCAGGTTTCCAAAAAAGCGCACCATGTTCACTTGTGGTGAATAAAATGACCACAAGGTCATGTCGTATGTGGCATATATAATTAACGTCCTTGCGTGCATTTGAGCGCGAAGTAATTATCATACGTAATTGCTAAGCGAAATAACTGCATCGCATTCAAAACAGTGCTTGGTGGTCTCGGATTGCGAGCCTGGACTTAATTTCACCGAGCACGTTGTTCGTGCGCCCACGTGGTTGCAACCAACTTACCGAGTAAGGCTGGTTGCGGCTGCAGCTCAATTTGCCAAAAAATATGCTTGATTTCATATTTTACGCCTAAGTGCCTAACCTGTTATTGTAATTATGTATAATCACTGTAAAAAGTAAGTTGACAGGCGCAAGAGTAAACGGAACACACGCATAAATTAACGCTTATACATAGACGTATAAGAGCAAACACCAACATATATGAGGAACCAAGCTCCGCATCAAACGTGGAAATTATATGTACTCTGTCAGCGAAAAAATAATTATATTGGGGCAAAGTTACGAGTGTGGGTTGGAATGCTTGCGTTGTGAGAAACTGCGCCAGTTTCAGTAATTGAAAACTTGCTCAGACCAATTGCGTGGCTTCATAGAACCATGCGCGAGTACAACTATGTTTGTGTGATGGAAAGCTCCCAGGAGCCGAGCGCATACCTAATAATAATATGCTGACCAAGTTAGAATTCCGCAGGGCAAGTAAGAAAGCCGCAAACTATCGTTTTTGATTACAACACTTGATGCGAACAAGAACTAAAGCGTGTATTGGTTTCATAATGTTGAAGGAATAAAATGTATTTCGAAATGAAAAGGGGCCAAAGTGCAAGTGTCTATCCGACCTAACAGCATCTCTGAAAATTGCGTTTGGTCCAGCAAGGTTGCTCAATGCCAACGATTTTTCGGAATGGCGCACTGCAAAACACGCGGACAAACAAAATGTAAACTTTACTTTACAAGCGCTGTTTTCCTTAATTTCGGCTCGTGATTACAAACCAGCTAAAATAGCAGAATGTGTTGTACTGATGCTATACGCACACGAGGCATTCGTAGGCTGCCTCGTGTTTCTATGGGCCCCGGGTGCCAGATGACCTAGCTACGCCACTGTGAGGAAGTCTCCGGCCTCATTCGAAATAAGAGGTTTTTTTTTCTCTCTCTCTCTCTATGTCCTTGCGTATCGCGGCCCCCGCATCTTTGGCGCAGTCCTCGCTTTGACGTAATAGTTCTGCGGAAGCCCGCAAGGTGAGAAAAGTAATTAATAAAGGGAAAATCAGACATCCACCCGTTCGTAGCAATTGCTACTAAGCCAACCCATACGGGTTCCTCGAAAGAGAAGCGTCACAGTTGAAGAAAAATTCGGCCTGGTCCGGGACTCGAACCCGGGACCACCGCCTTTCCGGGGCAGCCGCTCCACCCTCTGAGCTAACTAGGCGGCCAGCAGATGGCAGAGCAAAGTCGAATTTGTCAACAACTCGAAGCAAAGGCAAGAGTTCGACGTAATAGTTCTGCAGAAACCCGCAAGGTGAGCGAAGTAATTAATAAAGGGAAAATCAGACATCGGCCCAGCTTACCCGGGTTCGAGTGCCGGACCAGGTCGAATTTATCTTCAACTGTGAGGCTTTTCTCTCGAGGAACCCGTATGGGTTTCCTTTGTAGCAGTTGCTATGATTTTTCCTTTATTAATTACTTATCTCACCTTGCGGGTTTTCGCAGAACTATTACGTCAAACTCTTGCCTTTGCTTCCAGCTGTTGACAAATTCGACTTCGCTCTGCCATCTGCTAGCCGCCTGGTTACCTCAGATGGCAGAGCGGCTGCCCGAGCAAGGCGGTGGTCCCGAGTTCGAGTCCCGGACCAGGAGAAATTTTTCTTCAACTGTGAGGCTTTTCTTTCGAGGAACCCGTATGGGTTTCCTTTGTAGCTATTGCGACAAACGGGTGGATGTCTCATTTTCCCTTTATTCGTCCCCGCCTTATGTTTGCTCCATACGGTATAATGTTCCTTCCGATTTTACAAAGTGACTGTGGCATTGTTGTGGACCCGAAGAGACAGCAGATTACGTCGGGAATTTCATCCGTCCCGTGCAGCTCATTTTCTAGAACTTTTTTTTAACTTCTGGTTATGAATTTCACTACTGGACTTTCACAGATTACCAGTTTTATGTTTTATCCAGTGATTTCATATGTTAAGCTTTCTTTTGTTTGAGAAGAGAACACTATTTACATAATATATTTTCCCGGTGATTCTATGGCCGCATCAGCCACCTATATCGCTCAGCATTTTCCCGGACGTATGCTGGAGCCGCATCGTACGCGTCACAGCGCTCGAGTGGCCCGCTCTCGTCGAAGAAATATCCCCTCTTCCTGAGCGAGTTGATGTATCCAAGGTCTGTTTTCTCAGCGATGTCGCCCCACCGCACTCCATCGTCCCTCTGCGCTGCTGCCAGCTTGACCTGCAATAGTGGCATAACAGTTGGTTTACTAAAAAGTACCTTTCACCCGCGACAGTTTAAAGAAATGTTTCGCTTTAATGGCAGGGTCAAATAGGCGCAATACAATGGGTCATTTTCGCCCGTACGTTCAAAACAAGCACACGACAGCGACTCCAGGTTGTATGCTGTTGGTACGTGACACTAAATTTGTCACTGTCAATCCCGAGATAACTCTGGCAACCACTCTTGCACAAACCCTTTGGAGATTCTCGTTTTATGTTTTCAGCACAACGTGCGCCTCTCTAGAAGCAATTCATAAAAAAAAACCGTATCGATTAGCCTACTATGAAGAGCTCATATTCATAGGTATAAGGTTGAGCAGATTGGGCTGCCCATCGTCGATTTGACCGGTCAATAAATTTATGAACTGTTGATGAATATTGAATCGGAAGAAACCGACGATGGAGAATTTGTTTTTGTGTTGCATGAAATGTTGCCTGAACCTACATGTGACAGACAACATGACCGGGGCTGTGGGTAGAAGGGCAACTATAACCATGACCAGTGTGGCAGCTCCATCCGTTTTGACTATTACTGACGAATCAATTTCTTAGTCTCACCAACAAACGCTACACGGCAGTTTCATAGCCTAAAAATAGGCTGCACAATATATACATAAGAAAGGCCGTGGTTTTCGCTTATATTATAGTGCCTGTTTAGGAGCCTATCACGCCTAAAGTGAGGTTTTAGGTGCCTGTTTTAGGCTTCTGAAACGCACATTAATGGAGCTTTTCTTCCGAAAATGAGAATTTCCACCCGCTGTGATGGCGTAGTGGCTTTGACGATTCGCTGCTAAACCCGAGAGTGCCGGATGAAATCTCGGTCACGGCGGCCCTGTTACGATGGAGACGAAATGAAAAACACGCACATGTACCGTGCATTTGGTACACGCTAAAGAACCCCAAGTGGTAATAACTAATACAGAATCCCCACTGCGGCGTGCCTTATAATGATATCACAGTTCTGACTCGTAAAACTACAGAATTTTTAAAAATGATAATTGACATTGAATGTTGTGATACTGAAATTATATAAATAGGTCATAATTATTTCTTTTATTGAATATGGAATTCATGTAATTTCTCTGTAAGTACAACTCGAAATTAGTCAATGATTCGAGCATACCAGTCTTTATTTCTATATTAGCATTCTGCTGACTCTATGATAGCTTAATTATTCTTGATCACGTTGCCGTATGTTGCCTTCGATGTCTTTAACTTCTGGCAATACCTACTTTTCTGTGAATGTCATGATGACAATAACGATCGCCTGAGAAGTAAGAAATACCTCAGAAATGCACCTCTTTCCTCAAATGTTGTTCTGTCATTCAGATATTATAAATGCCCACACAACCCACTTTTACAGTGAAGCTGTATATGGCTAGCCGATTCATCCGTCCGTCCGTCTTTCGGTCGCCTGTACGCTGAAAACTCCACCAGCACAACCCCACATTCATGCGCGAAAGAAAAGAGAGATAGAGAGGCACGCGAAACGGCCAACACTACCTAGATGGCACAAGCTCTATTTACTCCGATCCATGACTTCCCGCTACCTGGCCCGACATTTCCATTGACAAGGCTAGCGTGATGAAAGTGGTGACGTCAAAATCGCCGTTGTCTACCTGGGAGCATCCCATTAGATTCTATGGCACTTGGGCCAAGTAACATGACGTCATGGATCGCAGTGAAAAGGCCTTGTACTATCTAGGTGCTGTTGGCTTGGTGGTGCTTAATTAGCAGAGCCAGTAGTCACGCCATTGCTCTCTGTCGCAGCCGAGCCCACGCGCAGCAGTTTCTGTCCTGCTCCGAAATGGGTGGGCCACGCGTCATACGTACTTCTTATAAGCAGACAGCTTTCCATCTGCAATGCTGCGAGCAGGACCGGGAACGAGCTTGTTTACACCGTGCCGATGCTGCAGCCCGGGCACATGAACAGGCTCGTGCATCGAAGCGAAAGCAGCAGCTGCATACCGAGGATCCGGCCACCTAACAAGCCGTCGTTTAATGAACCGTCGGTTTTAACGCAGTTATAAACACCAGGGCCGCGCGTTTCAGTTTCGCTGGTTAACCATCTGTACCGAGTGCTGGGGCGCTGATTTTTAACTATACTAGCAATAGAATGTAGGATACATTTTATTAATATTTGCAGATACAATTTACACCTACCAATAGGCCATGCATCATCTTAAAGCTGGCTCTGCAGCTGGATATCCTCAACTCCTATAGAGAGAAATAGATTTATTTACAGAAAGGCAGAGCGGTGGGCCTGAGCTATAACTTGATGTGGCCTGCTGCTCTGCACTGCGGAAAAGAGACAGGGAGGAAAGGGGCTGATGAATGATGATGATGGCGTGAGGAAGAAATGCGCATATACAAGTTCACAGAGTTGTGGCATCTCTAAAGCCATGCGTCCAGCCAGGCGCTTGGAGAAAGGCTATAGCGGCATTTATCAGGGCTGCGCTGTTTGTATTAGGCTTAAATTAGGACCTAATAGAAACTCGTCTGATAGCGGCTTCTTGGGAGGTTTGCAATGGAAGAGACCAGATGCTGTCGTTCCTGCGCGCGCGCGGGGCACAGGCAGAATATATCATCAAGTGTTTCTTGTACCTTACAGTATTCACAGTTTGGGCTAGTATCACTGCAGCCAATCAGATGTCTATAACGGTTGGTGAATGCGACACCAAAGCGAATCCAGTGCAGCATGCTTGTTTGGCTTCTTTCGAGCTTGTGAGGCAGTCGAAATTTCATTTATGGGTCCCATTTGTGGGCACTCGCTTGTGTCGTCGATCTGGTTTGGTCCAGTGTTCCAACGTACGCTTGCGTATTACGCGATGAAGTAGGGCGTTTGCGTCTGTTTGTGAGAACAGAATGCGTACTTCAGAAGCATTATTTAAAGCAGTTTTCGCTTCAGCGTCTGCCTGTTCGTTCCTTATCACTAACAGGCAGACGCTGAAGCAAAAACTGCTTTAAATAGTGCTCCTGATGTACGCATTCTTATAGTTCTCACTCAAATAAATGGGAACATTACCCCTCGTATTTGTAGGGATCCGCGAATGTTCGAAACTTTCGAATAACGAATCGAACGGTCACTGTTTCTAAATGCGAATATTCTAACACAAAAGCATTATATGCCCCATTACGCGAAAATCCGGCGTTGGAGTCAGTGGCGTGACCTACTGACGGTATCCAACATTCCGCGACGGAAAAGAGTAAAAACCACATCAAAAGATTATATAAACTAAATTTATTAGATTTACTACTTCCAGTGAAGTTACGAAACACACATACTTTCTTAATGGTGGGGCTCTAGAAACTGCAGGATCATATAAATATGTAGGTGTTCATCTTTCTCCGACTTTGTCTCGGCATAATCATGTGGGTTGTATTGTTTCCGCTGCATACAAATCTCTTGGCTTGATTTGTCGAACGCTTCGTCAGGCTAATAGTGATCCCAAGCTTCTTGCATATATCAGCGTACTTCGTTCAAAAGCTTGAGTATGCCTCATTTACATGGAACCCGTACCAAACGCATCTTATTAACAAATTAAAATCTTTTCAGAACAAGGCAGCGTGATTTATTACAGCTATCTATTCACAACATTCAAGCATCACCAAAACAAAACATCACCTAGGACTCATCCCATTGCAGACTGGAAGAATGATATCTCGGTTAACTTTCTTCCATCAGCTTTTTCATCACCCAAATATCTTCCCTCAGGCACACATCTTACCAGCCAAAAGGCAATTTCCACGAATTGATCAAGAATTTAAGGTCGAACAACCATTTGCACGTACTAAACTATTGCAGTTTTCATGTCTGCACTTAGACATTTCAAAATGGAATCATCTCCCCAAGTAACATAGCCAAAATAACTGACCATATTATATTCAAACAAGCACTTAATGAAACATTCGGAAATTAGAAACATTACCATTTCTTCCTGCACTTCTTCAGATGTGAGAGGATGTAATATTGCTGTTTTTATAATGCAAGAATTATCAGCGTACAATGTTGTCGAATGAGAAGTGATGTAAAGGTTGCATAGCATGTACGATTTCATGAAAGGATATTTGACTTACATGCACCAATTCATTCAAATCAGTATTCATCATGATGTTTCAGGAAGAGCACCACGTTAGCTTCAAACATGATGAAAAGGTCGCCATCTCGGACGTTCTTCAGACTACGGTGGCCTTCGTACCAGACGGAAGTGCGGAAGTAGTTTTCGGGGCCCCACGGATCGCCTCCATCGTAGTTCTAGAAGCCCACCGATATCGCCACAATCTTTTGCTCATGCTCCCGCAATTATCCGGCACTCAGGTTCGAGCGGACGTAGAGTGGCTTTTTCACGTCCGAATAAGCGTAAGTACTCACCGACGGAGCAGAAACCTGGAAGCTTACGAAAAGGGTTCTACTTAAATTGAGGACGACGCAACGAGCTATGGAAAGAAGAATGATAGGTGTAACGTTAAGTGATAAGAAAAGAGCAGATTGTGTGAGGGAACAAACGCGAGTTATCAAAATCTTAGTTGAAATCAAGAAAAAGAAATGGGCATGGGCAGGACATGTAATGAGGGGGGAAGTTAACCGATGGTCATTAAGGGTTACAGATTGGATTCCAAGAGAAGGGAAGCGTAGCAGGGGGCGGCAGGAGGTTAGGTGGACGGATGAGATTAAGAAGTTTGCAGGGACAACATGGCCACAATTAGCACAAACCGAGGTAGTTGCAGAAGTATGGGAGAGGCCTTTGCCCTGCAGTGGGCGTAGCCAGGCTGATGATGATGATAATAATGGGGATGATGGTTCGACAACGAGATAACAGTAGACATCACCCAGCTCTATTACGCGGATATCCAGAAGGTTTAGCTCGTGGCTTAATACCAGTTTGCTGATTATGCTACGTGGCCTCGAATGGCGTCTAATGCGATTCTTGGAACACCAGATTTTGAATGTTTAAGTAATCCAAACGGCGTCGACGTCCGTCCAACCCATTCCAAGCCTGTAAGCAGAAGAATGTCGAATGTCGAACACTCGACCACATCTTCTTTCGCATGAGGAGCTGCTGCCTTTGTGCCTGCAGCAGAAAGTTGTCCTGACAATGCGTATGCGCTGTTGACAGTTCCTTTGCGAAAAGTCTGCACCCTGGTGGCACTGAGCGCGCCATACGAAATTATAGAGCCCGCCTTTGGTCCACTGTCTTTCTTGTTTGGTGCAGGTGGAAAGCACAGAAGAATACTGTATTAGGATCAAGGTGGAAGAAGTACAGTTTGGAGAGAATTATTTTGAACGTCAGAGAGAGGGAGAGACAATTTTACTCATCAGAGTTGGGAGCTAATTCGTGGGGTC
Source organism: Dermacentor andersoni (assembly GCF_023375885.2). Classification (NCBI taxonomy): domain Eukaryota; kingdom Metazoa; phylum Arthropoda; class Arachnida; order Ixodida; family Ixodidae; genus Dermacentor; species Dermacentor andersoni. Next base: position 102,055,158 of record NC_092820.1, read on the forward strand.
ATCAGGAAGGCAAGATGGCCGCTGGCGATGCGTGACGGTGACCTCCTCGGCTCACTCCACTACTTGTAGTTGCACGTTCGGGCTGGAGCAAAGCAGCACTTCCACCCACGGTGAAGACGTGGGAGGGGCCGTGAGATCGGGGAGAGGGGGGGTCCTGCTCACAGTCCGAGAGGATGTGACTGAGCGTAGCTAGCGCGCCGCAGAGGTGACAGGGCATCGCTACGTATACTCGCACAGGGTGAATGTGCGAGTATACGTAGGGGCTCGGGTATCAGTGTGTCTGTAACCTGCGCCTGTTTCATCTTCTGACAATCATTTAGTTTACTGTGTAGTGCGGGCCTAGTGTGTCAGGTAAGACGGTAATTTTGGGTTATGTCGTGATGTCAGTGCATGACTTCGTTTGAGGTCTCCGGTTCCTGCAAGACTTGCGTTCGGCTAACTAATCCTCGAGCATGTTGGTGGGCAATTTCGTACCCTGCATTCTCCGCGTGAACCGGGACCCAAATCAAATTTATTGAGCGTGGTTCTTTGTGTTGTGTAGTGACTGTAGGAACTCTAGTGTGGTATGTGCCCCTATTCTTCACACAAATTTGTTATGGTGGTTTTGGAGTCGCTCATAACTATGCCGGCGTCTGTTGACGCCACGGCCAACGCAATGGCGGCTTCTTCTGCTTCGGTAGGGCTGGTAGCGCGTAGAGAGCTCGAATCTGTCTGTGCCTTGAGTCCCGGTTCTAGAACTGGGCAAATGACGTAGGCATGGGGTCGATCACAGTACCGGACTGCGTCGACGTATGCTACGATGGAGTTGGTCCCATGCGTCTTGTGTAGGATCTGGCCCCTCACTCTTCTTCTGCCGTTGTGGTGGCCGGCAGTGTCTTTTTGGGCAGCGGTTTCATGACGAACATGGTCCTTTCTAGTGGTGAGATGGTGGTGGGGTCACTGCCCGTCAGGGGCGCTTTGAGGCCCATTCGATAGAGGATCCAGCGGCCGCTCTTGCTGAGTAACTGAACCTGTGATGTGCGGTGTGCTTCAGTGAGGTCAACGGTGGTATTGTGAACTCCCAGTTGAAGAAGGTTCTCAGTGGATGTGTGTCTTGGTAAGCCAAACGCTACCTTGTAAGCGTGTCGTATAATGCACTGGCGAGTTCATTCTGTCTTACGTAACTGTAGGTATGGTAGCGCATAGGTGAGATGACTGACGACAAAGGCCTGGACTTGCTGGAGCAGGTCCTTCTCCTTCATGCCGCGCTTACGCACGCTCACTCTGCGTAGCAGTCTCGTGGTCTGGTTCACCGTCATCTGGAGCTGGTCAATGGTGATGCCATTCCACCGGTTCTGTTGTAGTATTATGCCCAGTACTCGTATGTGCGCGACGTGGGTGACTGGATGCCGGTTTACGCGTATCATCATGGAAGGTGGGTGTGAGTTGTGCTTGTATCGGTTGGGTGGCTGGATCAGGAAGAGTTCCAACTTGTGCTGGGAGCACTCTATTCCCACTGCATTCACGTGTTGCACGATGATGTCGGGGCATGTTGGAGCGTTTCTTCATTTTTGCCGTCCAACCCTTCACACGTCCAGAGTGTGATGTCCTCGGCGTATAGCGTGTGTCTGAGTCCAGGGAGCTCATTCCGTTTAAGAGGCAGGGTGCCCATTGCTAGGTTTACCACGATATGTGACAAGGCTGCGCCTTGTGGCCCTCCTCTGTCCGCTAGCCGGATTACAGGCGAGTGCAGGTCCCTCACCATGAGATCGACCGTCCTGTCTCTGAGGAACCACCGGATATAGCTGTAGGTTGGTTCGCCGGGTTGTAACTCGGATAAGCTCTCGAGCACGGCCGCTGGGACGCACGTTGTCAAAAGCCTTATGGATGTCTATATTTAGTAGAGCTTTCATGCTCGAACCACTGTCTGGATGCAAGAGGTTGTGGTATAATTCAAGGAGGATGTCCTGGGCAGACACGTGGGCTCGAAAACCAACCATCGAGGGTGGTCTGAGATTGTGTTCCTCTGCGAAGATCTGTAAGCGACAGAGTATTACGTGCTCCGTGCGCTTGCCTAAACAGGAGGTGAGTGAAATGGGGCGAAGATTACCTAGGTTCAGTTTCTTGCCCGGCTTTTGTATGAACACCACCAGTGCGTGTTTCCATTCAGGAGGTGAATGGTTGGAGCGCCAGCACTCGTGCATGCATTCGGTTATTGCTCCCACTGACTTCGGGTCGAGGTTACACAGCGCCTTGTTTGTGACCCCATTAAGGCCCGGGCATGACGTCGTGCGCAGCTTGTGTAGCGCAGCGCAGACCTCTGCCTCCGAAATATCAGCATCCAGCTGTTTATTGGGAGCTTCGACGTAGTGAGGCATGTGCGTGTCGCTCTGTCTCGAGGTATTAACGTACCGGCTGGCGAGCACCGCCAGCAGCTCATCGTCGCTGCCTGTATTTGTTGCGTCAGCACCTTGCGTGCCGCCGACTTGGTGTTGCCGGGATCCAGTAGGTATCGCAGCAGGTGCCATATGTTCTTCCAGCCCAGCTAACCTTTGAGGCTGATACAGATCTAGCCCCACTGGTGACGTTCCAACGTAGAGGAGTGAGCCTCTATCTCCCGTTCGACCTTTGCTACGCGCCGTCGCAGCTTGTTATTGTGACATGGCGCTGCCATCTGCGCGTGAAGCTTTCGCGCGTTTCCCACATGTGCAGGAGGTGGGGATCCGTCGATGGCTGCTCTTGAGACGCCGCTATTTCGTATGCCATGGAAGTCATGGCGCGGCTCAACGACATGATCAATTCGTTGAGATCCGATATGGAGACGGGTGCTGTTTCTTCGCGTAGCTGACGGACTTTATCCCACTTCGTAATGCTGGCGGCGGCCGTCTCCGCCCTTCTGGCGGCTGTTTCAAAAGTAAGCGACCAAATGTAATGATCGCTGCCGACCATGTGGTCTGTGTTCCGCCAGCGGGCACCCGGTATTTTCTTGCAAAAGGAGAGGTGTGGCGCGGTGTCTGTGCACACACTTACCGACCCGTGATGCTTGTTGTGGGTGGTTGAGGATAGTAAGACCTCGATCTTGCGCGGCCTCCCATAACTTGGTGCCCTTGCGGTGGAGTTTTGGTTAAGCCCACTCAGGGTGTTTGGCATTCAAATCACCCAAAATGAGAACTTCAGAAGTTCAGAGCTATGTCAACGCATCGCACACGATGTCGCGGTACTTCAACGTTTCAGTGAACCGTCCACGTACATTGGAAAATAAAGAAAAAGACTGCCCATCTTGACGCGAAGCAGATCACTCAAAGTTACGGTGTGCATCTGTAACAACTATACCCGGGCCAAGCATTGCTGAGCATGTGATGACGTACGTTTTGCTCTTCTGATTCTTTTCCGGTAGAAAGCTTCGGATACGCAATACAAGTTTGCACAGCTGCTACAAGGCTGACATGATGAATTTCAAACGCCATTCGTCTTGTCCTTTCCTTTATCATTTTTCCGCTCGCTTTCTTATGCGTTTGATCGGGAAACACGCAAATGACGTGTGTTTTGAGGGCTAGCAGATGAGACGCAAGCTATTCAAGCGCTATTGTCACATTGATCTCCCCTAGTGCTTTTGGGCCCGAGGACATGTGGTTGCACAATTTCTGGGAGCGCGCCGTTGACATGGTATGCATGACACGGCGCGCTCCTGACGCTTTGACTGGCGGCACTCGAATGAAGCAACACGCTGGCGCCTTCAAGGATATTTTCGTAAGTGGATTCACAATAAGACAAGTTGTTAACCGCCAAATGAGTGCTCCTGGCCAAACTGCAAACGCAACCCGTTACGCATGCATGCTTTATCATCAGAAAATTCAATTCTCGGCCACTGTGTACGATCGTGATTTCATTGACGCTTTTGAGTTGATAAGAAGCTATCAAGGTATTCCTGTAGTGCTACGATCTTTGCAAAACAGAGGCCAATGTTATTTCACTGAAGCGATTGCACGAATTTTTGTCACGTGTCACGCGCGCATCAAGTAATTGCGCGATATTTCCATCTGGCGTGATATGCTCATGACTATTATTACCGCGTTATTTCCGTAATTCCGTGTGAGTTGTAACTGCGTAATTTCTGTTTTCTTTTAGATACAGTGGAGTTTTTCATGACAGCCTGCAGTAGAACGCGGTAGTCTGAATATATAGTAGTAGGCACAGAGGAATTTTTCAGGCTACCTTTCAAACGAAAAGAACTTGAGTGGTGCTACAAGGTAAACAGAACCAGTATTTAATTTCAACAGTTTCGATCGGTGGACCGATCTTCATCAGTGTTTGCAAAAAAATTGCAGTTCAGCTCTGGTAGTGAAGACACCAGACCGGGTGCCCGGTCGTTCTCAGATACATCAAACCGAGAGGGACAGTTGTGACAGTGATTGATTTTCGGCACTTTGGCAGATTTACAGCTGCCTTTGGCAGCTATGCAGGGCAAGAGGAAGGCGGAGTCCCATGTATGTAGAGCAAGGAGGTCAGTGAAAATAAAAGAAATAACGAGAAAGGTAATAAAAAAAAGAAAGAAAGAAAGAAAAGAAGAAAAGAAAAAGAAAAAATCACACAGGAGGAGGGAGACGTCAGTCGGAGAGTGAGGGGGGCGGGAAGTAGCGGCAGCTAGGTTCCCGTTCACCCGAGGCAAGGAGGGAGAAAACGGTCGCTGCGCAGCACCAGTGCGCGCGCTGCCGTTGTAGCGGGAGAGAGGGCAAGTTGAATCGGGCGGCGGGGGGCACAATAGAGAAAGGGCCCAGAAGGAAGAGAGAAGAGCAGCAACTTGTGGAAAGAAACAAAGTGTCACGGTACACATATACAAGGCACGGCCCGTTCCAGCAACTGTGTGGTCCAGCTACGGTATATATAGTTCCAAAAATATATAGTTCCAAAAAGATCATACGCGTGTGATTCGCAAAGCAAGTGCGCCCCTGGGCTTAGATTTAGGGAGTTGAGTTAAATAGCCTCCTTGTGGTCCAGTTTTTGAACGTTTAACCGACAACTGACATCAAGTCAGCTCGTGCGTATACCAAGAAGGGGCAATTGGTTGGTTTTCCGCTCGCCCCCTTGAGGCTCATGCGGAGGGACGAGCAAGCAATGAATAGCCAGCGTCTCAATTTTAGAGTACAGAACATGTATTCGCGCTTCCCAAGCACTCTCACGGCATATCCCGGAGGCACGTCAGCCACACCGGACTCTCATTAATTCCTTTAACGTACGTTCGAAATTTATGGATGAAAAAAGTTTCTCTCTGCTCGCGTGTACGGGTGTATTGGAAACCAGATTGCAAGAACACAACGCTCACGCGTTCAAAGAAGTGATCTGGCAGCCGAACGTGCCTGGAGAAGGGTAAATTCGGGAGACTTTTCACATGCGCGCGGGGATTGTTGAACCAAGCAGAAAGGGTGGAAAGGGGTCTCTGTTTGTCCGATCGGACAAACAGAGACCCCTTTGCATTGGGACGCCGGCGCTGAAGACACCTTCATAAAGATCAAGGGCGCACTTGGAAACACCGCACTTCTTTACATCCTAATGCCACGGCATTACTGGCGCTCATGACAGACGCGTCCAGCAATGCCATGGGAGCGGTTATCCAGCAGCGAATTGATAATTCTTGGAAACCCTTTGCCTTTTTCTCCAAGAAACTCTTTCCAATCCAAGACTGCTGCAGCACTTTCGGTCGAGAGTTGCTTGGAGTTAACCTCGCCATCCGTCACTTGCGCCATATTGTTGACGGCCAACCCTTTACCATCTTCACTGATCACATGCCTTTGACGTATGTGGTTTCCAGAGTGTCACTGACACACACGCAGCGAGAAATTTGCGATCTCTCGTTGATATCGGAATTTTCCACCGACATCCGACACGTCAGCACAAAGCAGAATGTACTTGTTGCTGACACCCTGAGCCATGTGAGCGCCCTGACACCACCTGCTAGTCCTGCGCCACTTTATGTGCAGACACTCGCCGCACATCAAGCCAGTGATTCCGGGCTCCTTCATCTAGCGTTCATTGAAAACAGTACTGCGGTTGGTCGATATCCTGTTTGACGATGCCACACTCGTCTTCTAAATTCCTACAGGCACACCGAGACCATTTGACCCCAGCACGTTACGCAAGCCACAATACACCAGCTCGCTCGACACAATACACCAGCTCGCTCACCCCGGCCTTCGTGCCACACAACGCCTTATCTCATTGTACTACATATGGCCCCAGATGAACGCCGATGTACGGGACTGGGTTCCTGCATGTATTTTTCCGATGTGCAAAAGTTCATAGGTATCCTGTTTCCCCGGCACGCCAATTTCTCCAACCTGTTAATCGTTTCGACGTTGTGCACATTTACGTAGTGAATCGCTACCCCTGTGTCAGTGATTTCGCGACCTGCTCACCTCTATCGACAGGTTTACCCATTGACAAGAAGCAACACCCACTTCGAGACAGCTCTGCTGCAACAGTCATGGCAGCTTTTGTTACAACATGGGTTACCAGCTTTGGATGCGCTGCAATAATTGTTACTGACAGAGGACAGCAATTCGAGCCCGCTCTGTTTCAACAGCTCCTGCAATTCCTTGGCACAATTCATCTGCGCACGGCCTTCTACCATCCCCAAACTAATGGCCTCGTGAAACGCTTTCATTGACATCTCAAGCCAACGCTGATTTCTTATGGCGCGCCATCGCAATGAGTTCAACGTCTACCACTGATTCTTTTGGGTATCTGGTGTGCCTTGACGTTGGACATCGGGTGCTCGAGCGTGGAGTTTGTCTACGGTATTACGCCCCGTCTAGCCAACGACTTCTTTTCACCCCAACGACACTCGGCTGCTCTGTCTACTCACGCAAATGTGCACCTTCTTCCACGACCTCTTCCGGGTTCTAAAACCCTGTCCGCCACGCCCAGTTCCAGCACGCTAACCTCCCATTTCCGCTGACCTTGCCAACGTAGCCCATGTCCTCATGCGCTACGGACCCGATCGGCCTACTCTCCACCCACACAACCTCGGACCTTTCCCCGAACTGGAGAGACGAAGTACACATACATCGCGAACATTCCTGGTAAACCTGACACCACCGCACTTGACCGGCTGAAGCCAGCCTAGTGCGCAACGACTCCCACAGTCCCGTCCCTTGACTCAGCTCTGGACGTCTCCATTCCGGTTGGTGCTCACGCTGCTTCAGTCAGCCGAGCTTCACGGAGCTTCTGATATCGTTCGCACACCTTGGTTGGCTCTAGCGGGGTAGCTATTTAGCGCCAGCGACATTCACGCTATCGCTTTAGGAAAGAAGACGAGGTCAGGCGAGGTCACGAGCGGTGCGGGAGCTTATCTGACGCTTGGTACCGAAGTAGTAAAAGTTGAGTTTGAGCTGCGGTGCTGGAATAACGTCTCGTCTCTCTCTCATATGCTCTACAAGTCACGGATAGGTGTGTCCGACATTCCATTAATAAAGACATCCCTAACCAGAGGCGACACAGTAAAGTTGCATCACGGTGGGAGAAGTGCGATGGAATCTCCCGCATCAACTTAGCATCAAACCGGTGGATGCGACAGCCACAGAAAATCAGGGTCTCCCACGAAGTTCGAGTCTTGGTTTGAGCAAGCAAACGAAGTTCACCCGCAGCGTCTGACCTTGACAAGGCTATAGGAACTTTTAGGATTTGTTGATGGGACAACCGTGCGCCATCATCAGCAAGGCAATTAGTGAAGTAGTCACTGTGCCCCGAAAGCCACTGGAAAATGATGTCATGTCTGCTTATGGGGACGTGATAAAAAACTTATCTAGTCTCAAACGCCAGTTGTCTATTGGACTTGCATTGTAAGGCCGACTGCTGACTCTCAAGAGCTGCCTTGAAGCCACAAAACACGACCTGCTTTCGAGGTTTTTCTTGTGCGATATAGTTATCGACAGCACGTACAGCGGCAAATCATCTTGCGTAGAGGTCCTTATGTGGGGCACTTCATTGTGAATTGTAAGGGCGAGATGATAACTGTGCCTGTTCAGCTGGTGGCTAAGACAGCTACGTCTTTGTAAATCTGCGTTCTTTCTTCATATGCCTCGTTCAGTAGTGACGATGTCAACTGTCGTAGAGCTACTGTTGAGACGGGTCTCCGTTGATTTTCAGCAGCGCCAAAAAATACACAGACAAGAAAGAGCACATGACCAGTGCTGCCTATTATCACCAGCACCAAAAAACTTATAGGCAAGGTAGAGCACACGACCAGCGCTGAACCTCGTTGCGACCAACCAACCTCTTTGTGCCAACCAGGCTGCAATGAGGCTACAATGAAGCATGCCTCATCGTTGATAACGCACGCCAATAAGAAAAAAATAATGGGCTCACGTGCACAGCCTCGCTGGCACATAGCTTGTCCGAAAAGTGAGGCATATGATAGCTTTCGAAATGTGGGCTTTCAGATGGGCCGGTTTCTGCCCGCCACCCCTGCGTTGGAAAATAGAATGTGCTTTGTATTCTCGCTGTTGGCCGCGGGATTGAGCAAAGTCACCACCTGGCTGGTACTGGCTGAACAACAAATAGTGTGGATGGCGCCGCGCGTCATCTACTAGGCGCTACGTAAACACGCAGCGCCTAGTAGTTTCATATCGCGTCATATCGTTTACTGTGCGTATACAAGGTGAATAACTTTAAAGGCTGCTTGTTCCATGGCTGTAGCACGGTCATAAATGCTGGTCTGCATTTTCTGACGGTGTACAAAAGAATTTCGCGTTGCGCTTTCGTCTTAACTTTGCCCTCTATTAAGACGGCCGTGTCTAGCGCGCGATGTGTGACTGTCGAACCCTTCGGTCGCCAGTATCACAGCAATATATTACACCCTCATGTTTCGAGAAGATCACAAAAAAGCAGTTTACCTCGCTATATATAAGAAAGTGGTCGCAGTGAGACGTGAATGTCGCACGTTAGTTCGCCTACACGGTGTGTTGATGCCTCCGAAAACTGTGTGGTACCACCAAATATGAACGGGATGCCGTGAACCTCGCTCAGCAGTAGAAAAAGAATCCTTAGCATGCACTCATATCATATCGCGTCAAGAACTTTATATTACGATAACTGCATTATGATAATTGCGATAATCGCACGACTCTCGCTTAGTGGTTACGCGACCAGAGATGTTCTTTTAATGTGTGGTGGTTCTGATGTCACTACGGCGAATCGATTAAGAGGAAGCTTTAGCTCGGGTGCTCCTATCTAAATACATGTAAAAGGAGAATTCGTTTTTCTCGGCAACCACTGCACCAAATTTGACGGGGTTTGCTGCATTTAAAAGAAAAACTTAAAATCTAGTGACTGTTGGTTTCGAATTTTTGAGTTAGGTTGTCAATTTTTTATTAAAAATTGACAAAAATTAAAAATTTTCAGAAAACGAAACTATCAAGTTTACAACTCTGTAACTCAACCACTAAAAATGATAATACAATTCTGTGAATTGCATCTAATAGTACATCTAAAGCGGACAAAATTGATATGTTACACATGAATATAAAAAAATTTAATCATAGGGAAATACAACTTTTGCAAAACCGTTGTAACCAACGCAACAAATTCACGTAAGATGTAAAATGACATATTGAATTTGTCCGCTTTGAATGATCTAATGGATGCCGTTCACAGAACCGCGATATCAGCTCTTGATGCAGAGCTATGAATTTGTAAACTTCGTGCTTCTATTTTTTTCAAACGGTCAAATATTTGAAAATCGTTTAAAGAAAATTCAAGCCCTAAATCGAAATTCCGCTTCCAACAGTCACTAGAATTTAACTTTCTCTTTCAAATGCAACAAATTTCATCAAAATCGGTCCAGGGGTTATCTCATAAAAACGTTTTTGCGGTTTTACATGTATTTGAATAGGCCGCGTCGGAGTTGTGCCCGAGCTAAAGCTTCCTCTTAAGTCGTGCGTTTTTGTACTTGCTGCTACTTGCTGCTACAGATTAGCTGCTACAAACGGAAAGCTAAAATGTGGCGTTATGCAGTATGATATGTGACACGGCAATCTTTAGACGGATGACGTCATAACACTGAGTTGAAAGGCGGCTAATATATTTCCTTTCGCTCTTCGTTTTGTTGTCAGCTTTATCCAAAGCAGTGATTGCTATTAGCTGAAATAAAACTATCTAATGATTTTAGCTCATCGGATATTTACAATTTCGTAACATCGCTGTCGTGCGTGTAACCGTGCAAGGGCGATAAATATAACCTCGTCTGAGGCAGTCTGATGATCGTACTAACGAACTATCACAGCGGCCTAGCTTGCATAATTGAACTCATATACTGTTTGCATTTCACATCGAATAAAAAAAAGAAAAAGAAAATGAGCTGTAGTCGTATTCTGAAATCATCTACTTCGGCGATACTATCACCTTGGCCACGCTTCCGCCAACGCTCCGCGCTGATTGGCTGCATTAGCAAAACCGGAAAAGTAGCGCCATCTAGTAGTTCCGGTCTACGTCAATTTGACGTCACGGTGTTGTTGGGTGCTCCAGACATACACTGAGTATACGACCGCGTCTTGTCGGGGTGGCCTGGTGATGTAGTGTATTAAAGACAAGAGCATTGGTAGTTTATAGTATCTTTTGATGGCGCATTGCAGGTAGTTTTGCGCAGCGATATTTGTGGACGATTGATCGGCTATTGCATTGTGTTGCCTTGTGTAAGCGACAATTTTCGGTGACGGTGTCTTGGAACAGCTGGCAGGTGCACCATGAACCAGGCGTTTCTCGCGTGGTTAGTGGTGACCGCTTTGTGGTGGAGTGTAGTAGAGACAAGTCAGACGATGCCGTTCTGGTGGTGCGCGATGGCTGACACACAGACGCAGAAACAACGTCTCGCTTTATCAAACATAAAAAACGTGTTTCGCAACTGCGTGAGTTGAGGCGCAGTTAAATCATAAAAATAAACCATTCACACTTCATTTTTCAATTTATTTTACACAAAGTGGCCGTCGCCAACCGTAGTCAGTGCGCAGAACTCTTACAGCAGCCATTACACTCGAATACAACACACCCGAGCCGCTCTGCAATCTCAAGATGCGCTCTTTCGTGCGCTGTGGAGCGTTCGAGAGCGCGTGTTGGTGGTGCATGCTGTCGCCAGAGATAAGCAGCCGGTTGATTTATTGGACGCAACTCTCGCCGAAGCGATACTATCGCACAAGTGGATCGTTTAAGAGCACGGCCCCTGCAGAGCGCGCAGGAACGATGGAGGCAAGCAAATTAAGCTTCGTTTATAAACTCAGGCAGCACAACAAGAAGCAAATACAATTATTTGCGCAAATACCATTTCTTACGTCGCTGTGGTTGAAATTGCAATGTACCCGCCGCTGTGGCTTAGCGACTGTGGTGTTTCGCTGCTAAGCATGAGGTCGATGAATGATGTATTCCGGCTGCGGCGCCCGCATTTCGATGGGGGCGGAATGCGAAAACGCCCTTGTCCCTTGCATTGGGAGCACGTTAAAGATCCCCTGTCCGGAGTCGCCCACTACGGCATGCCTCATAATTAAATCGTGGTTTTGGCTCGCCGAACGCCAGAATTCGATTCAAACTCAAATTGCAATATAGAATATAGTGAAGAAAACGGAAGCGAAAGTATGCAAAAAGATAGGTTTTCGCCAGTGGTACTCTAACCTGTAATGTCCATGTTGAGCGTGTGTTGCACTGCCAAATGAGCTAGGGCAACAGCTATCAATCCTGCCTGTAACTTTGGTATTTATGCGGGCTGTATATATCTAGGTCAGTGAGTGTCAGCCGTCACCACTCTCGGCCATGGTGGGCGGATTTGGAGCACCCTTTATTGCACCGGTAAAAAAGCATGTTTCACATCCACGCGTCAGTGCTAGTGGCCTCTGTTTTGTTTTGAACAACCTCAACTTAGCGACTCGTTCATAGAAAATACTGAGGTAAAACTCCATTTACAATATTTTTCTTTCGTAACGATCGTGTAAATAGAGGAAGCGCAGGAGGGGCCTGACTGCCTTCGCGGCCATGTCTTCAATTTTCTTAACCACCTCATTCTCTTCAGGAAATACTTCCATTGTGCATGTAATCGTCGTAGTGATCGCTGATGTCGACACGGAACGACAACCGATGAACGCCGCCTCGGAGTCGCTGCGGTGAAGACAACGAAGAGGACCAGCGCGTGACAATTCGGGTCTTTCGTCGTTTTTGGTTGCGCTTGCAATTTAAATGTAAGTATACCTTGAAATAACGATATAGTGGGGTTTGTTTCCACCTTCCGAATGCAAGCGCCAGTTTGTCACTCGTTTTGACGAAACCGTACGTTTATCAACAGTCTCAAATCTCAATGCCTCCACAAAGCTTCTATCAATTTAGTTTCGCTGCCAAAGCATGGTTGCTCTTGGCAACGACAACGTCAAAGGATAACATCGAAAGCGCTTCGTTCGTACGTGTTTTATATTTGTGTATCAGAATACGTCCATGCATTTAGAATCCATATACCGAGGTATTTTCAAATCATGCTACGCTGACCTCTTTTGCCCAAGCTCAGTGTCCGCGTCGTTGTTCGTGTAATGTGTGACTGGCAACTCACCCATACGCGAAATTAAGGGAAACAAAATTCTGGTGACAAATATGCGCCCTTTGGGCATTTTAGCGAGAATGCACGATAAACAATAGCACGGTGTGGCAGCGTCTTACAACTGTGAAACGGAATGATTTCATCAACCAGATTGTTTTTTTAACCTGCACCCAATGCTCAGCACTCGAGCACTTTTGCCTACCGGCGCCATTGGAAAGCTGCCGACGAGACCACGTTTGCGCATGCGCGATCTGGTGCTCAGCAGCGCATGCCAAAGGCACTGAGCTACCGGGCTGGGACTACAGTTCTAGTTACGATATGATGTTACGGACGTGTTCTAAGGCAAAAGCTCGATGCAATACTGCGCATAACTGGGAATACGTGTAAAGGGAAACTTTCCTTATGTTGACAAAAAATTTAAAAACGAATGCTTCTTTGCGACCTCGTAAATTCAAGACGGTAAGCATATATACATTCATATAACTGAAATGCAAACACTCTGCATATCTCTGCCTGGGTGGGGAAAACTGAATAAATAAGGAAAACTGCAACCAAAATATATTTTTAAAAACGTTGCGTTTCGGAGCTCGACAGGCTCGTTCTTCAAGGGTGAAATGACGTGAGGGGTGTTTATATGCTATAGGGGTGTTTTTTTGTTTATATAAGTGTTTATGTGCGTTTTTGGCCTCTCTCTTTACGGTCGGCCGAGAGAGAGCCTCCCACTAACCTCGGCAGCTTCCTCTCACGTCCGAAAGACCACCTTCGTGTCTTAATGGCGCCGGGCATTGTGTAAAAGATTACCTGCAACAAAAGCCCCTCACCGTATACTGACCAGACTAAAAGCTTCCCGAAAAGAATTCGTCAACAGAAGAAAAAAAAATGTCCTTCGCCACCTAAACAGAGAAAGCAGTGCTGTGGAAGAACAATGCGAGCTTTTTGATCACCTGATTAGCCCCGTTGGCACAGTCGTCCTGCAGAGAGAAAACAATGAGCACCGATGACTCCTGTTGGAACCCTGGCACATCCAGAAGACGACGCCTAACACCAATCGTTCGCCAGAAACACTTCCAGCCATTAATTCTGAAGGTCTACAAAAAAAGTGTCTCGGCACCTGCCAGAGCGCCGAAAATGCATATAAGCACTATTAAGCCATACACCACCTCACCCCTGAAGAAGGAGCCCGTCGGGCTCCGAGTGTTGTTTTTTTTCTTTTTTACAGTAAAGCTTGGTTGGAGCTTTCCTTCTGTTTAAGGTATATCACTTTTTACTCGCTACGAGAAGACAGTATTATTTGAAGACAACTGCATATTATTCTATACCTCTAAAGCACTTCTTATTCGAGGTACTCGTCATAAAATTCCGCAGTAAAGTTACGCATGCAGAATTCTCGCTTAGAGGAGGCACTCTGGACACCGACACAAACATCCCATGCGACGCAGCTGATTCTGTACAGCACTCCACTCGAAAACTGGCGCGGATGGAGCTCATAACAGCTGTTCTGCTTTTCTCGGCAGGCAAATACAGCACTCGCCTTCGCCTTTTTCAAGCAGCCATTCTTCGTGACGAGGAGTGTTCGTCTTTGTGCCGGGGTTCCTGCTACTTAATACGAATTTGCAATATTGAATGTCAAAGCCAATTTCCAATGCCTCAACACCTTTGCTCCATATGTGTCAAACAAAATGGAGTTTGTGAATACGACTGTCTCCAAGAATGCATACTGTAACAGAAAAGTGCATAAATATAATTCAGAAATATTTAAATTACTCATTTTATAATCCTACTTCGCGGAAATAGCATTCACCCAAGGGCAAGCAGCATTTGTTAGAAGAGCATATAGTTTATTTATTAAAAATATTAGTAGTTATTGTGCAACGACGTGTAGGATAACTATAAACCCATGGAAAAAAATTGTGGGGTTTTATGTGCCAAAACCACTTTCTGATTATGAGGCACGCCGTAGTGGAGAACTCCGGAAATTTCGACAACCTGGGTTTCTTTGACGTGCACCTAAATCTAAGTACACGGGTGTTTTCGCATTTCGCCCCCACTCGAAATGCGGCCACCGTGTATAAATCCATGGAGACGTCAACCCAATAAACCTTAAGGCTGGCTTGCCTTGTCTAAATTTTAGGCGCAATATTTCCGCAGTCATTTCGCCTGCAAGATGCAATTATTTCCAGAAAAAAAGAAGTATCATTCGCTGCATACCAGTACGAATTTGGCTTCGAACTTTATGCGTTGAAGCAGCCGTGGACTGGAATCATTTGCTAGATGTTATGCGCCTCACTAAGGCCGTTAGTTTCAAAACTGCAACTGATTAACATTTCTTTCGTTAGTACAAGCAAGCTCCCAGAACGTAAGATTAATTTTCGGTGCTACTGCGTAAATGTATAAATGCAATGTATGCAATCGGTTCCACTTAGCACTGGTAGTGGTTATCTTCCTGGTTTATCCTCATGTGGTGTCACGAGCAGATGATTCACATTTTTTCCCAACTCTCGTCGACGCTGCGCTTTCTGCTAGCATACGTGGGAGGATGCTTGTATGCCCAAGTGCGTACATCTATGACGCACGCGTTCAAGTCGTTGCTTTGTTTTCTTTTGATTTCAGCGCTTCTCTCAGAGACCAGCGAGGCATCGTTTCACGGTGCGAGTTCCATAGCACAAAAGCGCGCTTGTTCAGAGCGAGCTCAATATGTCGTGCGAGCCGTTGACATCATGATCGAAAGAAATGCCGACTTTTTCTCTGGACACACGACACCGTTCAAAAGAGGAAACCTAAAGGTCGCACGTTACTTTGCATTTGGATCGCTTTAAAGCCATAATTCAAACGCACAAACTGAGCTTCACGGGCGCCACGGGACGTTCGCAATGCACAGTTTGAGCAGCAGTCTTCAACACCGCCTTACATGCACGGGCAGCGACGAAAATATCTATTTCCTCCAATTGCCAGGTCCTTGCACTTTCGGTCACGCGTGCATGCGCATCTTGCTCTGCCTCTTCCTGTGCACAACTCCGTTTTTTACAGCGTAACCTGTTATGGGCACATTCCAATAGCCGTTTCTGTTGGCAAAGGTGTCCGCCGCCGCCACAGCCACCACCGGAGTCCGTAGCAGGTATCGCCGGGAATTGGGAAAAGGTACCCAGTTCCCGCCGGAATTGAACCCGGGCCAGCTACGTGGGAGTCAGCTATCCTTCCATTAAGGCACGTCAGCATTTTTTTTTTTTTGCCTCACTTGACGCAGAGTTTACGAGCTCAGAATAGAATAACAAGATCATAGTACGGAGAGCCGTCATCTGTTTGCTGACTGCGTGTCATCAGTATTTCCGCATGTGCTACAACATTTCCAATATTGGATTGGAAACCACTCCGGTACATAATCTGTATCCCACGTTGTCGAAGTGCAGAAGGTGCAGACTGAGCCACGCAAGCGCTTCCTAACATGCCGCGAAAGAAAAGCCATATAAACGCATCCGAGCGTGCGAGGAGACACGCTATATAATATGCGTACCGCGTAGTATGCATGAGTGCACATTTTGCATTGCAGTTGCATATTATTACACCACGTAGAATGCCGTGTAGCAGACGCACAGGTAGCGCTATGAGGCAGTTAAGAAGGTTTAGAGAAGAAAAAGAAGTTTAAGGACGTGTACACAGGAATGCTGTGTACACGTCAGAAAGCCCGATGCACAAAGGTATGTGCAACTATATATATGGGGAAATTGAGTGGTAATCACGCAGGGTCGTACAAATGTCAAAGCTCAAGTACACGGTCTACCACTTCCTCTTCTTCTCCAAATCGCGCGCACGGTGCCTGCCCAAATGCACCGTAAGATAATTCCTGGGACTAGAGCACCGTTCCGGCTCTTGCTAAAATGGTAGAGAGCAAGATTAGCACTGCGGTTCTAAATAGGACACGTGGTCGACCACAAGCACTCTGGCGAGCCATACGAGCCCGACCAACGGCATCATGGGCGTATTTCGTGGTATGCTGCCACACTGACGGTGGCAAGGTGTCAAAAGACAGACGGGGATGGCGACCAAACAAGAGGTAGAAAGGAGAGTAACCGGGGTTATATTGCCGTGACGAATTGTACGCAAACGTCACGTAAGACGAAGTGCTATCCCAATCACGATGGTCTGCTAACACGTACATAGACATCTACGTGTTACGCGTGGACTCCCGACTATTTGCCTACATGGACGACATCTTCATCGCGAGTCCCAATCAACAAGATCATGAGCGTTTCCTTGGGAAGTCTTTCAATGCCTTCAACAATTTGGCCTGGTTGTTAACCCCCAGAAACGCATCTTAAGGTCATCCAAGCTCGAGTTCCTGGGTCACCACATCTCGGCGCTGGGGATTCGTCCGTTGCCCTCCCACGTTCAGGCCGTGACCGACTTCCCCGTACACACTAACCTACGCTAGCTGCGTGAGCTCCTGGGACTAGTGCATTTCTCCCAGCGCTTTATTCCGCACTGCACTAAACTTCTGCATCCATTGACTGACCTTCTTCGCAGAACCAAGGGCTCCTCATCTCCCATTTCTTGGTCTCCTTAAGCTCAAGCTACTTTCAAGGCTGCTAAACAAGCCGTCGCCGATTCGGTGCTTCTCATCCACCATGGAACTAACGTGCCTACTCGAATCATAGTGGGTGCTTCCAGTGTGGCCATCGGCGCTGTTCTCCCACAGCAAATCGACTCCGAGTAGCGTCCACCGGTTTCTTGTCTCGGAAGCTTCAACCTGCCGAGACTTGTAACACAGTTTTTGGCCACGGGCTGCTCGCTATCTATTCCACCATTCAGCACGTCCGGCACCTCCTGGTGGGCCAGCAATCTTATGTTCTTACGGATCATGCGCCACTGCTGTATGTCTTCCATACAAACTCTTCCTAGTACGGCGCACGCGAACTTTCTCAACTAGCCTACATATCGGAGATCACTACGGACATCCGGCACATAAAAGGCCCCGAAAACGAAGTAGCTGATTCACTCTCCTGCATCACCTCCCTGGGTACTTCTAAATCAAATGTGGACTGGGAACGTCTAGCTCGTAAGCAGATGGAAGCCCCTGAGGTGCAAGCGCTGCGTGACCATACCCGTTGCCTCCGTCTACAATTCGTTCCTCACCCGTTTGCGCATGGCACGCTCTGGTGGGACACGTCAGAGGCTGTACCTCGCCCGTCAGGCCCGGTACCTTCCGTCGCGCGGCGTTCCAATCCCTTCACATCTGCCATCCATGCATCCGTACCACGCAGCCCCTAGTTACACAGCGCTACGTCTGTCCAAACATTAACACCGATGTTCGCCAGTGGGCACGTTCATGCCTCGCGTGCCAGACCGCCAAAGTGACCGGCCACACGAAGACAACCCCGCAGTCCTGCTTGCCATCTGGCTGTGTCTTGATTTGGTTTAACCACTTCCTTCCTCTCACAACTACCGGTACATGGTAACAATGATTTTCCGCTTCACCCCTTGGCCTGAAGCCGAGCCCATTCCGGCCATTCCGGCGGAAGTGGTCGTCAAAACATTCGTTTCAGCATGGGTTTCCCGCTTCCGCTGCCTCAGCATGGCGACCACTGATCACGGCTGGAAATATTACTGTGCCCTTTTCACTTCTCTCAGCCGCCTGCTTGGCGCTGAGCACTGTCGTACCACTGCATATTATCCCTGTGCCAACGGTATGGTCGAGCGGCTCTACAACCACCTCAAGCCTGCCCTCACTGCACGCCTGGATAGGGAGCACTGGGTCGACCACCTTGCCCTGGTGGCATTCGGCCTATGCGCTGTCCTTCGTCGCCACCTTGGCTGTTCTCCGGCCGAACTCGTATATGGTACACCCCTACGGCTTCTTTGAGACTTCTTTGTTCGTTCGGACCCCTCACGCCAGCCGCTGCAGAACCTTAAATGCCTACAGGATTGCATTCAGCAACTGCTACCCATCCAACCTCGATATTCGGACCGCATCACCCCCCTTATTTTTCAGACGACACGCCATGAAGACACCTCTTGCACCCTCCTGCGATGGGCTGTACGATATCCTCGGCAAGACGCAGAAGTCCTCCACCATCCCATTACATAGCCGCCAAGAGGTAGTCTCATTAGACTACCTAAAACCGGCCGACCTCGAAAGGTCTCCCACGAAGTTCCCAGCGGAAGTCGCCGGCGCATCCGTGGATCTGCACGTAACAAAGACAGCACCATCTCGGCTGCATCGACGAGTACATTTCAACATCCCGTCTGGACGGGGGGCCCTGTAGCGCCCACCGACGCCACTACGCGCAGACGCTAAAGGTCGGCGCTCTCGGTCGGCAACGCAAAAAAAGATGATGTAAATAAAGTTGGGCGGCGCGTGCTGGCGGCACAAGCACGGCACGCGCTAGTCCGTTCTAAGATCCTGCTACGCGGTTCCTGAGGCCCTGGCACTCCGCTACAACCTCTTGGTTCGCAAGACTATCATAGTTTGTGGCAGTTAGTCATTCTTTTCCAGTTGTGTACTAAGTCTCTTTATTACGATGTGTTGCACTGTACTTCTGAGACATGATGTGAAGGAAATTGGGCGAAGTTTCTCCAAGTTTAGTGCTTTCCCTGGCTTTGGAGTAAATATGACGGTTGCATGCTTCCAGGTCTGTAGTAGCTGTCCAGAATGCCATATTTCGTTCATGTATTTCCGTAGGGCTTTAAGCGTTTCCTCATCTCCATTCCTAAGAATTCTATTTGTGATGAGTTCTTCTCCAGGGGTAGAATTGATGTTGAGTACTTGCACCGAGACTACTAGTTCTGCTCTAGTAATCGGAACATATAAGCTAAAGAGAACCGATTCTCAAAAAACGTGGTCAATTCACTAAAACCCTTTGGACAGCTTTTCTTTCATTTCGTACCATGTAACAAAGACCACGTGCTGCCTCTGAAGTGACGTGGCCATTAAACCATCACTGAGAACCTTCTATTAGAAATTCAGTACTCTTTCTACAACAAGGCACAACACCACAAGCTGCAGAACACGCCCTATGGGAATCCGCCATTTTCTCACAATGACTGAAGGAGTTTTCGAATATACCATCGGGGCAGCGACCACACACCTACTGAAATTGTGTGAGCGTGCCCCAAAGACGTATAGTGACATTGCCACTCCTCATAAGCTGTACGTAGGAACCTTATTTGCGTGTTGGTATCCTTCCGGAATTCCGGTGGGAGAACGTAGCTCCCTCACGATTAGGTTAATAGCAGAAAAGCCAAGCTGTTGCATCACTCTCCTATTCCCTAGATGCTTCGCACTGACATGTCACCGATTTCCTTCCTGAATAAGATGAATAGTCCAGAGTGGAAGTACTCCTCAAAAACATAATAAAAACGTTTTCAAACTATAGAGCTTATGTTCTGCCAAGAAGATAACTGAAACATAGACAAAGCAAGAGCACAGTCGTTATAGCTTTCTCAGCAAGAATCAATCGTTTTTCCAGGCTGCGTGGTGGTCTCTTCTGTACTGTTTTGCTTGGGCAGTGAAGACGCAAAACAATTTGCCATGTCCATCTCATACTCTGAATACAAATTACAAGAAAAGCGCTCTATCGAGTGCAAATTACTTGCCTTTTAGGCGGCAAATTTCTCAGTAGAACCCCTTCTCAATAAATCTTTCGACGTCATCATCATCATCAGCCTGGTTACGCCCACTGCATGGCAAAGGCCTCTCCCATACTTCTCTAACAAAACCGGCGTCATGTACTAATTGGGGCCATGTCGTCTCTGCAAACTTCTTAATCTCATCCGCCCACCTATCTTTCTACCGCCCCCTGCTGCTACGCTTCCCTTCCCATGGAATCCAGTCCGTAACCCTTAATGACCATTGGTTATCTTCCCTCCTCATTACGTGTCCTGCCCATGCCCATTTCTTTTTCTTGATTTCAACTAAGATGTCATTAACTCGCGTTTGTTCCCTCACACAATCTGCTCTTTTCTTATCCCTTAACGTTACACCCATCATTCTTCTTTCCATAGCTCAATGCGTCGTCCTCAATTTGAGTAGAACCCTTTTCGTAAGCCTCCAGGTTTCTGCCCCGTAGGTGAGTACTGGTAAGACACAGCTATTATGCACTTTTCTCTTGAGGGATAATGACAACCTGCTGTTCATGATCTGAGAATGCCTGCCAAACGCACCCCAGCCCATTTTTATTCTTCTGATTATTTCCGTCTCATGATCCGGATCCGCCGTCACTACCTATTGTAAATTACTGTTCTCTTCCGAGACTGTTAAACATTACATTAATTTTCTGCAGATTAATTTTTAGACCCACTCTTTTGCTTTGCCTCTCCAGGTCAGTGAGCATGCATTGCAATTGGTCCCCTGAGTTACTAAGCAAGGCAATATCATCAGCGAATCGAAAGTTACTAAGGTATTCTCCATTAACTCTTATCCCCAATTCTTCCCAATGCAGGTCTCGGAATACCTCCTGTAAACACATTGTGAATAGCATTGGAGAGATCGTATCTCCCTGCCTGACGCCTGTCTTTATTGCGATTTTGTTGCTTTCTTTATGGAGGACTACGGTGGCTGTGGAGCCGCTATAGATATCTTTCAGTATTTTTACATACGGCTCGTCTACAGCCTTATTCCGTAGTGCCTCCATCACTGCTGAGGCTTCGACAGAATCAAACGCTTTCGCGTAATCAATGAAAGCTATATATAAGGGTCGGTTATATTCCGCACATTTCTCTATCCCCTGATTGATAGTGTGAATATGGTCTATTCTTGAGTAGCCTTTACGCAATCCTGCCTGGTCCTTTGCTTGACAGAAGTCTAAGGTGTTCCTGATTCTATTTGCAATTACCTTAGTAAATACTTTGTAGGCAACTGACAGTAAGCTGATCGGTCTTTAATTTTTCAAGTCTTTGGCGTCCCCTTTCTTATAAATTAGGGTTATGTTAGCGTTCTTCCAAGATTCCGGCTCGCTCGAGGTCATGAGGCATTGCGTATACAGGGTGGCCAGTTTCTCTGGAGCAATCCGCCCACCATCCTTCAACAAATCTGCTGTTACCTGATGCTCCCCAGCTGCCTTCCCCATTTGCATATCTCCCAAGGCTTTCTTAACTTCTTCCGGCGTTACCTGTGGGATTTCGTATTCCTCTAGACTATTCTCTCTTCCATTATCGTCGTGGGTGCCACTGGTGCTGTACAAATCTCTATAGAACTCCTCAGCCACTTGAACTATCTCATCCATATTAGTAATGATATTGCCGGCTTTGTCTCTTAACGCATACATCTGATTCTTGCCAATTCCTAGTTTCTTCTGCACTGATTTTGGGCTTCCTCCGTTCCTGAGATCATGTTCAATTCTATCCATATTATACTTCATTATGTCAGCTGTCTTACGCTTGTTGATTAACTTGGAAAGTTCTGCCAGTTCTATTCTAGCTATAGGGTTAGAGGCTTTCATACATTGGCGTTTCTTGATCAGATCTTTCGTCTCCTGCAATAGTTTACTGGTATCCTGTCTAACCGAGTTACCACCGACTTCCATTGCACACTCCTTAATGATGCCCACAAGATTGTCCTTCATTGCTTCAACACTAAGGCCCTCTTCCTGAGTTAAAGCCGAATACCTGTTCTGTAGCTTGATCTGGAATTCCTCTATTTTCCCTCTTACCGCTAACTCAATGATCGGCTTCTTATTTACCAGTTTCTTCCGTTCCCTCCTCAGGTCTAGGCTAATTCGAGTTCTTACTATCCTGTGGTCACTGCAGCGCACCTTGCCGAGCACGTCCACATCTTATATGATGCCAGGGTTAGCGCAAAGTATGAAGTCTATTTCATTTCTAGTCTCGCCGTTCGGGCTCCTCCACGTCCTTGTTTCGGCTATCCCGCTTGCGGAAGAAAGTATTCTTTCGACATAACTGTCCCCAAATAGATGAGGTCAGTTTGGAGTGTCAGGCGGAGTTATTCTATTTTCTTGCGGAACTGCAGTCTCCTTGTTATCTATTATAGCTTCTCTGTGAGCTTAGTAACAAAGTGCTTCCTCTTCATCGTCGATTACGTATGTGCGAAGTTCGAAACCGAGAGTACTGCACGCGTTTACGAACAGGCAGAAACTCGCGCGTAGTTAATAATTTCATTTTGAGCAGCAGCACATTTGCATTGGCCTTTGCACTTCAACACGCAGAACGGGGCTCATCATTTAGAAAAGATATTGCCCGCGTTTGAGAAATAATTCTGACGTCTGTAAAGTGGAGTTTTGGAAAGCGCAGCTGGCATGAAGAAGCGCTTTAATGTCCGTCCAAAACTAGCTGGTGTAGGAGCATATTCCTTCGCCAGAATCCAACATAAAATTCAATAATATCTGTCTTTATTGTACTCTGAAACCTCTATAACTTACTTTACTGCAAGTCACAATGCATCCCTGCAATAACACTTAGTACACCCTTGTGTTTTTCCTATCATTTTGTATTACTCGACTGAACTCATTGTTTGATTTGAGCTTAATTGGCGAAAATACTGTGGGCACCGTTTTGTCGTAGTCTTTATTATATTGACAAAGTACAGTTAGGAAACGTGCCGTATTGCCGAAACATTTATGTTTTTCGTATATCAGCGCAAGCTACTATCATCTGACCACTCAACAATTAATTGTTTCTAGTGAAGCCGGTGACACAGAAGTAGACAGCGTTTCCAATTTCATCTACATAAATCATGCACGCGCATCTTCGCTGTGAACTCATTCCATCCCTTAGCACACGATGCTCTTGCAGTCTAGCGGTCAAGCTTGGTCACAGAGAAGCATTTTGTTTCGTTTTTCTCGTAAGCGAAGTAGACATAAATGTGCCATCATATTCGGCTAGTATCCTTGGCCCTCTATACAAGTCACTGTGCCTCGCACATTCTGTGTGTTAGGCAACTATCACTCAAGCCACAGGCGTCTCAGCGCAGTTAGGACTCGGACAAGGGACAGAAACGCTGCTTCCGTGAGCAGACACAGTTTCCAAAGAAGTGTGCACATTTTGAGTCGCAGTGCGCAAAGAGCATGCATGCGGTCACGAGCAAAGCAATGGCGGTAGAGACCTCAATGTCCTTTTTTTTCTTCTCGGCTACCTGACACCCCTGCTTTTCCCTCAGCGCCCCATTCCATCCTCAATCGCCTAAATTCTCCGCTATGACGAGACACGCGTATCCTCGTCTCTCAATGTACGTCCTACCTTCCTCATAATTTCCCTCGTCGGGAGGAAGTCTCTCTCTGAAGACTTCACAGAGTGGGGCCGCCCTCACACCAGCCGTGATTTGTACCTAAGTTATACCAAGTGAAGAAAATGTCCTGCAGCTCAAGTCCAGCAGCCTTGCGTGTGCAGTGAAAGTTCGTCTCTACTCTGGTAATTCCTTGGAAAAAATATGGTCCACAATATGCGCTAAAAGGCGTTCAGCGAAAATCTAACAAATTACTGTGTTAAGCAATACCTTTTATGATCGTGTTCATTCTCTCCTAACAGCGACTTGTTAAATGCGCTGTTTATGAGCGACGGCTCATGAACAGCGGCATTTGTTTTTGAAGTCGTATGAACTAAGCGAACATGTTCTTCCCTGCCGTTGACGCCGCTGTGCGCGCACACACATCACTTGTTATTTCTTTCTTTCTCTTTATTTTCTTGTATGCTAGGTTTCCCTTCCCACAGTGTACGTTAGCAGACAAGGGGCAACGTGTTTAACCCTCTTTATTTTTTATAGTTCTTTCTCTCCCTTCTTTTTTCAAAACAATTTGTTTGAGTGGCAAGGGCTGAAAACAACTTGGGACGTCCGGTTTATACTCTGCATAGAACTCATGGAAGTTAGGAGACAATGAACATGGTTATTAAGGCATTGCGTTTTAACGCTGTAAATTAGTGTGCTCAATATTAGTTAGAAAAAGGCAGTGTCCCCTTTTTATATTTGCGGGAGTTAAGGTTTCTTTCTACTACCAGCCAGAGTTTTTTCATCGGTCGGACCAGAGGTTCCGTTTTTAAAGTTGCTGGATCAGTGCTGCTCAAGCGACAAAGATTTGTTGCTAATTTGTCATTAAGCCATTCGTTAAGCACGCGATAAATCTGTCACCGAGTGAATACGACACCCACACTCGCTTTCGATTGACAGCTTCCTCAACGCTACTCTTCAACAAGCCGTACTCTCCAACAAGTCGAGTGGGTAATGTTATGAAGAATCACTCATTCTATTTGAACATTATGCTGCGCACACTATTACATCTTACCAGGTCAACGCTAAGTACCGTGATGACTAGTTCTATCCATTGAACACAGAACACTTGTGATGGCTGGTGGTATGCTTCATAGTGGAAAAAACGTTTATACAGGAGCTTACTTGGCAAAGACGTCACATGGCACAAGCTTATCGTTGCGCACGACTAGTGGTCTAGCTCGTCCTGTTAGGAGTCACTGTATTTCGCGCTTAAAGGAAATGGTAGCTAGAGCCGAACTCAAAGTGAACGACGCAGTTCAGTGAGGCACCATAAACAAATTACCAAACCTCTGTTTATCTGTAAACACATCCATCGGTTCAATAAGTCCGCACATGTTGACATCACAGGCCACCGGGTGAAGGCATATGGGCCTGACAATGCCAAATTCCTCACGGCACACGAGAAAAGTTATCGTAGCAGTGGAAGACACGCAGAGAGACGCCCACAAGCCTGTACCGCATGAGCAGAAATTTTCAAAGAAAGAGGAAGAATAGGCGTTCAGAGAGCAGAAAAAGAGAATGAAATACAGGTGTGAAAAAAGAGGTAGCATTACGGAATGCTCACTCTTTCTCCGCAAACATATCCAGAAGTTTCATACCCGCATGTCGATGTGCAAGTCGAAATATAGTTATAATGCCAGTTAAATTATTCAATCGAAATTGCTGATCAGTGTGGAGATTTGGGTGTGGTCATCATGAAGGCTTTCAGGTTACCATTGTGTAAATTTAGCGCTTTGTGTCTGTCTTGCTCTTCTCGGCGTTCACGTATTGGTTGCGCTTGACAGCAAATACCCTCTGAACATACATATGGCACCATCTCGTAACAACTAGCGTGTACATTGCTAGTCTACTGTGTGCTGTCTCTTGTACAGTTTGATTATGGTGATGACGCGGACGCGGGAAATTGTGAGAACCTCGCAAACTGTGGTCGCCTGCTTTCAGAAGCATTCACATATATACCATATAGCAACTGTCATTACGCCTCGCTCATCTAAGATGGCAATGCTAGTCTAATAATTTGGAGAAAAATACCCTGCTAAATCAGCGGGAAAGCATAGTGAGGAAACTGGGGCCGCAGGTACACAAGTTGCCTGCAATAAGCTTTACTCCTCTAAATGGGAACTTACGGCATCGCATTGCCGTCATTTAGAGCCAACAGTGCGGCAAATGCCGCCTCGCAATGGGAAGGTTAAAATCTGCTCATTTCTTAAGATTGCCGTGTTAAGAGTACAAAGCCTCTTGTTCATATTTTTCTGGCAACAGCAAAGCTATCGAGCGCAAAGATCTCAGAAAAACCTTACGGAGAAATTTGTCAGCTCACCTGTATGCCCTCTGCATCAAAACACCATGAACAGTGCCACCCGGCGTAGCGTGGCCACGTGCCCTGTATGATCCACTCTTCACTGAACGTCCCCGTGTTCGACATGTTGTTCCTCGTAAAGGTGCTCATCGAGCGGAGACGCAGCGAGTCGTTTGCATAGACTTCTCGCATAAACGCTACAGTGCACACACCACTCATATCGATCGGCACACTGTTCTCCCAAAAGAAGCCGTACATAAACCATCGCAGGCGCAATAACATCGGTTCCCCGTATCCGTCATGATGCTTCAGGAAGAGCGCCACGTCTCGGCTAGGTATCTCGTCAGCATCGGACATGATGAAAAGGTCGTCATCGCTGATGTTCTTGAGACGACGGTGACCTTCGTACCAAACGGATGTACGGAGGTAATTCTCGGGACCCCACGGATCGCCTCCGTCGTAGTTGTAGAAGTCCACCAATATCGGGACAATCTGGTGCGCATGCTCACGCAGAAATCCGGCACTCAGGTTCGAGCGGAGGTGGAGGGGCTTTTCCACGCCGGAATAGGTGTAAGTTGATTCGACAACGAGATAATGGTCGACAGCATCACCCAGCTCTTTTAGGCGGATTTCCAGAAGGTCTAGCTCGTGGTTGAATATCAGACCGCTGATTATAGTGCGCGGCCTCGAACGGCGTCGAATAAGGCCCATGGAATACCAAATTTTGAACGCTTCGGTAAACCAAATTGCGTCCGGAATCGAACAGTCCAGCCCATTCCAGCCGTTTTTGCAGACGCATGTCGAACTTCTCCTTCCTTGGATAGTACCTTCCGAAAAGCATTCGATTACATCCTCATACGCATGACGAACTGTGGCATTCGTGCTTACAGTTGAAGGTTTTGCTGAGATTTCCGATGCGTCGCTGCCAAAATTTCTGTCTAAAGCCTGTTCCCTGGCCGCAATGAGCACTCCAGGAAAAACAAATTTTCCATTCGTTTGGTCCACTGTCTTGCTTGAGCGGTGCAGATGGAAAACGCAGAATAGTATTGTAGTAGGAATCAGACCAAAGAAGCACGATGCGGTAAACAACCTTCTAAACCTCAGATTCATGACAGTCACTGATAGCCCACGATACAGCGCCTCTTTTGGAATAATCGGTTGCCGTCCGCGAGAAGGCGAGCGTACACGGCAAAGAAATTCAGATGCACTACACACCTTCACATCAAGCAGATTGCTCGAATATGTCTCCCAATAAAGATACGTTCCCTACAAGTATAGATGAGTTCGTGATGACGTACGTTTTGATCTTCCGATGCTTAAACGAAGATTCAGGCTACAGTGGGACTGTCAGGCGAGGGGCGCCTAGCGCTAGCTTACAGCTGCTAGGGTGTTTAGGAGGCGCCATATGGAGCAATATCCATCATTTCTTCACCTTGTAATTTTTTCTCCAAAGCTTCTCCTGATGGCTTTTCTCCGAACGTGTTTTTTTTTTCTTTTTGCTTGCGTTAATGCAAACCATGGGTGTTCCACCTACGTCATGGCTAGCGTATGCCGCGCTGCCTCATGAATCTTGTTGGATTGCATATCTTTCGACAACTAAATTTGGAATAAGAGCCTCAACGCAATGACTAAATGCACATAATTGCGTCCCCAAAATGAACACGCGCAACAAATAGGGCAGCAGAAAATAATGTATGTCTACTTGAACATTTTCCTTGCACAGTCGGTGTTTACATCTAGCATTCGTCCCCAATCACTCAAAATATAATTTAATTTATGTATCGCAATGCCCTTTAGTTGCAAGTGCCAAGGAAGGCGGTCTTACAAGGAGTATCAGAGCTTGTTTTTAAAACTGAACGTTCTTTGCCTCTTATCGCAACACACATGCACTTTGTGGGGGCCGCCTATTGGTTAGCACTGTCATTCCATGTATACAATAGTTTGGACCACTAAGTATGCGGCGCTGGGTAGGTAGCACATGGGAGCAGACAACTTCGTCCAGTGGGAACTTGAAAGGTGCGCATTATTCACATAATATGCGCTCATTATTGGGCAATTACCCAGAATGCTCATGTTCCACAGTGTTTTTAGCGAACAGGCACTCAAGACAAGAGGCTAGAAGTTACAACGTCAGCAAGAGGATATTGAAGACTTCGGCTTCACCAAAGTGAAGACATCAACAAGATGAGCAACCGAGTGTACAGGAAGTGGAGTAAGCAAACTGGGTCCAGACATTGCATTGTGCGAGGGGCATTAAACTGCGGTGAAACTCAGTCGGTGACTCAACTAGCCGCGTCAACAGAAAAAGCTGCTCACATGTTCAGGAAGCTAGCAATCCCAGTGGAATTCTTGAGCCGCGCTGACGGTAATGTCACTCTGTATCAAGCGGGACGACAATGGTGGTGTCGGCGCTGACAAAGGTAACTCAATCTTCGCAATGGCGGTCGTATGCACGAAAGGAAACACCGTGACTGCGGGCTCCGTAAGGACCAGATCTTCGGAGGCAGCGGAAGGAACGGAAACCGCATTGGCTGTAATGAACGGTCGGCAACAATACAGAACAATAATCAGCGACTCCAAGACGGCTATTGGGGACTTCACACAGGGCTGGGTGTCAACCGAGGCGGCCAAAATCCTGAACCGCAGACCAGAAGTATTTAGGAACGGCAAACTTACACCCAAATACCTCAAATGGATCCCGGCCCATATGGGAGAAGTAACAATGAATGCCCCTTCCAACCTCAACGAGGCCCAACCACCGAGCCGCGCGAAAACTAACCGACTGCCGCACGGACAGTGAAGGCCCAACACCCCGCTACCCCCGGGAAAGCGGGTAGGACTGCGGCGAGGCGATGGAGAAGACGCAGGAGGCGACGACGACGAAGAAGCGATAAAAGACAAGGACAGACTCGTCACTTACCACGACATACTGACACACTAGATGAAACAAAGAGAAGCATACCCACAACCCCACGAACAACTCGACAGGTCTCAAAAAACCGATTGGAGAAGCCTGCAAACCATAACGTTCCGAAACCCAGTACAATTAAACAGAATAAATTCAACACAATACCCAGACGCGAGCTACAAGCTCTGCAAGTGCAAATACGCAGTCATGGCACACATCTTATGGAAGTGCGCACAGATCAGATCAGTATATGCAGAGGACAAGATAGAACCGGACCTTCTCGAGGAGCGATGGCTAAGCGCTCTGACTAGCACGAAACTACGCGACCAGTTATGGGCTATCAAGCGGGCCCGGGCAGTGGTGGAAAGACTATGCCTCACCGCACATGATGCCTGGGTGGCCTGAGCCCGGGCTGGCAACTTCGCAGGTCCTTTTCCCATTAACGTTTTTTTTTTCGTCCGTATCAACACTACTATACTGTTGACGAAGAATTTGTTTAATAACTATTGAGCTGATATCGACATAAGCGTTGCATTTCCAGACTGCAAAATATGCTGCCATCAAATTTATATTATTGGAAAATGCGCAGGAGAAGGGCACTCACAAGGGTATCCAACAGAGGACTCTGCGTGATAAGTGTTCTGAGACGGTATCAAAGTGTAATGACTTCACAAACATAACTCGAAAGTTTCAGCGAAAATCCAACCGCGAAACCATATGCAAGAGCTAACGGTAGTCGTGCCCCTCAGCTATCTGATTTCTAAAATATTCTACAAGTAATCACGACATCGGAGATGACTTCGATAGAAAACAATCAAGGTGCTAAAAAGGAGCACTTGCCTGTAATACCACTGATATAACACAACATGATCTAATCCCTCTAGAAACAAAGTGAGGCAAAAACCTCGTACATAACAAAATCAACAAGAGTACTCCGTGGAACTCGTAGCAACAGTTCAGCATTCACGAGGCCAGGCATGAAATTAATGTAAAAACGTGAACTTCGTGACAGCTGCTGCGACTGTTTGAGAGGCCACCTGGAGCCAACGCAATCAGTGCTTGCAAGCAAGAGCAGCTTCAGCACGTACCCGCGATGCCCTCGTGCACTTTGTAGCTAGAGCACCTAGAGTTACGTGGCAAACAAGCTGCAAACGGTACCAGCGACAAGCGGCATTTAATACGCAAGCGAAATGCATTTAGGCCGCACGCTGCACGGCAGGCAAACGAAAGCAAACTGTCGGGACGTCGCCATCACCTTCGACGGTTACCCATGTAAACATCATCGAGTGCAAGAAACACCGAGATGGAAGAAACAAAGCGTCGGAACAAGAACTCGCACGCGGAATGGCAGTGATCCATTGCTTCCGTCCCTCCCGCAAATGAGGCTTCGTGGAAAATGAGAAATAAACGTGTCTCCGGCAGGCTTTTGTGGGTATTTGAGCACCCCACCGCACAACAGTTGTTTTTCTACTAACCTTGAAGCTTCGGCCACAGCACACAAGTTATGGGTGATAACCACCTGGAGAGATTCACAGCTTTCCGAGTTTCAGGAATGATACAATTGTAGCCTTTATCTGTGTTTTCATAAGTATTCCTGTTCTTCAGATCTTGCTAAAAAACCTCACAATTGTTTCTAAGCAGATTTTGAGAAATTGGCTAGCAATAAAAATATGGTATTCCTACTTCTCGCAAATAGCATTCACCAAAGCGCACGTACTGCCTTTGCAAGCAGCATTTCTTTAGACAGCATATAGTGATCTTATTAAAAATATTCGTAGTTATCGTGCAACAACGTGTAAGATAACTATATTGCCGCGAAGGCGTGAACCCAATAAATTTCAAGGTGGGCTTGCCCCGTCTAAATTTCAGGTAAAATATTTCCACAGTCATTTCACCTGCGAGGTGTAATTATTTACAGATAACAAAAAAACTTCGTTCGCTGCATACCAGTACCAATTTCCTTTCGAACTTTATGCTCTGAAGCAGCCGTGGAGTGGAAGCATTTGCCTGAAGTGAAGCATCCCACTGAGGCCGTTAATTTCAAAACTGAAGTTTTCTTACGTTAGTACAATCGAGCTGAGTTAGAACGTCAGATTATTTCGTGTGCTGCTTCGTAAATGTATAAATGCAATGTATACAATCGGTTCCACTCAGCGCCTTTAGCGGTTATCTTCCTGGTTTATCCTAATGTGGTCTCACGAGCAGATGATTCGCGTTTTTTCCCCGACTCTCGATGACGCTGCGTGTGCTGCTAGTATGTGTGAGCGGATGCTTACATGCGCGCGTGCATATATGCATCACGCACGCATTGAAGTCACTCCTTTGTTTTGCTTTGATTTTAGGGCCTCTATGAGATTCCAGAGAGGCTCAATATGTCGTCTAAGCTGTTCTCACCATCATCGAAAGAAATGCCGATTAATTCTCTCGATACACGACACTGTTCTGAAGAGGAAACCTAAAGGTCGCGCGTTATTTTGCATTTAGATCACTATAAATACTTTTTATTGATAATTCAAACGTACAAACTGAACATCACGGGTGCCACGAGGAGGTCGCAATGCACAGTTTCAGCAGCAGTCTTCAACACCGTCTTACATGCATTGGCAGCGACGAAAATATCTATTTCCTGCAAATACCAGGTCTCTACTCTTTCTAGTTCCCGTCCTATCCCGAACATAGTGCTGTATTCGCCACTGCTGTCACTCGGTATGTGCCAGTCGGGATAAGTAACTCGAGCCGCTGAGTATCTGCCACTCATTATGCTCCAGTTCGTATATATGTCCGGCCTTCAAATGAATCATTTTTACGCCAATATGGGTATAATCCATTGCGTCTGTGCTACTTGGGCTTCTGGGTATCAGCCAATGGGTATGTACAACGCTTTATTAAAGCTCTTTGATGAGAACCATAGTCAGCGGGTGCCCGTAACAACAACAAACAACACTTACGTAGTGACATCTACGTAATAGGCTTAGATGTCAAGTGCAGTTCAGTCTGCTTGTATTATTGTTATTTCAAGGCACACGCGATGTAGCTTTTTGCAACTACACAAACAAAAGTCAAATTTGTGTAGAACATATAATGCCTATTGGCTGCCCTACTAAGCCAGACGATAATCAAAATTGATCTCGCCAAAGGTATTCATATCCGGCTAAGAATTTCCACAGCACAAGCGCCGCGTATATAGCACATACGCACATAAGCGCATATAAATATTGAAAAATGCCCATAACAAGCGATTCTACAGCTCAGAGAGCAGCTTTCCTCGCACAACCACGCGGCACTGCAGTCGGCCACAGAGCCCATGATCTCGGATGAAGAAGAAAGCGACAACAGAGGGAGGCAATTTCTTATGGTTGCTGGATAAAGGAAATAGGTGTCTAGCGAACTGTGATTTTGGCTATTTTAGGTTTTGCTGCGGGTTGCTGAGGCAGAAACTCAAAGTACAAGTTAAGGAATGACACGTTTGTCAAGAATGGCACACACAATACATTTCATACACACGCGAAACGAAAACGCAAAACCAAAACGTAAACAGATAGCACAACATTTCTCAAAGTGACATTACCAAAGAAGCAAAACCCAGTATGATACGAGGCAACCTAATTCGGAACATGCAGTTCTGTCAAGGCAAGAACAGTACAGTGGTGGATGACCAGCGGAGACTTAGCAATGGGGTAGCGGCGGCGAGCTCACCAAAGCAGTAGACGTGTTGTGCGACGAATCGAAGATTACTGGAGCAGCACCATTATTCAGACCGCTGATGCAGGCGTCAGAACGCAAACCCTGAGGGGGAATCCGCAGGACACCTGAACGTCCTAGCCAGGCAGCTGTACGTAAGCTCGTGCCCGTAGATCGACAGCTCACATTATGCCTATGCCTCTAGGCGTCGGCAGGTCTTTGGTAGAATTTCAGGCCCTGGCGAAGTAAGGATGCGCAGTGACAAGTTCACAGGTTGACCGGGATAGTTTAAAGGGACACTAAAGCGAAACAATAAATCAGTTTAGAATAATGAAGCATTGTTGGAGAACCCTGCCGGCCGACATTTAAAAAAATAGTTTGATTATTAGATGAGAAAATGAAGGTCCAAGTATCAGTATTTTAATTTCGCGCCGAAACCCAAGCGCCGGGACGTCAGCGTGACGTCAGGGATCCCAAAGTATGTTTTCGCATTTGTGTCGCGTTGGCTGAATAAAGGTTCCCGAAAACTTACCAGGTTTACTATTTGGTTCCTTTAGAATACAATGTAGTCAATCTGCACCGCTATATATAATTAGTAGGCCCTAGAAGATGCCTTCAAAATCCCAGACGTCACAGCCCCCAGGTGCTGGAACTTAAGTAGGCGTCGCCACCCGTATTTCGTTCTTGCGCTTTTTGTGGCTTACCAAACGTCCTATTGTTGCAAGAATGGTGTTTTTGGTGTTGTAGAACCGTAATTTACTGATGCAGAAGAAATCATTTTTCACTTTAGTGTCCCCATAAGCCTTGATAGATCGCCTCCCGAATCCGGCGGCCTGTCTTGAGCTCCCTGTCCGGTGGACGACCTTCTCCTCTGCGTTCTGTAACGCGGTTCGTATTTCTCTTCTCCTTAGCCGTCTTGCGTCCCCGCCACTCATTGTTGTCATGTTTTCTTCTTCACTGCACCCCTCATAATATTCGCCACGGATTTCACTCACCAGAGAGCTCCGTTTTTCGAAAAGGTATTATTTATGAAGAAAAACTGCCGCTCAGTGTGTGACATGTCTTGCACCAAAATCAAGTGTTGGGCGACCAGTCTAGCACATGCAGCCGCATAGAAGCCTGACAACATAAAATTTACCGTATAAATCAGTTACCTGAGTAATCGGAAGAACACGTCCATAACAACACGGCTGCCAGACCAAATTAAGCGCTGTTCTCAAACAGCTGAATTCAAAGAGCAAGAAGTAGCTGACTAGAGCTGTAGTGCTAATGCATAAAATAAACAGATATCTGATCCGGTGGCGAGAAAGCGGGTTGAACTTTGTAAAGGCAAAGGTAACACGGACGGGCGTACTACAGTGACGTAGGTAATACATAGGACGATAAGTCAAGCCATAAATTTACAGCTGTCGAAGTGGGTGGAGAAAAATTATCATTGCTGGAGCTACAGAGAGAGTTTCATACCAGCCACACACTTAGAGCACAATATTTACGCTCTAACTCAGCGCAGAGACATTTCAATAGATCAGAAAAGGCCTCCTTTCGGCAGCATTTCTAGGGCACTTTGCACAACTCAGACAGTGGACATTCTCAAACACGAGGGCATGTGTAATCATCTCGTGAAGCGGCTGATGGAAGCATTGTTACTTGGCAATAATAGATTGAAATACCCATGTTCAAATAGTATGGAAAGGTCAGAAATTCCGAGAACTCGCGCATGTTTCCCGTTGAATGCTTGTTCGCGTGTTTTCTTTTTTTGTCTGCCCAGAAAGACAACTTAAGAACATCAAACTAATTATGGATTTCTTGTTCGTGGATAAAGGTGGGAAACGATGCAACAGACGGTCTCTTGGCTGATGTATTCGAACAACATGGTCCTGCTAGCGGACAATGCAAGAGACTGACATAAACTTGCGAATGCGTACGGCAACGAAGAGACATATCTACGCCCTATGTTTCGCACAGAATTATTGGGAATAAGGATCTTTAATAAGGAAACACGTAACGAGAAGGTATCAATCCAACTGCATATCATACCCATACTGAATGAAGATAAATACTAAATGCGTTTGCATCAACAAAGAAAAGAGCTAGTCACATCATCCGATATAATCTTAGGATAAAGAGAAAGCAGAAGGCAGAATAATCAAACGTCGAGAACTTTGGGGCTGCATTAAACATGAGGAGGGGCCATGAATTTAGACAGGAGTAATGGTGCCAGCACTGACGTTCGTAAATACAATTATATTCTTGGAATTAGTAATGTTGTAGAAATTCAGATGATGCAATTGATACGTGAATACAAACTGATGGCTAAAGCGCACAAATATCCGTAACCCAAAGGAAGCACGAAGGCCTCTCCCTGCCATCTCCAATTACTTCTGGCTTGCGTTAGCTGATTCTAAATTGGGCCTGCAAATTTCCTAATTTCATCACCTCACCTAGATTTCTGCAGTCATCGACAGCGCTTGCCTTCTTTTGGCAGCCATTCTGTAACTCTTTATGCTCCACTGGCATTGCAAGGGTTATTGTTATCAATTTCTATATGCTCGTCCTGTGAGCCAGAGGGAAGGCAAGTAATAGAATTAAGGAAGATGTTTCTCGCACGAAGAAAAAATTTCACAAGTATAACTTGAAGTGTTACTCATACGAAAGTACCGGCAGAAAATTACAGAACTTCTCTCACAATGACTGTCGACGGTAATGCGATGCAGCTATACAGCCATACACAGTATTCCTGAAGGCCCATTTATGTTACATCTCTAGCAGGGAGACGACGTCGCGACCCCGCGAGGACGACAGTATGATGACGATGACATGACAGCGGCTGGTAGCTTCATTTTCTTCACCGCTTCCCTATTCGCCGGTAGCCAGACACTGCCTCCGACAGATAAATTTTATTCATAGGAGAGACACAGAGGTCGACCTGATTTAGTGCGCTCTAGTCTGCTACTCTGCACTGGAGAAGAGGGAAGGGGAGTGAAAGTACTTTGATGGATGATGATTACAACACGTCTCCGATAAGAGTACTGCTCCTATCACTGCTATTGACGTCATGCAGATTCCACGAGGTATAACGAATATTTGTTTAGGTGTGAGCGAAGTTTTGTTGAGCTAGCCCGAAGAAATCATAGATCTCGGCTAGAGGCACACAGCTCAATGCCGTTGCAAAATTGGCCCGCAGCAGTCAGCCCAGGCACCCGAGAAACGCGTCACAGCTCTACATTAACAACAGCATAAATCTCCATATATCACACAGCTCTCAAACAACGGCGTGCG
Organism: Dermacentor andersoni; assembly: GCF_023375885.2. Taxonomy (NCBI): domain Eukaryota; kingdom Metazoa; phylum Arthropoda; class Arachnida; order Ixodida; family Ixodidae; genus Dermacentor; species Dermacentor andersoni. Next base: position 102,091,087 of record NC_092820.1, read on the forward strand.
TTTCTCAAAAGCAAGTTAACTTTCAGGAAACCAAGCCCTCCTGAAGCAGATTAGACTTTAGTGATAGTTTGTGAATACGTCCGCCAAACAATAGAATGTAAGAAAAACCATGAGTTATTCGCGTCAAAAATAAATTGCGCAGGAAAACTGACATTGCAATATATTGCGAAAAAAATTTGTTGATGCTGGTACCCAAAGCGTCGCCCGTACGATCAGGGACATTATCAATATTTTATTCTTCCCTCAGATTTTCAATCTTAGTCGTCAATCTTAGTCGTCACGCGTTAAACTGTTTAGCTGGAAAATTGTGCTAAACAAGAGTGCAAACTTGAGAAAACAACCCCCAGGATCGCTGTTTGGACAGCTTTCATTGCGTGGAACAGGATTTCCTTTTTTATCACTTAGCTCACAACATTATGTTGTGAAGAAGGGGAACCAAAGGGCTCGAGTTTTCTTAATCATGGCCACGTAAAGCCAACAGATAACCAAGTCAAGGAAAACACCTGAGAAATTACCTGTAGTTGAAAACCAAATGTTGAAAATAATGAAGAAAGGGGAAATAAAACTCGATGAAAAGAAACTTGCCGCCGGTGGGAGCGCTAAAAACGACATCCACAATGCGCGTGCTTTACACAATCAAATGCACTATGGCGACGGCTATCAATTTGTCCACTTACTTCAATATTTATTTTTACTAGATCTAGCCCTAGCGGTGTTAGCCAGCGCCTGTCAGAGCAATGTAGGGCGGATGTGGAACATCGTTTTCTGCCTGATGGTGTCACGTAACTCCTGATCTTAGGTGAGTGCGCACGTGGCTAATAAACCCTCACATGCTACCTAAAGACATCAAGGGTGCTAGATTCGAGACCCTCGCTATTAATAAACAAGAGAAGAAGGGCAACCGAGTGGCTCGATTTTCGTTAATCTTGACCACATAAAGACTAAAGAATATGAAGCAACAAAAAGTATTGTGTAAATTAGCTGTAATTGAACTTGAAATTCATAAAATAATGAACAAAAGGGGAAATCAAAGGGGAGGAAAAGATAACTTGTCAGTGGTGGGAGCCGAACCCACAACTTCCGCCTTACGCATGCATTCTACTACCAATTGTGCAACGGCGACTGCGATGAATCCTTCCAGTAACTTGGGTTTTTATGCTTATTAGATCTACCTCTAGGAGTGTTAGCCAGCGCCACTAGAATCTATGGTGGGCAACATGGAACATTCTTTCTTTGCCCGATTGCATCACATAACACGTGAACTTAGGTGAGTAGGCACGTCGCTCACAACAGCTGATGCCTCAGTCCACCGGCCTTGTCTTGGCCGCTGCAGGAGACTTGACCCTCGATCGCCTTTTCGAGCTCGTTGATCGAGTTCACGACGCTACGCGACACGACGGAGTTATCGAAACACATAAGCTAGAGAAAACAACCAATTCCCAAAGAATGTCGTGAATTCAGTAAAACCCTTTGGGAAGCTTTCCTTTCATTTCGTACTAAGCAAGAAAGACAGCGTGGTGCCTCCAAAGTGACGTACTCCAAATTTAGTACTCTTTCAACAGCAAGACGCAACATCACAAACTGCAGAACACGCCCTATGGGAATCCGCCATTTTCTCACAATGACTGAGGGTGTGGTCGAATAATCCAGCGATGCAGCGGCCACACACCCACTCAAATTGGGTGAGTGCAGCCCAAACACTTATGGTGACATTGCCACCCCTCATCAGCTGTATGTATGAACCTTATCTGCGTGTTAGCATCCTTCCGGGATTCCGAGCGACGACCATAGCTCCATCGCGATTAGGCTAACAGCAGAGAAGCCAAACTGCTGCATCATCCTCACATACCCTAGATACTTTACCCTGACACTCCACTTCGTTTTCTTTGCTGCAAAGGATGAGTAATTCAGAGTGGAAGTACTCATTCAAACCTTAATTTAAACCTTAAAAAAGTTGTAACGTAGGCATACCAACAGCACCATGGCGATAGCTTTCTCAGCCTGAAGCAATCGTATTTCGAGGGTACTTTGGCCACCTGAATGTTCCTTTTGTATTGATTTGCTTGGACATTCGATATTTGCCACATCTATCTTATACACCACATAAAGGAGAGGAGAAAAGCGCTCTATCGAGTGTAAATTACAGGTTTTATGCGGTCAATTTCTTAGCACAACCGTTTTTGAATAAATCTTTGACATAGCTGTCTCGAAATTTGCGTGATGGATGAGGTCCGTTCATAGTGTCACGGGTTCTTATTTTATTTTCTTGCGAAATTGCGTTCTTGGTTTTATCTATTATAGTTTCTCCGTGAGCTTAGTAAGAAAGAGTTTTCTCTTCGTCGTCGATTACGTATGTGAGAAGTTTGAAACCGAGAGTACAGCACACGTTTACGAACACGTAGAAACGCCGGAGTTAAAAATTTCCTTTTGTGGAGCAGCACATTTGCCTTTGCTCTTGAACACGCAGAGCGGGACACGTCATGTAGAACAGATGGTGCGCGTGTTGGGGAAATAATTCTGACGTCTGCAAGGGGTGTTTTGAATAGTGCAGCTGGCGAGAAGGTGCACTTTAATGTCCGTCCTAAACTAGCTGCTGTAGGAGCACACCGCTTCGCTACAATCCAACATAAAATTCTAAAATATCTGGCTTTATCGAGCTCTGAAACATTTATACTATACTTTACTGGAAGTTACAATACATCCTGTATTATCACTTAGTATGCACTTGTGTTTTTCTAATTGTATTGTGTTATTCGATTGAATTCATTGTTTGATTTCTGCCGAATTGTGGAAAGTACTGTACGCGCCATTTTGTCGTAGTTCTTATTGTATTGGCAGCCTAAGTACCATTAGGAAATGAGCCGTATTGCCGAAACATTTATGTTTTTTTTTTCATATCAGCGCAAGTTACCAACAATTAATTGCTTGTGGTGAAGCCGCCGGTGACACAGAAGTTTACATCGTCCCAATTTCATCTACATAAATCATGCACTCACATTTTCGCTGTGAACTCATTTCGTCTTTTAGCACACGATGCTCGTGCAGCCTAGCGGTCAAGGTTCGTCCCGGAGAAGCGCTTTGTCTCGCTTTTCTCGTAAGAGAAGTTGACATAGATGTGCCATCATATTTATCTCGCGTCCTTGGTACACTAGACAAGGGTCAGCGTATCTGGCTCTTTCTTTGCGCTGGACACTATCCCTCAAGCCGAATGTGTCTCGGCGCAGCTACGACTCAAAGAAGAGACAGAATCGCTGCCTTTCGTGAGCAGACACATTCGCTAAACAAGTGTGCACAAGCTCACTCGCAGTGCGCAAAGAGCATATATGTTGTCCCGATCATAGCAATGGCGGTCGAGACAGCGATGTACCATTTTTGCTTCGCCTGCGCTACGTGTAACCCCTGCTTTTTCATCAGCGCCCCAGTCCGTCCTCATTCGCCTGAAAGCTCGCTGTGACGAGACAAGTGTCTCTCACTGTGCGTCCAACCATCCTCATAATTTCTCTCGTGGGGAGAAAGTCTCTCTCCGAAGACTTCAATCAGTGGGGCTGTCATACACCAGCCGTCGTCACTCCGTACCTAAGTTATACCAAGCGAAGAAAATGTCCTGCAGCTGAAGTGCAGCACTCTTGCGTGTGCAGTGAACGCCGATCTCTACTCTGAGAATTCCTTGGGGAAAACATAGCCCCCGAAATGTGACCAAGGGCGTTCAGTTAAAATCTGAACGAATTGCTGCGTTAAACACAATGCCTTTACAATCGTGTGCATTCTCTCCTAACGGCGACCTGTTAAATGCGCTGTTCATGAGCGACGGCTCGGAACAGCGTCATTTTTTTTGCAGTCGTATGAACTGTGCGAACATGTTCTGTGCCGACGCGGCCGCTCTGCGCGCACACACGTCACTTGTTATTTCTTCCTTTCTTTTTTTTTTCTTTCTTTCTTTCTTTCTTTCTTTCTTTCTTTCTTTCTTCTTTCTTTCTTTCTTTCTTTCTCTTCTTTTGTTTTATGCTAGGTTTCTCTTCCCACATGTACGTTAGCAGACCAGGGGCAACGTGTTTAACCCTCTTTCTTTTTATATTTCTTTCTCTCTCTTCTTCTTTCGAAACAATTTGTTCGAGTGGCAGGGACAGAAAACAACTCTCCACGTCCAGTTTATATTCAGCATAGAACTCATGGAAGTTAGGAAAGAATACACACGGCTATTAAGGCATTGCGCTTAACGCTGTAAATTTGTTTGTTCAGTATTAGGCACAAAAAAGCAGTGTCCCCTTTTTATATTTGCGGCAGTTAAGGTTTGTTTCTACTACCAGCCAGAGCTTTTTGATCCTTTGGACCTGGGGTACCGTTTTTAATGTTGCCGAATCAGTGCGGCTAAAGCGACACTAATTTGTTTCTAATTTGTCGCTAAGCCGTCCGTTAAGCACGCGCTACATCTATAGCCGAGTGAATACGACAGGTTTACGCACACTCGTTTTCGATCGACAGCGTGCTCAACGCTACCCTTCAATAAGCAGTACTCTTCAACAAGTCGAGTGAGTGATGTAATGAAGAAACACTCATTCTATTTGAACATTATGCTGCGCACACCATTACATCTTACTATGTCAACGTTAAATGCCGTGACGACTAGCTCTATCCTTTTAACACAGAACAATTGTGAAGGTTGGTGGTATGCTTCATGGTGTAAAAACGTTTACCCAGGAGTTTACTTGGCAAAGACATCACACGACACATGAGTATCGTTTTACACAACTAGTGGCCTTGCTTTTCCTGTTAGGGGTCACTGCATTTCGCACTTAAAGGCAATCGTAGCTAGAGCCGAACTCAAAGTGAACGGCGCAGGTCAGTGAGGCACAATAAACAAATTACCAAACCTCTGCGTATCTGTAAACACATTCATCAGCTCGATAAGTCCGCACATGTTGCCGTCACAGGCCACCGGGTGCAGGCATATGACCCTGACGATGCCAAATTCCTCACTGCACACGAGAAAAATTATCGTAGCAGTGGAAGACACGCAGAGAGACGCCCACACCTCTGTACCGCAGGAGCAGACATCTTCAAAGAGAGCGGAAGAATAAGCGTTCAGAGAGAAGAAAAATAGAATGATATACAGATGTGAAAAAAGAGTTAGCATTTCCGCCTGCTCACTATTTCTTCGGGAACATGTCCAGAAGTTCTCATTTCCTACCCGCATGTCGATATACGAGTCAAAATATATAGTTATCCTGCCTGTTAAATTATGCGATCGAAATTGCTGATCGGTGTAGAGATTTGAGTGCGGTCGTCATGAAGGCTTTCTGGATACCATTGTTGAAAGTTAGCGCTTTGTGTCTGTTTTGCTCTACTCGGCATTCACGTACTGGTTGCGCTTGACGGCCAATGGCCTCCGAACTTGCATATGGCAGCATCTCCTAACAGTTAGCGTGTACATTACTAGTCTGCGCACTGTTGTCTCTTGTACCATTTGATTAGGGTGATGACGCGAACGCGAGAAAGTGTGACAACCTCGTAAAGTGCCGTCGCCTGCTTTCAGAAGCATTCAAATAATTACAACATAGCACCTCTCACTACGCCTCCGCCATCGAAGGTGTCAGTGCTTTTGTGATAATTTGCAGAGGCAGTGCACAGCTTAAACAGTGGGAATGCATAATGCTAAAGATGTCGCCGCAGGTAACCAAGTTGCCTGCTATTAGCTATGCTCCTCTAAATATGAACGCACGACTGCATGTTGCAATTATTTAGATCCAGCAGTGCCACAATGCCGCCCCGCAATGGAAAAGTAAAAACCTGCTCGTTTCTGAGCATTGCCATATTCAGAGTACAAAGCCTTACGTTCATATTTTTGAGCAACAACAAAGCTATCAATCACGTGCGAAGACCCCACCTCATAAAATCTTTGCGGAGAAATTTGTAGGCTCACCTGTATACCCTCTGCATCAAAACACCATGAACAGTGCCACCCGGAATAGTGTGGCGATGTGCCCTGTATGGTCCACATTTCACTGAACGTCCCCGTGTTCGACATGTTGTTCTTCGTAAAGGTCTTCATCGAACGGAGACGCAGCGAGTCGTTCTCATAGACTTGTCGCAAAAAGGATACAGTGCACACACCACTGACATTGACCGGTACACTGTTCTCCCAAAAGAAGCCGTACACAAACCATCGCAGGCTCAATAATATCGGTTCGCCGTATCCGTCATGATGTTTCAGGAAAAGCACCACGTCACGGCTAGGTATCTCGTCTGCATCGGAAATGAAGAAAAGGTCGTCATCTCGGATGTTCTTGAGACGACGGTGACCTTCGTACCAGATGGAAGTGCGGACGTAGTTCTCGGGACCCCACGGATTGCCTCCGTCGTAGTTGTAGAAGTCCACCGATATCGGTACAATCTTGTGCGCATGCTCACGCAGAAATCCGGCACTGAGGTTCGAGCGGAGGTGGAGGGGCTTTTCCAAGCCGGAATAGGTGTAAGTAGATTCGACAACGAGATAATGGTCGACAGCATCACCCAGCTCTTTTACGCGGATTTCCAGAAGGTCTAGCTCGTGGTTGAATACAAGTCCGCTGATTATTCTGCGTGGCCTCGAACGGCGTCGAATAATGCCCTTGGAATACCAGATTTTAAACACTTGAGTAAGCCAAACGGCGTCGGGAATAGAGCAGTCAATCCCATTCCATCCCTTTTTGCAGATGCATGACGAGTTTTTCATTCCTGGGATAGTACCTTCTGAAAAGCATTCCATTAAGTCTTCATTCGCGTGACGAACTATGGCATTCGTGCTTGGAGCAGAAAGTTTTCCTGGTACTTCTGATGCGTCGTTGACAGCTTTTCTGCGAAAAGCCTCTTCCCTGGTTGGACTGAGGGCGCCGTGGGAAACTTGTTTGTCCACCTTTTTGTCCACTGTCCTGCTTGTGTGGTGCCAGTGCAAAACGCAGAAGAGTACTGTAGCAGAGACGGAGGTGAATAAACACAAGCCGGTGAGTAACGTTTTAAACGTAGGAGTCATGACAATCACTAGTAACGCGCGAGATGTTACACTTAGATTTATCAGTTGTGCGCAGGAAGGCGACCGCACAGGGGAAGCACACTCAGACACACTACACACCTTCACGTCAAGCAGATTGCTCTGACCGACTCTGTTTTTCGAAATAAAAGTCAGTTCTAGACAAACATCGAAGAGGGTGTGATGACGTACGCTTCCCTCTTCAAATGCTTTAACAAAGATTTAGACTTTACTAGGAATGTCAGGCGACGGCCGCCTACTGTAATGTCACAGCTGCATTTACGTTTACCCGGCGAATTTGAAGCGACGAGCATCGTTTCTTTTTCTTGTGTTCTTTTTTCTGCCAAAATTTATGCTATGGTTTTCTGTTAGCACTTCTTTTTTGCTAGTTTGATCCAAGACACGTCCGTGCCGCGCGGCCTGATCTCTCATTAATGCCATGCAGTTCTAGACTGCCGCGTACCCAGTGGCGTAGCCAAAAATTCTGTTCGGAGTGGGGCTCACGCTGCGGCTCAGACTCCTCCTTATAGAATTTGTCGAGGGATCAAATACATGAATAATAACTGCCTTGCCATTGACAAAGATGTGCAAACGAATTCTTGAATGCTACGCACTGTCAAGATAAGTAAAATATGTATTTTTTCATAAAGTAATATATTCGTCTGTACTAAAAATTGTGCCTCAAATAACTGATATCAATGGTTTTATGTTTTTGTGCACTTATTAAGTAAAGAAAATATTACACGAACTTTCGGACTATATTGTCACGTGGTAGTGACGGTTGACGACACAGCAAGAAAACTGTAAATGGCGAAAGTAACTTTATTGGGTGATCCTGTGCCCAGAAAAACAGGCTACACTCAATGCTCAACGAAAACGCCGAACACTGTCGGCGATCGTCGAAAATATGATCAGCGAGTCAAGCGCGTCGGCTTTTATAGATCAGTCGTCGAATGCTCCAGAGTAATCGCTGGGACCTGCACTCCTTCCCCAAAGTTCTACGCCATTCGCGTCCCGCATGCATGCAATCAGAAAACACAAGGTTCGGCGACAACAGACAGCGGATAGAAGCATCGATAACTTTCTAGAAACTTCCGATACATGTAGACGCGTCCTGCGCTGAGCGATAATATTTCTTAGACGGTAAAAGCGCTCACCCGTAAAAGATAAACGAGTTCACGTGTTAATTCCGCCCTCTCAAAAGGCATCGTCCCGATGCTACAAACATAACGGGAGGAGGAACAAAAAAAGGAGACCTGGTAAACAAAGTAACAAAGCAACAAAGAAACAAAGTCTAAGGTAACACAGTCCAAAAAAAAAAGTCAACAGTTCAGCTATGCGACGTCCCCAAAGTTCATTAGCGTTGGTGGAGCGGCATAAGTCGCACAACATGAACTACTTCAGGTCGTGAGTGGTGCCGCTGTGATAGCCATATGCCGTCTGGCACGACCGCATAGTCGAGTGCGCCAATGCGCCGGATAATCTTGTATGGTCCGAAATAGCGGCGTAAAAGCTTCCCGCTCAGTCCTCGTCGGCGTATAGGGGTCCAAACCCAAACACGGTCGCCGGGCTAGTACTCAACGTAGCGTCGTCGGAGGTTGTAGTGTCGGCTGTCGGTCCTCTGCTGGTTCTTGATTCGCAGGCGGGCGAGCTGTCGGGCTTCTTCGGCGCGCTGGAGATAGGTGGCGACGTCAAGATTCTCTTCGTCGCAGACGTGCGGCAGCACGGCGTCGGGAGTCGTCGTCCGATTCCTACCGTAAACCAGCTTGAACGGCGTGATCTGTGTTTTTTCCTTGCGCCGTCGTGTTGTAAACGAAGGTTACGTACAGCAGGACGGCATCCCAGGTCTTGTGTTCGACGTCGACGTACATTGCTAGCATGTCCGCGAAGGTCTTGTTCAGGCGCTCCTGAGACCATTCGTCTGCGGGTGGTAGGCAGTTCTCCTCCTGTTGCTTGTCTGGCTGTATTGCAGAATGGCTTGGGTGAGCTCTGCGGTAAAGGCTGTTCTTCTGTCAGTGATGAGGACTTCTGGGGCACCATGTCGCAGCAGGATGTTCTCGACGAAAAATTTCGCCACTTAGGCTGCGCTTCCTTTCGGTGGAGCTTTAGTTTCAGCGAAGAGGGTGAGATAGTCCGTCGCAATGACCATTCACTTGTTTCCGGGCGTTGACGTCGGAAACGGTCCCAACAAATCTATGCCGATCTGCTGAAATGGTCGATAAGGAGGTTCGATCGGCTGTAGTAATCCTGCTGGCTTTGTCGGTGGTGTCTTGCGTCGCTGACAGTCTCGGCATGCCTTGACGTAAAGGGCGACGTCGGCGGTCAGACGCGGCCAGCAATACCTTTCCTGTATCCTCGACAGCGTCCGGGAAAATCCGAGGTGCCCAGCGGTTGGATCGTCATGTAGGGCGTGGAGTACTTCTGGATGCAGCGCCAACGGAACAACAAGAAGTTAGCAGGCGTGGACTGGCGAGAAGTTCTTCGCGAGCAGGTTGTTTGGTAGCGTGAACGAAGTCAATCCACGCTTAAATGCCCTAGGGACAACGTCGGTGTTCCCTTTCAAATACTAGACGAGTCCTTTTAGCTCCGGGTCTGCTCGTTGCGGTTTAGTGAAGTCTTCCGCGCTTATTATTACGAGGAAGGCGTAGTCGTCCTCGTCGTCTTGCGGTGGAGGATCGATGGGGGCGCGTGATAGGCAGTCGGCGTCAGAGTGTTTTCGTCCGGACATGAAGATTACCGTGACGTCATATTCTTGAAGTCTGAGGCTCCACCGAGCCAGCCGTCCTGAAGAGGCCTTTAAGTTAGCTAGCCAACACAACGCGTGATGGTCACTGACGACTTTGAATGGCCTACCATATAGGTAAGGGCGGAATTTGGCTGTAGCCCAAATGATGGCGAGGCATTCCTATTCAGTCGTAGAATAATTACCTTCCGCTTTTCACAGCGACCGGCTAGCATAATATATCACCCGTTCAAGTCCATCTTCCGTCTGAACTAGGACGGCACCGAGGTCTAGGTTACTGGCGTCAGTGTGGATTTCGGTATGGATTTCGGTATGGGGTATGGAGTGTGGATTTCGGTACTTTTACCGTCTAAGAAATGTTATCGCTCGGAGTAGGACGCGTCTATATATATGGGAAGTTTATATAAACTTCCGACACATGTAGACGCGTCCAGCGCTGAGCGATAACAATTCTTAGACGGTAAAAGCGCTCACCCATAAAAGATAAACGAGTTCACTTGTCAAAATCAATTCGAAACCACCAAAGCAGTGAGTGCTGCTGATATGAGGAATGTAAATGCCAATCAATTATTAAGCTGAGGACAAGTATGTTAATGAAACTGTCAGTGAAGAACTTCACATTTTTGTACACAAGCAACGACCAGGGAAAAACCTGAATGGCACTGTCCTTTTTTCCACTGTATTGCGCAGAAGCAGCTGTCACCGGTCGTGTATTGTAATTGCACGGAAATTATAGTCTCAACAGAGAGCACGTATAAAAAGCAGGAATTCTACAAAATATACAAGGTTGAGTCAAATGAAGTCAGCCAATGCGAATATATGACAAACGACGTAATTCATTTAAAAGTACTTTCTATGAGCATCTACATATTTGTACCACGTACTAACGAGTCGCGTGGTTCCCGTCTTATAAAATTCCTTGGGTGTTTCAAAGAGTCTGTAACTGACCCTTTCATCTCATTGTCAGAGACACGAATCTGAGCTTTCTTTTTTTTCAATGGCCCCAAAGTTAGGAAGTCGCTTGGCGACAGGTGTGAGCTTTAAGGCGGAAGTTGCAGCGTTTAAGTGGGCATTCCCACTTAAACTTTGCCAGTTTTGTATTAACTACATCAGCGGTGTGGGGACAGGCATTATCGTGGAACAAGACGACTCCATTCATCAATTTTCCACGTCCTTATGTTCTTGATTGCGACACGCGACCAATCCGGCGTTTCCCAATATCGGAAACAATTGGTTGTCTCTCAAGATTTAGCAAATTCTATCAGTAATCGCCCCTGACGATCGAAAAAAAAGCCAATAACACCTTTCCGGTGGAAATGAGGGCCTTTTCTTTCTTTTGGGGTTAGGGAATTCGCATGTTTACACTGTAAGGTATGCCGTCGTGTTTCAGGCTCGTAGTAGCGGCACAATGATTCGTCCCCGGTCACAATTGCAGACAAGAAGTCACCCTCATTTTGATACCGGATCAGATGGGTCAAGGCAGCGCCGAACCTCTCCATCTTCTTGGTTTGTTTCAAAATCTTCGGCGTCCATTGCGCACACATGAGCTGATAACCGAGATGTTCATGAATTATGGTGTGCACCAAACCATGACTGATATGTCCACACGCTCTGCCTGTTCATGAATGCTTATCCTCCGTTCTTGTCTAATCAGATCATCAACGTTCGCAATTGCGTCAGGGGTGATTAAGTGGTGGCTTTGCCCCAGTCTTGGATCGCCTTTGAAAATTCACGCCCTTCTTTGAACCTTTACCTCCAGCGCTTCACAGTGGCCAATGAAATACAATGTTCAAATGTAGACGGCAGCCACAGGGGGACAATTTTTTTTGGAAACACCTTGAGCCGTCAAAAACCTCACGACACCACGTTGTTCAACTTCTGGAGCGTCCATTACGTCACGCAACCACGTTGAACCCAGTGTATCAGAGCATTACACAATTTTTCTCCTTACACCTGCGTGTCTCTTTTGTAAATGAGAGATGCCTGTGTGCTAGGCGCATGCCTCGCAGATAATGAACAAAAGCATTATTCCGCGTGATCGGTTGGCTCACATTCATTTGACTTGCCCTCGTACATTAGAAATGTGAAGATACAATGGAATATAGAAATTCGAAGATACAATGGAATATACAAATGCGAAGATACAGCTTGATAAACAGCAAAAGAGCGTCACTGGAAACAAAGTCCACTGCACGTATACACAAAACCTCGCAATAAGATATTTAAATATACGTATAAGTCTCCAATAAATCTACGTATCTAGGAAAATGTCACGGCATATAATGCGTCAGAGAAGGCAAGTACACATGTTGCGCAATCACAGATTCACAGATCGCAGAATCCTAAGGCCCGCCAGCCCTCCCTCCACACCACCCGATGTATCGCGCTCGACGGAAGGCGGCGCTTCCTCCCCGCTTTTCTCCCTTGCGCACACAAGGCTTGACCACTATTGTCGGCTCACCAACGCCACCCTCCTCCCTCGCGTTCATTCGCACATACAGCATCTGGCGCGCGGTCACAATGTTATGGCTCTCGGACGTAATACGGAACATAAGAGCGACGGTGACCGCAGGAATGCGCCTGGCGGGTTCATATAATTGCTATTGCAATAATGTAATACGAGTATCCGGCAAGTGAAGCGTCCTTTGGCCCACTAGTTTCCGCAGAAGAAGAAGTAACAAACTGCAACTTTCACCGCGCGACAATTTGCTGCGCTGCAACAATGTCTTTTTTTTTTTTTCTTTTCTGGGGCGGGGATACCTAACTGAACAAACGCAAAGCAAGGCATGTTTGCCACAATCTAGCGCCTACTTTGGGCACCTAATGTGGCTACAGAGGCTACATGTGAAAATGTAGCCTCGGTACCAGCGAGGAACATGTGAATATCGAAGAAAACTTGAGATGCTTGGTCACAGAGAACTATACGCATACTGCTCGGTATTCTACGCTGGCGAAGCGCTGAAGCGCTTACGCGCTTCACCGCTGGTCCTACGCACTGAAGCGCCGGTCCCACGGCGCTTCTACGGTCCTATTTACGCGCCGGTCCTACGCGCTGAAGCGAACGCGTTGCACTCCGCCAAGTCCCCACAGTGATGGCGGCAAGCGAGCTATGTTTCTTTTTCTCGTCTGCTAGCCAGAAAGCATCCAAAGTAGAAAAAATAAGAACCTCGTTACCTTTGCTGGCATTATTGTCTTGACATGGATGCTTTGGCGGAGGTGAAATAAATGTTGATATTCTTTTCTGTGACATGACGCCACAAATGAACCACCATAATGCTTCGTCTCATCGTACTTCGCTGCATGCTTTGTCAACTTTCCTGATAGTGTGTTTATTTGGGTTGTCTCGTTATATATTCCGATGGACTACTTTATAAAGGTCAATGCACCTTTGGCGTCACATGTTTATAATAATAAACGCACAAAGTTCCGTAATTGAAAATCTAAAGCACGACTTCAGAAATGTCAGTGCATATTTCACAAGAAATGTTTATGAGAACTTTACACCCATAAAGTTTCGGAATTGAAATAGATAAGCTGTAGATTCCGCGACTTCCGCGAGATGCCGCGACGAGACCCCGCCATCAAAGAGCCCTCAAAGATTTGTGGTCAGATGAGGCTCCTTCTTTTATGTGACTCTCGGTGCATGGGTGTGGCCGCGAAATACAGCCCGAATGCCCAATGTGCGGACTTGAATGTATTTTTTAGCGTGAAAGACATTGTAGACAAAATGCGGAATGGTTGCCGGCGCCGGGGTTTGTTTTGGTGGGCGATGCATGCGCAGCACGAAACAATTTCGGGAAGGGGGGGGCTGTAAGCCCATAAGCCCCCCCTTGGCTACGCCTCTGAGCATAGTCTAATACCATATTGACACGTGTACTTATCTTTATCGGGCGACCACGTTTGGCCGGCTAACAAATGTTATCGCACAGCGCGGGTGGCGCCTGCATGTATCCGAAGTTTCTGGAAAGTTATCGATGCTTCTACTCGGCTGTGTGTTGTCGCCGAACCTTGTGTTATCTGGTTTCATCGCGTGACGCGAATGGTGTAGAACTTTGTGGAAGGCACGCGGGTCCGAACGATTAGTCTGGAACATTCGACGACTGCTGTATAAAAGCCGACGCGCTTGACCCACTGATCAGATTTTTCGACGATCGCCGACTGCGTTCGCCGCTTTCGTTGTGCTGTAAGTGTAGCCTGTTTTGTGGGCACAGGTTCGCCCAATAAAATCTACTTTTGCCTTTCACAGTATTGCCACTGTGTTCTTAACGTCACCCCCACGTGACAATATTCAATAAAGACGCATTTGATATTTCTGAGCGCAGTTTATTATCCTCTGATAGGTGTAAAAACGTCCCTCTGTTCATAGCTATCCATTGTCGTCGGACTGTTCTTGTGGGCGTCGTGTATCTTTTGGCAACTGCATTTTGTAGAAGTGCCTATTTGCAAGGACTAAACGCGCATAAATACGCCTTCGAAATGAGTACCAGCAATAAATAGGGCGGAACGAGTTAACGTATGTCTACTTGAACAATGCAATTGCATAGTGGGTGTTTAGCGTTCGTCCGCAATCCCTGGAAATTTGAATTATTTCCTCTATCGCGATGCCCTTTCATTACAAGTGCCAAGAAAGGCGGCCGTAGAAGGAACTGCCAGAGCTTCCTTTTAAAATGAAACTTTCTTGGCCTCTCACCGTAACACACACGCACTTTGCGCGGGTCGCCTGTTGGTAGGCACTGTTATTCCATGTAGACAACAGTTTGGGCCACTAAGTATGCGGCGCTGCTTAGGTGGCACATGGGAGCAGACAACTTCGTCAAGTGGAAACTTGAAAGGTGCGCATGTTTCATGGGATATGCGGTGATTATTTGTCAATTACCCCAAATTCTCATATGCCGCTGTATTTTTTAGCGAAAAGGCACTAAGGACAAGAGGTTAGAAGTTACACTGACCGCAAGAGGATATTGAAGACTTCGACTTCGGGGAAGTGAATACATAAAAAAGATAAGCATCCGAGTGTACAGGAAGTGAAGTAACCAAACTGGATCCAGACTGGGCATTCAGCGAGGAGTTTTAAACTACGTTGAAACGGAGTCGGTGACAAAACTAGCTGCGTCCACACAAAAAGCTGCTCACATGTTCAGGAAGCTTGCAATGCCACTCGACTTCTTCAGCCCCGCTAACACTAATATCACTCTGTATCAACACTACTATACAGTTGACGAAGAAATTTATTTCATAACCATTAAGCGGATGTTGACATAAACGTTGCAGTCCTACAGCGCAAGCTATATTAACGTAAAATTAAAATGATTGCGAAATGCGCACGAGAAGGGCACTCGCATGGGAATCCAACAGAGCACTCTGCGTGATAAGTACTCCGAGACGGCATCAAGGTGTAATGACTTCACAAACATAACTCGAATGTTTCAGCGAAAATTAAACCACAAACCCACATGCAACAGCTAACGGTAGTCGTGCCCCTCAGCTAGCTTCCTTTCTAAAACATTCTACAAATAATCACAGCATCGGAGACGTCCTCGATCGAAAAGAATCAAGCTGCTAGAAAAAAGCAATTGCTTGTAATACCACTGATAAAACAAAGCGGGATTTAACCCCTCTAGAAACGAGGCGAGGCAAAAACCTCGTACATAACAAAATCAACAAGAGTTCTCCGTGGAACTAGTTGCAACAGTTCAGCATTCACGATGCCAGCCATCAAATTGAACATGAACTTTGTGACAGCCTCTACGACTGTTTCAGAGGCCCCATGAAGGCAACGCAATCAGTGCTTGCAAGCAAGAGCAGCTTCAGCACACACCGCGATGGCCTTGTGCACTTATAGGCCGAGAAGCTAGAGTTACATGGCAGACAAGCCGCAAACGGTAGAAGCAGCAAGCGACATTTATTACGCAAGCGAAACGTATTTAGGCTGCAGGCTGAACGGCAGGCAAACGAAAGCGAACTGTGGACACGCCGACATCACCTTCGAGGCTTAGCCGTATGAACCTCATCGAGTGCAAAAAATACCGAGATGGCAGAACTATAGCGTGGGAACAAGAACTCCCCCGCCAAATGGTAGTGATCCATTGCTTCCGACCCTCCCTCACATAAGGATTCGCAGGGAGAGAAATAAACGTTTTACCGGCATGTTATTGTGGGTATTTCAGCACCCAACCAGACAACAATGATTTTCCTAACTACCTTGAAGCTACGGCAACAACACACACGTGTCGGGTGTCGCTTCTTTCACTCTGAAAAACTAAATCGAACATAGCGACGCAGAAATCTACGGTGGACGGCTGCTTCCTTTCTGTGTGCACTTAGCATGCAATGCCTCTACCAGCGGCGCGTTCATCGACACGGTTAACGCGCATACGAGCCTTCTTTCTTCTTTCTTCTGCATTGTCATAAGGATATTTGGTCAGTCGTTGGGGAATTCGTACTCGTTCCAAGGCCATTTGCTTGATAAATTTTTAGCATGTTCTGTTATACCCCCATTTCTTTCAATCTTTTCCAACATTTGTCCTGCTTAAGGAAACCAAGCCTATTTCGTAATGCCATTTCAATTTCAACATTCCCCCACAGTAGGCGTGCGCCAGTAGTACAGTCACACCAATCCATATTTGCCCAATAAGCCTTATTGAGTATGGAGGAGTGTGAAGCCCCCTAGAGGACATCAAGAGGAACGGGAACGTCTTCGTTTCGCTGCACGTGGCGCGCAACATCAACACTTGTTGGTTCTTTAACGTAACGAATCAATCAATCAGTCAATCGAACAATCATTTTTTATTGCTTCTGATACGTATAATGACATGTTATTTTCATACAGGCGGTACCCCAGAGCGCTTTAAGCACGAAGCAATCATGGTTGCATTGGAGAAACTCAATGTTGGGGACAAAATTTACAAATCTATCAAGGCCGCTCTCAACGACAGGACTGCCGAACTCCAATTAGGCTCCGTCGCATCTTCCGCATTGAAACTTGGCAGTAAAGGAACATCACAGGGATCAGCACTATCCTTTTTATGTTAAACATCTCTCGTATAACGCTAACTACAGCACTTATCACAATCCCAAGTTTAAGATACTAAATATGTGCCGAGGACATCACCCTATGGCCAAATGCTGAAATTGATAGTGACATTGAGGAAACACTACAAGCAGGAGCCGGCCTTGTGTCATGTCAAAGCAAATCAAATAGGTCGGTACACTCTTAGTCAAGTCCTGCATAACGTCCTCCGTATAAGCGGTATGTTCTCGGTTCAGCGTAAACCACCGCATATAAGCGTACTTTCAAGCGAGGTCAGGCGTGACAAAAGGGGGCTGTATGCAAGCAATGAGCAAATGCAGCTTTTATATGCCGCCCTGCAACTTTGGCGCCCAAAAAGCGCGCCGAAGTGTTGAGAGAGTATTAAAAAGCAAAAGCTGGAAGGAATAGTGGGGTAGAAGCTGTCGGCGAGAAAGAAACGCGAAAGGGAAAAAGGATAGAACGAATAGACTAAGAAAAAGTATGTCGCTTCCGTGCGTAGGTTTCATGGCGAAGGAGGAGGAACGACTGCGCCGGTCGGGAAGGAGCAAATACATGGCGTGAACCGGCAGAAGAGTCTTATCTTTTTGGTGGAAATTATCGTGATTTCTTCGTACCAGCGACCTTATGCGACTATTTTCGCGTTGTGAAGTCATCTGGCCGCGTCGATGAACGCTCTCTGTGATCTCAGTGATGTTCAATGCCACCAATATTACCGGAAATTGTAATAAGCCAGTGCAACTTCCACAACTCGTGGGAAATGCGACGGTCTCAGGGCCACAAGCACCGGTGGCGGTACTCCATGTGCCCTGTATCGTCGGGCCCAGGAGTGCGTGCCGTACAGCAGCGAAGCAGTGTCAACTCGCTAGGTTGATTTTTGCTTGCCAAACTACTAAATGCTTTATCTGTAATTGCATTATTGGGAGCAAGCACATAGCAAATCTCGGTGAGGAAACATATGAACCTGTAGTACTAATGCGGACACGCACATTGACGTTTTGGCCTGTGAAGTACCTATTACTGCATGCGTAGTTGCATTTCGGCTCCCTCAAATTCCATTATTACTGGCGTTATCCTTTCCTGCGTAGCCAGTTGTCCTTTCCTTGAAATTTCATGCGTGGATTTTTATAAGGTCTCGCAGTTTATCGCGCAGATAGTAATCGTATGTAGCCTTCTAACCATAAAATCTTCCGTTTTCATTATCCCATTCGTGGACATTGCGAAATGAATTTATTGCATTTCGTAATTTATGTTTTGGAATAACCGTTTTATATGAACAATATTCTTTTATGTAACGCACTTTCCTCTGTGTAATTGTTAGACTTGCATATGTTTCAGGTTTTCCTGTTCAGTGCGTCGAGTTCTCTGGAATTCAATGCCCAGTTTAACTTGCAGCTTGCTTGAGGCGAAAATAATCACTTACCTCCAACGACGCAGCAGCAACGAAGTAGTCGATTGCGCTAGAAGCAGAATTTGTGACAATATCTATTGGAGAGGAGCAATACACTCGTTACTTCTAGAAGGGCCCAAGATGTATGCCACTGCCAAAATTTCAAACTAAAAACTTTTACTGCAAACTAAAAAGTCTGTGGGTTTCAGTATTTGCGTCGTTTCATAATGTTGCCCGAAAGCAGCGCTAAATTGCTAAAAAACTAAAAGAACCAAGAAACATACCAAGACGTTAGACATTTTGCTTATGTGTAGTGATTGCTATGCAGTGTTGATTTTCGGCTACGAGCTGCCCACTAGCCCCAAATTAGGCCTTCTAAGATCGTTCTTATGAGCTTTTGTTTTTTCAGATTATCAAATTTCTGCAATTCTTTTTTTATTCTCACCTAATTGATCATTATTCTATAAATGACTTAAGGGGGACAGGAGGACACTAATAACAACGTAACCAAAGAAAGCAGAACCCCCTGCTCTCCAGTGCAATTATAGAGTGCAATACTACACCGGTAAGCAAAAATTAAGCCCAGCATCGCTGTTCATTGCAGTGGGCAAAGATAATATGCTTCTCATAACGCACACGAAGGAAAAAGCTGATATTTTCCCAGCACAGAAGTTGGGTGCGGCGCCGAAAGAGAAAAGTGCTTGCAATATTGCTCGCATGCAAATGACATTAAAGCACTTGGACGCTTCAATTAATGCTTCACTTGGACGCACTGTACTATCACTATATATACAGGTAGACACACGTGCAAGAGCTCTCTTACTCATTTCTGCTTATTTCACAAGAGTGGGAAGTCACTGAGTGAGTTTAAGCGCGTGTAAATGAACGCAAGTACAGCTGAATGCCAGTAAGTGTAAGGGACATAAATGAGTATTCCTACGTGCCACCTGTCAGTGTGGGCTAATTTTTATTACCTGCAGGTGTGAATAAATCATCAGCCCAAGCACAATGGGTTGATTTCAAAGAGAACAAAAACATGTGAAATGAGTTTGTGCAGAACTTGAACGCATCTGACCGTATTTTGCCCGCTTTAGTTGCTTGCTCAGAACATTACGTGTGTTCGTCTTTTGTCATGGCTTGAATACTTTGCTTACACTACGTCGTATTCCCTTGAAGTAGATGGACTGTGGTGATATTATAGCCAGTGAACTTTCATATACAATGCTGTGACATGAAAGGTATGACACATTCGCACGTTGTTCACAATCTCTTATGAGTTATGCACATGTAAAGTGTGTCATATAGAACTTTCTGCTTTCTGTTGAACATGAACACCTAGATTTAAAATGATACGATGCATAGCTGAGGCTGCTGGTTGAGCATGACCTGATTTTAGAGGTGCGAAGACAACGACGAACAACGAGAGAAACACGCAGACAGCGTTTTATTTACTTCCACCAATGTTTTTTCAGGAAAAAGCGCCCCTATTTACTACAATGAGTTCTATCAGAGTTCATCTGTGCACATTTGCCTTCAGCTAAAGCAGTTTTTTTGTGATAATGAGATTGATGCAAGACTCACGACCCTATCATCTGACTCAATTATCGTTTAGGCCTCAATTGCTAGTCTAAGCCATTTGCCACGGCTTCTGGCAGGCGTGAAAGTGAGCCTTACATTTGTAATCTCTACATTGAATTGTCAGGTGGCCGGCTCTCCCATTTCTAACATTGTTTCCATGTGGCCTCGGCCCATCATTCAAGCATTGTTCGGTTTGGCCCACGCACTTTCTGCCACATGAAAAAGAAATTCCATAAACGACTTCTGCCTGACAATCGGCGTATTTATTTTCGTGAGTTGTGACGCAGCCCGCTGCCATGCGAAAAAAGGGATGGTCATTCTGCAGATCCTTGAAACCCGCCTTTTCTTTTTCTCGAGGTGACTTCTGGGCCAGTTGGCGGGTTTGCATCGCAACTTCATCAGGACGTTTTGTGCAACCAACCTGCCAGATTTCCCGACGCACCTCGTGCGCTTGCGTGAGATACTGACCTGCCTCACCTCTGCTGGCCTCCAACTTAACATCAAAAAGTGCCGTTTTGCGGCTCGCAAGTTAACAATATTGGTTCATGTTGTATCGAAGGACAGTGTGCTTCCTGACCAAGCCAAGCTTCGCGCGGTCGCAGAGTTTCCGATGCCCACTACTCTTAAGGTGCTCTGCAGCTTTATAGGGCTCTGCTCTTACTTTCGGCGTTTTGTGCGCAATTTTGCGACTATCATCGCACCACTGACCAATCTGCTTACCGCTACCAACGGCATCTCCGCGTGGTCAACTTCCTGGGACGAAGCCTTCAAGCAACTACGTCGCCTACTTACTTCGCCACCGATTCTTCGACACTACGATCCCACAGCGCATACAGAAGTACATACGGACGCCAGCCGCATCGGACTTGGTGCAGTCCTCGCACAACGGAAAGACGGCTATGACGAGTACGTCGTCGCGTATGCGAGCCGCACTTTAAATAAGGCAGAAGCCAACTACTCAGTAGCAGAAAAGGAGTGCTTGGCCATTATTTGGGCTCTCGTCGAATTTTGTCCATACCTATATGGTCGCCCTTTTGACATTGTCAGCGACCACCATTCACTTTGGTGGCTGTCCTCGTTGAAGGATCCGTCAGGTCGCCTAGGCCGATGGGCACTTCGCTTGCAAGAATATGATATCCGCGTTGTCTACCGATCGGGCACAAAGCACTCTGAGGCCGATGCGCTTTCCCGATCACCGCTACCTTCTGATGTGGCTTCAGTGTCTCCGCTCTTCGCATCCATTTCAGCCTTCAACGTCGCTGATATGCCGGACGAGGAGCGTAAAGATCCCCTGCTTTCAACTATGCTCAATTTCCTCCACGACCCATCCGCCACACCCTCTTCTCGAACACTTCGTCGCCAAGCCGCTCCCTTTACTGTAGGTGACAACGTCCTTTATCGCAGAAATTATTTGCCTGATGGTCGCGAATGGCTGCTGGTGATACCACGACACATGCGTTCTAACATCTGCGCTTATTTTCATGCTGCTCCTCAAAATGGTCACGCCGGCATTCTGAAAACGTATACTCGGCTAACGCAGCGTTTCTACTGGCACGGCATGAATCACTTCGTGCGCCAGTACGTACGCGCTTACACGGCGTGCCAACGGCGTAAAATTCCACAGCGCCCTCCTGGTGAGCTACAGCCGCTACCTTGCCCGGTTCGGCCTTTCGATCGCGTCGGCATAGACCTATACGGGCCACTTCACTGCAGATCCTCGGGTAACCTATGGATAATTGTAGGTGTCGACCACTTGACGCTCTACGCCGAGACTGCCGCACTCCCGGCAGCCTCTGCACGCGAAGTTGCGTTTTTCATCTTGCGGAACTTCGTTCTCCGATATGGCGCACCACGCGAACTGCTCCACGACAGGGGACGTGTCTTCTTGTCCGAAGTAATCCAAGCCTTTCTCGCTGCATGCAGCATTGTTCACCGCAAGTCTACAGCCTACCACCCGCAAACGAACGGCTTGACAGAGAGGTTCAACCGCACACTCGGTGACATGTTGACTATGTACGTCGCCTCGGACCACAGTAACTGGGACACTGTTTTGCCGTTCGTCACGTATGCCTATAATACGGCCGCACAAGCTACCACTGGCTTTTCGCCCTTTCTTCTGCGGTATGGACGAGAGCCCTCGTGTACTATGGACACACTGCTCCCATACCAACCCGACGCTTCCGAATCCACGCCTGTGTCTGAAGCCGCCAAATACGCCGAGGACTGTAGGCCGCTCGCGCGAACCCTTATGACCGCTGTTCACGGTCGTCAAAAGCTCCGGCGTGACAGTGGCGCGCTTACACCAGTTTTCCCGACTGGTTACCTTGTTTGGTTGCGGGTCCCGCCTCACAGCCCTGGCCTTTCAACCAGACACCTTGCACGCTATGATGGCCCCTACCGCGCCATAGACCGTACCTCCACTGTCACCTACGTTGTAGAACCTGTGACGCCTTCACCCGACCTTAGGCATCGCGGGCGTGACACGGTTCATGTAAACCGACTTAAGCCATGCTATGACCCCCTCATCATACCTACATCGTAAGTCGCCAGTATTGCTCCTCTTCTCTCCCGGGGGCCATTGTAGTGAAGATGAGAACGAAGAAGGTGCTCTTGCGTAGGCTGTGCCTAGTGCCTTATAATAAATCATCATATTACACGTGGAACACCAGAGGTCTAAGATCTCGCATTGCTGACTTTCGCCAGTTTCTGCATGTTAACACATTTCCTATCATCGTTATCAGCGAAGCGAAATTATGAAATCCAGTCATATTATCTGGATATGAGTCAATTACATCTTCAAGCAGCAACGAAAGTATCATGGTCGTCGCCTTCATTCGCCGTGAGCTTACGTGATCCAGCCTGTGCAACCTCATGAAGACAATCACCATATTTGCCTAGCCGTCGAAAACAGAAAGCTCGCCTTTGCACACGTTGGTGCGTACGTATCTCCATCCCACCCGTTTGAGACCAAAGAACTGAAAGACACAATAAGAGCATATCCTGGTCTTTGGATTATAACAGGGAACGTCAACGCTCAATGCGCCATTTTGGAGAGATCAACAGTTAACGCAGCTGAACGAAGACAAGCTTCATCCGTCTCCAATCATGATATCTTGCGGCTGAACGACACTAGTCCTACATCTATACTAGGTACAGTATACAGCCGCTGCCTCGACTTGACCTTTGTATTACGCGGCATTGCCCGGCGCGCTAAGAGGTTTTTGGCCATTGAGACACATGGAAGGGATCATATCACCACTCCCCTTATGACCGACCGGATGTCTAACACTCAACCGCCTAACACACTATGAAGAATATATTGGACTGTGTTTAAAAACATACTGCAAGACTTACGTGAAGACTACAAGAAGCTATTACCAAGTGGCGCAGACGGTTATGCGCACGTTCATGTGCTCACTGAAGTACTTGCCATTCCACCAGCAGTTGGAGCGACTTCACGCGATTAGTCGTCGCGCAGAACGATGATACCAATGCACGAGTCCATTCGCAATCTAACGACAGCTCGTCACATTCAAAAGAAGATACAACGTCGCTTAGCTAAACTGAAATCTGAGCGATGAAAAAAATATTGTGGGTCGCTTGACTCCCGTAAGCCAATGTTCAAATATGGAGAGCTGTGAGAGGCCTACGCTATGTTCGGCGTCAGAAGGCCCTAGCGCTCTTCCGACTCTGACAAGACCACGACGTAGTGGAAGATTTCTGTGCTAAAGGTATGATTGCAGGACAGCCAACGGGCACAAGCTTCCTTACTTTTACTACGTTCCAGGCGCACGAGGGTCACGCATGCATCTGCCGTTTACCACTCAAGAGCTCGACGTGACACTTGCCCTATGTAATCAATCATCACCTGGCCAAGATGTTATATCTTACCGTATGTTGTGCCACTGCAGTGGACAGGCGCGAAGTGCATTGATGCACATGTTCAAGGAGTTCTGGCAGGATGGAAACGTTCCTGAAGAATAGAAGACCAGTCGCCTGGAACCACTCCTCAAACCTAACAATCTCCTCTATAGGTTACTTCATACTAGCCAAACGCGATGGCTAGTTGCATTGGGAAGGTGATCAAATCAATGATCCCCGCCAGACTGTAATGGCACCTTGAACGCTATGAAGTTTACTGAGACGCCATGGCTGGTTTTTGAAGTCACCAATGCTCCACTGACGTTGGTTGAATTGGTTCCATACGTTCCGCGTGAGAAGGAGTGCAGACGATTTTCTGTCGCCATGTTCCTCGACATCAAAGGAGCATATGACAATGTTCTGCTTGAGGCTACTATAGAGGTTCTGTAAATTGTTGGCCTTGGCGGTCAACTCTATCATTGGACACGCAGTTATTTGCATATGCGGTCTGTCTTAGCGACTACCGAAGACGGCCCAACAACTTAATGCTTTACACACGGTCGAGTACCGCAGGGTGGCGTCTTGAGCTTAACAATCTTCAGCCTCGTGCTCATTGGTCTCATAGAATGCCTACAAAAAACGGCGAAATTTTCAATCTATGCTGATGACATCTGCGTCTGGGCATCTGGTGTGACGATTCCTCAAGTGCACACAAGGCGACAAAAAAATCTGCTGCATTGAGATTGACGTACCTTCGGGAACAAGGCCTCAGGATTGCCCCGAAAAATGGGTATTGGTGGCATATAGCCGGAAGCCATTGACTTCGTACGCTATATCCAACGACGGACAAAGGGTCTCATCGAGCATGACCTCTGTTCGAGTCCCCATGTGGCCTACATAAGGAAGCGCCTGACAGCCATCTATGATATCATCGAGTTTCTTTGAGGAAAAGTCTAGGGTACCTCTGTTCACGTGATGATGCAACAGGACCGGATGTTGTTTCTGGGGCATCTGAGGCACGCTTTGACAGTGCTCACCGATACCTGCAAAACTAACATCGGTAGACTCGAAAGCGCTCATGCCCAGGCGCTTCGCGTTTGCCCATGGCTGCCACGATGCACATAAGCATCTGAAACCATTGCAACTGTGCATGATTCCCAGCCAAGATGCACATTGATATGGAAACGCTCAGAACACACTCAGGCGCCTTTCTCGAACTCCTCTCTACTAGCTCGCCTCACTCCCTGAAGACCGACCACGTGCCTCTTTTTGCCAGACGGTACTGCCATAGTGTGTATACCTCCCGTTATATTACACAGCTGCAGCCAGCATTCTGTTCCTCAGCGAAGACTTCAACTGACACTACGAGGAATTCGAACGAAGGCACAAATTTGATCACCAGCTCTCAAGCAACTTTTACTGCACTTGCTCTGCAAGCAATACAATGATCATAACAGTATATGCACTGATGGTTCAGCCACCGGGGACGGTTCTGCAGGATCAGTGATTGTATTGCTGCGAAAATCACCAGCTTGAAGTTTGAAACATCGCATCAGACTACGTCGACAGCCGTGGAGCTTGCTGCTCCTCGTGGCGCACTATGTATCATTCGAGAAGCCACATCAAAAATGGAGCATTTTCAGCTACTCTAAGGCAGATCTACCTTTCTTGCCTTCCGCCTTAAACTGCGGACCCTGTGAACAACTAGCGCCATAAATGCAAGAGTTCCCTCTTCGCCTTGTCCAGTAAGCACACGACATCACTCATCAGGGGCTCCCAAGCCACTATGGCGTAGTACGCAAAGGACAAGCCGATGAAGCTACTAGATCTTTTCATAAAGACGCTCTGCAGGAACCAATTCCGCTGTCAAGAACAGATGCAGCAGCGATATTTCGAGTGCTTGCATGTGAAATCTTACAATCGTTGAAGAATACAGCGAATTTCCAGCTCACGCGTCTGCATCGACTTGACCCCTGTCTGCAACTTTATCCTCCAACTGCACCATCCCGACCCGTGACAACGGTACCTTGCCGACTGTGGCTTGGCGTCGCGCTTACGAAGTCGTTGGCTCTCCGCACGGGATGGGAGAATAGCACGACGTGTGACCACTGCGGCGACGAATAAACTATAAAACACGTTCTTTGTCATTGTCCTCTATACAGCGCACACAATCAGTCACGGACAACTGCGCTGGCGCGTTTTGACAACTGGCCACTTTTGGAGCAGACAAACCCGGAACGCTGACCCATACACTCGTCACATCACAAGACAATCAAGTTACTCTTGAATTTTTTACGTTCTAGTGGACTAGTGCAGAGACCAATTCTCATGGATTTTCACGACCTTCTATATATTTTCTTCGGTAGTTTGCTTTTTCCCTATGCTCTTCTTTCTATCTTTCGCTTCCCCATACCCTTCCACCAGTGCAAGGTAGCAACCTAAATCCTACCCGAGTAATCTCCCTGCCTTTCTTATCCCGTTTGTCTATCCCTCTCTCTACCAATTTGGTGCCATTGACTAATAATGGTCACACGTCTAGTCACCCACGTTGTATATTCATGTATATATGCCGTTACCCACATCCAGTGCTATTGAACGCTCTAGCCTTACTTGTCTACTCGACTGCAGAACTACTCTGGGTCATTGGCCAAGAATGAGCACATACCCTGTGGCACATACTGAGTCGACCATGTTGTCATTTGCGGGCACATATGCTACTGAATATTCCTGCCCCGCCTTGTTTATTTTAGTATATATCCACTCTCGATCATTGGAGCGGGATGGGCGTGTAACCACGCAATACAAGTTGCAACCCGATAGCCGATATTCAGCGGCACACCCAAAGCAGGGTTAGTATCCTATTGAATGCTAGTTGCACTAACAATGGAATGTCAATGACAGCCGTCATAGGCTATCTGATATTTTTCTGCATCTTTGCACTGGCGTTACCTACCAACGTTCTAAAACAAGAACAAAACAAAACACAGACGATTTTCCACATATTCTTTTGGAATCGTCCGTACAAAAATATCCTATTAGGAGCAGAATGCTTGACAAATCATTTCTGCGGAAGCCCGGACGATGTAGCAAAGTACAGGAGAAACCGATAGGGTTTTTCTTTCTTTGAAGGTTGCTGCTACGATTCGAATGGATCAGAATTTTTTCCATTCACATCCTATCTATCTACGAAGCAGCCGTAATAATCTGGCAGGGGACCACAGTTTGAATTACAAGCAAACCAATCATGGCGTAAAAACCATGATTCTACATATTTTCTCGGGCCCCATCACTGCTTCTACGCCAACCTCTTAACATTAACATAATCAAAAACACCCGTCCATTTGTCAAGCAATATTCCAGCAGTTATGTCTTTGCCCGTGTTTCATGAATTGTCTTCGTGACACCGTTCATGTGCTCGTTGATAAGTGCATCAATCGCCGCCCAGTCTCGCCATTGTAACTGGCGTTAAAGTCCGAGCAGTCCACCTTGTAGACGACAACGCCTTGTTCATCCGGCGGCGTGCGGGCGTTCGGCATCGGAAACAGGTTAGGCTGTTTGTCATTATCATCATCATCACCAGCTTGTTACGCGCATTGCAGGGCAAAGGCCTCTCCCATACTTCTCCAACTGCACAGGTCATGTACTAATTGTGGCCATGTTTTCCCTGCAAACTTCTTAATCTCATCCGCCCACCTAACTTTCTGCAGCCCCCTGCTACGCTTCCTTTCCCTTGGAATCCAATCCGTAACCCCTAATGACCATCGGTTATCTTCCCTCCTCATTACATGTCCTGCCCATGCCCATTACTTTTTCTTGATTTCAGCTAAGATGTCATTAACTGGCGCTTGTTCCCTCACCCATTCTGCTCTTTTCTTATCCCTTAACGTTACACCCATCAGTCTTCTTTCCATAGCTCGTTGCGTCGTCCTGAATTTAAGTATAACCCTTTTCGTAAGCCTCCAGGTTGATGCCCCGTACGTTAGTCTGTTTGTACGTGGTTTTAAATACAGTTCGAACGCCAAACAGCCACAAAGCTCTGAGCACAGCGTCAGATGAACCACGAAAATATGGCATGCAAGCATGTGAAGCCGAGCTGTGATGCTGCGAATACTTCGCATCTGGCTTAGTGTATCTGTAATATCTATGAGGCATGCGGCGTAGAAAAGAAGAGGACGATGTGGATGTATCGGTCCGAACGTCACGAGTCCTGAAGGCGCGTGACCCGAGCTGTCATCGAAGGAGAAGCGGCGCTCTAGCATTATCGACGTGGTTCTGGGCCAAGAAGGTTGTAGCGTGAGCGTCGCATTGGCGACAGGTGCCATCACAGTTCGGTCAAGTCCGTGACGCTGGCGGTCTTAGGTGTGGCCGTCGACCTCGGCGACGTTCGAGCGAGGCTCGTTGGACCTGCTGCCGGGCACTCCAGGAAGGATCGTCCTTTAGGGGCACACCAGCATGTACGATACTCCCCGGGGTGTTTCGTCAGCACTCGAAGAAGTAGCGGCGCAGCCATCTGATAGCATCGCAGCCAAAGGCTAGGTAGGGTTGCCCGACTTTTCTATGGAAAACGCGTAGGATTATCGTAGACGAGGATAAGGACATGTCTAAGTTACATAAGTGTTACCATTCCTTCATTGAGTTTTATGTTGAGTCAATTAGGTTTAGAGTTTTGTGTGTAATTAAAATATGTTTTCTGTGCTGCTCCGCGTCTCCTAACCCCATCTCTAGTAACATCCGTACGCCCCGAGATCGGGGACACACGACAGTATCGTAGACAAAGCGCTCTGGGTAATTCCGTTTCTTCAAAACTGCGGGTAACGCGATAGCGTGAAAGAGCCCGTGTTGTAGAAAATCCGGCGCCGTTGTTAGATAGCAACGGTTCTTCGCACCCGGAATTGCCGCGTGCCAGAGCTAACAAGGAAATTGGAAATGAATTGAGTAGTTATTTGGATCAGTGCTACCCTACTAATGTTCCCTATGATCTCCGACACGAGCGATTTAGAATACCGGTATTCAGAACCATTTACGGTAATCAAACATTGATCTACCTTATACCTAACCTTCTCCGCAACAACAGTTATATCCACCAACTTACTGAAAAATGTACTTCTATCCACAGTTTCAAGAAAATTGTTACAATGTACTTACTATCTGGTACTCTGTCCTAAATAAGTTCTTGAGTTTAAAAAAAAAAAAACCTTTTTATTGTTCTATAACCTCTGTGTTCTGCTGAATTTTCTAACAGTTATACATTGCTAGGAATGGTTACGTTACATCTTGTATAACGCTTGCGCAAACTTTGTACTTTTTAATATGTTGCCATTCATGTACGCGTTTGTTCTTGTTATGGTTTATTGCTGATGCATTATTGTGTGATTCCGTTACTCAATTTAAGATGCCTGATCGCGATGTTACTTCTGTTCATGAAAACCTTTTTGTGGCGCTTTAATGTACAAAGCCATTGTTTTTCTTTTTTTTTCTCACTGCTTCTGAGCAAATGTATGGGTGGAGGGACCTTAGTCAGGCAGAGTTCATCTGCCTTTAGTCCTTTCAACCCAGGCAATGTGTGTCTGAATAAACAAACAAACTGAAACTGAAACTGAAACATGTACTCATCAACCCAACATAATTCGGTACATTGACCCCGGCGCTCCCCTTCTACCTGGGTTGACTGGGCGGGGGCCTTCCGTTCGGGCCAACGGTTATTCCGGACAAGGGGGCTGCTGTGGTGCAGCACAACTGAGTTACTGCACTGAACACACAAACAGCAATGTCGGTCATGCAGGACACGAGCCTTGCAGGCCCTCGGACTGCCTTAACATAAAAGAGGTCAAGGCATAAAACCATGGAGACTACCAAAACCATCCGCAGAGCAGTGCGGCCAAACGAGGATGCTCCACGACCGGTTTCGGCTCTGGGTTTCACTGAGCCGAACAAAACCCAGTGGGTCGACTGGCACACACGGCCAAGCCGCGCGACTTCTGTAGCATGCATCAAAACTTAATGGGGAGCTTTCCACTTGACTCATCAATAAATCGCGCCAGAACGAGCCCACACTTCAAGAAACTTCTTGTCGCCCTGGTGATACCGCTCCCGGATGAGATGGAACCTAACCTCCTTCTGTGCTTTCGCAAGCGCTTCGTGAAGGCCTGACGCCCTTCTCCCGAACATCGCCTCGCATCATGCCAACCAAACTTG
Organism: Dermacentor andersoni; assembly: GCF_023375885.2. NCBI lineage: Eukaryota > Metazoa > Arthropoda > Arachnida > Ixodida > Ixodidae > Dermacentor > Dermacentor andersoni. The sequence goes on from NC_092820.1 coordinate 102,120,887, forward strand.
GTATGAGCACTCGACAAGAATAAGTCCGAACTGGTTGATCGTCTGATTACGCAAAGGGGGCAAAAATTTAACAGTCTGATATGGAACACAAGCAGATTAAAGAAAATAGCAATCCTTTAGGGACGAGCTGCAGAAAGCAAACGCTACATAAAGATATGAACCGAATCCTCAGGACTGCCCCATAAAGGACACGCTCCACGAGCCGAGATGGCTGTGAAGGGCCTGTAACCCATCGGCAGGCACCCTCGCGCCACGCGCCACGCGCTACATGAACGTAGCTCGTCTGGCGTCGAGGAGACCAGCCGTAATGAGCTGCCAGCTTGGCCTGTAGATGGACAGATTGTGCCTTTAGCAATGCGGGGGGACACCTGGGGTGAAGATATCGACTATATCCAGGATTGGAGTTGAAACTACATCGATGCCGGGGTGAACCTTGCAGAGGCATTCCAGAGAATTGGCAGCCGCCGCATAAGTGGTCGGCGGTGAACCTGAGTGAGGCACACATTGGGAAATTGTGCTTTGCGAAAACAAGCGGAGTCGGGTACTAAGAAAAAATGAACTAAAGCTTCGAGTCAGGAGCATATCCTAGTTACGAGCGACCTGGGTCCGCCTGACGTGGAGTGCAGTAATCATGATGCCCAAGTCGATAATTCCGGGGCCTCCCTTACCCTTGGGCAACTTGAGCACCAGCCGAGCTACAAAACCAGTTGTCTCTTCCCAGAGGAAACGAAAGTGGACCCTCTCCGAGATAAGCTTGGTTCGGGTTGGAACAGGAGATACACACGACACGTACATAAGGAAGAAAAACGGAAGTGAACGAAGAATTGTCGCTCGAGCCGTCAATGGACCTGACAGCGCGCTGAATTCCTGAATCCTGGTTTCAAGCCCCTCCTCAGCTTGCTGCCAGTTTTCAGAAGACAGACCACCTGGATCGAAAAGGAAACCTGGAATGCGCAACCGCGTTTTCACGGGAAGATCATAAACGGGCTGCGGGCTGGACGGAGTGGAGTTGAAGTAAATGGCTGGACTTTTCGACCTATTCAAACTTGCATCACTCACCCCGCAGTAACTGTCCATGACATCCAAGACGATGCAAGCTGACGTTTCGTTTGGGACGACAATATACAAGTGATCCGCACAGGCAAAGAGTGCAATCAGAGGGGAACATGGTGGGAATAGGTACCTGCCGACTCTTCTGTCCCAGGACAACTTCTGCACAAGCGGTTCAAAAGTGAGCACGTAGAGGACAGAAGAGAGAGGATCCCCCTGCCGTACACGACATCCCACAATGAATGCCTCCGAGACGCGATCCTGTATAACAGCAGAAGAAGCCGGGAATACAAAGCTTGGGCCATCTGCCGAAAACTTACACTAAAGCCAGCCTCTATCCAGAACCCCGAACAGGCACCTATGGCTAATGATGTCGGTGTGGCGTCGCCGTCCCGCGTCGAACTTCGGACATCATCTCGGCAAAAAAGACTTTCGAGCGACACATGCACAGGCTGTTCATGTGACGCAGGGAATTCACTGAAATAATCGAATTTCGCAAGCTAAAACACGTGGAAAAGTTGTAAACTATGACTTACGCACAACCTTTAGACACGAGAACCCTGGGGTTGTAATTTCACTATAGGAGAAAACATAATTCTGTTACGCGAAAGGTGGAACACAAACCTTTTCCAGCATTTCTACCATTCACAAACAAGGCGCGGTGTCCGCCATTAGCGCGCGCCGGCGCCCAGGTGTGCTGGGGGCCACGGAGCGGTGCGCCGGCCGGTTCCTTGCAATACCTCCAGCTGGCGCTCGCCTCCGTCGCATCGCGGCCCACGCAAGAGGCCGCGTCTCTGCGAGAAAGCCCGCCTCTGTTCACAGCGTTCGCGGCCAGCGTCTACCGGTAAACACTACGACTACATACGCTAGTTGCCGCGAAGCGTGAGATGCAGTCAGGAATCTCTGAACGCTATCGCGTTCCATTCATAAAGGTGAAGCATAAGCGTCCTCCCATTTTTTGTTAGTTCATGCGACTGTAGGGGTTCAGTCGACGACAGACGTCAGAGAGGGACTGACGTGTGTGTGACATTACAAGCTGAGGCTGTGCAGGGTGGTGCGAGTCATGCCTCAGCACACTCCCGCTATCGTAGGCTTTGCGGAAAACGGCTGCGTTAACCGGACGCCTTTCGCCCCAACGTACCAGCACATCTGGAAAGATTAACGGCCACAGCTGTCTGTTTCGCGCGTAAATCTAACAGTTGAGTAGACGTCATTAGGCGTCGGGTGCATGGCATGCGAATTTGTCTTCTGCACTTTGACAAAAGTGCCGTCTGTGTAGCGGCACTTTTTTTTTCATTGGACATGAGTAAAGACGTCATCTGTGAGCTTTCTGCGTACTCCATTAACAGGTCAGCCAATGTTATCGATACGGCAAGCCACATCGGGCGACCTTCTATCTGTTCGTTAATTCTTTATATCAGCATGAAAAATGACGCCAACACAGAAAGGGAAGAACACAGGACTGGTAAATGGCTCCGGCAAACGTAAATAACGCCAGCTTCAAACAATGCTAAGAAATATCACGATGTGTTCATCAAGCAGCGAAGTGCTTGTTTCTAATGTGCAGTCATCCTTCAGGCGTTTCTCATAACATGTGTACCTAAGGGGATCGCACGCTCGTGAAGAAGGACATGACATCAAACGCACCATAACCTCGTCATCGCGAAGCTGATCTTACCGCGCACCACGCTAACACATTCCTTCGAATTCATAACCTCAAAGTATTCCATACGAAAAGCGCCTTCAGAATTCGTATCAGAAACCTTGACAAGCCATTTGTGGGTGACTCAACTGAAGACAGAATAGGCCGCACGGGGCAACCGCTCTTGTGACCTTTTAGAAGCGTATATGCTATTCGCGTAGCTCCGTCACGCGAAAAAGGGTGGTGGTCTAGTTTCTCATAGAGCCTTCCGTTTCTTTTTCTTCTAACCTTTTCGTTTTGCCGTCATTTTTCACGCTTTTATATAGAAATACCGAATAGATAGAGGGTCGCCCGAAGTGGATTCCCGTATTGATAACCTTGGCTGACCTGTTAACGGAGTACGCAGAATGCTAATTGATGAAGTCTTTGTGCTTCCCCATTGGAATGTACTGCTGCTACATAGACGGCACTTTTGTGATAGTGCAGAAGACAAATTCGCATGCCATGCACCTGGCGCCTAGTGCCACAGGACTGGTAAATGGCTCCGGCAAACGTAAAGAAGGCTAGCTTCAATCAGAGCTAAGAAATATCACGATGTGTTCATCAAGCAGCGAAGTGCTTGTTTCTAATGTGCAGTCATCCTTCAGGCGTTTCTCATAACAAGTGTACTTAAGGAGATCGGACGTTCGTGAAGGACGTGACATCAAATTCACCATAACCTCGTCATCGCGAAGCTGCTCTTACCGCGCACCACGCTAACACATTCCTTCGAATGCATAACCTTAAAGTATTCCATACGAAAAGCGCCTTCAGAATTTTTACCAGAAACCTCGACAAGCCGTTTCTGGGGGACTCAACTGAAGACAGAATAGGCCGCACAGAGCAACTGTTCTTGTGACCTTTTAGAAGCTTATATGCTCTTCGTGTAGCTCCGTCACGCGAGAAAGGGCGGCGGTCTAGTTTCTCATAGAGCCTTCCTTTCTCTTTTAGTCTGTGAAAATTGCATACGAAGCAAAGGCAGTTGATGAAAAATTGGCGCAGGCGAAAAATTGCTTCATAGATAAATAGGATATATTTTGCTCTATTAGACCATTTGTGTAGTGACGATGTCAACAGCACATGTGGCAAAACGTCTACGTATAGTTCCTTTTTTTTTTCAGAACATCGTTGACTGAAGCCAGTGCAAACATGTTGACAAACGTCAATTCCCCTGGCTTTTGGAAATCTTTTTTGTTGCCATTGTAAGCGGACTGATCACGCTTTGCAGACATTTATATAAATGTAGTCGTTTCAATGTTTGTCCGTCGCAATAACAGTGTGTTCTTTAAGCAATATTATTGAAGACGCATAGTTGACATGAGAAGAAACCAATGAGCAAAGTTATATCCGCGCTCTGAAAATTCTTGTGAATGTGGAAGCATTACGAGGTACAATTTAGAATACATTGAAGCGTCATAGCGGGAGAAATAAATATCATACACCGACAGAAACGATGCAAATTTGCCCGCTGTAGTACTTCTTTTTTGCTTGCATTTAGAAAAGTAGTTTGAAAGATATTACAGAAAGAAGCGCCGGTGCATTTCAAGTTTATGAACTACATTTATGGCATTTCATGTTGACCAATTAAAACTAAATATGGCATTTTACGTGCCAGAACTACGATCTGATAATCAGGCTCGCCGTAGGGGAGGACTCAAAAATAATTTCGACCACCTGCATTCCTTAAGGGGACCTAAATCTGATACGCGGGTGTTTTCGCATTTCGCCCCCATCGAAACTCGTCCGACGTGCCCAGGCTTCGATCCCGTAATCGCGTGCCGAGCCGCTCAACACCATAGCCACTAAGCAACCACGGCGGGCTCAGCAATACAAAGCCTCGAAGTGTAAAAGAACAGCTAGTAGGTAAAAATATTGTGTTCCGATCGGGAATAAATTAGGCCGAAGAGAAAGGACCGTCAAACAAAAAGAGTGCGCGGCTGTTATTTAGCAAAATGCCGATCGCGTACGCGCATGCGCATCGATGACCCTACGCAAAGCCTGTGTCGGTGAAATGATCGTTATGTGGTGAGAAAATTCGGCGTCGCGGATTTTTAACGCATCGTAACAATTTGACGAAGGACAGGCAGGACCGAAATCAAGAAACATAATTGTGTAGTCACTAGCCGCTTTAAAGATCTCAAAAAGCATATTTGAGACTACGCGTGAGAACTTCGCACTGAAACGTCGGCGAGAAGAAAGATTTTGTGCATAGGCTCTAAAATTCATGTTGTTTGTTGCCCTTGTAACCTACATAGTGAGAGCAACTCCTGACTTGTTATTGTTGACAAAAAAAAAAGATGGAGCGACTGATTCATTGACTGAATCCAAACCGTACCTAGCTGAATTGGATGTCCCGATCCTGGGAAGTTCCGGTGGAAATTCTTCACGTAGCACAATCTGCAGCCTTTCATAAGTGCGCACAAGTGCAGAAGTATGAACGATGCCCTTAGCCGGCTCTCAGTTCTTAGAAGTTCTTTACACTTTCACTAAATCACTGCAATGTGGTCAGCCGCGTTCAATCGCTTCAGCCTTCAACTCTCCTCCAACAAGCGCACGGTCCTCATACCTTTCAATGTATCCATCAGAACAAAGCGCCTAGTTCATCAGTCTACATCACTGCAAACACAGGCGTTTATGTTGAAGAACTCTCTATGTAGCTAGCGTTTTGGCACTTATCATTTCATCGCATGTGGTGGCTTAGTGGCTGTAGCGTTGCGTTGCCAAGTCCGAGGTCGCGGGGTCCAATTCTGGCCACAGCAGTCGCACCTAAATGGGTGCGAAATGCAAAAAAAAAGGCCGTGTACCGTGCATTGGCTGCAAGTGTAAATTAACCTTAAATGGTCCAAAATTATTCCGGAGCACCCCAATACGCTTTGTCTCATGATCACATCACGGTTACGACACGTAAAACGCCAGACGCATTCTTTTTTAATTTTTACAGCGTAAGCTGTTATGGGCTCGTTCCAACGGTTGGCGGTGGTGTCTACCGCCAGCAGTGCCCGTCGCAGCAATGGCCAGGAAATCGAAAAGGAAAGAAAAGATACCCAGCTGCCGCCGCGAAAGAACCCAGGCCTCTAGCTCGGGAGGCAGGTACCACTGCGCTTCCACAGCGCTTGATAGCTGCCACTAACTATGGCCATTATATTTACAGTCATGTCACCAGCAAGATGCAATTATTTACAGATAACAAAAAACTTGATTCGCTGCGTATACTAGTGTCAATACTAGTGCCAGCTAAAGCTCCCTCTTAAGAGGAAACTTTAGCTCTGGTGCCCATATCTAAATACATGTAAAAGGAAAATTCGTTTTTCTCGGCAACCACAGCACCAAATTTGACGACGTTTGTTGCATTTAAAACAAAAACTTATAACCTAGTGACTGTTGGTTTCGAATTTTTGAGAGTTAGGTCGTAAATGTTTTATTAAAAATTGGCCCCATCGAAAATTTTTAATAAACGAAGCTATCAAGTTTACAACTCTGTAACTCAACAATGAAAGCGATAATACAATTCTGTGAATTGCATTCGATAGTAAATCTAAAGCGGACAAAATTGATACGTTACACATGAATTTAAAAAATTTAGTAGTATAGAAATACCGCTTTTGCGAAACCCTTGTAACCAGCGTGAAAATGTCAGGTAAGATGTAAAATGACACATCTTATTTGTCGGCTTTGTATGATCTAATGGATGCCGTTTACAGAATCGCAATATCTGTTCTTGATGCAGAACTATGAATTTGTAAACTTGGTGCTTCCATTTTTTTCCAGGCGGTCGAATATTTAAAAATATTTTTAATAAAACTCAAGCACTAAATCGAAATTCCGCTTGCAGCTGCCACTAGAATTTAACTTTATCTCTCAAATGAAACAAACTTCACTAGAATCGGTCACGGGGTTATCTCAGAAACACGTTTTTGCGTTTTACATGTATTTGAATATGCCACGCCGGAGTTGGGCTCGAGCTAACGCTTCCTCTTAAGGCTGCCGAGCTATTAAGGTCGCTGTAAATGGAATACATGTATTGTGCTCTACCTTCTTTCTGCACGCCACAAAATATGTCCCCATTATAACACGTGTGAGAGTCGAGTTTCGTGTGACCAGCCCGTGAGGCTCTTAAGTGACCATTGTATAAAGAGCGGCTTGAGTCTGTCTTGCGCTATTCGGCGTTCACGTACTGGTAGTGCTTCACGGAAATAACCTTTCAACTTACTCATGGCACCATCTCGTGCCCGCTAGCAAGCACACTGCTATTTGCAATGGCTGCTCTCCATTGTACAGCATCATGATTGTGACAACGCCCACTTGAGAAAGTGTGACAACATCTGCAGCTGCAGTCGCCTGCTTTGCAACCATCGGCACCATTACAATATACTAAGTGTCATTGCGTACCGCTTTTGATTAAGCAGGTCGTCGAAGGTGGCAATGCTTTTAGGAAAATTCCTATAGACACTGCCCACCTGAAAGGCAGGGAATGCGTCATATAGGGAACTGTCACCGTTGGTACATAAATTGTGTGCTCTAAGGTATAACAATTAAATGCGAACATTAGGCTTTGTAACAGCGTTATTTAGAGTCAACAGTGCCACAGTGCCGCCTAGTTACGGAAAAGTGAAAATCTGCTGCTTTCTTAAGATTGCCGTGTTAAGAGCACAAGGACCCATATTCATATTTTTCTAGCAACAACGTAGCTATAAAGTGCAATTCTCATCTCATAAAAAATTTACGTAGAAATGTTTTATCTCACCTGTATGCCTTCCGCGTCAAAACACCATGAAAAGTGCCACCCGACTTAATGTTGGCGATGTGCCCTCTATAATCCCCTTTTGACAGAAGGTCCCCGTGCTCAAACATATTTCCGCCTAAAGGTTCTCATCAAACGAACGCGCAGCCAGTCGTTTCCATAGACTTCTCGCTAAAGGCTACAGCACCCGCCGTGGTTGCTCAGTGGCTATGGTGTTGGGCTGCTGAGCACGAGGTCGCGGGATCGAATCCCGGCCACGGCGGCCGCATCTCGATGGAGGCGAAATGCGAAAACACCCGTGTACTTAGATTTAGGTGCATGTTAAAGAACCCCAGGTGGTCGAAATTTCCGGAGTCCTCCACTACGGCGTGCCTCATAATCAGAAAGTGGTTTTGGCACGTAAAACCCCATAATTTTTTTAAAGGCTACAGTGCACACACCATTCACATCGATCGGTATACTGCTCTCCCAGAAGAAGCCGTCCATAAACCATCGCAGGTGCAATGACATCGGTTCCCCGTATCCGTCATGATATTTTAGAAAGAGCATCACGTCTCGGCTAGGTATCTCGCCAGCATCGGACATGATGCAAAGGTCGCCATCTCGAATGTACCTGAGGCGACGGTGACCTTCCTACCAGACGGAAGTGCAGAAATAGTTTTCGGGGGGCTCCCGGATCGCCTCTGTCATAGTTGCAAAATCAACCGATATTGGGACAATCTTGTGCGCATGCTTATGAAAATACCCGGCGCTCAGGTTCGAGCCGACATATAGTGTCTTTTCCATGCCGGAATAGGTGTAAGTTGATAATAGTCGACAGCATCACCTAGCCCTTTGCTGCGAATAACGAGAAGGTCCAGCTCGTGGTTGAATATCCGACCACTGATTATTGTACTTCGCCTCGAACGGCGTCGAATAAGACACTCGGGAAACGACATTTTGAAGGCTTGATTAAACCGAAAGGTGTTGGTAATAGAGAAGTCAAGTACATTCCAGCCCCTATTGCAGGCGGATGTCGAGTTCTGTCATCTCGGCATGCTTGCCGCAGAAAGTTTTGCTGATATTTCTGACGCGTCACTGACAGCTGTTCTACGAAAATCTTGTTTCCTGGTTGCACTGAGGGCACCGGGAACAACTTATTTTCTCACCTTTCGGTCCATTGTCTTGCATGTGGGGTGCAGGTGGAAAGCGCAGACGAGTAATGCAGCAGAAAGGACACCGAATAAACACAATCTGGTGAATAACGTTCTAAGCCTGAGATTCATGACAATCACTGATAATACAGGGGACACCACCACTTTTCAATTCATCGGCTCTGATCCGTGGGGAGGCGATCGCACACGGGCAGCAAATTCAGACACACTACACCCCTTCACGTCAAGCAGATTGCTCGGATTGACATCTCGAAATAAAGATACGTTCAGTACAAGCACCGAAGAGCGCCTGATGACGTAGGCTTCGCTCATCGAATTCCTTACCGAATATTGAGGCTTCAGTGGGACTATCAGGAGAGGGGCGCCTCCTGCAAGGTACGTGCTGCTAAGATGTATGTGAAGCGACATGCATCGTTCCTTCTCCTTGCGAATTTCTCTGCGAAGCTTTTCGTTACGGTTTTTCTGTTAGCGTGTTTTGTTTCTGGTCGCGTTAATGCGATACACATGCGTGCCGTGCATTTTCACAGATAGCGGATCTCGCGCGGCTTCTGCGCTCGGTAATGCCATACCGTCCTCCTCTGCCCCGCAGTCTAATGCCATTTAGACGCACTTGACATTTCAAAGTAGAGTCCTATAAGTTCAAAAACCTGTGTTCACGTCGCTTTTTCTATAGCAGTTTATCGCCGACGGACTGTTCGTCTGGGCGTCGCGTATCTCTCGACAATTTCATTTCGAAGTGCATTACTGCGACGAATAAATGCGCATAAATACGTTTCTGAAATGAGTACCCGCAATATACAGGGCAGAACAAATTAACGTATGTCTGCTTGAGCATTGTCACTGCACAGTCAATTTTTATACAGGGTGTTTCACGTAATTGGTGCCAAGAATTTAAAAAAAAAGCAAGTACTTAGGCGCTGCTGAATGAAACCAACGCCATATAGTTTGTCATCATGTGGCACTCCTTAGGGTATTTTTTTCATATTCCACTTAATTAGTTTGTGAAGTTTAGGGCCCAGACAGTTTTGTTGCGTTGCAGCGGGCTTTTCAAAATGGCCAATCCAATATTTCGTGGCAGCGTACATGCTGGCGATTTTTCTCTGCGTTTAAAGAAATCCCGCAAAATACGAAATAAAACCAGTTGACTTCGCTCGCGCGCTATCGTACTTCAGCGCTATCAACGGTGCATCGAGATTATCGCTTATTAGGGACGACGTCGCTTGCTTTCCCTGCGCCACCGTCAAAGGTGTTGACGCACTGTGAAGCCGATGCCTGGAGTCACGGCTGCTTACTTCACCACGGTCCTTGCGCACGGTTCTTTCGCATGAACCGTGACTGAGAGCGTTGCAGTATGACAGCGCAGGAGCGCAGTCACGTGGTCTTACTTCATATTTCGCGGGCTTTCTAAAAACACGGAAAAAAATCGCCGCGCAGTATGTACGTTGCCAGAAAATATTGGATCGTGGTCATTTGTGAACACCCTCACAATGCAACGAAGCGCACTTCGCCCTTAAATGAGCATTGAAATATTACATAATTCGTCTTAGTTAATTAGGTATCTAAGCGGAATATAAAGAAAGTATTCCAAGGAGCACCACAAGACGGTAAACTATATGCAGTCGGTTTCAATCAGCTGCGGCTCACCACATTTTTTTTAAATCCTTGGCTCAAGTTACGCGAAACACCCTGTATATAGCGTACGTCAGCAATTAATCAAAGTATGGTTTATTTCTTGTACTTTTAGTTAGGCGTTCCAAGAAAGGCGGCCATACAAGGAACGGTCACAGCTTCCTTTTAAAGCTAAACTTACTTTGCCACTGACCGCAGCACAAGCGCCCCTTGCGGGGGCCGGCTGCTGCTTGCTACCATCATTCCACGTAGGCAACAGTTTGGGCCACTAGATGTGCGTCGCTGTTCATGTGGCACAAGAGAGCAGGCAACTTGTTCCAGACCGTACATGAAAGCTGGACATGATTTACATGGTATGGGTTAATTATAGGGCAGTTACCGAGAATGCGTATGCGGTACTGTGTACTTTAATGAACAGACACTCAGGACAAGAGGCTAGAAGTTAAATGACAGAAAGACATCAGCAGTCGGCATGGCGAAAGCATCAAGACAATGTACCTGAAGCATCAATTGTTTTTAGTCCAGGTGTGCGACTGTCGAGAAATTAACAGCTGCCATAGGAATAACCCATATCTGTTCATTCTGCCGGGCCCACGGCTGTTGCTCACTGTGTTGACAAATGTATACTCATGTTTTCTAGATCTTATTTCGTACTGCGATAATGTCGAATCGAATCGGAACAGTTTACGGTGGCACATATTTCGGAGAGAAATTTGACGCTTCCTTGCGGGTAACCTTCCTCTTACCATAGATCAGACTAGGAAAAAAAATTTTTTTCCCGATTAACAACTTACACATTCGGCAGCCAAAAGCTGTTTCGAAGGGGAAGAGGCACCAAGAAAACATCTTCAAGGTCAAACGGTCTCACGCAAATGCAGACAGACCTGGCAACGAATGAGCGCACACACTTTTAAAAAAATTTCATTAAATTCTGCGTTTGTGCGTACGAAAACCAAGGTCTGATTGTCACGTATGGCGTAGGGGCATGCGAAATAACTTTGGCTATTTGACTCATTAAATTTCAGCCAGTGCCCGGTACAAGGGTGTTTTCGCATTATTCCCCAATCGAGACGCCGCCGTCACGCCTGGAATTCGACCTCGTGAACCCTTGTTGAGCACCGCAACGCCATAGTCAATAAGCGATCATCTCGAGTATAGAGCACACCAAGCTTCTAGAGAAACCTGATAACCGAGCACAGGGGCCCTGTTGCAAGAATTACAAACAGTATTCTGACGAGAAAAAAAGGCCTCCTGGAGGACAAGCTACAGAAAAAAAATGGTCTCAAACAACGCCGTGCATTGCCTAAAACGCTTCTGGACATCGTCTGTTTTATTGTGTACGACTCCACAAATACCACGTGCTGCCTCCGAAGCTGCACTACTGTTAAACTATCACTGAAGACCTTCTTCCTTGGACAAATTCAATACTCTTTCTACAGCGAGGCGCAACACCACAAATTGCAGAACGTGTGTTATGGGAATGTGCCATTTTCTAACAATGGCTGAGGGTGTGGTCGATAATGCCGCTTGCGCACCAACCATACACGTACTGAAAATGGGAAAGCATACCGCAAAGCCTTATGGAGACGTTGTCACCCTTCAGCTTTAAGTAAGAATTTTATTTGCTTCTTTTTTATCCTTCCCTATATACCTCTCCCATAACCAGGGTAACACCACAGAAGGCTAAATTCTGCATCCCCCTGCCGTACGAAATTGTGACAACCTCGGCAATTGCAGTCGCCTGCTTTGACAGGCATTCACATCATTAGAATATAGTAACTCTTATGGCGCCTCGCTTTTCATAGGTCAGTCATCGAAGGTGGCAATCCTTTTATGAAAATTCGCAAAGGCCAAGTCCACCTAAAATCTAAGGAATCCATCATATGGGGAACTGTCACCGCTGGCAAATAAGTTGTCTGCTATAAGCTTTACTAATCTAAATGTGAAGTTTAGGATTCGCAACAGAATTGTTTAGAGCCAGCAGTGTCGTGAAGCTATGAAAAAAGTGATAAAGTTCTCCCTTATTAAGAGTGCTGTGTTCAGAGTACAAAGCCTCATTTTCAGATTTTTCGAGCAGTAACAAATCTATAAAGTTCAAAAACCTCACCGCCTTAAAAACTTTACGGCGAAATTTCTTTTCTCACCTGTATGCCTTCCGCTTCAAAACACCATGAACAATGCCACCCTGCGTATCGTGGCGATGTGCCCTGTATGATCCACATTTCACTGAACGTCCCCGTGTTCCATATGTTATTCATGTAGGTGGTCGTAAAGGTTGTCACCGAACGGAGACGCAGCGCGTCGTTTCCATAGACTTCTCGCATAAAGGCTACAGTGCACACACCACTGACATTGACCGGCACCCTGTTCTCCCAAAAGAAGCCGTACACAAACCATCGCAGGCTCAATAATATCGGTTCCCCGTATCCGTCATGATGTTTCAGGAAGAGCACCACGTCACGGCTAGGTATCTCGTCAGCATCGGACATGATGAAAAGGTCGTCATCGCTGATGTTCTGCAGACGACGGTGACCTTCGTACCAAACGGATGTACGGAGGTAGTTTTCGGGGCCCCACGGATTGCCTTCGTCGTAGTTGTAGAAGTCCACCGATATCGGCACAATCTTGTGCGCGTGCTCACGCAGAAATCCGGCACTGAGGTTCGAGCGGAGGTGGAGGGGCTTTTCCAAGCCGGAATAGGTGTAAGTAGATTCGACAACGAGATAATAGTCGACAGCATCACCCAGCTCTTTTACGCGGATTTCCAGAAGGTCTAGCTCGTGGTTGAATACAAGTCCGCTGATTATAGTGCGTGGCCTCGAACGGCGTCGAATAAGGCCCATAGAATACCAAATTTTGAAGGATTCGGTAAACCAAACGGCGTCCGGAATGGAGCAGTCCAGCCCATTCCAGCCCTTTTTGCAGACGCATGTCGAGCTTCTCGTTCCTGGGATAGTACCTTCCGAAAAGCATTCGAATCCATCCTGATACGCATAATGAACTATGGCATTCGTGCTTGCAGCGGAAAGGTCTGCTGATATTTCTGATGCGTCGTTGACAGCTTTGCTGTGAAAAGCCTCTTCCCTGGTTGCGCTGAGGGCGCCGTGTAAAATTTGTTTGCCCACCTTTTTGTCCACTGTCTTGCTTGTGTTGTGCCGGTGGTAAAGGCAGAAGAGTATTGTAGCAGAAACGAAGCTGAACAAACACAATCCGGTGAGTAACGCTTTAAACGTGAGATCCATGACAGTCACTGGTAACGCTCGCGATGTTACCTTTAGATTAATTGGTTATCCGCCGGAAAGCAAGCACACAGTTGAAGCACATTCAGACAAACTGTACCCCTTCACATCAAGCAGATTGCTCGAATTCACTCTATGGGTCTCGCAGAAAAGATACGTCCATTACAAGCATAGAGGAGTTTGTGATGACATATGTTTCGCTCTTCCCATGCTTTAAAGAATATGTAGGCCGTCAGGCGAGGAGCGTCTACTGCAACGTCACAGCTGCAGGTATGCTTAGGCGGCGCGTGGGAAGCGACATGCATCATTTCTTTTGCTTGTCATTTTTTCTTCCAAGCTTCAGGTTATGGCTTTCCGTTAGCGTTTTCTTTTTCTGTTAGTTCAAAACAAAGACACGTCCATGCCGCGCGGCCTGATCTTTCGTTAATGCCATACGGTTTTCGCCTGTCGCACAGGCTAGTACGATTTTTAATGAAGGACGCATTTGATATTTCCGAGCAGAGTGCGGTACCTTCAGAAAGGCACGCTAACATCCCTCTGTATATAGCTGTCGATTATCGTCGGACTGTTCGTGTGGGCGTCGTGTATAATTTGGCAACTGCATTTTGTAGAAGTCCCTATTTGCAAGGACTAAATGCGCATAATCGCGTCTTCTAAATGCGTACCAGCAATAAATAGGTAATAAGTTAACCTATATCTCCTTGAACAATGACATTGCGCATTGGGTGTTTATATTTAGCGTTCTTCCGCAATCCCAAAGCGCACGTAGCATTCACCAAAGCGCACGTACTGCCTGTGCAGGCAGCATTTGTTTAGACAGCATATAGTTATCTTATTTAAAATATTGGTAGTTATCGTGCAACGATGTTAAGGATAACTATATTGCCGCGAAGGCGTGAATCCAATAAATTTTAAAGCGGGCTTGCCCAGTCTAAATTTCAAGCAAAATATTTCCGCAGTCGACTCTCGTTGACGCTGCGCTTGCTGCTAGCATGGGGTGGGCGGATGCTTGTATGCGCACGGGCGTATTTACATGACGCACGCATTGACGTCACTCCTTTGTTTTGCTTGGATTTTAAGATTCCAGAGAGGTATCGTGTTTGTAAATAATTGCACCTGCGAGGTGCAATTATTTACAGATAACAAAAAAAGAAACTTCATTCACTGCATAGCACCAATTTCCTTTCGAACTTTATGCTCTGAAGCAACCGTGGAGTGGAAGCATTTGCCTGAAGTGATGCACGCCACTGAGACCGTTAATTTCAAAACTGCAATTGAAAAACTTTCCTTACTTTAGTACAATCGAGCTGTCAGTGAGAACTTAAGATTAATTTTGGGTGCTACTGCATGAACGTATAAATGCAATGCATGCAATCGGTTCCACTAAGCACTGGTAGTGGTTATCTTCCTGGTTTATCCTAATGTGGTGTCACGAGAAGATGATTCAAATTTTTTCGCAACTCTCGTTGACGCTGCGCTTGCTGCTAGCATGTGTGGGCGGATGCATGTATGCGCGCGTGCGTATATGCATGACGCACGCATTGAAGTCACTCTTTTGTTTTGCTTGGATTTTAAGGCTTCTTTGAGATTCCAGAAAGGTATCGGGTTACCGTGCGAATTCCATAGCACTGACGCGCGCTTGTTCATACCGAGCTTATTATGTCGTCTAAGCTGTTCTCACCACGATCGAAAGAAATGCCGATTAATTCTCTCGATACACGACACCGTTCTGAAGAGGAAACCTAAAGGTCGCGCGTTACTTTGCATTTAAATCGCTCTAAATATTTATTATTCATATTTCCAATGTACAAATTGAACTACACGGGTACCACGGGACGGTCGCAATGCGCAGTTTGAGCAGCACACTTCAACACTCATACATGCATTGGCAGCAACGAAAATATCTATTTGCTCCAATTGCCAGGTCCTTGCACTTTCGATCACGTGTGCATGCGCATCTTGCTCTGCCGCTTCCTGTGCACAACTCCACTTTTTACAGCGTAACCTATTTTGGGCACATTCCAATAGCCATTTCCGTTCGCAATGGTGTCCGCCGCCGCCGCAGCCACCACCGGGGTCCGTAGCAGGTATCGCCGGGAATTGGGAAAAAGTACCCAGTTTCCCCCGGAATTGAACCTGGGCCAGCTACGTGAGAGTCAGCCATCTTTCCACTGATGCACGCCAGCTTTTTTTTTCTTTATTGTCTCGCTTGACAAAGACTTTGCGAGCTCAGAATGACATAATAACAATGTCATAGTACTGAGAACCGTCAGCTGTTTGCTGAGCACAAGTCATCAGTATTTTAGCATGTGCAACGACATTTTCAATCTTGCAACTCACTCCGGTACAGCATTTGTGTTCTTCGTTGTCGAAGTGCAGAACGTGCAGACTGAGCCACGCCAGCGCTTGCTAACATTCCGCGGGACAAAGTCATATAAACGCGTCCCAGCGCGCGAGGAGACACGCGATGCCACACGCGCAACGCATAGCATGGGTACGTGCACATTTTACATTGCAGTTTCATATTACAGCACGAGGTATAATGCCGCGCAGCAGATTCCCAGGTAGCGGTATGAGGCAGTTAAGAAGGCTAAGGAAGAAAAAGAAGTTTACGGTAATGTATACAGGACCGCTAGAAAATATATTGTTACGAAGACGAAGCCCGATGCACAAATGTATGTACAACTGTTTACATAAGGAAATTTAGCGGTAATCGCGCAGGTTCGTACAAATGTCACAGGTCCAGAAGACAATCTGCCACTTCCTTTTCGTCTCCACCTCCCGCGTGCGGCCCTCTCCAAATGCATCATAACATAACCCCTGTAGGCTGGTGGTGGTGCAGAAAACATTTATTAAATATTGAGCCTTCAATTATAAATAAATTTTGGCGTGGCTCTTGGTGACGGGTGGTGGCCGGCAACCTGTGACGTTCGTCGACCTGCTTCGCCCAGCCGATCAGCCGCAGCCGGATCGGAGCTGGAAACAGAGACCTCCCAACTTTCTAGGTCCGTGGGTCTCCATTTGCAGGGTCGTTAAGATTATGATCAAACGTATAGGTTGTGGTGGAAGTCGTCAGCGGGAGCTCCACAGAAGGTACATTCTGGGGAGAATTGCGTGGGGTGGATCAGGGCTAGAAAAGCGGGGGAAAGAAAGGTCCGCGCTGGGAGTTGCCTCTGAGGGACTTGCTCTAGCTTGGTGAGAAACTTGTGGGGTGGGGGATGCCGAACTCATTCTTCGCGATAGTGTAGATTGATTTCGTTATATGTAAAGATTCCATCCTTAGAGAACCCCAGGCTTGCTGCGCGCCCTGCTCGGTTGATGTATACTCGAGCAAGACAAAGGGCGGCTCATAGCCAGGATTTCCCACGTTGGCCGGCACCCAAACTAATTGAACGATTGAATTGAGAATTTCATGTTCCACTTGTTTGGCACGCTTTTGGCAAAATTTCGGATGACCGTTTTTGAGTCACTGAATACTGGTGTGGCAGTGGAGGTAGCGATAGCTAGCGCTATGGTAGCTTCTTCGGCTTCCGGAGAGGATTGCGCGCGTACCGAGGCAGTAACCTGGTATTTTCCGAGGGGGGAGACAACGTTGAGCGCCTATGCTGGGTACTCGCCATACTCTGCGGCATCAACATATACCGCATCAATATACCTCATGCAGTATATTGCGTATGCGGCATGAGGTAGTGGGTGCACCATCATGTGGTCCTTCAGGGCAGCAGATATTGGTTCCGTCTGGGCGACGGGGCTTGTGGGCTCTAGTCTTAGCGAGGCCAGGACGTGGTGGCCCGTTGGTGTGGAAGAGAGTCTCTCGATTTGAGTAGTTCGGTGAGCTCCGACTAGTTCTTGGAGGGTGTTGTCAACGCCAATCGCAAGAAGCCGTTCCGTCGATGTGTGCCGGGGCAGGTTGAGGGCTGACTTGTAGGCCTGTCGAATGAGCGCATGTACCTCGTCTTCTGCTTTCTTGAGGTAGAGGTAGGGGAGTAAGTAGACCACCCGGCTGGTCTCAAAGGCTCGCATCGATCGCCGGAGATCATGATCGTGCACGCCCCTGTGCCGGTTAACAACTCTACGGATCAGTCAGGTGGTTCGGTGCGTAGTGTGGCTGAGTTTGAAAAGGGTGTCTGTGTTTGGGTTGTTATTCTGGATGATCATTCCCAACATTGTCACTTTCCGGACCTCTGGGAGCGGCCGCCCGTCAATGGAAATAGAGATGGTCGGTGTGGTAGAGTTGGTGTGGCGGAAACGGGTGGGCTGGAGAACGAGGAGCTCCAATTTTGCAGGCGAGCACGCTAGGCCGACGTCAGCGGCATGCCCAACTACTGCGTCGGCCCCTGCTAGCAGAGTGGCCCCCATGTCGCCGAGAGTGCCAGTGGGTGTCCAGAGGGTGACGTCCTCGGCTTAGAAGGATTGGGAGCGGTTGGGATTGGTGGTTATATTTCGACCTAGGGGGATGAGAGTGAAGTTAAAGAGCAGGGAAAGAGTGTCGAGCCCTGGGGGCGTCGCGGCTGCCGATGGGGAAAGTATGTGATGTAAGACGCCAAACCGGAGGGATGCAGTACGGTTTCCCAGGAAGGCATCTTTGTATGCGTGAGTGTGGTTGCCTACATGTAGGGTCGAGAGTGAGTCCATAATAGCCGGGTGGTTAACGTTCTCAAACGCTTTGTAGTGCGTGGTGAGCAAAATGGACCTCCTATGGAGCCGCACCTCCAGCTTACGGTGTGACTGTGCTGCATGTTACGCGCAGGCCTGTCACTTTTTATTCGTGAAAACAAGCCACAAATACTTATGGTGACATTGACACCCCTCATCAGCTGTATGTAGGAACCATATTTGGGTGTTGGCATCCTTCCGGGATTCCGGTCGAAGAACATAGCTCCCTCATGAGATTAGACTAACAGCAAAGAAGCCAAACTGCTGCATCATCCTTCCATCCCATAGATACGTCACCCTGACATCCCAATTCATTTTCTTTGCTGGAAAGGATCGATAGTTCAGAGTGAAAGTAGTCATTCAAACCTCAATTTAAACCTTAAAATAACTGAAACGTAGGTATACCAACAGCATAGTGGCGATAGCTTTCTCAGCCTGAAGCAATCGTATTTCTAGGGTGCTTTAACCACCGAAAACTTCATTTTGTGTTGATTTGCTTGGACATTCGAGGTTTCCCACCTCTATCTTATACTGAACATAAAAAAGAGGAGGAAAGTGCTCTATCGAGCATAAATTACTCGTTTTATGCGGTCAATTTCTTAATAGAAACGTTTTTCAATAAATCTTTTGACACAACTGTCCCAAAATTTGTGCGATAGATGAGCTCCGTTTATAGTGCCACGCGTTATTTAATTTTTTTGCGGACTAGCGTTCTTGTTTTTATCTGTTACAGCTTCTTCGTGAGCTTAGTACCAAAGAGTTTGCTCATCGTCGTCGATTATTTATGTGAGAAGTTTGAAACCGAGAGTATAGCACACGTTTACGAACACGTAGAAACTCCGAAGCGAAAATTTCCTTTTGAGGAGCAGCATATTCGCCTTTGCTCTTATACATGCAGAGCGGGACACGTCATGTAGAACAGATGGTGCGCGTGTTCGGGAAATAATTCTGACATCTACAACTGGTGTTTTTACAGTAATTTACAGTGAAACTATGCTGCGCACACTGTTGTATTGTAAAGAAATTATTCTCCTTTGAAAAAATATGTTCTTTGTCTAAGCCTGCATGAATACGTCAGCATGAATGTAGAGCATGCTTTCAGATTGCGCACACAGATGAAGTGGCCACTCCGCTAAAGCATACTTCAGGTGGCAGGAGAAAAGCTTACGCTTTCAATGACTGTGTATGTGGGCACAGTAGACATAACGAATATAATGGAGGCAGAGGCATTATTTTACACGATGCCTAAATCCAAATTCAGTCTCTCCTTCGAGATAGTTAGGTATGCAAGCGTGCGATCCATCTCGCCTACTTGCAATCACTGCCTGGCACACCTTACTTTGCACGACACACAGCGCAATAGCGTCGTTCCCGCTTAAAACAGTGAGTCCTCTATAACCCAGTCGACGTTTCTTTTTTTTTTCATTAGTGATATAACGAAAAGTACTTTACACATGAATACGGCTCGTCTTCCGCGAGGAGAATTGTTTGCATTCCAGATAGAAGAGAGGGCTCATTGCGTGGGTGCTAATTACACAATTGTAGCACAAGACACAGTGGTCAAATCGCATTCATTCCAGGGTCATTTCGCGTCGGAGTCATCGTTTCGCAAGGCTAGGAATGGAGCCATTGTCAGATTCGATAAGCCGGCAAAATTGCGCCTGGGTATACCTTTTCAAACAGCTGAATTGTTATTTTGACGACAGTCTCCGCCGTAACCCGCTCGCTTTAGTGCTTCGGCCCCGCGTGTCGCAGTCCGACGGAAATGCAAGAACGCTTGCATCATCCTTTGTGTTCGCGTAAAACAGGTGGTCGCAATTTATCTAGAGCTTGCCATAACTGCTTCCCTAGTAATCAACACCAGTCTCGGAATGCTAAGCCCCAGTTTACAAATTCTTTAATTACGCCTCGATTTCTTTCCTCCCTTCCTTCTTTTAACCTCGACGGCACTGCACGTGTTGCAAAGGTATCTACTCACCACGTCGCATGCGCCCGGCAGGTAAACAGGTAGAAACAGCCAAAGGGTGTGCAAAGCAGTCAACGCTTCCGATAATTGCAATACATTTACAGTGGGCTCACGAACGCAGATACTGACGTGCTTTGTTGCTTCAAAATAAACACTGGCTCAATAACTACAAGGGAGCGGCATAAAAGGCGTGGTTCGAGAGCATTTTTTTCGTGCTCACACAAGCTATACCTGTCAATGTTACGAATAGTGCATCCCTGATGTGGCAAGCGGAAGTAAATCGAAATATTTCTCGGTTCAACAAGCTTAGACGTGCCGGCAAAATCCTGCCCGCTTACTCGACGTCTCAGAATAGCGGAGCCGTATTGTCGTTATACCGTCGAGGCAGCGCAACTTTGAAGCAAGGGCAATTACCTATAGTTGCAGGTGCGCATGTTGGCGACGGATCATGTTTGACTGAACCTTGTGAACGAGATTGAAAGTTTCTCAGGCAAAACCAAGTTGCCGATTAAGCAGCGACTGCAGCCAACAACCGTAGCGTAGCGAATGAAGACAAAAGAGTAAAGAGCGACATTCGCCTGGTGAAGCAGCTTTTCTTTTTGCGCAGCTCTCATATGCTCTGTACTCTTACACCTTTCAGGCTTTCGACCGCACATGTGAGCTGTCGGAAGCGGCATACGTACACCGCTACTCGTTTAAATACATATTTACTATTACCAACGACATAAGGATAGGCAACAGTTGCATAAACCATATGTATACCACACACGATCGCCGACGGTGTACAAATGAAATAATGGGACAGCCTCGGAAGCACAAATGTATGTACAAACAGGTAAGCGAAGCCTCTGTGACAGCGTAGTCCTGTGGTCTAGTGATTAGAGTGTTTGGTTGTCACGCAGTGCACCCGGGTTCAACTGCTCGTGTGTCCATGATTGTGTAATATGTTTCCATGTTTGTGTGATGAGTGTTACCGGTTTCCTATAATGTGGTTCTTAGCAATAGGTATGAAACCGCGCGCAAAATGACTTGCCTGTAAAAAGATAATTCTTTCAAAAAAATGGTGATTGGGCCGCATAATCTTGAGGGGTATGAATTTGAGCCCCTTGGTAATCCAACAGATTTGATCAGAAATACCGCGTAAATATTTGGCGTTTTGCGTACCGTTTTCCAAGTTGCTCTTCTTTACAACGGATGGGGCCTCATTCGGCAAGTTTCGGCCTCATTTGCAAGAGCCGCATAAAAGAGGTCGCACACGTAGTAGTTCGCTTGCAGTGAGCCATTCATAAGCGTTGCAATTTCGATCTACTTTCCGCATTATATTCGTTGTTTTAAGCTCATATTGACTAAGAGTGTATGCTCCCCCCAAAGAACTTCTGATCATAAGGGCTTAACCACAAGCAAAAACACCTCAACCGGACGTCAAGGTGATGGTAGATGGCACATACGAACAAGAAGTGCAAGCCCCTTTAATCCTGGGGATACACGTGCAAAATAACGTAAAGAACGCAGTCACTCTGAGCAAAATTATATGGTCCGTTAGGCAAACAAGTAGGCTAATTAAGCAAGTAACAAACAAACATAAAGGCATGAAGGAAGCGGATCTCAGGAAACTTGTCCAGGCCTTCGTGCACGGCTGGATAGTGTATTCCCTCCCATACGTGCACCTCTACCCGACTGAAAAGAAGAAAATTTATTGTCTAATTAGACAATAATACAAAACAGCTCTTCACGTTCCTAGATACGCGGCTAATGAGAAGCTCCTAGAATTTGGAATGCGCAATACCCGAGGCAAACAAACTAGTCTGGCTGGAGAAGCTATCCCAAGCCTAAAGTAGGAAGACACATACTGGTGGATCTGCCTTCTCTGTAGGCTTAGTCAACAATCAAGGCCAGGCCCACTCCACAGCGGCATGCTATTTGTACCGTATGACGCAAATAGAACGTAGTTTTATACACTTCTCTGAAGTCGGCGTTTTGAGTTTTCTGTTCGCGATATTGTCACCCCTGTGTAGCTCGGGCCTTCTCTCTCAGTACACGATCAAGCAGAACCAGACGCGAAAAGAACCAAACTCACTCAATGCAGGCTGAAGTTCTAATTTGTTCCCAGTAATGTCTTTTCCCCACTCCGCTGCTTCTGCTAACCACTTCTTCACGTCTCACCTATTGCCAAGTTTGCATAATGGGAAACATATCCATTCTCTAGACGACGCAGTCGCTCATTGCTGGAGCCCATCTTTCTCGGCTAGCTATATTTTGTCCAATTTTCCACCATTTACGGGGCGCATTATGCATCCTGCCGAACGACCAGAACACTACTACAGCGAGTTCTTCGTTGACGCATGCCACCTGGTCCACCAGTAGTGAGGACTTCACCGAGGCTCATGCTTTCGTGGCCATGGACGTGGAACTTGCCAGCCCTGCACAGCAGATGACTACTTTGATAAGCCCTTCAAGGAAGTGAGGCGCATGGTCGAGCACCAGCGAAGACACTGAGGTTTCCTCATTCTCAGGCGATGACTTGTCGGATGGTAACTTTGTATCCATTAGGAGCTAAAAAGCCAAAAAGAGACTCATCAAGACGTCATAACCTGAGGGTACATCAACCCTGAAGGCAAAGCTTGAGCGCTGGCCGGACACCTCCACTTCATAGCTGTGGACTCTAGGTGCGGAAATTGTCATAGGTCTCATGAAGTCACATATATAGACGGCCCGCGTATAAAAAAATAATTTGCTATTCAGGAACAAATGGTTAGCGACAGCTCACATCGTGGTGCAGCTTCTAAAGAGATCCGGCGTCAAAGTCGTCATCAACACCAGCGTACAACGCAACGTGCAGTTCATGCAAAGGTTCTCTCAATGAGATTAGCTTGAAGTACAAGCCCACCCGAGATCCCAATGAGGCTTAGAACGGAAGGGCCTCACCTTGTAGGAAAGGGGTTGGCGCTCCCGAGCACCCAGCATTCCTAGGAGCTACACGCCCGATGCTTCCATCGTAGCAAACTTCACTTGATGAAGTTGCCCTCCACACTCCACTCCACACTTCACTCCATATTTCAATCTTCACTCCAAGTTTCACTGCACACTTCACTTCATATGATGTGGCAATGGTAGACCGCCAAACCATTCCGATGCTGCAATCCCTTATCAAAGTCATCAAAGTAATGTTGAACAGCATCAAACCTCCATCCGCTTGATGGGGACTAGAATTGCTGAGCTCGCTGAGCCCAGTCCTAGCAACGCTAGAGTGAGCCATGGCTAACAGTCACCAGTCATTTCGTAAGGAGGTCAGAGATGGATCGATTATTCTGTGGAACACCAGAATTCTAAGATCTTGCATTGGTAAGTTTCGCCAGTTTGTGCTTGGCAATTCAATTCTTATCATCGTTATCAGTGAGTTGAAATTATCATATCCAATCATATTATCTGGCTACGAGTAAATTACATCTTCAAGCAACAATGAGAGTAGCCTGGTCGTCTCCTTGATTCGCCATGAGCTTACGTGATGCAGCCTGTGCAACCTCATGACGACAATCAGCATGTTTGCCTAGCCGTGGAAAATAGAAAGAACGCCTTTGAACTCTTTGGTGCGTACCTATCTCCATCCCGCCCATTTTAGACCAAAGAACTAAAAGACATAATAAAAGCATATCCTGGTCTTTGTATGATCACGGGGACTTTAACGCTCATCAGACCATTCGGGAGAAACCAAGAGTTAACGCAGCGGGACGAAGACAAGCTTCATACGTCTCCAATCATGACATCTTGTTGCTGAATGACACTAGTCCTACATCTATACGACGTACAGTATACAGCAGCTGCCTCGACTTGACCTTTGTATCACGCCGCTTTGCCCCACGCGCTAAGGGGTTTTTGGACATGGAGACACATGGAAGGGATCATATCCCCGCTTGCCTTAAGATCGACGGGATGTCTAACACTCAACGGCCTAACACACTATGAATAATATATTGGACTGTGTTTAAAAACATACTGCAAGACTTACGTCAAGACTACAAGAAGCTATTCCCAAAGCGGCACAGACTGCTATGCGCACATTCATGTGCTCACCGAAGTACTTGCCATTCCACCAGGAGTTGAAGTGACTTCACGCGATTTGTCGTCGCGCAGAACGAAGATACCGATGCACGAAGTCCATTCGCGATCTAACTATAGCCCATCGGATTCAAAAGAAGATACAACGTTGCTTAGATGAAATTAAATCCGAGCGATTGAGAAAATAATGTGAGTCCCTTGACCCCGTAAGCCAACCTCCAAATGTGGAGAGCTGTGAGGGCCTACGCCACGTTCGGCGTCGGAAGGCCCTAGCGCTCTTCCGACGCTGACAAGACCTCGACGTAGTGGAAGATTTGTGCTGTATGTATGATTGCAGGACAGCCAACGCGCACAAGTTTCCTTAGTTTAACTACGTTCCAGGCACACGAGGATCACGCATTGATCTGCCGTTTACAACTCAAGAGCTCTACGCGGCACTTGCCTTATGTAATCAGTTATCACCTGGGTAAGATGATATATCTTACCGTATATTGTGCCACTTCAGTGAACAGGTGCGAAGTGCATTGATGCACATCTTCAATGAGTTCTGGCAGGATGGAAACGTTCCTGAAGAATGGAAGACCAGTCGCCCGGCACCACTCCTTCAACCTGACAAGTATCCTCCAAAGGTTACTGCATACTAGCCAAACGCGCTAGCTAGTTGCATTGGGAAGGTGATGAAATGAATGATCCCCGCCAGACAATAATGGTACCTTGAACGCCATGAAGTTTATTCAGACGCTATGGCTGGTTTTTGAAGTCACCAATGCTCCACTGACGTCATCGAGTTGGTTTCATACGTCCAGGGTCAAAAGTCGTGCAGACGTCTATCTGTCGCCATGTTCCTCGACATCAAAGGAGCATATGACAATGTTCTGCTTGAGGCTACTATACAGGCTCTGTAAATTCTTGGCCTTGGCGGTCAACTCTATCATGGGACACGCAGTTATTTACATATGAGGTCTGTCGTTGCGAATACCGAAGACGACCCAATAACTCCGTGCTTTACGCACCATGGAATACCGCAGGATGGCTTCTTGAGCCTAACCCTCTTCAACATAGTGCTCATTGGTCCCATAAAATGCATACAAAAAACGGTGAAATTGTCAATCTATGCTGATAACATCTGCGTCTGAGCATCCGGTGTGACGATTCCTCAAGTGCACACAAGGCGGCAAAAAATCTGCTACACTGATGTAGACCTACCTTCGGTAACAAGGCCTCACGATCACTCCTGAAAAATATGTATTGGTGGCAGATAGACGGAAGCCATTGACTTCGTACGCTATATCCATCGATAGACAAAGTATCTCTCATGTGAGGACGCACAGGTTTATAGGGGTAATCATCGACCATGATCTCTGTTCGAGTCCCCATGTGGCCTACCTAAAGAAGCGCCTGACAGCCATCTCTGATATCTTCAAGACTCTTGATGGAAAAGCCCGGGGTACTTCAGTAAACGTGATCACTCAACAGTACCGGGCGCTGTTACTTGGGCATCTGAGGCACAGCTTGACAGTGCTCCCCGATACCTGCAAAACTAAAATTGTTACACTCGAAAGCGCTCACGACCAGGCACAATTACCCAGCTGCAGCGAACATTCTGTTCCTCAGCCAAATATTCAACTGACACTACCAAGAATTCGAACGAAGGTACAACTCTGATCACCAGCTCTCACGAAACTTTTGCTGCTCTTGCTATGCAAGCAATACAAAGATCATACCAATCTATACACTGATGGTTCAGCCACCGTGGAAGGTTCTGCAGGATCGGCGATTTTTTTCTTGCCAAAATCACCAGCTTGAAGTTCCAAACATCGCATCAGACTACGTCGACAGCCGTGGAGCTTGCTGCTCTTCGTGGCGCACTACGCATAATTCGAGAAACTACTTTAAAAATGGAGTATGTTCAGCTACTCTAAGGCAGCTCTACATTTCTTGCTTTCCGCCTTACACCGCGAACCCTATGAACAACTAGTGCCATAAATTAAAGAGCTCCTTCCTCGCCTTGTCCAGCAAGCACACGACATCACTCATCAGGGGCTCCCAAGCCACTCTGTCGTAGCACGCAAAGAACAGGCCGATGAAGCAACCAGATCTTTTCATAAAGATGGTGTGCAGGAACTAATCCCGCTGTCAAGAACAGATGCAGCAGCGAAATTTCGAGTGCTTGCATAGGATACCTTACAATCATGGGAGAATACACCTAATTTCCAGCTCACACGTCTGCGTCGACTGGACCCCTGTCTGCAACTTCATCCTCCACCTGCACTCTCCCGACACATGACAACCGTGATCTTGTTGACTGTGGCTTGGCGTCGCACTCTCGAAGTCGTTTGCTCTCCGCACCAGATGGGAGAATAGTGCTGCATGTGACAAGTGAGGCGACTAAGAAACTAAGAAACACATTCGTTGTCATTAAAAAGTTATGCGGTTTTACGTGCCAAAACCACTTTCTTATTATGAGGCACGCCGTAGTGGCGGACTCCGAAAATTTGGACCCCCTGGGGTTCTTTAACGTGCGCCGAAATCCAAGTAGACCGGTGTTTTCGCATTTCGCCCCCATCGAAATGCGGCCGCCGTGGCCGGGATTTGATCCCGCGACCTAGTGCTCAGCAGCCCAACACCATAGCCAACTGAGCAACCACGGCGGGTGTTCTTTGTCATTGTCCTCGATACAGCGCACAAAGTCAGTCGCTCACAATTGCGCTGGCGCGTTTTGATAACCGGCCACTTTCGGAGAAGACGGTCCCGGAACGCCGACCCATAGAGTCGTCATATCATGAGACAATCAAGGCACATTTGAATTTCTTACGTTCCAGTGGCCTAGTGCAGCGACTAATTCTCTTGGACATTCACGACCTTCCATATATTTTTTTATTGTTTGCTTTTTTTCTCTATGCTGTTCTTTCCGTCTTTCATTTCCCCATACCCTTCCACCAGTGCAAGACAGCAACCGAAATCTTATCTGAGTAAGCTCCCTGTCTTTCTTATCTCGTTTGTCTCCCTCTCTCTCAACCAATTCGGTGGCATTGACTAATAACGGTCACACTTCCAGTGACCTAAGTTGTATATTCATGTACATATGCAGTTACCCACATCCAGTACTATTCAATGCTCTAGTCTTACTTGTCTACTCGACTGCAGATCTATTCTGGGTCATTGGCCAAGGATGAGCACATACCCTGTGGCACAAACTCAGTCGACCATGTTGTCTTTTGGGGGCACATATGCTACTCAATATTCTTATCCTGCATTGTTTATTTTAGTATATATCCACTTTGGACCATTGGCGGTGGATGGGCATGTAACCACTCAATACAAGTTGTAACACGGTAGCGGTTATTTAGCAATACACCACAGTAAGTTTAGTATCCTACTGTATGCTAATTGCAATAACAATGGAATGTCAATAACAGCCGTCTTAAGCTGTCTAATATTTGTGGACATCTTCGCACTGCCGTTACCTAACAACGTTTTAAAGCCAAGAACAAAACAAAACACACAGGATTTCCCACCTATGCGGCTGGAATCGTCAGTACACAAACAGTCCATTAAGAGCAGACTGCATGACAAATCACTTTTACGGAATTCCGGACGATGTACCCAGTACAGGAGAAACCCGTATGTTATTTTTTTCTTTGAAAGTTGGTGCTACAATTCGAATGGACGACAATTTTTTCCTTTCACATCCTATCTAGCTACGAAACAGCCGCAAAAATCTGGCAGGGGGCCACAGTTAGAATTCCAGAGAAACCAATCACGGCGGATAAATCACGGCCACAAAAATATGGCATGCAAGCAAGTGAAGCCAGCCTTTGAGCTATGATGCCGCGAATACTTCGCATGTGGCGTAGTGTATCTGTCATATGTAAGAGGCATGGGACGCAGAAAAGGAGAGAACGATGGGCACGTATCGGTCCGAACGCCACGAGCCCTCAAGGCGCGTGACCCGAGCTGTGATCGAAGGAGAAGCGACGCCGAGCTTGCATTATCGACATGGCCCTGGGCCAAGAAGGTTGTAGCGACAGCGTCGCGTAGACGACGGGGGCCATGGGGTTTCAGTCAAATCCGTGACGCTGGCCGTCCTGGGTGTGGCCGTCGACCTCGGCGACGTTCGAGCGAGGCTCGTTGGACCTGCTGCAGGCGGTAACGGCAGAACTGGGCACTCCAGGAAGGATCCCACTTCAGAGGCAGACCAGCACGTACGATAGTCCCCGTGGCGTCTCGTCGGCACTTCAACAAGTAGCGACGGAGCCAGTAGTTCGGCTTAACCGGTGAGGCCGGGGTGCCGTGTCACCGACGGAGTTCGGGACACCGGCATCAGGAACGGACGAGTTGACTGGCCAACACCAAGGCAGAAACGTTTAAGAGCCGGCGATAACACCGAATATGATGAAGATCCGGGACACATCGGACTCGAAAGATACCTGCGACGGCAAAAGTCTGTAAGAACGCTTATTTCTGATAGCGTCACTGCCATAGGTTAGGGTTGCCTGACTTTCACATAAAAAACGCATGCAACTATGGTAGACGAGGATAAAGACATGTCTAGGTTACAGAAGTGTTACCATTCCTTCATTGAGTTTTATTTTGAGTTAATTGAGTTTTGAGTTTTGTGTGTAATTAAAATCTCTTTGCTGCGCTGTTCTGCGTTTCCCCAACCCCATCTCTCGTAGCATCCGCACGCCCCGAGATCGGTTACACACTACAGTATCGTAGACAAAGCGCTCTTGATAATTCCGTTTCTTCAAAACTGCGGGAACATTAACGCGACAGCGTTAAGGATCCAGTGTCGCAGATAATCCGACGCCGTTGTCAGATGGGAAGACGACTTGGCACACGAAAGTGCCGCGTCGCAGAGCTTACATGTACTCGTCAACCCAACATATTCGGTACATTGACCCCGGCGCTTCTCTTCTATCCGGGTTGACGGAGCAGGGTGCTTCGGTTCGGGCCAATGTTCCTTCCCGGACAAGGAGAGGAGACAAAGGAGAGGAAAGACAGGGAGGTTAGCCAGTGTAGGTACCGGCTGGCTACCCTGTGCTGGGGAAAGGGGTAAAGGGAATAAAAGGAGAAAGAAGAAGAGGAAAAAAAATAAAATTGACACAGTAACGCGAAACTACGCGCTACAACGTTCAGAGGCGGTCGCACAATTCACATGTCCTTAAAAACTTCAACAAAGCCCTTAAGGCCTTGAGTGCCGAAGCCCGTCTGGACCAGTGTCCTAGAGCTTTTTCCTCAGTAAAGGGGCGATTGTCCAGTTTTGCGAGAGCGGTCACGAGCACTTTTCTTCGCACTGCGTAACGGGGACAGTCACAAAGGAGGTGTTCAATCGTCTCCTCGCAGCCGCAGGTGTCACAAGTAGGGCTGTCGGCCATTCCAATGCGGAATGAATAGGAGTTTGTGAATGCCACGCCGAGCCACAGGCGGCACAGAAGTGTTGCTTCCGCTCGTGGTAGGCGGAGTTGCAGACGTGGATCCAATTTGTGGAGACGTGCGTTCGTGAATGCACTGGTGTTCCACAGATTCTGTGTAAGCTCGCGGGCGAGGGAGCGAAGACTTGTGGCTGCATCTGTTCTTGACAGCGGTATGGGTGTAATCTGGGCACCATCATGAGCCGACCGGGCAGCGTCATCCGCACTGTCATTTCCTGAAATTCCACAGTGACCCGGTATCCACTGGTAGATGATGTTGTGTCCCTTGTTGATTGCGTGATGGTGGAGTAGTCGGATGTCTGCGACTAGTTGCTCATTTGGTTCATGGTTGAAAGGGGACATCAGACACTGAAGAGCTGCCTTTGAGTCACATAAGATGGACCATGAATGTGATGATTTGTGAACAATAAACTCCTGAGCAGCACGGATAGCTGCGAGTTCTGCAGCCGTCGATGATGTAATGTGAGATGTCTTGAACTTGAGTGTGACGCACTCTGCGGGAATCACCACTGCTCCAGCTGAACTATTAGAGGATACAGAACCGTCTGTGTAAACGTGGATGCGTCCTCTGTGCTGTTCATGTAGCACTGAAAGCACGGTTTGTTTGAGGGCGAAAGTTGACATCTCCGTTTTCCTTTTGATACCGGGAATAACAAGAAGAGCCTGGAGTGGATGGAGGCACCACAGCGGTTGAGATGGTCGTGCTGCAGGCGTGAAGTTCGACGGTAAAGTTCCATGGTTGGAGGCAATAATCTTGCTAAACGCTGAACGAGGTCGAGCGGCAGGAAGGGAGGCGAGATGATGCGATGGAAGTCGGGCGAAGTGCCTGATATGCATCCTTAAGGTGTCGACTTGAAGATACGTGTTGATGGGGTGGTCATGCGCGATGGCTACTGTTGCTGCCGTGGACGCACATCTGGGAAGACCAAGGCAAATTCGCAGAGCTTGAGCTTGTACAGATTGGAGGGCACGGAGGTTGGTCTTGCCGGTCCCACCCAGTACAGGTAAGCTATAGCGCAGGAGACCAAGGAACAGTGCGTTATAGAGTTGGAGCATCGCACTCACAGACGCACCCCATGACTTTCCCGCAAGAAATCTGAGCACGTGGGTTATCATGACTAATTTCCTTTTTAGGTAGGAGATATGAGTACTCCAGGAAAGGTCTCGATCGATTATCACTCCTAGAAAGCGGTGCGTCTTCTCGTAGGCAATTGGCTGTCCATTAATTCTGATAACCTACGGTTTCATTGCTTTACGCGTGAAAGCGACTATAGAGCACTTCTCGCAGGACAGCTCCAGACCTCGTGCTCGAAGATAACCTGATGTTAGTGTGGCCGCTTTTTGAAGTCTGGCGCGCACCTGAGGACGCGTCGCTCCTGATGACCAAATGCATATATCGTCTGCATAGATCGACACATGGACGGATTCCGGAAGGGTATGAACCAGGTCGATGAGCACCAGGTTAAACAGAGTGGGGCTCAAGACTCCGCCTTGTGGTACGCCTCGGTAGGTGTTGCGTTGTGATGACGCACCGTCCTCTGTTTGCACAAAGAATGACCTGTCCTTCAAGAAGCTGGATATCCACCGAAATACAAGGCCGCCGAGGCCGACATCACCCAAGGCGTCCAGGATGGCTTGATGGGTTACGTTGTCATATGCGCCTTTAACATCCAGGAACATCGCCGCTGACAGTCTCCTGAGGCTTTTTTCGTGCTGAACAGACGAGACAAGACCTATGACGTTGTGTATAGAAGAGCGTCCACGTCGAAAGCCTGCCATAGCGTCAGGATATAACTTGTAATGTTCTAGATACCACTCTAGACGCGTCAGCACCATCCTCTCCATCACCTTTCCCAGACAACTGGCCAGAGCAATGGGACGATAAGACGCCACGTCTAGGGGTGATTTACCTGGCTTGAGCAAAGGCACAAGGCGGCTAGACTTCCATGCAGCTGGAACTTCTCCTTCACACCATGAATTATTGTACACGTCTAGAAGTGCATGCCGGGCTGTGTGACCGAGGTTTCCAAGAGCTGTGTATGTCACCCCGTCAGGCCCAGGCGATGAGGAACGTCTGCACGCTGCCAACGCCGCCTGCAACTCCTCGATGGAAAACAAATTGTTCATACGAGAATCTCGCGAGATTGGAACATCACGGGGATCACGTGTAGCGAACGATGGCGGTAGACCAGCAACCTTGAAACAGAAGTCCTCCGCTACGTCGATCTCTCTGCGACCTTGATAGAGAGCCAGGCATTTGAAGGGGTGGCGTTGTTGCGGTGATGTTCGAAGACCACGCACTGTTCTCCAAATATGTGAGAGGGGTTTATGCGGATCAAGGGTATCACAGAAGGTTTTCCATCTTAGAGACTGCAGGGAGTTGATCCGACGCTGGATCTTCTTCTGTATGCGTCGCGCCTCCCTTAGGTCGTAGATGGACTTGGTGCGCCTGTACCTTCTTTCCGCGCGACGGCGGATTGCTCGAAGCCGCTCCAATTCTGCTTCGAATTCAGAAAATTTAGGAATAGGCCTAAAAGATCTTGTGGCTTCTTGAGCAGCGGCGTTAATTAGCTTCTCGATGTTGCCAGGTTGACAATCCTGGATCTCTTGGCTATTCTTCTCCATGAGCAACGTGTATTTAGGCCAGTCGATGTGATGAAGAACTGTAGTAGAGTGTGACTTGCGTATGCCGTCGATTTTAACATATGTTGGGACGTGGTCACTACCATGCGTTTCGTTGTCCGTGAACCATTTCACACTGGCACTGAGGCATCTTGAAACAAAAGTCAAGTCCAGGCAGCTGCTGTATGTCAATCCCCGCAGAAAGGTGGGACTGCCATCATTTAGGCAGCAGAGCTCATGATCCGACGCGAAGGATAGTACACGTCTTCCTCGACAGTCCATCTTTAAGCTTCCCCATAGCGGATGATGCGCATTGAAGTCGCCGGTAATAACCCATGGTCCAGGTGTCGCTGTTAAAATTGTACTTAGCCTTGCGCTGTCAAATCGACTCGAAGGTGAAATGTAGGCACCTATGAGCGTGAGTGCGACGTTCTTGCATTTTATAGTCAAACACACATACTGATTGTCGTCATCAGGTGCCACTGGGTGTAAAACATATGTGAAATCACATCTGATATAAACGATGACTTTGCTGCGGTCGGTACAGGTGGCAGACATGAAAGCTTCATATCCTGATAGGCGGATGGTGCTCTCAACGTTTGGTTCACAAAGGACGATTATTGGAAATTTGTTCTTAAAAACAAACGGACGAAAGTCCGAAATCCGCGATTTAATGCCTCTGACATTCCATTGGAAGATAGACGCTTCCTTGACTTCTCTAAGGAACGAATGTAGAGGAGCAGCCATGGTGCTTCTCAAGACCGGACAGTACCGGATACAGGGCATCCAGTATTTGAAGTGCGCCTCGAGCCGCCGGAGTGTGTATGGCGGTCAGTAGTGCTCGTAGCGTGTTCATAAGGGCCCTTATCATGGTGACAACTTGTTTGTCGTTGTCTTGGTTGCTGCCAGAAGGTGAAGCATGATTCGGCGAGCGTGCTACATCTTGTCGCTCCGCTGGTGGATCTAGCCGTGGCAATGGCGGCCACTCCTCGCTTGAGGCAATGATATTGGAGACTTTCTGCTGAGGAATCTCATTGCTGCTATTGCTAGTTGTATGCGTAAGTTTCTGGACTGTCAGTGGACGCGGTGCATCCTTAGCAATAGCAGTGGGTTTCCTAGATCTCCGACGACGTGAGCGTCGACGTCGCACCTTAGCGGCAGCCTCCCTGTGCGAGGAACCATCCCTGACCATTTGCCTCAAGACTTTCGCCTCATTTTTCACATGTGGGCAATTCTTCGAAGTTGCATCGTGAGAGCCCTGACAATAGGCGCACTTTTGGTTTTCTGCACGACAGGCGTCGGAGCTGTGCGACCCAGAGCACCGTGAGCACACGGCAGCGTTTGTGCGAACCGCACTAACGTGCCCTATCCTTTGACATTTCCTGCACTGAAGCGGCGTTGGCACAAAAGGCCGTACAACGTGTCGGAAGTGACCGACCTTGACGTGGGACGGTAGGCTGTCTCCATTGAAAGTTAACTTGACACACTTCGAGTTTCCCAGGCGACGGGCTTGCAATATGGCAATTCCCTCTGTCGCCGGCTTGATGAGTATATGCAGGTCACCATCGCTTATGGAATTATCTACGTCATACACAACGCCGGCCGTAGAGTCGTGATGGTCTTGTTTATAGCAGCGTACGTTGATGCTATCCAGCACCTTAACGTTGCTCAGAATGTCTAGCGCGCTGCGGTTTGTGACATCTATAGCGAGGATGTTCTTACGGGCGTTGATCCTTATATCTTTGATCTGACCCGGAACAAGTGCCTCGAGCGATACAGATGTGGCTTGACGGTTGATCCGGTTTAGATTGTCGCTAGCAGCCACAGGCATATATAAAATGGTGAGGTCTGATGGCTTTCGCGTCGGGATCACAGTTGCCTTACTTGAGTAAGGAGACGTCCTGACGAGTCTTCTCTTTGCTTTGTGCTTCGCTACGGGCACGAAGTCGCTGTCATCCGAGGTTTCATCACTGGTTCCTGAGTAGATCACAGTGTCCTCGCTGTAGGTGTCACTCGGGCGACTGGACCGCTTTCTCGGTGCGGTCGCTGTTGACGTACAAGGACCAGGAACCTCTCCAGGCGACTCCACGTCCATCGCCGTAGTTAAGGGAGTGGCGTCTCCCACAAAGTAGCTTCAAATTCTCAGAGACAAAAAGGCAGCGTTCCACACAGGACACTTCGTCGTCGTCTCCCCTTCCCGGACAAGGCGGCTGCTGTGGTGCAGCACAACTGAGTTACTGCACAACACACAAACACCCATGTCGGTCTTTCAGGACACGAGCCTGGCAGGCCCTCGAACTGTCTTAACACAAAAGAGGTCAAGGCATACAACCACGGAACCCAACAAAGCCATCCGTAGAGCAGCGCGACCACACCAGGATGCGCCACGACCGGTTCCGGCTCTGGGTTCCACTGATCCAAACAAAACCCCGTGGATCGACTGGCACACACGGCCAAGTCGAGGGACTTTGGTAGCATGCATTATAACTTAATGGGGAGCTTTCCACCTGACTCATCAAAAATCACGGCAGAACGAGCCCACACTTCGAGAAACTTCTTTTCGCACGAATGAGATGGAACCTGGCCACAAGCACCGACCCTGAGGAACCCATACCAGTCAACCCAAGCTACTCTGACATTGTGAATTACTATAAAGGGGTCCGAATCAAATGCCCTCCACCCCACAATAGCCTAAATCATCATGAATCAACCTCTTGAAGGAGGCTGCAAACAGGAACATACCCAAATCTAAACGCACTAAGCAAGGTGTTTCCCCCCCAATATAGATATATTTGCCCCTGGGGGGGCGCCAAGCCCACCTTATACCACATTACATGAGTATGCGTTCACAATCAACAATTCCTTCAAATAAAAGAACCAAGTGTGGAGCAGTGGGAGAGGGTGCGCTCCAGCAGTGACCCGAACGTCCAGCATGGACTAGTAAGGCACGCTCACCGAGTAGCCACCCTCAGTGGTGCCCTGGATTAGGGGCGTCGACCCTGCGCAGATGGGGAAGAAGACCGTGAAGACGGCCGACCACATCTGCCACCGCTAATTTCTAACCAATCAGAGCAAATAAAGTTTTTCCTCCTCCTCCTCCTCCTTCTGTGCTTTAGCAAGCACTTCGTGAAGGCCTGGCGCCCGTCCTCCGAAAACCGCCTCGCATCATGTCAACTAAACTTGATATGTGCACTCGACAAGAAGAAGCACGAACTGGTTGATTGTCTCATTAGGCAAAGGGTGCAAAAATCGAAGAGTCCGATATGGAACACCTGGGTGAATAAAAAGGCTAGCAGTCCTTTGGAGACGAGCTGCAGGAAGCAAACACTGCGTAAAGATATGAACCGAATCCTCAGGACCGCCACAAAAAGGGCACACTTCACGAGCCGAGATGGCTGTGAAGGACCTATAACTCATCGGAAGACACACGCGCGCCAGGCGGCACATGAATGTAGCTCGTCTGGCGTCGAGGAAACTGGCCGCAATGAGCTTCCAGCTTGGCCTGTGCATGGACAGATCGTACCTTTGGCAATGCGGGGGGGGGGGGGGGGGGGGGGTGACCTGGGGTGAAGATATTGACTCAATCTTGGATTACAGTTGAAACCACATCGATGCCGTGGTGAACCTCGCAGAGGCATACCATAGAATTGGCAGCCACCACATAAGTGGTGGACAGGGAACCTGAGCGAGGCACACAGTGGGAAAATGTGCTTTGCGAAAACAAGCGGAGTCGGGTACTAAGAAGAAAGGAAGTAAAGCTTCGGGTCAGGAGCATATCCGAGATAAGAGCGACTTGGGCCCACCTGACGTGTAGTGCAGTAACCACGATGCCCAGGTCTCGGCATTCACGAGTCCTCCCTTATAATTGGGCAACTTAAGAAAACTGCCGAGCTACACAACCAGGTGACCCTTTCCAGGGGAAACGGAAGAGGGCCCTCTGCAAGATAAGCGTGGTTCGGGTTGGAACAGGAGACACACACGCCACGTACGTAAGGAAGAAAAACAGAAGTGAGCGAAGAACTGTCGCTCGAGCCATCAATGGACATGACAACGCGCTGAATTCCTGAATCCTGGATTCAAGCTTCTCATTAGCCTGCTGGCAGTTTTCATGATACTGACCGTCTGGAGAGAATGCGAAACCTAGAATGCGCAACCGCATTTTCACGGGAAGACCATGAACGGGCTGCAGGTTGGACGGAGTGGTGTCCAAGTAAATGGCTGGACTTTCCGACCTATACAAATTCGCACCACTCACCCCGCAGTAACTTTCCATGAGATCCAAGAGGGTGCAAGCTGATGTCTCGTTCGGGACGATAATATACAAGTCATCCGCACAGGCCAAGAGTGCAACCAGAGGGGAACCTGGTGGCAGTAGGAACCTGCCAATTCTACAGTCACAAGATAACCTCTGCAGAAGCGGCTGAAAAGTGAGCACGTAGAGAGCAGACGAGAGAGGATCCCCCTGCCGTACACGACGTCCCACCGTGATTGCCCCTGAGACGCGATCCTGTATGAGAACAGCGGAAGTAGACCTAGAGTACAAAGCTTCGTCCATCTGCCGAAAACCATCCTAAGACCAGCCTCTGTACAGAACAGGTACCTATAGCTAATGATAACGGCGCCGCGTTGGCGTCCCGCCTCGGGCGTCGAACATCGCTACGGCGAAAAGATTTTCGAATGACACATACACCCAGGCCGTCCCTGTGACGCAAGCAATTCACTGAAATAGTCGAATTTCTTGAGCTAAAATACGTGGAAAGTCGTAAACTATTACTTACGCACAACCTACAGACATGAACTCCCTCGGATTGTAATTTCACTATACGAGAAAATATAATTCTGTTAGGCGAAAACTGAAACAAACACATTTTCTAGCATTTCTACCATTCGCAAGCAAGCTGCGGCGTCCGCCATTAGCGCGCGGCAGCATCCGGTTGTCCTGGGGACCAAGGAGCGGCGCGCCGCCCGGTTCCTTGCAATACCTCCAGCTGGCGCTCGCCTCCGACGCATCGCGGCCCACGCAAGAGGCCGCGTCTCTACGAGAAAGCCCGCCTCTATGCACAGCGTTCGCGGCCAGCGTTTACCGGTAAACACTACGACTAGTCGCCGCGAAGCGCGAGAAGCAGTCAGGGATCTCTGAACGCTATCGCGTTCCATTCGTAAAGGTGAAGCATAAGCGTCCTCCAATTTTTTGTTAGTTCATGCGACTGTAGGGGTTCAGTCGACGACAAACGTCAGAGAGGGACTGACGTGTGTGTGACATTACAAGCTTAGGCTGTGCAGGGTGGTGCGAGTCATGCCTCAGCACACTCCCGCTATCGTAGGCTTTGCGGAAAACGGCTGCGTTAACCGGACGCCTCTCGCCCCAACGTACCAGCACATTTGGAAAGGTTAACGGCCACTGCTGTCTGTCTCGCGCGTAAATGTAACAGTTGAGTAAAGGTCATTAGGCGTCGGGTGCATAGCATGCGAATTTGTCTTCTGCACTTTGACAAAAGTGCCGTCTGTGTAGCGGCACTTTTTTTTTTTCATTGGACAAGAGTAAAGACGTCATCTGTGAGCTTTCTGCGTATTCCATTCAAGGGAAGCTGAAAGGTTTTCCAGAAAAAATGAGTGAAGAGCAGTACGCCATGGTTTTCAACCCTCTGAATTCGAAAATCGAACCGAAATTGAGTGAAAGAAAGCGCAAACATGTAATTTCACTGTAATTTCATGAAATATTTTATGTTCCTTCAGTAAAATACATCAACTTAATTTGATAAAGCATGCGTCACGCTAGTTTCGGCGCGTATATTGCTGCCCTCATTCCGGGAAGTCGTCGCTCAAAGC
Organism: Dermacentor andersoni; assembly: GCF_023375885.2. Lineage (NCBI taxonomy): Eukaryota > Metazoa > Arthropoda > Arachnida > Ixodida > Ixodidae > Dermacentor > Dermacentor andersoni. Next base: position 102,158,948 of record NC_092820.1, read on the forward strand.
CGTCGCTCGCGTGGAGTTCGGCTTGCAGACGACGAGTGAACGCGACAGCCATCGCCTCGCTTGTAGCGCTGTCGCTGCCGCGTGCAAGATCACTTGTAAGGGGTTTATACTTGTACGTACGTACGTTATACTACACGTACGTACATACTTGTACATACTACATGTACGAGCCGATTGCGAAGAGCCGGCCTCTCCATGAAGCAAAAAAATGCTGGTGCAAGCACTGCTTTCCACGCGAACGAAAGCGAAGTGTTAGCATCTCCTTGTGTTGGAAATGTTCTTTGGCGAGTATGTTTTTTGCTAAGCTGCATTCAGCGTTCCAGTGAGTACGTTTCCGGGCAAGCAACTGTAGTGTTATGGTCCTGCATGCCTCCTCGTAGAACGTAAGCGGTGATGCGATCTTCAGCATTCGTGCGCTGCCCCAAAGCTGTCGGCAATCTACACAGACGGTTTAAACACGGGAAAAGTTTACCGGCTGTTGTAGCACGTGTAGTATAGAACCTTCATCAGCGCGCCATCCGCACGCTACTCGTAACCGGCGAATTCCGTCGGCTACGTGAGATGGTCGGTTTCTTATGTGTGCGAGAGAAGGGGGAGTGCAGCATCTTGGCGTGAGCAGGCTTTCCAACACATGCAAACTTTACGCTTGCACTGCGTTATGGTAGCTGCATGCAGGCTGTTTCACAACACACGTGCGAATAGAAAATTCGCGGCGCTTAGCGGTGAAACCTGCGTCAAGGGCGGGCGATAAACATGCACCTTCCGTTCAGCGTGCTAACTATTTTTTTAGGAGAACCCAAAGCACGCATTATTGATAAACTCCGGTAGTAATCGTCACGGAAGTGGTTAGAGCACAACACTTGTTCTTGAGCGCTTGAAGTTGTTTCGCTTCACAGCAGCCTCCCACTTAGCTGAAAGCTTCTTGTCTTGCAGGAACTAATGGAACATCGGAACATCGTCGCGGCCGCTGGTGTTCGTGCAAGCGTAGGCTGCACAGAACGCCGGCATGATCGGCCTACAAGTTCAATTGATGCTGCGCACGTCAACTACCACTCCTATATACACACAAATAAAGGAATGTAGGGTCGAGGAAAGCAGATTAGGACGACACGCACGCAGAAATAAGCCCGGTCAGGCACGGTCGCGGAGGCTGCGAAGGAGCGGAACACCAATGTTGACGTCACTACGCCGCGGTTTCCGGTCTCCGCTCGCATCGTCAGCAGCAGCGCGTGGAGCTCGACGGGGGGCGGAGCTACAGCGCAAGTTTAACCGACGATCGCGTCGCTCCTAAGTGAAAAATCCCCCCCAAAATTTTACCTTCATGGTTTATAAGGTTCCCGCATCCGTATATGAGCGTCTTGTTGAATTCGACAGACTCTTCAGCTTCCCTTTAACAAGTCAGCCAAGGTCAAGTCTAGAAGCGTACGGTGAGGGGCTAGTTGGTATGACATTATGTCTTGTCCTTTTTAGCGCAGTTTTTCTTTGTTGTCATAATGTCATACCAACTAACCCCTCGCCGTACGCTTTCTGCGCCTGTGTCGTGTGGTTCTTTCTCTGTCTTGTCCTTTTTAGCGCAGTTTTTCTTTGTTCTCATACAGCCAAGGTTATCGATACGAGATTCCACATCGGGCGACCTTCTATCTGTTCGTTAGTTCTTTATATCAGCATGAAAAATGACGTCAACACAAAAAGGAAAGAACACAGGACTGGTAAATGGCTCCGGCAAACATAAAGAAGGCTAGCTTCAAACAGAGCTAAGAAATATCAGGATGAGTTCAACAAGCAGACAAGTGCGTGTTTATAATGTGCAGTCATCCTTCAGGCGTTTCTCATAACATGTGTACCTAAGGGGATCGCACGTTCTTGAAGAAGGACATGACATCAAACGCACCATAACCTCGTCATAGCGAAGCTGATCTTACCGCACACCACGCTAACACATTCCTCCGAATTCATACCCTCAAGGTATTCCATACGAAAAGCGCTTTCAGAATTTTTATCAGAAACCTTGACAAGCCGTTTGTGGGTGACTCAATTGAAGACAGAATAGGCCGCGCGGGGCAACCGCTTTTGTGACCTTTTAGAAGCTTTTATGCTCTTCGCGTAGCTCCGTCAAGCGAGAAAGGGCGGCGGTTTAGTTTCTAATAAAGCCTTCTTTTCACTTTTAGTCTGTTAAAATTGTTACCAACCAATGGCGGTTGATCAAAAATTGGTGCAGGCGAAAAAGGAAACAAAAGTTGCTTCATCGATCAATAGGATATATGTTGCTTTACTGGACCACTTGTGTACTGACGATGTCAACCGCACATGTGGCAAAACGTCTGTGTCTATTTTTTTTTTTCATAACATTGTTTGGTGAAGTCAGTGCAAAGATGTTAACAAACGTGAATTCCCCTGGCTTTTGAAAATATTTATTGTCGTCATTGGAAGCGGATGGATCACGCCTTGCAGACATTTATATAAATGCAGTCGTTGCTAAGACTGCCCATCACCATGACAGTGTGTTCTTTAAGCGATATTATTGAAGACGCATGGCTGACATGAGAAGAAACCAATAATCACAGTTCCATCCGCGCTCTGAAAATTCTTGTGAGTGTGAAAACATTATGCGAAACCATTGAGAAAAATTGGAGGACGCTTAAGCTTCGCCTTCAAGAGTGGAACGCGACAGCGTTCCCGTCGACCCGCCAAGGGGTGTAAGACAAGGGGCTACGGAGCAGCGATCACTTACGAGGCGCCCCGCATCGGACGCGGTGAGCGTCGAGCAACGGAGCGTTCGGCGCGGCAACGAAACGTGCGCCTGAGCAAGCGGAACGAACCAAAGAACTCGGTGTCTCGGAGCCCCGGGGAAACGATGCACGCCAGCCAAACGTCGTGATCGGCCGGGCAGAGAGATAGACAGATAGTGATCTAAAGAATGGAAGGACGCTTTATTCTGCAAGCCGTGAGGGAGCAAGGAGAAACGTCGTCAGGGGAGAGGAGTCCGGGACGCGACGCGCCTCGCACCTGTCCTCGCACAACCCCAATGCGCGCGTGGCGCGCCACCTGTCGGGGCAGCGCCGTACATTGAGAGAAGGGGGTCTTCTGTGTTTGCCGCAAGATGGCTCTGCGTGTGCGGAAAGCGCTGAAGAAATGTAGCGGAAACGCACTTCGCTACTCGTGTAACTGCGACTTCTGTAAGTTACATGTTCATAATTACCGATATACACCGCAGTATAACTTTCTACGGCCCGTTTCTAAGGCAACACCGCATTCACTAGAGGCGCTTTTGCACCGCTTTGAAGCATCGAACTCGCGCTATGTAACAAGCCGGAGACCATTGAGCACGCTTTCATTCAGTGCTGGGATGCAATTTTTTATTGGGACGTCTTGCAAAGAACTCTTAAAAAGAAACTGCCGACAACAGCACAGGGTATACGTTTCTTGCCGGTAGACAGCCATCAGGGCTTTCCGTACGACATGATAATGCTCATGGGCCTCCGTAGTCTTTGGAAGACACGGATGGCGGTAACGCACGCCGATGTGAATGCGCGCTCAGCACGAGAAAATTTTGTTGAAAGCATTATTTTCATACGTGAGATATATCGTGCACAGGCAGATCTGCCTGACTGGTTGGGTATTCTTGATGAATTAGTGAATTTCAAGAAATTTTAGCTTGTCACGTTGGTTCAAGTAGGCCACCGTGTTTTTATTTATGTATGTCATTTTGTGAGTAAAGAAAAAAAAACTCGTGGCTGAGTGGTACCGTCTCCGTCTCACACTCCGGAGACCCTGGTTCGATTCCCACGCAGCCCATCTTGCAAGTTGTTTTTTATTCATGAAGTGCCTGCCGGGATTTATCGCTCACGGCCGACACCGACGACACCGGCTTTTCTGCGACACGAGCTCCTTAACGCTATCGCGTTAAAACGTTGCAGCGTTATAGCGGGAGAAATAAATACCATACAACAGAAACGATGCAAATTTACCCGCCGTAGTACTTATTGACGCCGATAAATTTCATGCGTACATTTCGAAAAGTATTTTCAATGATATTACAGTAAGAAGCGCCGCTACACTCCAAGATTATTTTTATGGCATTTGATGTTCATCAATTAAAAATAAATAGCGGGTACTGCGTGCTAAAACTTCGATCTGATAATCAGTCGCGCCGTAGGGGAGGACTCAGGAATAATTCTGACCACCTGAATTCTTTAACGGACACGAAAATCTGAGTACCACGGGTGTTTTCGCATTTCGCCCCCATCGAAACTTGTCCGCCGTGGAAAGGATTCGATCCCGCGATCTCGCGCTGAGCCGCTCAACGCCATAGCCACTAAGCAACCACGGCGGGCTCAGCAATACAAAGCCTCGAAGTGCAAAAGAACCGCTACTTGCTAAAAATATGGTTTTCCAATGGCGAATAAATTAAGCCGAAGAGAAAGGACCGTGAAAACAAAAAGAGTGCGCGGCTGTTATTTAGCAAAATGCCGATCGCGTACCCGCATGCGCATCGATGACCCTACGCAAAGCCTGTGTCGCTGAAATGATCGTTATGTGGTGAGAAAATTCGGCGTCGCGGGTTTTTAACGCATCGTAACAATTTGACGAAGGACAGGCAGGACGGGCAATCAAGAAACATAATTGTGTAGTCACTAGCCGCCTTTAAAGATCTTAAAAATCAGATTTGAGACTACGCGTAAGAACTTCGCACTGAAACGTCGGCGAGAAGAACGATTTTGTGCATACGCTCTAAAATTCATGCTGTTTGTTGCCCTTGTAACCTACATATTGAGAGGAGCTCCTGACTTGCCATTGTTGACCAACAAAAAAAATATGGAGCGGCTGATTCATTAACTGAATGCAAACCGTAAGTAGCAGAATCGGATGACCCGTGCCGGCGAAGTTTCGGTTAGAATTCTTCACGTAGCACAATCTGCAGCCTTTCGTAAAGGTGCATAAGAGTGCAGAAGTACGAATGATGCCCGCAGCGGCATTCAGTTCTGCAAAGTTCTTTAAAATTTGACTAAATCCTTGCAAAGTAGTCAGCCGTGTTCCACCAATTCTGCCTCCAACTCTCCTCCACGAAGCGCATTGTTCTAATAACTTTCAATGTATCCTTCAAAACAAAGTGCCTAGTTCATGAATCTAGATCACTGCAACCACAGGCGTTTGTATTGCACAACTCTCAATGTAGCTTGCGTTTTGGCACTTATCATTTCACCGCCGTGGTGGCTTAGTGGCTGTAGCGTTGCGCTGCTAAGTCCGAGGTCGCGGCATCAAATTCTGGAAACAGCGGTCGCATTAAAATGTGGGCGCAATGCAAAAAGCCCGTGTACCTTGCATAGGGTGCAAGTGTGAATGAACCTTAGGTGGTCTAAATTATTCCGGAGTCCCCCAATACGGTATGTGTCAAAATCACATCCTGGTTACGACGCGTAAAACGCCAGATGCACTGTTTTCGCATTTTCACAGCGTATGCAGTTATGGGCTCATTCCAACGGTTGGCCATGTTGTCCGCCGCCGCCGCCGGCAGTGCCCATCGCAGTTATGGCCAGGAAAGCTAACAAAAAAAAAAGATACCCAGCTGCCGCCGCGATCGAACCCAGGTTGCTAGCTCGGGAGGCAGGTACACGTACCACTGCGTTACCCCAGCGATTGCTAGCTGCTGCTAGCTATGGCCAGTATATTTAGTCATGTCACCAGCGAGATGCAGTTATTTACAGATAAGAAAAATACTTGATTCGCCGTAACCTAGTGCCAACTTTATGAGTTGAAGCAGCCGTGGTCTGTATTCATTTGCCTGAAGTTGTGCGTCCCTCTAAGGCCGTTGATTTCATAACTGCCATTCATCAACTTTTCTTGCATTGGTACAGGCGAACTCACAGTTAAAATCTACGGTTAATCTAGGAGGCTCTTACACAAATGTATGTGAATCCAAGGCATAAAATCAGTTCCACTCAGCACTTGTAGCGGTTGTCTTCCTGGTTCGTACAAATCTGGTGTCACAAGCATATGATTCGCATTTTCCTGACTCTCGTTGACGTTGCCCTTTCTGCTAGCACTTGTGCGTGGATGCTTGCGTGCGCGCATGCGCATATTGATTCCGCACGCATTCAGGTCATTCCTTTGTTGTGTTTTGATTACAGGCCTTCTCTGAGGTGCCAGTGAGGCGTCGCTTTAACTGTGCTACTTCCATGGTACCTAAACGCACTTGTTCATAGCGAGCTCAATATGGCGTCCAGGCTGTTCAAATCATAATCGAAAAAAATGCCGTCTTTTTCTCTGGACACAAGCCCATGTTGTGAAAAGAAAGCCTAAAGGTCGCACCTTATTGTGCATTTAGATCGCTGTAAAGATTTGCTGTTCATAATTCAAACGCACAAACTGAACTTCACAGGTGCCACGGGAAGGTTCCAATGCACAGTTTGAACAGTAGTCTTCAATACCGTCATACACGCACCGGCAGCGAAGAAAATGACTATTTTTGCCAAATGCCTGGTCCGCGCACTTCTGGTCACGTGTGCATGCCCATCTTGTTTTACCACTTCCTCTGCACAGATCCGCCTGTTTATTCGCCAGACGCAGACATGACAATATAATTTTGTTGCCGACAAATCGCTTCTGTGGAAGCCAGAGAGGTGCAGGAAGGTTCAGGAGAGCGAAAATTGTAATCCACCCGACTGCAACACAGTGCTGCAACGAAAAATCCTGAGAAATTAAGATTGCCAGGCAAAAATCAATACGTCCTTTTCCAGGGATGAAACCAGGCACCAACGCCTTCCGGGCGATCGCTCTACCATGTTCCCTATGGGCAATGCATGTATAAGAAGACTTGTAGCATTTCTTGTACGCACACCAACGCTTTGCATATCTCTGAATAGCCTCGATGCCTGTGCTGCCTCCATAAACATCAACACGTACTGAGTGTAATTGCAAATGGTCTTAATGTTTTTAAGTACGGTTTGGCGGGGGGTGGTTTCGAGGAAGGGGAATAATGTTAGTGGCGAACGTGCTGTCAGCATTCGTATGCCACGCACATGTAGCTATCCTACTCAAATATCTTCCGGTTATAAAATGCTAAACAACAGTACGAAAAAGCATTGAAACCAAACATATAGTCTTCATTGCATCCTTGCAAAAAGCGAATTATTGACAAGCAAGCCACCCCTTTAAAGCTGGCGCTGATCTGGGGCATTTATTTCTCTCACGTGGGAGAGTACTCGACTGAAAGAAATGTATTTAAATGGCAGACATCTGTGTAAAAACACAAGTTAATATGACGTATTCTTGTTCGAGTCAACCTAGTTTCTGTCGGGGTCATTTTCCTGGTCCGAAACCGAACGTAGTGCCGTATACGCCACTGTGGTCACTGGATATGTGCCACTTAGTGTAAGCAAATGGTGCCACTGAGTATCTGCCAATCAGTATGCTTCACTTCGTATGTGCCACTTTCCAATGAGGTACACGTGCGTGCGTGCGTGTGTGCGTGTGCGTGTGCGTGCGCGCGTGCGTGCGTGTATGTGTGTGTGTGTGTGTGTGTGTGTGCGTGCGTGCGTGCGTGCGTGCGTTCGTGCGTGCGTGCGTGCGTGTGTGTGTGTGTGTGTGTGTGTGGGTGTGAAAACTTTTATTGTAATGAGGCTCGACTTCTTAAGCCAAGGCGGGCCGCTCCCACGTTGGCACTGTCAATCCAAGCCTTTCAGCGACATGATGGGCCCTCTGGACTGGCCTTAGTTGGTCCTGAAACAATGGGCTTTGAATCCTTTTCTCCCACTGTGTCCATTCTTCAACGAGGTTGGGGAGAGTCGCGGGACACCCCACCAGCATATGTCTGATTCCAATGATGCCATTACAATCGTTGCAGTCCATCTTAATCTCCCTCTCTGGATATATTTCATTAATGGTGTACGGTGTGGGATATGTACCCGTTTGCAATAAGCGCAGTGAGACTGCTTGAGCCCTGTTCAGTTTTGAATGTGGCAATGGGAATTGTCTGCGTTCTAAATAGTAATGTTTCGTAACGTCATTGTATGTTATTAAATGATCTCTAGATTCTCTGGCTTGATGGTGAACGGCTCATACTCATGTTGGGAACATACTCATGTTGGCTCTTTTGTGCCAACATGAGTATGTTCCATTGGGTGTGTCTATATCGGCTGCTGGGCATCTGCCAATGGGTAGATGCCGCACTTTATTGAAGCTCCTTGATGGCAATCATAGTCAGCGGGCATAGTAACAACAACAAACAACACTTAGTGAAATCTACGTAATAGGCGTAAATGCCAAGCGCAGTTCAGTTTGCTTGGATTGTTGTTGTTACACGCGAGGTAGCTCTCCAGTAACACGTGTTTTGTTTCCTATTACGCAACTATAAGACAAATATCTGCAGAACATAACAATGCCAATCGGCTTCCCATAGATCTCGTCAAACGCATTTTTATACGGTAATTACTTCTCGTAGCACAAGCGCCAAGCACGTACGCACATACGCACACAGGCGCGTATAAATATCGAAAAATGTACAAAAGAAGCGATTCTGCAGCTCAGCAAGCAGCCTTTTTCGCAGAGCCACGCCGCACTGCAGCCGGCGCCACTTTCTTATGGTGGTGGTATAAATGTCATAACGGAAATAAATGTCTAGCAAATTGTGATGGAGGCTCTTTTACGTTTTGTTGCGAGCCGCCGGAGCAGAAACTCAGAACCCGCTGTGGTTGCTCAGTTGCTATGGTGTTGGGCTGCTGATCACGAGGTCGCGGGATTGAATCCCGGCCATGGCGGCCGCTTTTCGATGGGGGCGAAATTCGAAAACACCCGTGTACTTAGATTTACGTGCACGTTAAAGAACCACAGGTGGTCGAAATTTCCGGAGTCCCCCACTGCGGCGTGCTTCATAATCAGAAAGTGGTAAACCCCATAATTAAAAAATTAAAATAAAAAGAAACTCAGAGTGCACAATCAAGGACTGGAACGTATCTTAACAATGGCACACACAATACATTTATTACACACGCGAAACAAAAGCACAATAGCAAAACTTAAACAGCTTATCGCACAACACATCTCAAACTGACATTACAGAAGGATGAAAACCAAGAAAGAGGCGAGGCAACCTAATTCAGAACACGCAGTTCAGTCAAAAGAAGAACAGTTCACCGGTGCATGACCGGTGGGGCTAGGCGGTGAGGCTAACGGCGGCGAGCTCACCAAGACAGTAGACGTGTTCGGCGACGAATCGAAGATGGCCGGAGCGGCTTAAATTGTTCAGTCCGCTGATGCAGACGTCGCCGCAGGATCCGTGAGGAGGAAGCGGCAGGTTGCCAGAACGTTCTGGCGAGGCAGCCGTTCGTAAGCTCTGCCCGTAGATCGACAGCTCACGTTCTGCCAACCGCTCAAAGTGTCCACACGTCTCGGCATTGAATTTCCTGGCCTGACCAAGTCAGAGAGTGCACGAACAATTTGACAGGTTGCCCCGGTAAGTTTAATCCCTGATAGATCGGGTCCTGAATCCGACGGACTGTCTTCAGCTGTCGGTTTATTGGCCGACCTTCAACGCTGGGTTCTACAAGGCGTGTCGTATTTTTCTTCGCCTTAGCCCTCGTGTGTCCCCCACGCTCATTGTTGTCATGTTTTCATTCTTCACTGCGCCACTCATTGTATTCGCCGCGCACTTTACTCGTCAGGAAACTAATTTTTTCGCAAGGGTATTATTTTTTTCAGGTGTAAAACTGCTGCTCAGTGCTCGACATGTCTACCTCCGAAATCAAGTGTTCCGCGACAACTCCAGCGTATACATCAAATACATATTCAACACAAAGAGCGCTGCCTGTTCTTCACATAGCACTTTCAAGTTCCAAAGGGAGTTCGTGATTCCAAACAATGAGTTTTTGCCCTTCAATGCCAATGATCTCGAAATGCGAACCAGTTATTCACCAACTATCTCACGTTTTCCCAGCCTAAACCCGACGAATGGCACGCTCCAGCTGCATATCTAAGGACCACATCACAAGAACATAGAGACGCCAATTCGTTGGTCATTACATCAAGAAGCGGTTGCTCGGGTGGAACAAATAACGAGAAAAACAGGGTGGTGACTAAAATAGCTAAAGAACAAAATAAACGTACAAGTGAAACGTTAGTTGCATGATATTCGCAGAGTAATGAAATGCGCACCAGAAAGATTCTGCAATCATGTACGGCCACTAGGAGCACCAAAGAAACATTTGCAAACACTTTTATAAGGATTAAGACCGTAACTGGAGGGAGACGACTCGCGGCATTGCCTGAAGACGGCATTAGTGATAATTCCGGCATGACATAATGCGTTGTCAAGACTAAACATGATGCAGGAACAGACAAGCCGGATAGCAGAAAATTTACCATTGAAAACAGTTACCACAGCAATGGGAAGAAAATGTCCATGATAACATGGCAGCAGGACAAAATGAAGTAGTGTTACGCATAATCAAGCAGCTAAACTCGAAGAACAATACGCAGTCGACTAGGGCCGTAGTGCCAGCGTATAATATAAGAAGGATTCCGATTCGGTGGCGTAAAAGCGGAATGAACTTTGTAAGGGCAATGGTAATACGGACAGGCCAGTTACGGTGAGTAGGTCATATATAGATTGACAGTGCAAGCTATAAATTTAGAGCGGTCGAAATGGATGAAGAAATATTACACATTCTGGAACTACCGAAATGGTTCATACGAGGGACCGCTTAGGCAATAATATTTACGCTCTAAATCAGGCCAGAGAGATTTCGGTATCTGAGGATAGACCTTTATGGGTAGCATTTCTAGATGTTAAAGAAACTTCAGCCAACGCATACAGTGAAATTCTGTGGGACATTCTCAAACACGGGGGCATATATAATGATCTCGTAAAGCTGCTGAGGGAAATATTGTTACGTGCAAGTAACAGATAGAAATAACCGTGAACAAATCGTATGGAAATCTCAGAAATTCTAAAAAGTCGTGCATGTTTCCTGATGAATTCATGTTCGCGCTTTTTTTTTATGAGCATAGGAAGGCAACTCAAGAAGATACAAGCATGAATTTATCTTGCACCGGTAAGGGACAAATTGTACAACAGACGGTCTCTTGGCTGATCTATACGGACGACATAGTTCTTCTAGCGGACATTGCACGAAATTAACAGAAACTTGCGAATGCGTGTGGCAACTAATAGACGTAACTACACTCTAACTTTCGCACAGATATCGGGAATTATTATTTTTAATAAAGAGACAAATAACGCCACGCTATCAGACCAAGTACAAATCATACCCATTGTCAACCATTATAAGTACTTCAATGTGTATACATATACAAAGGAAAGAGCTACTCACATCATCCGATATAATCTTAGGATAGAGAGAAAGCATAATGCAGAAATAACAAAACGTAGAGAAGCTTGGGGCTACAATAACTATCAGGAGGTGCGAGGAATTTTGAAAAAGACAAATGGGCAAGCGCTGACGTTCGCAAATTCAATTGTGTGCTTAAAATTAGAGATATTGTCGAGATTCAGTTCACGCCATAGGTCGGTGGGCCGATTGGCTTGGGGCCCCATGATAAAACCACATATCAGCCACTGCGCCGTGACAGGCGGTTGGACCTTTTCTTTGCTCAGAGATGCGCCTACCAAAATTACATTCGGATATTGATTCGCGCTCGTGGATACAAATTGATGGCTCACGTGCACAAATATCTGTAACCCAAAGGAAGAATGCGGAATGGAAGGGCTGGTCAAGTAAGTTGGCAGCCATGTAAAGGACGATAGAAATCACAAACAGAGGATTTGCATTGCCGACGTCACCATCATCACGATCAGCCTATCTTTATTATACCCGCTGCAGGACCAAGGCCTCCCCCTGCCATCTCCAATTACTCCTGCTCTGCGCAAGCTGGTTCCACCTTGCGCCTACAGGTTTCCTAATTTCATCTGCCCACTTCGTTTTCTCCCATCCTCTACCGCGCTTTCCTTCCCTTGGCGCCCAGTTTTCAACTCTTATGTTTCACTGGCATTTCAAGGGTTAGTGTTATCAACTTCTACATCCTCGCGCAGTGAGTTAGTGGGAAGGCAAGAAATTCAACCAAGAATGATGTTTCTCGCACGAAGTAAAAATTCCAAAATTATCACTTGAGGAAGCGCTCCTCACACGAAAGAACCACTGCGAAAAAATACGGAAGAACTCCTATCCTGATGACTGTCGACGCTGATGAGATTAGCATGTGAGGTACGTAGCGATACACAGTACTCCTGAAGGTACGGTTATTTCACATCTGTAACACGGAGATGACGGTGCGACATCGCGATGACCACATCATGATGACGATGACGTGACAACGGCTGTGGACCTGCATTTTCTTCACCGCTTCTCTACTCAACAGTAGCCAGATACTGCCTGTGATAGATATTATTTATTGATAGGAGAGACACGGGGATTTACCGGAACTAGTGCGCTCTGGGTTGCGTTGCAGGACGCGCCGAGTTTCTCGTTCAAACCAGTTTTATCCGAGTCTGCTCAACGGCAGTCAGGGAACAGTGACGCCACGGAATGCGCGAAAACAGCAGGCGAACAAACAAGCAGTTAAAAGGAAGCCGCGCATGACAACATGAGCGCATCCAGCGCGGCACACTGCTTCCGTGTTTCAAGCACAGAAGGCTGCGCAACGAAACGCGCCAGCGCCGCGTATTGTTATCAGGGAACTATAGTAACTGACCATTACCGTGGCTCTCCGGCTGTGCATCTGTACACTTGCCGTGAGCCGCTTGCCACGCCTCTCTCGCGCGCGTCAAAGCCGTGCCTCCTCTTTCGGGCATTTTCTTTCTATCTTCCATCGAATGCGAACAGGGCCCCCATGCGGCGCATTCCTGCACCTGCACTTTCCCTCAATCGAATGTGCTAAAATGCAGCAAATAAAATAGCAAGCATTTTATTTCTCAAGTAACCTATTTTTCGCTTTGAAAGCTATAAATTTCTGATGACAATACAGAAACCGAGCGAACTATTTGACTTTGTACTTTTTTCCGCGAGTGGCTACAGTGAGGCGAAAGCTTAGAAGTGGGTACATTCTAGAGGCTTGCCCGCGCGAGTACGTTCATACGGTGAGCAGCCTCCAGGGGCGATGCAATGCTGTTTTCGATAAAGTCAGTCATCGCAATATCTGACCCTTCTCCGTTTATGAGGATAATGGCGACGCAGCGAAGAGGTATGCCTGTTCATCGCTGGCACTTCACTGGGGCTCTTAAGGCCGCCGAGTTATTAAGGTCGCTGTCAAGGAAATACATGTATTGTACTCTACCTTCTTTCTGTACGCCACACAATATGTCGCCATTATAACACATGTGAGAGTCAAGTTCCGTGTGACCAGCCCGTGAGGCTTTTAAGTGACCATTGTTGAAAGTTGGCGCCTTGAGTCTGTCTTGCGCTACTCAGTGTTCACGTACTGGTAGCGCTTCACGGAAATAACCTTTCAACTTACTCATGGCACCATTTCGTGCCCGCTAGCAAGCAGATTGCTACTTGCAATGGCTGCTCTGCGTTGTACAGCTTCATGGTTCTGACGTCGCGGACTTGAGAAATTGTGACAACATCCGCAGCTGCAGTCGCCTGCTTTGGCATGCATTGACACCATTACAATATACTAACTGTCCTTGCGCACCGCTTTTGATTAAGCAGGTCGTCGAAGGTGGCAATGCTTTTATGAAAATTCTCAGAGACACTGCCCACTTGAAATGCAGGAAATGCGTCATATAGAGAACTGCCGCCGCTGGTACATAAGTTGTGTGCTACCGGCTATAACAATGTATGTGTGAACTTTAGGCTTTGTAACAGCGTTATTTAGAGTCAACAGAGCCACAGTGCCGCCTAGCTACGGAAAGTGAAAAGGTGCTGCTTTCTTAAGATTGCCCTGTTCAGAGCACAACGACGCCTATTCATATTTTTCTAGCAACAACGAAGCTATAAAGTGCAAATCTCATCCCATATAAAATTTACGGGGAATTTCTTTCTCACCTTCACGCCTTCCGCGTCAAAACACCATGAAAAGTGCCACCCGCCTTAAAGTTGGCGATGTGCCCTGTATGAGCTATTTTTCACAGAACGTCCGTGTGTTCGACATGTTATTGCGCCTAACGATTCTCATCGAACGAAAGCGCAGCCAGTGATTTCACTAGACTTCTCGCATAAAGGCTACAGTGCACACACCATTCACATCGATCGGTATACTGCTCTCCCAGAAGAAGCCGCACATCAACCATCGCAGGCGCGATGACATCGGTTCCCCATATCCGTCATGATATTTTAGAAAGAGCATCATGTCTCGGCTAGGTACCTCGTCAGCATCGGACATGCTGAAATGGTCATCATCTCGGATGTTCTTGAGACGACGATGACCTTCCTACCAGGCGGCAGTGCAGAAGTAGTTCTCGGTGCTCCACGGAGTGCCTCCGTCGTAGTTGTAGAAGTCCACCGATATCGGGAGAATCTTGTGCGCATGCTTATGCAAATATCCGGCGCTCAGGTTCGAGCGGAGATACAGTGTCTTTTCCATGCCGGAATAGGTGTGTGTTGATTCGACAACGAGATAATAGTCGACAGCATCACCTAGCACTTTGCTTACGAGTGTTCAGAAGGTCCAGCTCGTGGTTGAATATCAGACCGCTGATTATTGTGCGTGGCCTCGAACACCATCGAATACGACGCCCGAAACACGAGATTTCGAACGCTTGAGTAAACCGAACGGCGTCGGGAATAGAGAAGTCAAGTGTATTCCAGCCCCTATTGCAGGCGCATGTCGAGTTCTTTCTTCCCGGCATTCTAACTTCCTAAAAGCATTCCATTATATATACATACGCATGAGGAACTATGGTATTCTTGCTTGCAGCAGAAAGTTTGTTGATATTTCTGACACGTCCACTGACAGCTTCTCTACGAAAACCCTGTTTCGTGGTTCAACTGAGGACACCGGGAAAAACTTATTTTCTGCCTTTCGGTCCATTGTCTTGCATGTGGGGTGCAGGTGGAAAGCGCAGAAGAGTATTGTAGCAGAAAGGACACCTAAGAAACACAACGTGGTGAGTAACGTTTTTAGCCTGAGATTCATGACAGTTACCGATAACACACGAGGCATCGTCACTTTTCAATTCATCGGTTGTGATCCGTGGGAAGGCGATCACACACGGCCAGAAAATTCAGACACACTATGTGCCTGCAAGTCAAGGAGGTTGCTCGGATTGAGTTCTCGAAATAAAGGTACGTTCAGTACAAGCACCGAAGAGTACCTGATGACGTACGCTTCGCTCATCCAATCCTTTAACGAATATTGAGGCTTTAGTGGGACTATCAGGAGAGGGGCCCCTCCTGCAAGGTCCGTGCTGCTAGTGTGTTTACGTGCGGTATGTAAAGCGACATGCATCGTTTCTTTTCCATGCGAATTGCTCTGCGAAGCTTAACCTTACGGGTTTTTTTTTTTTTTGTTAGCGTGTTTTCTTTTTGCTTGCGTAAATGCGAGCAAAACACGTGCGTACCGCGCATATTCAAAGATAGCGGATCTCCCGCGGCTTCTGCTTTCGTTAATGCCGTACCGTTCCCCTCTGCCGCGTAGTCTAATGCCATTTTGACGCACTTGACATTTCGAAGTAGAGCTTTGTAAGTTCGGAAAGCTGTGTTCACGTCGCTTCTTCTATAGCCATTTCTTGCCGACGGACTGTTCTCGTGGGCGTCGCGTAGCTCTCGACAATTTCATCTCGAAGCGCATCTTTGCAACGAATAAATGCGAATAAATACGTTTCTGAAATGAGTACACGCAATAAACAGGGCAGAACCAATTAACGTGTGTCTACGTGAACATTGTCATTGCACAGTCAGTTTTTGTACTGGGCGTTTTACGTAACTTGTGCCAAGGATTTAAAAAAATAACGTACTTAGCCGCTGCCAAATGAAACGAACTCCATATAGTTCGACATCATGTGGCGCTCCTTAGAGTATTTTGTCATATTCCACTTAATTAGTTTGTGAAGTTTAGGGCCCAGACAGTTTTGCTGCATTGTAGCGGGCATTTCATAATGGCCGATCCAACATTTCGGGGCAGCGTACTTGCTGGCAATATTTCTCGGCGTTTAAAGAGAGCCCGCGAAATACGAAATAAAACCAGTTGACTGCGCTCGTGCGCTATCGTACTTCAGCGCTATCAACGGTACATCGAGGTTATCGCTTATTAGGGACGACGGCGCTTGCTTTCCGTGCGCCACCGTCAAAGTGTTGACGCACTGTGAAACCGATGCCTAGAGCTGCGGCCGCTTACTTCGCCATGGTCCGCGCGCACGGTTCTTTCGCGTGAACCGTGATTGAGAGCGCTGCAGTACGGCAGCGCACGAGTGCAGTCACGTGGTTTTATTTCATGCTTCGCGAGCTTCCTTTAAACGCCAAAAAAAGAAAAGAAACGCCACGCAGCATGCACCTTGCGACAAAATATTGGACCTGTCGTGTCTGAACCCCATCTACAGCGTGAGGAAACGCACTTGGCCGTAAAGCGAATGTTACAAATTTCGCATAAATCATCTTAGTTAATCTTCTAATTAAGCCGAATATAAAAAATATATTTTACCGAGCTCCACATTACGGTAAATTATATGCAGTTGGTTTCAATCAGCTGCGGCTAACAACTTTTTTTTAAATCCTTGGCGCAAGTTACGTGAAACACCCTGTATATAAGTTCGTCCGCAATTACTCATAGTATGCTTTATTTCTTGTACCTTTACTTACACGTGCCAAGAAAGGCGGCCGTACAAGGGGCCGTCACAGCTTCTTTTTAAAACTAAACTTACTTTGGCTCTTACCGCCGCACAATCGCCCCTTGCGGGGGGCGACTGCTGGTCGCTACTGTCATTCCAAGTAGACAGCAGTTTGGACCACTAGGTATTCGGCGCTGGTTATGTGGCACAAGATAGCAGGCAACTTGGTCCAGACCGTACATGAAACGTGGAAATGATTCACATGGTATGGGCTCATAATTGCACAATCACCCAGAATGCGCATGCGCCACTGTGTACTGTAAGCAACAGGCACTCAGGACAAGAGACTACAGGTTCAAATGTCAGAAAGACATCGGCAGTGGGCACGGCTAAAGCATCAGTATATTCCACCCGAACGATCCGTTCTTGTTTTTCATCTAGGCCGTGTTTTCGATTAGCGCCGGTCAAGAATTGTCCGTGGCAGACTAGCGACTTGCTGCTCTTCAAGGGACCACATTGCAACATGGGCGCCAGCGCAGCATCTCGGCGCAGTTAGTGGCTATCGACGTTTCGAGCATGTACTCAAAGCCGACGTGGTTCCAAAGAAAGCAAGCGCCCCCGTCATCTGCGTCACCTATGCTGGGTTACATAAATGCAGCCAAGTGGCTGCCACCACTGAATGGTCATGGCGAAAGCATCAGGGCAGTGTATCTGAATAATCCATTCTTGTTTTCGATCCAGGTGAGCGACTGTCGCCAAATTCACAGCTACCACAGGAATAACCCATGTCTGTTAATTCTGCCGTGCCCACGGCTGCTGCTCACTGTGTTTACAAATGTATACTCATGTTTTCCAGATCTTATTTCCTATTGCGAGAATATCGAATCAAATCCGAACCGTCTACGGCGCCACATATTTCGGAGAGAAATATGGCGCTTCCTTGCCGTTAACCTTCCTCTTACTGTAGATCAGATTAGGCAAAAAAAATATTTTTTCGCGTTTAACAACTTACACATTCGGCAGCCACAAGCTGCTTTGAAGGAGAAGAGGCACCAAGAAAACATTTTCAAGATCAAATGGTTTCCAGCAGATGCAGGCAGACTTGGCAACGAATAAGCGCACACGCTTAAAATACAATTAATCAAATTCTGCGTTTTTACGTACGAAAACCAAGGTCTGATTGTCAGGTATGCCGTAGGGGCATGCGAAATCACTTTGGCTATTGAGACTCTTTAGAGTTCAGGCAATGCCCGGTACAAGGGTGTTTTCGCATTATTCCCCAATCGAAACGCCGGTGCCACGTCCGGAATTCGATCTCGTGAACCCGTGTTGAGCAGCGCAACGCCATAGTCAATAAGCCATCACGTCGCGTATAGAGCACACCAAGCTTCTAGAGAAACCAGATAACCGAGCACAGGGGCCCCGTTGCAAGAATTACAAGAAGGATTCTGACGAGAAAGAATGCCTCCTGGAGGACAAGCTAGAGAAAAGAAAATGGTCTCGAACAACGCCGTGAATTGCTTAAAACGCTTCTGGACATCGTCTGTTTCATTCGGTACGACTCCAGAAAGACCACGCGGTGCCTCCGAAGTTACACGGCTGTTGAACCATCACTGAGGATCTTCTTCCTTGGAAAAATTCAATACTCTTGCTATAGCGAGGCGCAACACCACAAATTGCAGCACATGTGTTATGGGAATGCGCCATCTTATAACAATAGCTGAGGGTGTGGTCGATAATACCGCTTGCGCACCAACCATACACCTACTGAAAATGGGAAAGCCTACCCCAAAGCCTTATGGTGACGTCGCCACCCTTCATTCGTTTTATGTTAGAATTTTACTTGCTTATTGGTATCCTTCCCTATACAGCTTCCTCACAATCGCGGTAACAGCACAGAAAGCAAAAGGCTACATTGCCTTCCCATCCGCTAGATGCTTCACCATGACACCCCGCTTCCATTTCCCTTCCTGCGAAGGATGAATAGACCAGAGTGGAAGCACTCATTTAGAACATAACAGAGACGTTTTCAAACTCACTATATGTTCACTATTTCTTCACTAACATGTGCAGAAGTTCTAATTTGGTTCTAGCATGTCGGCGGTGTGCATTTCAGGACAGAATTATTTTGCCAGTGCAATTATGCAGTCGAAATTGCTGATCAATTTCGTGATTTTGACTTGCTAATTCATCATTTTGAAGGATTTTCGGTGACCGTTGTTGAAAGTTGCCGCTTTGTGTGTCTCGGTCTACTCGGCGTTCGCATACTTATTGCGCTCCACCGAAATGGCATTCGAACGTACTGATGGCACAATCTCGTGCCAGCTAACATGCACACTTGCCTTTCCAAGGGTTGCTTTCCGTGGTACGCTTTGATGATTGTGATAACGCCGACATACGAAATTGTGACAACCTCGGCAAATGCAGTCGCCTATTTTAATTGACAGGCATTCACATCATTAGAATATAGTAACTGTCATTGCGCCTGCTCTTGATTAAGTCATTATAGAAGGTGGTAATCCTTTTATAAAAATTCGCAAAGACCAAGTTCAACTAAAATGTAAGGAATCCATCATATGTGGAACTGACGCCTCTGGCACATAAGTTGTCTGCTATAAGATTTACTAATCTAAATGTGAAGTTTAGGGTTCGTAATAGAACTGTTTAGAGCCAGCAGTGTCGTAAAGCTATGGAAAAAGCGATAAAGTGCTCCCTTATTAAGATTGCTGTGTTCAGAGTACAAAGCCTCATATTCACATTTTTTCAACAGTAGCAAATCTATAAAGTGCAAGGACTTCACCCCATAAAAAATTTACGGATAAATTTCTTCACTCACCTGTATGCCTTCCGCGTCAAAACACCATGAACAGTGCCACCCTGCGTATCGTGGCGATGTGCCCTGTATGATCCACATTTCACTGAACGTCCCCGTGTTCGACATGTTGTTCCTCGTAAAGGTCCTCATCGAACGGAGACGCAGCGAGTCGTTTCCATAGACTTCTCGCATAAAGGCTACAGTGCACACACCACTGACATTGACCGGCAGACTGTTCTCCCAAAAGAAGCCGTACATAAACCATCGCAGGCTCAACAAGATCGGTTCCCCGTATCCGTCATGATATTTCAGAAATAGAATCACGTCTCGGCTAGGTATCTCGTCTGCATCGGAAATGAAGAAAAGGTCCTCATCGCGGATGTTCTTGAGACGACGGTGACCTTCGTACCAGATGGAAGTGCGGACGTAGTTCTCGGGACCCCACGGATTGCCTCCGTCGTAGTTGTAGAAGTCCACCGATATCGGGACAATCTTGTGCGCATGCTCACGCAGAAATCCGGCACTCAAGTTCGAGCGGAGGTAGAGTGGCTTTTCCATGCCGGAATAGGTGTAAGTAGATTCGACAACGAGATAATGGTCGACAGCATCACCCAGCTCTTTTACGCGGATTTCCAGAAGGTCTAGCTCGTGGTTGAATACCAGTCCGTTGATTACAGTGCGCGGCCTCGAACGGCGTCGAATGAGGCCCATGGAATACCAAATTTCGAACGCTTCGGTAAACCAAATGGCGTCCGGAATGGAGCAGTCCAGCCCATTCCAGCCCTTTCTGCAGACGCATGTCGAGCTTGTCGTTGCTGGGATAGTACCTTCCGAAAAGCATTCGAATTCATCCTGATACGCATAATGAACTATGGCATTCTTGCTTGATATTTCTGATGCGTCATTGACAGCTTTCCTGCGAAAAGCTTCTTTCCTGGTTGCACTGAAGGCGCCGTGAAAAATTTGTTTGCCCACCTTTTTGTCCACTGTCTTGCTTGTGTGGTGCCGGTGGAAAAGGCAGAAGAGTATTGTAGCAGAAACGAAGCTGAACAAACACAATCCGGTGAGTAATGCTTTAAACGTTAGAGTCATGACAATCACTGGTAACGCGCCAGATGTTACTTTTAGATTAATCGATTGTCCGCAGGAAGACGAGCGCACAGGGGAAGCGCAATCAGACGCACTATACACCTTCACGTGAGGCAGATTACACGAATTAACTCTACGTGTCTCGCAGTAAAGATGCGTTCAGTACAAGCATAGAACAGTTTGTGATGACGTACGTTTCGCTCTTCCAACGCTTCAACGAAGACTTAGACTGTAGTGGAACCGTCAGGCGACTAGTGCCTCCTGCAAGCTCACAGATTCTAGTACGAGGCGCATATGAAGCAATATCCATCATTTCTTTTCCTTGTAAATTTTTCTGCAAAGCTTCTCCTTATGGTTTTTCTCTTAAAATGCTTTTTTTGTGCTCGCGTAAATGCAATACACGTGTGACCTACGTCAGGGCTATTGAATGTCGCGCTGCCTCATGAATCTTGTTGGCGTCGCGTGTCTTTCGACAATTGCATTTCGAATAAGAGCCTCTTCGCAACGACTAAGTGCACATAACTATGTTTCCGAAATGATTACGTACAATAAATAGGGAAGAACAAATTAACGTATGTCTACTTGAACATTGCCATTGCACCGTCGATGTTTACATCTAGAGTTCGTCCCCACTTAAGTTATGATTGAACAAAGATATTTCAATTCCCATTACTTACACTCGCCGACAAAGGCGACAAGAAGCTGTCAGAGCTTCTTTTTAAAACTAAACTTGCTTTGCCTCTTAGCAACACAAGCGCACTTTGCGGGGGCCGGCTGTTGCTGGCTACTGTCATTCCACGTAGACAACAGTTTGGGCCACTAGGTATGCGGCGCTGGTTATGTGGCACAAGAGAGGCGGCAACTAGGTCCAGTGGGTACACTAAAATTGGGAATGATTCACATGGTACGCGCTCATTATTGGGCAACCACCCAGAATGCGCATGCCCCACTGTATACTTTAACGAATAGACACTCAGAACAAGAGGCTAGAAGTTAAAACGTCAGCAAGACATCGGCAGTAGGCATGGCGAAAGCATCGCGACAATACACTCTAACAATCCGTTCCTGTTTTTCATCCAGGTGAGCGACTATCACCAGATTCACAGCTAGCATCGCCCATGTTCGTTAATTTTGCCGTGTCCACGGCCGCTCCTCGCAGTGTCGAGAAAAGTATACTGATGCTTTGTAGATCTTATTTCATCTTGCGGCGATATTGAATCTAAACCGGGACCGTGTACGGATGAAATGCTGAAAAACATAATGCGTAAAATACGTGAGACCAACGTTAGCATGAGCTCTTCAAGCCACTGGCTTGAAGATAAATTGGATTCTATTCGTAGGAAAGTTAGCGATATCGCAGCCACTGTCACAGTATAGACGGGTAAAGTAGATAAACTACATGCAACCATCGATCATTTGAGTCCTAAAGTGGAGGATTTGGAGAACAGAAGCAAACGGAACAATTTAATACATTATGGACTCCAAGAAAAGAAGGTTGAACAGTGTCAGGTTTTCGAACAGGAAGTTGCTAAGAAAATCCTTTTGGACCCGCTGCCTCTTCCAAATGTTAATATAGAGGGTATCTATAGGCTTGGGAAGTCATGCGATTACAAGGTCCACCCAGTCATATTTAAACTAGTTGATCGTAAGCATAAGATAAAGATTGCCACTTACAGTGACAGTCTTTAACGTTCCCCTTTCAGTATTTTGAAGATTTTTTCGTCTTGTATTCAGTTATTAAGACATAAATTATGCGAATTCAAAAAGGGAGCAGGAACAATCACTACGAAGTGGTGTTAACTTATGACTAAGTAAAAATTAGCGGCAAGCTACGCATGTGGGATGGCACACTCAACAAGGCAGTCCTCTTTAATGGCAAGTGACCAGGTGCCGTAAACAAACCGAGCAACAGATCAAAGCAAAAACAGAATAAGAAGTCATTGGGTATGCCCCTGCCTTCACGAGAGCTTACTGTGTTATGTGCTAACGCTAGAAATATAACAAATAAAAGTGTAGTACTAGAAAGCCTACTCCTGACCTTTAGACCGGGTGTAACGCTCCTAACTGAAACATGGCTAAGCGAAAGCATCATGGATGCGGGTATAGTACCAAACTCTCGCATAATGGTTAGGAGGGATCGTGGCCCAAGAGGGGATAGCGTAGCAATCAGCTTAAAAAGGGGGGAATTGACTTCACTATTATTCCGCATGGCACGAGTGTTGAGATGGTCTGGATCCTTGTTCATTTGTGTGAAGGAAGCCTATTGGTAAGTGTTGTCTACAGGCCTCCATACACTGATGTTTCCATGTTTCACTCACTCCACACGTTTTCAGTCCACAAGAAACTGGGAATAACTGTGCTCACTGCCCATTGCGCACAGTCTGACTTGTTACGTGAAACTGCGTAAACAGCTTGTGCAGATACCGACACCTATCACTTCCAATTCCAACAACACACTTGACCTTGATTTTGTTCTTTAAGCTATTCATGAATTGAGCCTTTTTGTGGGTGTATTTCCCGGAATAGCTCCATCACAATATAATTCTCGTAAAATGTCACTTTACGATAGCCAGACCGCGCGAACATATGAAATAATTTTAAAGGGAAAATGAGACATCCACCCAAACGTACCTAAGGGCTACAAAGGAAACCCAAACGGATTCCTCGAAAAGAAAGCTTCGCAGCTGAAGAAAAATTCGTCCTGGTTCGGGACTCGAACCCAAGACCACCGCCTTTCCGGGGCAGCCGCTCTACCATCTGAGCTAACCAAGCGGCTAGCAGATGGCAGGTGATGTCGAATTTATCAACAACTCAAAAGCAAAAGCAAGAGTTTGACGTACTACTTCTGCGGAAACCCGCAAGGTGAAGAGAAGTAGCTTAACGTAGCTAAATGCTACAAAGGAAACCCGAACGGGTTCATCGAAAGGAAAGCTTCGCAGCAGAAGAAAAATGCGTCCCAATAATTTTTAGATTTCGACAACGCGAAGACGAAAGCATTGTCGGCTACCTAGAACAAGACTTGGACATTTGTTCACCAAAAGCATAGACAAAACTTCCTAGGCATCAATGAGTTGTGGCTGCACTTTAAGAGAGTCGTGCCCGAATACCTGAGAAAAATTTACGTTCCCATACAGCGAAAAAAAAAAGACAAATCGAAAAAGCCCGCCGATTACCCGTAAAATCCTACAGTTGAAGAGTCGAATGAAACGATTATCATGCTTTCGGTCAAGCCACTCTGTCCTAGCGTGACTTCAAGAAAATCTTAGAGGCTAGTTGAAATCAAGTAAGCCCCACTTTCTTAATGGCATTCATGTACGACTTTCTTAAAAACAAGCTAAGCAAGCTCTGTATGTATGTAACGAAGCGACACAACATTTTCGACCAGATAAAGTTGGCGTCGAAGTAACCGACGCTAAAAGTATTGCGGAAGCATTTAATACTTTTTTGTCGGTATTTCTACGTGAATCCATGGAGGAAGCTGATCCCCAATGCGTCAGTTTCGCGCTTACAGGTCTTGTCAAATATGATGAGGGCATATTTTCGTCTTCCCGAAACGTAGATTCTAAAAAAATCTACGTATCCCGACAACATACCTAATGCTTTTCTTAATAGGTTCGCCGAGCGTTCCTCGAAATGCCTGTTTATAATATTTAACGCAAGCTTAAACGAAGGTGGTCTACATAATGAGTGAAAATTCGCCAAAGTAGTCCCCGTCCACAAAAAGGGGCATGACCTTAATGTAGGAATTTACAGCTCTACCTGAGTTGAGTTGAGTGGTTGTAAGCCCTACCTCTCTGGTCTGCACTTCTGGTAAGGTAACGGAACACTTTATTTCTAAGTGCTTAATTTTCTATTTAGCAAACAATTACGCATTTAGTGAGAGTCAGCACGGCATCAGGTGTGACTTTTCACCACTACACAGTTACTTCATATGACTAACGAAATACTGGCAATCTTGGACCAAGGTGGACAGATAGATATGCTTTTTGTAGATTTCGACGAAGCCTTCTATCTGGCTTCATACTAAAAATTGACGATACAGCTAAAAATCATCACACGCAGCGAACAAATTTTGCGTTGGTTTGATTCGTAATTGACGCATCGAAAACAATTTGTAAGTATAGACGCTTTGAATTCGTCGCTCGCCTCCGCACTTTTGGGAGTTCCGCAGACTCGGTTTAGGACCGCTTCTTTTTATTATTTACCTGAATGACCTGGCTTGCAAATTTTCCGTGCGATGCCGCCTTTTAGGTTACGACTGTATTGTTTATTCGAACATTGAATACGTGCATAACCAACCAAGCTTAAATATTTAGACTTTTCACTATAAATAAGCAACTGGTGTCTCCAGTGGCATATGGCTGTAAACATCGCGAAATGTGCTCACATTGTTATTACCTGCAAGAAAAAATCATTCTTTTCCACCTACAATGGAGAGATAAACAATAGAGATATTAAACAAATCGTGGAATTCGCATATCTCGGAATAACAGTTGCATCTCAGATGAGTTATAAGGCTCATGTTCCGAACGTTTCCTCGGCAGCAACAAAAAAGTTATGGTGGGTATTGAAGCACCGTTTAAAAAATGCGCAAGTGCTATCAAATTAACGGCATCTAAAACACTCATTAGGCCAACGCTCGAGTATGCAGTTACTGTCGGGAACCCTCCACACAAAGGCTGGCATAGCCATTATTGAAACAGTACAAAAGAAATCACTTAGATTAATATACAGTGCTTATGTCTGGCACGTTTCAGTCACCGATTTTAGATTGCGATATGGGCTCCAGACACAAGAAACTCGCCGTAAAATTCGCGTTAACACCGTTAACAACCACACAAAAATGACATTTGACAACTATATGAAATTTATTGAATCGCGAAGGAGCAGAGGTAAGAACAATAAAACAATATTATTGCCGCATACTCAAACAGATGCATATCTTCCTTCCTGCCCAAAACAATACGCGAATGGAACGCCCTTCCGCAGAGCGTGGTCAATTCAACTACTCCCGGTTTCTTCTTATCTGAAGTGCAGGCGTAGTTGTAATGGTATGCGCTCATTGTTTTTTTTTTTAGACGTCTGTTACATATTCGGATGTTTCATTTTTTTTACATATTTCATATTGGCAGCAAATGTGATGGCGGCATCGTACTTCATTGTACTAATTTGTGTATTAGAATATGCTTGCCTTGTCTATTGTGCTTTTTTTTTTCCTTGAGGGAGAAGAGTTTGCAATCGTGCGATCTTTGTACCGCTCCTGCCTGGGCTTCCAAAAGGAAGCCGGCAGTTTTGGTAAACAGGTACATAAAGGAAGATTTTGAAGGTTTTTGCTCCCAGGAAGAGAAGACACAACAAGATAAGCAACGAAATGCACAGGAAGAAGTAAAGTGGGCGAAATTGGGTCCAGACTGTGCATTGAGCGAAGAACTTTGATCTGAGGGGAAATGTAGGAGGCGACAGAAGCGGTAGCATCAACTCAAATACCTGCTACCGTGTTCAGAAAGCTTGCAATCACACTGGACTTTTATGAGCCCCTATAACAGTTATGTCGCTCGGCACCAACACTACCATGCCCGTTACGAAGAAATTTCTTTTACAATGAGTACAAAATGATCACAAAATGCGGACGAAAAGGCAACTCAGATGTGAATCGAACAAACTCTGCGTGGTCTAAGAGAGCATCAAGGTGTGATGACCTGATAAACATAACGCGAATTTTTCAGCGAAAAGTGATCAGCAATACCATTGTGCAACAGCTAACAGCAATCATCGACCTGAACTAGCTCTCATCTAAAACATGCTACAAATAAGCACCACATTGTAGACGTCGTTGGTCGAAAACAATCAAGCTGATAGAAAAAAGCACTTAGCTCTAATACTCCTGAAAAAACACAGATTTAACTGCGCTACATAAGAAGCGAAGCGAGCACCCCCTACACAAAAGAAATCAAAAACAGTTCTGCGTGAAACGACTAGCAACCGTTCAGCATTAACGAAGCCAGGCATAAAGTTGAAGCCGTAACATGAACTACGTGACAGCTCCTGCCACGATTTAATAGGCCACCTAAAACCAACACAATGAGTGCTTGCTAGCGAGACAAGCTTTACCACAGAACGCGATGCACCCGTTCATTCCTGCACTCAATAACTGGAACTACACGGCAACCAAGCGGCGAAGGATAGAAGCGGCAAGTGGCATTTAAAACCTATGCGAAATACATCTAGACCGCATGCTGCACGCGACTTTCTCTGCAGGCACCAACGGAAACCAACGCCGGTTGCATTAGTTTTTCAGATTATTTTCTTCTGTCAGATCTTGTTTTCAACACCCTTTGACTTTTAATTTTCTTGTCGTACTCTGAACATCTGCGCAACGCATCTGTGTGAAAGCACCTTTTTTTCTGTTGAAGATGCGCGAGCGAGGACGCCATGGTGCTCGACTACTTTGTTTCGGCCAAACATGAGCAGAAAAATGTGGTTTATTTACTGCTATTATTGGCAACCTATGGCACTCATACGCTACACAATAATATAGAGCTGAGTATCATTATTCAGTACAAATGAGTACAAATGGGCGCATTCTGTACTGCGATCACACGTACACAAGACGGCGTCCTATAATTTCTCATCGACAGAAAATTGCTACAGAGGAAATTTTTTTCCTTGCTGTACACAACACAACTCTACCAAAGTAATTTTTGTCGCAGCAGTTATTTGTGAACAATAAAAAGATTATCAAAAGCAGCAGGCCCACACTTTTTACATACCAGTAAAAACTTCCTTTTTCAAGCGAAGTTTGTATTTTTTTGGCTCACAAGTGGCGTTGTTGGGGCCACACACACACAAAAAAAGAACAAGTTGCTCCCAGAGCAGAGCAGCTGCGAGCGAGGGTGGTTTGATGGGTTGACAGCTGCGCCGGCTCCGGAGATAGATAGTGTTACGTTTCGCCTACAACGCGCGGTAATGCCGGCGCGGATGCAACGGACGCCGGGGCTTCGTTCAAAGCGGCGGACATTTTGGCCCGTGCGACGCCGCCGCAACGCTTCCCCGCCAAGCGTGTCCAGGCGTGTTTCAGTGCCACGTGTCTTCGTGTGTGCGTGTGTGTGTGTGTGCCCTCGCTTGTCAAAGCGCGGCAGCCGGGGAGCGGAGTTCCCCGAATGAGGAGCCTGGAGGTCTCTCGGCTCAACCGTGCGCGCCGTCGTGTGGGCGGGTTGGCGACGCGTCACTGCACTCGGTTCAGCAGGTCTCTCGGCTCGACCGTGCGCGCCGTCGTGGGCTCATGCTCCGCCGTCCCGTGACCTTCATCCCGTGACCTTCATCCCGTGACCTTCCCTTTTGGACCGCGACGCCGAGAGTATAAGAGCAGCTGCCCCCGGACGCCAGGAGAGAGGCTCCGATTTGTACTGTTGAGTTACGTGCTCTCCCGTCTCTCCACTTCGGTCGAACTGACCGGCCGCTCTTTTGCTATGTTAGAATAAACACGTTGTTCTGTTACCAGTCTTCTCTTGCTTTGCCGGGACCTTCGGATGCTTCCAGTGCCCCAGGCCGCCAGGCCAACGCTACCCTTGGGGCTTGCGACCCATTGGCAATAACGGGCGTCAGCACCGAGACCCCAACAACTCGTGCCAGCGGTGCGATTACAACATCTGGTTGCCAGCGGTGAGATCGCGACAACGGAGGCCAGCAGCGAAGAGATGCGGTTGACTGTATGCAGAGCAGCTCAACGACCATCCGGGAGCAGTGCAACGAGCCCCGTGTGATGACTGGTTGCCTGCAGCGGAACGACTGCGCTGAAGTCTTGGCTGCGAGGTTTGGTGAGTGCGGGACTTTCTTCTTCTGAGTTTTGCCAGGCTTTTGTTAGTGTTAGAAACAGAGCTGGTAATTGTGGTTGTCGTTGCTGCCGGGTTAGTTTGCGGCAAGACAATAGTAGGCAGTAGAGAAAGCAGCATTCAGAGCAGCCATGGATTTGAAGTCGTTGCGCAAACCGAAATTGCTGGAGCTTGCAAGAGAGTTGGGTCTGGATGTCTCAGACAAACTCAGAAAACCAGAACTGCTAAGGGCTATTCTTGAGTTAGAAGCTGAGGATGACGAGCTGTCGGAATGCCTTGAGACCATTGAGGAGAGGGAGACGGCAAAAAGACAGGAGCGTGAACTTAAAGAACAGAAAGAGAAAGATGAGCGCGAACGTAAAGAACAGATAGAACGAGAGCAACAAGAGAAAGAAAGAGAGCGCGACCGTCAACACGCTTTGGAAATGAAGCGTCTCGAGTTAGAGATGGAACGCGCTCGTAATGGAAGTCAGGCACACGGTGCAGGAGAACGAGTATTGTTCAAAATGACTGACCTGATGCGGCCGTTTAAGCTTGGAGAGGACATTGGTTTGTTCCTGGTTAACTTTGAGCGAACGTGCGAGAAGCAGGGGTTCTCTCGGGAAACGTGGCCACAGCGCTTGCTCACTTTGCTACCCGGCGAGGCGGCCGACGTAGTCGCTCGCTTGGAGAGAGAGGAGGCAGAGGATTTCGACAAAGTGAAATCGAGTCTGCTAAAAAAGTACCGGCTGTCAGCGGAGGCGTTCCGTCGGAAGTTTCGGGAAAATGAGAAAGGCAAAAGTGAGTCATATACAGAGTTTGCCTACAGGCTTATGTCAAACATGCAGGAGTGGCTCAAAGAAGAGAAAGCGTTTGGTGACCACGAGAAAGTTCTGCAGTGTTTCGGGCTAGAACAGTTTTATAGTCGGTTACCTGAGAACGTGCGGTACTGGGTCTTGGATAGGCCAGACGTTAGTACGGTGGCTAGAGCCGCTGAGTTAGCCGAGGAGTTTGTGACGCGTCGGGCTCGTGGAGCTAAGGACGGTCAAAAGGGTGAATTTGGCTCCAAGTTTGAGAGGCCAAAGTTCACGCCCATGAGAGCAAAGGGGGACACACGTAGTTCGGATGCGAGTGAAAGCAGTCCGACCGAACGTAAGGAGACGGCGGCAACCGAAGCCGAACGCAGAAAGCGGTTCGAGACGAGGCAAGCGCGCGTTTGTTATACGTGCCAGAAGCCGGGTCACTTTTCGGCGCAGTGTCCAGAAACAAAAACACAAGTCGTGTTTTTGTCTATATGCAGCACTGACGAGAACATGAAGCTTCTCGAGCCTTACATGCGAGACCTCCTCGTGAACGGGAAAGAGTGCCGAGTGCTTCGCGATTCCGCAGCTACAATGGATGTAGTTCACCCCTCTTAAGTAGAACCCGATATGTTCACGGGCGAGTGCGCATGGATCAAGCAAGCAGTGGAAGCTCATAGCGTGTGTCTGCCGGTAGCAAAAGTGCTTATTGAAGGACCTTTCGGAGCACTTGAGACGGAGGCCGCAGTGTCATCTATGCTGCCCCCCCAGTACCCGTACCTATTTTCGAACAGGTCCGATCACCTCCTGCGCGAGAAGGGGCTTTTGTTTGGTGAGGCTAGCGTTCAGGCCTTAACCAGATCGAAGGTTCGGGAGCTCGCTGCAAAGGCGGTAGTTGCGGGGCCAACGTTGTTGAACGATGAAAAAGGGTCAGAGGCGCAGCAAGCTGGTATTCAGGGCACGCCCGAACGGGATAAAATTGAGCCTGTAGCGTTAAAGGCACCAGATACTGGAGAGGAAATTCCCGATGCGGGAAAGTTAGAAGAGCTTCCGGTCGAGCTTCCGGGACTAGGCTCAGTGACGAACAGGAAAGACACCGATCAAGTCATTAGTGACTTAATAAGTAAAGCATCGCTGTCGCCTGAGCAGAAAACCGAACTACACCAGCTCTTACAAGAGTTTCAAGGTCTGTTCTCTGAGAGGCCTGGTAGGACTTCTGTCCTTACTCATGACATAGAACTTACCTCCCCAGAGCCAGTACGATCCAAGGCGTACCGGGTGTCACCCCGCCAGAGCGATATTATGGAGGCTGAGGTAAAGAAAATGCTACAGCTCGGTGTTATTGAAGCGAGTGAGAGTGATTATACCTCCCCTTTGATTTTAGTTGAGGTACCGGGCAAGGAACCTCGTCCTTGCGTCGACTACCGCAGGCTTAATTCCATCACTAAGGATCAAATTTATCCGATCCCTAACATCGAGGAGCGCCTTGAGAGAGTGAGTAGCGCTCAGTTTATTTCCACCCTAGATCTTGTCAGGGGTTATTGGCAGGTTCCACTTACAGAAGAGGCTAGTAGGTATGCGGCGTTCATTTCACCAATGGGGACATTCCGTCCTAAAGTTTTGAGTTTTGGTTTGAAGAACGCGCCATACTGCTTTTCAAGCCTCATGGATAAAGTGTTGCGGGGACAGCAAGAATTCGCTTTACCGTATCTAGACGACGTAGCGATATTCTCCGCATCCTGGCCTGAGCATATGGCGCACTTGCGGGCAGTGCTAACCCGCCTGCGCGATGCGGGCTTGACAGTCAAGGCTCCCAAGTGCCAGTTAGCACAGGCCGAGGTTGTCTACCTCGGACACGTGATTGGTCGGGGTCGTCGCCGCCCCTCTGAAATAAAGGTGGCCGCTGTGCGAGACTTCCCGCAACCGCGCACGAAGACCGATATTCGGTCGTTCTTAGGTGTCGCCGGCTACTATCAGAGGTACATCCCCAGGTACTCTGATATCGCGGCTCCCTTGACGGATGCTCTAAGAAAGACAGAGCCGCAAACAGTCGTCTGGGATGAG
Organism: Dermacentor andersoni; assembly: GCF_023375885.2. Taxonomy (NCBI): domain Eukaryota; kingdom Metazoa; phylum Arthropoda; class Arachnida; order Ixodida; family Ixodidae; genus Dermacentor; species Dermacentor andersoni. The sequence continues at coordinate 102,190,247 of NC_092820.1, forward strand.
ACGAAGGAAAGAGCTTTTAGCGCCCTAAAGAGCGCCCTAACAAGCCAGCCTGTGCTACGATCGCCCGACTACACAAAAGGGTTCGTTGTTCAGTGTGATGCTAGTGAGCGAGGCATGGGCGTTGTACTGTGCCAACGGGAAAATGGAGAAGTAGAACACCCCGTCCTGTATGCTAGTCGTAAGCTGACCAGTCGTGAGCAGGCGTATAGCGCCACCGAGAAAGAGTGTGCGTGTATCGTGTGGGCCGTTCAGAAATTGTCATGTTACCTAGCCGGCTCGAGGTTTATCATTGAAACGGATCACTGCCCTCTCCAATGGCTGCAGACCATCTCTCCCAAAAATGGCCGCCTCCTGCGCTGGAGCCTCGCTTTGCAACAATATTCCTTTGAGGTGCGTTACAAAAAGGGGAGTCTCAACGGTAACGCCGATGGCTTAAGTCGAAGCCCCTAACGTGGGAATCAGCCTCAAAATTGCTTGTTACTGATGTTTTTCTTCCTGAGGCAGGATTTTTAACCTATTGCTTTTGTGTAGTGTTTCAAAGTGATGATGTGCTTTTTAGTGCAATTTTTCCGATTTGTGGACGCGTTCTGAGTGCTGCTAAACTACTGTAAGGAACTAGGCAGCAGTATAAAAGGGGAAAGAGCCTGGCAGGGCTTAGTGAGGGTTGTGCCGTGTTTGCTGACTGAGCGGTTGACTTTCGGCGTAGTTCTAACGCTTGCCGGAAACGAGAACAAAAATGTCAACTCTCCCGAAGTCACTTTGCAGTGTCCTGTGTGCACCTGAACGTGAGAACGAGGCCTTCTCTGTGCGCTGCGCTCAAGAAACGCCAAAGGACGCCCGACTACGGTTATGAGCATCATCGAGCGACATCCCTCCGGACAGCGGATGCAGTCCCCTGACCATCGGGATCTCCTTCCCCCGGCGGGGCGGTCTGTTACGTTTCGCCTACAACGCGCGGTAATGCCGGCGCGGATGCAACGGACGCCGGGGCTTCGTTCAAAGCGGCGGACATTTTGGCCCGTGCGACGCCGCCGCAACGCTTCCCCGCCAAGCGTGTCCAGGCGTGTTTCAGTGCCACGTGTCTTCGTGTGTGCGTGTGTGTGTGTGTGCCCTCGCTTGTCAAAGCGCGGCAGCCGGGGAGCGGAGTTCCCCGAATGAGGAGCCTGGAGGTCTCTCGGCTCAACCGTGCGCGCCGTCGTGTGGGCGGGTTGGCGATGCGTCACTGCACTCGGTTCAGCAGGTCTCTCTGCTCGACCGTGCGCGCCGTCGTGGGCTCATGCTCCGCCGTCCCGTGACCTTCATCCCGTGACCTTCATCCCGTGACCTTCCCTTTTGGACCGCGACGCCGAGAGTATAAGAGCAGCTGCCCCCGGACGCCAGGAGAGAGGCTCCGATTTGTACTGTTGAGTTACGTGCTCTCCCGTCTCTCCACTTCGGTCGAACTGACCGGCCGCTCTTTTGCTATGTTAGAATAAACAAGTTGTTCTGTTACCAGTCTTCTCTTGCTTTGCCGGGACCTTCGGATGCTTCCAGTGCCCCAGGCCGCCAGGCCAACGCTACCCTTGGGGCTTGCGACCCATTGGCAATAACGGGCGTCAGCACCGAGACCCCAACAACTCGTGCCAGCGGTGCGATTACAACAATAGCAATCTAAAGAAAGTAAAGACGCTTGATCCTGCAACCCGTGAGGGAGCAAGGCGAAGCGTCGTCAGGGTAGAGGGAGAGGGTAGTGAAAGATCATAGAGAAAGAGGGAGGATGGTGGCCTAACAGACTCCACTATGCGCGACAGGTGTCAATCCTTAGTAAAGTGGCCAGCGTTGTAGCGGGCGCTTACAGGGTGTCTATTCCCAGCGGAATTTATAAACTTCAGTGGGCTTCGCAGCGCAGGGAGCCAAGGGCACACCGGCAACAACAGGTCAGTCTCTGTGGCCACTGGAAGGCCTTGGCATCTGTAAGTGTTGATCACTATGGAGCATTTCTGCACCAAGGATGGGCAGGCACAGAGAAGGTGCTCCAAAGTCTGGGGGTCCCCGCACCTCTTGTAGGCACGTGACGTGGCGCGGCCCTTGGCATACAGCAGGGCCGCAGTCCAGGTGCAGCCAGTCCGCAAGTGCAGGAGCGTGGAACAGTCTCTACTGGAGAGGCCGTTCTCTGGAAGCAGCTTGGGGGCCCTGCCACCAACCACTCGGAGGTCCGGATGAATGGAGGTGTGCAGGCACCGTAGCCAGTATCTCGTGTACTCCGAAGCCGCTAACGCTCTGGTAACTGGGACTACATCATGGTGGGCAGCTTTGACGTAGGTATCCGCCTACTCGTTACCGACTACCCCGACATGTGAGGGCAGCCAGTGGAAGGATATTGAGATTCCGGACGTGGATAGAGCCGTTAACTTGGCAAGCAGCAGCACTCCTATAAGTCGTACTCGCCGTGTGTTGACGAGGGCCTGGAGCGCTGGCTCAGAGTCGCACACTAACACCCCCAGCTGCTGGGGAGGATGCTCAGCAAGGAGGTTGGTAGCCAGGTGCAGCCCCGCGAGCTGAGCTGCAGTAGAGCTTGCTGTAAACGGGAGCCTACACTGCCTGTGACAAGCGAGAGCTGGAACTGTGCACGCCGCTTCTGCCGGCCCACTGGGGAAGACCGAAGCATCGGTGAACACCAGCAGGTGCCCTTCCAACTCCTCCTGGAGTTTGCAGGCTGCAGCCTGCTCCAGGGCTCTGGCTGGTGCTCCCCTCTTGGCTATCCCCTAGAGGGAGAGAGGCACGTCGGAGGTAAGTGATGGGGAGAGCGAAGAGCCACTGCCACAGGCAGGTGATTACAACGAAGGCGCCAAATAAAACAACGGACGAAGGAAGGAGACACGAGACAACCGTCTAGGTGCACTAGCAACTGAGCATTTTATTTCTTGACACAGGAATAAATAGCTGTTGTGAAGGATCAAAACAACAAGAAGAAACAGGGCCCTCATCTGCATCGCACAACGAAACCACGATACAGAACAACTTCTGAGTGCCGCTCCCAAAACGCTCAGTTTTGGGAGTGGCTCTATGTTCAGCCCTGCGCCTGGCAGCTCGCAGCTGGACGTGGCGAATGTCTGGTGCCGGTTGGCCCTCCTGCGCAGTGGACCAGACTGTGGCTGCCCAGCCGCTGTCCGCCACAAGCTGGAGGAAGTCTCTGGTACTGGTGTCCTGCGGGCACAGCTTACGGAAAGCACTCCAATCGACAGTGGCGTGCACGCGCGTCCTGGGGGTCTTGCCCCTGAATGGGGCCATCACTATATGGAAGTGGTCGGACCCCCAGGTGTCCGGCTGCGGTGTCCAAGTGTATCGGCAGCCCTCAGTGACCAAGCTCACGCCAATTGCCGTGCTGACGGCACGCAATATGCGGCGGACGAAAATGCGAGCCTCCGTGCTGAGAATCTTCAGACCCAACTGGTTAACAACGTCCACAACGCTGCTACCTCGCCCGCAGCAGTGGCGACTGCCCCAAATGGTGGAGTGAGAATTGATTTCTCCGCAGAGAACGAAGCCCCTGCCGAAACGTCGGCCTAGCTGCAACAGGCACGTGGGATCCCAGGGCCGGCACAGTGCAATATACACACTGCCCACGCTGGTGTCAATGCCTCCAAGACGCCCACGAAAAGCACAGTAAGCGAGTTGTCCTCCAGCCAGATCAGCCACGTCGACCTCAGCTTGCAGCACGCACGCCCTCACGTGCACCGCACAGCGGGCAAGTCCCTGTGGATGTTCTTTGTTGAGACATTGGGTCGCCGTGCAGGGTTGCAGCGTGCACGAAGTGCGGCTGCTGTAACCCACATAGCCAGGTCGATGCAAATCATCTGCAGTTACGTACACCTCCTGCAAAGCAAGCACGTCGTAGACGCTCTGCAGGAGGTGCAAGGAGAGGTCTGCTTGTCGCCGCCGCAATGAGTGCGCGTTCCACAGAAGCACGCTCGGCCGGTGGCGGTGGTTCCCAGCTGGGGTGTTAGCCATGGTGGTTCTCCTGAGGAGGCTGCCCACCTGCCTGGAGGCTGATTGAGCGCAACTTGTTGTCGGTTGGCAGCAGGTCAGCAACAGCCTGCAGAAGAACTCTTAGGCTGGTGGCCTCTGACTGCTGCTCAGAAGTGTGGCCAGACGGCACCACGTTAATTGTGGCTGGGCTGCTGCCTCTACCTGCTACCTCCGCCTGCTGCCTTTGGAGGGGCCGCCTTGCACCCCAGCTTCTCTTCGCCACACCGGTTTCCTTTCGACGAGATGCTTTTGGCGGAGCCGGTGGCCACAGCTGCATAGCTGGGGCGCGCCACCATCGCCAGTGCATGGACCCCCGATACGATGGGAGAGGCTTGTGTCTTGTGGAGGCACACATAGCTGCTCGAGCTTCCCGGTGAGGCATGTGGGTCGGCGCTGTAGCCTTTATCGCGACTATGCGCCTCTCAGCCTGCCACAGCTTGCAGGTAGGGGCGTCGGCAGCATGTGCACCTCCACAGTGGAAGCACTTCGGCTTGGCTGTGCACTGGTGATCCCTCGCATGCTGGCCACCACAGCGCAGGCACCGCTCCGGCCATTTTCACGCCGCCATTGCGTGGCCATATCGCCCACACCGCCGGCACTGCAAGGGCCGCGAAGGTTATACATCAAAATGCAACCGGAAAAGGAGGATGCTGGCCGGGGGCTCGGGACGGCGAAGCGCGGGGTCAGGGTGCGATCACTCCGCTTGACCGCTGTCACCGGCACGACCGAGGTCACTGCCGCCAACAGGGCCTCGTCGGAGAAGTCACCGTCGACGCCATGTAACGTGCCCGTGCTCTGGGAACGGTCTGCAGGGAGACGAGCAGTGACAGCGATCCCGGCCAGCTCAGTCGTAGCCAGCAGGAACTGTAGCCGCGCGGGTGTTGCGGTGGCAATGTTCTTTTTCGTATTCACGCGCACCTCCTGTACTCCAGGCAGCGCGGAGAGCGCTTGCGCGATGGCGAGGCGAGATGTTCGGTGAAACCAAACTGCCGCGGATGCCGGCTTGAAGAGGACCGCGCCAGTGATGCTGGGTGCAGGCGCGCCATCCCCTGTAGTGCCAGCAGCAGCAGGAACGGCTGGTATGCAGGAAAGCGTCGGCAGCAGGCATTAATTGGTACGGCAGCGGGTCCCGGGAGGTGTGCGGCAGGGGCCGCACCAGCAGCGATCCCTTTTCGTGTGGATGCAAGCAGGTGACGTTTTAAAGCGAAAGCTTTACTGGCCGCGAACTTGCGATTTCGCCGTGGCCGTGCTCTGAGGCGGCACATGAAGTCAACCGCGTTCCTCGTCGTTGCGCTCGCTTCGCCAGCTGCGTCGCATGCCTGATAACATGTCGGTGGATTCAAAGGAGAGCTCGCGTGCGCCGCAACCACAGTTGAGGCGGCAGTATGGACAGCGACAATTCTGATAAGCAGGAGGAGGCCTTGAATTGACATCGGAACGAGATGAGGAGGAAACGAATCGCCCAGGAAACAGACGAACTGCGCGCCGAACGACTGGCTAAACGCCGTAACATAGCTAGGCAACCAGACTAACCTGACTAGCAATCAAGATTAACCAAGGCTAACCATGCTGTGCCTTAGCTTTCGCTACGTATATCCTGTCATAGCCGAGCTAAGCCACTGCCAATTTTTTGCTTGCGTGAGATCACATTTGTGAAAATCTCTTCATCCTCGAGCTCCATGGCACATGAGCTGCTCTGGTTCTGCGTTGTATTGGCAGTGCCGTGGTCGGAATGTTCTACGGAATCAGCCGCCTGCGTCATAGCGTTTTCGTAGACAGGCGTCACTGGAGGGGGCAATGACTCGTCAGAATCTGTAGCCGCTAGCTTTCGCGGGGCTTCGTCGTCGCTGCAGGACTCGATCGGGCGAGAGCGCTTGCGTGAGGACGAGGTGTCCATCGCGTCGTTATTGTCGTCCGAATCCCGGAGTGGAGCGCTCGATAGCTTGCTGGCTTCCGCAGCTTGGCTTCCGCAGCACTCATGATGGCGGCGGAAGCTACGGAGTTCGGCAGAAGAACGGGAGTGTTCGGGGTCTCACGCGGTGCGACAACCGACGCAGCAGCAAGCGGGATCAGCGAGGCAGCGTCTGCCCGGGCGTCCGCGGCGGCGTTGTGAGAGTTGGCGTCCGGTGGTGAATCTGACACTCGGTCGCGGCCAGCGTCCCTCGTGCCCCGGTGTTGTAAGCCACCGACACTGCAGGGGCTGACTGCCGCATCGCCCGGGTGATCGCGTTGGAAGCGGGTGATCCGCGCGAACGCTTGGGCCAGTTGGCTGCCGCGCAAAGCCGCCGTGCCTGCTCCTGGCGTTGAAGGGTCTCCTCGCACTGGACAATCATGTGCCGAAGAGAAGACCGCGGGCACGCAATGCCCTCCGAGCACTTGTGCTGCGATGAACGCATACCTGGCCGCCGTGTTCCTTCCGCAGTTGATACCGTGGGGGCCGACGTGTCCGGCTCCATCGCTGTGGCTGAAGGGGTGGCGCACTGCGCTAGCGTCAGTCGAAAACAACAGTCCACGTGAGGTTGACTGTGTTCAGCCAGTTGGCAGTTCGAAGGGTGTGGTAGAAACACCGCGCACGGAGAGAGCGGGGACGCGACTGGCGTCGCGGAGAAGGACGTGAAACAGCAGAAACAGCCGACCGCGTTCCGGCGTGACCTCTTCCAACGCCGGTTCAAGCAAAACTCCCAAGACTCTCCCCTGGAGCGTGAGTCATTCGTAAGGCTTTCAGTTGCATAGGTGTGCGCTCACGTCACGCATGCAACCAATTAGGGTCGTTTCGCTTCCGCAGGGGAGGAAAAAGACAGGAAAGGGTTTTGCACGCACTGCGCCGGCTTCGGTGCCGTTCAGTTCAGGCTTTCCGTAAGCTGTGCCAGCAGGACACCAGTACCATGGACTTCCTGCAGCTTGTGGCGGACAGCGGCCGCGCTGCCACAGTCTGGTTCACTGCACAGGAGGGCCAACCAGCACCAGACATTCGCCACCTCCAGCTACAAGCTACCAGGCGCAGGGCTGAACGTAGAGAGCACTGCGAACCAATCAGGCGGAGCACTGGACGGAACACCGTCGCATTGACGCCGCCTGCAGACGACACTCCCGGCAATGCAGGCGTCAAAGCTGGCAGGGCATCTGTGCCACGATCATCAGGGCGCCGGATGGAGCTCGTGCCTGCCGTCTGCTGAAGGCCTTGCTGATAGGACCTCGTGTACAACGACAGGTGCTCTCAGCAGCCATATCCCTGGGCATCTCCGCATCTACTCTGGCGGAGTTACTAGCCGACAGGTTTACCGTCCGGCCCCTGGTACAGCGGGCCCTGCCTCCGCCAGCTACTGGGCCTTGGTACCTCCCCCCCACCTGTCACCAGCCGGAATGGGTGCTCGAGCAGATTAATGCTCTTTGCTGCGAGCCCATCCAGGTGCATGAGCTGAAGGCCGCCCTAGGACAAAGCAAGCGACGGAGCGCTCCAGGAGTGGATGGAATCACGTTCCAGATGCTTCGGAACCTGCAAGATGCAGAGAAAGATCATCTCCTGCAGTACTTCACCACCACATCGAGAACTGGGGCTATCCGGGACAGCTGGCTCACCTTGGTTGTGGCGCCAGTCCTTAAGCCACGGAAACCTGCGGTAGCACCCTCCTCGTACAGGCCAGTATCTCTCACCTCTGCCGCCTGTAAGGTGATGGAAAGGATTGCCCTGGCACGCATGGAGTGGATCGCCGCGCAGATGCACTACTTCCCGGAGCAGCAGACTGGCTTCCGGCGCCACGCTGCACTGCCGACTCCATCGCCGACGTCGTGGCCACGCTGGAGGATGCAAAGAACAGTGGTGACGTGGCCCTTCTCGTGCTGCTTGACGTGCAGAGCGCCTTCGACAGCCTGCCTCACGAGGTCATCGAGGCCTCCTTAGATATCCTCGGAATCACTGGCAGCCTCAGGCGCTTTGTCTCTGCCTTTCTTGCGGGAAGAACATTCCGAGTACGAGTGGGCCAGGCGCTAAGCGCCCCTCGAGCCATCGCCATCGGCGTGCCGCAGGGATCGGTGTTGAGCCCGTTTCTCTTCAATGCAGTCCTGGCAGGTCTGCCAGCCGCACTACCGGCAGAGACCCAGTACCACACACAGTGCTCCATCTACGCTGATGATGTTGCACTCTTGGTGCGGGGACCAAGGTGGTGCCTTCGAGCCATCCGGAGATCACTGCAGGGGGCCCTGGACGCGGTGACAACATTCCTCGGGAGCATCGGCTTAACCGTCTCTCCTACAAAGAAGGAGGCCCTACTGATGCCCCCATGGGCTGCCTCCCGCCAATTCGTCCACCGCTCGAGAATCGGCACCGACCCCCTTCCGTGGAAGCAGTGGCGTATCTTGTCCTCCCCATAGACCACCGGCTGACGTATCCTGGCTACTAAGGCCCTCAGCGCCAAGGTGCGCCGACTACATGCAGCCGTGCCCCGACTCCTTCAATGAAGCTGACGATGCTCCACCAAGTGGGCACTGCGCCTGAACAAGGCCGCAGCAACATCGTCCTTGTTGTATGCCCTGCGCTGGTTTCCCTGACGCATGCCAGGAAAGGACAACTAGAGGTCCTGCACAGGTCGGCCATCAGAAATGTCCTGGGGCTTCCAAGGCACTCGAAAATCGCCGCAACACTGGCTGAGGCCGGCGAATGGCCACTGTCACTGCTCATGTTGCAACGGGGACTGGGGCATATTGACAGGCTACATCGCGTACCAGACGACCAGGCTCTCCTAGACCGGCTCCAGAGCCTGCCGGCTTCACACATGGGCAGCCTGTGTCACCTCTATGAGGAGACAGTTCCCCAACTACCTGTGGCAGTGGCTCTTCCTCCTCCCCATCACGGACCTCCGGACGTGCACCTCTCCCTCAAGGGGATAGCCAAGCGGAGAACACCAGCTGCAGCCCTGCAGAAGGCGGCAGCCTGCAAGCTCCAGGAGGAGTTGGAAGGACACCTGCTGGTGTTGACGGATGGTCCAGTCCTCCCCAGCGGTTCGGCAGCAGCGGCATGCAGAGTTCCAACTCTCGCCTGTCGCAGGCAGTGTAGGCTGCCGTTCACAGCAAGCTCTATTGCAGGTGAGCTCGCGGGGCTGTACCTGGCTGCCGACCTCCTTGCTGAGCACCCTCCCCAGCAGCCGGTGGTGATGGTGTGCGGCTCCAAGCCAGCGCTCCAGGCCCTCGTCAACCTACGGCGAGCAGGACTTACAGTGGTGCTGCTGCTTGCCAAGTTAACGGCTCTAGTCACTGCCGGAATCCCAATATCCTTCCACTGGTTGCCCTCACATGTCGGGGTAGCCGGTAACGAGGAGGCCAAACCTGCCCATAATGATGTAGTCCCGGTCACCAGAGCGGTAGCGGCTTCGGACTACACGAGACATCGCTCTGGGGAGGTGCCTGCTCACCTCCATTCACCCAGACTCCCGAGTGGCTAGGGGCAGGGCCCCCAAGCCGCTTGCATAGAATGGCCTCCCCAGAAGAGACCGTTCCACGCTCCTGCGCTTGCGGACTGGCTGCACCTGGACTGCGGTCCGGCTGTACGCCAAGGACCGCGCCACGTTACCTGCCTGCAAGAGGTGCGGGGACCCCGAGACCCTGGAGCACCTTCTCTGTGCCTGCCCATCCTTGGCGCAGGAACGCTCCACAGGGATCAACGCCTACAGACGCCACGGCCTTCCAGCGGCCACAGAGATTGACCTGCTATTCCCCGGTGTGTCCCCAGCTCCCTGCGCTGCGAAGCCTGCTGAGTTTATAAGTTCCACGGGAATAGGCCCCCTATAAGCGCCTGCTACAACGCTGGCAACCTTACTAAGGAGTGCCACCTGTCACGCATAGTGGAGTCTATTAGGCCACATCCTCCCTCTTTCTTTATCATCTTTCACTTCGCATTCTCTCCTGACGACGCTTCGCCGTGCTCCCTCAGGGGTTGCAGAATCAAGCGTCCTTCCTTTCTTTAGATCACTGTCATCTATCGTTTAGTTCAGTCTCGGAAAACGGATGGGATGGTCACGCATTGTGCTTTCCCCCGAGGAACGGGCAGCGTCCGACGAGCGGCAACGAGAACTCGCCCGTGAAAGAGCTCACAGTCGGCTCGCCAATCTAGCTGTTATATAGTCCGACGTTGCGTGAGCGCGCGCTCACCTTACATCACGTTGGCGAGAACAACAGCGCCTATAGTTCTACCGATGGCTCGACCCACTGGCGCGGCGAACGCGCTCCGATGCGCCCGGCGTCGAGCGACGCGCGCCCGCGCGGCGATAACGTCGGACTATAACGCGCCTTTGGAGCCGCCCGAGCACAGGCAATCCGACAGCCGCGAGAAGATCCCGAGCTGAGGGAGCGGGTGGCCGAAGAAATCTGGCACAGTTACCTGTGGGTTACTTAACCGTTACGAAGGTCAGATGCACGCATGACGCGCTTCGCTTAGTCCCATTTTCCGGTAGGGGAAGGGCTGGTCATGGCAGATCACTAACGACGGAAGCCGTGCAGCCGTTATGCCAGCAAAACGCAGCAGCTGATGAAGTGCACCGTCTTTAAACACGTTCGCTTGGTTGCGGCTGTCAAATGTTGGGCGCATAAACTGGCTAAAATATTATTGTTGCGTAATTAAGATGAACCTGCGTGATGCTTCTCAAAGGAAACGATCATCCCGTTCACAAATATTTCCGCCGCACAATTTGAATCGATAAACGGCACGGACTGCAATAGATACCAGCCGGCCGCTGCTTATCACACGTCAGTGAGGTCTCAAACCTTTAGTCAAGTAATAAAGCACAGATTTTAGTAACAGAAGTCCTATGAAAACAATGGTCTGCTTATTTTGTAAGTACATGACTTGTTAAGTATGTTTGTCTTAATACATGTACATCTAGAGATCAAATAATTAACCGCTTTCATTACCCCTCGCAGACAGAAATACAACTTGAAGTATACGACCAAACTACAGTAGCTCCACTAACGCGCTTCCAACTGGAACCTCCCGCTGTTGATTTATCGCCCTCTGTGGCGATCGCTGGAACTTGAAAGTGTGCGGGGCCTGGCTGACCCACCACCGCTCTATAAGTGCGTATGCGTGTTGACTTTCCCTCAAGTCTGCTATTCCTACAATAACGACAAGCCATTAGAACTTGAAGCATCTGGCATGCTCTCTCTCGGCTCCGCACTCCTTAAAACATCGCAGGTCACTGTATCGTATGGCCGCCGATGTTCTCAGACGCCTGGCCGAGAAATCTCACCAAATGGTTGCTTGCGGCGGCGACAGAATTTTAGTTCTGTAGTTTCTCGACGCCACACAGCCACTGTTAAATGATGATCGCCGTGCTTCGTTCTGATATGCGCCATAATTTCTCTGATCCTCTGCCTCAGCCTTACGATGCGTTCCCGGCTTTCGCGGTAGTTCTACGGCAAATGGTCCTTTCAGGTCACACCCTTAGTTCTGCGAACACGAGATATTACGCAGTTCCATCCATCGCAAGGTAATTCACGTCCGTCTGCTGCGTCGGACCCTCCCCAAGCAAATGATGGCTATGCAGGAACGGCGTCCTTCCCAAACACGACTGAAAGCCTCGTTTAAACAGATGCTCAGAGCGTATTGGATTCGCAGATTGTTTTTATTGCGAAACAATACTACTTTAGGTCGCACTTCAGCCCGTTCCGTGGCGAGGCGGTGGTAGGCACCATTGACCTTTAGCGTGACCTCGCTGCGCGACGTCACACCACGTGACCTAGAGTGACGTCACACCAGCTGTGTAAAAACGGGGCCCCATCTCACGCCGTCGCGAGGCGAGGCGGTAGCCACCAACGGCGGCCTAACTCCCGCTCCTCTCAGGCATTACTGAGTATATTTACTCAATTACTACCAGCTGATCCGAGAATAACACACTATTGCTTCGCAATCACCAGGCTTAACCAAGCTAAGCCACGGCCGTTTTTTTTTTTCCTTTCAGGCCCCCTTTTTACACTTGTTATAACCCGTAATGTTTATAACTCGATCTCGAACAGCATGACGATTGCCTTTGCTTTTCAATACACACAGCAGGTGTTTTCGTAGTTAACAGACGCGGCTCGCGGTTCAGAAACATTTGTGATGTCTGTAAACTGGGGCTGCTTAACCTTTCTTCTGACGTGAAGAATCCCTTCATCATGCTTGCGAACTCATTCTGCGCACATGCATCTTTCTTCCCAACAATCTAATGTCAAGTGCCGCAATAGCTGCACTCGACATGGTCCACACTTAGCGTTCAGCCTCGCGAAGATGCCCATTGTGAACTACTTCTAGAAATAGCTTTCAGTAAGGATTTACAACAGGTAGTTCATGAGCGCACACGCGTAGTTGGGAAATCAAGATCTATATTAGACTTGGTGTTCCTAGACGGGCGATTTGAAGGCTACGACGTATCGATTGAAACCGGCCTCTCGGATCCTAAGCTACTTTATGTGGAGATAAAGTCTACCGCTGTATACCCGAAGGCTGGTAGTACTGCGCATGTTCTGCGCTTCGAAAGAGCCGATGACACAAGCATTATTGATCATCTTTCGCTCTGTTTTTATGAATTTACTTCGGTGGAGGACGTCAATGCGATGTGGATTGCATTTAAATATATTGTTTTTCACTGCGTAAACAGATTTGTGCCAACTTGGAAGAAGGAAATAAATAAACAGAACCCGTCTATAACCCGCGAAATTATACACTTAAAGCGGAAAATTAACCGTAAGAGACAGAAGTCAAAAAAAGATCATAATAACATTTCGGCGCTAAGCTCTATATTGCGCCCAAATATGGCTGCTGCTAAAACAAATTACTATGACGTGACATTAACTAATTTTATAAAGCACGATCCACACCGTTTTTGGCGTCATTTGTCGCATAATAACGAAGGTCCTAGTGTCATTGTCGCTAATGGCGAACTTGTGTCGGACAACTCGCGTATGGCAGTATGTTATAATGACTTTTTTCAGTCTGTCTTTACTGACATTTCTGCAGATGGTCTTTCACCTCACTCTCTAGAATCCCTGTACACATCACCAATGCCTAATATTCAAGTTTCGCATGAAGGCATTGTAGCTCTTTTGCTTAATATTAACGATAAGAAATCTGTAGGTCCAGACGGCATACTAAATGCCTTTCTGCGCAGATATGCGGAGTGGGTAGCTCACTATCTAGAGATAATTTTTAATTCTTCGCTATAACAAGAACGGGTCCCAGATGACTGGCTAGTCGCGAAAGTGGTTCCGCTTTACAAGTCCGGTGAAAGGCAACATATTGGAAACTATAGGCCAATTTCACTCACGTATGTATGCTGCAAACTACTTGAACACATAGTTTCAAAGTCAATCTACACCTACCTTGAAGACAAGAAAGCTTTTTTTCTCAACCAGCACGGATTTCGACAGCACCTTTCGACTGTCACACAGTTGATAGAAACGATCAACGATTTTTCAGCTTCCTTGAACAATACAAAGCAGGTCGACGCTATATTTTTAGATTACTCAAAGGCTTTCGATCTGGTCGTACATAACGAATTAATTAAAGAACTGATGGAAATGAATATAAATTATGATGTTGTTTTGTGGATCCGCTCATATCTTACAGATCGGACACAATACGTTGAAATAAATGGTAACAAATCTACCCAAACAAAAATAACCTCAGGCGTTCCACAGGGATCCGTCTTAGGACCACTTCTTTTTCTAGTTTCCATAAATGATATTGTTCACCACATAAGTAACAACATAGCCATCCGGTTATTTGCAGACGACTGTTTATTATATCGTGAAATCAATAACCAAAACGATCAGGTGTCACTTAGTCAAGCCCTTAAAGCTGTAGAAGTCTGGACTGCAGAAAGTAAAATGAAAATTAACGAATCTAAATCAGTCATGCTCAGAGTTGCAAACAAAACAAACCATGTTATTGAGTGTAATTATGAGATGAACTCAACAATTCTAACCAAAGCTGAAACGATCAAATACCTAGGTTTAACACTTACGAAAGACTTAAGTTGGAAATCACACATAGACAGAATTTGTGAAGCTGCAGAAAAAAGTTATGGTTCCTCCGCCGAAAATTAAAGCTAGCAACGACACTCGTCAACTACTTGAATATTTAACTTACATTAGACCGACGTTAGAGTATGCCGTGTCATTTGGGATCCGTTTCAATCAGGATTAATAAACCGCATTGAGAAGATACAGAGAAAATCTGCAAGGTTCATTCTTTCCCGGTATTATCGTACTGACTCTGTTTCCGAAACGCTTTGGTTGCTTGATTTGCCTCCACTGGCTCAACGGCGGAAGTTGGCTAGACTTAAATTTCTTTTTTTGTTATCAAAAGGCCACTTCAATATTGAAACCACACCCTATCTTGCTCCCAGGCAGGTTAGAAACGTCAGGTCAAGCAATCATTGCATCTTCTCAATTCCAAAAACATATCTGGACATGTACGCTTATTCATTTTTTGCGCGAACGATTAAGAAATGGAACAGTTTGCCGGCATCTGTTTTACAGTCGAGTAGCATTAAAATCTTTGACGAACGCGTTAAAAACCTTTTATGAAATTGAATCTTAGTTGTGCCGTGCAAACGTTGTCAGACTATTCTAGAAATGCATACGATAGCCTTTCTTTTATGCTGCTTCCGATATCACTGTCAAAATGTTACAAATATGTATTTCTTAGCCAAAATATTGTATTTGTATTTGGTTATTTGTTTTGCATTGTATTTCCGACATTCATTGCTTCATGTCCTATTTACGTTTGTAAGGTGTTTACATTTTTTACGGCATGTGCAAACTTGCTGTACCCACCCTGTTACGGCGAAGACGGCCAACAGTATTTGAAATAAAAGATATAGCTGCATGTACGGTGTCTACTTGTTTCATCTCCTTAACATACGATCGTTGTGCAGGCTGGCGGTGAACCATCGTCGTGGAGAAACCTTTACGCTTTCAATTGCTTGGGAAAGAACTGACTGACCTGAAATGTATCGTTTTATTTACCTGTTGGCCTTTCTCCTCCAGATGGGAGTCCTGACATCTCGCGTTTACACTCGGTCCTAGCCACCGGACTATTGATCAAGCCGTACGTTTGCCGCTGTCTGAAAGCAGCCAAACAATAAAACCGAAAAAGAAAGTGGAGTTGCAGAATAGTTCTGGCTTCGCACCGAAACCGCTCAGAAGAAGATGAGGACCCCCGGGTGAGCCGATAAATTGGTGGGGTGAACACAACTAAGCTAGGGTGACGCCCGAACACTCACAGGGGCTTGCTTTGAGACGTCTTGATTAGGGTAGGAGTGCGCACGGAAGAACGACGTCAAGCAGTGGTTTGAAAGGTGCGACATCACCAGATACAACCATCCTTTTTGTTGTCTATGTGTGACATTATGCCGAACGAAGCTGTCAGTCACAAAATAGCTGCCAAAAAGAAAGAAAATTTAGCGCACTTTTTGGCCCTTCAACGACGCAACGCGTATAACTTATAAAGCATTGTTTCGAATGTGCTGATGTGCGTGCTTGCTCAAGGACAATGCGATGTTGATTTCAATGTTAAATGCAATGTTCAATCGACGGTGCAATTCATTTTCTTGCTATGTCGAGCGCAATGACTTAAAACAGTAAAGTGCAGTTATTTCATATCTTGTTTCAGTCGCATGGTTGCTCAAGCGTTATCTCCGTCCCAACACGAGTAACCTATGCCGCGTCAACTTGCCTGGATTTGTTTATCACCAATGCTTCAACGGCTATAATAAAATCCGTCGTTCTTTCGTGTAACCTGAGCGACCATATGCCTATTTTCTTCTGTCTCAAACGATGCACCGGAAAGAACGGACAGCGTCTATTCCCCAGCCAAGTGATTACACCAAACCGTCTCGAAACGTTTCGCAGACAGATTTACTTGACTGGAGTGATGTATATGCCACACAATATGCCCAATCAGCACGTGAGGAATTTCCGCGTATTTTCAGCACGTGTTACCAGGAAAACTTTCCTCTGCGAACTAGACGCAAGCGATCATCGCACATTCGCAAACCGCATACAGATTACACCTGTAATCATTTACAACCTCTGCCTGACATCTGGGGTGTTTCCTGCCAAAATGCAGACAGCTAAAGTACTTGCGCTGTTTAAAAAAGGCAATAAAACTGTGATATCTAATTACAGACCCATTTCCATACTTCCAGTATTTTCAAAAGGACTTGAAAAAATAATATTTCGGCGTATTTCAGATTTCCTTGAAAAACATAACCTGCTCACTGACTGTCAATATGCTTTTCGAAAGGGACGGTCAACCCAGCTCGCGTTACTAGCTCAAAAGGAACTAATATTGCGAAATTTGGAAACAAGCTGCTCATGCTCGGGGTTCTTATCAACTTCAGTAAGGCATTTGACTCTATTAACCATCAACTTTTGTTAAAGAAGCTAGAGTACTACGGTATTCGTGGTATTGCTTTGGATATAGTGAAATCTTATTTCAATCAGCGGAATAAACTTGTTCAAAATTAATGGCATCTTGCTCCCAGTTCATTCATTCATTTATCCAAAGTTCTTTGTACAGGATGAATTTGCTGGTCAATCTAAGCACGCAGTGCTTGTAACATGACCAGACAGTTGGTGAAACAACATATTAAATTCATATTACCACAATTAATAAATTCTCTCGCATATATACCCTGAACACCGTCCAGTGCATGAAACAAAAAATAACAAGCATCTTGAGTTCCTGTTTTTTCATTACACAATGTTGTCAAGAAAAACATCAAAGTCAAAACAAAGTCAAATCATCCAAGCGATACCTAAATACACCAGTCACTTACGGGACTACAACTCAACTCTTCAAACTGCTGACTTCGAAATTATACACAGGTATCGAAGCATGATCATAAACAAAAGTTGAAAACAAAGCCGGTAAACAATTTCATATGAGTGAACTGGCTTTACCTACTAAGTGTTTATTGAGCTTGCACACCATTTTCTGATCGCTTTATTCATTTTTCGTTTCGTGTTTATTGTACATAATTCATCACTCAATTGATTAAATACGGCAGGGACATAGTAGTTCCGGGTTCTTTTTCCATAGTGAGTGTAGACACGTGGTTTCACGTACCTCTCAGTTTGTCGCATTGTCACGTTCTTTTTTACGGCAACCCTAAATTCTCTGTTGAAGTAGTGATTCTTCAAAACTACATAATTAAATAGTTCTTTCACTGGTAGTATACCCAGGGCTTGGTATCTTTCCCTTGTAGCTGCGCTATCTAACGCTGTACCGTAGGTTATGCTCTTGACTATTTTACAAACTACACGATTCATTTCTTGTTTTTTGTTTCCAGAGCAAGTGCCGTATAATGTAATGCCATACATAAGTAAAGATTCAGCTAGCGCCTTAAATACAGTAAGCTTTACATTAAATGGAGCTCTGCCTCGAAAGTGATACATCATGGCAGCACTTGATCTTAGCTTTTTACATATGTGTTTAACGTGACTATTTCAATTAAGACATTGATCGAAATGTACACTTAAATACTTTACAGTTGATTCGAGAGGCAAAGGTAGGCAATGGCATGCCTGATGAATGCAAAAAAAAATCCTCCTATTGTGATAGCTTTGTGGGGATTCTTAAAACAAATAAGCTTTGCTTTTCCTTTGTTTATGAAAATATAATTTTCCTGAAACCAATCACATAATTTAACAATATCACTCTGTAGTTGTTGGAACCCTGTATCAATGTTGGCAACATATATAGTAATCGCAGTGTCGTCCGCATACTGGAAAATTTTAGAATGTAATGGTAGAAGGCTGAGGTCTGTAACATTAATTAACTATTAACTAATAGACCTCATATTTTTAGACTTCTCGAAGGCATCTGACCGCGTGTCACACACTAAACTTCTTGCAAAACTAGAATTAACTTTGGGAAGCGGCCCTATCCTCGATTGGATTAAAAACTATCTTAGTAATCGCACACAATTTGTTGAAATTAACAACGAGAGGTCCGCAACAACTAACGTTACATCAGGAGTACCCCAAGGAAGTGTCTTAGCCCCAGTATTATTCTTAATCTTTATTAATGACTTACCAGAATATGCTTCACAGAATATCAAACTTTTTGCAGATGACTGCGTTCTTTTCCAGGAAATTAACTGCCTTGATGACCATCGAACTTTAAATAACGCCATAACAGCAGTTTTCCAGTGGTGCAAGGACTGGTAGATGGATATCAATCTAAAAAAAATTCGTTCTATTATCTATAACCAGAAAAAACATACATCAGCCTTCCAGTACACCCTTAACAACATTCCTCTTGCATCTGTTCATGAGAATAAATACCTTGGTGTGACACAAACATCTGACTTCAGGTGGGATTCTCACGTTAATAATATCGCATCAACCGCAATAAGACAGTTATTCTTCAATAACAGACGCCTTAAACTAGCACCATCTGAAACAAAGTTACCCGCATATAAAACACTTATAAGACCGGTTCTAGAGTACGCCAACACCGTTTGGTTCCCGTTTACTAACAAGCTGATTAAAAAACTTGAAGGGGTACAGCGAAAAGCGCTGAGATACATATATAATAAACACTCCATCACAGACTCACCAACAGCATTACTGAAACGGACAGAACTTCTAACCATGAATAAAAGAGCCAAGCTTGCTAGACTAAAAATCATGTATCAGTTAATACACAATCAACTTAAAATTCCTATTATGAAATACATATCATCGTCCTCAAATAGATTAACTCATCATAAACTCACACACACATTAAGCAAATGTTCATTCCGCACTGATATTTCCAAATACTCATTTTTTCCAAGGGCGACACGCGAATGGAATAATCTTAACACAGGCATCACTGATAACTCATCCTTAGATACGTTTGGTACCCTGATTGCGGATCAACTATACGCACTGGAGCAATAATTTTTCTCATTATTTACGTATTTCCTTGTTACTTTAACGGTATTTGTGCTTGACTATAATTACGGCAATGGTGCAATACATTTCTTTTCTTGTTGGCATTATTGTAACCTTGATTGTTGCGTGACTATTATTACCTCAATACTGACCCTGTGACTGGTTTCTGCAAATGCAATTATTGTTGTCATATCCTCTTCGTTCTAGTTATTCTCTTGTATAATCACGTAATCAAATTGTTATATGCCCAAATCTTTTTTTTATTGTATAAGATTTAGTATGTAACACCTTATACCATGTTCCTATGTATGACATACAGCCCTTCCTGTTACAATCCCTGATGGGATTCACAGTATCAATAAATGAAATGAAATGAAATAAATGTTAAAAAGCAGGGGTCCTAACGTACTACCCTGAGGTGCTCCATATTTTAGTGGCTCCAAACTGCTATATGTTTCTCCTAACCTAACACACTAAAATCTGTGAGCAAAATAACTTGGAAGAACTTAATGAAGTGTCCCCGAAAGTCCAGATATTGCAACTTTTTTATCATAATATTATGGTCTATGGTATCGAAAGCTTTTGTTAAATCTAACATTAAAGTCATGACCACTCGGTTATTTTCTATCGAACTGTTGATGTAATCGGAAAGCTCATCTCACAAGGAAGCTTAATTTTTATTCTGCGTAAAGCCAAATTGCGCATTATAGTTCCGAGAAAATCGATCACAGCATGACTGCAGCACGGATGTTACATGCTTTTCCAATATGTGGGCAAGCGCTGAAAGGATAGAAATCGGTCTGTAGTTTCCGAAGTAACTCTTTTTTTCGTTTTTGTATATTGGCCTAACAACAGAGATCTTCATTCCTTTCGGTATATCTACAGTTTGAAATATTCCGTTTAGTATTTTTATTAATACGTCTTTTAGTTCCTTAACATTACTACGGAGGTCTGGATAACGAATTTTATCAAAACCCGGTGGCTTCCACTCCTTCAAACCCTTGATGATATTCCATAATTCGACTTCAGATATTTCTGGCAGAAAAGCTGTGTTCGCGCATGTGCGTTTAGGTTTGTATTCGGTGTGCCTATCGCTACTTGTTGCTCTTAGTTGTTCCACCGCATGCAAGAACGAGTCATTGAACTTATCACACATTACTTTCGTGTCTGCTGTGGGGAAGTTCTTTTTTTATCACGTCTTCAACGCATGCGTGTTTCGATCGGCCCATCAGGTCGTTTAACAGTGCCCACGTTTTCTTTACATAGTTTTATTTTATTTAAAGAGAATTCTTGTGACCGGTATCTTCGTTTCGCAAGTCGCAATTTCGCTGTCACCAGATTTCTTAGTGAACAGTATTCTGCTCTTTTCGTAACATCGTGCGGTTCTTTCTTGCTTTTCTGCCATGCTTTGTCCTTAAGGTAGCACAATTCTATGATATCTGGCGTGATCCATTTACTGTCAGGCTTTCTCTTCTTCACCTTTACTATTTTAGTGGAACCTTCGTAAATCCTATTGAGTGTTTCAATAAGAGTACTGTACAGGGTTAAGTGATCAAGCGGTAAGAGTGCACTCCAGTTTGTATTTTTAATTTTTGTGTCAACTTTTGCATTATCGATAATAGTTCTTGTAACCAAAGCCTTTCCTTTTTTTTTTGCTTTTTCAGACATAACTGCTAACAGTACAAAATAATGGTCAGCCAGTTCGTGCTTAACGACTCCGGATGTATACCGCTGGTTGGTTAATCGAAGGATGATGTGGTCTATGCACGATTTGGAAATTTTTGAGCCCAAGTATTCCTCTCTTGTGTACTCATTTATTGCGTTGTATAACCCATGTTCAGCTAGCAAATTAGGCTAATCAGTTACAGTCCTTTGAGACTCTTGGAATATTTCTATATGTCGCCTACTAAAATCAGGTGTTTCTCGTTCATATACTTATTTAGTAAAAGCTGCGGTTCCTCGATATATTTATGTGTATTGAAGTTTGGCGGCCGATAGATAATACACAGAGTGTACGTGGTGTCCACTTTACTAATCGACAAGTTGGCTTTATCAAATTTTACCTCAATACTGTATGACAACCAGCTATCTTTCACAAACACCAAAACGCCTCCACCTTTCCTATTTTCCCGACATACGGCATATTACTACTGCAGAGGACATTGTGCCACAATCCACTACGGGTGTCCCGTGAGCCGTGCCTACTTCTTAGGCTAGTACTTTGTCGACGTCGTCGAGGAGTATGGAGCAATACCCATTCACCGAACTTGCTAAACACATCCTGATTAGAACAATGCACATTCGGAGCACGACAAAGGAGAGCCAGAAAATAAAGGCCGCTGTGTCACCCGGATAATGGCGGGTTGAAATCGATAGTGTTGTATTAGAACATTACACAAAGTAAGGATCAAATGTTTTGTATGCAGTACAATTTGCTGTAAAAATTCCCCCACCAACAAAAGAAACTCAATGTCACGCGCCTATAGACATACACTTGCAGAATTCCTTCGAGGACAGCGAGCACTCGCGGTCAAAAACACCGACAGCGGGGAGTTTGCGTACTTGTGTCAGAAAGAGCGTTCGGTGCTGCTGCTGCTGCCTTTCACGGTGCCAACATCTGTACCACGCTTTGGAAGCCCAGCCAATCACGTGACCTTCAACATGGCTTCCGAGATTCCGTGCGCGCTGGTCGGTTTCCCTGCCAGCGCGCACAATCTCGGACGCCAAGCTTCAACACGGCTACGGGCGCTCTAACTCCTCAACCTGCTAACCGCGTGCGCCATTGCGGAGGGGACAGTACGACGCTGGTGGTGGTGGCAGTGCGAACGTGCTTACAGTGTGCGTAATGGGTGTCGCAATGAAAGGCCATCGACGAATGTGACAGCTATTGCTTAGTGAACCTATATTTAATGCGCCAAAAACAACACAGCACACAAGAGAGAACGGGACAGAGCGTCACTCCCAACTTTCGTCTTGTTTTTCCTCGTTTCAATGAGCACGACACACGACACACAACACAAAGTTCCACATGCACATCCAGAGTTGTTCTGTCATCTGGGAGGCCAATTTCTTTATAGAACGAATGTTCTTTCAAGCAAGCCAGGCCGGATATTGTAGCAGGCAAGGGGTGCGAAGAAGATCGTTAAGCAGACGAATTTGGCGCCATAGCTCCGACCTGAGAATTCAGCTGATTCGTTTCACATGTCCCTAAGATGGTAGCACCGGGGGAAAGAGGGCACTCACTTCGACGGGAACCAAGCCATTCTTGATGCAGAAAGCGATGCTCTTTGCTCGACAGGTGTTGACGACGGTACGTGAAATCCATTCGTCAATGAAACATGGAGATGGCACGCACATAGAATGGCCCGCTGTACTATAAATATGGCTTAAGAGAACTTCTGGCTGTTCCAAGTTGGTACTGATTCATTATACCTTTCTTAAGGCGCCAAAAAACTACAAACAGTACACGAGACAGCACAACGGGAGAGAGCACCACTCCCGACTTTCGGTGCTCCCATCTTGGGGACATGTGAAAGGAATTAGCAGAATTCTCAGGTCGGAGCTGTGGTGCCAAATTCGTCTGCTTAATGATCTTCTTCGCGTCGCTTACCTGACACAGTGTCCTGCCTGACTTGCTGGAAAGAACATTCGTTCTGTCAATAGATCGGCCTCCCAGATGGCAGAACAACTCTGGATGTGCATGTGGAACTTTGTGCTCAGTGAAACAAGGAAAAGCATGACAAAAGTTGGGAGTGGCGCTCAGTCCCATTGTCCCCTCTTGTGTGCTATGTGTTGTTTTTGGCGCCTGAAGATGGGTATTATGAATCAATACCAACTTGCCCAGCAAGAAGTTCTCTTATGCTGAGAGATAAACCGAAAAAAAAACGCGCATACTCAACGCACATGTAGAAATCTAAGTAAAGCGAACTTTTATTGAAGGTGATAATTAAGTTCTATACAACTGATGGCAACGCGTACACTTGTGTTTACTTTTTTTTACCTTCATCCACAACAAAATGTAACAACAATGACTTCATGCAGAATTTTATATGGCAATGTTTATATTGTCGCAGCGCGCCATTCAAAAGGTAAGCCGAAAGCAAACTGCCTAGCTTGTGGGGAAAGCACATTGTGAGGCGTCTGCGCAGCAACGTCAAGTGTACAAAGCCAATGTTTGAGGTTTGTCGAAAGAAAAAAAGGTCATGAGATGTGTGTGCACGGAGGAATACTACGCACATCTTGGTAAATTTATGTTTGAGAAGACCGGGATTCCGTCCAACCCTCACTTTCATGCATGTACGTTTGTGGCACTTATATACACCGTGCACATGCCAAATTTCGAGGATTGGCCAAGCTTTGGTATATACTTATTGGCGCATATATAAGCAATGGGTGAATCATAAAAGAACAAATGAAAGAAAGGCAAAGAAAGGTTCCATGGGTTGTAGATTTGCTAAAATGAACCATATTTATCTGATGTGAATTCAGCAACCCTATCATTTAACATTTGGTTTTAGGCAAGACATTATTTCTTTCATGATCGACAAATTGTCTTTGACTGCCCTGAAGCAACCTTTGAGTGTTGCACGAATTGTGAAGATGCAGTGCCTCCTTGAGAAATTCCAGAGAGGGCACTAATAAAAATTTGAACTTCCGGCCCACTAAACTGAATTTGCATTCTCCGCAAGAAAAAAAAAAACATCTCCTCTGCGAGAAAAAAAAATTTCGCCTTGTTATTCACAGCCACTGACCGTGCAGGGTGTGTGATAAGCATGTTGAAATCCCTGAAATCGCTTTTTGGCAAGCACATAGTATGTACGTACGATGTGCCAACAGATTTCATATAGCATTTTGTTTTTACCTGTTTACGTTTTGTTCAGTTTGCATTTCTAGTGTTTATTGTATATAAAATAAAAAAACAACAAATATTCCTATGACTAAGATGTCCGGATGTTCAAAGTCCCAAATTTGATACCGGTTATACCGCCCTTCTCTCTTCGTTCCTTTATAGGCTATTTTCAAGTCGCTATGAACAATATATTATACTTTCTTAATGCCGGTGGGACACGGGGTAGACCCCTTTATTGAGGTGTGGGGCACTTTCTGGCATTAATATCTATTCTCAAAAAAGAAAGTAATAATAGCGACAGTGGAGCTGCATAGAGCAGTCGAGCATCTGATCTTCGTAAAGTCAAAGGTACAGTCTGCCACTTGGCTTCTTCCCTACGTTCGTTTTCTTCCCTGTGTCTCGTAGTTTACGTTCTGACCTTAAGGTCTTATCTCTGTGATATGCCACATCGGAACCAGTTTCCTTTGTGGCCCAATGTGGCCATGACATACGTGTCTTATTTTTTTTTCCTGAAAAAGACAGCCCCGTTACCGAATGTCGTGTCTGAATGAATAGAATTTATTGATAGGAAAGACAGAGAGGTCGACCTGAGCTAGTGCGCTCTAGTCTGCTACTCTGCACTGGGGAAGAGGGAAGGGGAGTGAAAGTATTGGGATGGATGATGATGATAAGAGAAGTGGTGAGCGCTTATGTACATGAGACAGTTGCCTCGCTAGAGCCGCTCGTCGAGCTTGGTGTCCTGCAGGAACTTCAACAATACTTTTGTTGCACGCATTGAAATTGCAGTGTCAGGCCATGGGCCGAGGATAGCTTCCTCCGACAGTAGTTGTCTGCCAATGCTGGCTAGGAAACTGTCTAACGTCCTTCGCTCCAGCATATATGCTGGGCAGTCGCAAAGTGCGTGTTGCAGTGTTTCAGGCATCTGGCAGTGTACACAATCAGGGCTGTTCGATTGGCCAATGAGGTGTGCGTAGCGACGGGCGAAAGCAACGCCGAGCCGAATCCTGTGTAGCAATGATGTTTTGCTCCGTGTAAGTTTCGGGGGCAAACAGAATTTACCGTCTGGATCAATCGTATGTAGACGTCTGTGAATGTTATCAGAGTGGGCTCTGTGAGCCTTTGTAAGGTCCTGTATGAGTGCCTTGATCATGGAGTTCGTGTCAGGTCGCGAGTAGGCAATCCGTATTTCATCAGAGGAAGAGGAGGCCGATCTTGCCTCACTGTCAGCAAGTTCATTACCAAAAACACCACAATGGCTAGGCACCCATTGAAAGGTGATCACGTGGCCACTTAACTCGGCACTGTGATAAAGTTCGACGATTTCCAGCACGAGCAGATAGTATGGTCCTTTCTTTAAAAAGTATTTTAGCGCCTGTAGCGCTGATTTGGCATCGCACAATATCGTCCATTGATGGGGTGTCTGCGTTCTCATAAAACGGACAGCCTCCCGTATTCCCGCAAGTTCCGCAGCCGTAGATGTCGATTTGTGGTCTAATCGAAATCGTTGAGTAATTTCAAGTTGTGGGATGACAAATGCGGCCGTTGTGGCAGATGGCGTGACCGAACCATCGGTATATACTTGTACAGTCCCACTATATAATGTAAATATATGGGACAGGGTGAGCTGCTTCAAGCCAATGGAGCAAACGTGAGATTTCTTCCTAACTCCGGGTATCTGAAGCTTCACTAGTGGTCTTGGCAATGTCCATGGAGGTGTCGCGGGGATGTCGGTGGCCTGGAATCTTGCAGGTACAATGCTTGCGTGACATGCAATAGCTTTAGAAAAAGCACAGTCAAGGTTGGTGCTTGGAAGTGTTGACAGTAGATGGTGTGAGTGTCTGGTTAATTAGCAGGCGAAGATAGGTTCGCACAGGTTCACAAGACCTGTATATGTCGATAGGACAAGCCCGTGCTACCGCTATTGTGCCCTTAGTTGACGTGCAGCGTGGCAAGCCAAGACATATCCGTAGTGCTTGTGCCTGAAGGCTCTCCAGCGTGCGTATACAAGATGAGCCCACGTTAGATAACACAGGCATGCTGTAGCGTATGTAGCCCACAAAAAGTGCCTCGTACACTTGGAGCAAACTTCGCTCAGTGGGACCCCATCTCAGTCCTGATATTACACGAAGAACGTGTATGAAGTTGGTCAGTTTAGCCCTAAGCGCAGTAACATGTTACTGCGGTCTATTATCACGCCAAGATATCTCTGGTGGGTGACTAAAGGGAGCGCCGTTCCGTCGACAACGATTGGATAATTTGACATTGATTTGCGCGTGAATGCCATGACTGCACACTTAGTTGCTGAGAGTTGCAGGCCTCTACGGGGCAAGTACTTCGCCGTTATGGTAGCCGCACGTTGGAGCCTTGCACGCACTTGTGGACGTGTGACCCCAAATGACCAAATACGTATGTACCTATGTACCTGATGTGTTAAATGACCTGCCAGATAAAGTTTTATCTTCCAGCACACGGAAAGAAGTTAAATCTTATATTTTTGATTTGTATGTGTAATTTCGTTTCTTTCCTTTCTTTTTTTCTTTCTTTCTTTCTTTCTTTAGTTTTATTTTGAGTCTTGTACATAATTGATTTACTGTGCCGCTCCCTGGCTTGCTCCATTCTGCCGAGCGCTGTCCCACAAGCCCATTGTTGGCTTGGGCAGGCTCGTATTTGTATGTCATTTTCGAAATAAATAAATAATTTATATATATATATTATATATATCATCCGCATACGTACTGATACGCGCTGTTTCAGGTAGCTCGTCTGCAAGGCCCACCAGTATGATATTGAACAATATTGGGCTAAGGACACCACCCTGTGGAACACCCCTGCGAACGTCATGTCTATCAGTCTCGCCATCCGAAGTGGACATGAAAATGGTGCGGCCACTGAGGTAACTCTGCAGCCATGCATACATCCGGTCACCAACACCAATATCCTCAAGCGCCTGAAGAATCGAATGGTGGAAGACGTTGTCGTAGGCACTTTTGATATCTAGAAATATTGCGCATACCAGACGACGGCGTCTCTTTTCCTGTTGAACAGAAGATACTAGGTCGATCACACCGTCAATGGATGATCGGCCTCTTCTGAATCCATTAATGAAATCAGGAAGTCCACCACTTTTCTCGAGTAGTCATTCTAGTCTGCTCAGTACCATCCGCTCCATCACTTTACCGACACAGCTTGCCAAGGCTATTGGCCGATAATGTGAGAGATCATGTGGCAATTAGTACACACGCTATCCCCGACAAGTTCACCGCAGCTCTCATATAAACCGCTCTGCCGCATGTGATTGACGTAACTACTAATGTTGCATAGATTAAAGTGATAACGAAGTATTTAAGTAAGCCTGAAGCTCCTCTACGTACGCGCATGCCTTATTGAATGGTTCGCCGGTAACCTCCATGCGCGGTCTATTACCATATGGCACGGAGTCGTCACCGCATGCCCGTAAGGTCTCAATATTACACGCAGTCTTCAGTTCGACTTGATACGTGCCTGCAACAACAACAATTGCCGGTAAGTCAGCAGGCATATCGGCTACCAGCCGTAAAACGATCAGCTAACTAGAACGTTTGACAGCGAACACGAGTTATTTCACTCGAAGCTATTTTCTTAAAAGAATCCATCTCTGCTGCGATTACTGCGCATTTGCGACCTATTCCGCATACAAAGAGTAAAAAGTCTGATTAGTAAACGCCATTTGATGTAGGTGCTCCATCCCGTGCTTCGTATGTTTCTGTGGAAACCTGTGAAGATCACCAGAGTGCTTTGAGTAAGTCCATGGGAATTTCAATTTCTTAGAAAATCACGCCTACACAATGCGCATGTTGTACTTCCAACTAAATTGCATTATACGAGAGCGAACGTCTCACCAATTTGAAAATCAGACCCACCAACAAACTGAAATATGCTTTATTCGGCTCTTCATCTATGGTATAAAGCAGATCGTGAAGAAGTTTTACATTGCATGGTTTTTTGCAACTCGCTTTGACAATGCAGCAAATATATTCTGTATACACCAAACCGCGAAATCAATTACAGACTTTCAATTAAATCTCCCAGGAAGGCGAGACGGACGGGACAAACGCCTGTCCTGTCTGTCTGAATCTTGATGTGCTCGGAGTGAAACACATCGCACCTAACATATGCTTTTAACTCTCCTGCTCCATATAACTTTTTTTTTTAATTGCGGGGTTTTACGTGCCAAAACCACTTTCTGATTATGAGGCACGCCGTAGTGGAGGACTCCGGAAATTTCAACCACCTGGGGTTC
Organism: Dermacentor andersoni; assembly: GCF_023375885.2. Taxonomy (NCBI): domain Eukaryota; kingdom Metazoa; phylum Arthropoda; class Arachnida; order Ixodida; family Ixodidae; genus Dermacentor; species Dermacentor andersoni. The sequence goes on from NC_092820.1 coordinate 102,218,299, forward strand.
TTTCACGTGCACCTAAATCTAAGAACACGGGTGTTTTCGCATTTCGCCTCCATAGAAATGCGGCCGCCGTGGCCGGGATTCGATACCGCGACCTCGTGCTCAGCAGCCCAACACCATAGCTATTGAGCAACCACGGCGGGTTCCATATAACCTAGGAAACAAAGCAATGAATATGCGCATTACTTGAATTCTAGTTAATTTTTTTCTTCAACCTCGCGCTCAAGTCTGCCATTACGTTAGCAATCATTTTTCTTTTTCTTATTTCATTGTTGCCCATGTTTGTAAGCGTTAGCCAGTAGTATTGCTATCACCCATAACGTTTTAGCCCATATAGAAGTGAAATGGATATTAGGATTCATGTGCTTCCAACCTCTCCATCTGATTCCCCTCCTAAACCTAACCACATGCGCATATTTATTTTCTTTTTTCCCTGGGGCCGTATTTTCAAAAGCACAGTGGCAAATCGTAGGGGATGTTTTATGGTAATTATAAACGTACTCACGCCAGAAAGTCAACCGAGTTCACACTGGATGGTTTTGTGCTCGCACTTGTCGCTTTCTGATAACAGGAAAGTTACGTTCAGTGTTTCGATTTGCCCTTTGGTATTTACTTGGTTACTGCATCACTGGTTAAATTAGGGGATTGATGTCCTGCGGTATAATCACGTCACTGTTTGTATCAATGTGGGGATTGTTAATGCGCGTCTTTTAGCTTGCGTTGCAGTGGTGAAAATGGTGGTGCGCCGCCTGCTCGCGATGCAAGGAAAACGTAGGACATATGCAGATTTTTGCCCTTAGCTAGTGACGATTTTAAATACTATCTGCGGCTGTGTTAGCTGTCACACCAAGCGTCGGCCACTGATTGCCGACATTTTGTTTGGTAGGCATTAATCTATTGACTATAAAATCAGAGGACGTACAATCTTCCGAAGACTTGATGAAGTTCCTTTCGCTTTTCAATGCTGAAGAAGAAGAAAAGATACTGCCCAGGTAATTACATAAACTAATTTATTTATTGCCTCCATAGAGTGAGGAGAGGATGTCAACAGCACGACAAAAGAAAAGAAGAACTTGCAGTGTCGCATTCAAAAAGTCCGCACGAAAGAAAATCAATGTAAATGAAAACAGTGATCAAGTCAAGAACTTGCCGATCACAAATGCCTTGAGAAACGCAAGACCTACGACGGCTTGCCTTGGTAACATCTCGGATATCTGCGGCAGGCTATCTAGAATGAAATGGTGTGCGGCATTTCGCTTGACACCACTTTCTTACGCGACCACTGACTCAACCTCGGCAAAGCTACCACCAAGAGCAACACTCTTAACAAGAAAAGCAACTTGTGACAGAATGCGACCAATATCTGTGCCCAGTTTTTTCTTAAAAGGAAGCTTTAGCTCCAGGGCTCCTCTCTAAGCCCACGTAAAAGGAGAATTCATTTTTCTCACCAACCACTGCACCAAATTTATCGAAGTTTGGTGCATCTAAAAGAAAAACTTAAAATCTAGTCAGTGTTTATTTATTTTTTTTATTTACAAATACTGCAGCCCGGAAGGGCTATTGCAGGAGTGGGTGAATACAAAATGTGAGAAAGAAAATCACCATACAAAAGAAGCATATGTGAGTAACATGACTAAGGGGAGCACTCAATGGCATCCCCAAATTCTATTTTCAATTTTTTATTTTTCTATTCTATTCTATTTGCTAGTTTCTATTTTTTTATTTAGATCATCAATTTCTTTATTACAAATTGGCAAATATCGAAACTGTCAAGTTTAAAACAGGAACTCAGCAAGAAAATATGATATCACAATTCTGTGAATTGCACCTGATAGTACATGTAAAGCGGACAAAATTTATGTGTTACACATGAACCTAAAAGAAGTCAATAATAAGGAAATAAAGCTTTTGCAGAACCCTTGTACACAACGTAACAATTTCACGTAAGATAAAAATTGACATATTTACTTTGCCCGCTTTGAATGATCTAATGGATGCTGTTTACAGACTCGCGATGTCTGTTCTTGATGCAGCGCTATTAATTTATTAACATCGTGCGTCTATTTCTTTCGAACATGTGAATTCCTTAAAATTAATTTAACAAAATTCAGGCCCTAAATCGAATTTCCGCTTCCAACAGTCACTAGAACTTAACTTCCTCTCTCAAATGCAACAAATTTCATTAAAATCGGTCCTGGGGTTATCTCAGGAAAGCGTTTTTGTGTTTTACATGTATTTCCTTAGGCCGCATCGTAGTTGGGCCCGAGCTAAAGCTTAATGTGGCCCGTGCCACATTAAGATTCCGTAAATGAAAGGAGGGTGCTACGCCTACTGCATCGATTCTCAATACATAAAGAGCAAGAGATGCCTCATGGCAGTCAACGAACTCTTGCAATTTAGATTATTCTGCATGGATGGGTAGACGTTCCAATTACTATGTGACACGCGTTTACACGCTTGCGTAAGAGTGCGTAGTTTTTCCAAATATCTGTCATGGAAGATTATTCTCAAAATCAGCGATGGCTTTTTTGTGTAACCGTCCTGCACGTCGCCATGCTACCCGTGAACCACAAAGCTTTTCGGGCCCATGAGCAGACACAAAAAGCGGCAATCTCTCTTGCAACCACAATGCTGAATGATACCACGACGCAGTGTAACTTGCTGTAGTCAATGCACCCCAGTTGAAACTCCACAGCAAACCCCTCTCCCCTCACCCCCATGCCTAGTATCCTGGCTGCAAGTTCGGACAGACAGCATCCGACTAGAAGTAGCCTATTCAGCGACATTCAGTTGTCTATTTGAAACTGTCCAGCCATTTTATACCTTTTGCAGCATAGGCATGCGTACACCCGTCGCATATATATAGGCAAAATAAGCTGCATCATAATCTTTAATGCAAAAAAACTATTTCGTTTTCCGATAAGGCAAGAGAGGTAGCACTTACACATTTATCTCTTTCCTTTCTAATGCAATATGCCTCTATTGTTTCCCTTTCCCTTTTACCTTTACCTCTCCCTATGATTTTTTTGTTTCAAATACGGCAGTGCAGGAACACTTGTTACAATGTCCCACTAAATGACTCTCATAGCCATTCTTTACGTTAATGTTGTGCTGACGAGCTCCGTCATTGAAACACTCTCCCGTCTGCCCTATTGAATTTTCTCCACTACTCAGCAGTATGTGATAGCTAATGTTGCGCCTGCTGTCGGTGAAACGAGATTTATGATTGGTGGTGCACAGCGGCCTTTCGAGTTGTCTTTTCAGTTGCCGAGTGGCTGGTCCACAGCATGGGTCACTGGCTATGTGCCATTGTATATTGTGCGAGATTTTCCAGCCATCCAAAGTGGCCAAAGTGACAAAATTAAGATATCACTTTTATCAACGGTCTACGTCAGGAGAAACTATTGGTTGGAATCAACAAAGGTGTCGCGGAGTTCTGAATTACCCTCTTTGCAAGTTCTGCAGCTTCTGTAGACTAAAATTGGCTGCCGTTCAAAAGTAATTTGTTCCATATTCACTGAAAGTCTTTCGGTGCTAGAGATAGGACATAAATCCAAGCAGACGCTAAATTTATAATTTAGAAATAGATTCACACAGCACGCACCTTCCAAATCCTCTTTCGTAGTGCCGAGCTCCACCAGCTTATCGTGGATAGCGCAAAAGGTGAATATCCAGATTCGGATGACCTCACACCACCACGCTCGGGAACATACGTCCCGCGCTGCATACTTCTAAGGCAACTATGTGCATTAAATTAAAACACCTAAGAGACAATCAAACGTAAATTCAGCAGGCAAGCAGCGATCCTGGTCAAGTCTGTTTCTTCGGCGATCTGTGCTTTGCGTGCAAATATTGTCGCATCAACGTAGTATTAAGAGTGCCCCGCGCATAGGTGTCCTGGCTCAAACAAAGTAATGTAAAGACGAAGTCTAAAGAAAATATTTGTGTAAACAAAAGCGAAAAAATTGCACGAAACGCGTCGGAGTTCGTTCGTTGCGCTAGTTTTTGCGACCGATCGTGCTTGCAGCCTCGATGAGGAGCTCGATGTAGTTCTCGACCTTGCGGTCTGTGGGGCCGAGCGCGGGCAGTTTCGGCAGAGACTCGCAAGCCTGCGATCCCTTGGTGTAGTCGTCGCACACCAGACTCAGGGTCTCGCCGAAAACGTGCTGCAGCAGGCCAAACGTGAGCTGCTTGGCGCCAACACGTTCGCACTGCGTCAGGGCCTTGCCGAGGCATTCCTCCACGTCACCATACGAGCTGCATATTCATTGAGAGAAAGGGCAGGATGCGGTTACGGTGGGCCACTGCGGAAGTGGACAGTTCAATGGCCAATGTCACCAAAGATGGCAATTAGTGTTCTTTATTTATTTATTTTTTTTTTTTGCAAAGTAAGCAAGTTGGTAAGGGATCATTTATCCTTCGACCCATATCGAGGCAGTTTTAGAAGACAACGCACACAAGGGTCCACAAATTGCAGGGTTTAAATGCAAGAGGCGATCCCATGTTCTTCTATAGACGCTTCGTCCTGCAATGCTGAGGAAGCGTTATTTGGTGTAGCTTTTCGTACGCTTCAATACGCGCAAAAGTTTGTCACGTATAGCAAACGTGTTTCCTTAGAACTAATTCGGCGGTAGGTGACGCGTCGAAAGCCTAATTTGAGGAGAAGGAGGAGGAGGAGGAGGAGGAAATAAAGAGAGAAGGCAGGGATGTTACCCAGAAATGCGTCTGGTTGTCTACACTACTCTGGGGAGTGGAAAGATGGAATAGAAAGAAGATAGAGAGAGGGAGGGGAGGGGGAGGAAAACCGCGGTGGAGCTCGCGAACGCACGTGGAGGGCCTGAGAGAGTCAAAGACGTTCACATAGGACACATACTTCGGTCTTGTATAGTGGGACCGAGACAGTCCACGAGACTGTATTGTCAGACTGACATGTGACATTTTATTTCATTCCGACCTTATGCCGCTGGGAACCAGGAAAAATAAGAAAATCTGCTGTATGCAAGCCTAGTTTACGCGTGCGCTTTGGCCATTCCCGCGCATAACGCCTGCCACGCTTGAGGACAGCTGCCATCTCAAGCGCAGTTTCATTTTCCCGCTGCACTTGTGGTGGCCGGATTATTCACCTATTTTTCAAAAGCGCCTCGGTGAAAAGGTCGCCTTCTATGCACACACACCACAGTTTATAAAAAGTTGTAATAGTAATGGCTTCAAGCAAAAATTTTAAATGTAAGTTATGCTCTTGCTTCAGATATAAGCCTCCAATCAAACCATTTCTTCGAGACCGTCTTGGTCTTTTTTTTTCTGTCTTTCATTCTATGTGGCCACTCCATATGACGAGCCCAGAAACCCAGAACGTGTATTTTCCATATACTGACCAACAGGCATAGTGGATGACTTCTTTGGTAGGCGCCTTGACAACGGCTCTTTCCAAACCGCCGTGGAGACCTCTCAAGCAGGCGTTGATTTTTGTACCAACGGTGTTCATGCAGCTGATGGCTTTCTGGTAATCTGCGTGTCACAAAAATAAGCAATAGAATATGCAATTAGACGACAATACTTTACAATGTTTCATTGGGAATTAATGTACAGGAAACCAAATCACCAGAGGAAATCCTGACTGAAAAATATTGTCCGTGTGTGGCCCTTTGTAGACGCTTCTGGAACTAATGAAACTGCGAATTGCTACCGAGTACTTTCGGTCAGCTGCACTAGAAAGTTCTATTCCATGAATTCTCGTTGTTATTCTGCTGCATGCCAAATACGAAATAAATATGCCCTGTTGTGGCGAATTAATCCTGCGCTTTCATGTTAATGCGAACTTATTTCCTGAATTGTGCGCTGACATACCATTGTATAGATTGGAGCCCGGAGTACAGATGGCAGTTATGTCTTCCTTCAACGTCTTAAGCGCCAGTGAAGTAGCTGTCTTTGGCAGACGCTTCAGGCAGTCATCGACGAACTTGAGGCTGCATTCGATCTGTCGCTTTTCATTCCTGAAATAAAGAAAAACACGCGCACACCATAAGTTAAGCGCAACCGCTATTGATGACCCACCGCATTAACTCAGTGGCTACCTCGTTCACCTCATGAGCACGAGGTTGCAGGTTCGATACCCGGCCACAGTGACCGCATCCGATGAGAGCAGAATGTGAAATTGCTCGTGTGCACTGTTTTGAATACACGTTAAAGAACAGAACGTAGCCAAAGTTTTATTTATTTATTTATTTACTTATTTATTTATTTATTTATTTATTTATTTGTACACACTCTACCTCTATCTATCTATCTATCTATCTATCTATCTATCTATCTATCTATCTATCTATCTATCTATCTATCTATCTATCTATCTATCTATCTATCTGTCTGTCTATCTATCTTCGTTCATATTGATAGCATTCCGATCGCGGCGCTCAAGCGGATAATCACATGTTTCCGGGCTATCTTTAGACGCGGAGAAAATATTGTTCTGTAGGTTCAAAGATAAAGAATACTGAATGAGAGTTTTTCTTGAGCGCTCTATAACTCTCTCAATGGGTTTTTTTTCGCTCACTCGAAGCCTTTTGAGATTATTTAAGCAACTTTCACTAGTGCATGAACCTGAATATAGGCCGAGATTTCTTCCCACAATAAAGCAGTTAATGTGGCCCCTCGTCTTAAATAGCCAAATTTTTAGCACATCATGAGTCATCGTCTTGCCAAGTCGAGGTCAGGGTCGACCTATATTCCGCTTTGTACGGTAATTAAGGAACTAAGGGAAATGCAAAATTTGTGTGATTTGCTCCACATAGTGACAAACATACATTTGGTCTCGTCCTCTTGTTGCGAACTCGAGTATTTTTAACCTTTGGCTAAAGTTAGCAGGGACGGCATGTATATAGGGATTATTTTCCGGGATTAATTGTTGATTACAATGACAAGGCGTGCACTTATGCTGCCACGTTGTAAGCGCATCATTTCACGCTCTGTGTAACCGGTTCGTTGAGGCTTGGATTGACCGCAGTAATATTTGTACGTGAGCAGAGGAATTGGCTCCCAATTGCGCGCTGTGTGAATCTAGGAATCGTGCCCCAGGAATTCATACATACATAAACATTCGTCTTGCACTTCAGCTCGTCTCGTATTGCATATTTCTCATGGTGCCCTGCGTTGGCCTTCACAGCAACGCAATATGTAACCGGAGGCCCGTTGTTATAAAGCGCCGGTTTGCTACTGATACGCTTTGCATAACCGGCGCAACTTCTATTCCTCGTTGGTGAAAACGCAGCGCAACTGTTCCGAATACGTGAGACGCAAGAACACTCGTCACTTGTATGCACGAAAAAAAAAAACTCCCTCGTTGTCGTCCGAGTAGCCCCGCATTTTTACTACGTATGAAAACTGGACCAAATAAATGTCTCTTACCCCAGCGAAAACACTGGCCATACCCGCATTCGCTCCGTGAACTCACAATTCCATCTTACTCTCCCTAAAGCTACATATGATAGTAGAGATACCTAAAGAAGGTATCCGCTCCGCGGGCCCCTGCCTGCCGATGTCATCCAGGAGGATGTCATCCTTCGTTTAAACCGTTTCCCCCATGGACTTCATTTGAACGTTGTGCTTACTCGATAAGCAAAGTGTAGGTCTCTCTCTCTCTCCTTCATTTGCGCGCAGAATGAGGCGCATAGTTGCCGCGCTGCTATCGCACTGCGAGAGCTTGCGCGGCTCCGCGCGCGGCACTGCCACGATCTGACACAATTGCGTGCAGCGGCGCCATACGTACTCGCACTTCTGCGTGAACGGCTGTCCGGTGGCGGGAAGCTCCGTACGCTTGCCGTAGGGCACGAAGTCGTCGCCGCACTCACGCAGGGTCTCTATCCTGCAGCCGTCCTTGAGCTGTGCTCGGCACCCACCTACACGGCGGAGGGAAGATGGAAACACGGCGCGTTACAAAGGGGCAACAAAGGAAACCCTATAGGTCATCTTAAACGGACTAAATATCTATTCAGAACTCAATTTTTGTTAGTCTCCCTGCATTAGGTTCACAATCAGAGGTAAAAGAAAATGAAGGTCAAGGTTTATTTTATTTTTTTATTGTGTGAAAATCTTAGCACTGGTACGTCAGCATGACGTCACGGACTTCAAAGTAATTTCTCGCATTTAGGCGATTCGGGTACAGTAAAAGTTCTCGAAATTTCTAACTTCGCTCTACGGCTCCTTGAGAATACAATGCAGCCTTATCGTTACCGAAAATAAATCAACTACGTACACTTGAGCAGACGCCGTCGAATTAATTGCATGACCTCATGGCGATCCGGTACGGGCACTTGAGAGTGCTTCGTAACCCACCTTTTATTTTTGCATCCTTTCTGGCTTATCCCGTTTCCTATCACGGTACTAGGGCTTTTTGTGTATTGTAGGATGATAATTTACTAATTATGTGAAGCCGCGCAAAAAAAGATAAGAGACAAAACAAAAGAGAGAAACGGCGGGTGGCTCAAATCCAAGAGTCATGCACACAATGGAGGGAAATAACGAGGTAGACTGACAGTATGTAAACAGCCCGGGACTATCCATACCCCTACCGACCTAGGAGCTTAATTTACATCAGCTGGTCGGGCTGTCCCAACCCGCGATCTGACGGTATCTCGCCCAAACCTCTCGGGATGCTGAAGTTTGCGAGAACCCGACGGCCTGGTTTTGTCCCGACGATCCAACTCCCCTGTAAGGTTTTCATGGTCGTGTAAACGCAGAGTGGAAGAGGGAACTGGGGGAGATGGAGGGGTGTCGAGCGAATGGGTGTGTGACATGGAGCCTCAAAGCATAGCTGCTGCTTCGCGTTGCACGTTATGGCCACAAAGACGAGAAAGGAAGTGTCTCTAATCGACCCTTAGAGGGAAAGCGCTCTGCGTGACCAGACTTGTAAACAATTCCGGTGAGCGCTCCACGCGCAAGCCGCTTCAGGCGAGCCCAGACGCTCACACCAACGTAGCGAGGACCTTCGAAGCACGCGGAATGTTATATTTATGAGCGAGACTGGTCGTTTCACGGGCAGGATTAGATCGTTCACTGCGTGTTACAGCAGCCCTACAGTGACGTGAACCGGAAGTCTGTGTGACCTTGTTGTTGCTGCTGTCGTCGTTGTTGTTGTTTTCTTTCTTCTTTTTCATTTTTAAAAACCGTTGTACAGAACTTGAACGCAGATGTCCCCGCATAAAAAAAATTGAAATATAGAGGAATGTTGGCGTAGTACAAATCAACGCAAGCATTATACTCTCACGGGATGTTTTTCTTTTCTTTTTTTCCTGTAAAGCTCTTCTGCGTCTGTTCGTCTTCTGCGTCTTCTGTTCGTATTTCATGTGGCTTCTAAGTCCTTAAGGTACAAGTGCATACATGTTCTTGCGTAAAATTATTAAAATTTATTGTTTTCTAGCCAGCACTGGCTGACAACCGTGGTCGGAGGGCGCTGTTCTCGGCCCATGGCCTGATACTTCAACTGCAAAGCAGACGACGAAAGCTCTGTTGAACTTCCAGCATGACACGGAATTAGACCAGCGTCTTTGTAGGGTCGCTGTCTGACATACTTAACTATTAACTCCTCTTATTCTCCTAACCTTTAATCATCCCTGTACACTTTCACTCCCTTTTTTTTTTCTTCCCAAATGCAGGGCAGCAGACCAGAAAGCACCAGCTCAGGTAAGCCTCACTGCCTACTCGGTAAATAAAATCTCTCTCACTGCACATATTGAATAAGCTTCGACTATACTTCATCTCATAACGAACAAAACAGTCATCCTTACACCGGTTGACACTCGTATAGAGCGAAGCGCCATGAAGGCATTTGTAAAGATAAGTCGACTACGTTGTTTCGAAATGTCCGGAGGCTGTGCCACTTGATGCAAGCGAGAAAGAAAGACAGATGTACCGGCCATCATGTTAGGAAACCGTCGGCAAAGAAGAGAGTTCAGAGCGCGCTGGCACGCTATAACTTACTGGAGCGTGCCGCTCACCCAAGGCTTAATAATAGACACTAGCACATTAAATGTCGTCCCACCCGGAATCTTTTGTGGCTACATGCATTCCCTCAGCGCACTTCTTATATTAAGGCAGCGCAGAAGTGAGATAAACATGGTTAAACCTATCTCCCCCGCTTGCATCTTCTGTGTACACAAGCGCCACCGTTCCCTCTAGCAATTGTTGTATGAAACCCTATGCAATAAGTGATGTGTGTAGGCCACATGCGGTCAACTTAGTGTATTGTTAAGAAATCAATTTCTTAATAACTACATACAAGATATTATGGATAAATACGTGCCGAGTAAATATACAGGGCGCAAACTTCCAGAAATATGTGTAACACGCTGTATTCACGAAATCTTCTATTTACGCAAAGAAAAATTGAAACTTAGACTGAATTAATGTCGTTGGCAAGCGTGTGCCGTCATGTAAACGTGAAGCCCGAACGACAACAGTGAAATAAGAAGCTAAATTAGGTGACTGCGCTTGAAGAACACTATGTATATAGTCCTAGACCGCAAGTTCGACACGTGATACACCCCTGCGTGTAAAAGAATAAGATATGAACATTTAAAATGAATGCCTAGAAGGAACTGTAGCATATCTTCTTTTTTTCTCTTTTCTTTTGTATTTTCAGTTGTGTATTATTCGCGATTACTCTCTCTTTGAAAGCGTACTGCATTGTAAGAAAGCAGCTCACCTGTAAAACACACCACGAGCAGCATAACACCAACGGCGACTTGTTGCGGTGCCATCATCATCTCGACTGTCTTCTGGCGAAAGCTACAACGCACCCTGCGATGTCAGGTCTCAGAATTGGCGCCGCTTTATTATATAACCAGTTTTATCGCAAGCAGAACTCTAGAGGTGAGAAAAACAACTGACGAGATCGAGTAGTTGTGGGGGAGCGAACACGGGATCCTTTTCTCGGCCGTTCACCGCGCAGACTCAATCTGTATGCGGCTGCCGTGCCATGAAGACTCGCGGAAAGAAAAAAAATAACCATGTACAATCAGGAAGGTTATCTCGTTTCCCGTGAATCAGGCACTTGGCGTGCGAAGAGGTGTCACTGCACATTCCCGAAAACTCGCTGCTACAGACGAGGCTGCAGAGTACGTACCAAGGTCTCTATTTGGAAAGGTGATGCAAGCCTCCCCTCGCTACCGGGTCTTCCCAGGCTGCTCGTAAGCTGCTTCTCGTGCTAACTATAAAGCGTTCGAATGGCGACCTTCAATAACTACGTGAACGCTGTGACAGAAAAACACCCCTCGCGGTGATTCCTCTGCCACAGACGAGCAGCTATTCATAATGTTCAGTACGCGCGTCCGCGCAAGCAGAGGAAAAACGATTTGACAGATTGAACGCAGGGAATGAAAGAAACAATATTGGCCTTCACTTGCTTGCTGTATGTGAACACTCGTCTGAGGATTTGCGATGCGAATTAATTGCTGATCTAAGGAGAAATAGAAAACCGTAAAATAGTGGCCTGGTGCGTAGGTCGAACCGGCAGCCGGCACCGCGAGGGAGAGCCTGTCAGGTGGCAACCGAGCTAATCCACCAGAGCAGGCCTAATTAGGCTATATACTCTATGCATACTTTTTTTTTCTTCTAATCTGTCCAAAAGAAAATATACAATTGGTATAGCCATTAAGCCGATCCTAACCAGTCGTTCTTGAAGCGGAGCACTGAAGGGTATGTACGTCAAATTGATTCTTCATGGTCTCACCCCACGAGTGACACAGCGTCGTAAACAACAGTGCAGCATATTCTTTAGATCGCTATCACGCTAGGCCAAAACATTAGCGGTGTGCGCAATGACCACAACTTCAAGGTAGGAATACCGCAATGCCGAACTAGCCTTTGTATAAATTCATTTATTCCTTGAACTGGAAATGACTGGAACCACCTCCCTCCCTTCATGGCTGCCATCACCGACGTCAACAAATTTAAGAAAACTGCCGCCGATTTTGTATGCCCCTCCTCTCTGTAATGCCTCTGGCCCTGAGAGTAGTGAAATAAATAAATAAATAAATAATCGGTGGTCGATCTGCCGGTAGATGTTTATGGCGAAGTGGCCGGTCGCATGGACGGCCACCGAATTTCTAAGTACAAATGTCAACGAAAATCTTAGCCATGTGACAATCTTTCGAGACAAAGACACCGACTAAAGCAACAGTCGATAGCTCGTGCACTTAATCGAAACTGGGATGTTGCATTTTGTTTTCGTTGTCGTCGTCAGCGCCTGCATGACGAATGGATGGATGAATGGATGAATGCACGGATGCTATGAGCGTCCCCTTTGAAATGGTGCGGTGGGTTATACCACCAGGCTATCCGTGCTCCAAAGAGCAAAAAAGAAATAGAAATTGTATACTCTTAAGCAAAATCACACCCTTTTGCCACACAACAACAATCGTCACCTGTCTTGTCCGCATTTCCTTTCTTTAACGCGGCGAGCCCGCTATTTCCCAGTAACGAACGGCATGCGCGTTATCAGTATGACATGGCATTCCCGACAGGAAAGTAGCGGGCGCGGCGTTTTCAAGAAAGGAAACGCAAGCAAGGCAGGTGACGATTACCGTTGTGTGGCAGAGATACACCTCAAAGGGTGTACCTTTGCCTAAGAGGGTAGAAGCTTATTACATTACCAAAGCAGGAGATAAATGTGTTAAGACCGCGTCACTCAATCTAACAAAACCTGAGATAAGTTTTCTAGATAAGCACCTCTACTTGGAGGCAGTACGCACGCCTTTCAACCGTTTTGGTTATGTTGGTATTTTCTTCTTTTAACATGTTATAGAAGCTGGTCAATCTTTCAATAAATTTTCCAGATGGCATTACAGCGCCCGTCCTGTTGCGTTTGTTTTCGATAACTGTCGTCGCGGTCTTCGTACTTCTTCAAGTCTTACTCAAGACGAACCAACTGGCTCAAATGAAGCTGTTGCTACTCCGTCGTGATGCTTCAGGAAAAGGCACCACATCTCGGCTCGCTATCTCGTCGCCATCAGACATGATGGCGACGAACGTCCTTGAGCAGTCGCTGACCTGCGTACCAAACGGAAGTGCGTAAGTAGTTTTCGGGACCCCACGGATCGCCCCCGTATAGTTGTAGAAGTCCACCACTATCGGGAAAATCTTGTGCGCATGTTCCCGCATAAATACCACACTCAGGTACGACCGCAGATAGAGGGGCTTTATCGCGCCGAAATTAGTGTACGTCGACTCCACTACAACGAAGTAGACGACAGCATTATTCAGTTCTCTTGTGCGGACTTCCAGGAAGTCTAGCTGGTGGTTGAAGACCATTAAATACATTGCGTGGCCTCGATCTGCGTCTAATGAGACCCTTGGAGTACCACATTTCGAGAGCCTCGGTAAACCACACAGCGTCGGGAACGGAGCAGTCCGGCCCATTCCAGCCCTTTTTACAGGCGCATGCCAGATTCTTTGCCCCGGAGACGGTGCCTTCCACAAAGCATTTTGCCCTTTCTTGATTGGCATCACGGACTGCAGCCTCCGTAGACGTACGCAAAATTGCAGCTGATGTTCCCGGTGTGTTCTTGATGAGTTCGTAGCGAACAGTCTTGTCACTGGTTGCATGCAGAGCACCGGATAACACTACGGTACTCCCCATTTTGTACACTGCCTTCTTTGTACAGCCGGAAGGAGACCAAAGAACCACACTAAAGCGAATATTGATCGGAACCCCTTAGTCACCACAATAGTAAAACAACAACAGACATGAAGTCGCAGTCCCACAACACGTCGATTTCTTCATCTCTACGAGACGCATGAGACTTGGAACAGGGACCATGAAAAGTAACTGCGGGGTCCTCTTGCAGATCCTTGCGATTCACCTTCCGTGTCTATTAGGAAAGATAAGGTCAGGGCTACCTTATAAGAGCATCTGATGTAAATTGTGTGCTCGCTCTTTAAAGAAGGAACCCTACGTCTGTACTCATATTGACGTTTTGCATTAAGGAATCACGCGGTCTTCAGCTTCTTTGCGGCATTCATGGGCTGCATTTATCTTGTCATGCAAGATTCCCCCCTCTGAAAGCTCTTCTATAAGACAAAACGCGTACTTTGTGCATTTCAAGCCATATTGATCTTATCCTTATGTTTTCCTCTGAGAGCGCAGCTTTCGGAGGAAACTTAGGCGCCCGTTCCTACGGCGAGCGTCGGTGGCGGCAGCGGCGCCGAGCGAACGAGCACAACGAATGTTAAAAGAGCAAACGCGGAGCGGGATATGAAAGACGCGAGCCGCGAACGGCGGCGACCAATGAGAGCGGCCCCGTCAGTGACCTGCGCGCGGGAAACTCTTGTCATGCAAACCTGCCCAACCACTCGATACGTACTCGCAGCGGATCTCAGCCGGACCGCATGTTTCGTACTGTCGTCTGCTCGCGTCAGCTCTCGCTCGCGTTTGCTTGGCTTGCTTGGTTTGGACTCGTTCGCGCTTGTTTTGATTGTCATGGTTTGCGATTGTTTTGTAATCTGATTGCATGCGCGACGCTAATTGTGTGGTACTTTCTGGCAGCCACGCGGCACCGGCGATTACATCGGAACCTTCGACGAGTCATGTATAAAAGCCGACGTGCTCGACCTGCAGATCAGATGTTCGACGATCGCCGATTCTGCTACATCTCTCTGTCAAATTCGTTGCCTCAATATATCGCAAAATGAAAACTCGTATAGAGCTGCGCTCAAACGTCGCATCAGGGAGTATCGTAATCGTCGGTTAATTCTTTTTTCTCAAAATCATGTCTTCACGTGTCTGTATTTCGCTGTATTTTAATTCATTCTGTATTGTCTCGGGACACACAAGTCGCGCGGATCGCTGCTATCGTCACTGCGAAATTGGCTTCTCTCCCTAGAAACTAATACTGCTTCCCGACAAATGTGTACTTGACCTTTTAAGTAGAAAAGCGTCCGTTAATACAGCTGTCACTTTTAAACCTTAGCATGGCGAGCGCACGCATGTGTTGACCTTTTAATATGACTAGCGAGGGTTTCGCAGGAGTGCGTCGTGTTGCCTAAGCTCAGATTTTTCTAGGAATCGTGATCTCTTCCCCACTAGCACAACAGCTCGTTCAGCTTACGCACAACAGCTTATTCAGCTCACGTTTACTTCAGATCAGCCTGCCACTACAGCTACGAGTTTTTACACTTCGTGTAATATTCTAACAATTGCTATCGCAAATTACCGCGCGACTGGCCGCTCGAGGCAATTTGCGGGTATTCTCGGGCTTCTCCCAAGCTCGGAAAAACACTTTTATGTAGCGCGTATTGAGCAACAAAAAGCTGTATCAGGAGCTTTTCATGTTGCTCAAAAATTGACCATTAGCGATTTTTATCTAACTATTTGAGAAGTTCATAAATAGTTAAGATGAATTATTTAATTAGGCGGAGGGCAAAAAGTTATGTACCTCCTAGCGACCCCAAATATTACCTTGGGTCTGTCCAGCTACGTGGAATATGCATATTTTAAAATCTTGGTACATGATAGTTGGGACACCCTGTATATGTCGGTTCATAGGTGCCCTAAAGCACGCCAACTTCATAATGAAAATAGCGTGTTATATACCAGGGATTCGGTGACATATTTCATTTTCGTTTATTTAGCCATTCCGTATGTGAGTGTGCGCCTATTCTCGGCCAATCCTCCAGAACGGGTGTGTGCCACTGTGCGGGGCACAAGCGCAACAGAATCCCTAAATGTAGCAGCATATCTGTCGTACTTCGCTGTGCCTACACCTGCCGTCGCCATTCTGTCCTCGACAAGCGTAATACACATATGACCTTCGTACTTGTGACATCGCTGTGTATCACTGTACGGTGTTTTCATTTCGGCACCGCTTATGTGTGCTATATAGCTGCACAAACATAAATATTGCACGATATTAAACTTGTAATCAGCGTGATGCATAAGCATAAACGTTGAGTAAGGTTACATGCGATGAGGACAAAAGTAAACGCAATTGAACGTGTCAGCGTTAGTTCTATATTATTAATACACACCGCTTGATTGATGCCTCGCTTCATCGAGGATTCCAACATGCGCGCATTGGATCTGTAAACTTTTTTTCGGTATCAGACATCTAAATCGTTGCAAGAATGCCTGAACACCTGCCCACACAGGAAGCTCTCGGTCTTCAAATAAACAAACTTCAAGAAAAAAATGCGCGCGATGAGAAACAAATCGTGTGGTGGAATCATCCAGCTCAAGTGGTACGTTGTTTCGCCGGACGTCAAAAATTTAGCAGGGAAATTTTTTTATGCAGGCACCAAACGCACAATGAAACGGCATATTAAAGAACACTGCATATCCTAACACAAAGCAATTCCATTCAGTCGAACAACAAATTCATCTACCGGCCTTAGAAAAATACGTCTTGTTATCAGGGAGTCAAACCGAACTGCACCTGAAGCGAAAACTGGAGTTTAACCGTTATTTTCAGCTGCACTGAACTGAACCTAACCAATTTGCTTCCGCCATCTTAGAAACGAACACAAATTGGAACTTTTTCGACAAACAGTTCCGAAGCGTTTCGGCCACAGGTTCAGCCAAGGGCCGTTTTTGGTGAAATTCTCCGACCGTGCAGGCTGCTGCACTGACGGTAGCAGACGTCGTCTCTTACGTCATTTTGTTGCAGCACACAGTGTATTACGTCGATCAGTCATGTGGCTCATCACCGTGTGATCCATCGTGCGACTTCTTTGAGCTGAAGTGCAAGATTCAACTGACGGACTCGCTAGTCAATGTGCTTTGAATACAACGCCCCTGAAGACGTGCAACATGTTCTATGCGACTGCTGCCGCTGCGGGTCAGAGAGGCAGTCTTTGAAGGTGGCACTACACTTGCAACGGGACTCGAACTTGGAACTGCAGCACATTCTCGGCCCATGGCAACGCACCACCTACGCGTTACGCACCACAAAAGCACCGCTGATGTTCTTGTGGGCCAAGAGCCTCAACGAAACTTGTTAAACGGAAGATCAGCGGGTCTACGGGACAGCGGGCCCAGCAGGCAAGCGGAGACGCCACTGCGCATGCGCGGTACGCTAGGGTGGCCGGCGTGTTATCAGGCCGCTCGCTCGTATCCTCTACCAACACTAGCTGCCACTGCCCAGCGGGGCGCGCGCAACGGACCAGCGTTATTGCGAGAAAACATGGCGACTCCCCGCACGAACAGCGGCATGTCGTCGGCGTCGTCTTCGAACCCGGCGCTTGATCACCTGCAGGCGAAAAAGCCTCGGAGGTGTTTCACCACTGAAGAGGACCTCTGTATCCTGCAAGGGGTTTCAAGAACGAGGCCGTTTGGCGACGTTCTTAAAGCCTCTCGCACGACCGCGATCGAGAACCTGAAGCGAGCGTACTGATCTTTTCACAGTAGCTCCAACCTTGAGCGCAGCAAAGCGCTCTGCTTTGTGGTGCCTGTACGGTTTCTTCCTCACAGGCTATGTGGTGCAAAACCTGAAAAGTAGTATGAGATGCTATCATACACTTCTCCCTTGGAGTAAATGTGGTCACTGTCACTGTCTTTTGGCGAGTCAGCTTCAGAAATTAACTCGAGCATTCTGGACTCGATCAGTTCATGCAGGCGAGCTTCCAAATTTGCTCATTAAATCCCCAGTACATCCACGTATGTACAGGCGGTTCGTGTCATAAAAATTCCTTCCAGATTTACTTATTATATTCCCAGCACATCCACGTATATACAGATGGTTCGTGTCATGAAAATTCCTTGACTTCAGAATTCGTCATTCCGCATTTGGCGCTAGAGCAAACGTTTACATTATCCCGAGAGACATCTTCGACCGTGGCCGAAATGTTTGCGATCATGTGTGCTTTGCGCGTTTCATAACATCAGAAAATATATCGCAGAAATGGATTATATTTAGCGATTCGCAAGCCGCTCTCGCATTGCTACAAAGCAATAATAAAAATTATTTGAACACTTTGCTATTGTATATGAGACGCTCAGAGAACATGCAAAAGCAAGCGCAATGAATCACGTAATTGCATTTCAGTGGATACCCGGGCACTGCAATATTCTCGGTAGTGTTGCAGCGGACGCAGCTGCGAATCGGGCGCACAGTAACGCAGAGACAATCAAGTTTCCCGTCTTGCGTAGTGAAGTCCGTCTGCTCCTGAGACAGATTTCCTGTCGTCTCAGCAAAACTACCTGGTTGGATCAGCAATCTAAGAACTCGGAGTTATACTTTATATACCCATGCCTATCAATTCCGGAAAATCTAAGAGAAAACTGAACATTTGGAACATTGGTACACCCCCTGCGGCTTGGAAATGCATTTACGAGACACTTCTTACACAGGATAAAACGTGCCTCTAGTCCGAAGTGTTCTTGTGGCCATCCAGACGAAGATGTGTATCATCCCCTCCTCGAGTGCACTAAGTACGATCCACAACGAAGGGTATTGCCAGCAAATTTGTTGCTTAGCCAGAAGACCATTCACTCCAAAAAAGATACTTGGTCCATGGCCAACTGCGGGCCTTCAGAAAAGAGCACTCCTTGCGTTGAAGAAGTTTTTCGAGGACACCAACGTTATGGGGAAACATTAATTTTCAGTTTATCCTAATAAGCTAAATGAGTGATATGACTGTTGTTCATGGTTAAAAACCGATTTATATGGTGATCGTGATTTTACGCAGTGTGTGATTGTGGTCTGTGCTTGCAGTTTAATTACACGTGTTGTGTGATTTGGCTACTCAAATTATCTGTCTATATATGCTAGTGTGTACTGAACTCATGCACAAAACTTTGCGATTCATGTACTGTTAGACTGTGTAGTTTTTATACATCTGGTGTTCTACTGAGTGCCATATTTTGTGTCATAATTCTCCCTTTTTGCGCATATTTGTTTCCTTTGCCGAGTGACAAGGAGTAGGCGGTGGCGTCATAAAGGCGCGAACCTCTTCTAATATTCATTTCAATAATAATTAAAAAATATGTGTGGTGCACAAATTCTTCAAGAGCTCAACTTAATTGCCCTACCTGCATGGACGATATATCAGCTTTCCAGTGCCAGTTGTTGGCAGTGACTCATTCCTTACGGTGCACAAGAACTTCAAGCAAGGGTGCATGCCTAAAGCATCCCACCAAAGACATGCTACAGTTTACAAATGCTGCAAACAAAGCAGTTTCTATTTCCTTAAGAGAAAGTCTGTTTTGGGGGGATATCTTTTGGGACGTGCTAGACGAGGTGGCGTTGCTAAACCTGCTCGACTTGGATGTGCAGAGCCTATGGCCACTTTTACATGCAAGATATGCGGCATTTCGTCATTGCGATCTCGCGTGCATTTTTATGCGAGACGTGAATCGCCGGCTGGAAAAGAGAAAAGGCCGCCATTGCAAATAAAAAAGCTCTTTAGCTATTCCCTCCATGCTTTCGACTAATTTTGTCTTCATTTAATGCTTGTTTTTGTTGACTGAAATTACCATTCTAAAAGTTAACAGGTAAAACCCTGCTCTATATATAGTCTGTGCGGTGCTCCATGCGTCGCCAACAGAGCGCGGAATTTCGTGACTCTGGTCTAGAAACGGAACAGAACATCGCTAATTATAGCTTTTCCTTACTGTTTTGTGCATTCTTCCAAATAAGCTAGCGTTATTCCAACAAACGCTATATAAAATGTTCGGAGTAAACGTCGGAAATCCGTGCGATAAACAAAGCGCGAAGAAATTAAACGATCAGTTCTTCGTGACCTTGCATTAGGCTGCTCTTTATTTTACCCGTAGTTCTTAAACCATGAGGCTGAAGTTTCAGCGTGACAGCTAAGAAAAGGCCGGCCGGCCGGCGGAGAAAGCTCTCGCAACAGCTGCCGAGCAAGAGTGCTTCGGACCGATAGCGACAGCAGCGCCGCGTGGTGAGTGGAAACGGAAGGGGGTCATCTTCCATCGCGCGGCTCGGGGGAGCTTTTAAACTGAAAGGAATCTAAAAACGTTGCGAAGTACAACGTACATCTAGGGATCTGCACATTCATTTGCAACTTGCTACACGTCGGCGTTGATCCCTAAAGAACGGCCGCTGCTGCCGCGTCACCACGGAGGAAGGAAACTAAGGAGGGGCCCTGACGTCACTCTTTGTGAAGCAAAAGTGAAGCCGGAATTTGGCGTTGCTCATGGTGATGCTCCGCCTTTTGGGCCACCCTCCTCTCTTGTTTACATCGTTCGCGAAACCACGCCGCGCTGCGCGTGGTGTCGCGCGCGCTCGCGCAACATCTGGCAGAGCACGGTGCAGGTAACACAGCACAACAAGACACGGTGACTAACGCAAACCCGCCCACTCAGCGCCTTTGCCACGGCCCGAAACCTACCAGAGGAACACGTGTGAGCGCTCAAAACCATAACAACGCCGCCATTGTGGCCCAAAAGGCGTGACCATACAAAAAAAAATATGAGAACCTACTACGTCATTTCCGCCACACTTTTCTCCTAGCGCGCGGAGGGGGTAGGGCCTCTCCTTAGTTTCCTTCCTCCGTGCGCGTCACTCTCCTGGGAAACTTCTGCCTCATAATGGCAAAAGCAAGTCTTGAAGCTCCTCTTTCAGGCTACTGCAGGCGCTGGAAACAATTTTAAGCTATGACGGCCATATTTTAGAGATTCGACTGTGACGCTTTAAATTAACTTCAATAGAAGGCTCCTACATTCACTACACATTTCATGGAGGACGGTCCACTGGTCTGTGAGTATGTCTAAAACATAGCCTTTGAGATTCATGCCCAACGCGCTGTGCAACAGCGGAACACTGAAATCTCGGAACTCAAGCAAGATAAGCAAAATTTTGTCGCATTCAACAACACGTAATAAAAACGTTGATAATTTTATAACACATCTTGATTTGTTTTGCTACCGTGTTTTACTAATGTTCGAAGCTAACAAAAAAAAGATGTTACTATCCAAGTCAATCCGGCTCTAGACTTTCGGAATGGCTCGTGGGTGTCATGGCTCCCATGGAACGCGCGTGAGCAGCGCTCCCAAGTTTCATTCGCGATGGCTAACTTGACAGAAAAAGACTTTGCACCGCTGAGCGCGGCCTGCGTGAGGGCCTTGAACGACAAGCTGTACGAGAAGCGCAAGACAGCAGCACTGGAGATTGAGAAGTGAGTTGCGAGCGCGGTAGAAATATGGGAGTTGCTCGTCGGTAGCACCAGTGCTTCTCGTTTAGCTTCTTCAGGCAGCGGTTTCCTTCGATGTTATTTGATGTCAGGATGTGAGGAGCGCACAGCCGTAGTATGAAAGTCCCAAGTCTGTTTTGCCTATCATCAATTAGTCGGAGTGTCGCTTGATCATGCTGCCCAAGGACCCACGATCACCGTAGCTCACTGCTGTTTGCGTGCTCAAAAAGAACATTCGCGCGATGGTTACGCAGTAATTGTTATTTGGGAAAAAGCGAAGGAGGCACAGTGTGGTTCTTCTACAGTTTTTGTAGCCGGGCATCATACCGCGAAATCGATGTGTGACAATGGCATCGTAATGATAATATATTCCAAAGTTCAGCAGATCGGGAAGAACATGCATTGTCGCAGTACTATTGCTTGATTGTAGCAGTTAGGCTGATTAGTGTCACTACTGCGTTTGCCAACGAGTAGTGCCGCTAAGCGCAAAATTGACTCTGCGTGAGTTTCCGGGCATTACACTCACGTTCTAGGTTCATTCATTCATTCGTCTATTTCTCATTGTTACATGAATTGCACAAAAAACTGTTGGGCCCGTAGCCAAAGGCTAGTGTGGGCCGATAGTGAATATGCATATATCAGCAGGTACAAAATTTAGTACATGTCTACTTCCTAGTAATGGAACTTAAAACAATTAAGTTATCACAAACACATGCAATGAACAAAAAATATACGCTAGATGATACAAAAAAAAAACAATCAAGTAAGTTTAGATTGGTACAGCTTTTTGGCAGCGTTTGCAAAACACATGGAACTAACAGGTTCCTCGGCTGTCATCACTCTGGCGCACAATTAGATATGCTACAGTTTACTACCAACCGCGGTTCACTTACTATAATCAAGACGCTTTATCGTAAATTCTCCTGGTGTATTGGAAGAATCTCTAGCTGCCAAGTGGATGACACCAGGCGCCTAAAATGATGTAGTACATTCCTAAACGCGCTAAATCTACCCACGTCTTTTGCATACAGCCCCAACATGATCTGAAAGGTGAAAAAAAGTGGCTGGGCAGCATCAAAGATAAATGTATCTTAGTTACTATGCTAAGATATTCTTTGTGTATATCTTTATCTATTGCCGACACAATGGGCGAAACTTGTATGAGTATGTATTTCTAATACTACGCTTCAAGTATGGTGTATCTTAAGATACAAGTTACTCTTGTAGCAAAATCCACAGACACCTAGACCCACTGAAGGCTTGCAAATAACTGTAATTAAAGCTTATCCTAAGAAAAGGTTTTTGTTGACTCATTTTCTAGTAAGACCAGATTCACAGTGCCATTTGGAAACTCCACATTTTCAAGCTGTAGTAACTGGAAAATGCCAGTCTGCTTTAATTTTTATGAGGCAGTAGTATGCTGTACAGCACTAGCATATTGTAAACGAGAAGCAGGATCAACAAAAACTAAGTGTAAAGGAGTATATAATTAATCAGCTTAAAGGAACCCAGAAACAGTCTTGACAGTTTTGTACAATTGCACCGAGCCAATAGGTTGGGTGCTTGTGATCATTAAGAGCCGATTGTAGGTGCCCTATGCAAACCATACAATTTATTATTAGGCTTTAAACATCTGCATCGCTACAGATCACAGCAGTATCACTTCCAGAGTTTCCAGCTGTCTGGCCATTCTACGTAGAACGGGCGAGTGAGGTCACTTGAGCGAGCAATCGGACTGGCTTCCCACTTGATTTCGTAAGAATACATAAAGCGTGCTGCTCCATTAAGCTTCTCTGTAATAGCATATGTATGCGTAGTAATCTCAGTACCTGTAAAAAGCAAAACACAAGTAAGTGTAGACATTTCTTCAAATTTCTCCTTCCGCCTGAGAATGCAAATCGTCAGCTACAGCTGTTGTCTGTGCACATGCATATGTGCGCATGCTCAAGGGAAGGTGTGGAACAAGAGTTTGCTCCAAAACGCTGGGTTTCATGGCGTGGCACATTTAAAGGTGAGGGGTAAGGAAGAACTCAACAAAGGTAAATGAAAGCAGAGTGGCAACCCCCACTGGTGGGATGTAGAGGAGTTATGTCGCCATGAATATAGGTGGAGAAAATGGCTCCTTCTGGCAGCAGAAACATGACTGATAATATAGCTGTACTGCGCTCACCTTCCTGCATCGCCGATGCGTGCAGGGAGTAAACGATAGTGACTGCATGCTGTAGAAAATGTGAGCGTTGCGCATAAACTTTATTTCAGGGTCATTATCACTGCAATAACAAAAAGAAGAAAAAGCTTTTTTCCTTCTCATGATCAGGGTACCCTGTGAGTAATTGACCTTGATAAACCTCCTCTTGCACAGTTTCTAGAGGCTGACTGCGAATCATCGATGGAAATGCCATGAGATAGAAATTTTCAGAAGAATCAGAATTGATTGGAGTCCATACGGCAGGCATTACCAAAGTCACGACAGGAAACTTACTGCTATCCTTGAAAAAAAGTGTACAATCATCTCATTATACCTGTACTAACATATGGGGCAGAAAATGGGAGGTTAAGAAAGAAACTTGAGGAAATTTGTAGGAGCGCGCAACAAGCGGTGGAATAAAAAAGTTTGACGTAACGTTAGGAGACAGGTAGGCAGCAGTGTGGACTAGAGAGGACAAATGAGGGTAGCCAATATTCCAGTTGACATTAACAGAAAGAAAGAAAGAATGGAGTTGGGCAGGCCATTTAATGTGTAGGGTAGATAACCGTTTATCCAAGCGAAGGGAAGCGCAGTCGAGGACTGCAGGAAAGTAGGTAGTTATGTGAAATTAATAAGTTTGCAGGCATAAGGTGGAACAAGCTGGCACAAGGCGGTTTATTGAAGGTTGCTGGGAGAGGCCTTCGTCCTGCAGTGGACGTATATATAGGCTGATGATGATCAATGAGAAAAAATGTGTTGGTAAGAAGCGAGGGAGCATGCTCAGTTCAACACAACCAGAAATCGACAACATTCACCACGTGATATTGTGCCCAAGGAGGCAGGACGTAGCCGTGGCCACATGGAATAGAAGTTGAGGGGGAATGCTGCAGCTTCAAAGGAGGGCATTGTGTAAGCGCTTGTAGGTCTTTATTTTTCATGCTGGCAGAAAAATTTTGCAGGAAAGCATTTTGCGAGAGGTACTCTGACAAAAATAATTTCAGACACCAATTAAAACAGGCATAGCACAGACCCTTACACTGTTTTCTTTTGTTTCTTTAATGCACTTTTTGAAGTCTGTATGGGGGCAATGTAACATTCACTCTGGGGCACATTTTGAAATTTCAAAATTCAAGCCTCTGATAATAGGGTATTTGAGTGTTCCACATTAAGTACGGGTCCTAAATGTGCCTGCTGTCCTTAAGTTGGATGGACGCAACATATATGCATCCTGTCCATGCTCACAATTTTCAGCTTTGTGCTGTGTCAAATTTCATCGCCTAAGATATGTGATTCTTGTTGACGAACCGTCAAATCCTGGAGTAAGTTATTGCCCTGAAATGTAGTGCCCTTTCATTTTATGTATTCCCTATACCTTGGTGTCATCAATATTCCAGCCACCTTTCAGTATTCTCCACTGCCGATTCATTCACCTTTCTCTATTACAGATACATTATAAGTACACTGCTGTCCACGCCATTAATTTGATATTTACTAGTTAGTTTCCTGGTTCTTTCTCTCCACAGTCAGTCAACATTTTTCTTAAGCTACCACTGTTTTCTCCAAGTTTTCCTAACATACCCTCATTAAAATGCCAAATAAGTACTCCACTGGACCTGTGCACTTCCTACGTGTAGGCCATTGGCGAGGTCTCGGCAAGATCTCGTGCTGTTTGTGAGCGCCTGTTTTTCAGAAGTTTTTGCCAAACTGCTAAGCATGATGAATTATAGTTGGCATGCTCTCTTAAGCATGCCCTTTATTTTCATGCCCCTGCCATCCAATTACTGCGGCTGTCGAGATCCAGCGACTCAACCGCAGGATTTATCCTCTGCCTCACAAAAAGCTCAGCACTGAAGATGCCGTAGCTCTCCGACTTATTCAGACCAACACATTTCCAAACCTACACAGATACAGTAAAATGTTCCCACATACATATCGCGGCATCTGCCCCTGGTGCGGCGACACACGCCCTACACTCTTTCACATCTCGTGGGGGTGTGGGGGCAAACCTCAACACTTAAAGACACCTAGCACGTCGTTTGAGCGGAGGGAGGTACAGCTGACCGGCGATACCCTGGCGGGACAAGAAGCTCTCGTCCAGCAAGTACGTCGAGCAGCCATGGCCAGTGGAGTCCTGGAATGAGGACACCACCGACTCGACATCAAGAGCAACCACCTCGATGGTCCGAATAAATGTTTTTTTTCTCTCTCTCTCTCTCTTGAGTGGCACATTAACCGCTGTTATGTCACCTGCCATTTCTTTTTCTGACGATGACAAAGTGAAAGCTATACGCACATTTCGCAGCAGTGCTCGTCGCGCATCGTCCCAACAATAGTCTCAAGAACAAAAGCACTTTTTTAAGTAGGCAGGCTGTGTGGTCAAGATAGAACTGTAAAAAAAGTATGACTCATTTCTGGGCTGTCTACTGAATTTGGTGTCAGACTGAGCACTCCTAAATAAAAAATACTAATGTGTTTATATATAAACATTGAGCATACCAAGATGGTCGGGAGCTAACTTATACCCCTGTCACATGGCATGTGTAATGTCATTTTCAGCTAATGAGATTACGTATTAATGCCATTTCTGTTGCTTCTACACTGGCATAGTGAGTGACATTCACAGCTAATGGCATTCGCCAGTTGAATGAGTTTCCCGAACTCATGCAAATGCAACTTGTTTAATCTCGATGACGGGGACTTCACAAAAGCTTACGAAATCAATAATTGAAAATTAAGTGTAATCAGAGTAAAGGTTGTAATAATTGCTTTTATGAACTTTTTTTTAAATAATTTTATGACATACAGCACGATAGTTGAAGTAGTTTGTGCAAATATATTCTTGTACCGAGTCTCCGACTGGACGTTGGCACCTTCTTTTCGGTCATGTTTACGAATGCTCGTCTGTTTTTTTTTTTTCATTGCTGCGTATTGTTTTCAAAGTGGTGCCGTGCTAAAGCCCATACACCAACCACGGAAGCCCACTCTGCAGCTTTGTCAGGGGAGAATGAAAAGCGAAAAGCACATTGAAACGACGACGAGACGCGCGCACTGCTGAAAGTATGGGAAGACCACTTCACCTACTTGCACAGGGTGAAGTGCAACCTTAAGGTGTGTAGGTCGATTGCAGAGTGCCTGCGTGTGCAAGGTGCTGATAAACATTGCCATCGATTGCGAATGCCATTTTGTATACCCGTGTAGACAGGGAAAGCAAGGCCACAGTGATATTCGGTATGAATGTAATTTACTGTGAATGACATTACACGTGCTGTGTGACAGAGGTATTAGAGGCGTAACAAAGTGAAGATGATGAAAAAAAGAAACAACATATTGCTAAACAACCAACTAAATTTTTAATGCTGAGTTCGACTTATGCATGAAATAATTGTGAAAAAACAGTAATGCTTGTGCAGGTGTCCCTAGGTAATCTCCAGTCCAACTGCAAATCTAATTTTCTTTGTTAAGGTAATCAACACCAACATTCCTACGCCTTTGGTGATTTTTGTGGCGAAAAGACCATGTATGATCATATTTTATACAAATGCAGGCTGGCTTCAGCAATCTACATTGGTAGAGCTCAGTGGAGTGACCATCAAGCGAAGCATCAAATTCTAGTCTCCTGTCATGAAGGTCAACTGCATGCATGTGACATCATCTGATCTAGCTGAGGCCAGGGCATGGCCACAAGAGGGTGCTTGATGAAGGCTTCTTTTGACATTCAGAACAACACAGTCATGGGACAATATTGGTTTTTCGTGCAGGATGGTTAAGGACTTCATGAGCAAGGACAACGTGATGCAGATCCGTAAGCTGCTCAAGCTCCTCGGCCAGGACTTTACCCTGGCACACAATCCCAACAGCCGCAAGGGAGGTCTCATTGGGCTTGCTGCCATGGCCATTGCCCTAGGCAAGGTCAGCTGAGAAGTGTGTTCATTGATGTGTGCAACTTTGCTCTGAAGTTTTCTCAGATTATCTGTACAGCACAAATTTTTTATGGGTGTTCTCATAGGAAAATTTTCTAATTGAATGCTGAAAATTTTGTTGCTTCTATATGTAGAAAAAGAAGCAGTGGAAGGAAATTTTTTGAAGAAAATCATTTCCCCCCTTCATTTTCATGCGTACTTTTTGGAAATTCATCGAACTGGCTTAGTTTTAGTCGAACAAAATCTGAAAGGTCATTCCACTTTCTGGTTGGCTTACAAGGAAACATTAAGGGGCTCCTTGGGCATTGCTAACAGATGAGCGTGGTATGTAGATCACACAGTTACAATCATTTGTGCAAGGTATTAAACGTTGGAGAAATATTACACCTTGCAGCTGAAAATTCATACGAAAGCCTATGCGTGCTTCTTCTTGGAATCCTGCCAGCAGCAGCAGTGGAGAGGCACATATAGAACACAAGCTCAAGCCATCTGTTTTGAGGTTGAAAGGTTCTGTGGACGAACTGAGCTGCTGTTTTATTATTCATGTGTACTACAGCTCCATGGAAGAAGCTATTGCGAGGCTGGGCAATATGAGGTCAAAAATGTTTACTGAAGTAATGTAGCTGAGCGGGAGCATAGTGCTAACAGAACAAGTTGTAGTTTGTAGTAACACATGGATTAATACACAGGGCGTGCTGACTGTCATACACAAAGCTTTAAAATATGCGGATCACTCTAAGCTAAGAGAACGAAGTGTATGTTGTTCGGAGTGAACTCTAGTTGAGAAGCTGAAAGTAAATTTTAGTGAAAAATAATCGGCTAAGCTTTATTCGTTCTAATGGTTGGAATGGTAATTAGGCAGTTGTAGAAATCTTGAGAGGTCAGAATGAGGTGTTTCCTGCATGCTGTTATAGCTTATTAGAAAGTTATAGTTCAGCGGGTTTATGGGCCAGTGGGCAAGTGGAGACACCACTACGCATGTGCACTATGCTGGGGGCAGCCAGCGTTTTTTGCAGAGTGGGCTGCTCACTCACTGGTATCCTCTGCCCAGTTGTATCCTCTCCCCTTCCAGAGGTTTCAGCAATGAGGCTGTTTGGCGAGGATATAAAGTGGATGACCGCGATCGAGAACCTGAAGCCAGCATGCTGATCTTTTCACAGCATAACTCCAACCTTGTTTGATAGGTGGTGCAGCAAAGCACTCCGCTCAACCGAGCGAGTGATCGCTGAGCTAAAAACTGTTACTTTCGTGTGACACTTCGCTGTCGTCTCCACTTGTCTGCTGGGCCCACTGTCCCGTAAACCTGCTGATCCATAACTCTGATTTTTCTGCTGAAGAGAGAAAGCCCATGAGTTATAGGGATACCATGTCAAAATTTTCTAAATGCACAGGTTACAGAGACACAACATTTGTAACAAGTGCAAATTTTTCCTACTACATGCACTAATTGTTTTGTCCAGTATCACTTGTGTATACTGTTATATTTGCACTGGGTTTCTTTGCAAGCATGTCTTCCTTTTATGTTATTTTAAGTATGCTGTCCTTAGTGGCAAGCCTCAGATGAACCACAAATTTCCCAAGGTGACTGTTTGATGGTGCTGCTACCCCATGTGCATTGTGTGCCTAGTCACAGTATTTTTCATACTTCAAGGGCTTATCTCTGTTTGCCAAAAATAAAAAAAATGTATGCATGATGTCTAACTTGCTGGGAACATATAGTTTTGATGTCTCATACGATTCTATACTACTACCTAATTGACATCTGGACAACTAGAGCAGCAATCAAAAAGCGAGATAATTATTTTTAATTAAGTAATTTGATGTCAGGGACTAAAAGATTACTGGTGGTTTCTCAACAAGATTCCGAACAAAATGCACTGCCTTGTTCACGTAGAACGGTCCGTTTTTTTTTTCAAAGCTTTGTGTACTTGTAAGGCACCGGAAAAATATGTGTGGCAATTATGAACCAAATTTGAAGTGATGAGGACACAATGCCAACAAGTGCAATTGAAAAATGAGTTCAAATAAGTGGATAATGATTCTTGGATTTCCCACAGTCTTCTATGCATGGGGAAAAACTGGATTTTTAGGTGTCCGTGGTTGGGTAGTAGACAGTCAAGTACTTCGAGGGAATGAATGCATCTATACAGAAAATGTCAAAACTGCTTGGGAAGCAAATCTCTGTCTCACCACACTGCATGCTGCTGGTGCATGCACCTGCTCGCAGGACTCGGCGCTGTACGTGGACGAGCTGGTCAAGCCAATCCTGGCCTGCCTGAGCGACTCCGAGAGTCGTGTCCGGTACTACGCCTGTGAGGCACTCTACAATGTCGTCAAGGTTGCACGTGGCGCCGTCCTCCCCAACTTCAATGACATCTTTGACTGCCTCAGCAAGGTGTGCCGCTGTCGCCAGGATGGGGAAACGGGAGGTTCCTGCAAAAGTGCCTCACTTTCTTTTTGAGGCAAAGCTTTCCTAAGTGTGGAGTCGGATGGGATTAGATGCTGCAGTACATGCTGTGGTTGTTAGAGTAGTGGTGATGCTTTGACTACGAAAAGGAGGGTGGGGACAGCGAGAAAGGCAGCACCGAGAAGAGGAAAGTGGGTGGAGAGCAAGTAATGTGCCTCGAGTGGTCGGGGCAAGCAGTGACATTATCGAGCCATGGCTGCAGAGTTCAGTTCCCGGGGTTTCAGTATGCGCTATCGCTTAACCCTTTGAGGGTAGATTTTTTTCGCCATATGCGACCGCCCAGGGCTGATCTTTTTTATTGCAGGTTCCAATCCTGCCGAAAAAAATTTTCTGTAATTTTTCTAGGGTGACTGTAAAGTGAGAAAAATATATTTTTCTTTGGTATATATATATATATATATATATATATATATATATATATATACTGTTTATTCATGAATAACAACAATTTTAAAAAATTTACTTGTGAGAATTAAAAATTTGGTGCATTTGATGCTCATCAGGCTTAGAAAATGCGCACACGAGAATATTTTGCAAGTGTCAAATGTTCCGGCTCTTACACTAATATTTATGTCCATAGCATGATTGAACTGTGTAGGTGAGCGCACTCAAGAAAACTGGTTGTGTGCCCGTCAAAAAAGCAAAACGTGTGACAAACTTCCGGTAATCTTCATGCCAACCAGAGGCAATTAGTTTTCGCGAGTCTCCAAAAAAAGAAAAGGAAACGCATGCACAGCGGCATCTTTCTTATGCACATCCCTGTGAGCACTAAACGAGCGAGAAACAGGCGGTCGCCCTTTGAGCGATTATTAACGTGGTAGCCATCAGTGTTGTGAGCGCGAGCGCTATATGGTACCGCTTGCGTGCTAATATGCGAGCGGTAGCATACGCGAGCGGTAGCATATAGACGCGCCGGAGAAAACTAGCTCTAAAACAAATCGTGCAACGAAAACCAAGAAAGGGAGGCGAGAGAAAAAAATTCCCTGTATTCCCACATAGTGGCAGCACATGCCAGAAAAGAAAGAGTTGGGAAATCAGCGTGCGTTTTAAATGTACAGACGGCACCATAAATATATGGCATCGACCATTTTGGACTTTTTCGCAGCACCGTATGTTTACGTCATTGACCTTCAAAGGGTTAATTGGCTGCGGTAGCAGAGTAAATGCGAAGACATAGCTTAGAGGCGATTGAAAAGTGTGAAAAGCTGTGGAGGAAAGCTATGTTCTTGAATGTAAATCTGCAAATGCAGATAACATTTCGTTTTTTAGTCATGTTATTTTTGATGTAGTACAGTCTAGAATGAATGTTTGAAAGCCACGTGCTCTGAGAAATTTTTGTTTCTCAGAGCACGTGGCTGAAAATGGGAGCCTGAAAATGAGTGTCGTATTTGCATGATTCTAACACTCATGTATTTTAAATAAGAAGTGCATTCAAATTCACGTGCGTGTTAGAATCAGAACCATTTCTACTCAGAATCAAAAACAATATCGAAACTAAAGAAAAGAAAACCTAATTGCAAGGTAGGTAGCCATATTGCTATCGAACAGATGTTGTTTTATGCCTTGGCTTGCGGTCGCCATTTTCCAGTTTGCTGTATGCCTGTCGTAGCGCTTCTGCTCAGCTGCCTTCGTGGAGGTAGTCTAGTGGCAGGATGGAAAAAAAAAAACGTTTTCATTACAAGGCATCACTGAAACGTAAGGTAACCCTTCTGACAGAAGAACAGGGCAGCCGTGTAGGGTTGCATGTTTTAGGCGTTCCTGAGACATGAGTCGACAATTAGCAGTGACAAAGGAACTTCCAATGCATTACATAGAAGCGAAGATGACTCTCTATGGTCGGGAGACACGGAAAAGGAGGTGTCATCGGACTTTGATAGTGACTAGCTGCTAAGGTTCAGCTGTGTGCGTGTCTGTGCGCTTTTGTATGTTCCATGAGATCGTTTCAATATGTTACGCGTCGACTCAGGTTTCGTTACTTGATGTGCGGGGTAGAATCGGCACCAAGTAATTTTTTTTGGCATTTTGGCGGTAAAATAACTGCGTTGCATTGGGAGTGCAGTAGAATCATGCAAATGGGGTATTTCAGTGCACGTCTGCTTGCTCGTCTAGTGTAGGCAGTGACTATTCAAGGCTGGATTGCCTGTACGGAATAAAGCTTAAAACTTCCACTGTTGCCGTCACCTTCAAATGTTTGCTTGTGTTAGTATTTCATGCTCTTTTTTTCTGAGCCGCAATGGTTTCACGATATACTAGCTCTGTTCGTCTTCTTGATGTTCAGCTGCATCCGTGTCTTTACGTTTGGCTCTTGTTGTTTTGTGCATTTAAAATCACTTCTTGCTGTCTCTTCTTCTCATTATCTTTAAAAATGCTTCTGTTTTGAAATGTGATTACATGGTTTTATGTTCTACTCCCTGCTGTAGTGCATTTCTGTGCTGTGATGATGTGTTAAGTAAATGAAGTCGAAGCTGTATGTCTAAGTTGTACTGCATTGAATCGTGTCATGCCACTAAAATTTTTTATTCGCCCTGGTTTCTCCCTTTGCACATTAGCTGGCTGCTGATTCTGACCAGAATGTCAAGAATGGCTCGGAGCTCCTCGATCGCCTTCTCAAGGTTGGAGGAGCACAAATTCATGTTGCATGGTTTAACACCTGAAGCCTTAAGGCATAAGAGTGTATTATGTGTGGTATGTTTTTTTTTAACTCATTATACTCTGGAAAAACAGGAAACATACTGTGGAACCTCATTACAACAGATCCTCATAACCCAATAAGGCATGTTGCCTGTATCCGTAGTGTGTATTATCCGCAAGATGCGGTAAAATCCACTGATATGATGCGGTAGATATCACTGATAGATGCTGTATCCACTGATAAAATTTTCAGACAATATTATTCAAATTTCATCACATACACGGCTGTGTAGCGGTTTGGTGGGCTGCGGAGCCGTAGTCTTCTTTCCATGTTTAAAGTTGTGCACACCATTGGGCATACATTGCAGTAAAGGGAAATGGTCGGTATGATGAAGTAACAGATGCAGTCTACGCTCGTTACAATAGACCCGCATACAACAGACTTTTGGACATAACAGACTATATTTCAGCCTTAGTTTGTTCTACCTATTTTATCAGTGCAACGAAGTTTACTTTTAACGGACTGCGCTACAACGGACTACCGGCTACAGCGGACGTAATTTGCGGCAATTTTTGTCAAAATCGGGTGCATAAAACGGATTTTTGCCATGTCGACACAGGCTGGCAACTGACGCGAGGGTCAGCCAACGATCGCAGCTCAATGCAGAGTTATGACTCAGTGACGGGCCCAGCGTAGATGCCACTGCACTTGTACCACGCATGCGCACTGG
This sequence comes from Dermacentor andersoni, assembly GCF_023375885.2. Taxonomy (NCBI): domain Eukaryota; kingdom Metazoa; phylum Arthropoda; class Arachnida; order Ixodida; family Ixodidae; genus Dermacentor; species Dermacentor andersoni. The sequence continues at coordinate 102,251,374 of NC_092820.1, forward strand.
CATTTACGCTGGCCCGCTGCGCCCACTGGCTCGCTAAGCTATATCTCTCTATTATCTTGCGTGCAAGGGAGGGAGGAAAGCGGGGCGGAAGCGCACCGTCTATCGCACGCGAGGCACGAGGGGGGGCAAGGCAAATGAAAGAGGCGGGGGGGTTCTACTCTGGTGGCTGCTGTTAATGGCGCGGCCACGCGGGCACCTTATCTTGAAAGCGATCTGCGATGGGGAAAAATTGTGCCCAGTGCCGGTAGCTTCGTATGTGCTGTGCTCTGGACATTTAGTTCGCGTTGAAGCGAGAGACAGCACGAAGGTCAATTCGCTCGCTTGCTGCTGCTGCCATGCTTATCTTGCTTAATTTGCTATCGCAATCGATCCTTCGCCTTTCGGGTGAAACTGCGACTTTTTTTGTTTGTTTTTTACTTTGGACATTCGTCACTCTCTCTTTGCAATAAAGTTGGTAGGCATCACGATAAAAATTTCGGAATTTCTTGAACATTATGGTCTTCGGATAAAATGGACGTTTTTTGTCAGATTATCAGGGTCCATTGTAACGAGGATTGACTGTATAACGAAGTCTATAATAAAGGTTAACCAGACTCAGTCTGGTTAACCTCCCTGCCTTTCCTCCCTCCCTTCTCTCTTTCTCTGATGTGTTGTTTTGAAATCAGTAAAGTCCGGCTCAAATTAATGCTTAACATCAACATGCCGTAGGAAAGTGATAAGCATTTTGGGCACACTCACGTCAGGTGTTATCTTTATCTTGAGTCGGGCTTGACCAAGTCAAGTATGGGCTTCAAGTTAAGGTGCATTTCTGAATACAGGGGACTATTCTCACCTCCCTGCCTTTCAACCTCGAGAGGGTGGCAAGTGGATTTATTATTGTACAAATACCGCACACTTAATATGGTCGCCCTTCAGCATGCTAATGATTGCTGCTACTGGCATGCCTTGCTGCAGCAGTAGTGTAGCGAAACGCAAGAAATCACTGTACAGTAGAACCTTATTCATACATTTCAAAAAAGACTGCGAGAAAAAACTTACTAACAGGGAAAATGTACGATCAGAAGTAAAAAAGAATTTGACAGTGACAGTGACAAGAACTTTATTAGAGTGTCCTGAGGAACTTGGTTGGGGGAATCGAAGGTTCTCCGATCAAGTTGGTGGCTCCGCCCACGACGGGACAGGGAGATGGTGACTCTCCGCGACGTCGCGGGCCCTCTAGACGGCCTGTAGTTGGTTTGGGAAATCCGAGCTCTTCAGCAAGGCGTCCCACTTGGACTGGTTATGAAAGTCGGAGCCCGCGTTGTACGGGCACAGCCAGAGCATGTGGTCGAAGGAGCAGCACGCGTGACCGCATTTGGAGCATGATTGCGGAAAGTTCGGGTCTATCCAACTAAGCGCTCTCGGGGTGAGGTACGATCTCGTCTGTAAAAGCCTGAAAGTAACAGCCTGAGCCCTGTTCAGTTTCGGGCTGGGGGGAGGGAACTTTCTCCTGCTGTGTCTGTAATGTGACGTAATTTCGTGAAAGGTTGTAAGTTTATCTTTGAAGGGGCAATCCTGCGGAGAGCCGGACCGCTAGCTTGGGTGCGGTTCGTGAATTCACGCGCCAGGCAGTTGGCCCGCTCGTTAGGATTGGAACCCGCTCGGTTAGTTACGTCGTCCATGTGGACCGGGAACCATGCTATGGTATAACCTGCAGTTTCTTCTTGCTTAATAATACGAAAGCATCTGTTAACGATGTCGGCTGCGTGTTTACAAACTAGAGCGGACGAGAAAGCCCTGACCGCCGTGCGCGAGTCGCAGAAAATGGACGCCGGGCCTTTTGTGGCTTGAAGAGCCAAGGCTATCGCGGTTTCCTCCGCCTCGTTCGCGTGTTTAGCGTAGATTGATGCGGCGCTGATAAGTGTTTCGCGTGCATCAACGACCGTGATTGCAAACCTGTCTTCGCTGCCATATTTGACGGATCGTTACAGCATGAGGCACTGACCCGCGTCGAGCTGGTGGTGCTCTGGTGGCCTGAGAGGCGTTTTGTTTTTTCCTATAGCATGTTGTTTTAAGAAGGCGACAGGAAACCGAAGCGAAATCAAGCAGGTGGGCGATGCCAAATGGTGGCGAAGTGAAATGTGATGCGTCGCCTGCAGCAGGGAACAGCGGCGTGTTTGGATTATCGCCTACTAAAAGTGTGCAGTACGCTACCAATGGTACTATGCACCACGCACTGTAAAACAGATAGATGAGGATGCTTATCACTATAGGTTTAGTGGCAGTAGCTGTAAATGCGGCACGCAATGACCCGGGTGGATATTTGTTGGTACCAGAATAAGAAACTGTGCGTGCCATCATGTTTATGTGAGACGGGCAGCTATATACTGTTCTTGACACGCGCGCCTCGCACCTTTTGTTGTTCACATGGGATCTAGCGGCCGCAAGATGTATATGATCGCAGTCTGCAGCAGCGAACAGTGGCACGTTTCGGTTGTCGCCTTTAAAATTGTGTGCTAGGCTTCCAACGGCACCACGCGCTGTGAAACAGATAGGCCAAGGTGCAGGTGCTTATCCCAATAGAGTTGGTGGCTATAGCTGTGAAAGCCACGTGCGACAACCCCGGAGAAGATTTACTGATGCCAAAATGAGAAACTGAGTGTACGCCGGCATTTTCATGTGGGACAGGCGGGCGAGTATAGCGGTGAAACTGCCACGGTGGGTAGCTATATACTGTTCTTGATCGTGCGTGCCTCGCGCATTTTCTTGTTTGAATGGGCTCTAGTAACCGGAAAACGTGTCATACAATCGCAGTTTGGCTACGTACTGAATGTTGGTGCCAAAATATCGTGTTTTCTGGGAATGTATGAACCTGTAAAAAATGTTCATAACTCTATTGGGTCTTCTGTTGTGTTCTCGATTATGAACATTGGCACTGGGAAAACATGCATAATGGGAACGTATCAACGAGGTTCTACTCAGCCATATGGAGTGTCCTTTTTGTTTCTGATTGGTTGCAGCTCAGAGCAAAGTTGCTTCCAGCCTAAACTCTCATTATATTGAACTCACTTTGTGAAAAATATCACTTTATTTGAGGGAGCTTTATTATTATTTTTTTTTTTTTTGAACACAGAATCCGATACCGTACGTGCCGTCAATGCTGCAAGTCTGCAGGTGCACTAGCTGTTGTGGAGGAGGTCACTGAAACCATGAGTGTCGTTTGTTTGCTGACTCTGGTTGCCGAGACGTTGGACAAATTGAACCAGGAGGGGTCAACAGCATGACTTGCCTCCTCTGTGCAGGATATTGTGACAGAGAGCTCGTCGTTCGACCTGGTGGCCTTCATGCCGCTGCTGCGGGAGCGGGTCTACACCAAGAACCACTTTGCCCGGGCATTTGTGGTCTCCTGGGTGAGTGCACTGACAAGTGGTGTTACACGTGAAACAGTGCACCGCCACACTTACTTTAGTGCAATGGAACAGGGTTGCCAGGTTTGGCGACTTCTCGCCAAATTGGCTAATTTTGGCTACTTTACTGGTTGATGACTTGGCTACGTTCTGGCTGCATTTGGTAATTGGTGTAGGTAGCATCTAAATTGTACACCTTGCAACGGCCTGTTCGATGTGACAGCCCCAAAAGTTAGGTCTCAGAGGCCGTGCTTTTGTGTTTTGCAAGCGACAGAAGCAAATCCTGGAGCTGAAAACATTATGTCGTATGGTCAGTGGGCCTCTTTGACCTGTCGTCCTGGGCTTTCCAGGACTGCCCGAGATGGCTCCTATACAACACTCATTGGCTGAAATCAATGCTTCAGGCAGTCCGAGACTGCCAGGGAGGGATTATCGAAAAAGCTCCTTGAGTTTCTCTATAGGTTGCATACAGCAGCTCTCCCTGAGTACCAGGAGTTAACCAATCTTAAAGGCTATGCTTTTTCATGCTGCATTGGATGCAAGCATTTGGTGGTGTCCTAATCTCACCCCCAGCGACGGTTACCTTGAAAGCAAACCTCGAAGACCATGCTTCTTGGTGCCAGAAGCGAATGCAACAATTGAAGACAGGTCATGGCAGCCATGACATTATAGGTGCCAGCATCTATGTTTAAGGCACTTGCGACTGCATGCCAGGGAGCATATAATGTGTGTGACATCATACAGGTTGCACGGGAACGTTTGAAGAGAAGTCATAGTGGTGCAAGGACGAGGTACAGCAAGGTTATTGTACTGAAACTGGCGACATCCCTTTGGCTGTGAGAAAGCACGCTAGTGTGCGGCGGAAATTATCAAAGAATGTCAGCTGGTCATTATGGTAAATTATGATACAGTAATATGTGATAACGTTTGTTTTGTTTTGTTATTCTAGTTTGTCATCAGTGCAGCAGAAAACTAAAGTTATTTTTACAGCGAAGCTGCCTATGGCTAGGGTCTGAAAAAAAGAGTGTCCAAGATGTCGACAAAAACAAATCATCATCTGGGCTGACCCTGGTGTTAGTGCACAAAGGGTCCAAGCTCAATGGCACGTACCCCTGTGGGCTCGGGGACCTGTAACACGCCCTTGAACTGTTCTTGAACTGCCCTTGTCTCACTTATTATTTTTTTTTTTTCAGGCGAATAATGCCTTTATTTGTGTCACATGTAAGGTACATGACACTGGAAGCCAGCAGTAAAAGCTGTCATAAATAACAGCTTGACAAAGCCGCAGGCCCCCATGCACTCACTTGACAGTAGTAAAGCAGCATTGCTTACATCAGAAGAAAAAAAAAAGACACAATACACAGTACAGTACACAATACACTCTGATAAATGAATTCTATTTTCCATAAATAGAAGCAAAAATTATCGTGATATAAGGCAGAAAGTAGTGACAGAACAAATACCTTGAACCAATTAAAAAAGAGAAAAAAAATTCATACAAAGGCAAGAAAAAAAGCACTCACTACAATTCAAATTACAATTTAAAATATACAATTCAAAAATACAACTCATAATTACAAGTCATAAATACAATTCACTCATCAGGTGGAAATAACATCCACACTTATACAATAAAAGTGGGTAATGGAAACATGGTCGCTTGGAATAAGGAGAAAGGACTTAATTAAAGCAGAAGTAGGTTGAGAACAAGGATAACGGGATAAGGATTAAAAAAAAGTACCGTAATTGCAGATTGTCAGGGACAGTCAAAGGCATGATCATTCGGACATACATGTATAATATTTCCGGAGTTCTTTAAATGTATATATTTCCAGCTGTATATTTTCTCTATTCAGCTTATTTAATAATCTTGGCAACTGATTTTCCAGTGCTTGAAGACCATATGTTGTGCGGTATGTTTTTACATTCCAATATTCGTTGTAATGGGTGACATGGCTAGGGGAGTCACTATGTAGGTTCGCTAACGGTTTTAAAACTGTGCCGCCATTATTTATTTCCTGTTTATAAAGCTTACTTAGTCAGTAATTGTATACCATTATAATAGGCATAACGTTGTACTTTGAAATATTTAGTGTGTGTGAAAACAACTGCACATTTTCTACTGTACGAATAAACCTTTTTTTAAGTGTATGGAACTTTTGTACATTTGCCTTCGTTGTAGACGCCCACACTAATTGGCAGTAGTTTAACCTTGAGAAAAACAGAGTGTTATAGATTACCAGTATAACCTTCCATGACAGAATACTACGGTTGCAGTGTGTGAGGCCTATAACTTGAGAGAGTTTGGTTGCTAGATTATTAATATGATGATCCCATGATAAAGTTTGATGAAAAATTACTCCTAATGTTTTAAACGTAGAAACAAATTTGATCCGAATAGAATGTAAGGTTATATTTCTATTGACAGTTATATTTCTTCCTTTGACCTGGACAATATGCATTTTGTCTTGGACACATTGATCATCAGGCAGTTTTTTTCAGTCAATTCTTCTAAAGCAAGCAGTGTGGATTCTACACCGTTAAATAATTCTTCTATATCTTTTTCTGTTAGCAAAATGCTCGTGTCGTCGGCGTATATAATAAATTGTGCTATAGAAGAAACGTTTGTAATATCATTTATGTACATATTGAACAGAAATGGGCTTAAAATACTGCCCTGAGGCACACCACTAGAAACCTGTAGTTGTTCGGGGATAGAGTCAGCTATTTTAACAATTTGTTTCCGATGTTCCAAGTAAGACTGTATTAAACTTAAGGCTTTGCCACGATAACCATAGCGTTCAAATTTTCAAGATATTTCATGACTAGTGAGGTTGAACACTTAGGAAAAGTCCAGAAATAATCCAAGTACGAAATTACCTTGCTCGAAATGCATTAAAATATGTTCCTTTAGTGTTAGAAGGGCAAATTCTGTACTTAGCCCTTGCCGAAAGTCATACGGAGAGTTAGTTATTATCTTATGTATCGCTTCAAATTTATTAAAGTGACTTAATGTAACTTTCTCGAATGCTTTAGGTAGAATAGATATAGGTCTGTAATTGTTCATGTCATTTTTGTTTCCCTTTTTATAAACAGTTAGTTGTGCAAGCTGCATTTTATGCGGAAAGACACCTTGACTAACTAAGACCAAGATTAAAAATGTTTTATAACTGGTGCAAGGAGATCAGCGATATACTTAAGACATTTAGTTTTAAAACCATCGACATCGTTGCTATTACTGTTATTTAGGCTTCAGCCTCGCTTATCGAAGGTTTTCCAGGTTGTTGTGAACAGTATCTTGTACCGTATTTACTCGCATAATGATCGCACTTTTTTGTCAGAAAAATTGACGCAAATTCAGGGGTGCGATCATTACGCGGGTTAAATTTCCCGCAAGAAAAAAAAATTTTTTTTTTTCGTCCCGCGTTTGCTGCGGGATGCGGGTGCGGGACACCAAAACAAAAATGGCGGCTGGCGGAGCACGCCGAACGCGCCGAACGCGATCTTTTTTTTTTCTTCTCGTGAGTACATTACGTGCATTGAAACAGTTTCTTCCGTATCAGTGATGAATAATATCGTTAATATCGGCAAGTTTGCGGCAATAACGTAGCCATGTCCACTTTGAGGGGACAGAAACAGATGGGCATGCTTAGCTGCCCGTGACATAGAAACATGGCCGGCGTGCTGCGGAAACTGCGGCATCTGTCTTCACTATTATCCTAACACGGCACGTTTCCGCTAAGGGTAGGCGAATATCTTAGCTGTGTTAAAAGCGTCGGCGTATGAATAGGGTACACTTTTAACGTATCAGTGTAAACGTGGCTACTATCATTGCCGCGCGCGATTTGTTGCGTGCTCACGAGTGCAGATAAAAAGAATCGAAAGGCGCCTTTTTTGTTTTTGTTGACCACAACCATTATAAAGCCTACCCATAATAAAGGCAAGTTTGGTTGTACGTCTTTTTGCCATGGAAGTGCAAAAAGTGATGAAAGTAATGAAATGAGGCATCTACTTAAGAATGTTTGGTGCGTGCAGACGAGTCGTTTGCGTAGCATTCGACAGATGGTAAGCGCGATCATTATTAGCTAGACTTGGCACCCGCCATATCGCTGCGGCAAGTTCAGGGTGCGATCATTACACGGGAAATAAAAAAAAGCGAATTTTGATGACAAAATTCAGGGGTGCGATCATTACGCGAGTGCGATCATTATGCGAGTAAATACGGTATATTAAGATTAACTGCAAGTGGTTTCCCTGTTAGTTCAGTACCATTTATAATGAGTTTCTGGATCACATTTGGCGAGGCCTTATAATTCAGTAATGAAGCTAATCTCTTCCATGTGACATCTGTCAAAACCTGTTTTAATATGTAGAAGATTTGCATAATGTTCACATTCTGCTTTTACTAAGTCCTTGTTCAAGTTATTTTGATAAACTTTAAAATCTTTATATTTATTCTGATCTTTAGTTTTGTTAAACAAATTGGGACCCGAATTGGTCCCAGGCACAAGGGTAAGAACAGATGTTTTTGAAAAATTATTTTGTACAACTTTTTCAAAAATAACTGTTAAAGAAATTCATGGCGCCAACCGCGCAATTGTGGTAGTGCCACTGCTCACGCTTCATAATCGTCGTCTTCCACAGCCGGCTCCGTTGCCGCTCATAATTCTGGCCTAGACTTTTGCTTCCTATCTGTCATCGTAATTAGGAGGCCACGTTTACGGGGGTATGAGCCATTGCTTAAAGGGTCCCTAAAATGGTTCGGGCAAATTTTGTAGACGTGTAGGGTACAGCTACAGCACCACAGTCTGCATGAAGTGTCTCGTATTAAGAGAGCTACGGACGATTACAAGGACCCTCCCCCATAGCTGTGCTTTTTCTCCTCAACTTGTTCGCTGAGTGATCAAAGCTAAGCTCTACCTTCACTGGCTCTGCGTCATGATGGCACAGCGTGTTGTTTACTTCCGGTTGTCTAGGAGCACGCGCGCGAAGCCTCTCCAACCTCTTTGCCAGCTGCTTGGCAGTCGACCCCAAGCGAGAGCTATCGAAGTAGTGTACGTTGCGAGCATTCTGTCACAGCGCCAGGCGTGTCCGGTATTCCAGTAACCACAAAGAAGTTGTGCATTTCAACCGATAGGTGGAGGCATAAACTCAAGCTGAGGAAGGAGCTTTAGCGTAGACGTACGTGAGCGGCCTGATCGGTTAGGAAGTTTCAGCCACCTGGTGGTGCAGAGCTTAGCGAGCCAAACAAAGAGCTGATGTTGTTTGAACTGAGGGTAAAACATCTTAAACATTTACAAAAACAATGTGTCCCTGATTACACTCCTGCGAGAAATTTACACCAACCGCAAAGAAGAATACACTTCGTTACTGCTACTGTGTTTGGTTGAGCTCTGTGCCGCCAGGTGGCTGCACCATGCAAATATGATCACCTCCAAGGGTAGTATGAAGCAGGGCATTATTAGAGGTTTTTTAAAGCTGCTCTAAGCCCAATAAACCTTATTTTTTTGGCTGAACAAGTTTTTCTAACTGTTCGATTTGTCAGACTATTTTTCAGTCCCCACAAGGTCCGGAAAATCAGTCAGCTGCTATATCAAAAATTTCGTTAAATTGAAGTTCATTATGTAGAGGTCTAACTGCATTCATTTTTGAATCTCTGTTTGGTTGGTTTCTGTACTCTCTGCTTCTGCACTGTATTTGGTGTTTATTGCAGTTTGTGTGTTATTAAATTTGTATGATACCGACTCCTGCATTTGCCCTTGAGAGGGTGACAGTATTTTTATATAAATAATAAATAAATATGCCATAGTGGTATATATGGCTTGCAAGCATGCACAAGGTTTGATTTTTGTAATGCCTCCATCACCAGCAGCATTCATGTGGATGAACTGTACTGAAGCACAATCTGCATGTTTGAGAGCTACCTAGAAAGAGTCGCTTCTAGTAGGCATTTCAAGTTTTTATGAATTTCTTTCCTGCAAACTTTGTGAGAAATATAAAATTCAACCATCAAAGCACTTTGACTTAATCTACGCTGACACGAGCCATTTTGACAACAAACTTCATTTCTGTCTCGTCTCCTTGGTTCCAGGTGTCAGTGATGAACTCGGTGCCTGATATTGACATGCTCATCTTCCTGCCCGAGATCCTCGATGGCCTCTTCCACATACTTGAAGATCCCTCGGTTGAACTCAAGAAAATGTAAGTTTACGTCAAGCCATGGCCTTTTAACTTTTGCAGTCGGCTGTCCCTAGAGCAGTGAAAGTGGTTTTAATGCTGTGTGGGGTTCCTCAGCATACAGTCGGCCTCTTTTAGTTGATTGTGAGCAAAACAGAGGTTTAGAACACCGTATGTGCAAAAACATAAATATATTTTGTAGGTAAAGCATTCTCATCTTTACGCATGCTCTATACATTATTTTGTATCTGTGGCATGTGAATGATGTGCTAGTGCAAGTTATTGGGTATGTTAAGTAGCATGCAGGTTTTCTGTTGAATAGAAACATGGGTAATATACTATTTCTCTTATAAATAAAAGCATGTTGATACCGTGCTTATTTTCTTATTGTGGTCTTGGTCCGTTTGAATGATCAACATGTGGATAACTTGGACATTTTATGTGGTCCAATGAATTCATAATCAACAATGTTTTACTGCAATAATATTTGTGCTTGTATTAATTAGAAGCAATACTAACAATGAAACACCTGTGAACAAAGTGCTATGTTGTTTTAACTTTGGAGACCTACACCATGTTTGCAAACAGCAGTAGGTGCCGTTGATATATTTTAGGCCCTATAGCACCGTCACGTAGGCTCCGCCAACATTTACCACCCTCGCTTGTATGCTGGAATGCCGCTTTTTAATTTTGAATGGGGTGTGGGTACGGGGAGGTGCTGAAACCACAATTTCATTGTGAAGCACGCAGTAGTGAGGGCGCCGGGTTAATTTTGACAACATGGGGTACTTTAGCCTGTACCCAATGCACGTTCTTGCATTTCGCCCCCATCGAAATATGGCCGAACGCGATGGTAGGCCTAACTCGCTCACCGCCACAAGCAGTGTGACCGACCGCTTGTGATCTGGCCACAAGCTCAGTTTAGTGTGCTTATTTTCGACAGCATGATTAGCGTGAGCCTAAATAAATTAGTTTTCTCGGTGTTGTCGGTGCGAATAGTAAACGAAACATGCCACTTGCACAGTAGCCGAGCCGCCTTGCTGAGGGCCAGTGTTTACTTTTTGTCTGCAAGACGAGATGCCGTCAGATTGTTGCTCGCGGTCATAAGAGTGGTTTAGTGCGGGTGCTGCTTTATGGAACGTGCACACATTCGACATAATTTTCTTCTATTATGTACTATTTAATGTGAAAGACAAACTAGACGAGTGAGCTGTGATAGGAGCAATTGCCTCAGCTGGATGATAGGACTGGTGAGGTACCGGCTCTACGGTAACGCTGGCTGTGTAGGCCCGCGCAATCTAGGCTGTTGGCTGTGGCCATCCAATTGCTCCGAATCTGTATCAATTCTGTACATTTTATTTCGCACGCGGAAATTTGTTAACTCATTTATGTGGCTTTATGACACCCACACTAAAATTAATGCAGCTGTGACCGTGCTGCCTGCGTATGTGAACGTGTGCTAGGTATCCACGCTGTTAATGTGACGTGCTCTGAGGTGCATATGCTAGCTCAATCTACATTCAAGGCTAATATTAATCTAGCCTTCCCACAGTGTGGTAAGAAACTGTAATGACGCACTAGAGTAAAAGCTCGTTAATTCGAATTCCACAGGGATGCTTTCAAAGTTCAAATTATGTGAAATTCAAGCTAATGAAAGTCAGAGAAAAAATCGCTCTGTTAAGGCGCATATATAGTCCAACATAGCATGAACACACGTGCGCACACGCTACGTCACTTTGGCAAGAATAACAATGTCTATAGTTTGACGTACCAGTGAAGCGAACGTAACCAGATGCGGCCAATGCGGTCCGACGTGCCCAATGTCGAGATGGCTCTTGCTCCAACCACACGTTCATCGCGTCTAAAGTCCCTAGATTTTCCGCTTTTGTAAAGAGCGAAAAATATCGGGGGCTTCAGTCGCGCCGACTGCGCCAACCCACAACGCATGACGCGGAGAAAAAAGGTGCCCATGCTGCTTTGCCGATGGTTGCAGACAGCTGTTCAAGGCGGCGTGCAGGTCGGCGTTTGTTGTGCGCATGCTCCGAAGAGAGTAGCCGACGGCACGTGCATATTAGAGAGGATGGCATTTCGGCTGGCACAGTGCAGGTGGCATAGCATGACTGGCGGCCAGCGACGCACGCCGTTGGACTATAAACGCACCTTTGCGCCGCTGATGCTCACCACAGGAACAAGAGCTGCAATCTAAAATGCTCTTGCGAAACGCACCGGATCCTGTTCCGGTGCTGGTCTCCGTTGTACTCTCGTAGCTGCACCGGCTGCACGCTGCTGAGTTATACACTATACACTATACACATAGGTGGTGTCCAAACACATTCCAGCGATTCTTTCCTTTAAGTAACAGCCATGAATGTCAAAAGCTATGCTTTTCTGGTACTGTGAGCGCCGATAAACGTCACGGCAGCCATGTTTCAGACATTACCTGATGTCACTTTTCGGCAGAACACCTCGTAGAGAAAGAGCACAGCCTCCAAGATGTAACAAGAAAAAAAAAGAAACGCGCAGCGCGGCGTCCGTGTTTTTATCTTGAAGGTCTTGAGAGAAGGAGAGAACCGATCTTCAGCAGAGGCATTAGCCATGCCTTGCCAGGCGCAAGTGTGTGTCTCTCTCTGACTAGTCAGGCCTACACAAAGGGGCCGCAGATGGAAAGAGCAAAGCTGCGTGGCCTGTGCGGTGACACCAGCTTCGCCAACTTGCTCCCTCGCACTAGCACTGTCCCCATCCACAATGGCGTGGAGTTTGAACTATCGGTGGCGATGCAGATTCAGCATGAATTAGCGGGATGCGTTACATAATTGCTTTCATTATATTGTTGGACATACCATGGTAGCTACTTCGAATTATCAAAAGTTTCGAATTCACAGGTTGTGAATTAACAAGCTTTTGCTGCATTAACGATCCTAAGCATCCTTGTTGAATAAGGCACGCCATGTGAAATAACGCAGAAGCTTAACTGTTGTGAAATGCTTGGCGCATAATCAATGAGCTGGTATTGGAATACAACTCTTGCTTTCTACCATGGCAGCCCATTGTCGGCAACGGTTTTCATCAACTGGAAACCTTTGAAAATTTGAATCTCTTGCTTCTTTGGGTGCAATGCAGTTTGTTGGCCTACTGCACTTCCTTTGTTGTAAAACCATAGAATAAGAACCGCACACATTGAACTGCTTCAACATCCGTCAAACCCAGCAGATTCTGAGGTAGGCACCGCGTCGGAGTGCCTACCATGCGAAAGTCAATCCCGACAACACCACCACTACATCTTCTTGACGTAGCACAGTGTTTTACGTCTATACCTCGTTGCAGGTGTGCCTTTTAGCTACAGTGGCACTGTATGCAAGCATAAAACAGGAAGTGCTATGTCGAAACCCTATTGTATAATTTGCTACAGTCAATTCAGATACAGTCAACGACTGAATTTTCGGACGCCTAATTTTCGGACATGCCTGATAATTCGGACGTCTTCGCGGCACCGCCACGAGCCCCATAGAATCAATGTATAAGGACATCTGAAGTTTCGGACGCTCGAACCCCCCGCCGTCCAATTTTCCGGACTTTTTGACGGACGGAAGGTCTTTTGGCTCCTCGTGCAGCGCCCTTGAGAAGGAAATCCACTTGCAGCCGAAGCATATCACCGCTTTGAACCACAACTAGCCGAATCTAGTTGTCACACACCGATTTGGTCTGGCCACGCTGGCTATGTTCATCGCCGCACTTCCACCTCCGGCGGAGTTTCCGGAGCGGCGCCATTTTGTTTGTTTGTTTGCGCAGGCCACGTTTTGGCTAGCGTGGTTTGTGGTTGTCTGTTGTGTCAAGTGTACTCTGCGACGCTATGCCTAGGTGCTTCGACGCTCGTCAGCGAACTCCACTGTTCGCAACTTGAGGATTTCGCTTGCCTTCGATGGCGCCCACTTCGTCTTCGTCGTCCTCACCGATGGCATCGAAGCGCGGAAAGCAGTACCATCGGACGACGTGATCAACGACCTCCGCTCTGCTGGGGTTTCCATACCCACGGAAATAACTTTTGAACAGTTTGTTGACGCTGACAACGAGCTCGACTTCCGCGGAGAACTGACTGACGAGGAAATAGTTCGTCGGGTTGTGGGGGATTCAGAAGACTCCGATGTTGAAAATGAGGAGCCAATGCCTGCGCCACCTACAAGCGCCGAGTTGACGTGAGCACTGTTGACTCTTTCATCGGTGTACAGTGCTGACATGACCCTTGCTAAGATTGAGGCGAATATGATCGCATGCAACCGGAACGCCGTCAAAACAACAATCAACAAGTTCTTCAAGCCACTGCAGCAATAACACCGGCTGCCCGATGATGCACATGTACATAATAAACCGGCAGTCGGCTGCATACAGAGTTTTTGAACGCCTCTTTTTATAGCCACTTCACTGATGCTGTGGCAGGGTTTCAGAAGCCTGTTACTTCGCCCTTTACCTCTAGATCTGAGAAAAAAATAAAAAGGGTGCGTTTTTTTGCATGCATTCATTTTTTCGGACTGCCTGAATTTTTGGACGTTTTTACGTTCCCTATAGGGTCCGAAAAATCGATTGTTGATTGTATATCAAACCTGACCGTATTAAGTTATTGTCTATATCAAATGCAGTCAACGTCCAACTTCTCAGACACTCGATTTTTTGGACATGCTCGATAACTTGGACTCCTACGTGGCACCGTCACATACCATGTAGAGCCAGTGCATACAAATGTCTTCAATTTCGGACGCTGAAGTCCTTTGCTGTCCGATTCTCTGGACTTCAACCACTAAGTGCAGGCCCGAAGCGGCATCCATCACCGCCATTTTGATTATCTTGCAGCCTCGAACCCCTCACTCTTGCACACTGATCTGCTAGCCATAGCCAGCCGTAGCACCGAAGCCACTGTATTGTATCAAAACATCAGACCAACACTCTCGCATGCCAATCCATTGGCAGCTGTAGCCAGCCGCTATGCTATGGCCATAGCCTTTTGCATTTGTCTGCATGTTGTTTGTTTAGCTTTGTGATAGGTGGCGTGATCGTGTTGCGCTGCTGTGCGCTCTCTTCGATGTTTGCTAAGAACCTGCCCGCTGTTTGGTACTGCGCTTTTTTCATTGAGCGGATTCACCGCTAACAGCAGTGGTGCTGGCTACGCCTATGGCTTCGAAGTGCACAAAGTCCTACCGTAGGCTGACGATGGAAGAGAAAGCCATCATGCTCAAGCAAGTTGAAAGCGGTTGGTCACAAGCCGACGTGGGCAAGGAGTTCGGAATTTCGGAGCAACCGGTTTTGGCTTTCTTCAAAAACAAGTTGAAAATTTTGGATGTGGCTGGAAAGTCAACAGGGGCTCAAAAAAAGAATGCAAGTCAGGGTGTTTGCCCGAAGCTTGAGGAAGTGCTCCTCGTGTAGCAAAATACCATGATCGCAAAGCGAATCCTGGTCTCGAGTCACCCATTGAAGCAACCAGCAAAGGCTTTCGCGCTTCAAATGAAGGTTGAGGATGTCAAGTTCAGTGATGGGTGGCTGAGAAATTTCAAGAACCGCAATGACCTCAAGTTGAAGAAGATGTGAGGGGAAATTGGTACTGTCGACGATTCAGCTGTCATGTAGTATCAGAATGGAAAGCTACGGTCTTTGTTGCAGCAGTTCATGCCTGCGAACATTTTAAACTGCGATGAAACTGGATTGTTCTGCAAATTTCTCTTAGAGAAAACGCATGCATTGGCTGGTGACCCCTGCCATAGCGGCAAACGCAGCGCAGTATGGCTGACCGTCATCGTCGGTAGCAACATGTCAGGCAGCGGGAAGCTTCTGATACTCGTCATAGGGAAATTGAAGAATCTAACGTCTTTTAAGGGGGCAATCCTACTTGTTCAGTACGAGGCCAACAAGAAGTCCTGGATAATACAGCAGTTATTCGAAGTGTACATTCGCAAGTTGGACAGAAGGTTTGAACAGCAGAATTGAGAAGTTGTGCTTTTTGTGGACAACTGCGTTGCGTGTGGCAACATCAAAGACCTAGAATTTTTACAGATGGAATTTCTGTCACTGAACACCGCAGCGATCCTGCAACCGATGGATCAAGGCGTGATCTGCAACCTGGAGTTTCCGCACAGGTTACGCATGCTCAGTCCCATGGTGCTGTGCTCAGACAGAGGCAGTTACACAAGAGATGCTTTGCAATTGCTTTCGGCACGCTGGCTTTAAACTCGGCACCGAAATGGCTCTCTCTGAGAGAATGACAGCATGTGTGATCGCTCTCCCTCCACAGACATTGTGTTCGACGACCGGCACGCGCCCTGTTGGCGTTTCGATTACTGCCGGGATAACTTTTGAAGGATTCGCCGATGCCGAGAAAACTTTCAAATTTGTGCGGAGTTAACATACGACGAAATCGTCCATTAAGTGGTGGTGGATTCAGATATCTCCGACACTGAGAGTGAAGAGCCAGCACCTGCACAGCCAATGAGCTCCGAGTTGACATGAGCATTGGTGATGCTGTCATCAGCGTACAGCGATAATATGATTCTGGCTTAAATTGAAGCAAGCGTCATCATGTTCAAGCAGAACGTCGTGCAAAAGAGGATCAACAATTTTTTCGTGCTGCTAAGGCAGTAACAGGCAGCCTTGACCCAGCTGAAGATAGCACTGGCTACATTGACGGATTTACTGGCTACTTGCTGTTGGATTAAAAAAAATTTTATAAGTGGCTCTTTGCAAAGCCACCTCAACTATCAATTGGCAGAGTTGTGCAAAGCTGATATTCAATCCTTGACCCTCTCCAACCGAGAAATACCTATAAAATGGTGCATTTTCTGAATGCGTTAGTTTTTTTCAAACGTTTTTGGGTACCTTAGGAGTAAACAAAAATTGAATGTTGACTATAGTTGTTGCACGCCTTCGGAAATGCCATGTAAAAGTATTGTGCCGTACTAGGCATGTATCAAAGTCTCTTTCACCACCACATTCTATATGTTGAACACCGTACGGATCCTTGCAAGTGCACTTCTCCTATTTGTGTCATTGGAAATATTCAGTGCCGACGAAACCACACTGTTTTCATAGTGGCTGTCAAACAAGACATTGAATCTGAAGGGCAGCACGTGACATAAGCTAGGTGCTTGTGTTAGTTTTGGGAGCTGCAAATATCGATGCCTCATGCAGACTGCGGGCGTTTGTTGTTATCGATAAGAGCAGAGCATTGTCGACAAGAGCAGATTTTGTTCAGCGCAGCTCTAAAGCACTCTTCCCGGCACCCCAACATTGCGCGACAGACATTAGCCCTCACGACGAGCAAATGCGAAATGCTTTCACGGCTTAAGCATTATGAAATTTCAAGTTGCCTGTGCCACAACACTGAGCAAAGTCTAAACGAATTTTTGTACTGCTGGGATTGTAAAAAATTGTCAGATTTCTTTTTTTTGCTCAAAAATATCTAAATAACCACACTTTGAAGCTAAACTAATTTTGGACCTGAAACTGCTTCTATATGTCGTAGATAGTATGCCCCCCTCCCCCCTCTCCTGCTCCTCTCCTCCATGTTTTCTTTTTGTCAACTTGTGCCTCTGTGTCAAGATTTTGTGCAAGGCTTTCAACTATTCGAACTATTTGCTTCGACTTCACTTTAAACCAAAATGTTGATATTCCATCATGCCCTTTCTAAAAATTCTTGCTGTAGAACAAAGCAATCACTGGATGGCTCTTTCTAACTTCTAGCGTACAGCCAAAATTTTCTGTGGGGCCTGAGGAGGTGCCCCATGCTTTCATGGTCTGTCCTGTAGAAATTGTGGCCCTTTCTCAAGTGGCAGTGCTTGAGTAATTTGGTTTACCGGTGTGCAGGTGCGAGACAACGCTGAGCGAGTTCTTGCGCAACATAGTGAAGCACCCTGACCGAGTGGACTTTGCTGCCATGATCCGGAACCTCATCGTCCACTCGCATTCCTCTGGTAGGGACACCAGCATGCATTCTTTGCTCAATGGCTTCTCAACATAAAACTGGAACACTCTTTGAGGAAGCACTGGAATTTGAAGTTTGTTGCACTTTAAACAACAAAGTTGAATTCGAATGATTTTTGAGTGCGAAGGTGCGTTTCTGGATACTGCCAAATTCCATCATGTTGTCGAATTCACTATCCTGTCAGGTTTGATTTGTTCACAAAGCAGCTACGTCGTCTCCGACTCACCCAAAACGTGAACATGGCAGAAGTCATGTGTCTAAAATAGAATCCCAGATGCTTGATCTTAGGTGGTAGCATTTTTTATAGGAAATGTGGAACATTGTTTATTACACAAATAATTTATGCACCATGTTTAAATACTCGTAACTCTGCATAAAATGCGTATAAGTAAAATCTCGTTAATTCGGATTTCAAGGGACCGAGAAAAATGGCCCAATTAACCGAATGTCGAATTATCGAGGGTACCAAGATAGCAATAAACAAATGTTTACTACGTCAACACGCTTTTACTTACTGAATGAACGAGCCAATCCTGTTTCTATTTTGCACAAAAGCAGTGCGGAAGCTGCAGTTCTCGTCATCTCGTGGCTGATTAGCGCTGGCAGCGGTGAAAGCCTCGTGACTTTACAGCGCGGCCACGGCACCCGTCTTCATGTGAGATAGGTTTTTTACTACCATGCACACACACATCCTGATTGTTTTTCAGCCAGTGAGCTGGTCACCATCCGTCGCGATGTAGCTGGTGCTGTTCATCCTCAGAAACCTTGTTAAAACGAAAGTACTGTTTGATGCAACCATTGCAGATGAAACTGCAGCCGCTGTCGACAAAATCATGTATAGCAACTACGCAGTCATGAAGGCACAGGGCCAACACAGTGCTATGCGGGACGGTAAACGCAAGAATAAAGGCTTAGGAGGCACAAATAGCACAAAGCGTTCTGGCATTGCTGTCGTTCACGTGCTATTTTCACTGATGACTATGGTGATGCGGACTCCACCACTTTGTTTCCATGAACGTTAATGCCACTTTTGCTCTTTTGCGTCGCACATTTGCAGTGTTCCGGCACTCGCGGAGCCCCGACAGGTGTCCAAATTAACCGATGTGCAGCCAAATACGTCCGAATTAATGAGAGTTTCATTGAATTAAATAATGCATACACCTGCTGGGACCAAAGGGCGATTTCAAATTATCCAATTTTCTGAATTAACGAGGGTCGAATTAACAAGGTTTAACTGTACAGCAGAACTTTGTTGATACAATCCCGTCAGGTATAATTTCCCGCTGCCAACGTTTGCGATTTAAAACACAAAAAATGACCAAATTTATTTACGCTTACTTTTTATTGGTTCATACGTTCCCGGAAAGCACAATTTTGGCACCCACTTTCAGTGCATCAGCAAACTGGTGTTGTATAATATGTTTTCCGACCACTAGGTCCCATGTGAACAAGGAAAGGCACAAGGCACGTGCGGTCGAGAGCAGTAGCTTCCTGCCATGGCAGCTTCACCACAATACTCGCCCGCCCATCTCGGGCGAAAATGTCGGTGCACACTCAGTTTCTTATTCCAGTACCAGCAGATCTATCGCAAGCCACATTCACAGCTGTTGCCGCTGAGTCTAATGCGATAAGCATCCTCGGCTACTATCTGTTTCACAAAGCGCAGTGCCATTGAAAGTGTACTGTATGCTTTTAATAGGCGATAACCTAAATGTGCCAACGTTCCCTGCTGCAGACTGGGATTGTAAGATCTCATGCTAGATCTCATGTAAGCAAGAAAAGGTGCGAGGCAGGCATGATCAAGAACGGTAGCAGCCCGTCGCATCAGCTGCTCGCAATACTTGCCCACCCATCTCACGTAAGAACGTAGGCTTGCACTCAGTTTCTTATTCCAGTACCAGCAAATCTCCTCCCAGTTTGTTGCGTGTCGCATCCACAGATATCGCTGCAGGCCTTATGGTGATAAGAGTCTTCACCTTTCTGTCTTACAGCACATTGGGTGTAGTGCCATTGGAAGCGTACTGTGTGCTTTCAGTAGGCGATAACCCAAACGCACTGCCGTTCTCTGCTGCAGGCAGTGCAATGTAAGTGTGTGGTTTCACGCCGGCGGCATTTGGTGTCATCCACTAGCTCGATATCGTTTCGCACTAGCTCGATTTCGTTTCGGTTTCCCGTTGCCTAAAATACTGCACAATAGAAAAACAACAAAACACGCCTCAGGCTCCACTAGCTCGGCATGTGTCGGCGTCTTGTGCCACAGTGATACAGGCCACGCTTTGCGTTGCGCAGTTGTCAACCATAGTTGAGTCTAACTATTTAGTTACTTTGGATTGTATGTTTTTCCAGTTAGTACGTTTTTCCCCACTTTTCTTTTTCTTTTCACAACGTATGAACAAGTTTGTACTATTTATCATAGTTGTTTACTATTTATCATAGTTGTTTATATGCACCTGTTAGACTGTGTAAAGCTAAGAAACCTGAGCTACACTTAAACCTCGATATAAGGAAATCAGTAAAATCCGCATTTTACTGCAACACAGTTAGACCTCGTGAAACTGTATTTTGTCAGAGCTAGGAAAAAGTATGTACTAAACGGTAGTACTGTTTAACCGAAATAACATGAGATCGACCACTTACTTGTGATAAACGGAACTCGGAGAGAGTGCGATGAAAGGGGAAAAAAACGTGCAGTATTTATTCACTTCGCGCAACAAAAGTGTTATTTTCGTTTGATGCCATGGCGGCCTAGCAGCGACGACAGCGGCCTCAAACTTACTGAAGCTGCGAGGCAGCTTCTCAGCCAGCCCCCCTCTTCTCGGCAAACACTGGCATGGCAGATTCCTCGTTGGTGTTACGTATTCTCCATGCATGCGCACGGTAGCGCTGCAGAAGTCGCGGGGCACCTTTTTCATTGCAGGGTGCTGTTCTCGTCACGATGATTCATTCACGAGGCTGACATAACACGCAGCTTCTGCCACTGTCAGGCCTGAATCGCCCGTGCTGTCACTTTCCACGTCGTCCTCATCACTGTTGCAAGGTGACACTTCGGCAATAACAGAGGCAACAATAGCGAAAAGTCGAACCTCGCAGCTGACATCTCTTCGCAGTCACAGCAGCGCTGCCGAGCAACTTCTTCGCATTCCAAATGCCACACACCGTAGCCAACAGCAGATCCCTGTCGCGTGCCAGCGCCAACTTCTTCGTGTCACGTTCGATAGCACGAACGATTTCTAATTTTTCTTCTATGCTGAGCATCCGGCGTGATTTTTATCGAGCTTCAGCATGACGCGAGTCCTCGCTTTTACGCGATGCCACAACGCTCTCTGGCACGTCGCCGAAATGATGCTGATGTTGATGTGGCTTCACGCGCGAACGCACAGGGCGCCTGGAGGCCGTTGTTCCGATCTCTGAGGCTCGTTGTTCTGCCTGGGTTGCCCAATGAAGATGATGCACCGCTGTTATTGCGCGACCAAAAGTGGAAACACTGCACGTTAACCGATACCTACGCAATAAGCTGGTACGGTTTATGCGGATACAAAACACATTATGTATAATGGCTGCTGAGTTGGGGATTTGACATTACTACATTTAAAACGGAACTACTGTTTAAATGACGTCTTACTGTACTGCTTGACCGAAATAGTATCATATCGCCAGCTTCTCTCTCGAAAACGGAATTCGGAGAGAGTGGGATGAAAGGGCAAAACACATGCAGTATTTATTCACTTCATGCGACAAAAGTCTGCTATTTTCGTTTGATATCGCAGCGTCCCAGCAGTGATGACAGCAGCATCAAACTCACTTAATTAAGCTGCGAGCCAGCTTTTCCACCAGCCCCCTCTTCTCGGCAAACACCCGCATGACACTGACGTAACACGCAGCTCTTGCCACTGTCGAGCCTGAATCACCCATGCTGTTGCTTACCATGTTGTCCTCATCACTGTCGTTAGGCGACACTTCGGCTATTACAGAGGCAAGGATGGTGAAAACTCGAACCTCGAAAAGTCGAACCTCGTAGCCGACATCTTTTTGCGGTGGTCACAGCAGCACTGCTGAGCAACTTCTTTGCATTCTAAATACCACACACTCTAGTCAACAGTAGGATCCCTCTTGTGTGCCAGTGCCGACTTCTTCGTGCCTCGTTTGATAGCACGATGTGTAATTTTTCATCTATGCTGAGGACCCAGTTTTCGTCCAAGCTTGCTCGATGCCATGACACAGGCCACAGCACTCTCTGGTACGGTGCCGAAATCATGTTGATGATAATGTGGCTTCACCCTTCCAAGTGTGCTCTGAGTTTGCACTCGGAGGCAGTTCTGATCACTGAGGCTCGTTGTTCTGCCGGTCTGACCTACCGCCATGATTACGCAACGAAAAGTGGAAACAATGCATGGTAACCAATATGTACGTAATAAACTGGTACGGTTTATACGAATACAAAACGCATTATGTTAAATAGTTGCTGAGTCGGCGATTGGACTTTACTACTTTTAAAATGAAACTACTGTTTAGGTGGGTACAGTTTAACAAAGTTTTACTGTATAGTAATTAAATTTCACCGCATTGAAATTCAACCTTTTATGCGAATAATTGCAGTCATTGCCGAATTATTTCGCCAAGTGTGAAAGCATGTGCGAAGATCGAGCGGAATAACTGCCGATAGGCATGCAGATTGTGTTGGATACGCGCACTGACGAACTTCGATTAACTTTTGATATCTGTCAAACTATCCCGCACGCATGATCTCAGGAATGAGCGCTGATGAGCTACCCATATGAACATATTAGCGGCCCATTACTACATCAGCCAGGGGCGAGTTCTTGTCACGGCCACACTGCTAGGCCACTAGGCCCAATCAGCGCTGCTTCATCGGGTGTTGGTGACTGAAGCTACGGTTTGGTGCCCAATCGATGCAGATCTATTCGCAGCATCTGGACGATACTCAGAAAGCCAACAAATTGCTTCACATATGAAAGTGAGAAACAGCGTATGAACGAGGAGGGAGATGTGGGGAGGGGGGGTGGCGAGCGCCGCACGAACTTGCCGTGACTTTCCTGATTTCAGATTTTTTGACAGGTGGCAAATCATGCCATACCTGACAATGAAACGGTACGGAAGGCGTCAGCTACGCGTTCAGTGGTGATCGAGTGATGTGAAGTGCAGTTCTTTCGTCTGTCATGCAGATTGGCCTTAAAATAACCCACCTGCTTTAAATTTGGGTAAGCCTTCCACATTTTGGAGAAAAACAAAAAAGCGAGACTTTCTATGCAATAAATAGATTGCCACTAAACACAGGTCCACTATTAAATTGGGAACTTCATTGGTATTCAGCACAACATACGTCACTAATTCATTAGGTTCAGAGAAAAAAAATAACACTTGATTGTATTCAGCAGAAATTGTGTTCATGAAGAAAAGCTATTTTCCAGACCTTCATAAACTAGAACTGAGCTGTAAACATTTCTAGCCTACCAATTCAGTGTTTCCTTTAATAAAATTAGACCCTACTGTACATCTTGATTTATATGTACCTAAGTTAATGATAGCTTGCTACATTTTTGTTATGCAATGCTAGGAGACTCCCGAGCATGTGCAGCACCATATATTCTCGCCCAAAATTTGTAGCTTAAAATTTTGTGAAAAATTTTGTGATATTTGATATCCAATTCAATATTGGGCTCTTTCTTTCTTGATTTGATTCGATATTCGATTCAAAATCTACTGTTTTGCATTCGCACCGCCCTATAGTTAAGGGACATGCACTAATGTTCTGCAGCAGCAGCCTCTTTCCACTCTTGGTATGCTTCACCGCACAACACGGCTGAATTTTGCAAAGTTGACTTTCAGGGCACTGGCAATAATGCGGTTCAGTTAATAATTCAGGGAGCTCGTGCTGCGTATTCAAAGTTACAGCTGTCATCTTCTGTGATGTACAACAGTCGACGCGCATCTCTCATCACAGAGGAGCTGGTGCAGTACACGGCCATCAGCTGGATGCGTGAATTTGTGGCGCTGTCGGGGCGTACGCTGCTGCCACACGCAGCGGGCATCCTGGAGGCCATCCTGCCCACCCTCTCGTATGATGACCCCCGGCGACCCGAGTCACCTTCGCACGCCCATGCCGCAGGTGAGTTGGATGTTATACTGCTGTACCTGTTGTGCGACTCGGGACGTGACTGTCTGCACTCAATGTCAGAATACTCCCACATATTGCTGCACATAAATGGACTCCAGGTATGAAACGACCTCTTTCCCCCCCACCAACTTGGGGATCTTGAAAGAGGAAGATAATAATAAAAAACTTCTTCCTAAATGTGAGTTTATATGCTGTGTCGTAGCTGTTGCCACCCGCTGTGGTAGCTTAGTGGCTATGGCATTTGCGCTGCTGAGCCCCTGGCCGTGGTGACCACATTATGATAGGGGTAAAATTTAAAAACGCTTGTGTACTTAGATGTAGGTGCCTGTCAAAGAGCCCCAGGCATTCAAAACTAATCCAGAGCTCCCACGGCGGCATGCCTCATAATCAGATCACCGTTTTAGCGTGTAAAACCCCAGAATTAAATTTTATTTTATTGTCGCACTTTCACGGTTTGATGGTTTCCAGTACATTGTGAACAAAAATAATCTTTTTGAGTGTCAAAATGATAGTAGTGTAATAAATCCAGCTGATAATCAGCATGTCCTGTGTTCTCTCCCCGGTCCATGTCTAAAAGTGGTATCACATTGTGAGTTACTTAGCAAACGTTACCTAGATTTAGCAACATGACTACTCAAAAGTGTCGTCATTGATTGATGCTCTGGAAATAGCACAATAAAATGAATTCGTCCTGATTTCTGAACATATAATTTCTCAGAACGAATGGCATGCTGTACAATTAATTTGACGGCCATAGCACCAGGAATGCTCACAGTGCTTTTTACTGCTCTTGTTGAAAAAAAATAGCAAGAAGACATGGTGTTTTTATTTATGTGTAAATATTAAAGTGACAGTGCAAGCTTTGTCGTGGCAAGTTGACTTGTCATCAGCACTTGAGGGGTTCACTTTGTGGCCCAGACATCCGGGAGACAGCCAAGGCGGTGAACACGCGGCTGATGCAGCTGGTCACCGAGGAGGACGACCAGCCATCCCACAGCCCTGCGGCGAGCGAGAGCGACTCGCCTACGTCACGCCGCTTGGGCGCGCACCAGAGAATTGCGGGCGACCTCCAGCAGGATGGCGTCACCGTGACAGCCATGCCAGTTGTGACTGAACTGGAGCTGACGCCACTGGTGAATGTGCTGACACGGCAGCTGATGCACGTGTCGATGCAGACTCGCATTGCTGTGCTGCGCTGGTTCCTGCACCTGTTCACCAAGATACCTAATAAGGTAGGTGGTTCACGAACTTGGTTTTAGGTGCGATCTGAGTATCCAAATGCCATTTCGAGACCTTGAAAATGCTTGAATTTTTTTAGAGCACTGAAATAAGCCTTGTACAGTAAAACCTCAGGGTGTCTACCCACGGGGAAAACCGGAAATTCTCAGGGATTTTGAATAGTCTGGAAATACTCAGGGAAAACTCAGGAAGTTTGTGCGTTTATCAGGGAAAATTAGCTGTAATTTTATTAAATGGAACGAAAGTCGTGGTAACGCTGGCTCGAGTAACAGAGAGGGATCGTAATGAATCATCTTTGACGCCCGATCATTCGCATTGCTTCACAGCACCACCACGTATGAAATTTCAGAGGCAAGAACCCTTTGCCGTCCGATTTGCAGTACTTTTTGCCGTGACTGCAGGTCCGAAACGGCATTAATCAAAGCCATCACCACCGCCATTTTGATTACCTCGCCGCCTCGAAACGGCGCTCTCACACGCAGATCCGCTGGCAGCCGTAGCTACCGCCACGGCAAACGCAAGGCCTAGCTGCTTCAATGTTCACTATTAAGCTTCTTGCGATTCGGCACCGTGTTTTTCATTGAAAGAATTCACCGCTATCAGCAATGACACTGACTCTGCCTTTGTGGTCCTCGTGATTGGCTTCGTAGAAAGCACGGCACGTTGCATAATGTTGGTTTCCAA
Organism: Dermacentor andersoni; assembly: GCF_023375885.2. NCBI lineage: Eukaryota > Metazoa > Arthropoda > Arachnida > Ixodida > Ixodidae > Dermacentor > Dermacentor andersoni. Next base: position 102,276,959 of record NC_092820.1, read on the forward strand.
AAGTCAGCTTCGTCTCTGTGCAGCAATGTTGGCGGTGAAGCATACTAGAAAGTATTGCAGTGAAGCATAACAAGAGTAGGAAGGGGCAATTGTCACATGATGCAGTATGTATTCCTTAATTATACATGCGTGCACCTGCCATCTCCTGTCACAGTACGAACACCAATATGCCTAATAAGTGTACTGGCAGGCCTCTTCGTATGTGCCTGTGGCGATTGAGCCCTTAAGGGCAGTAAAAGACACGCATTCATTTTTCAAACTGTCTGTTTTCTTTTTTTTACATTTTCGTGGCCCATAGGGAGTCCGAAAAATAGGACGTTGGCTGTACAACTGACCAAAAAGATGATTCAAATGGTCTGTGGGGTCAGCGCGAGGCAGAACGAGGACGAGAACCAAAAGGACCGTCACATTGAGGAATGATAGGGAAAGGAACTGTACCGCCTCTTTTTTGAAGGAGCTTGAGCTTAAAAAAGCGAAGTGTTGGCTGACGCCAAGATGCAGGTGACCCTCATCCAAACCAAAATAAACTCTTTAAAGCAGTGAAATGCCACACTGAGACGTTGTGCATGGGCTGAAGGTCAGGACAGTTGAGGTTGACTTACCAGCTATTGAGAATCTCACTTGTGACAAAGTTCAGGCATTATATTAATGAGCTTGCTATCAGTTAATAGAAAAGCTCATATCCCCATCAATCACAGCGTCCACATTTGTAGACGCGACCTATTTTTGTCATTTCTGTTCAGTGATAGCAAGGAATAGAACACAAACATTAAGCTTAGTGTAAATTGAACATGCTGATAACCTAAATTACTTTCATTTTACGGTTGAGGGATATGTATCATTACAGAGTACCACTTAGGTGAAGGCATTACCGTGTTTTACATGATGCTTGACGTGGGGCGTTTCAATAGCAACCTCGGAATATATTTTTTTTCTTTCTTGAAATGCTTGATGCTAATGAATAACCTGTGCGTGTAATTCGAGTGGGGGATTCAATGCTTTTTATGAAGAAACGTAGCATGACTGACTTTACAATATTCAAATATTTAGTTACTCTGTAATTATGATGTCTCATCGTAAAATGCTCAGAGTCATTATACCGTCTTGATTTACTTTCAGTGGAGTCTTCAGCACCATCTGTGTTTCACACACATATCAACAGTCGATCGTAATTCGTGACTGAAGGGGATATTTAAAATATTTGTTTCTGTATGCATCTCCTTTTTATTCGTATTTGAAAGTGTTTGACTCGATTTGCAATAAGTTTTACCATTTTTTTCGAAGATATTTTATTCGATGTGGATTATACTAATGCCTCCCTTCTGATTTCCTTTTGAATAATATAAATGCTACTCTTTACTATTCAAACTGGATTAAGCCGTTTTTATTTATTTTTTTAAAATTTTTAGTACGCTTACTATAAAGTGACAGCATAGGGCGACATGATGTCAGGCAGTCGTGACATAAAACAAAGTTCTGTGTCACTCAGGGAATTTTGCAAAGGCACTCGCGCAAAACCTGGAAAACTCAGGGAATTTGGAAATGTCAATTTGGTAGACACCCTGAACAAGGTTAATACGCACCAATTAATACGTAATTCCAATTTAAGTATTGCCACAGAACAGAATTTGCAAAGCATAGGTGCATTTACAAGGTGTATACAAATTGTGGCAACACTGCATGTACGAGATGGCTGCCCGAACCACCCGCACACTCTCCCTGCCAAATATTTGTCTTTTTTCATAGTCACACCATGCCTCAATGCTCCGTAACTACAGTAAAAGCTCGTTAATGCGACTCCCGTTAATTCGGAAATTTGGATAATTCGGACGGCTCTATTGGTCCTGGCCAAAGTGTATGTTAGTCTATGGGACCAAACCTTCGTTAATTCGTCACAATTCGGCCCCGCACGCTTAATTCAGACAAATGCTGACGGCTGCCGCTACACGAAAGTGTGGTAAAGCAGCGCTGGCACCACAGGAGTGAAACCGAAACCTGAGAGGCATCGCCATCGTCATCAATTAGGGGGCGATCGCAGCATCACCGAACAGTGGTGTCTTCTTTCTTCGCTCCACTGCGCCTTCGATGCCATTTTCCCTTGTGTTGTTGAGTCGGTATCATCTCGTCTTGCGGTGTTTTCTTTTTTCGTTGTTACCGTGTTTTGCATGCCACCACCATCGTGTGCTACAGTGATGGCAACGCCGGCAAAGCTGCAGAAGTACTATGCCAAGAACTTGGCGACTAAGGTGGAAATTTTGCAGGCTTTGAAGAACAGCGAATTGCGACAGCATGTTATGACCAAGTACAACGTAAAGTAGAGCACGTTTGGAACGTACGTAAAAATGAACAGATTCTTCAAGCCTTCGAAAGCGAGGAGTTTCATGTATCAAGAAAGCGGTTGCGAACCGCGGCTCATCCCCAGCTCGAAGAAGCTTTGCTCCAGTGGGTTACTGACTGTCGCAACGCGCATCTGCCTTTGAGCAGACTTCTCATCATGGCACAAGGTGAGAAGTACGCTGCAATGATGAACATTGACTCGTTTAGAGCTTCAGAAGAGTGTGCGGTGAAAAGGCCAGCATTGATGAAAGCGTGACCACCTAGTGGAAAAACGTGAAGCTGCTTGAGCACATCTCTGCATATGAACCAAGGGACATGTTCAATGCAGACGAAACTGTTCTATTTCTCAGAGCTCTGCCCGACAAGACGGTGACTTTCGAAGGGGCCCTGTGCATTGGTGGCAAAAAGTTCAAGCAAAAGATAACTGTGCTTCTTGCTGCCAATATGACTGGCACGGAGCGCTTGCCACTTGTTGCCATCTGGAAGGCACATAAGCTGCATTGTCTTAAAAACATCAAAAGCCTTCCTTTCAAGCGCAGAGCGAACTTGACCTCGGACATTTTTTTAGGCTCGCTGCAGCAGTTAGACTGGCACTCCACGTCTAAGGACCGCAAGATAATTATGGTTGTTAAGAGCTGCAGTGCACATAACTGTACAGTCAAACTGAAGAGTGTCAAGGTAGTTTTTTTTCCGCCCAACACTACATGTGACCTTCAGCCAATGGACCAGGGTATCATTCACTATGTGAAGTCGAAGTACCGAAAGCACCTGCTACAGCGAATTATCTTATGCTCAGAAGCTGGAAAGCTGCATGAAGTGGGCTTACTCAGCGCAGTGCACATCATCGCCCACCTGTGGAAAAATACACCTCTACAAGTCATCACCAACTGTTTTCGGCACAGCGGTTTTTTGAGGCCCGAGCATGCGGCAGTAGCCAACGAGGTGTCAGTCGAGTCCACCAATCATGACTCCCCAACCTTCGATGCTGTGCTTCCCACAGATGTGACCCTCCAGGACTACATCATGATTGATGATTGTGTCGCCACGACTGGTCTCCTGACCAATTAAGAAATTATTAATCATGCCACGGGCACCCGGGAAGACCATGATTCAGATGAAAGAGTCATGCGAGGAGGTGCAGCCACGACCTCATCGCACCTCACGAGAAGTCACGGAGGCGCTTTTGATATTGGAGGACGTTTGCCGGAGCACTTTTGACAGTCTGCGGGCTGTTGGTCACTTGGAAGAGTTAAGAAAAATTGTGATGTCAGCCGGAATCTGAACGAAAAAGCAGACGACTATTGCAAAATACTTCAGTAAATAAAGGTATGCTTCTCCAACTTGATTTTAATGTTGTTTTTCCTTTTCATTCGTTAATTCGGCATTCGGATAACTCGGACATTTTTCTCGGTCCCGTGAGATCCGAATTAACGAGCTTTTACTGTATATAGTCGCGATGGATCCCCCGTCCTGTCACCATTGAACCTAATGTACTGGCTGACCACTTAAGCCGTAATCGCTTAAAGGGGCCCTGAACCATTTTTAATTGAAGTAAATAAATGCATTTGAAGTTAAACTAGGCCATTTCAGAAATACTTTGCCTCGAAAAGTACTTCGATGCATTTAGCAGAAGCGGAGTTATTTGCAATCAAGTTTGCCCTTCACGCTGCTTTCCCTCCTCCTCTGATGATTTGCACTGCAAAGGCTATGGCGGAGCAGGGCACGCCTGCAACAATCTGCCTACTGAACGTCACCGTGGCACGCATCTCAAATTTGATTTTGGATGTTCATGTAGACACTGCTATTTCCGATTTTGGCATCTACGATGGGCCAAAAAACACGATTGTCCTCAGCGAGTCGCAGTCGAAAAGGACACCAGTACACCTCTGTGTACTGTTTAATTATAGTGCAGAGATGGCACTGATAGGTGAAGAGGCCTGTAGAACCTCTGTTAAGCACAGCGCTTAACGCAGGTTCTACATGGGTTAGGCTGACAGGCTCGTGAGCATTTGAGCATCAATTATAAAGGATTGCCGAGGCAGTTCATACCATGGAACCGGGGTCCTCAATCTGTCTGGCTTTGGGAAACCTCGCCAGCTTTCCCACTGCTGCAAAACCAGTACCTTCTCCCGCTTCCCACTGATGTGCTTACACAGAGATTCACTATAAGTGTTGCAATAAAGCAACCAGATGGCTGCAGACTGTATATTATGTAGAAATGCTAACAAAAAGTGCACAAATTACTGAATCATATAAACAAGGTCGTCAGCAGCCTTTCGAGTCAACCTAAGAGTGCCCAATGTTGCATTTGAGTCGGCGTTATGCCATACTTGCTGTTGGAAACTACACTGAGTGAGCTTTTTTGTGGGATGAAAGACTTGTTCATATTAAAAGGTAAAATTATTGTATATGCCTACATGGCCAGCCTGTTAAATGTCACTGTGTTCCATAAACATGCTTACGATAATTTAGCTCGGGCCGTACTCCGATGCCGCCCATTCAAATACATGGGAACATGGAAGTGCTCTTCTGAGATAATCTCTTGGTCGATATTAATGAAATTTATTGTATTTGAGAGAGAGGGGGGAAAACAGGTAGGGTCAGATTCTTTCTGACCGCTCACGGAGTCCTAAAATGCCATTCACAGAACCCAGGGGTTCCATTGTATACCTAGTTTGGGAACCCCTGCCTCAGAACAAGTAACCAGTCGAACTTTCTAGCACATAGGAAATCTCAAATGGTAGATCCATTCGAGATTTAATCGAAGTTTCAATCTTCTTGAAGCATGCAGCTGAATTGAGGACTTCACACTATGCTGCCATTTTCTTTTTCTTTAGATCTTTGTCCATGTGGAAGAGATATTCCCGAAGCTGCTGCAGACACTTTCGGATCCCTCAGATGAGGTAAGGGCATTCTCTATGGTCTGGTGTTGCACTGTATGCTGACTGGAATTTGACATGAACGCGCACTACACAAGATTGATGTCAAGCTTCGCATGCAATATCACTGTCAATACCAAGCTGTATTAAAAGAAAGCCTGAAGCTAAAGTGACTGTTTGATTTCCTCAACTCAGATATCGTGAAGAGCACTTACACGATCTCTTAGTAGACCTGTGCGAATTTGCAAAATTATTTATCAGACACATCAAAAGCTTCGCAGAAACAGCACAAAACAGGAGCAAAACGTATAAAGAAGGGAATAAAAAATGTGCTGCGACGCAAAGAGTCGCTCGTTAAAAACAAAGCGATCATTTTTAGGCACACGAACTAGTTAACTCAAGGCTTGACCAGGAGGCATCACATGCTAATTCGGAGCAATAACATGCTTAGACAACATTTTCATTTCCTTACACAAGGAGTGAAATTGTTTTCAGTGTATCTGGTAGGTATTTATTTAAGCTACAATATTTTCATGATTCTACCACACCGCCGTTTGTAATGCACAGTTATATTACCGGCCAAATATAAAGAACACTAACTCGGTGCTGATTCTACCGCACACATCAAGTAACAAAAACCGAGTCGACATGTACTATGTTGAAGTGACTTTATGGAACATACAAAGGTATCCAGACACGCACACAGCTGAATCTTAGCGACTAGTGGCTATCGGAGTCCGACGACAGCTCCTTTTCGCTGTCTACTGACCACAGAAAGTCATCTTCAGTTCAATCTAATTCATTAGAAATGCCACACGTACAGCAAACTGGAACATTGCGACCGCATACCAAGGCGTAAAAAGAACGACGTCCGTTCCATGACAATGTGGCTAGCTACATTGCATTGAGCTTTTTTGTCCTCTTTTCTTTCTTTGTAGTAAAAAGTGGTTTCATTTTTTATTTGGAGTAGAATTAGTTTCAGTTGTAACACGCGTACAAATTTGAACACGCATTTTATTTTTTTTAAAGAAAGGTGCGCATTAGAATCGTGCAAATACGGTGTATACGGTGCACACTTTCTTTTTGATTTCTTCGGCTTTATTTTTCATTTCATTCCTAGCCACCATGGCCACATCTATATGGGGGCGGAATGCAAAAATGCTTGTTCACTTAGACTTGGGTGCACACCAAACAAGGACAGATAGTCAAAATTAATCCAGAGTCCTCAGCTATTTGTCATCCCTCATAATGCACTTTGCGATCTCAGTATGTTGAAACCCATAATACTGTTGAACCTCGATAATTCGAACTCGAAGGGGCCTGGAAATTTGTTCGAATTGAAAGAAGTTCAATTTAAAAGGATTACTTGCTCTTAAAGTGCTCTTTGCACCATAGCACGGTGCACAAACAGTGCAAGTCGTGGAATATTACAGCGTGCAAGCACGCAGCAAGTGAGGACAATGAAATTGCCCATGCCGGCTAACGCTCGCTTCCTGATGACGGCAGAAAATGAAACTTCAAGGAGCAAGATGATGCTAGGCTGGCGGGGCTGGCGGCACCGGTGCGGAAACAGCCGAAGGTGAGGGGAGTTGAGAGGGAAGGTGATGGGAGCGTAGTTTCAATGAAAAACGGTAGGGAGGCGGATTAGCTTTCCTGCCAGCTTGATGGCAGTGGAGCTGCTGAGGCCGGACTGGGCTTCTGCCGCTACTTCCCTCTGCGTGCTCGCGTGCTTTTTCCTTAGTCTGCCGTCAGATCGGCGCTGTGTTAACATTCTTTGTCCTGCGTTCTTAACAAGGGTAATGTTTTATCAGGATGACGAAGTCATTCCCACAGCTCATAACATTGGTGCGCTACGCTTTGTTGTGGCGTCGCTGCGTTCAAAAGACAAGGAGAATGAGGTACTGGGTGTCGCCTTCGCGACCTTGTATTCAGGGTCTGTCTTGTCCTATAGAATCGGATGTGGCCCACTGTCTCCAACAACCTTTCCATTGGGACATCTCGATTTGGACTTGTCATTGTAAAGAAACAAGCGCAAACGAGACCAAACGAAGCCAACCAAAACAAGCGCGAGTGAGAGCTGATGTGAGCAGATGATAGAGCGAAACAAGCGGCCTGGCTGAACCAGACGCGAGTACGAATAGAGCGGTCGGGCGTGTCCACATGACACTAGTTTCCCGCATGTACGTCACTGCAGGGGCCACTCTTATTGGTCTCCTCCGCTCGCGGTTCACCGCAGCGGCAAGCACGCTGCGAAAAATCGGCCCAGGACCGGTCTTTCCCATGGCACACATCTTGCCGCTAGCGCTGCTGGGGCATTACAGCGGGATGCAGAAACGGAGACCTTGCCATTTGAGAGCGTGAAATACCCTCTACATAATTTTTTTCTTTGCATGCAGTGTTCAGGGGTCTCTCCTAAGCTTTTCCTCTATGGCAAGGTCGGAGCAAAGCATGGAAGCGCCGCCACATGATTTGGTCTGCTGCTGAGAACATTGCCGAAGCGCGGCGTGTTCGAATTAACCGTTGCACATGCTCGCGCGTTCGAATTACCGGGTGTTTTCGCCCATTCACATACACATAACTTTGATGGGACCGCAGTGTCAGTTTGAATAAACCGGAATTTCGAATTAAGCATGTTTAAATTAACAAGATTCGACTTTATAACTTACATCTTTCACTGTTTCTTACAGCTTTTATGATTAGGGTGGGGTACATGTTTTTCTAAAAACATTGCCAATGAGTGGCAATGTTTGCATTTTAAAAGGCACTGCATTCTAAAAGAGCTGAACACTCAATGTAACAAGATTGAAGAACTTTTCTCGTGCCAAAATAGCTCGAATAGAAAAAGACACCTTGAGATCCATGGTGTCACAAAATTAACGAGGGAATGTCCGGCCTTAATTTTCTGCCTGGATGATCTACCTTTTTGTTCTAAATGAATGAAAACAAGGTTTTCTTTGAATATACTTCACCACTCTCTTACTTTGCTAACGCTCATTACTCTAGCAGCGTGGAATTGTATCACAGTGTTTCCTTCCTCAATACTTGCATAGGTGGTCCTGTTGGACCTTGAGGTCCTGGCAGAAATCTCATCGTCGAGTGCAGCCGGCGGCAGCGGTGCCACGAAACGGGCTGCCAGCAGCGGGGGTGGTGTCGGTGTGCCTGCTGGTGATGCCATTGCTGTGCCCAACAGCTACTTCGGCAAGTTCATGCTTTCGCTGCTCGACCTGTTCCAGTCTGACCTGCAGCTGCTTGAAGAGAGGGGCTCCTTCATTATCAGGTGTGTATGCATATGTGTTTAAGTAGATATGTGCATGTATGTGCACATGTCTGTGGTTGAATGTACGTGTTTGAAAGCATTGTGCTGTCATATCTTCTTTGTCATAGATTGCAGGCTGTAGTAACTTTATGATACTTTGTCATGTACTGTCGGTGTAAATTGCTCGCGTCTACTTGCCGAGGCGTGAGTGAAGCGCTATCAGCTCGGCTGCAAAACTACCCAGAAGCCAAGTAGGTGTGCAGACGTGCTTTCGCACTCTGCTCAGTCAAATTTGTCAGCAGAGTGAGGGAAGCGATCTTGTCACAGTTGGCATGAGCATTGTGCACAAGTGCACTAGCGTTCCGTGTTAAGCGTTTGTGTGGAAATTGCAGTGTTGGCATGATGCGATGACCGTGCAAAGCCGGAAACCCAATGCCAGACCTTTGTAAAGTCTTGTGTGTTCGCACATAAATAAAGCTAAAAACTGCATGCGTGAACACACGTATCCAACATGATCTGCGTGCCTTCCGATGGCTAATAGGTTTGATCCTCAGACTTGCTTTCTCTCTTTCCATTTGTGCTGAGGCAGTTTTCCCAGGCGATTGTTTTTGGACATAGTTTCACTTTAGTAAGACTCTGCAATGGACGTGTGAAATTTACCCGGGCCATCGCAAAATTGGGGGGCACATAACCAGGGTTCCACTGTACCTCAAGAATTGTGCAAGGATGGTGATGTCTAAGCGGTCGGTGCACATCGCTGATGTTGAGTGACTTTCACGATATTTCGCGTGATGGGGCTTTTGACATGTCGGTGCCTACCGTATATACATGATTGTAAATCCACTCACAATCGTGAGTTATAGGAGTAGCAGGGGAGAATTATTAGTAGAGTTTGCAGAACAGAATAATATGCGGATAATGAATACCCTCTTCTGCAAGCGGGATAGCCGAAAGTGGACATGGAGGAGCCCGAATGGCGAGACTAGAAATGAAATAGTCTTCATACTCTGCGCTAACCCTGGCATCATACAAGACGTGGACGTGCTCGGCAAGGTGCGCTGCAGTGACCATAGGATGGTAAGAACTCGAATTAGCCTAGACTTGAGGAGGGAACAGAAGAAACTGGTACATAAGAAGCCGATCAATGAGTTAGCGGTAAGAGGGAAAATAGAGAAATTCCGGATCAAGCTACAGAACAGGTATTCGGCTTTAACTCGGGAAGAAGACCTTAGCGTTGAAGATGTGAACGACAATCTTATGGGCATCATTAAGGAGTGTGCAATGGAAGTCGGCGGTAACTCCGTTAGACAGGATACCAGTAAGCTATCACAGGAGACGAAAGATCTGATCAAGAAACGCCAATGTATGAAAGCCTCTAACCCTACAGCTAGAATAGAACTAGCAGAACTTTCCAAGTTAATCAACAAGCGTAAGACAGCTGACATAAGCAAGTACAATATGGATAGAATTGAACATGCTCTCTGGAACGGAAGAAGCCTAAAAGCAGTGAAGAAACTAGGAATAGGCAAGAATCAGATGTATATGTTAAGAGACAAAGCCGGCAATATCATTACTAATATGAATGAGATCGTTCAAGTGGCTGAGGAGTTCTATAGAGATTTATACAGTACCAGTGGCACCCATGATGATAACAGAAGAGAGAATAGTCTAGAAGAATTTGAAATCCCACAAGTAACGCCGGAAGATGTAAAGAAAGCCTTGGGAGCTATGCAAAAGGGGAAGGCAGCTGGGGAGGTCAGGTAACAGCAGATTTCTTGAAGGATGGTGGGCAGATTGTTCTAGAAAAACTGGCCACCCTGTATAAGCAATGCCTCATGACTTTGAACGTACCGGAATCTTGGAAGAACGCTAACATAATCCTAATCCATAAGAAAGGAGACGCCAAGGACTTGAAAAATTATAGACCGATCAGCTTACTCTCCGTTGCTTACAAAGTATTTACTAAGGTAATTGCAAATAGAATCAGGAACACCTTAGACTTCCGTCAACCAAAGGACCAGGCTGGATTCCGTAAAGGCTACTCAACAATAGACCATATTCACACTATCAATCAGGTGATAGAAAAATATGCGGAATATAACCAACCCTTATACATAGCTTTCATTGATTACGAGAAAGCGTTTGAGTCAGTCGAAACTTCACAGTCATGGAGGCATTACGGAATCGGTGTAGCCGAGCCATATGTAAAAATACTGAAAGATATCTATAGCGGCTTCACAACCACCGTAGTCCTCCATAAAGAAAACAGCAAAATCCTAATAAAGAAGGGCATCAGGCAGGGAGATACAATCTCTCCAATGCTATTCACAGCATGTTTACAGGAGGTATTCAGATTCAGATTGGGAAGAATTGGGGATAAGAGTTAATGGAGAACACTTTAGTAACTTGCGATTCGCTGATGATATTTCCTTGCTTAGTAACTCAGGGGACAAATTGCAATGCATGCTCACTGACCTGGAGAGGCAAAGCAGAAGGGTGGGTCTAAAAATTAATCTTCAGAAAAATTAAGTAATGTTTAACAGTCTTAGAAGAGAACAGCAGTTTACGATAGGTAGCGAGGCACTGGAAGTGGTAAGGGAATACATCTACTTAGGGCAGGTAGTGACCGTGGATCCGGATCATGAGACTTAAATAATCAGAAGAATAATAATGGGCTGGGGCGCGTTTGGCAGGCATTCTCAGATCATGAACAGCAGATTGCCATTATCCCTCAAGAGAAAAGTGTATAACAACTGTGTCTTACCAGTACTCACGTATGGGGCAGAAACCTGGAGGCTTACGAAAAGAGTTCCACTTAAATTGAGGACGACGCAACAAGCTATCGAAAGAAGATTGATGGGTGTAACATTATGGGATAAGAAAAGAGCAGATTGGGTGAGAGAACAGACGCAAGTTAGTGACATCTTAGTTGAAGTCAAGAAAAAGAAATGGGCATGGACAGAGCATGTAATGAGTAGGGAAGATAACCGATTGTCATTAAGGGTTACGGGCTGGATTCCAAGAGAAGGGAAGCACAGCAGGGGGCGGCAGAAAGTTAGGTGGGCGGTTCAGATTAAGAAGTTTGGAGGGACAACATGGCCACAATTAGCACATGACCAGGGTAGCTGGAGAAGTATGGGAGAGGCCTTTGCCCTGCAGTGGGCGTAGCCAGGCTGATGATGATGATGATGATGATGAAGTCGACTCGAATGTAAATCGACCCCCCCATATCGCGTGTGACAGGGACAAAAAAAAAAAAGCATACCCGAGGGCGCATTCCATAACTAAAATTTATCTGTAGCTGGCATGGTCACTGGACTACTCGTCTTGTGCCATCGTCATCGCTGCTATGGTTCCACAGCGCGTCGTCGTTTAGCAAAATTCCACATTTGGCAAACAACTGCACCACGACATCTTGTAGAACAGCAGCCCACGCTTAATGCACCCAACCACACACAGCCGTCTGGGAGGATCTTTTGACAGGTCCAGTTGGTGTAAGTTCGCGGTCTTGTGCCGCCAGCCACTCATACTCCGGCGGAGCAGGTCCTTAAAAGGCGAAAATCCGGGCTTGTTTCATGACCATGTCGTACTTCACTGGCAGGGACCGATCACGCATTTCAGCTACGTATGCCGCAAGCTTGGCCTACAGCTCCGGAAAGTGTCCGGACTTCGGCCCGTGGGAAATTCTTCACTTGCTGTCACAGGTGAAAATTTTGTTTCGCTGCAGCCGCCACTCTCGCACCACCCGTTCAGAAACATCGAACTTGCGGCCCGATGCGCAGTGATTTGTTTCTTCTGCCCAAAGGACCGCAGCCCTCTTGAACGCTGCTGTAAACAAGCGCCGAATGTTTAGTGGCCCTGGAGCGCGCATGATGACTGTGAAAGCATGAAGGTAGCACGTAGCCAGCAGTCAAGTCGAATGCGTCAAGGAAAGAGAAACACGGGAGTGCTTTCTACTCTTGCACTAACTATTGATACTCCGCACAAGCGCAGCCATTCTGAGGGTGCCGCCACGAATGGAACAGCGGCACTTCCATCAACTATCGACATCCCCCCATAAGTGTTCTGTGCACTGTAAAACTCAAAAATGTTGAAAAACCCTTCCGAAAAGCTAACAACCACGAGGGATAGCGAAAATCTACGGGTAGGGCCGTAGAGCAAACATAAAGTTGTAACTATGTTGTAGCTCCCCTGATATCTCGTTGGTCTCGCTTTTTTGGCGGTGCCATGTTTTGGTTTCCATTGTAAGTCGACCCTCCCACTTCAGATTTTCAAATTTAAAAAAAAAGTAGGTTGACTTACAATCGTGTAAATATGGTACATGCGACAGTGTTTTCTTGGCTCTGTGCGAGGATCGCTGTTGCCCATAGACACCCAACGTGTTTGGTGCCGAGTCGCACAATATCTCTCAAAAGTGATCTGCCAGAAGCACCGCTCCTGGTACATTGAGCTTTTGTGAGAAATTTAATGGCTGCTGGTGCCTATTTTGAAAGGCTCTGTGTGGTCTATGCACGGCCAGGGGCATATATTTTCGTGAGTTTGCTTATCTTGAAACTGCTTATCTTGAAGTTTTTCCCAGTTTTTACAACTTCGAGTCAACGGGGTTGTACTGTCCAAGTATGGTGATCTGTTAAATTTTCTGCAGTCACTCCAGTGTATCCGAATTATTTTCACTGTACGCCTTGTTACCCGCAATGCAAAACAAATGATTTTGTTACTAAAGCATTTCTGACAACCGTATGCATGGCTGCTCATCATGGACAACAGGAGCCTCCAGAAAGCCCACCGTTTTGGGCAATGCGCCCACTCACATGCATGAACTGCAATGGGAATGGCATCGGAGAGCCTTTTCTTTGCACTTTCCACTTTTCTTTCCAGCAACAAAAAAAGAAATAGTATGCACTGTCACGTGATGACAGTTGTCCATTAGGAATGAGGAAGCACACAGCTTTTATGCACAAGGAAGGGAGAATGGTGGAGCGCCGGCATGGGGTTCGAAGGATTGTAAGGTTCAAAGGATGGTGCTACTTCTGTTTATTGACGGACTTCATTTGAAGGGCACTGACAAGCATGGTAGGTACACATGCATTAGATAATTGCTGGCCAGTTGCCCGCAGACCTGAACACTGCCTCTGTGGCCATCAGTCAAGCTTTTGCACGTGATCTCACGCTTGACCACTGATAAGTCACTTGTACAGACATATTAGTGGCAAGCTTGCTGCAACTTCTTCCCACCCACTGCCGCGCTTATCAGCAGAAAATTTTCTTCGCATGGATACAGCCAAGGCAATTAGGTCTAACCAGCACTGTTAGTGAGCAAAGTCACGGTTTGGTTCTGTTCACAGTGGCTGTACTAAACTCATAGAACCAAACAACCACCTCACCATCAAAAGGGAGTGTATGACGACAACCTGAATGGTCCGTGACTTTGTTTACAACCTCCATTTTTGCACCATCATTGATGTGCATGAATCATGTTCGAAAAAGTGAGCAAGGCACAAAATGCTCGTGGACTAAGATTTAAGTTCATGTTAGAGATCCCGAGGTGATCAAAATGTATCCGGAGCTCCCCACTACAGCGTGCCTCAACATGAATGGCCGGTTTTGGCACGTAAAATCCCAGAGTTCGATTCGTAACAGAACGAGGCACCATACGGCGTCCGAATTAAACCCGGTCTTGCCATGATACATTGGTTTGGTTCTGTGAACAAGATGGCGGTGCTGTGGGCATGTCCACGAAATCAAGCATCCAAAAAATCGGTTGGCAACTGTATGGCGGAAGAGCTCTGTTTATAGAAGTGCTTTCCCAGACTGCCGCCTTGTTATGCGCATCTAATGCATGGCCCAGGCAGCTGTGTGTTTTGCTGAGTGCGGAGGACATCTACCAGTCCCTGTCGGAGATCCTGCTGGGCCGGGAGGACCTGCGCTTTGCGGCACACATGGTGCAGACCCTCAACACCATCCTGCTCACCTCCACTGAGCTGTTTGAGCTGCGCAACCAGCTTAAGGACCTCAACACCAAGGTTGGTGGTGCGTTGATGCGTGTCTCTGCACAAATGCAGCAACCTGTTTGCATCCCTCTTCAGTGTTCTGAACATGAGAGTCACGTGCCAATGATGTCACAGGGCTCTACATAAAGTGCTGCCCAGAAACACCGGAGGCCACATTTGCTTCACTAGGCACACTGCATGTAAACGCCTGCTTTTGTTTGGCTTTAGCCAATGCTTGTGTTACAAGTTGGGATTGGCGAATACTGAATAGCAGATTTTGAATTGAATCAAGAAAAAAGAGCTAGCTATCATCATTCTATTTCTTGAATATTCTATTTTTTTTTTATTACCGGTACCGACAGGGAATGATGTTGGTGTGGTCGGTGCCTTGACATCACAGTGTTCTCGGGGCGAGCGATATCTATCGGTCACTACCAGGTTCGACCAGGTAGACCGGTCCAGTCGAGATGATTAATGGTGCAGTAAAACCTCGTTCATTCAGTCCCCGTTAATTCGGAAATTCGGAGGCGCTGTCTGATCCCGTCAAACATGTACGTAACCCTATAGCACAAAACTCCTGTTAATTCGGACATATTTGGTCGTACTTCAATTAATTTGGGCAGTTCACGGAGCTCAGAGGCATGTGAGGCATATAGGATCGAGTGGCACTAGGGGTTGTTCAAATCGCACCACCACCACCACCACCGTCTCCGATTAGCGTGCGCCGATTTCAAAGGCCCTGCTTGCATGTGCTGGGAGTGCCGAAAGGCCGGAACTATGTCAAGGCCACCATGTTTATTTTATTGCTACATAATAGACAAACCTACGTCTGAAAAGGAATGGCGGCAATGACGTACTTCTGGCTTTGCAGTCGCTTTTGGCACTTGGCACTACCTCTGCATCGCTATGGTTATCGGCACAGTAGTTATCGGTATATGCTAGCAACCCTAATCTATACATACATGTTTTTTCTTTGTATTGTTGTCCGCCATTTCCGACGTTGTCATTTGCTTGTGCTGTTGTGTGGTTGCGGAGTTGTGCAGCTTTTTTTTCGTTGTCGTTTTTATCGTGTTTATCGGTTTGCGTCAGGTGCGTGTGTGAGGACAGCGGAACTTTTGTTGTGTGTCTTAAATTTCGTTTGCGCTTTTCTTTTTTCTGTTTATACTTTGTTTTTTCTTGACATCGTGCGTGTACCCATCGCCTCGTTGCCGCGCCTAGCCGCGCCACCATGTGCTCTCGTGCCCCACTGAAGCAGGCGAAGTATGAGGCGAAGGATTTGGCAGCGAAAGTAGAAATATTGAAAGACGTGAAAGCAGGGGTGCCTCGAAAAGTCATAAGGAATAAATTCAACGTGAAGAGAAGCACGCTCAGCACGTACGTGAAAAATGAAGCGGAGATTTTTTAGGCGTACGACAGCGACAAGTTCGCTGACAACAGGAAGAGACTACGAACGGCAGCGCACCCGAAACTTGAAGAAGCGTTGTTAAGATGGATTGCCGATTCGCGCGACGCACAGTTGCCTTTGAGTGGCCCCCCTTATCTGTGCACAGGCCGAAAAGTGCGTGCTGAAGCTCAGCATCAAAGACTTCAAGGCATGGGCAGGTTGGATCGACTGAGTCAAGAAAAGACACGACCTGGTCTTTCGAAGCGTGTGTGGCGAGAAAGGGGCTGTGAATGAAGGCATTGTTGAAGATTGGAGGACTGAATTGCCTGCGCGCCTAGCCGCTTATGATGCCTGCGACATTTTTAACACAGATGAGATGGCCCTTTTCTACAAAGCCCTGCCGGATAAAACCATCACCTTTAAGGGGGACCCTTGCGTTGGCAGTAAATGAAGCAGGGACAGAATAACAGTTTTGCTGGCTGCCAACATGACTGGCGTGGAGTGGCTACCGCTATTGATAATCGGCAAAGCAGAAAAGTCGAGATGCTTCAAAAGCATAAAGAAACTTCCCGTAGACTGTCGCTCGAATTGAATGGCATGGATAACCTCAGCTATCTAGAACAATTAGCGCTTTGCATGCTTTTGTGCAGAATCGCGCAACGCATTTATTGTTGTAGATAACTGCAGTGCGCAAAATAGTGTGTCATGGCTGACAAACATACAGCTACTTTTTTTTGCCGTCTAACACAACGGCTTCCGTCCAGCCTCTGGATCAGGGAATTATTCAGTATGTGAAAGACCGATATAAAAGACAAGTGCTTGAGCGCATGTTGCTCTGTATGGAGGCAAACAAAAAATATGATGTAACTCTGCTCCATGCAGTGCACGTGGTGGCGCATGTGTGGAGCAACACGCCGCTCGCAGTAATTGCGAACTGCTTCCGACACAGCGGCTTTGTCCATGACGGTGATTCTTTGGAAGCCGGGGATGCGGATGTTAACCAAAACTACAAGGAACATGACAGTCGCTTCGACAGACTTCTGCCCCTGGACGTCCCGCCTGACCAATACATCCACATCGATGGTGCCATTGTCGGTCGCCTCAACGACGACGAAATAGTGGATATACTAGGCGACGAAGAGCCCGACTCTGATAGCGAAAATGCACCCGTCATGGATGCGTGTGAAGTGCCCCGCCGCACTGCTAAAGAGGCCGATGACGCCCTTAAAGTTCTGGAGGGCATCTGTGTCGTTTCTCGCGACAATCTGTGCGGACTGCACCACCTACAAGAACTCTGAAAAATTGTGCTTTCCGTGCAAATTTCTCGCTTGCAACAAGCAACAATAACCAGTTATTTCATGAAGTAAAGGTATGTTGATGTTTTAGGCATTTTTTGAGTTATTATTGTGGAAACCTCGTTAATTCGACATTCGGTTAATTCGGACATTTTCTCCGGTCCTGTGAAATCCGAGTTAATGGGGTTTTACCGTACATGAATGGAGGAAACAAAAGCAGCGCGTCTGGAAAGCACGAACACGTGTAAAGATTGGGCCAACTAGCCACAGGAAGACGTGCTGATCGTATCAGATACGTGAGTTTAGTGTTCATGCATGCAGAATCGAGCAGCACAGTTTTCTACCCACATGCAAGCAGACAGACAAACAGACAGACATGCAAGCAGACAGACAGGCATGCGGGCTCGCGGTAGTTGCTGGCTCGTCGACCACAGACCCGAACTCCACTTCAATGCCTGTTAGTCTAACCCGTACATATGATCGTGTGACCGATCACTGATAAGTCACCTATAGGAACATTAGCGACAAGCTTATTGCGGTGGTTTGTGGTCCATTATCACACCGACCAGCTGTGAATTTTTGTCACAGCCAGACTTTTAGCCACACTGTCTAGCCAGTTAGGCCTAATTGGATATGCGTTGTACACAAATTCGCTGGCAAGCATACCCACCACCACGACAGCACTAGGCCTAGCCATTTCGACGTTTGCTACCAAGCTTCTTACTGTTTAGTGCTGTGCCTTTCATTGAAAGAGTTCGCCGCTGTGAGTAACGGTGCTGACACCACCTTTGTAATGCTCGCCAATGGCTTCGAAGCTCAGAGAGCACAACGCAGTGCACATGCCAGTTTACGAAAGTCAGCTTCGCCTCAATACAATTTTGTTATGCGGTGAAGCATATGCGAAGCATTGCGTTGAAGCAAATTAAGAGTGAGAAGGGGCCATTATCATGGCACACGGTATTTGTTACTTAATTTACACACGTGCACCTGCCGTCTCCTGCCACAGTGCGAGCACCGATATGCCTAATAAGCACTGACACGCCTGACGTCACAAGCGAGTAAAAGCTCGGAACAGCCGGCACAGGGACACACCTCTCACCTCCTCTACTCCATGCGTGCCTGCTACGGCCATGGGAAGACTGGAGAAAGGCCGGATGCCCAAAGAAGAAGTGTCTTACCAGGAAGAGCGCCATACTGCGAAGTGAGAAGTGATGCGTCGCCGCTGAGCTGATCCGGAACACTGCACCAAAGCTGCGGCTGATAAGAGGCAATGCTGAATCGACGACACCGAATTTCAGTCCAGGGAACGCGAGAGTCAGCGCCTGATCGCTTGATGTCACTGAGAAAGCGATCTCGACCTTCAACTGCTCAAAAACTTCTAGCGTCAAGCCCACCGAGACAAGAACTGAGCAAAACCTGATATAACCTCGCAAAACCTACAAACAACTTAGGCACTCCACGTAAAAGCTAGGGGATCACAAGCTCCGCTGTTGAGTCCAGCCTTGCACCACTAGTGCAAGCTGCACACATTTTTTCTTCTCAATTCTATTCAATATTCGTTTCAATAACTGCTACTCAGTGTTCGCACACCACTAGTTTATTGCTCTGGTGTTTCTTGGGTGTCACAGTGTATTGAATTTTATTTCTCATGTATGAAGTTCATGTATTGAACTAGATGCCATGCTTCTATTTGTGTTTGTGTGCAGGAGAGCTGCTCGCTATTTTGCTGCCTGTACCGGTCTTGGTGCCACAACCCGGTTGCCACGATATCCCTGTGCCTGCTCACCCAGAACTACGAGCACACCTGCTCCCTGCTGCATCTCTTGTATCCACAACAGCATTATAACAACAATGTTTGGGAAGTGTCTTCCATCGGATATAACATGCGGGAGTTTAGTACTGTGCACACAAAGCCCTTGGGTGCATTATAGCATATAGCAGATTGACAGTGTACATGAACAGGAAGAGAAGGGATTGCAGGTCACATACGCAGACTATCTTCTGGGTTTAGCATTGTGAACTTTGCATATCTAGCATAGCAAGGCACCTATTCAAATTTTCCCCTTCGGCCTGATCGTTGTTGGGTTCACAAAAATATTTGGCAAAACTGGATTTCACTTTGTCTTGTTTCGCTTAGCATCGCCCGTAAACATCAGCGTCTACAGGGGATACATTCAAACTTCGTTACAAAAAATGCTGCATTAACAAGCATTTCAGATTAACGAATGTTTAAGAAATTCTGTGCCAACTGCTCATAGTTTGAATGTAAAAATATTTCAGACTACGAACTTTAGAATACAGAACCTTTAAGAATGTCTATCGTTATTTAATTTATGTCACGCTAATAACACCGCAGTATGGTTGAATTCGTTTAATTTGATCCTCGCTTGACCATGAAACTGGTTAAATTAGCGTGCAGTTATAATTAAACAAAGGACAGAAAAAGCGCCGAAACAAGCTGTTAATTCACTTGGTAGTGCTGGTTTTAAAGCTAGCTTCACTACAATAATTCCGTTCTGTGTGGTGAAGCAAATAAAACAGCAAAAGGTGCTGCTGTTACGGGACATAGCATGTGCTCCTTAATTTACTCACACACATACGCGGTCTCCAGTCACAGTACGAGCACCGATACGCCTAATAACAGTAATACGTTTATTAACAGGCCTTCAGAGTTTTAGATAGACCACTGCTCCTTTTTTTTGCTTTGAACCTTTCCTTTCTTTGAGCGGTTTTTATTTTTTTTTTCATTTTACTGCCTTCCTTTTTGTTAGTGTTCCGAAAGCAGAGATAGTTTTTGTCGGCTTTTCGGTGCACAGTGCGTGCGTGCGCATATAATTAATGCATAATTGGCTCCATTAACAGTCTTATATATATGAGACATGCACGGAAGGCAAGACAAGGGCTCAAATCGCCACAGCAACATCAGAAACATCTCTGAATAGCCACCAGTATGCTTATTAGGCATCTAGTCGCTTGTAGTATGACTTGAGATGGTGCTTGCATGCCTGTATAATTAACAAATGCGTTCTATGTCCCTTGACAGTTGCCTCTTTTCATTCGTAGTATGCTTCACTGGAGTAAACGGCCTATGTCTCGCCAAATAACACAACTGTCTTGCGGTGAAGCTGACCAGTCAAGTTCGAATTATCTGGTGAAGGCCAATTTTAGGATCGAAATAACGGAAGTTTTGGCCAATAGAAAGGCATGGGTGCCTGTTGAGACCATCGGTCGGGATTGAATTAACTGAAAAATCAAATTAATAGAAGTCTACTGTGCTGCGAACTTGTATTCCGAAATGCGGGGATTCTTAAATTTCAGTGTATCCGTCATAGCAGCGAGAGCTGTAAGCTAGCAGGCAATGCAGTGAAAAGAACAGATGCCTTGCAACTTGCTTCCCGCAAGAACCTGAGAGGGTGTGGGAGGGGAAAAATGTGAGCGGGTGACTTGTTTTTTTCTGTTGCGCATGCAACAGTGCAACAGGTTTTGCTTGCAGAAAAGCTGGGCGCATGCGCTCGGAAAACCTGAGGCGATGTGGGAGCAGAAAAGCAAATGCTGAAGTAAGATGGTTTATTTTTTTTCTTTTTCTTTGGTTGTGGAAAAACGTGACGCATCATGTACCAACGTGTATTGGAAGTGCGTTCCAGCATTTATGTTGCCATGAGTTCAGCTCTATCGGAAAATAGAGGAAGCAATTTTCTTTGAACGAGAAAGTGTACATTCTTCGTGCAACAGAGGAAAGGAAAAAAACAAGCTCTCGTGGCTAAAAAGCACGGAGTGGCGCAATTGACGATCGCCACAATTGTCAAGGATACGGACAAAAGGCTGAAGCATGAGTGCGAATCACAGCTTGCCCCATCAAGGAAGTGACTGTGGCTTGGTGATTTCCAAAATATTGATGTAGTGGTGTTAACTTGGTTTAAAGACATGAGAGCCCACAATGTGCCCATGTCAGGCCCAATGCTGTTGTAGAAAGTGCACCAGTTCGCTGCGATTCTGGATGTCACCAGCTTCGAAGTGTCTTCTGGTTGGCTACACCGTCTTTGCCACTGAAACAAAGTAACCTGGCAGAATTTGTCTGGTGAGGAGAAGGCAGCAGATGAAGAAGCAGCAGCCACGTGGAGGGAGGAACATTTTCAGGAAATGGTCGAGCCTTACGCTGTGGCTGATATATTCCATGCAGACGAGACGGTCTATTTTTATCAGCTGCTCCCAGTCCAGACTATGCATTATAAGGAGGAAGACAAGAAAGGTGACAAGGAGTTGAAACTTTGAGCTGTATTGTGTGCGGTATTGAGTGCGGTATTGCTGCAGTGCAACTGGCATAGAAAACCTAAAGCCTCTTGGGATCCAGAAGTTTTCAAAGTTGCAAAGCATGAAGAATGTAGTGTAGCTGCCGTGTGAGTATTGGGCTAACCAGTGTGCCTGGATGACCCGCAAGCTGTTTTTCAAGTGTCTGCCAATGGTGTACAAAAAGATGAGGAAGGAGGGCTGAACATTCTGATGATTGCTGATAATTGCTTGTCGCGCATTGTTAATTTATGGCTTACAAATACATATCTAGAGTACCTGCTGCCAAACTGCACATCTGTAGTACAGCCACTGGACCAGGGCATCATAAGGAGTGTTATGTTGCACTTTCGAAAGCGCCTCATTCAGCAGTTCCTTATAAACCTGTGCCTGAAGCACGTCCGTCAGTCTGCGGAAATGTTTACCAGCACACGGTAGAGCGTCACGTCGACTACCATCCAAAACCGCTAAAAAAAAGCAGGCTTCATGAAAGCAGATGCCCAACTATAGAATGAGGAATAGGCAACAGGGGGCATTTCAAGGAAGCTCTGGAGCAAGGTTGCAAGTAGCTAGCCACTGATCCTTCAGTCACATTTGAAGATAAAGTCCAGTGTGGCAAGGCTACGTTGACATCTGCAGAGCTGACCATCGATGACATCCTGCAGAGCGTCTGCGGCATGGTGATTCAGGATGAGGAAGGCAGCAACAACGACATGGTCTGCGATGTTGACTTATGATGGTATTGCTGTAGCACCTGAAGATTGCTGTGAGTTCCTGTTGGCCGCAGATTTATTGGACTACATAATAAGGAAGCTTCACATATTCATAGGTAAAAACGGCATAGCAACCGAAGCAGTTCATAAGAATATGAACAATCTGGGATCGTTCGTGTGGCATTGTTTGTGCTGCATCCCTCAGAAAAAGATCATGGACCACTTCAAATAAGCATGCATTGTCTGACAATCACGTCTCATGTGACATCACGAAATCACATCACGTGACGATCATATGTGCAGTTTTGTGAGAAATGAGTTGAACGTACTGTTGCAAAAGTAGGACATTTGTGTACTGAAGTGTAATTGTTATGATTAATTTTTGGGCTTTCGTTATGATGACCTTTTTAATATAAGAAACATTTTGCCACTGTCCCCTGAAGTTTGTTATACCAAGATTTCACTGCAGCACTTCTTGCACCGTGCCAAGCACACTATCTTGGCACTGTGCCAGGAACGCTGTTGCGCGTGGTGCTGAGCCACGCGAATACAATAGTACCCTAAAAATGACTGGCCGAGAACACTGCTCCAGAGTGCCTGCCTCCCGAGAAGCATGTTCTGAACTGTGAATTGTCAAACATTCACTTTGCCATAACCGATATTGCAGTGGATCCTGCACATTTGGTTGCATAATAGCCGTAGGTTAGGCCATGAAATAAAGCTTGGCCAACCAACATTTTTTTAACTCTGTTGTATCGGATAATTCATTATATCCTTGTTCGTTTTGTCGAAGTTCGACTTTATATAGAACTCTGTGCTGCACCAGGCCCCTGCAAATGCACTTCTCCTAACGGCTATGCCATTACTTCTTGCACTGAAAAAATATTTAATGCCAACGAATTTGAAATGACATTATTATGGCAGATGCTTGCAAACAAGGCATTGAATCTGATGGGCAGTACATGTCGTGGAGGAAAAAGCATGGTGTGTGCCAGTTTTGCTCGCTGCGGAGATGGATGGCTTGCTCGTGCAAACTCTGGCTGTTCATTATAGGCAAGAGCAGATCGCCTTTAGGCTTCAAGAATGCGAACAGCCTCCCAGTCCAATATGCGTTCCACAAGAAAGCGTGGCTGACGCTCTTATCTTTTTACTGAGTATGGGACGCCGAACTGGAGATGAGATGTCCTGCTGGGTTTGCATGGCTTTTCAGACCAGGACTTTCCATGAATGCCATTTTAAATTTCTGCAGGTGGCCGAAATGAATCCGACCCCTACCCACCGGTTGGACACATTTTACAGTGAAGTTGTACATGTCTAGGCAAAATGCTTGTGGTCCGACCACAGAAACCCCTTTGAGCAATGGCTCATACCATGTAGACGCGGTCTTCCCGTTACGACGAAAGAAGTGAAATTCTACGCTGGAATGCTGAGCGGCAACGGAGCCAGCTGTGGAAGATGACGACACTCGAGCCATTGCAGATGATGATAGTTTTTGGCACAACGGAGGCAGCTGTGGAAGAACACAACGATGACGAACACGGGAGCAGTGGCACTAGCGCATTGGTGTGCTTGGCGCTGAGAATTTTTACAGCAAACCTGTATTGACTCTTTTCACAGAGCAGTTTGTTCTAGAGATATAACATGGTGCTGTTGGCGATGCGCCAGATGTGGCATCAGTGAGAGCGCACGAATACAAAACCATTATCGCTTCCACCTTGCTTTTGTGCGATCAGCTGTCAGGAATGCAACTGAGTTTTCACTAACACACTGTGCTCCAATCATGTGGGATTGAATCATGTGGATTGAAGATGTGTGCTGTAGTTGGCTGCAAATATAGTGACTGGCATATTAAGGAATGGAACAAATCATTGTGGCCAAGTTTGCGGCCTGCTGCTGCAATTTTCTGAACATGTTACTAGCACTTCGAGATGTACGGTTTTCCTAGAGTATAGAGAAATTTGCTCGTCCACCAGCATTGTATCAGTAACCTTCAAAGAAAATGCTTCAGCTGCGAAACGTCGACAAGAGGGAGTGACGCTCATTAAACAATGACAAAAAGAGTAGCACCGCTTCCTCTAATAGTATGTTTCGCGCACAGTATCTGCACATATCTACCCCAACTGGCACGGAACCTTACGCCCACTCTATTGCCAACATGTCCATAAGCGAATGGGCACACACTTGAATCATATAAGCACAATAAATGACGGACTACATCGATAGTGCACAAATGGCCGAGACATTCTTTTGTGACAGTCCACAAGAGTAAGCGAGTTACTGGAGATAATACATCTTTGCTACAAGGTATTACTGTGGGCAAAACAGTTACGTTTCAAGCCTTCTGTGCAGCAAGAACAAATACATTAGAACTGAGCACACCCGCGAGTGAGTAGGATGGAAATAATCAGACTGTGACTGCATAGAGTAAATTTACTGATTCAGAAATGTGACAAGCCACTGCTTTAAAATATTTGCCAAATAAACAGCGAAGAGCAAAACCCACCCACCCTGATTAAATTCATGAGAGGAAAAGTTGGATAGCTTGGAATACATATTTAGCCCCACTTCTAGAACAAAAACCATATACGCTGATTGCACTGTTCGGACATAGCTTAATGAGCTCCGAAGGCGCCTTTGCATGTTCTCTGAAGCTGTGGCCAAAGCTTGGTGTCATCCACCCAGTCATCTACGATATCTTCCGAAACGGAGGTTTGCTATGCCACACCGTCATCATACACATCCATTGTAGCTACGGAGGCAATGGAGGCAATTGAGGCAAGCAGTGGACTCGTCACCATATGATCAAACATGGCAGCGCCCACGGGATCGCTGAAGAAAGGGTCAATATGCCTAGGCGAAATGCCCGCAGTCCGACCACAGAAACCTTCCAGTGGAAGGTGTGGCGCGCCATTGGCTACGCCGATAGTGATGTCATTTCTCTCTTGCACTAGAGCATGTGCGCAGCAGTCTCTGGCCACACATCGTTTGTTTTCCTGAGGAGCAGCTGGCCTGTGAGCAACAGCGCTGAGAGTAGGGAGTGGGAGAGATCTCGTTGGTGTTGTGCCAACCCCTTGGCAGAAGACTGGGTCCACGATGTGGAGCACAACTGGCAATGTTCGGCCAGGATCCACGGCACATGTGGCCGAACTAGTTGGTAATGGCCGAGCTAAAGTGGCAATGTTACACCGCCGAGGATCCGGAGGTTTGGGCCCATGAGGCAGAGCAGTGACAACGTCGACGT
This sequence comes from Dermacentor andersoni, assembly GCF_023375885.2. Classification (NCBI taxonomy): domain Eukaryota; kingdom Metazoa; phylum Arthropoda; class Arachnida; order Ixodida; family Ixodidae; genus Dermacentor; species Dermacentor andersoni. The sequence continues at coordinate 102,302,341 of NC_092820.1, forward strand.
CAACATACACATTGGGGCCACACATTTCAGCTTCACTGGTTTAACATCTGTACAGGGTACATGGGTGGTGTTTTTTTTTACATTACAGTTCAGATTTAACAGAACCACCGCACGCCACATTCACACTTTGCGGAAACACCATCGCAGCAGTGGTGTGTAAGACTCGTGCACGCTGTGCAATTTGGGCTGTGCTAAAAGAATTTTATTCATTCTCGCTAAGGTTACGTGGGAATGGACTAGAACATTTTGCAAGCTGAAAGTTGCTTTAGGCTCTAGCAGTGTCTGTTTAGTGTTGGCAGTAACTGATTGACGCAGCGACCAGAGCAGAACGGCCAAGAACTAAGGCAGCCGCAAGGTGCCGGAGTGCCAAGTGGCACATAAGAAGAGACGGGTGGCCTTAGGGTGAACGAGAAGGGAGGATGGCTGATTCCAACTGAAGGACTGTTCCAATACCGAAACTTGACACAACATTCTAAATGGATTACTCGTTGCCGACGGGTGTCGATCGGCCATTTAAACGGCATACACAGGGCCTGGCATGTTCATACGTGATTCGCAGTACAATTGCGCTGATGGCAGCACGGAGCATATCCATACAGGAAGGTTTTCATCTCCACTGCATCCATTTCTACCTTATCTTGAATGAAGATGTGCAAAAAGCACTTTAATGTGCGCGAGCTGCACTACAGTCACTAATTTGGGTGATGCAGGCATTTAGGTTTAGTGTTGCAATCGGTAGACCATGCCACAGTGCATGCAACTCACGACATTCGCACACAAAAAATAAATAATCTTTTGTGTATGTGACATAGTGTCGAAGGAGCAAATCTGTAAATTCTCACTTTTCGCGATCTCAGGAAATTGACTGAGACATCTGAAGGCCTCAGATAAGCTTCGGGTAGGTATATTTTGCAGTGGAGCTGTTAGAACCACACTGGGTTTCTCTTGACGTTCGCAGAGTGTAAAATAGCATTGCGTGCATGAAGAAAAATTTGCTGAGCTGGGGGAGAGAGAGCTGAGTGAGAATGAAAGCAGAGTATAAAAATAGCAGCTCACAGCATTGCTACGTGGCGAGGTTGGGTGGAGCTTAGCAGGGGAGAAGGAGCGGCGCGGCGGGGACACAGGTGGTGTGATGTCATTGCTCTCCGATAAAAGCGCGCACACTCGCTCCGGCGGATATCAAGAAGCTACCAGTTACGGGGCGTCAGAGATAGCATGCATCAGAGCTAAGGCGCAGCGATTGCCACCTTAACGCCTTAACGGTCCCAACCGAAACCCCCCACAGAGGAAGACGGCATGGATTTTTCTGAAGCCTTAACTTTCCCCAGCTCCACTGGTCTCTGGTGTTTGCGATAGCAGAGCCACGCATAATTATTATATTTAGAATTATCTATATATCCAACTATTTTGCAATGCCTTTCAAGTTTGATACAGCAGAGTTCGACTACGTTAAATTAGATTATGCATATCTATAGCTTTTCTTAAGTAGTGATGCACAACTTTTTCATTTCGAATACGAGCAATGAGAGAAGTGTCAGTAGCCTTCGTGCATTACCTGCTGTGTGTGGTATGAAACAGAATGTATAGTCATTGTCTCACTATACTTTCAAACTTACTTTAGGTTGTCCATATCTTTGCAGAAACTTGCTTATCTAATAACAAGATGATGGCGTGCATGGTGGTGGTGTTTTACATTTTTCCAGACAAGCCAGGCAAGCAAATTTGTCATGCACATTATTCAACAATGCAGGCCAAGGCTATGATCCTGTCTCGCAAAATTTAATCCTGCAACGAAAAGGCAATAAGTGTAAAACTTTCTGAAGTTGAAATAACCATGCAGGTCACTGTGCAATGTTAGTGCGCACCTTCCCTCCTTAGCTGCAGCTTGCATCGCAGCAGCGACATGGAGGTGACGGTCGAGTTCCTCACCGAAATCGACAAGCTGGTACAGCTCATTGAGTCACCCATCTTCACCTGTGAGTGACCCTCTCTTGTTCTGCTATGTAGATTGCACTACACCTGATTAATACTTAGACTAAAATGGGATAGCTCAGAAGCCTCAGTTACATGGGTAAAAAAAGCGAATTCACCAGAAAAATAATGTTATGGCAGATTGAATAAAGTTGTTGGAGTTTACGTTAAGTGAAGCTTTGTGGAAATGTTTCAAAGAGGCATGATGTGAGCGATTTTGATTTCCATCTAGGGGCAAGGAACTGTTGATGTCCTCCCCATCGCAGAAATTTTGTGTTTGGTTTTGTGGTAACACATGTGACTGTTTATCCTCTGCATCGTGTTTTGCAGCGTAGTGAATGCATATGGCTGCCCGCCAAGGCACTTTCGCTTTGAGGGTGCCTTATTATTCAGAGTGAAAAAATTTGTAACATGAGACAGCTAAGTTGCCCCCAGACCACATAAAGAAATGTACGTTTGACTTTCTGGAGGCACATGGGAAATATGCAAATACAAGTATGGAAGCTTGGCTTAGCTTGTCCCAGAACATGGGTACCTGTCTGTGACTACCGAGTTTGATGATACTATAAAAGTGGCATCCTCTCTTTCACTACATTCAGTTAGCATTAGTATACTAAACATACTATAATTATTAGGGGTATGCAAATATCGAATATCACCGAATCGAATCGAGAATGTTCGAATTATTTTATTCACAAGTCGGATATCTACTATTCAAATTTTTATATATTCGATATATTCGTTGTAGAGAACCACGCAATTCTGCGTAAGCCATGGAGCCACTTGTGCTTGAAGCGAGCGTTTTACTTCATTTTCAGTACAAAATGGGAGCTGAGCACACCACAAATGGGTTGCCCTGGCTGACGCAGCATTGGACTTTGTCACTTGGAGCGCTTCCAAACGTTGGCCCTATGTAGGGATCGCACACATGCAGCATCCGAACGCCGCAATTCACAGAGTGACACCGTGTTGGTAGGGGCCACCTCTGTCGGTGCAAGGTTAGGCCGGATCAACAGGACTGATGGAAATGATAACAAGATGTGGACAGAAGGAACGGCAACACAAGAAGCATGTAATTTGGGAAGTCTGAAAGCATGGGCAAAGATCGAGCCGATTAGCTGCCGATGGGCAAGTAAATCGTGTTGGATATGCTTCGATGAAGTTCAGGTTGCTCCAACAGCCAGCAATCTAACTTGCATGCGTTATCTCTAGCACAATCACTGTTGAACTGCCCGTATACACATATTAGTGGCAAGCATTCAGCTTGGTTTGAGCTAGTTGGTACAGATTCATGATTTAAGCCTATCAGTGGCGCCCGTCCTTTTTGTGTTCTTCGTCCTCGTTTAGCTTGCACAGAAATAGTTGCTTATGTTGTGCATTCAGCGATGGCTTGTGTCTCGTTACCACATCAGCCAGGGGCGAATCTTAGAGCGCAGCTCTAGACGCCTGTTCCTGCCTTGAGCGTCGACGTAACCTAGCGCACGAGCCCAGAGAAGGGTGAAAGAGCGAACGTGGAGCATAGCAGGGGATTAAAGACAGCAATAGCAAAGAGAGTGCGAGGAGGAAAGTAGGAGAGGACAGTAGGTCAAAAGGGTGAGCAGGAAAGTGGAGTGCCACACGTGTCCTGCTCAGCAGCAGCGACCAGACATGCAGCAAGCACGTCGACCAATACCATATATGGAAACAAAGCGCTTGTGTGGGCTTTGGACCACTGCGCGTGTGCTACTTCGACTGCATTGCCGCCGCTAGAGAATGCGCTCCACACGAGCCACGTGTTTACACTTTCTTTCTGAACAATGAGCGATGCAACTGGTGGAAATGCTTCATGTGCCACTGCTGCTAAACGAGCTGCCCGAGCAGAGGCTCAGTGCCGCCGCCGAGAGAAGCCCGTCATTCAGAATGAAATTCTTTGCCACAATATATTGCGAATTCAAAACGCTTAAACACCTGCGCTCAAAATTCGTGTTAGGGAGCATCATAACTGTCGGTGAATTGTTTGTCACTGCCACACTGCTAGGCCTAATAGGCACTGCTTCATTGGGCGTTGGCCATTAAAGCTACAGTTTGGCGCCGATTTGATGCACATCTATTTACAGCAGCCACGCGACACCCGGAAAGCCTACAAACTGCCTCGCAAATGAAAGCGAGAGATGGCGGATGAACGGGAAGGGAAGCAGAGGGGGTGTAGCGAGTGTCGCGTGAATTAGCCATGACTGCAAATTTCGGATTCTTTGACAGGTGGCAAATCACGCTGAAGCTGACAGTGAAACAGAGCGGACAGCGCCAGCTACATACGGAGTGGTGATCAAGTCACATGATGCGCAGACCTTTTGTCTGTCGTGCAGATTTTCCTTACAATGACCCAATAGCCGTAAATTTTGTTCAGACCTGTATTTTCAGTGTGTCTACCAACCGGGAAAACCGGGAATTCTCAGGGATTTTGAGTAGTCTAGAAAAAGTCAGGGAAAACTCAGGGAATTTGGGCCTCTATCAGGGAAAATTAGCGGCAATTTTATTGAAAGGGTCGAAAGTCGCGGTAATGCTGGCTCGAGTAGCAGACAGGAATCATAATGAATCATCTTTGACGCCCTGTCGTCGGCAGGAGGAGTTGCCAGTGTACAGTCAACGAGCGACTTTCCGGATTCCCGATAATTTGGACGGCTTCGCAGCACCGCCACGTACCCCATAGAGTCAACGTATCAGAACGTGTGAAATTTCCGACGCAGGAACTCTTTGCCGTCCGATTTTCCGGACGTTTTGCCGTGACCGCAGGTCCGAAACGGCAATAATCAAAGGCACCACCGCTGCCGTTTTGATTACTTCGCCACCTCGAACCGGCTCTCTCGCACGCAGATCCGCTGGCACCCGTTGCCACCACTGCGGCAACGCTAGGCCTAGCTGCTTCGACGTTCGCTATGAAGCTTCTTACCGTTGGGTGCCGAGTTTTTTATTGAAAGAATTAGCTGCTGTCAGCAATGGCACGGACTACACCTTAGTGGTCCTCGCGATTGGCTTAGAAACTTGGAAAACACGGTGCGCTGCATAATGCCGGTTCCTGAAAGTCAGCTTCGCCTCTGCACAGAAATGTTACTTGGTAAAGCTTACGGAAAAGTATTGCAGTGAAGCATAACAAGCGTGGGAAGGGGCTATTGCCACGGAACACACTGTATTCCTTAATTATACACCCGGGCACCCGGTATTTCCTGTCAGAGTGCGAGCACCGGTATGCCTAATATGTGTACCGACAGGCCTTCAGAGCGTTTTCGAACGTGCCTGTGGCGGTTTGAGCCCCTAAGGGCAGTAAATGACACGCATTTATCTTTTTCCAACTGGCCGATTTTTCGGACGTTTTCGCGGCCCCTAGGGAGTTCGAAAAATCGGTCGTGGACTGTGCAATTGATCAAGATGCTTCAAATGGTCCTTGGGGCGAACGAGTGGCGGAAGGCAGACAAGAACAGAAAGGACCTATGCATTGAGAAAAGAACGGGAAAGGAAGCGTGCTGCCACCGTTTTGAAGGAGCTTGAGCTCAAAAAACAATGTTGGTTGATTCCGAGATACAGGTGTCCCTCATCCAAGCCAAAATAAACTCTTTAAAGCAGTGAAACACAACACTGAGGCGTCATGCGCGAGCTGAGAGTATGTCAGGACAGTTGAGGTTGACTTACGAGCTGTTGAGAGAGAATCTAAATTGTGACAAAGTTCGGGCCTCATACCACTGAGCTTGCTATCAATTGATAGACATAGCTCATATTCGAAAATATTTGCTTTAGTATGCATCTCCTTTTTATTCGTATTTGATAATGTCCGACCCCATTTGCAATTTTTTTTAAGACACTTTATTTGCTGTGCATTTTACTAACCCCTGCCTTCTATTCTGTTTTTGAATAACATACACACTGCTCCTTAGTATTCAAATTGGATTAAGTCGCATTGTTATTTTTTTCATGTGCTTACTAGAGAGTAACCGCATCAGGCGGTATGGTTTCAGTCCGTCTTGACATAAAACATAGTTCTGCATCACTCAGGGAAATTTGCAATGGCACTCAGGGAAAACCTGGAGAACTCAGGGAATTTGGAAATGTCAACTTGGTAGACACCCTGATTTTGCAGAAAAACTCGCAAGAAATTATTTTTATGCAATAATTTAAAGGCTGCCGCAAAACATAGGTTCACTGTTACACTGAGAACCTCATTAGTATTCAGTACAATGGAATGTCACGAGTTCATTAATTTCAGAGGAAAAAAAGCAGTTCGTTTGATTGAACAGAATTTCTATTGATACAAAAATATTTTCCAGACATTAAATACTAGAACTGAGCTGTAATCAGTGCTGAAACTCTAATTGTTGTCCGTTTAATAAGAGTAGACCGTATTGTTGTATATCTTGAGTTATAATATGTATCAAAGTTACTGAAAGATTGCTACATTCTTGTTAAGCAATGCGCCATATCTTCTTGCCCAAAATTTGTAAACATTGCTTTCTGAAAAAAATTTTCTGATATTCGATTATCAATTCGATATTCGGCTTCTGTTTCTTGATTCAATTTGATATTCAACTCAAAATCTACTATTCGCTATTTACACACCCTTATAATTTTATACTTTCACAGTCATTCAGTGGCTCTGGTGTTCTGCAACTGATCATGAAGTCACAAGCTCAGTCCCCAGCTGTGCAACGACATTACAATGGCAGCAGAATGCAAAAACACTTTTCTACTGATATGAGTAAGATTTGACCTATATGATATTGGTACACATTGGCAGCACAAGTATGGTTCGGGCTTAGAATGGTTGGAGTGTTAGCCCTTCCTGGTCTGAATTTTTGTAATGTAGTGAAATGTGTATGTTTCATGCATCTTAATGATAAAAGTTTAGCATCAATAAAAGACCTCCCACTGGAGTTCTGGGCAATAAATAAAAAAAATCTAAAGTTTTTCTCATAAAATGCGAAGAACCCAGTGTTGTAAACAGTATTTGGTCCTTCCTCATTCTTCTTTTTCTTAATTTCTTAATTTTCAATTATAATGTAGTGACACATGGCCACAGATTATTTCAGAACCTGCCTAGGGTAATGCAAAGGACCACTTTTGCGTTACCCTAGGCAGGCTATAAGCATTAGGTAGCAGGCTCTGAAAATAGAGCACGGAGGCCTAACCTCAATGTGATAAGACTAGAAAGAAGTTAGGCTAAGCATGGACATTGATGAAATTTTATTGAGACCCATGTTTACCTGTGACGCAAAGTCGGGAAATAATGCAAGTAGCATTGTCGACACTCACAGTTCTAAAAATACTAGCTTTATTGTTTTTTCTGCAAGACATTATAATGATTCCTATAGGATTTATTGGCTCAGAAATGGTCAAGTCTTGGGGTTTCATTTAGTTGACTGGGCTGACCGGGCCACTTCTGGTCGTGCGTGCAGACCTGCGACTGCAGCTGCTGGACAGCCCGCAGCAGTCGTACCTGGTCAAGTCCCTGTACGGCCTGCTCATGCTGCTGCCCCAGAGTGAGGCATTCCACACCCTGCGTACCCGCCTCGCCTGCCTGCCGCACCCATCCCTGCAGCAGATGGACACCGGAACCACCATTCGCAAGTGAGTGCTTGTTAAATACCTTCATTGTTTTCATTTACCCAAGCTTGTCCATTTCATTCATTACTACCTATTGGTACTTAATATAGTACGTATGCTACCGGTACTGACATGTTGGGCAGAAACTGGGAGGCTAACAAAGAAGCTTGAGAAGTTTAGGAATTGGCAACAAGCTGTCAAACTAAAAATTATAGGCATAGTGTTAAAGATAGGAAGACAGTGGTGCAGATTTGAGAGCAAATACAGGTAACTAAGATAAAATGTGATAGCATTTCTAAGGCTACCTCCCATGCATGATTTCATAATTTCACCATCTCGAATTGATAATCAAAGGAGTGCAAGAAGAAAAGAGGAGACTGTAAAGCTTGATATCAAAGGTTGGGAAGAGACACTGACATTGCAAACCCAACCAGGCAGGTCTGTGGGAAAGGAGATGTGGTTTGACTGCAAAAATGGTAAGCGTAGTGGACGCGCTGTCACACAGTGCTCATTTGGCTCTGCAGCGAAGTCAGAGCAGCGTTTTCCCTTCCGTTGCTGGCTTGAGCACTGTGTGCACGGACATTAGTGTCACTGCTGTGCATCTGTGTGGTGCATACCACACTGTGGTGCCTGCAGTGGTCTGAGTGCAACGGTGGAACAAATGGTAAACATCTACTTTTTTTTTCCCGGTCTCGTGTTATGCATTAGCAAGGTGTGATGCCTGCTGCACTACTGGCAGAGCTCCTCATCACGGCAGCATTCAAGGATGCCTGGTACACTAATCCCTCATTATAACGAAATCGCTCTACTCTATGTATCGCTTTATTGCAAACTTCTTTTGATCCCGACCCAAATGCATGCATTTTAAGCCGCATTACTCGAAGCGTACGAAGAGCCTGACCCACTTAGAGTGAAATGGCGAGCGGAGGCATTGCCGCTGCTGAGCGGCGGCCACACTTTTGCGCATGCAGTGTCAAATTAATGCTGCTGGTGAATTAGTCTCATGCAAGCACAGAACAGGCCACAAAAGTACCAAGACTAATGACCTCCTAGTAACGCTTACCAAGTGAGTGCCAAATGCTCCCAGCTGTTTACTGCGGAGCGAACGATAGCTGTCAAATTCCATGGTGCAGCGCGCCTGAACCGTTCATCTTGGTCGCAATCGCATCGCTAGTGTCCCCCATAATAGAATCCACACGAAAATAAAGTTTTCCTGACGCTTTGTGATGTGAGAAAACCACGGTCTCTTGGATGCTGAAGAGTGGCCAAAAGACCGTGGGCAAACTTGCGCCGTAGCATTCCATGGGGTGCGCTCGATAAGCAAAGATTTACCGCTCTAAAGAGTACTTCTGGTGCTGAAATGTGCCAAAAAACACAAAAGAAGTGTCCCTCCGATTATAAGTGCCATGTTCAACGTGAGGAGCTACGTTAACAAATCGGGAAGACTACGTTTGGGAAGCTGGTCTAGAAATTTGCTTACCGCTTGCCATAATCGGCCTGCATCGCAATAAAACACTGCCGCTAGCTTCGTTGCACTTTTGATGGTGTAAATCGACTGAAAGCTTGCCGAAAACATGAAAAATCAGAGCACCGCCAGCGGCGAGTCAGGTTGTCAACATGGCAGGTCAACACAAGCTGGTGTTTCCCCAGAGATTATCTCGAGCCGATTGTGCTTGATTCGCGTCATCTGACTTTAGACAAACGGTCTATATGCGTGGTAGCGTCATTGAATTTGTTCCTAGCCATTTGGCAATGGCATGGACACGACAGTGCACGAACACTGACACTCGAACTGTAAACTTGGCACAGTGTTTTCGACAACGATGTGCTGAAAAACTCTTGTTTTGCAAACTTCACGGCTGCACACGAAAAAAATTGCTGTCTGTCTCGTGCAGCACGTTGCAAACGGAGCGAAGTTTGGCGCAACTGCCTTGCTAATTGGGAGAGCACAAGAGGCAGCGAGCACCTGGATGATGTGCGGTCACGATTCACAGCAGCCACCGCAGACAGACCTGTGCTCCTACAGCACTTTGTTTCTATGCAGACCACGTGCGTTACTCTGGCCCCATCTCGTAGCCATTGTCGCCGGAAAGCCCGTCTTGCGCGACACTACACATTTCTTCTCACACTTTCACCATGCCCTTCTCCTCCTCCATTTTCTGCCTCGTCGTTCCCCTGAACCCTCCTCCTCCGCTTTTCTCATTGCATTCTCTTCGGTGTCGTCCTCGTTCATATCCTGTTGCGCTCCATGATCGCTTTCATGCTTTGCTGTACTCATTCGTTTGGTTATGAGGGACAACGCCGAAACTCGCCACAGAGATGGGCGCCTAAGAGCAGTGTTCTAAAATCATTACACAAATTCCCAGAACATCCCTGGTGGATGCCGTATTTACTCGCATAATGATCGCACTTTTTTGTCAGAAAAATTGATGCAATATCTGGGGTGCGATCATTACGCGGGCTAAATTTCCCACAAAATAAAAAAAATTTTTTGTCCCGCATTTGCTACCAAAACAATAATGGCGGCCGGCGGAGCAAGCCGAACGCGCCGAACGAGATTTTTTTTCTTCTCGTGAGTACATTACATGCATTCAAACAGTTTTTCCGTATCAGTAATTAATAATATCGGCAAGTTTGCGGCAATAACATAGCCATGTCCACTTTGAGGGGACAGAAACAGATGGGCGCGCTTAGCTGCCAGTGACATAGAAACACATGGCCGGCATGCTGCGGAAACTGCGGCATCTATCTTCACTACTACCCTAATACGGCACGTTTCCGCTAAGGGTGGGGGAATATCTTAGCTCTGTTACAAGCGCTGGCGTATGAATAGGGTACACTTTTAACGTATCAGTGTAAACGTGGATATTGTTGTTGCCGCTCGCGATTTGTTGCGTGCCCACGAGTGCAGACGAGAAGAATCGAAAGGCGCCTTTTTTGTTGTTGTTGACCACAACCATTATAAAGCCTGCACATAATAAAGGCAAGTTTGGTTGCAGCTTTTTTTTAGTCATGGAAGTGAGGAAAGTGATGAAAGTAATGAAATGAGGCATCTACTTAAGGATGTTTGGGGCGTGCAGACCACTTGGTTTGTCTTGAAGAGTCGTTCGCATAGCATCCGACAGATGGTAAGCGCGATCAATATTAGCTAGACATGGCACACGACATATCGCTGCGGCAAGTTCGGGGTGCGATCATTACACGGGAAATAAAAAAAATCTAATTTTGACGACAAAATTCAGGGGTGCGATCATTACGCGAGTGCGATCATTATGCTAGTAAATACGGTACCTTCAAGGTACAGCGCGTGGCCCGCATATGGACAGCCAAGCGGACCCTCTCCCCTTTAGCATGTGCTTGATCACATGCCTCGCCCCTTCCCCACCCCCAATGCACTGAAGGAACCGTGAGCTGTCGTGTTTCCTCGAGCTGCCCCGCAGCCTCTGCAAGTTGTTGCGCGATAAATGGCGCAGTGCTGTTTCCTGCATACTGCGTCGCGCGCGCTTCCGCTTTGACGGCGTTTTTGCCTCTCGAACTTTTCAGGCGGAACGATGCGTGCAAATAACTTTGTCCTTCGCCGACGTTTTATAGTTTTTCGCTAAATTTTCCAGCCATTCAAGCTCCAAGTACATGCTTGAAATAGCCGAAAACTTCGTTAAATCAAAACCTTGTCAGGCAATTACTTTGTTAAATCATAAAGAAAGGTTGGGTAATAAAAATACAGTCAACGGCAGATCTTCAAGACGGCCAATTTTTCGAACATGCCCAATAATTTGTGAGCCTTCGCTGCACCACCACGTAACCCATAGTGTCAATGTATAGCAATGTCTGAAATTTCGGACGCAGGAACCCTTTGCAGTCTGATTTTTCGGGCTTTTTGCCATGGCCACGAATCCAAAATGGCGTTATCGAAGCCACCACCACCGCCATTTTGATTATCTCGCTGTCTCGAACAAGTGCTCTTGCACACAGATCCACTGGCAGCCGTAGCTGCAACCGTGGCAACACTAGGCCCACCTGCTTCAACATTCACTACCAAGCTGCTAGAATTGGGAAGTGTGAAACTCAGCCACGGAAACCAGTCCCCAAAGTACACTAGTGCCACAAGTGATACTGTCCGCAAGATTGCCATCAGAGTGGAGCATCCGCTGTACTGCGTAGCGTTTCTCGTGCCTGAGGAATCTCGCTCGCTCTACTTTGTGCTGTGCGCCTCAGTTTTGAGCATTAAGCTTTTTTTTTTTTTCTTGTGTGTGTGCACAAACATATGGTAGACTCTAATCATGTAGCTTGTTCTTCTCTGAAGTCCGTGAAAGCATGCACATCAAGAGGGAATCAGAGTGAGACGAGTGAGACACCTACGAGAAACTGTATTTGATGACGCGGTTCGACCCTGCAAAAGAGTGCCTGATTTAGAAGAGAAAGTACATCGGAGAGCTCCACATTCATTGAGATCATGTTGGATCCTGTTCTTCAGATCCTTCTTTCAAGTGCAGAAATGTTGGAACACGAAACTTTCTTCACATTCCGCCTTGATTCCAAGGTAACACACTTAGCCAAGAGTCGAATGCACCGCCTGTCCCTTTTCTCCTTCTTTTTTTTTTTCAGAAGCATCTTTTGCTAAAAAATAAATAACTGATCAAAAGTGAAAATGAAAAGATGTATTAGCTGTATGCATTGTAGTTACAGCTATAGAGAAATTCATTAACCAAACTTTTTCCTGTGGAAAAAGGTTTATCCCAGACGGTTTATTTGGATTTAACAGCTTAGCATTGATTTGAATTTCAATGTACTGAATGACATTGAATTTCAATGTCTTGCTGTTTTTCCCATTATAATTAGGACTCTGCAACTAATTCAAACCAGTTTTTCATGCTTATTCCTATTGTTAAAAACTTGCCTGCTGCTTTGCAGAGACATGTATTTACACCTGTTACGAGCCATTGGCTGCTAGTCTAAAAATTGTGTGTACGATTTCTCTGCACAAAGAAAAAAATGAATTAAGGAAAAAAATCCATAATTCATGCAGGAAACAAGTTTATTTGAACTTTGCAGCGAAAAGCAATCTACAGAACACAGGGCTTAATCTGCTTGCCTTTCTTTTCATCCCTTTTTTGGTTGACTCCCTTCAAAGAGAGATGAGCCCACGTTAGACAGTAAAAGCGTACAGCAGATTGCGTTAGTCAAACAGCATGCTCACTGCAGCCGACCTGTGGTGCCTGCCCAATCTTTCGCCACGTCTGCAACGGGCTCGGCGCGGAAGCTAGCTGTGCCAAAAAAAAATGAATTAGCTTGTTCTCAAGCATCTGCATCAATTCGTACAGAGTGCGTGAACCATAAAGGAGTCCACCAAAGTCCCACTGCAGAGAGGCATCCGCCGGCAGATTTGTGGGCACATTGTCTTTGGTGATGCGACAAGCTGCCTTGCATCGTTCACAGCTGATGCACGGAATCCGCTTCCTTTCCACGTAGCCAGTTATGTAATAGTTGAGGCAGGCATCACTTCTTTTGGTGACGTAGGAAACGTGGTCCACAGATATTTCCACTGAATCTGAGGGGACATTTGTGTTGTCTCCAGTCTCGGTCTGCTCATCGCTCTTAGGAAGCAGCTGCTCTGTGAGCACTAGGGACTCCAGTACACCATCAGACATGTTACCACCTTTCTGACTTCTCGCGGGGCTGAAAATGCATGAGCCTTTAAAATAAAAACCACATAAACGATAAAGAAAAAAACTGGCTCTCCCGTAATTGAGAGTAAATGAAAGCATGAAATGGCTGCTGAAATGGATTTTCAGGCAATCACTCTCTATGATAATACTTTCACTTCCATGTGATATGCGTCTCTAGCACCAAATGTGTCATTGGGTGACAGTGTTCTGGGCACTGTGAAAAGACGTTGTTCTTGGCACTATGCCGGCGATGCTGTTTTTTGTAGCTGCCAATGCTTCTGGTACTAGTCACGTGAAAGTTAAAGTATTGGGGGTACTGTATCCCCGAAAGTGATCATCCAACAATACAGCGCCTTTTTTAGCCACTTGTGAAATAAGGCCACCCATTTTCTGGTGAATCTGATATTTATGATTCCTGATTATTTGTACTTCTAAGAGGTCCTCGTCAAGTCCGAATTATTGGGTGACAACTGCAAATTAAAGAGTTCATCGCTGATATCGGCATGTAACAAATGTTTGCTTAAATATCATATACCATAGAACCTCGTTGATACGATCCTGTTACGAGCAATTTCCCAGATGCAACGCTCGCGATCAAGAAAACAGGTAATGACCCAATACAGCTGCACTTATTTTTTTTTTACCAGTTGATACGTTCCCGGGAAACACGATCTTCTGGCACCAAAGTTCAGTACATCGCCAAACTGCAATCGCATGATATGTTTTCCTGCCTCTAGACCCCTTGCAAACAAGAAAAGACTCGAGGCATACTCGCCTGTCCGTCTCACGTGAAAATGCTGGCGCACACTCAGTTTCCCATTCCGGAGTCATTGCACGCTGCGTTCACAGCTATCGCCGCCATCCCTATTGAGAGAAGCGTCTTCTCCTATCCATTCCTCAGACCGTGGGATGTAGTGCCATTGGAAGCGTATTGCACACTTTTTCAACAGAGGGTAACCCAAACGTACCACCGTTACCCACTGCAGGTTACGCAGTAAGCATCACGTTTCACTCCGACAGTTTCGGAGGCATTGTATTCCAGCACTGACCATCGGCTGGATTTCGTTTTGGTCTCCCGTCACTGTTTCAGAACACTGTGCGATAGGAAATAGTGCGCAATAGGAAAACAACACACCTCGTCTCAGGTCGCTCAGGCCCCACAAGCTCGATGCCCCCTCCGTGTCTAGTGCCACAGCGATTCGCGCAGAGTGGGAATATCAAAACTTCCTGCCGGAATGCCCTGCTCGTGGAAGCTGCTGATCCAAGCTTAATTCCAAGAGTGGAAACGTAAGCTTGCCAAAACCACAAAGACAGTGTGCGTTTCTGGCCACTTGGGCCCAACCAGCTCGACGCACGTTCGTGTCTTGCGCTGCATCGCATGGATGTGAACTACAGCTGAATGTCAAATTTTTAAGTGGTTCTGGATGGTACGTTTTTCTGGTTAGTGCGTTTTGCTCACGTTTTCTTTTTTCTAAAAACATGTGAACGAAGTTCTCTTGTATAACAAAAGTATCTTAGTGTCAAGTGCGACTTCCTTGTAACAAGGTTTGACTGTATCAGTGAGAAAAATTTTTAATTTCACTATATTTAATAATTCTAAATATCCATGTTCGTTCCGTTAATGTTTGACTGTACCAGGTTACTGGAGACACAGGTGCAAGCAGCCACATTGGTGGCATCGTCTTGTGCTATCTTGTTTCACCAGAAAAGACACAGCTGTATTTGCAGTGACCAACCATATTTTACTTAGCTTCTAATGTAAATCATTGACAGGGACATAATTATTAGCATGCAGTCTTTTTACCATTTCCTTTCATCAAGGACACTCACACAATGCAGTTATATCTCTAATATGCTCTAGTTCAGCAAAAGGTCACAAGATGTCGCACCAGCTTGGTTACTGCCATCTGTGTCTCTTTTAATGCGGTATTTCATGAAGTGCGATGCGTATGCAGACGTGCTGAAACTCTGTTATTTGCAGTCATCATCATTTCATCGTCTTCTCATTATCAACAATTGTCACTTTTGCCCACTGCATTTTCTGCACTCAGAACTGTGGAGAGCAGCACTGCAGAGCGGTGCAAGTCCGAGATAGACTTCCAGGAGCTTCTGGACCACTTCCAGAAAGTGCAGGAGTCGCACAAGAAAGCCAAGCCAGCTGCCAGGCTTAGTAAGTGTCTTTTCATTCGCTTGCTGACGTGTTTTGGCCATGGAAACAGCACCAGGTAGAAAACGGCTGCTTGAAATCCCACTTGTTGACGCTGCCATCGCAGCGGTCAGAGAATACTGTGTTTGCACAAGTACATTTGTTAAAAAATATTGACAGCGTTACAAATCACTTTGCATTCAATTCAAAACCATGTACTGAGTTCATTGCATTCAGTACTGAGAGCAGAGTTCATCTGGGTTCATTACAAGGTCAGCTTATCGACACAACAGGAAGCTTTAGGTTTTGCGCCCCCAAAGTTAGCGTGTGCAAACCAATGGGCATACAAAAGAATGATAGAAAGTAGGCAAAAGAACACAAGGAATGTGTGGGGCTTTGGGCATG
This sequence comes from Dermacentor andersoni, assembly GCF_023375885.2. Classification (NCBI taxonomy): domain Eukaryota; kingdom Metazoa; phylum Arthropoda; class Arachnida; order Ixodida; family Ixodidae; genus Dermacentor; species Dermacentor andersoni. Next base: position 102,318,100 of record NC_092820.1, read on the forward strand.
CTAAGATGCTTCTGTGTGCTATTTCTAAAACTGCTTATAGCATGTTTAATTCCTCAAAAAAGAGCCCTTAGACATTACGTTATAAAAGTGAGTCATTGCAGGAGGGCAGTTTTCAAACTGCTGCTTTGTTATGTGTAACCTTGTGCGCTCTCATTTTTCTACGCCAAAGTAAGAAAAAAAATTTTGGTAATTCTCATGGTAACATACCTGCATGTAGCTCCTTTTATACGACAGTTTTATGCAAAATTGGACAGCTGTAAGGAGGCTCTAAGTGCTTCCGAGGTTTTGCTAGACCTGTCCATGCAAGTGCAGTAGCATCATAGGTTGAGTTAGCATTGTTCTTTTTCATTGGTTTAGAAAGATGTGCGAGTTGCACACCAACACATTTAGCAAACTACTTTAGTGGAATACAGCACCACAGAAGTCAACAGTGGTCGAACAAAGAATGTTGCTGAAGCTAATATTTTTACAAGGGAAGCTCCTTTCGTTAGAGCAAAGAGAAGTCCCCTTGTCAAAACACTGGCTCCAGGGGCATTCCTTGCTTGATGACCACTGATCACATTGCGTTCATCTTCGTCTGCATCTTTGTGTTCCTTGGAGTACTAGAGCATATTAGTAATAAAGCAAAACATTCTTTACCTTCTACTCTGCGATTTAACATTGCGTCACCTGTCTCATTGAGTAAAAGCTGTCATTCTCTAGCCATCATACTGTCGCTGTTGGAAATACGATCACTTTGACAAGGTTTCGTGTGACTCGGCACCAGACATGTCGGTGTATTTGACTTACATCATTTCTGATGCTGTGTCAAGCTATTTTTACATAGTGCCAGGAATGCCTTCGGCTATTTACTTTGACGTGTCTGGCCTCAAAATCGTGAGACTAGTATCCCTAAAAATTAAACTTACCCTTGCTCTTAACTGGGGTATGCCACCATGGCTCATGACTGTTACGGTCAAGTTAAAAGGTGCGTTTGCCGCTGATATTCTCTGGGCGTTCTTATCTTGACGGATTGTTTTGTCTTGCCGACTCATCAAAGCTTCACTGTACGGATTCCCACAGTGTGTTCAATTTGCATGATTTTTTGTTGTGTTGGTAGACTTGAGCTCTTGATGTAATTACTGCCGCTGCATATTTATTAATTCGGCTAGGTGTAGTTGATTTACCGCTTTCCTGTGTTTTTTTACATACGCAGACCAAGTGCTACGGCTGAGTGGTGTAGTGAACTCTGGGCATCAGGCGTGACAGGACTTCGACTTAGGCGTCGCAATTTTCATCAGTGCACCGAGCTCTGCATTGCTGAGGGTCACACGCTGCTCATGTGTCACACTGGAGAGCAAGCTCAACAGTTGCATTCTTTGCGCTGTCGTGGGCACTGTGACCACACATTCCTCGAAGCCACTTGTAAAAGTGGTGCCAGAAAAGAAAAAAAAAAAATGCTGAGCGTTGCGTAGCATCGGTACGTTTTCTAGTTGGTGCTTTTGTTCCTTTTAGTCATTTTACCATCTTCGGATTGTCACCTTCGCACGCGGATCAAGTTGTAGTAACGGACACACAGAGTTGACTATAAGAGCCGAGTGTTCAGTGTGATGGTGAGCTTGTGGTGACCGTTCCAAGTGTCTTGCATGCAGAAGAGCCCGTGATGGCTTTCCTCGAAGGCTGGAACACAAATATTTTTTTATGCATCGAATCTCTGCGAGAAAAACTGATTCATAAAATTGATGATTGTGATAGAGCGAAGTCTGGAAGAATGTAAACTTCCTTGGTGTGTCCTTGACCAAAAGGTCAAGGACACACCAAGGCATATGCATACATGTATAAATATGAGCCTTCATTTTGCATGATGCCCACATGTGGTGTTTTTTTATCATCGCTCAAGGAAGCACAAAGGCCAACTACATGGAGATTGTTGACTGCATACAAAGCCTAGTTTCAGATAGCATCCGTGTAAGCAGCCTTCATACAAAATTTAATGTTTAAGAAGCAAGTGGATGCGTCGCAAAAAGCTTGCAAAAGTAGATGTCTTTGATACCAAAATTTTTAAGAATGCCGATATTGCCACTTGGTGGAAATGACGCAGCAGCTAGAGTGTTGAGAACTAACGCAGTGTCTAGGCATCACTGCTGACATTGGGAGGCCGCCGAGGTGCACGGGCGACCTCAGAGTTCGTGTAAAAGTACCTGCGTTGTCTTTTAACCAGTACGCTTTATCTAACCAGCTGTGTTCAGTGCAGCGAATGCTGGAAGTTTTGTCAGCCAAGCAGAATAAAGAATTGAAAGGTCTCCCTTCGTTGTCCGTATACGAATGCGCTTCGTGCCACGCTGGCCGCTTGTATGCTTCACAAAAGGATTAGCGGTAAACAATGTGCAATACGAACTGAAGATTGGCTGACACGAACCTAACCTTAGCTACACTGCACATTGTTGCTGAGACAGCATGGGTGCCCACATTGTCTGTTGAGGTGTTTAAAGTCCTCACACTATACTCATAGTAACTCAGCCACAGTGAAATTCTTTTTCAATTGGCCTTTAAGCTCCTGCCCACCTTGAGATGCAGATAATTCCCATCAGTGAATTACGAAATTATTTGAATTTGCTGCGTTGCAAAGGAGGCATTAAATTCGAGTAACCACCAAGTGCAGATTTTATGCTCCGAGATGCTTTGCAAAACTTAACAAAAGGCAGTATCATGCTTGAATCTCATAACTGCACCACATAAACAGATTTCTAAAACTGCATCTGTAGTTTTTGAAAACTGCTACTATTTTTTATAGGAGTTTAACACTCATGCTTTCAAAGGAAGAATTGACTGCACAATTTATAATAATATGACCAATTTACCTGCTTTGAGCACTGTCATCAGTTGCTGTTTATCTGATGCTTATCTCTAAAATCTTAAAATTTTGGTAAGGTAAGTAGTATTCTGGACTTAAATAATGATCCGCTTCCAACAGTCACTAGAATTTGAGCTTTTCCTTCAAATGCAACAGATTCAATTGAGATCAGTTTTGCACTGTATTAGGGAGAACATATCTGCATTTTGCTTGCATTTGAACAGGTAGTAAAAAGTTAAAGCTTTCTCTGAATGGCATCCACCTGTTGTGGATTTATCAGCTGCCTTGTGGAAAATTGGGCATTATGGAGGACTGAGACACTTGTGCACAGTGTATAACTTATGGTGGCATAAATAAAGGTTATGTTATTTGTTTGTATGAATGTATCATATTTCTTAGTTGAGCACCTACATAGTTGGCTATATGGAATTTTGTGCTTACAATGTCATTGTGAAGAAAAAGTGCGAAATGCAATCGTAACTCATTATAACAAACTTGAATTTTACACAAACACCTTTGCTATACCCGATATTCATTATTACCATGTATTCGTTACGTGTTGATATGGACATTGTTTATTTATTTCGTATCAGTTTGCTTGACTTTGCTATGCTTTCACAGTGGTGGCTGCAGAAAATAGTGTGCAGTCATAAGCAAACGTGTGAAGATCGCTGATGTAAAATAAAAAAAAAACATGCCTCAGCCGAGGCACAAAGCTGGAAATGCAGTTGTACAGCCCACATCCATGTGTTAGATCAATGGAGTGCACTGAGAGGATTCCATGTTGTACGGCTGCACCATAAGGATACTTTCATGGCGCAGCCATAACACACTTATTTTTTTTTATAGTGGTGCAGTCTTAGCTTTTGCTCCGAAGGCTACATGCTTCCAATACAAGTAGAATTGCATGTTTGGTTTGCATGCTAAGCTTGTACTTCCCTTTGCCAAGAAGTCATGTGGTTCTAAAGGTCAGCCCTGCATTGCACAGAGGCCCTTGCAAAGGTGCCTAAAAAAAGGCAACAATATTTATTTGTAATACCTTCGAGATACGTAGTAGTCCATTACAAAGCAGAGGGGCAATAAATACAATGCGAAATTGAAAATACAACATTGTAAACAAGAGTGCACAGTATAAAAGAAGGCAAAGCACAGAAACTGGTGATGCTTGAAAAACATGCTAGAAATTACGGCCGAAACCATCGCATGATGACTGTCGATGGTAGTACGATTAGTGTTCAAGCAACTTAGCAAAACACCCTTTTAGTGAAGGCACATTCATTTAAGATGTGTAGTGGCCATTTTTAGACTCATTGCTTCGGCTATGTGCTACATACACTGTCTCCAGTATCAGCCCACTTTGTTAATTTCACTCGCTTGACAAGATCGCCCGTGAGCATAGTGACAACTGTGCACAACATAGGGGCAACGATGAAATGATCAAGGCATAGGCAGCGGAGCTTTAGGGCCCGAGCCCCCTCCAGAGTTTTCCGGGGCGGGGGGGGGGGGGGGGGGGGGCGCTGCTGAGCCCTCACCGGGCGATGCCAAAGCACCCCCCGACACGCACACCTAAAGGGCCATTACCAGAGCTTTGTCACCCACATCATTTGAGGTTTCTATTGACTTTCCTCGACCTTTTCACTTGAAATTTTACTGGGGCTAATAGCTTACTGCATCATTGTTGGTGTGAACGTGCACGGCTTTTAATTCATACTTTCACTTTATTTCTGCAAATCCTTGCAATAGGGGGACACACACATTAGAAGCACTAGTGGCAGCTGCCTCATCCATATTTTGTCACTTCAACATTCTAAGTTTATGCTGTGAACACCATGCACATACCCAATATATTTAAACATACACACGGGACAAAGTTTATGACATTTTTGAAAGAGTTGGAGGTAGCCAATAAAAGTTTTTCTTAAAGGTATTGATAGCCTAGGCCTAGAATGAATATGTATCTGTATGTTCACTACGCTTCAAATTGCTTTGTTCCGACAAAGAACAGTGTTTTTTGCGAGGCGAGGCGTCTTTCTTATTGCTCGTAGCAAAGCATCCTGTAATGCAGCATCTTTTTTCATTCTTCCGGCCTACTCGCCAGCGTTTTTGTTGTGGCAATATGTACGTTACATAAAAATGCAGTTGTTCAAAGTATGCTTAATAATCTGCGGCGGCTCCATCACCTCACACGTCGCCAACTGCTATTCAGTCGGAAACGCAGCACTATGGATTCTGCTTTCCCCTCTGAACAATTATGGGCGAAGATACAGCTTCTCGATCGCACTTTTCACGATTGTTAGGATCCGTTGCCTGTTTTACTGAAAACTGAAATAGCGGCCTGTAGAGGAGCTATCATTTCTTGCTTACTTCGATGTGTGCGTCAGTCAGATACAATGAGTGCAACCCTGATAAAATTAGTGGCAAGTGTACCCGTGACATTGCAGGTGATGAGCGCTAGCTAGTCCACATTGTGTTTTTCTTTAGTTTTAAGGCGAAAGCCTATAGTTCTCTGTTTCAAGGTTGCGTTGTGAACAGAAAACATCACGTGACCCAAGGAACGCCAGAGGCGACCTTTGGCAAACATGTCCACCCCTGTATAGGAGAATGACTAGCCAAGTTAATTAATGTCTTAGTGATCTAATTAAGGTGGATTAGGGAGGATTAGAGTGCATTAAGACAGATTAGGGGGATTAAGGTGGGTTAGGGTTGATCAAAAAGTGTTAAGATATATTATGATGGATTAGAGTTCATGAACAAGGATTAAGGAGGATTAAGGTTGATTAGGGTAGATTAAGGTTAATTAGGGTTGATAAAGGAGTATTAAGACCGATTAGGATGGATTAGGGTTGATGGAAGTGGATTATAGTATTAGGGTGTATTAAGCCGGATTAAACTGGATTGAGGTGCGTGAATGAGGATTACAGTGTATAAAAGACGATAAAGGTGGATGAAGGAGCATTAATGTGTATTAGGGTGGATTAAGGGAGGTTAGCGCGTATTAGGAAGGATTAATGTGCATGCGCAAGGATTAGGGAGGATTAAGGTTGTAAGGTCTACTGTAATAAACCTTAATCCATACTAATGCACCGTGCCCCTTAGTCGGTATTAATCCCCCTTAATGCACTTTAATCCATCTTAATTTATCATAATCCACCTTCATCAAACTTAACCCCCCTAATCCTCCTTAATGCACCCTAATTCTCGTTAACCTTAATCGTCCTTCATTCACTTAGTTCACCTTCATCGACTTTAATCCACCTAATCCTCCTTAATGCACCTTAATCCTCTTTAATCCCCATAATCCTTCATTCACTTTAATACACCCTAGCCCACCACAATCCTTAATGTACCTTTATCAACCTTCATGCACCTTAATCCACCTTCATAGACCTTAATCCACCCTAATCCCCCTTAATGCACCCTAATTCCTCTTCATTCACTTTAATACACCACATTCCTCCCTAGTGCACCTTAATCCACCTTCATTCACCCTAATACACTTTCATTGACTTTAGTTCGATTTAATACACCCTAATCCAATCACTAATCAATCATTATTTCACATTGCTACTCAGTAATCATCTCATATCATCTCGCCTTCCGTCACGTGATATTTTCTGGAGCTCACAGCGCGACCTTAAAACAGATATCTGACGCTTAAGCCCCACACAAAGGGATATGCCACAAGCAATACCTGATCAGACGCACAAAGTAAAGCGTCTCATCATGTTGCAGAAATATCTGTACTATGTATAGAACTCTCCTCAAAGCTCTTTTTACATCAGGATGTCCCATTCGTACGGCTTAAAACCAACCTCTTCATAAACGTTGCCTTCAGCATGCTGCTATGAGCATTGCTCAAAATTTTGAACACCGCTGGGGCGCGCAAATGGCCCAAAATAACACTCCTCCATAGAATGCTGCGGCGCGTCCGCGGGAGCCCAGGAGAAAACGTGCCGTGCGCAGCCGGCGGTTGAGGAGAATCGAGGAAAGCGCCGCGAGGAGGAGAGTGTCGCTACCTTCAAATTATTGGCCTTAGATTGATCTAAAGCCCATTCGAATGTAGCGACAGTTTCCTCCTCCGCCTTCACTCCTTGTTTCTCTTTCACGCTCCCTCCTCGACCGTGGCGCCGCCTACGCCGCTGGAGCGTAGCAGTGGCGACAACATGTGCCACTGCGTAGACGTTTCTCGAGCGAAAATGTCGCTGAAGCGCGGCGCGAGGGCCCACGTGATGCTACTAGGCCAATAGCGGCGTCGGCCTCGGCCAGAGCGCGCGAGGAGGAGGCGGCATTCTTCAAAGCGTGGCGCTACTTTACGAAGTTTAAGGGGTTTTAGACTGATCAGGCCGCTCACGTATACGTCTACGCTAAAGTACCTTCATCAGTTTCAGTTTATGCCTCCAGCCATCCATCGAAACGCCCAGCTCGCCTGTGGTTACCGGAATACCAGGCACGTTCGGCGCTGCGACAGAATGCTTGCAACGCACGCTGCTTCGTTAGCTCTCACTTGGGGTCGATTGCAAGCAGCTGGCGGAGAGTTCGGAGAGGCTTCGCGCGCTCGCTCCTAGAGAACCGGAAGTCGACGACACGAGGTGCCATCATTACGCAGAGCCAGTGAAGGCAGAGCTTAGCCCCGATTACTCGGCGAACGAGTTGAGGAGAAAATGTATTACCGAGCTTTGAATGCCGTCGCTGCTCCGGATCAATATCCCCTCCTCCGCAATGTACATGACTTCGGCGCACATCTCGCAGGAACCAAAATATTAGCAAGATTGATCTGGTGAGCGCGTACCACCAAAAGCATGTCGAACCCAGTGACATTTCCAAGACAGCAATCACTGCTCCACTTGGCCTATTTGAGTTTGTGCGCATGCCAAAGAATGCGGCGCAATCTTTTCAAAAGTTAATGGACGAGGTTACGCGCGGACTTCCATTCATTTTCGTTTACTTGGCGACATTCTCGTTGCAAGTCGCACAGACGAAGAGCACAAAGAGTACCTTCGCCTTCTATTGAGTCACTGGATGAACACGGTCTGGTCCTAAAGACCCAAAAATGCATTTTCGGAGTTGAAGCCCTGGATTTTCTCGGCCATCGCATTTCGCCCCAAAGCATCCAGCCACTGAAATCACGGGTGGTAGGAATCGAGGACTCCTCCTCTCCAACCTCCGTCCGAAAGTTGCGCGAGTTTCTGGGGCTCATAAATTTTCACAGGCGCTTCATACCATCCTCTGCGCAAGTTCTTCAGCCGCTTACCGACCTGCTGCGTTGGGACTTAAAAAAGAAGCCGTCTACCCTCCACTGGTTCTCAGAGCACGAACACGTTCAGGAAGCCAAAACGCAGTTGGTGACTGCAGTGTTGCTGATTCATCCGTTGCCCGATGCCCCTACTCGCCTTATGGTAGATGATTCGACCACGGCAGTGGGTGCAGTACTGCAGCAACACGATGACACAAACTGGAGTTAAGTAACGTCTGCTGCCGGGCTAGTCAGTTGGTACATGGCTTTTAGAAATGGTTTTAGGCTCAAAAATTAAGACACGGACAACAGAACAAAAGACATGCACAGTCGCACTGCATCTTTTATTCTGTTGTCCGTGTCTTGTTTTTTGCGCCTAAAACCGTTTCTAAAAGACTGGAGTCCACTGGGCTTCTTCTCAAAGCGCGTTAATCCTACAGAATCTCGCTACAGCACCTTTGGGAGGGAGATGTGGGATATCTAATAATGTGCTGTCAGGCATTTCAGTTTTATTATTCTTGAAGGCTGTAGCTTTTCATTCTGGCTGACCACAAGCCGTTAACCTTCGTTTTCAATAACAGTTTCTGATATTCACAACGTGACCTTCGGCAACTTTCCTTTACCTTCGAATTTTTTGCGGACATCCGCCAATCTCTGGGACCGAAATTCAGGCAGCTGACGCACTGTCGCAAATCCGGGCTGTGCCTGCTGGCCTTGTGGATTTCCAAGCTCTACCCTCCACCCAGCAAAATGACACCGAGCTGCGCTTATTGGGGGAAAAAAGCCTCGTCGCTCCAGCTTGTGAAGGTGCCGCTTGCCTACACAACAACATTGGTCACGTGCGACACATCGCAGGCAGCTCCTCACTCGTTCGTGCAACATCAGTTTGTGCAGCCAATGTTCGCTTCACTGCACGGGCTAAGCCATCTCGGCATCTGTGCAACACAGAGCCTTATCACAGACCACTTCGTCTGGCCAGGGATCAACAAAGATTTTCGAAGCTCGGCTGCCAAACCAGTCAAGCCGTGAAGGTGACCCGGCACAAGCGTTAAGCGGTGCAGCTGTTTTGTCCACCAGAGAGTCATTTCGATCACGTGTATTTAGACTTGGTTGGACCTCTTCCACCCTGCCAAGGTTTCAAATACCTCTTCACATGTGTCGACCGGTACTCAAGGTGGCCTTAGGTGCCGCCTCTACAAGACATCACGGCCGAAACAGTGGCGGAAGCATTCTTGCTACATTGGTGTCGCGGAACAGTTGTCCTTTGCGAATAACTACTGACCGACAATTCCGACAATCCCAAAGTTCGCTTTTTCTTCCCTGGCGAGACTGCTCGGCACGCGCCTTCATAACACCGCGGCTTACGACCCACAGAGCAACGGCATGGTCGAGCGCCTCCGCCGACAACTGAAGGCGTCATTGACCGCCACGCTCGACACACAGCTCTGGGTGGAAAGGCTACCTCTACTACTACTTGGACTGCGAACAACAATGAAAGATGACCTCGGAGTCAGCGCAGCCGAGATGCTTTATGGATTAGCGATCCGCGTTCCAGGCTAGTTTTTCGGCACCTAGCAAGGCATTCTGCCAGCGTCAGCTCATCGCATGGAGAGGGTACATTCCGGGTTTGACCAGCTTCGACCTAGACCCCCACGTATCACCCGCGGGCAGCCTGTATTTAGTTTACCGACAATGGACGCAACCATGCACATCTTTCTGCGGCGCGACTCTATCAAGCCACCATGGACGCCTTCCTAGAAGGCCCCTTTCGTGTGGTTTTGCATTCAGAGAAAACCTTGAAGTTGAAGTACGCGGCAAAGAAGATACAGTTTCGTGCAACCGCGTGAAACCAGTCCACCTTGAACATTAACGCTTCATTCCGTCTTCCGTCTAGGCCTCTCGCATTCTAGGGAGGGGGGAGGGGGCATTGTAGCGACCGTCCGTTACTACACGTTGTCCCCGCTTCGGGAAATCCAGTTACCTCGCCTGGCCTCCACGTGGGGGTCATAGTTCCCTGCTCTTTCTTGGAAGTGAGGCGGCTGCCCGGCAGGGGCGCCACCACAGCTACTCGGCAAACCAGCTTTTACTGTGGAATAAGGCCAGCCGACTCTCCGTTCTCAACCTGTCAAAACGTGTATTGCTTGCCTCCATTAACCGAGCTGCCAACACCGCCATGCTATTTTGGTAGTTCTCAGTACCAAACGAATGTTGTGTCGCCCCATACGACATTCATTACAACTGTCGTCGCGCACCGTGCCTCTCTAGAGGGCACGCACCGGCTGCAAGTCCTTCGATTCCTGCATGGTGTGTGAGCCATACTCGTGTAAACCTCACAGTCCGAGGACTTCAGAAAAAGTCGGACTAGCCGTCATCAGCACTCAAGAAACTTACTTTGCTCCTCTTGTACGAGAAATACAGCGACTGCACACACGTCTTTACTGATGGCTCAACTACTTCAACCAGTTCCGATGGCGCTGTAGTTATACCATCAAGAAGAATAGATCAACGGTTCCAGACCTCCCATATCATCATGTCTACAGCTGCAGAGCTCGCGGCTCTCCGCGATTCACTTCATGTGATCAACGCTGAGTCCTGAAAAATTGGCAGTACTCTGCGATTTAAGGCCAGCCTTACAATGTCTACAGTCATTTCTCCGACATGGAACTCACGATCAATTGACATGCCAAATCGTGGAACTCATCCATTACTTGAGAGAAAGAAGGCCATGGTATCACTTTTCAACGGATACCAGGCCGTTGCGGTATCATAGCAAACGATGATGCAGATAAGGCACCTCGGACGTCAAACCAAGAAGACCGCTGTGTCCCCATTCCTCTTTCAAGGACAGACGTTGCAAGACAGCTTTGCGTTCTAGCACTCACACTCTCCTTACCTGAGCGGAGCAACGCACATGCAAGATGCACCAGACTGCACAGACTCAACCCTTCGCTGCAACTAAGACCTCCGGCCGGACTGCACCGACGCGACGCGTCTCTTTTGTGTCGGTTGTGGTTGGGAAGTACCTTCACGAAAGCTTATTCAGCATTCATTGGAATGGCTGACAGTCGTGCATGTGATGTCTGCGGCTGCGAGGAGAGCATTGACCACCTATTGTGCCACTGTCCTCAGTTTGAAGCACAAAGACTATCTATGACCAACGCATTCAGAAAACTAGATGATCGTCTTCTGAGTGAAGAGACAATATTAGAACACCGTCCCTACCGATCATCGGCTCAGAAGGCACTAAAGGCACTTCTGTGCTTTCTGAGAACGTCTGGCTTGTGCGAGCGCCTTTGGCTCTGTAGTGCTGTTCGTGGGCGTCTCTCTACCCCCGTCTCTCTCTTTCTCTCCCTTTCTCTCCCTTCTTTCTATTCCCATACTGCCTTCCTCCAGCGCAGGGTAGCCAACCGGACTCTTGACTGGTTAACATCCCTGCCTTCCTTTTATCTCTAACTCTCTCTCGCAATACTTTTTACAGAGCCGTATCTAGTACTGCAAGTAAATACTTGCTCTGATTTCCTAATCCCTGGATGCTGTTTAAAATATTGTGATGTCTTGCGACAGATGCAGAAATGTGTTGCCTCATTCAGTATTTTACTATTGATGTGTACTGCCATTTCGTGAACAATTAATGTGAAATATTGGGCACTAATCTTGTGACATTCATGGTTAAATTGGCACGTGAAAACAAGAACGCGTTACAATTTATCTGTGCGACACTGATAAAATCTGGGCATTACTTCATTTGGTAAGATGAGGGACTTTGCTCTGCAGCCAACTTCTCTCTTCCTTGTTTTCTTCCTTTTTCTAATATTGACGGCGATGCTACTCTGAGGTTCTCCTAGGGTACCTGCTTCAATACTTCCTGCACTGGCTTTCTGCACGCCCGTGCCCCCCCCCAAAAAAAAAAAAAAGCAACCGCGCGACCAGCAAGTCGGCAGCCACTTGTCCAAGCCTGCGATTGAAGTGGATCCCGTCGCGCTGAAAATCATCACACCTTTGACTTCCCTGTCTTCTACCACCTCGAAACCTTTCGCTCAGCTAATTGTACATATAGCCTCATTAACAGTCACTATGGCTCTTTGTACGTTACTGTCACGTACAGGCACCTCCGGCACCGTGCACACCACGATCTGCCCCTGAGGGGGACAGCTCGCGTAAGTCGTCGACCCTCTTGGCGAAGCGCTGGGCTAGTCCTGACATTTTTGTGCTTAGGACGTCACTTAGCCCACCTGCTACTACGGCAAGGTTGCGTCCGTGGGCATTTTCCGCAAGCTTTGCTTTTGCTCGCTACTTGACAGCTCCCCATGCCCGCCCTGGAATTGTCCCTACCGCCACTCTTCTATCGCTTTTCACCCTTTCCACAATTGCTTCTGAGCACCTAGCCAGGTTTGAGTCGCTGGCGATAATCACCCTTTCACTCGGCATCAGATGGATGGATGAATGTTGTTAGTGTCCTCTTTGGAACGGGGCGGTGGGTTGCGCCACCAAGCTCTTGCTGTTGTACTGCTTAATGTTCTACCTAGATTGAAAAAGAAAAAAAAAACACACAATGAGCTCCCACAACCAAATTTTCTGCCCCCCTATTGCGAGCTTTGCTTTTGTACGTCTCCTTTTTTTGTCGTTTTCATACTTTTCTTCCAACAATCTTCCATTCGCCTCTTACTAATCTCTATTGCGGACATGTTCACTTTTCCCCTGCTCTCGATGAACCCAAGGCCTTCAAGGAGGCCAGTAGTGCCTTAACCGACCGCTGGGCAGATGTCTTCACATTCTAATAAAACATGCTCAATCGTTTCTCTAGATTTACCGCAGCAAGAACATGCTTCTTCCTTCTTATATCTCGCTTTATAGGTACGTGTTCTAAGGCATCCTTATCTCGCTTCGAAAATTAACGAGCTTCCCTTTGAGTTATAAATTGGTTCTTTCCTGATTTCGTTTTTCCTCGTAAGTAGTTACTAATGGCAGCTTTCTTTTCCATTGCCGCCACCCATGAGAATATTTCAGCCTATCCGACTTTCCACTTGACGTTCTTTGTTGCTGTGGTGCCCACCCTACAGGCCGCAGACTTGCTGGTAGGCTTCCTAATTCTTTTCCTCCACTGTGAATCAATGTTTTTCCTGTACAGATACCTTAACACTCTCCCAGCCCATTTACTTTCTTCCATGTTCCTCAGTCGTTCTTCATAATCAATTTTACTGTAAGCTTCCCTCACTTGAAAACTAGTCCAGTCCATACCACTCTTTACAGCTTCGTTTGTAGTCTTCCCGCGAGCGCCCAATGCGGGGCGTCCCACTGACCTTTGGTTCCCATCGAGTCCTGATTGTACCCATGATTTCAAGCAAAAGTTAGTCCTGGAACCATTACAACTTTCCACATACACCGGAGCACCTCTTACCTATTGTATCCCCATAGCGCTCTATGCTTCATTATGGCTGCATTTCTCTTCCCCTTTACTGTTCTTTTACTGTGTTTCCATATATCTATTGCCTTCGTTTATCCATATACGAAGGTATTTTATTCTTTTACCCGAGGCATTATTAGCCAGAAGTTGAAAATCACTTTGCTTGTTAGCTAGCAACACGATGTCATTCACATAAAATAAACTTGGAAGCTGCTGCTCTATTACTGTACCGGCCTGTTTGTGTGAGGGAATAAACCCGATATTCCTTTCTTCTAGCGCCCTCTCCATCCTCACCATGTGCATTATAAACAGCAGTGGGGATGAAGGGCACCCCTACCTCAGTCCCTTGTGAATATAAACTTTCTCCTCATCCCTTCCCATTCAACGCAAACGGTATTTTCTAGGGAAATCTCTGTCAAAAGCTGTAGACAATCGTCACCTAAGCCTTCCCCTTCCAGAATATCCCACAATATGTCGGGGTCTACGTTGTCATACGCTCCTGTAATGTCTAAAAAGGCCACATGTAACAGTCTGCTTTCTACTCTTGATATTTTGAATAGACTGAGTAAGAACAAATAAGTTATAATCCAAAAGCCTGCCTAATCTGAAGCGATTCTGAATTTCTCAGGAACGGCCTTTATTCTCTGCCCATGCTTGCAGCTTTAATTTGATTGCCTGCATTGCTAGCCTGTATACTACTGATGTAACGGTCAACGGTGTATACGAGTGAATTCTATCTTTCTCTCCCTTACCTTTACAAATTAAATTCATTCTACTTTGTCGTCAACTGTCTGGTATTCGTCTATCTTTTAAAGTTTTTTTCAGTGTTTTCACTAGAGTCCTAGTTCAATTATCAGCGAACCGGAACCTCGTCTAGCCCTGTGGCTGTGCGCTTAGGAATTTTCTCTTCGGCTTTCTTCCAGTTGAAATTTGTCATCAGTAGCTCCTTTTGCATCTGGTTCTCTTTCACGCTCTTTTTTTTTTCTTGAAATACAACCTCGTCATTGCCTCGGAAGGATTCGGCTGTTATGTTTTATATGCAATTTAATGCCGCTTCCCCTTCCAGTTTGTTTCCATCTTTGTCTAGGATATGTTGTTTTATAGTTGTTGACTTCCTGCCTAATAATTTTATGTGGTCCCAAAATATTTTAGGTGTGGCCTTCTTTTTCTCATGTATTTCTGACAACCAACGTTCACTTTCGCCTTCTATCTTTGCTTGCACCAGTATTTGAACCATACACATTCTCTCTCGGTATATTTCCCATTTAATGGCTGCTTCATCCTGCGGCAACTGCGCCTTATTTGCCTGCCTGTGCCCTCGGGATGCTTTCTGTCGTTCGGCAATCGCTTCTCGTATCTCCCTGTTCTACCACCTTTTCGGTTTCTGTTTTCTTTTCCAACGAACCATGTTGCTTCTCTTTCCGTATTTCTGTCGGTATTGCACTTAGAGGCTCACTATATTCCCACTCTATACTTGGCCATTTGACAAGTTCTTCCTGGTCTCTAGTGACCATATTTGCTATTTGTTCAGCGTTCAAATTTGGACTGGTGATTTTGCACTCCTTGCTCTCTTTCCCAACTACATATCCCGTTTTCAATATGATGCGTTTTTGGTCATTCCCTGCGCTGCTATACACTTCCTTGTCAATGACCATTTCTTTCAACTTATCATGAATTACTTCTCTCATCAGACAATAATCAATGGTCGATTGCCGGTTTCCCACTTCCCACGTGATCTGCCCTGCACACTTAGGCCCTGTATTCACGATAATGAGGGTATGTTGCTCACAAAGCTCCAGCATTGACTTCCCGTTGTTGCCGGTATAGCCATCTAAATCCTGTATGTGGGCATTCATGTCACTTAATAGGATAATTTCGGCATCATTCCCGAGACCCTTAATATCAGCACTTAATCATTCCACTAACTCTTTATTCTTCTCTGTGCAATTATTTACTGTCCACAAATACGTAACGCCCAGCCAAGTTCTTTTTTCCACTCATTGTACCTGATAACCAAAGACGCTCTTGACATTTTGAATTAACTTTTTTCCATTTGGCTCCCTGATGGATGAGCATTCCGACTCCCCCTCCCTTTCTTTCCGACTTGGTTCTGTTGCACCCTTCCCAAACATAATGCTCAATCACTGGCGGCTCTTCCGAGTCTCTAAGGGGCGTTTGTGTAACCGCACACACCCCTATTTTTTCTCTATTTACCTGCTCCTCAATCTTTCCCCACTTTTCCTCTCTTCTGCCGCCCTGCATGTTTATGTAGCCTATTGCATGACAAGCTCTCTTTCTTGCTTTCCTCTTTTCTTCTGTTATTGACGGCGATGCTATAGTAGGTAATGTAAGGTAGTAATGCTAAGGTAATAATGCTAAGGTAGTAATAAAGAAGGTCCCCTAAGGGACCCTTCTTTATTACTACCTTTTCTGGCCTCCTGAGCGCCCGTGGGCCCCCTAAAAAAGCAACAGCGCGACCAGCAAGTCGCCAGCCCACTTCTCATGCAAGCCTGTAATTCAAGTGGATCCCATCTCGTTCAAAACCACCACACCTTCTCACCTCCCTGTTTACTTCGACAACCTCGAAACCTTGCTCTCGGCTCATTTTCCATATCGCCTCATTAGCAGCCACTACGGCTCTTTGTACGTGACTGTCACATCCAGGCACCCCCGGCACCGTGCACAGCACGATCTGCGCGTGAGGGTGACAGCTCGCGCAAGTCGTCTACCCCTTTGGCCAAGCGCTGGGCTAATCCTGTCCCTTTTCTGCTTAGGACGTCATTTATCGAACCTGCTACTACGACAAGGTTGCGTCCGTGGGCATTTTCCGGGAACTTTGCTTTTGCTCGCTCCACGATGGAACCCAGGTTCCGCCCTGGAATTGTCCCTACCGCCATTCTTTCATCGCTTTTCACCCTCTCCACAACTGCTTCTGAGCACCTAGCCAGGTTTGAGTCACCGGCGATAATCACCATTTCATTTTCTCCTACCCCTGCCTGATTCCCTTTGTCCTTTTCCGCGTGTTACCCGCCGTGGTTGCTCAGTGGCTATGATGTTAGGCTGCTGAGCACGAGGCCGCGGGATCGAATCCCGGCCACGGCGGCCGCATTTCGATGGGGGCGAAATGCGAAAACATCCGTGTACTTAAATTTCTTAGAAGGTCACGCTAAAGAACCCCAGGTGGTCGAAATTTTCGGAGTCCTCCACTACGGCGTGCCTCATAATCAGAAAGTGGTTTTACCACGTAAAACCTCAATTTAATTTTTTTCCGCGTGATTCGGACTCCACAAGGGGCACTGACCCCTGCGCTCCTGCTATTTGTGTGTGGCGGCCTCAAGGTTGGTGCCGCTCTTTCCGGCTACCTCCTCCCCACGTTGCAGGCATTCCACCTGCTTTGCTGATACTCCTTCTCCTGTCACGTCGCGGACTGCGTTCCATTGTCCCAACCATTCTCGTTCACAATGGCGGCCCTGTTAAACTTTTCCTCGGCTGCTTGAGTCTTTCTTCCACTACTTTCCTTGCATCATGCTCCCTATTTAGCTCACTTTTGAGCTATTTAACCTATTTAGGCACCATAGCCTCTTGACAGCTGTAATTACCTGTGGCTCCCCTCAGAATAATTGCAGAAACTGCAGCGCTTCCCTTTCTGCAAACGTGCGAGTCCAGAGGGGACGTAGACAAACCAACGCCACCTAGACTGGCTCAAGGTCAGGGGCTGCCTCCGTGACGTCAGCCGGACGGTTGAGCAGAAGTCCGCATAATAGTTGTGTGCGTGAGAAAATAGAGATGCAGGGGGGGGGGGGGGGGGGTTTCTACACGGACCGGCGTTCTGTTCATTTTTTCGTTAGAGTTTGCAGCTTCCACTTTTTAGCCGTGTTGTCAGGGTCATTCACCTTGTCATTCAATCGCCGGCAGAAATTTTTTAGGAGAATGTTTGTGCTGCACCACAACATATATTTCAGCGCCAGCTCACTCGTGTGTGCCTTTTCACAGACGTCAAAGTCTGAAGGCTCCTCATCGCTGAGCAGTTGGAGTGTCGGTTCCGTGGCCACTTGGCGCTGGTTTTGGACCCTTCGAAATTCCGCACGTTTGGAAGGCTCTTCCACGACAACGTAATTGTGAGCCACAGCATTCACAGCTGGTATTGCTGGGTAAAACAGCTCTCCCCTGTCAATTTCTTTGACAATACTGTGCATGTGATTTTCGGGCGAACCTGCGACAGTCTTGTCAATTGTCAAGAGCTCTTTGCATTTGTCGCATTTCAACCTCTTCAGAGCGATGTGCACCGAGTAACCAGCAACATAAACAATGACTGGAACGGCATCCTTCAGTTTTGACAGCGCCTGTTCGGTCACAACAATGTGGAATTTTCCGCTTAGCACGGCTGCTTGCGTTTGCATTTCTTCCCAATTTTTATTTCTCTAGTTGTCGATTACAGGCATCGCGCTCACTTGTGGAAGTTAGCTCTGTAGTCGCAATTTGTTTTCACATTCATGGATTTGTCTTACGGACAAATGATATTGCGAGCCAGCCAGTCGCCGGTAACACCCAAAGCGGTCTTCTAGAAGGTCGGTCAGGAACTTCGGAAGAAGCACAAATGACACCTTGAGCTCCTCAAAGCAGTATCGGGCAATTTCAATAAATGCCTGAGTCGTCTGGACCAGAGCGCCATGTGTCTTACCAGACAACTTACAGGCGCCCACCCTCCTTTCCTTCCATTCTTCCAAGGAGTCCAAGAAATCGCTCAAAAGGGAAGCCCTAGAGTCGAATGGAGAAGGGTAGACGGGCTTTTTGAAAGTCGTCCCTTAGTCTGAATCTTTTCAAAGGGGTTTTGACATTGACAACTTTCCACCACCTTACTATTATTTCTATGAAGCCGGCGGTTTCTTCATGGTGTTTTAAGTTGTGCTTGGCTCCAATCATTCGAAGTACATTCGGTCCGGACTCACTGAATATCTGCAAAGCAGGTTTAACATTCTGTTTCCCAATGTCTGTCGGAGAAACAGCTTTCCTGGACTAAGTGTAGCCGTACCGAAGTAACTGCTCGTTCTCTAAATTATATGCGTTTTTGATTGTCTTAAAATGCGCATACTACACGCGCCGCTCGCCCGCTGTGCTTGGCTCAAACTCAGGGAACCATAAACACTGGTCATTTTGCTTTAACAAGTTGTTGCGCACAGTTGTTGTGTCGGGGGCCTTGGTCACAGAGTACTTAAAAGGCATCGTCGCGCTTTGATTTACAGCGTTGTCAGTCACAGCGCACATGACTTTGTATCCAATTTTTTCTAAGCCGCTAATAACGTCTCCCAGAACCTTGTGCAGAAGTTCCCCATTAGCGTTATGCACGGGTACGATGTGTGCTACCTCCTTAAACTTGCACATGAGGCTGTGCACCATAAATACAAATGCACGATTTGCTGCTTCTGCGTTATTCAATGCGATAACAGCGATATTGCCTCCCTTGTAGTCAAGAAATGGCTTTACGTGAATTTCATCCACCATCAAAGTCACGTAGCTCTGCTGCTCATTCAAATCAGATTTCTTCTTGGCCATGTAGCAGAGGAATAATGTACAGTCTTGATGCTCCAATTGCGGGTTGATCCCGAATGATGAACATATTGACCGAATGGTCCTTGGGTGTGGCATGAAGATGCTCCCGTATGTACTTGTATGCATGGGGCGGTATTGTAAAAAGTATGCAGCAGTACACCATGAAGTCAATAGAGTAGCGGCGTCGTTCTTTTTTTTGTTGACATCAGCTGCACTTGCTCGGTGAGCAGTTGAATGCCCGGGAAGTCATCGTCTCCTTGTGTTACATATTTTGCTCAGAAGAGAAGCGACAGTCCCGCAGATGTCCATACCCGAGTTTTGAGAACTTGAACTCACGGCGCTGTCGAACCTCTCGATTCCCTCAAGCAACTTCAGCAGCCGTCGTTTGCTGTCGACCGCCGACGAATCTAGCAATTTGGAGTCGAGCCGCTTCACTGGTGCTTTTGCGACATTTACTGTTAAATCTGAAGTGAAGGCGCGACAACGGCGGTAGACGAAAAGGGAACACACACACACGCACACAGGGTGCCACTTCCAACAATGTTAAATCAGGAAAAAACGCCACTGTTTTATACAGGGAGCGCAATCACAGTCTCTCAGTGCGCATTCTGGTTCAGGTAAAGCAGTTCTTTGCGTTATAGTGATATTGATGCAACAATTACGCACTTATTACCTGCCTCAATGATCCTTTTGGCCTCAATTATTAATCGAACCCATTTTTCATGGCTTCTGGCCACCACAGCGCAGGCGTAGAAGTCTGGCTTACATTTGCAATTTCTACAACGAATTGCCAGGTGGCCCTTCCTGCCACTGTTGACTTTGTTATTATGTTACTTCAACCTGTCATTCAGGCACTGCTCTGTTTGGCCCACGTATTTTCTACCACAATCTAAAGAAATCTCATAAACGACTCCTGCCTGACAACCTACGTATTTGTTATCGTGTTTTGCGACACAAGCCCGTGCCTTGCCGAAAAAAGGGTTGGTCATTCTGCAGAGCTTAGAGAGCTTGCGGGGGGCAGAAAACACGACATTTACGGGACATGGTGCCCTGTGTGTTTGTTCCCTCTTCGTCCACCGTCATTGTCGCGCCTTCACTTCAGGTCATGCTTAACCAACACGCCCAACTATCTATCCTAACGTCGAATTACTGTTAGAGTTAGGTCTGCTTTTATAACAACATAGTATTTATTCCAAGGAGCCTCATAGTTACAAATGTGATCCAAAATGACGTGTTCATGGCATTCGATGACATGCCAAGATGTCAGCTGCTTGCCTCGAACGAAGTTTGCCAATTCTTTCAAATCACAAAGCTTGTCTGCGTCGTCCTCATTCTGGGCAGTGATAAATGACTCTGCAAGCACTTTCTCAAAGGTAGCGGAGTCTGAGCGCATCCACTTGCTCTCCGGCTCCTCTCGTCTAGTCCCTTCTCTCGACAGGCAGCTTGGGCAATCGGGAAATACCGTCGGTACGGCATCAGGTCGAAGCCGCAAACGTGAGAGCGACGTTGTCACTGTGCGGCCGGTGGCTTCGTCAACATAGCTTGTTTCTCGAACGAAGTCTTCGGCTTTAAAGTGACGCTTGCACACCTAAACAAAATTCATATATATCCTAGCATAAGTGTGGTTACTTGACATCGCGGGCTATGTGTGACGCATTTAGCCTTTACGTACCACAAAGGAGTTGCAAGCAAGGCTTGCAAACCAATGGTAGAAGCAACCTGCTCAGAAAATTTTAAACATTCAGAATGTCTTACCCTGGAGTTAGCTGACACGACCGGGCTTTCACGTGGAATGGCACGTATCCACGCTTTTCTTACTTCGTCGGTTTTAGGGAACGAGAAGACGTGCACCTCGGGGCCTGACTTGTAATTTCCATTGCACCGCGGCAGACAACAATTGCCAGGCGTTTCGCAGTTTCTTATAATTCTGCACAACCCTGTTCGGCCCACATAACAGGCAGTAGACAGCGATGTCAATCGCCATTGCCGATTCACGCACAGAAATAAAGATTCAAGCAAACAACCACGTTTTGCAGCGACCACATGCCTTTGACGGCATCGCGGACGCGCGTTCAAGCATGCCACTGCTGCCGCCGCCCCACGCCGACACCAAGGCCCCATGACGATGACGTATGATCACATGCCCACAGGTGCACCCCGGCCTGGTAGAATTTCCTCTAGGCGGCGTTCCATAAACAGTAGGGAGGAGGGAGGAGAAGAGGCGATTCCCATACAAGGGAAGGGAGGGTTACGTGATAAGGCAAACAAACCCTACTACTATACGACGGTGGTTGCGGGGAAACTGGATAAGCTTAAAGGGCCCCTAACCAGGCCCCATAGCAAATTTTGATTATACGCTGGACGTTGTTACGTGCCCTCTAGGGAGCGTTCTGTCTCAATTTTTTTTTTCAAATCGGCTGATTAATAGCCAAGATACAAATATTTCAGTACCGCGAACCCATGATTTCAGCAGGCGGGTTTCATTGCCAAGCAAGACGCTCTCTCCACTCGCCCCGTCTAGCCTCCGCAAGCGAAATTCCTTCCCTGCGTTCTCCCATACTGGACCTCGAGGATCGCGTGACGCATACGTCACTTGCCCCGCCTTCATTTTTTCTTGCTCCTCGTTTTTTTTTCGGCGCTACGCACTTTCGCCGACGGCGTCATGCGCGAGCTGTTGTCTCGTTCGCGCAGCGCACAATTTTGCACGCTGTGCACAAGGAAACATGACTAGAAGTATAATTCAATGCTACACGTACACTTAGGCAGAACAAGCGGAATGCAGAGCATGATTGCGCGCTGGAACACGGTAGAAAGTGGCATAGTTTTGCTACCTGCCCATGTGACCGCAGGACCGTGGGAACAAGTAGACGAAGCGGAAGTACATCTCTTGCTTCGGTGCAAAGTAAAGCAATAAACACGCAGACATTCCGTTTATGTGTTTTCTTATTTCTCTAAACTTCAATTCGTCAATTCGAGCAACAGATCGCACAGATAAAAGATTGTCTTGAATAATCCTCGAAGTCATATGCCACCACAAGCGACGTCACAGTGCGGACACGACTACGCAGGCGCATGGGCACGACTACGTCACCGTTCCGCTTGGAGCGCGGCGGCCGCGAGGAGAAGGAAAAACGGCGTTCTGTTTAAAATTTGAGATGTTTCCGCGGCACGTAGCGATCTAATACTTTGCAGACATGATCGTTATCGCTAATTGTGTGCGCTGCGCATGTCAGCCGAAAATGGCCAGACCTGGTGAGGGGCCCTTTAAGTTCAAGTTACGAAACAGTACGTTGCTATTTCTGAAAAATAAACAACATGCAACTATGTCGAGCGGACAAACTACGCAGGGCGTGCAGAAGCAGAACCACATTAATTAAAGCGCACCGCAGGCTCCAGGCGACACTACGGAAGCGATCGACCGTCAAACGAACACTTTCGTGCCCGCCGCGATAGCTCTGCGGCTATGGCATTGCTTGAGGTCGCGAATTTGATCCCTGCGGCGGCAGCCGCCTTTCGACGGGGGCGAAATAGAAAACGTACGTGCACTTAGATTTTGGGACATGTCAAAGAATATCACGCTGTCAAAATTAATCAGGAGTTCGTCACTACGGCATGCCTCATAATCCGATTGTGGTTTTGGCACGTCCGGCCCGTAATCCAATTCAAGTTTAATACGTCTGCCACAATGCAATGTCATGTGCGCCAATGACTATGCTCAGTCCTCTCAGAGGTTACGAAATGTGGCGCACAACGCCTCAAGCAAACACCTCTCACTGCGCGTTCTGTGTACTACACAGACAAACAGCACTGGCGCCCGCAATAACGTTTAACATCAACTCGCCACTCTCATGTTAGAGGAAACGTTGAAGAAATTATGCTTAACCGTAAACATCACCGCTAATTATCGTCAAAGCATCCAGCACGGAAAGCTTCGCTTACATCGATTCCCACAGTGCGTGGCATCTGCATATTTTTTTCAACGAGATCAAATCGTCAACTACAGATATCCACTCTTGTGGATTAGAGAGCGCACGATACACCTCTCTCAGACATACCGCACTTTAAATGAAGTAATCATGTTCGCATGTAATCATGTTCGCGAACAGGATGAACAACTGGGCCTGCGTGCACAAATTCCGTTCTCGTTTCCCAGAAAGCGTGGAGGCTCAGGACCATAATTAGATCATACGGTATATCATCGGATGTATTTACTGGCAAGAATTGTATACCATATGGGTCAAGGGGTAACTGCTTCTTCAATGTGCGCTTTTAGTATTTCCCAGTGAAAAATCGGGCCCCAACAGTCTAGGAATACATTTTCTATTGTTTCGTTTTTTTTTTGCATAAATAGCAGTTAGTTGTTCCGTGTACGAAGATGTCTATTGCTAAGCCAGGTCTTAACGGGAAGTGTGTTGGTGTGTAACTTAAAGAAGGTTTTCGATTCGGCCACTGTCGGTTCGTCATACGCGCCCGTTAAAGCGCGGATTTATATGCATGAAGTAGCCGCAGCGCAAGGCCCGAGCCAGTCACAGGCGTCCCCTCCCTCTGGAGGAGGGAAAAGGTGTAATAGCGTGTTCATAGAGAAAGACGGCGTGTTCGCTCGCCTCGCGCCCGCCGTTTCCCACCAGTTCAGGCCAGGCAGTCGGATGGCGAGGCCGCGTTTGGCTCGTCCTGCCGAAGAGCAGGCTGCGTTGGAGGAACGGCAGCGGGAGCGGGCAGCGCGTCGTTCGTTCGGCCGAAGAACTGGCGGCGTTTCATGAATTCCGCCGGGAAGTCGCTCGAGAAAGGGCTAGTCATCGACGTGCCTACCTCGCCGTGAGGGAGCGCGTAGCCGATGCGCTACGACAACGAAGAGCCGCAGACCCTGAGCTTCGCTTGCACCCCTCTTCACAGTAGTAGAAGGGCGGTCATTTTTCTTAAATTTTAATGCTTCATTCTTCAATCTTCTAGGTGTTACCAATTTGGTGTATCGGCCACGTTGAAGAGGTAGCGCACCGGCTTCACTTTACTTAGTAAAAGCTTTATAAATGTCAGACGCAACGTTTGTAACAAGTGCATATTAGGCGTTTACCTTGATGACTGATCACTACCAGTGGCCCTTCCGTCAAGACATGAGCATAGACAAAAATTTAGTAAACGTTTGCTATAGCAGTTGCTTTACTAATGGCCTTATCCAAAGATTATATACTTGTGCATGTGTATTGTAATAACTGCAACAAATCAAGCCGGCGCAAACACTAGCATAAACACAGAGCTAAAGCGCACCCTTTAAATTTCATCAAAACAGGGAATATTTTAACGCTAGCGAAATGCGCACTGCAATCAGCACGCCGTTGCACTCTTGAGGTTTGCGCAGCGGTCCAGTAAAGCAACACAACGGCAGAATTTCATGTAATTTGTTTTGTGCAGTTAGACTCCACCTGTGCACATGCTAATACTTTCACAATCAGAAAATAGCGAGCCTATTCAACAGCTTCAGAAACTAGTGTGAACAGCGGCCCTGTAACGTAAAACTATTCCAATATGTTTCTATTCCAATCTCCTGACGTCAAATTTGCGTAACCACCGACGCAAGCACCGGCGGTCACCCGCAGGGTTGTCTGAACAGACCAATCAAACGCTCTCCTCGTTCATAGGAGGCCACTTTTGTTTGCTTGAAAAACGAATAACATTGCCTACACTGAGCGGCTTGTCGTATCTAATTGGCTGACAAGAGGCGAGGAGAACGCTCAAGTGGAGAGAGATTCATTGGGGCAGAGCCAGTGCACTGAAAATCGATAACCGGATGAAGAGGGTGGCGCCGGCGTCTGCGATTGGTCGGCTTTTCCTTACTTAGCTTGTGGTGGCTGGTCGAAAATCGCGGCGGCCGGCAACGGAAGCTTAGGAAGGACGCTAAAACTGACCCTCAGCAAAGAAGAGTTGGCAGAATGAGGTGGTAAACATGCTGAAAGTGCTCGAAAACGTTACACGGTCCCGCAAGAAGTTTTATTATACGCAATTACACCCATGCTATCCGGCAGGTGCGAGTAACCAGCGTCTCAGCGATCGGCGGCAGCCATCTTTTATTCCTTTCGGAACGGGGCAGCCTGCGGCTATTCCGAAGAAAATTCAGTTTTGTTCGTCATAATAATGCATCTTCATCGCGTACATGTCACTTGGACGCGGTGAGTTTGTGCGGTTTTGTGACGTCGCGTGACAGGCAGGTGAAGTGAGTGCAGCCCGAAAGCTTTTTACCAATAGCCGAGGGCTAATGGCGAAAAAGGGTCGAATCAGAAATAACTGTGTCTTTTTTCTGTCAAATCATGCATAATCAGTGCGTACACATATCAGATGGGGACATATCGCGGTTTTCGTGACGTCGCGTGACAGACAGGTGAAGTGGGCGTGGTCGAAAAAAGTTTTTGACCAATCGTGCAGGGCTCATAGCAGAATTAGAATAGAAAAGTTTGGAATAGTTTTACGTTATAGAGCCCCAGTATCAAAAAAAAAAATAATGTGCGCGCTCAATGTTTTTGTGAGGCTTTTAGAAATATGTCACTTTCCGTCAACAGCTAAAGATCACTTAACGATAAGTGTTATGGAGGTGCCCCGGTTCACGGCGGAAGCTGTCATATCTGGAAACTGTCATGTCGTGGCCGTATAGAAGGTTACTATATATTATTCTCATGTACCTACGTCAAAGAATGCGTACGTATAGGTGTAGAAATGTAAGCAATTCGTCGTGCACTTAGTAAGCATTCCCGGCTAAGTAAGAATACCAGCGCTTCAGTTCATTTTATATGAAAAATGTGCCGTTATAACCACTTCTTGAGGTCTCAATCTCGATTTATAGGGTGGCAGCACTCGTATGACAAGTCCGCAAAGCAGGGTTTGTCGTTACCTTCCTCGGTTTGAAGATCTCATTGTCGTGTACTGCAGCTACGTCGCACCAGAAAACCCTTTCAGTCTTTTGTATACAGGCTGCCGTAGTCCTTGAAAAACATATTAAAAGTTCCTTTCTAAAACTCAACCATCAGAACAATTTGAACCAGAAACTTACATTAAAGAAAGAAGGCGGAGGGGCGAAATATAGTACCAATAAGTCCGAAAAGGATTGCTGTAAAATTAAATACCGTAGCGTTACTGAGAACATAACGAGAGAAAATAAGTTATTTACAATTCGCAAGCTAATTTTTAAGCTGCATATATAACAGAAGTTTAAAGTGCATTTCATAAAAGGCATATACGAATCCACCTCTGGGGAAAATAAAAATAAAAACTCTCAAGACCCTGAATAGTCACCCACAAAAGCGGATTTACAGAGATGAATCAATTGATCAGTGAACATCGCCTACGTTTGAACTACAGTTCGGACTCATTGCACAAGATGTCAAAAAGCTCAAGCGCTTCAAAGACAGGGAGCCAGAACGGAATGATGAACAATGGCTCTAGCAAGAACTTGGGCACGGAAAACAGTACGTAAATCAAGCAGTTGACCACGAAAACGTTGGAGCACTCTAAGCGACGTTCGCAGTAGATACACTGCCAAGCGCCTTGTGTGCTTATGCGCTACGCAGCATAGGCATACACACACAAAAAAGAAGACTATACAGTAGTGGGCCAACAGCCGACGCACAAAATATAGGCCATGAAGGGGAAGGTGACAAAATCAGTCGTAGAAAGAGCACTTGGTCGCTGGGTTCATCTTAGAGCCCAGGGGACAACCGAAGGCTCGGGCGAATGGTGCGAAGTTCATCACCGCCTTGTTGCAGTCGCCGCCGTAGAGGTTGTCAGCGGGAGTCAAAGCGCAGGCGGCAAGGCAGGCGGTGATGAAAAACACTTTCTCTTCTGTCAAATCCTGCAAAGGAAAACGTCAATGTCATTTTCACTTGTTGTCTTCCAGAACATTCCCACTATGAGTAAAATTTAGGTGCTATAGACCTTTTGCATAATGCCGGCAACCATGTGTGTACGCTGGGGTCCCGCTGGCATCGCGAAAGATACGACACGTGGAAGTGCAGGACGCGCGAGGAAGTTCGTGAGCCGCGCATGTGTACTGCTGCAAGATTAACAGGTTGCTGTGGGTTCCTGACCTGCACATATTGTATTGGGAGCATAGTATGGCCCTGCGAATGCAGGCTTGGTTCCTGCGGCAACGGGACCAGGTGTAATTCCGCGCTTGCACTAGGAAGGTGTCGTTCACTGCTGCAAAGTAAACAACATGTTGGACCAGGCTAGTGTAACCTATGATGGCATGAACAGTGCAACAGCAGACTAAAATTGGACATGAAAGAAGGGGACAAACGCTGAATTCCAACTAGAATTTGTTGTCATGAAACAGACTTATGCACTGCCACCCGTGAATACAACATAAAAAGCAAGAAATCTCAAAGCTTTTCATGAATTAACTAAATACAGATTAAGAAGGTGCGCGGACTCCTGCGCCCATTATAAGTACAAAATCTGCTTTTCGGACTAGGCTGCCGATGGTTTGCTGACACGATAGCCTCTAGCTGTGGCCATGGTTCTGCAATCATTCTAGTCAGAATAAGAATCGGTTTTTATTGAGATCATTAGAAAGATTACAAGTGGCTAATATTCAGAAGGAGGCTCCGAAGTCAAAGACTGCAATGGGACCTCCTTTACAAAGTAAACGTAATAAAACAAAAGTACAGCAGTTACAACTAATCGTTAACATAGAAAAAATTACACGTTTTAGCATGAATAGCATGACTGAAGAATTGCATTTGCATAAATGTCATGAAAAAAAAAGCACTGTAGCACAATCTCGTTGACAACTGATATAGTAACAGCGTAGGTGACGTGACGAACACAGTAAATTTGCTAACTCGAATGTATATGTCAGGCAAAAACAGAAACCTAATGGTATGGCAATAAAAATGAAATGAAGGCACCCTGAAAGAATGGTTGCGAGTATGGACTAGGCATCTGTATTCGACAGAATGTAATCTTTTAGTTGTTTCTTGAATTCGTGAATTTTTAGTGTTTTTATGTATAATGGTAGTGTGTTCCAGAATGCGATAGATGAAAAATGGACGCTGTGTTTGCCAT
Organism: Dermacentor andersoni; assembly: GCF_023375885.2. Lineage (NCBI taxonomy): Eukaryota > Metazoa > Arthropoda > Arachnida > Ixodida > Ixodidae > Dermacentor > Dermacentor andersoni. The sequence goes on from NC_092820.1 coordinate 102,346,171, forward strand.
AATTAGTATGTAGTTTTGGTAAAATGAAGTTCCTATTTATTGCAAACCTGGTAATGTTAGGATTTAATAGAGAAGATTGTGGTATCAAGCTATCGCATCGAGTGTAATTGATTTGATGGAACAGAAAAGTACCTAGGTTATATTTAACGAGTTGTGTGACTGTAAGAATGTGATTAATTCGTAAAAGGTATGAGGCGTTGTTGTTATATGGGCTAAATGTAATTATCCTAATAGCCTGAATCTGTAGGATTTTGCAATGAGTTTAAATGGGTTACGTTTAAATGGGTAGTATAGTATGGGTTGCATGTCTTGCTGTGACATTAGTCTTATCAAATAATGGAACACAGTCATGCAGCACGCAGATCATTGCCAGAAACTTTTCTCCACTCTTCTGCACTCTAAAGTACGTGTCTTCCTTGACAGTGTCTTTGCAGTCACGCAATCAAGCATCTGCAAGTATGTCCCACATACATTAGGCCACAGGAGAGGCGAATGTCATACGCTACTTCTATATGACAGTAAACGTATTTTTATGTCTTGCACTGCGTGTGCGCGACTCTTTTTTCCCGCTATAGCATCGCTGAAGCACTTCGGCAGGGCTGAAGTGGCCTCGCAAACTGCAGTATACGATATGTTCGGCCAGATAATCGGGTCAACTTGGCGCAGCGGCCGTTGCCCAGCGTGTCATACCTGTCTCAAGAAATGCGAGTGCACGCACCTACAGTGCTTTTCAGGCGAGTGACGTATTTCATTGGGACGCTACTGTAGCCCACAAGTGCGAAAAACACGCAACAAGTCTAGAGTTCGCTGTAAACATTCCTTTACATATACTGAGTGACTGGTGAATGAAAGCTGCTGCACTTTACTGTTACAAGTAGTGCAAGTACGAACCAACGTGCGAAGAAGTGGCCGAATTCAAAAGGGAAGTGGCTGCACTGAGCGCCTTTTTGTGGGTACGCATGTTTTACGCAGGTACGTTAAGACCGGTAGTGTAAACGTAGGTATAATTTTTCCAAAGAGGCACGCAGCTGTAGTTCAATAGGTCAAATTTCAGTGAACAAACGCTTGAGGAATGGCACAAGACACGTGGTGTAGCTGGGAACCGCCTACTTTATCCCGCCGGGGTCTAACCTTCGACATGGCGGCCGAAAACCATCGTCGCCTGATTGCAGCACACGCGTATCGGTTTTACGCAAGTCCCATGTATGTAGCTGACGCTGCATTCGAAAATCGGTATCCTTGCTAAGTATACCATAAACAACCACACTTGGATGGCCAGCTAGGCGCCACCACTTTGACACGTTGGCAGGTCGACAGTTTGTGCGCACAAGCATCGCGAGAATGTGTTGCTTGGCTTGAGTAGAAAGAGGCCTCATGCCCCAATCACTCACCCAGCAGCACTTATGCAGTCAGCAGACAGCGTGGAAGCCGTCAGCGCTTATCTGACGGTCACCATCACGTGACTTGCTAAGGTGAGTCAAGTGCTGTTTGGAATCTAATCCCAGTGATATCCACTTTTGATATCGTTAAGTTATGGGACTTTAAAGAACAATAACAAGGAACTGATGGGAGTCTAGTCTAATTGCGTCCTCCAGAGCGTTGAATCATGGGACTCAACAGAAAGACAAAATTCCAACCATATCTACGTAAGCTTTCAGTAGGTTAAGTATATATATATATATACATAACCGCCACCATCTTCTATACACGCATCCACCCACCAGCTGCCTCCGTTGTCCTCCTGTGCATTTTCTTTATATTCAGAACTTCGGTTTTGTTCACGCTAAACAGACCCGCATGCTAAAGCTCTGCTTCACTCAATGGTTTTGCAATACGATAATGAGTTAGACGTGGATTACGCGAACGACACACATTGGTCCTGTGAAATAATTTCATCGTTTTTTGTCCGTCCTTCAGCCTGACATGTCCAAATACATGCATTGCTAATACCTCGAATACCACGGCAATTGCCGCCCACCTCTGATAGTTGCGTGCCGTTTTCTTCGATGCTTCGCCTGAAAGCTTCGTAAGCCACTTCCATCGCCGGAACCTCGGGGAAGATGCTGATGTTCCCGGGCAGGCAGCCTTGTGTGCGCTGATGGAAGGTGTCCTTCACGTCGTCGCTCAACCAAGTCTGCACGAACTCGCCTCGTGCATTGATCTACAAAAAATTATCGGCTAGTGTTTCATTACACAATGCCCAGACCTTGTGATCATGCTTGCTAGGAAAGAAACTGCGTCCAGTAGGTTTATATCAGGAGCGTAAACGTAGTTATGTTAACACCGTAGTCAACAAGCAAAGTACAACATGTCACCGGCGCGTAACAGAATAATAATAATTAAGCAACCATGTAAATATGCGTAGATTGACATAAATTAGAAGAAGATCTTAAATACGGCGACCGCGGGAACGGAACGTCATCAGCACACCTGGAGCCACCGCCTGCACTACTTTGCTTGCGTCGTCTATTCACCTTGTCCATCGTCCGCAGCAGTTCGTGTCGCCACAGCGCTATCGTTTATTCTGGTCGGATCAAGTTTCATACATATATTGACAACGGGCTGCGTGTGGATGAGTAAGTGGCACAATGGTTACGCATACTTAGACAGCTTTCAGAGGGTTTTCTGTGTGATCCTTTCAGAATCCGTTTGCTTTCGGATTTTTATCGCTACTAAGAAGTGTCCCTCTTCCCGTATGCATTTAGAATCTTTATTTATTCAAACAACTATAATCACGCAAGTTAATGGACACGGGGTAATTCCCAGATATACTCACGCGCCCTGCGCCATCAGTTGCGTATATAAATGACCCCAAAACCCTGCCCTTCACTGTGAACAAGGGGTCCGTAGCGGTCACCAAACGACAAACTTTTCCCGTTTCTATTCCTTGTACTTCGGAGTGCGCCCGTTTTTTGATTGTGACGATACTCAATCCTCGCCTGACGAGTTTTCAATTACACCAAGAAAACTTTTACGGAACTTCACGGCACAGCACCCGAAGCAGTCCTAGACAGTATTCAACAACTTTTAGAGGCTTCATCGCAATCTGAATGAAGCAGCCGTCTTGCAGAAATGAATGCCCGCAATGCATAACGCAATTCACTGTCAATCAGAGCATGCAAAACACGCCCGCTTAGCAATCTCTCGAAGCACTAATTGACTAGCGCGAAAGCTGCACGATACCGCACTCGGCTCACTATTGCGCATTGTGAGAGAGGAAAGAGTTTGATCCCCAAATGTCGAGCACACTCAAAGAGCAGACATGGCAAAGCAAGTTTAGAATCCGAAATTGCTGTCATAGTAAACTCACAAGCCACTGGGACAGTCAATGCGCCTACAGTCAATCACCGGATACAGTGATACCTGAAGAGTCACCATTACTAGCCGTGGCGTTTCTGTCGCTTTAGCTATAGGAGATGTATTTTGGGATAAAGGCTCGAGTCTTGGGATACAAGCAGCGTTTACGTTCGAGCTGCTGCGATGAACGTTACTGTTGGGTCTTGGCGCCTCAGTGTATGGCCGTTTTCTCCCAAAAAACTAGGTCGAGGCTTCAATTCTCGGCCACGAAGGCGGTATTGAGATCACGTCCTAGTGTAAAGGAATAAGAAATCCCAGGCACTGTGGGCATCGATGTCATGCGAAGCATTTTGCAGGTGCCTGGCCATGTAGCGTTGCACGGATTTCCGAAAAGCGATATCAAGCGGACCAATGTGTTCGCGTAGATTGAATACTAGTGTGTGTTTGTGGCTCGTGAGCGTAGATGTCTGTGAAGCCAGCAGCAGGATAACGACCACGTTGAAGACGATCGTGTGGTGGCAACGGCATGATTTCAGCGCCCTCCGCCAAGCGCAACTGCCTTATTGAACTAATTGAATTTGTCGAAGTAAATTGCGACAGAAAATTTATAAAGTACGACTTACACACAAGCTGCAGAGATGAGGGCTTCGGATTGTAATTGAAATATACGAGAAAACATAATTGTGTTACGCGGAAACTCAAAGACAAAGCCATTTTGTCAGTCTGAGTGGGCGCGGCCGCTGAGTGGCGATAATGTTCTTGGATGATCACGATCCCAGGAAAGATCTAGACTAGCTACAGGTTAACAGCTTCGCTGTAACACGCAAGTATGACAACAGTGATCTAACATTGGTGTCCTGGAATATGCTAGAAGTAGTAAAACTTGCTCATACTGACATTTGTTTAGCTTTTGATAAATAGAACGGCCCCAGCATGGCTTGAGAAGGGCCTGAAACACCACGACCTAAATGCTGTGATTACACCGCTTCAGTTCTCTTTCCCTCGCGTTGACGGTAGTCCGAGGAACGCTCCACATGGATTATCACGACCGTCAGGCTATCGTGAGGAGTTGACTGTTGCAAGTTAAGAGAATCGAGGCAAAATAAGCCTTAGACTATACTGGCGATATACAATGTGCAGAGCTGAACGTTTGATAGCCGAGATACGGGTCCTGCATGCCGCCTTCGAACTGGGATTCACCGTGTAGGTTCGAGAAGTCTACGCAAGCAATGCGCGTTATGTACTGTGACATATAAATTGAAAAGACTCCCCCCCCCCCCCCCCTTTAAAAAAGAAATACTGAGGAAAAGCCAGCAAGAGTTGACAGTGGGGACAGCGTCTTTTCCGTGTTTCGTACATACCGCTTCGTAAAACTGTCTATGGAAGCTACATGCGGAGTTACACACCATAGCTAGTAGCTTCCAGGTAGGTACGCTGGTACGTGTTTACGACGCCTCTATCACGTTGCGCGCGAGTTAATCACGGGAGGCGTGCCTCTGTGGGAGCGGGTTGGGTGATATCATGAGAGCAAACGGAACTGCTCAAAGCTGAACATACTTGTCAGAACAGCTGTCGCTGTATGCGATCCCGGTCGCGCGCGTTCTCATATCGGCGGGGGCAAAATGCAAGAACACTTGGGTACCGCGCCACGATTGCGCGTTACAAGACTCCAGGGGATAAAAGCTGCGACCTGCCTCATATTCAGGTCGTGGTTATCATGGTCCTGACAAAAGAACCCAGAATTTAATTCAAATAAATTTTAGCTCTCACTGTGTTTCACCAATAGGTACGAATGATTTCATGCACCAATGCAGACTGTCTTTAACCTTACGTTTTTTTTTCCTTCAAAGTGTACATTGTTCATAGTGTAGTGTGCTATCAAAGTTATTTTACTTCTGTAGGTTGGTTTTATGTATGCTAATGAAGGTATATTATTCTATGCGAGCAGAATCGCCCGTTACGTCTTGTCGGCAAACCTTTGTCTGTATTGTTAGGGTACTCGAGAGCATTCTCCCTGATCCTAAAGATGGATTTCAGCGAGGGCCATACATGCTCGTGCTGGCACGAATGGCCAGGGAAGGGTGGTAACACGAGCTCGAAGGCGCCCCTTTACATGATATATCAGAGCAGCCGCAGTTCACCGACAATGTTACACTGCACATTACGTGTCGCGGCTTCTTCATATATCAACGTTTAAAGTCTCTTGGCAAGAATGTTGCGGCGTCTGTGCTGCACTAAAGACGACGACGAGATTAATCGGCAGTTAAACAAGACAAAATAAGGAAGTCACTAGAGGGCCGTATGCAAAGAATGTTCAAACTACCGTTCCCGTTCATCATTGCTTTTGGCCGCAGCGTTCCTGACACCGGGAAAGTATGTCCGCCGGAATTCCGCTGTGATGAAAATGTAACTAGTGAAGAAATTTCGCCAATACAATAATTTATGACTCCAAGGATCATGAAAGAATGCCAGAAGCACCGCGGGCATCCTGCTAAACTGTTCTCATAAATGAGAAAAACAATAACCGGTCACGAACCGCGGTTATCGCATGCTAGCATCAATAGCGATGTCAGCTCTACCCACGTGGGAATTGCCATGTGCGAGGGCTTGCCGCAGATAATTGCGTCGACGTTGTTGCCTGTGCAGACCTAAAATGGTTTAAATATTTTTTTCTATTTTCACAGTACTGTTATACCGTAATATATATGCACGTGCTCTCACGACGTTTTTGCATTTCTTGCATCTAGGCGTTCGTACTAAGCAGTTTCACAAAGAAGTCACCGTTGCAGCCTTTAATATGCTTTTCTTCACTGCTGTCCTTCCACATCGGAACGTCAGTTCTGATAGCCCTGTGCAAATGTACGCAAGGACTCCACTACGCTAACTATTCAATGTGTCTTTATCGTAGTCGCTCAGCTGAACCATTTCAACGTCTCGATTGCGTATGCACGCAATTTCATGTGGCCCTCTCCTTTGCACCCTTACCTTAATTCCCACATCGTCAATGGCACTCAAGAGCGCCCTAGCGTACAGATACAAGACGCCGCCGTACAACATGGCCTTGGTGCCCTCCGCATAGTAGAGAGGCGGTGCCAGTGCTCCGAGGGAAAGGGACAGACGGTTGAGTTGGTGTACGTAATCCACGTACGGCAGCTGCGTGTTGTCACCCAGGAGCAGTTCCTCTGCGGCCGCCTCGGAGCTGAACAGCAGGCGTTGGCTGCGACGCGTCTCGATCCAGAATTTTGTAAACGATGGGGCATGGTTAGTGAAGTTTTCGTACACTTCCTCGAGTGCCTCCGGGGTGAGAAATCTGTCGGAAGGCCACACGACGGTGTGGACATTCTTCAGCTTTTCTACGGCAACTTCTTTGGTCGCGTTGGGGAGCCACGAACCCCCCGTTTTCTCCACGGCAACCTGCGAAAGTTTATCACATGGAGTAAGTGAATGATTTAAAATCGGTGGCAAGCAGCTTCGTTCGAGAGCAACAATTTCTCGCGACCACCCTAGCAAGAGTTCGCGCAGCTTTTCTTAGAAATACGTGCATAGAATTCGTACATACCTCACGAAGTTTTATCACGTTGCTTGCGATGGAGACGACGAGCCATTATAAAAATGCATAAAACCAGCCCATACTTTGTTAAAAGCCTTCATACCTACTGCTTTGTCTTTCTATAGATATGTTAGTTTGTCTATAAAAATCTATAGACCTGCTATGGCCAAAGTCTAAGCTGTTTTACTCGAATCCCAGTTGATAGACTATATTGACAAATGTTCTGATGTGATTAATTTATTTTAGTAGATTTCCAGTCCAGACTGTTTATAAATAAAAGGTAAGCGTTAATTTTTTAATCAATTCCTTTTCTTAAACAAGTGTATTGATAAACGTCTATTTTATTTAGTCTATATTTCTTGTTTATACAGAGAATATTGACAAAACTCGTTAAGACATCTACTTATTTTTGTCCCTTCTTGCGGCAACACGTGAATGCCTGTAGCGGCAACACGTGAATAACCTACATAATTCCAGACAGTGTGAAAATGTCATTGCTTCCTATAGATTGTCTATAGACAAATGTAGTTAAGCTGATTAGATGTCGGAGACAGTGGAATCAAAGCGGTGGTACTGGGGATAGTCCGTAGGTTATTATAGCCCAAAAGAATACATGGCGAAGGTTACTCTACATACTTTTTGTTGATTTTATCTATGCGTAGTGTAACCTGCGCAAATATAATAGCCAGTTTTGTCGACCCTTTTAAGTTACCTCTATAGCCATTTCCATTAGATAATATTTATAATTGCCATTGCATGGCTTCTACAATAAAGTAAAGAAAAAGATAATCAATGGAGCAATGCGTGATTTAGATTAAGGTGAGCAAGATTAAGGTGAGATTTAGATTCAGGCGCACGTTAAAGAACCAATGGAGGTCATGACTAATCCGGAGACCCTCACTACGGCGTGTCTCATAACCAGATCATGGTCGTGGGGAGCGTGGAACACCAAAATTCAATAATAATGCTTATGTGCGTCCCTCAAACTGCATATAATTTATGCAGGACCAGAAGCAGTTTTGTCCTGTGCGGTTCCCGGACTCAAATCCGTTATTAAAGAAAATAACAAGACAGACAATTGTTTCCCTTCCATTATTATGAGCCAGCCTCTCACGTGGAAATGTTTCTAGTGTTCTAATTCATGGTGCCACCTCTTTTGTGTGATGCTATTGAATGCCTCTGGGAGTAATGGCATACGTATAACCTCACCCACCTGCACGATACCGTCCAGGTGCTCGTCGATGTGCCGCCGCTCGTTTTTTGAGAAGTGGACTACGGTGGCCATAGCGGCGACAAGGAGCTTGTAGCTCGGCTCAACCTGACCAGCGCAGAAACGGGGCCGCTCTTGTTTCGCACGATGCTCACTGCCGTGGAAGACGAGCAGAACGGCCGTGGGATAGGTCACTGGGGCATAAACCTGCACAAACAGCCACGACAGGTGGCGCAGCAGAGCCTTGTCGTCGACTTTCTTGATTAGGCTTAATGTATTTGTAAAGTGAGACAGGTCGCTCACAAGAACTAGGTCATCCATTGTGACTGGCGGATCGATTCCCATCACAGCATTCAGCATGTTCACCATGTGATTGCCAAGGGGAAACGGAGAAATGGAGTCAATGTCTCTCAAGGCGAACAGTTTCGGAATGCGTGCTTTGCAAGGGCACGACGGTACCAAGGTGTCAAAGACGTCTGCAAGCGTTTTGTATGTCTGTGAAATTTTCTCGACTTCGGGAGTGCCGTTCGCCTTCTGGGAAAATATCTTGTAAAGACCTTCGTAGACATTATGGAAGTGCGCCTCCGGTATCTGATTAATTGTAGCTTTCCAAAGCAGCATAAGCTCGTTCGGCATAAAGAAGATACGTCTTGGCGTTTTATTTGGAATGGTGGGAAGAATTTTCACGCTGAACCAGAGATGCACGTTCCAGTTAAAAGAAAGGTCGAAGAGGGTCTTCGCCGGAACGACTGGTTTGTCTGGTTCCTCGGGCCAAAAAATGCCGTGTGCGTGCATGAAGTCTTTCATGATGGGAACGTGTGATCCCGTTTGCCGTATGCAGCTGTTGAACATGGCAGTGACTTTCTTGCCCACGGGGAAGTGAATAACACCTTTCTTCAGTGTCACCGGAAGTTTGTACAGCCACGACAGGAACATATCAGAAAGCTGCGAGCGTGACAGCAGGAACCCCTCGCGGGGCCTCCAGCGTCCACACACATAAGCACCGAAGTCGTCGCAAGGGTTGACATCTTTGTCGAGCTGATCCTCTATGCGATTCCTGCCGATGAAAACAAAGAGGCATGTGATGTCTGCGCCGGCAAGTACAACTGCGTGAAAGTTAAATAATGTAGAGTCACGGTTAGGCTTAAGGGCGAAATGTCTTCGCTTTGTTTCACTGTGTTTGTTATGCAACACCAAGTTCCAAACAGCTAGTAGATTTTTCCTAACCACCCTTCACCAAGAAAGCAAAACTTTCAACTTTAGTATGTCTATGGTCGTGCTCTCTCGCCACGTGCACGTACAGTGAACAGCAATTAAACGTTTTCTGAAGACAGAAACTGCAAAGAGAACACAACGCTACCTTGGTGTTGACGCATGATCCTAGTTGTGAGACGTTGATATCTATATTTTTTGCCTGGCGTCTTCGTCAGAATGACTGATATTTAGCTATGTAAATTTCCTTATCAGGCGTATAACTAGCTTATCTAAATGGAAAGACTGGCAAGTTGGTAAGCAGTGATAATGGCAACAGCGCGAAAGAGAAAGCGGCAGACGATTCAAGGAACACAGGACGAGCGCTGACTGACAACTAAGTTTATTGATACACACACCAAGGAAGCGACGCAGGCAGTCACACAGCAAAGCGAAAGAGACAACCAGTACATGTGGTTACAACGTACATATTCTCACAATGTCGATCTAAGTGCACTAATTACTGTTGAGAAAGCGCGATTGAAGGCTGGGTGGCTTTCCGCTCAATGTAGGCTGCGTGCACGACCAATCTAGTGGATACTTCACTATGCTTGAACAAAATTGCTGTTTTAAGCAGTGGTTTAGTTGTCGGCAATGCGCATACATCAAGTCATGCTCCCTAAGGCTTACGATGATAGACCGGCCTATTTGCTATATATACAATCGCTCACATGAGAGCGTGTAGAGCACACAACATTGGTTCTGCAGCCTACATATTTATTGACATGATTCACTATTTACCTTCCAGTAGAATTGCGTGCTGTTCCAGTGGCACGCCTTTCGACCGCCGGACAAATAGCGCTCAATTTACCGGGAGCAGAAAAAAACAACCTGTACCTAATAACGCCCTGCAACGTTCTTGCAGGCGTGGGACAACTTGTGTGCGTAGAGTGCAACTACCGCATTATTATTCCTGCTTCTTCCTTCGGCCTCCAGCCTTTTCGAGTTTTCCACCCATTTAATCAACTTCTCACAGCTGCCCGATACTAAGCTACCCGGGTGGCCACCTTCCTCCAGCTTGATTACCTCACGTGCAAAGGCGTCACCCATTGTATGCACACATGATTTTACTAGGGCAGAACGAAGTCAGGAAATTCAAATGGCGTTTTTAACTTTTATTTTGGTATGACCTGGACTAAAGTTCAACAGGGGCTTGACAGAGTGGGGTAAATATTCGCAGCAGACATGGTCGTCTAAAAAACATTGTCTAAGGTCTAGGAATTGTAGTTCGTCCTCTTTGGCTTGGTCCGAGGTGACCTGGAGAGGCAAAGCAGAAGAGTGGGCCTAAAAATTAATCTGCAGAATACTAAAGTAATGTTTAACAGTCTCGGAAGAGAACAGCAATTTGCAATAGGTAGCGAGGCACTGGAAGTGGTAAGGGAATACATCTACTTAGGGGAGGTAGTGACGGCGGATCCGGATCCTGAGACGGAAGTAATCAGAAGAATAAGAATGGGCTGGGGTGCGTTTGGCAGGCATTCTCAGATCATGAACAGCAGGTTGCTATTATCCCTCAAGAGAAAAGTGTATAATGGCTGTGTCTTACCAGTGCTCACCCACGGGGCAGAAACCTGGAGGCTTACGAAAAGAGTTCTACTTAAATGGAGGACGACGCAACGAGCTATGGAAAGAAGAATAATGGGTGTAACGTTAAGAGATAAGAAAAGAGCAGATTGGAAGGGGGAACCAACGCGAGTTAATGACATCTAGTTGAAATCAAGAAAAAGAAATGGGCATGGGCCGGACATGTAATGAGGAGGGAAGATAACCGATGGTCATTAAGGGTTACGGACCGGATTCCAAGGGAAGGGAAGCGTAGCAGGGGGCGGCAGAAAGTTAGGTGGGCGGATGAGATTAAGAAGTTTGCAGGGACGACATGACCACAATTAGTACACGACCGCGGTTGTTGGAGAAGTATGGGAGAGGCCTTTGCCCTGCAGTGGGCGTAACCAGGCTGATAATGATGATGATGATGATGGTAAGGTGAAGTTCATATCCTGACCAAGCTCCTTATAAAGATCTAGTAATTCGTCGACCTTCCTGGTACCGTCGTCTCTGCGAATTAAAACCAGAAAGTCATCAACACATCTGAACGCCTTGATGGTTATCCCAGAAAGACGCCAGTTTAATGACACATCCACCTGTTTCAAGAAATGCTATTCAGGACGGGAGCCACCCTGGATCTGACACAACTACTAGCCCTCTCTATGAAAACCATGTCATTCCATCCAATCACAGCCGACTACAGGTAACACGATAAAAGTTCAAAGAAACTTTCAACAGTCATACCACATTTGACAACAAACAGCATTTCATCGTTCTGTTCCGTAATGCATGCCTTGAAGCTGCGAAGTTAAGGCTTGCGAGGCGAAGACTAGAAAAGATGTGCGTACACACTAAATGCGGCGTACCTCCCTGGATTATTCGACCAGAACACAGGACTAGAACATAGAACCAGCGCTCGTCCTGTGTTTTTTTATTCGTCCTTCGTTTTTTCTATGCTGTTAGCATTATGAATATAGGTAGTGACTGCATTGATAGATTCAAGGTCGGTTGGACAAGCTGGGAAAAAAGAAAGGCTAAGTTCGGCTTCTGCCGAGTTTCAGTGAGCCCTGCGGAATGTGGTCTTCGTAAGCATGAGTACCATTGAGCCAGGTTGAGTCTGATTTTGGTAAGCTTAAAACCGAGTGAGCCTTAAGCTATAATTTGTGAGCGAGTTAGGGTGAATTCTGTTGGCAATGGTGACCTATGGTCGAAGATAACTATTGACAACCGCTCTGTCTGATTGTGGTGTGCGTATGCTCCAAGCTTTGTTGAAGGGAGCATAGATATTTTCGGTCTGGTTCAGCTACCAACTTGTTGGGGTGCAAACGCAGCATGGATTCACATTGAATAGCATAAATCGGAATTCCCAACTATGGGTCTTCAAGAAAGGAACGAACGAATTTTTGGTATTTCATTTGTATCTCTAATCTTGGTAATGCATTTTCCGAACGATGAGCGTGGTCGTAAATGCAAACGTCACGAGGCTCTTCTTGCACCTGTCATCATGCGCTTAAACCTGACTTGAAACAAGTCTTCTACCGCCGTACAGAGCACAGAAGATGCGTTGACATTAATTCGCGATGACAATGCTATCATTGCAAGAAGCCGCAGTGATGTTTTGAAGGCTTCGTATATTGCCTACGCGAGCCAACCTTTGCACCGACCTGCATGTCTGGAGTTATGCATGCTTTATGGCTCTGATAGTTGTTGTGATCGTGCTTGTTTTCTTTGCGGCTAAAGCTTATATTATAGAGCCGTAATATTCAATTATAACCGAAATTTTTCGGGGCTTCTCAGGCATCGTCCCGCCCGTGGAACTCAGGTGGCATGAAGAAGCCGAGAAATGAAAGCGTTTCGGTCGAAGTAATTCGGGGTGACATGTCAGGGATATGATTTTGTCGCAAAAGGGCAGTCTTGGCACAATAACAGCAATGAAAACTTGCTCGAATCGAGTTTTCCGTTCGATCGGAAGGTACGCTACTCTCCCTTCACCGAAAGTAACTCAGACCTGAGAAGACCCTGCGAAAATTCATGATATTAAGTGAGCTAGTGCGGGAACTCTAAAACACATTCGCCATTTATTTTTAATTTTGCTGGATTGTTTCTCGATTATCAAGGCTTTTATCATGGCAGAAGTAGTAGTTTGACTATTGCAGTTGTGTAAGTAAATAATACAGCTTAGCATAATATTGTCTTTTGTTGTCACAAGCCAGCGCTTAGAAAGAAACTGGGTTGTGCGCTCTGAGGAAACCTTCAAAGCGTAAGCTTGCGCACGAAGACTTCCTACGTGCTCTCGAAGAATCACGCCATCTAGCTCCTCTTTGCAGAGTCACATCACATATGAACGCAGGATAAGAACCAACGAGGAACACGATAGAATGCTGACTTTCGATTAACAGTTCTTTTGCGGGAAGCTCACCAAAAAGGAGAGAAAGGGTGTGCCTCCTGATGCGTGAATACGAAAGAACACTTTATCAGTTATTGGCTGGTCTTGTTTAAAGTATCCTTAAAACGGCAAATGAATTGCCAAGACAACTACGAATAAGCAGGTGCCACAGTAGCGCTGAGCTCTGTATGGCAGGGAAGTAATCGCTGTTTTACTTAGATATCTGGTTGCCACTGAAAACATATTTGCGTGAACTTATATGCTTGGTATTGCATGGCGAGATTTCCTGAGAATGATGCCATTGATATTAAAGTAGTATGTTTTAGTGGAAACTTCTACGGCACAAGAATGGTTCTCAAAGTTTGCTAAAGATATCCGCATATATGAGGCAAGACTCAACTTAGCAAGTGTCGTGTTGCACTATTGCCCGGCTCGGCCCGCATCAGGTTCTATCTCGGCTCTCATCAGAAGCAAGCGATGAATGGCCCAGCGACAATGCGCCGCGCCATTCATCAACGGAGGTCCGACGACAACGTGCATCGTATGTCGAGACTGTGACGTCCTCTATTCCCTCTCTGTCGTCTTTCATCCACGCCACAATTCCTACCACGTCACACGTCCTATTCGCATCAGTGGAACCTATCAACTGCCTGGCAAATCGGCGCCGTTCCATTATTGGCTCTGTGGCTCGCCTGTGGCACGTGTATTACCTCATTTCCGTGGATCTGCCTAGCGAGTACTAATATGTAGAAGGTGGCGAACGCAATCGAGGTAGAAACGGTGATCATTTCACCTTACGCCCTTCTACAAACATAGTTCTTTTTTGAATTCTCTTCAGCTCCAGCTACTTTCAACGAATGATGGGCACAGACTTGTCTGGCCTCGGCTGGCCCTCGTTTCAGTACTCAAACGATATGGTTTTTCTGCCTCCTAAAGCTGAATAGTGCAACGTTTTATATCAGGAACTCCATGTTCAGAGCGAGAATGTGAGCAGTGCCTCCTCTCGGCCTGACCGAGTAAAAACTAAGGCACTTGTCTTGTTCTTGATACCGAAGACAAAGAACAACGTACGCCACTTTCTAGTGCTTTGTGCGTTATTACGAACATTTCGTACAATTTTTTTCGAAAGCCGTCGACCTCTTGCAAAGTGTTGTCAAGAATGATGCCATCTTTGTGGATGAGCACCATCTGGTGCTTTCTACAAACGCGAACAAGGTCTGCAAACTATGCCGATTCTTTGACACTGACACTGAAGCCGATAAAGAGCTGCACATTGGCGCCAGCATCGTTGGTGTTGGAGCCATTCTGGTGCAGTTTCAAATTGGAGATCGGCGCATTATTCCTATGCTAGCCACAGTGTTTTCCTTCACCTAAAAAAGTATACAAGAGGGAATGGTCGTATTGGCCATTACATAGGTCCAGTCATACTTGTAAGGACGTTCATTTCGAGTCGTCCACAACTATCTATGCTGGCTCGCAAATCTGATGGACCTTTTCGGCGATCGCGCAGGATTTCTGATGCAGGTACTCGATGTCACTATTTTGCGCAAGTCCAGAAACAGATTGACTTCGACTACCTTTCCTGCGCACACGTTGAGACCATTCCAAAATATCTTGAGAAGGACAGTAGACCGCCCTTACATATTCTTACCTCTGTCAACAGCAACACGACAACTTAGAGAGGTGAGAACTGACTGAATACATGGAAGCGCGCAGGGCCCAACCCCTGCCATCGTTCGCAGGCGATTTGTCGTTTGTTTTGCCTTCGTAACAACCTCCACTGCTAGCGAAACTTTCATCCAAAAGAAACAGTTTATTTTCTCATTACTACGACTGTCGTTCGCGAAAATTTTTGACGGGCATACCGCGACTAATAGTCTTCTAGAAATTTTGGTTTGATGTGTATCTTGGCGTGGATCAAGCAAAGAATTTAGTAAAGCTTACCAAAACAGTCAAGCAGAACGCCGAAACTTGTCGCAACTGCTAACGCTGCAAGTGTCAACCTGTGAGAGGAACCGATTTCTTCCAGTCTGTACGCCGACCCCCCCCCCCCCCCCCCCCCACTATGCGCCATTAAAATAGTTTGGCATTGATTTACTCGGCCCCTTCCTCATTTATACAGCTGATAACCGCTGTACTGTTGTTGCCACCGACTACTCGACAGGGTGCTGCGAGACCCAAGTGAAACCCAAGTCTTTCAGCTAGCTACTGCTTCCGAAATGATTATCGAAGACCGCGATAGTCACAGACCGTTCGCAGCACAGCTGTTCCGAGATACCACAATTCAGTGGTACCTCAAATGATAAATGATTCAGCGCAAAGTGTCCCTTTGTCCTGCTTTGCGCTGCACCATTTAGCATTACCGAAAACCAACTAGTCCAAACCACCACCCTTCTGTGGTACCTCAAACTTTGTGGTGCTCCCACATGCTCTCAGCCCGATTTTTAATTTCATTCTTTCGTTTGCTTAGCGCATTACTGAACATTTCGTGCCTTAGCTTGTTATTGAACTTTGCCTTTGGCACCATGACGATGATCCTTTTGTGGGAAGCAGATAATGCCATGTTCTCTTGGCAGTAGAAGACGAGGACGAGGTTGACGATTACTGCTTCTGACAAGAAGACACTTAAAAGAAGTAGACACATTAAATACCATTTGCAAGATACCTACATCATTTCACCCTAATTTATTAAAAAAAGGGTTTTCTTCATCGCCCGATTCATGGCCTATACCCCAGAGTGGGATACGCGATTTCACTACGCAACAAGAAGACGGACAAGAAGAGTAAACAGCTGTTCCCTTTCAGTTAATTTGCCTTATCCTATCACGACGGTATAAGTAACTGTTACAGGTGTATTTTCTTCTAATGTGCACTTGTTAATCAAAGGGGCAGTCCAAGGTTGTCACGCGAAGTCACTATAGTTGCGGCACATGTTCAGCTAAGCATTCGAAAAACTGTTCTTACTGGCACAGCCGGATTGATATAGAAAGTGACAACAATGGGCTCAGAAACAAAACTATGGCCTCTGTCGTAGGTAGCTTCTATAATTGAGGTTCCTTTAAGCACGCGTTGCCAGACTCACTCTGTGAAGTGCTTTCAATGTTGGCGTTTATAAAAGACTCCGCATAACACCACAGGAGTGCTAAGAACTGCCCATATCGTGCATTAAATTCATTATATAAATCACATCAAAGTGTATGTCTGTCTCACCGATGGTGCTCGCAGTCGTCGGTTGGACAGATCCTCTGACGTTGTCGCTTAGGCGTCTTGTACACAAAGAAGGCGGAGGCCAGAATGATCGTGGTCAGCACCACGATTACCACCACTTTCATGTCGAACGGCCATCTCGAGTTTTTGAGAGCAGCCGCACGGGCAGGCCGATTCTGCGATAACAAAGCGCATGTTCAGCAACACATGATATACGGCTAGTCAGGTACCAGACAAAACACAAGGTACGACAGAACCCATCTCCCGGTAACTGTCGACGGTAATGCGATTAGCATTCAAACAACGTAGCGGCGCAGAGCATTGCTCATGTTACGCTTATTCAAAATCATTGGTGGTCATTGTGAAGCTTCTGGTGCTTCGGCTACATGCGTCATACACAATCTCCGCTGTCGGCCCACTTCGATAGGGCACTGGCTTGACATGGTCACCTGTGAGCATCATGGCGTGACGACAAGACAGTGACGATGATGGACTGACGAATAAGGAATGATGTCAAACTAAAGGGCAAAGGCGGTATGACGACGACATGACCACAATGAAATTAGATTCCTAAATGATGACGGTGCTATAAAAATGACATCGTGATGACGACGGCAAGAGAACAATGAAATGATGATGGTGGCGTTACCACGACAGTATGAGACGACAACCGGATGAAGAAGGCGGAATGACGACAGTGGCACGACTGCGACCACATATATAACGACGACGGTATTACAATCGATGCGTGACATGCATGACAGTTACTATCGTCGCCATGAGCAGCACCCCATTTTTATGTCCAATGCAGTACGAAAGCTCTTCTCAATGATCTCCAGTTACCCCTGTCTTGCGCTTGTGACTTCCTACAATTGCCTGCAAATTTACTCATTTCATCATCCCACCCAGTTTTCTGCCGTCCTTGGCTGCGCTTCTCTTCCCTCGTCACCCATTCTGTAACTGTAATGGTCACCCGGTTATTTACCCTACGCATTGCATGGGCAGCCCAGCTTCACTCCCTTATCTTAATTTCAGCCAGAATATCGGCTATCCCCGTTTGCTGTCTGACCCACGGCGCTGGTTTAATGTCTTTTAATGTTACGCGTAACATTTTTCGTTCCGTCGCTCTTTACGCGGTCCTTAAGTTGTTCTCAAGCTTTGTTTTTGTTAACTTCGAAGTTTCTGGCCCGTATGTCAGCAACGGTAGAACACAAAGATTGTACGCTTTTCTTTTCAATGACAGCGGTAATCTCCCAGTCAGGATTTCGTAATGCCTGTAGTATACACTCCTGCCCATTTCTGTTCTGTTAATTTTCTACTCATGATCAGGGTCTGCTGTGACTAATTGATCTAGCTAAACGTACTGCTGTACATATTCTTGAGGGCGAGTGGTAATCCTGAATTCTTGTTCCCTTGCTAGGCTACGGAACATCATTGTTGCCTTCTGCGTACTAATTTTCAACCCCACTCCCACACTTTCTCGGTTAAGTTCCTGAATCATTTGTTGTAATTCCTTCCTTGTGGCGCTGAACCGCACAATGTCATCTGCAAACTGAAGGATGTTAAGATATTTGCCGTTGGTACTCGCCCTTAAGGCTTCCCAGTATGACAGCTTGAATACTTCTAAGAATACAGTGAATAGCTTCGCGGAGATGGTGCATCTTTGCCTGATGCCTTGCTTGATAGATAACTTTCTGCTTTTTTGCGGAGAACCAAGGTAACTGCGTGATTGTGTGACTTTTGTAAATATTTCGCTGGATAATCGCACATGCCTCCTGTTGTTCTCCACTACGCAATGACGCTATGAATGCTGGCACCTCTGCGGAATCAAATGCCTCTTCAAAATCTATGAAAGGCTTATAGAGAGGTTTATTGTACCCCGCAGATTTCTCCATTACAAGATTGATGACATGGACGCGAACCATTGCAGAATATCCCTTCCTGAAGACAGCCTGTTGATAGAACTCAAGTTTTGCTCTGATTCTGTTGGAAATTATCTTGGTGAGTATTTTCAGCGATATACAGTATAGCGACGACATGATTGTGATTGAATGATGACAGCATGAACGATAGCATGAACGACAGCATCAGCGCAAGGATGACGAAACTATTGCCACATGGTGTGGCACAGCAATGGGACTGAAGAAGAGGAGAACGAGGATCGTCTCGGCATCGCGCGTCGCCACTTACGTTTTCGTAAAATGCAAACGCCTGGATCTTGATTCAGCGTGCATACTACAGCAGGGTATACGCGACAATTTGGTGGAGCTTGCTGGGTACACTGAACTTATGCAGGAGACCCCACTGGGCAGCAAGAACCTCGCCCCACAATTGGAGTTGACTCCAGCTCCCCGCACAAGCCGGCGAATCCGAGCCCTCGCCCCAGAATTTGGAAACCTCAAGGAAAAAGCGATGACTGCGACCACTGCGACTTCTACGGAACGGGTGACACCAACTTGCCTAACGCTGCTGAACCCCCAAGTACCGACGGCTTTTCATGGCGACACATGTGAAGACGTGGAAGACTGGCTTGCGGAGTTCGAGCGCGTGACTGGGTTTAACGAGAGGGACAACAACGCCAAACTCAGGAACGTCTACTTCAGCCTCCAGGATGGTGCTCACACGTGGTTTATGAACCGCGATAGTGCCCTGTCACGCTGGCTTGAGTTCCAGCGCAAGCTACTGGAGATTTACTCCAGCCCTGATCGGCGGGAAAAAGCGGAGCGAGCTCTTCAGTCACGTGTTCAAAAGCCCAACGAGAGCGTCACGATGTACGTGGAGGACATGACGCGTCTCTTTCAGCGTGCCGATCCGAGCATGTCGGAAGAGAAGGAGGTACGTAATCTGATGAGAGGCGTAAAGGAACAGACAGCTCTTTGGCGGTCTTATTCGGAATGCGCCCAAGACTGTTGCGGAGTTCCTCACCGAAGCCACCGCGACGGAGAAGACGCTTGAGCAACGGTCGAACATGTACAACCGACAAGTAAATGCTGCCTGCACTCCGGATATGCCGGTAGGCTTCGGATGCGACGTCGCCTTGCTTTACGAGCTGATTCGCTCAGTAGTTCGCGACGAGCTGCAAAAGCACTACGGTACGTCGCCACCTCCAGTCAGCTCCCTTGCCAGTGTCCTACACTACGCAGTACAGAAGGCACTGCAGGTATCTCTTTTCAGCAGTGAAGCACCACCTCTGCCAAGGGAGTCCAGGCGCAAGACTTACGCAAAAACATTACTGAGCCTCGCCAAAGCTTTCGTACCTACTTATGTTGCGTCGCCAGTCGCGTTGCAATCGGGGCAAGCCGCTTCGACAACTTCACTACCGTACTTCGACGACCGCCGAACACAGCCGAGGAAATCGGGATTTGGCGAGAACCCGATCGACGACCGCTGTGATACCACTGCGGCGAAGCTGGTCATGTGTATCGGGTGTGCCCCTACCGACGACTCGGACTGCACGGTTTTTATACCGATTCGCCTCGACCTAGGTTCGGCCAAAGGCCTCCCGACATCTCAGAATTGCTCGAACAGCAGCGCAGGCCCGGCACATCACAGCGGCAGTCACGCTCACCCTCACCGCGGCGATGTTTCCCCGTTCGTTATACCTCCTCGAAGACGACGCAAGGTCGATCACCAAGTCCACGCCGGAAAAACTGACGTCAGTGACCTTCCGAGGCGGGGCCGCTTTTAAGCGACGCGCTGAAGACCTCGTATCGTGCCGACCGCAGAACAACGAAAACACGACGACGCCAGAACCAGTTCCCGCCAACAAGATTTCACTGGACATACCTGTGTTAATCGACGGCAGAAAAATGAGTGCACTTGCAGATACCGGCGCTGATTACTCTATTCTTAGTGGAAAACTGGCGACCGTTTTGAAAAAAGTTACGTTGCCCTGGAATGGGGCACCAGTTCGTACACCAGGTGGCCACGTCGTCACACCGCTTCGCTTGTGCACGGCCAGAGTAGAAATTTGCGGTGCTGCTTTTGTCGCCACTTGTCTAGTTCTATGCGAGTGTTCCCGCGATTCAATTCTTCGGATGGACTTTCTCCGGGAATATGGCGCCAGTATTGACCTCCGCGAGCTCTGCATCACTTTCTATACACAAAGGGCAACAACACAGACCGACGCCATTGGACACAGATCCGCACTTCGCGTTTCGGATGAGAGCATCACGATACCTCCGCGTGCGAGTGTTATGGTTCCGGTCAAGTACGACGAGCTACAAGACGGTGAAACCATTGTAGAAGGCAACATTTCCTTGTTGCTGACCAAAGGCATTTGTGTAGCGCGAAGCCTTGTGGAACTTCGTGATAGCCAGGCAGCGGTCCTCGTTACCAACTTTACCTTTGAGCATCGGCACATTTTTCGTGGCACTGCCGTCGCCTACGCCGAACCATCAACGGACATCGTCGAGTGCTTTGCTTCTGAAAGGGACACAGACGACGGTTCACTCAGATACATCGATGTAAACTCCGAGTTTACGGATGACCGAAAGAGCGCACTGCAGAAACTCTTGAACGCATTCCGAGCGTGCTTCGCTCGGTCTACTAAGGTGGGCCAAACGCCAATCACGAAGCACCGAATAGCGACATCCACCGATGCACGCCCCATCAAACAACAGCCTTATCGTACCTCGCCGAAAGAACGTGAGGCAATTTAAATACAAGTCAAGGAGGTGCTAGATGATGGTGTCATTCAGCCTTCACACAGTCCGTGGTCCTCCCCGGTCGTACTGGTCAAGAAAAAAGACGGAACGCTTCGTTTCTGTGTTGATTATCGACGCCTCAACGATGTTAGCAAGAAGGACGTGTACATACTACCACGTATCGATGACTCTTCAGGCAGGTTGCGGCGAGCTAAGTATTTTTCGTCTCTCGATCTAAAGAGCGGGTACTGACAAATATAGGTAGATGAACGAGACCGCGAAAAAACTGCTTTCGTCACTCCAGATGGCCTTTACGAATTCAGAGTACTTCCTTTCGGTCTCTATTCGGCACCAGCACCTTTCCAATGAATGATGGACATCGTTCTCGCTGACCTGAAGTTGCAAAGCTGCCTCGTCTACCTTGACGACGTGGTTGTTCTTTCGGCGACATTTGACGACCACCGTCGACGATTGCGGCAAGTTCTCGAAGCCATCCGATCGGCTAACCTCACCATTAAGCCTCAGAAGTGTCATTTCGGCTACGAGGAGCTCATGTTTCTGGGACACCCACCTGGGAAACCTTTCGACCAGGTCGGCATTGATCTTCTGGGCCCGTTTCCATTGTCATCTTCTGGCAACGGGTGGATAATCGTCGCCACAGTCTATTTAACGCGGTATGCTGAGACAAAGGTGCTGCCTCGAGGCACAGCTTCCGTGGTTACGCAGTTTTTCATACAGAGCATCGTCCTACGGCATGGCGCCCCATCACACGTCATCACAGACCGGGGCAAAGCCCTTACAGCACAGCTCATTGAAGACATTTTTGAACTCAGCTGCACGACCCATCGAACGACAACTGCCTATCATCCGCAGACAAACGGCTTGACCGAACGACTGAACAAAACGATGACTGACATGCTGTCTATATACGTAGACGTACATCACAAGACGTGGGACGAGATACTCCCTTAGGTAACGTTTGCCTACAACACTGATACGCAAGAAACAACACGCGTCACGTCGTTTTATTTCGTCTACGGCCGTGAAGTGCAGACTATGTTAGAAGCAATGCTGCCGTGTTACAACATCGATCATCCCGACCTCGCCCAATATGCCGAACTTTTCGTGCAACGCGCGGAAGAAGCCCGTCAGCTTGCCCGTGTGCACATAAAGAAACAACAGAGCATCGATGCGCACCGTTACAATCTCCCCCATCGACAAGTCGAGTTCCAACCTGGTGATCAAGTTTTCGTCTGGACTCCCGTGCGCCGAAAAGGACTATCCGAGAAGCATTCGAGTCGCTACTGCGGACCTTACAGAGTGCTGCAGCGAATCAGTGACGTGCATTACGAAGTCCTTCCTGACTGAAGCTAGCTTCCCCGACGTCGACAACCGCAATCTGAGATTGTGCACGTTGTGCAGTTGAAACCGCACTGTAGCCCCTAATATTCGACGTTTTCAGCAGCTTAGGTTAGTTTTTGTTGTTGCCTGTCCCTCAGCGCCTTGTGACTATATCACACACCACAGTGATTGTGACTACAGCCTATGTGTTCGCCCTAGGCTATCTCGGCGCGCTCACGTCAAGCCTCTGTATGTTTTCCTTTTTTTTGAAGAGGGGGTAATTCCACATGGTTTGGCACAGCAAGGGGACAGAAGAGGAGGAGAACGAGGTTCGTCTCGGCATCGCGCGTCGCCGCTTACGTTTTCGTAAAGTGCAAACGCCTGGATCTTCATTCAGCGCGTATACCACAGGAGGGCATACGCGACAATATGATGTCAGTGGCAGACCAAGCCGTATGACGACGACGGCATGACTACAATGAGATGACGTTTCTGAATTGATCACGATGGTAGAACGATAACATGAGGATGACGGCATGACGACCATCGTATGACGACCACTGTTTGACGGTAGTGGTGTGACAACAATGGCATAAGGATAGTCGCATAACGAAGTTGCAATGATGACGATGGAACGACCAGGAGTATCACGACAATGGTTTGAAACGAATGAATGATGAGGACTCTATGATGACGACGGCATGACAACCCTATAAGGACAACGAGAGCAAGACGACCGTACGACGACGATGGCGTGACGAAGACGGCAGGACGAGAGTCAATGGACGAAGCTAGAGTGACGACGCTGTAGCGTCGAGGGGTGAAACAAACAACTTCATGAGGCTGGCACAAAGGTCACCATTCAGTGAGTGCCGTCTCACATTGTAATTCCAGGCATTGAGAGTGCTGACAGTCGAACTAGCTTTGCGCATTTGCCTGTAATTACTCTACCTGACGGCCGTGAAGAGCTTAACGGCTTGCTTAACTGCCATTTAGCCTCCCTTGCTCCGGCCCGGTCAGCAGAGACTGCACTGGTTGTAAGAGGTTTAAACCGCCGGGAGAGTGCCACATTGTTTTGCCCGCGCATCAACAGTGCTGGCACAGCCAGCTGGATCCATAAAACAAGGCATTTTCCGTCGTCAACCTGTACTCAATGCCGCGTTCAAGCCAAACAGTCACATGTGTTCTGGGAGGGCTCCAAAGACAACTAGCGAAAAATTCGAGGACACCTAGGCACTTCTTATGAGTTGTGAATGCGAAAAAGTACCAACCCTTCCCCTACTGGAAAATGGGGGTAAGCGATGTTTGTCCTGCGTGCAGCCGACCTTCGTCACGGTTAAGTAACCCACGGGTAACGGTGCCGAATTGCTTCGGCCTCCCGCTCCCTCAGCTCGGGATCTTCTCGTTTCGGTCGGATTGCCTACGCTCGGGTGGCTCTAACGGCTGGATAGGCGCGTCGACGGCGAGCCCTTTCACAGGCGAGTTCTCGCCGCGGCTCGTCGAACGCTGAACTCGGGGGTTACCAACAACGCGTGGTCCTCCCACCTGCTTTCCGAGCCTGAACTAAACGGAAACGACACCCGTGCAGCGCGCGCGAGACCCTTTCCTGCCCTTTCCCTCCCCGGTTGAAGTGAAACGGCTGATTGGTCGCATGCGTGACGTGAGCGCGCGCCTATGCAGCTGGAAACCTTGCTAATAACTCACGTTCCGATGCCGGCACAGGTGTTAACTCATCAAAGCGCCCTTTACCGCAGCTGCTCTACTCAGGAGCAACTGGGTTTTTGCGTGACCACGCTAACGTCACTTGTGAGCCAATACAAGCCTCGCTTGAAATTTTATTGTCCTACTGAGCTCCGCTGAGTGGTCCTTGGAGTTTTGCGCTGCGAGTAATGTTCCATAACGGTACGTGCTACCCGAGCCAGCGAGCAGCAACCTGCGGTGCGAAGTCCGCATGCTTCCGAAGTCCTGCGCGACGAGAAGCCGAGGAAGCAGCCTGCAGCGGCCACGAAGGCCGACAGGCGCGCGCAGCAGCTAAGAACAATGGGGACTGAGAGAGAGGAACGGGGCGAGCCGGCTTCCGAGAGCGAGGGTGAGGTGCCGTAGCTGAAGAAGCCCTCTACCCTCACGCGATAGTGAAATTAGCGACAGCTGGCGGGGACAAGGTACGTCCTCACTTGCGGGAATAAGCGCGCGCAAGGCGGCACGCTGAAAAACGCGCGCCGCGAAAGGCGCTTTCGCGGCAAGAATTCGCTAGAATAGCAGCTTGGGCTTGCTGGTTTCCTATCATGGTGTTAACAGCGCAAAACGTAGACGGGACACGAGGCAAGAAGACGACACCACAAGCGCTGCAGAAACAGGCGCGCGCAAGGCGGTGCGCTTACTTCCGCAAGTGAGGACATACAGTCGCGATCTTTTTGAGCCTGAACACGGGAGTGCGTGGCTTTCTGTACTTGCATCGCAGTTAGGCGGCGCCTCGCAACATCTTTGAGCATGCGCGGCGAGAGTATCTTTCCCTCGCGCGCATCACGTCATCGGAGCGCTTGCTTGTCGTCTGCTAAACATACAGACAGAAGTTTTTTTTTTTCTGGGTTGTCACTGCTTTACTGCAGAACAAAATTCAAAGGCTTGCAGTTCAAACGGTGTGATTCTCGTGCTTACCGTTACCTTAGTTTACTTGGAACTCATTACCTAGGTTTCTTGTTTGTTATTTTCGTCCGGGCTCTTTAGTCACACAATGGAGGAAATAGGCTGCGGAAAACAAACGTCCGATCTTTTTTTTTTTGTACTTTTCACAAGATATTGAAACACTTAGAGAAGTAACAGCTGTAAACTGCAATTATTCGCTGTTTGAATTTCGTTATTATTGTGTCATATCCCCCTTTGCAGCAACCAATGCTGCCATTCTAGACGGTAGTGAAGAATACACAGCAGACACTCTGTTAATATTTGCTCTATGATGCTCCAACTCTTCGCAACCATCAACCCACAGCTCTCAAGAGTCGCCGAATAAATATGACGCTGCAACATGGCTGCTTTTAAGCGCCCCCCCCCCCCCCCCCCCTACATTTTCGCAGGTGTTCATGTCGGCGCCCTTGGTCGGTCAGCGTAGCAGATGGACCTTACGAGTTTTTAGGTGCAGTTTCTCAGCCTTCACAGTATGCACCCACGCAGGGTCATTCGGGAACACAAAATAAGCACCTGGGAAAGCGGTGTGAGTAATATAAGAGCACGTCGTCTAAGATTTCGCTACAGTAGCTGTGCGAATTAAGAGCGCCCTTCATGCGGGGAAGAGGCCCGAGACCATGCAATGACACCACGCCCAACGTGTCCACGCAGGTGCGTCCGCTCGCGACGACTTCCTGCTCATTGGCTGGCTCGTAATTGCATAGAAATAAGTTTAAATTCAGTCCTTCACACAAAATAAAGACCGTTCAGAAAAAGTTCTTACCATGTCCTTCTTGCTCGCCACACTCACACGCGTTGGTTTTGACGCGTTATAAATGCGCACTCGTCCGAGAAGAATACTCGACCCCAGTCATCGGAAGTCGACGAGGCGTGCGCTTCGGCAAATGGCAGTCGTGACGCCTTACTCGAAGCAGTGAGGACGGGCTTTTGGGCAACCACAGAACGTCGCGGACTTTCCCTCCTGAGGCGTCGCCGTATGCTAACAACATAAGCGTCCAGATCCAGAAGCTCCCGCGGTCCCGTCGCAGAGTGAAACGTGTTCTCCATGACTGCAGCTACCACAAGTGCCTCCTGTTCATCCGTTGTTCCCCTTGGTCGACGCCTATGTGGGGCGTCAAACATGCAGCTTTTCTTGCTCAACGCTTGGATTATCCTAGTGATAGTCTTTAGCGACCTCTGTGTCTGGGCATCGATAGAGCGCAGAGGATATCCCTTGAGAGAAAGTTGGACTATATCTCGCCTCTCTTCTCAGGAACATGGGGCATGTGGAGGTTCAACAGCTGCTCTGACCAATGTGGTAATGTGAACAGATATATATATATATATATATGGATATGTATATATGTATATGTATATATGTATATGTATATATGTATATATATATATATATATATATATATATATATATGTATATATATATATATATATATATATATATATATATATATATATATATATACCACGAGCATAATGCGCATGCCTGCAATAGACTAGCCACAGACCAACAATGATCTTCCGAACGTAGGTAAATGTTATCATAGTTTCAATTTCACTTATACATCGTCTGGAACGTAAAGTTCAACATTGTTACCGCACTTGAATCCTACGGCTCCCTTGTTACGATATGCGTGTAACAGGCGACACGCGCGTGCTTGCATGACGCAATGCGCGCGAAGATAGAATTCTCGCACGCCAGACGCACTGCGCATGCGCGCTGCTTCTCGGCGCCGCCGCTAGACTGCGCTGGTAGCACAGAAAGGCACGCGCTTCCGTGTTCACGCTCAAAAAGATCGCGACTGTACCTGTCACCCGCTCTGCTCCGACGGCGGCGGTAGCGCAGCCAATGGGAATTTAGGTACCGTTTCGCTGTACAGACCAGAGACGCTAGATTTAACGCTAGATGGGCCATTTCACGCTTTCGATTCGAAACTACGAAGAAACGCCTTCGTGGCTTAGGAATGCTGCTCCAGGATGCACATGAGATTCTCTTTACGTGAGGTAATAGTAATAGGTGTTCTGCACTTCAGTTCATAGTCCTGAATTTTCTGGAATCGGTCAGATTTCTCGGCATGTTGCCGTTTTTGAATGACTATCATGTGACTGCGCCAGAATGTAATGATTAATTCCTTGTTTCCTCTCTTTTTGTTTACCGCCTCTTCATTTTATTTTTTAACAATTTTTTGTAAGGTGCACTAGCGCTACATCTATGGCCTTGAGAGATACTGTTACCTTATCTCATTGTTTTGGTAATAAACAAAATAATAACCAAATAAATGTGTGTTTAAGCGCATGCTAGACGAAACTAGCACTTTGAAACAGCAAAAATCATCCTGTCTGGGCTATGCTTTCATGCGTTAAGCAGCTGGTAAAAAACTGGCAAAGCACTTTGCGTTATATGTTTCAAAGCATTGAATGTCGAGTCATATATGTTACGCCTTATGTTTAGTTAAAAAAAAAAAACTAAATAAAATACGCCTTCCTAATTATGTCGTATAACGTAAAGAACTAAACTAGGTTTCAATAGGTTTTCATTACTTGAAATAAGACCAAAATATAATTGCTGACAGATTTTATTTATTATCAAATAAGTGTCATGGGGGTGCAGCTTCTGCACATCAATTAGTACGCAATGTATTCCAGGCAAATTTGGCATCGGTTTCGGTTTGCATTTCTCCTACCTTGCATAGCTGCTTTACTTTTTACTTTTTACTTTAGTGGATGCGTACAGTTACCTATACAGGCGCAAACTACTAAAGCTAATCGGCCTTTATAGGCATCTCATGCATACCGAATTCTGAACAGCAAGGAATGCAGCCTGCGTCGTAGCCACGAAGCGGCCGCATACGACCTCGGCGTCAGCGAAAACGCGTAACGGACGCTGCCGTCAGGTGAGCCAGTGCCACACGTCAGCTCGCTGACTCTTTGTACACGCAGACGATGCGCGTAGTTGTTTAGTGTTCTTCGAAAGCCATTTTTTTTTGCTTAACCTGGTCATCAGTCTCTCAGGACCGCTGACAGGCGGGACACCAAGCCACTAACACTCACTAGAAGAAGTGGGTTCCATTTTGCCTTTGAGAAGTGAGTAACGCATGCCATGATTTCCCATTGCGAAAATTTGAAAGGGCTAGTGAAAAATAAAATAAGTTATGCGGAAATTATCGACTATTATGGAGTCTAAGCAAATAACCCGAACGATCAAGGGACACTGGCCCCTTCCTTAAATCCCATTTCCGCAACTCGCTTGCGCCTTGGCGCGTTCCCTCGCTTTCGTATTGTCCCTTTGTGACAGCTGTTAGGGTGAACGTGTCCACCTGTTGCTCTCCTTGGTGTGTCGGAGTCGACGCCGTCAGCGTTCGAAGGAACGCTCGGCTGCGGTGTATTTTTCGTGGGCCAGCATCCGCTATGGATTCCCGTCCGCCGCATAGTAACAATCAGCTGGCCACCGCTGAGCAGCCAGCGAGACGTGCGAGGAACGGTCACGCGACAGCCTCCTTTCATCTTGTGTGTCGTTCTTCTATCCTGTCAGCACAGGATAGAAGAACGACACTACTCCTTCAACTTGCCAAATGCGGGCTGACAACAATGTGACATCCTCTCACCCCTGCTATTCAGCTTAAGGACGAATAACCTAGCCCATAGGCTGGAAATATGTCCAAATCTGCATTTTGCACTTCATACCGATGACTTCAGTATGGGAAAAGGTGACCGATGACATTGCTTTTTGGCCGACCAAAGGCTCAAGCCTAGAATAGGAACGAATACTTCAAAGATAAACATAATGCACGATTTCGCCACCGAGAACGGCATGAAATGCGCACCTTACAATTCAGGCTGAATTACAGTGCACGGAAATTATTAAAACTAGGAAAGCTGAATTGAAGCTTGGAGATTCCACGCTTAAAAATCCCAAGAAGTGATGATTTTAAGGTGGCTGGTACAACACAATATAACAGCAGAACAAACCCTAAAAACTCTAAAGACTTCGGTCAAACAAATCGCAAGAATGATAGCAAGAGTTGCGCGGAACAGAAGAGGGCTAAGCGAATCAAACGCAATAAGACTTGTTGAAGCTTTTGCAATAACCAGAGTTACCTACAGCATCCCTTATCAAGAACCTAACCGTAATGAGACAGAGCAGGCAGACGTCCTAAAAACTGGAGGACGCTTAAGCTTCGCCTTCAAGAGTGAACTCGACAGCGTTCCCGTCGACCCGCCAAGGGGTGTAAGACAATGGGCTTCGGCGCAGCGATCACTTACGAGGCGCCCCGCATCGGACGCGATGAGCGTCGAGCAACGGAGCGTTCGGCGCGGCAACGAAACGTGCGCCTGAGCAAGCGGAACGAACCAAAGAACTCGGTGTCTCGGAGCGCCGGGGAGACGACGCACGCCAGCCAAACGTCGTGATCGGCACGGGCAGAGAGATAGACAGATAGTGATCTAAAGAATGGAAGGACGCTTGATTCTGCAACCCGTGAGGGAGCAGGGAGAAACGTCGTCAGGGGAGAGGAGTCCGGGACGCGACGCGCCTCGCACCTGTCCCCGCACAACCCCAATGCGCGCGTGGCGCGCCACCTGTCGGGGCAGCGCCGTACATTGAGAGGAGGGGGTCTTCTGTGTTTGCCGCAAGATGGCTCTGCGTGTGCGGAAAGCGCTGAAGAAATGTAGCGGAAACGCACTTCGCTATTCGTGTAATTGCGACTTCTGTAAGTTACATGTTCATAATTACCGATATACACCGCAGTACAACTTCCTACGGCTCGTTTCTAAGGCAACACCGCATTCACTAGAGGCGCTTTTGCACCGCTTGGAAGCATCGAACTCGTGGCTGAGTGGTAACGTCTCCGTCTCACACTCCGGAGACCCTGGTTTGATTCCCACCCAGCCCATCTTGCAAGTTGTTTTTTATTCATGAAGTGCCTGCCGGGATTTATCGCTCACGGCCGACGCCGCGGACGCCGACACCGACGCCGACGACACCGGCTTTTCTGCGACACGAGCTCCTTAACGCTGTCGCGTTAATATGCACGGCGCATGAGGCTGCCCTGGATATTCATTTTCGGTCTCCCACGGAGAGACTCGACGCCTTCGGGATGCACCACACTTTTGAAGAACACAAAGCATTGTTAATGGCTACACAACTAGAACGCCTAAATATGTCACAGGTGGACAGGAGGGTCTTATAGGAGCTGGGATACCCGATCAAACTACAATACTGCAGCAACGAAAGGAAGTCATACCGAGGGAGATGCGAGAAAAACTCAAGATCTCCCCAATCTTCTAAAAAATCAGCCCAAGATTTCATGAATGCAGGCGTAAAGCCCGAGCCCAACAATTAGAAAGAAAAAAATGATTCGGCAATAACTCCGACTCAATATACACACATGCAGCGCGGGACATTACGGGACATGTCGTGGTTGCTGGGGAAGCGTATAGTAGGGCTGGGCCAACAGAAATGTAGGGGTTGGCGAAGTTGAAGTTTGGGGGCGAGCCAACATAAATTTGTTGGTGAGCCAACTTGTAATTTAGTGGTGCGGAAACTGAAGTTTGTGGGTGGGACAACTTGAATTTGGTAGTTGGCGAACTGAAATTTGGAGTGGGCCAACTAAACTTGGGGGCGGGCGAAATTGAAATTTAGGGGTGGCCAAATCTATATGTGAAGGTCGGCCAGATTGAAATTCGGGTGTGGGCCAAATTAAACTTGTGGTGAGCCAACTGAGATAGGGTGCATGCTTTCGCAGGCTTAGACAACTCCAGTGGGGCTTCTGCATACATTATTTTTCTAGGCGGGCTGCGTACTCTCAAGCTATTACTAGTCCGACGCGTAATAAATCTTCGTTTGTAGTTATCCCTCCACAAGCAGCGCGGGGCCGGCCTTATCACTAAATCCTGTGGTTTTGTTTCATTAAGCCCCGAGTATGCATGTCCGCGGCGTTTAACGGCTCACATTGGCTCCAATGCATACCACACTGCGACATAGCCGACACTGTACTTGCGCGTCTTTAGTCTGCATTGAGTTTTCGAGCTCCTTTGGCCCTGAAAATAGCTTCGCCGAAAAGCACAGCTGCAAGGCACACACAGCGTGCACCCAGCGATTCCATGCCGCTCACAGCGCAAGTAACTAAAGCTTGCATGAGACTAGAAACTCGGTCTTTACTATCCTGCCTGCTGTGTACGTGTTCAGCAGTGCGACTCACCTCGGAAGATGATGGATCAGCGCGAACGTCGAGCAACGTGGTTAAGGGATTCAGCGAATCCTGTCGGGTGGCTTTCTTCGGCGGAGAAAGAGACAGCGTCCCAAGTGCCTCGTAGATATCGCCGACTTGGGAATGCGCCTGCTTCTGTGGTAGTGGCTGCCCTGGAGCAGCAGTCAAAGCATAGTCTGTCAGCGCCTTAGAGCTCGTCGTTGGCGCTGGTCCCACTTCATCCGGCTTTCGTTCAATGTCGGGGGCAGCCGCTCCTTTATATTCCACAGTGCAGGATGGTACGTCCGGTTTGCCCGCTGTCTTGGCCTCCTCAGGCTGAAAAGCGAATTTGTTAGAATATCACCAGTAACGCACGAATAGTAGTCAACGAGGAAATAATACCATAGTGTGGAGGGATGCAGGTGAAAAAAAAAGCATTAGTTTACTGCGCATGCTGCACTTCACGATGATGTAGCGGTCGATGTTTTTTAACAGAAGCATTAATAATAATAATAATAATAATAATAATAATAATAATAATGACTTCTTTTCTGAAAGAATTTGGTTCGACATGGACGATAGTTTCAGCAACGCCTACACTACAGTCGGCAATATAGCGCTACCCATAGCGTTATTAGGGAAACCCTTTATTAGGCGAGTACAGCTCACTGACCGTGATGACTGGTGTCGTCACCTGGCACGTCGCCACGTTGGTCACTGAGGCTGGCATCACGGAAGGGCACGAAATTGAGCCCTGCGACGGTGCTGGCTGGGATTTGTTGTTCTTGCGATGGTGGCGTCTTTTCTTGCGGCCAACGATGGCCCCAATTTTCTCTGGAGCTGTGCTCTTGGGGCTTGCCGTGTGGCCCGCAGTGGCCGTGGTGTTGGCCGCTGTGGTGGGCAGGTTGTCCTCCTTTCGTGGGCGAGCAGCGACAGCGTGGTTGCTCAGCTGGCTGCCCTCGGTACTCTTCTTCATTGAAGACGACATAAGACTGTTGAACTCCAGAAAATAGCGGTAGAAATGCAGGAGCAGATGAAAAGTGCTGGTGACTGCGCGGTCAGACGTTTTCTTCTTCTGCGCGTGCCTTGCGAGAACGCTGCCTCACGCTTAAGCAGAGCTGCGCGGGGTGGCGGTAGCGGCGCATAAAAAATAACATTATGGCAGAACTCATGTCACGACGTCCGTCGACGGTAATGCGATTAGCATTCAAGCATTGAAACAACAGCCTTTATTGTTGAAGTCAGGTTTACTTAACGTCTGAAGTGGTCCTTCTCATACTTCGGTTGCTTCGGATATACAGGGTGTTTCACGTAGCTTGAGCCAAACATTAAAAATATGCAAATGCCACGTAGCTGCATCGAACCAATGTTATGTTGCTTGCCGTCGCTTGGAGATACTCAGATTATTGTTCGCATTCCGCCTAATTAGATAATGAGTCTTAATTAGTTAATGACTTCTCAAACATTATAGTTCGATTAAAAATGCCAAAGTGCAAATTGTAGAGCAACATGAAAAGGTCCCGGTACAGCTTACTGTTACTCACTACGTGCTACAAAAAGGTGTTTCTTCGAGCGGTTAAGAAGCCCGCGAATGCTGGCACAATTGTTGTTGCCTCAAAACACGGCTCGGTACCCACGCAGAATTGCTGCCCGTGTATTCGCAGGCTTCTTTCTTGCTCCAGAAAACGCTTTTCTGTAGCACGTATTGAGCAACAGAAAGCTGTATCAGGATTTTCATTGTGCTGAACAATTTTCTCAATATCACTTTTCATGTCGTTGTGATACTTGAGATGTTATTTAAATATTTGGGACTAAATACGTAATTTGGCGGAACTTAATTGGAAAATTTATTATGGTTCTGCAGGACGCGCGTAGTGCGTAGTTGGCGTCTCCCACGTAGGGACCAACAGACAGTGCCTGGCGGGCTGCTGGACGGCCCAATACTCGTCGGCGAGGAGTGAGCTTCTGAGAGACTCATCCCACTTGTCCGAGGTGTAGTCGGGAAAAGCATTTCTGCACTCCCAGAGCATATGTGTGAGTGTCAGCGTGTCTCCGCATGATCAGCGCGTGTCGCTGGAACACGCGTCGGGATAGAAAACGTGTAATTTGGCAGGGTTTGGGTGCATATGCGTTCTGTAGCAAACGTGGTGTTCGCGCCTGCGTGCCTGGTAAGTTTGGTGTGTGGTGGCGGGAAGATGCGGCGCTCTAGGTAGAAGTGTTTTGTAATTTAGCTGTGCGTAATGAGTGCGTCCCGATTGCCCTCAAGCTCGACGAGATGGGACGGCGCGGCCGGTAACCGCACGTGATGCATCGTGAGCGATCATGTTGAGGTTGGGCGTGGCGTCCGGGACCTGACCGAGATGGGCGGGGAACCAGATGACAGTGTGGTGCTTGAGGGTGCTCAGATCCGCGCTACGGAGGTTGTGTGACGCCTGGTAGGAGACGACGGCACGTTCGAAGGCTTTGATGTCTGGAGTCGCTGTAGATAACTTCCCGTATGCCGTCGAGCACGGCCAGGGCTACAGCTACTTGCTCCGTCACCTCAGGATCTCGGGTGAGGACCGTAGCGGAGTTGAGGCTCCGCTGCGTCGATGAGACCGCGATTGCGGCGAAGGCTCGGTTTTTGCGGTAGGCGGTGGCGTCCACGAACGTGACGTCGCCCGGGCAAGGCGGCTGCCTCTGTTGTGGTCACGATGTACGTTTTACGGAATAGGAGCGATCGTTATGAATACTTGGATCTCGCGGGGAACCGGCGTCAACTTCGGTGTATCCCTGATAGTTTACGAGAAAAAGCCGACCTCCCGCAGAATGTGGAGGCCTGCCTTAGTGGTTGTGAGTTGGATCACCTGCGTTCGCTCCTGAGCCTCGGCGACTTCTTCTAGCGTGTTGTGCACGCCAAGCTCGAGGAGTTTCTGCGCGGTAGTGGAGATCGGAAAGCCGAAGGCCCGTTTCAGTACTCTTCGAATGAGGACATTTAGTCTATTGCGCTCAGCGTGTAGACAATTGTGCATGGCAGCGACGTAGGTGAAGTGGCAGAGAAGAAATGCGTGTACGAGACGGGGCAGGTTGTCTTCCTTGAGGCCGGTGACAGTTAGCCACTCTACGTACAAGCCGTAAGGTTGTCCCTGTCTTGGTCGTGAGCTTCTGCACCGTTTGGGTGTTGGTTCCGCGGGACTTGATCATCATGCCCAGTACCCTGTTCGAGTATACCTTGGGGATGGCATGGCAGTTCCTGGTGCGAATGGTAGTGTTGCGTTCGGCCTGGGTATCCATCTTTTAGAATTGGCGCCCCGGCGTTTGGGCGACTACAGCAACTGTTCCCACTTTGTAGGGGAGCACTTGAGACCAGTGTGCTCGAGGAAGGACTCGGCGGTTTCGACGGCCTCCAGCAGGGCGGATTCGATGAAGCCATCCGACCCTTTGGAGCACCAGATGGTTATGTCGTCCACGTAAGTGGTGTCGATGGCAGGTCGTCTTCTTTGAGGCCGTGGTGACATTTAGCCACTCTGCGTACGAGTTGTATGGTGTTCTCCATCTTGGTCGTGAGCTTGTGCACCGTTTAAGTGTTGGTTCCGCGCGACTAGATCATCATGCCCAGTGCCCTGATGGAGTATACCTTGTAGACGGTACGACCGTTCTTGGTGCGGAGGGTAATGCTGCGTTCGACCGGGGGTTTCCGTCCTCTGGGACTGGCGCCCCGGCATTTTGGACGAAATGGTGTTGCCCGTCGATCTTCGAGACATGTTTGGAGAACCCGATCATCACAAGATTGAAAAGCGTCTGCGAGAGGACTGATCCCTGGGGGTGCGCCGCTGTCCGAGCTCTACTGTCCACGCAAGGTCTCCTGCGCGTAGGACGGCCTTGAGCCGGGTATCACGGGAGTGGACAAAGTCACAGAACAGAAGCCCGAGCCCAAGGTCTGTGATTGCATTCAGGATGGACGAGTGCGCGATGTTGTCAAATGCCTTTTCCAAATCGAGGCCGAGTATGGCACGGGTGTCCGAAGTATTTGCTGCGTCAAGAAACTGATGCTTTAGGAGTAACATGGCGTCTTGTGCAGATAACCGGTGTTGGAAGCCGATCATGTGGTTCGGTGGTATTCGTGATCCTCGAGGTATCGACCGATCCTGATGAGGACGATGTGTTCGGCCACCTTACCGACGCACGACGTGAGCGAGATGGGGCGGAGGTGGTCTAGGCTAGGCGCCTCGCCCGCTTTGGGAATGAAGATCGCGTGGGCGAGTTTCCAGGCTCCGGGTAGCTCGTCTTGCTTCCAGACTTCTTTAATGGGTCGGCTAGGTAAATGACGGGGGCGTAATCCAGGTTGCGCAGGAGCTCTTTGCTGATACCATCGGGACCGGGCGTGGGGCGGCTGTTGAGTTCGTGGAGAGCCCGGCGTATCTCTTCGGCGGAAAAGTCGGCGTCGAGGAGGGTGTTGTTGGGAACGGTGTATTGGGGATGAAGTGTCAACGGACCCGTGGGAAGCGGGAGATATTTATGTATGAGGGTCTTGGTGACGTCTTCCGGTGGTTCGGTCCGTTTGGCTTGATGCAGAATCTTCGCGAGCGAATGGCGCTTGTGAGTGCGGGTGTTGGTGTAGTCAAGCAGGTGCTTAATGAGGTTCTAAGTCTTACTGTTATGGACCCGCCCGTCGATCGACTTACAGATCTCGTTCCACTGCTGTTTGGAAAGGGCGTTGCAGTGATCCACTATGATCTTATTTAACTCGGATATGCGTTTGCGGAGCCTGCGATTCAGACGCTGGCCTTTCCAGCGGGCCAGGAGGGACTGCTTGGCTTCGAGCATGTGGGCGAGGTGAGTGTCCATTTTCTCGCTGGGAAGGTCCGTACTGACGGATTTGGTGGCCTAGGCGACGTTGGATTTGAGCTAAGCCGTCCACGTCTCGAGGTTCGGGGCGTCGCCTGGAGGGAGTCGTTCTTCTAGAGTCTTACAGAATAGGTCCGAATCAACCCATGGTCTTCCTGCCGATGTCAGGGAAGTGTACGGCCAGTAGGAAGCGGTGGCTACTGGGATCTAAAGAAAGGTTGGACCAGCGGGCGTCAGCGATGTTCTTGACGAAACAGAGAACCGGGGTGGTGTCTCTTTGCGTAGACGTGCCGGTGCGGGTGGAAAAAGCCTTGTCCGTAATGAGGGTAAGGTCTGTCTCATTCACCTTCCGCCAGAGCTCGCTACCCTTGGCGGTGTCGTACGCGCGGCATTAATGTCGCCTGCGATCACTAGTTGGTTGGAGCCGGCGAGGCGGATGGCTTTCTGGAACAGGTGTTTGAACCATTGTCTGTGGTTGCGAGGGCTGCTGTACACGTTCAGGATATGCACGCTTCGTCGAGACACGTCGCCAGGGGAAAATCTCTACCACGATGTATTCAATTTCGGGCCTATCGAGGTCTTGCGCTAGACAGGAGATCTTGTTAGAGACTTGCGTGGTGGTACCGCGTCCTCCCGAAGGTCCGGGTAACCAGTGGTGTCTGGAGAACGTGGCAGTGGGTACTACTATTTCTTGTAACAGGATGACGTGGGGTGTGGCTTCGTGGCTGCGGAGGTATTGCTGCAGGGAGGTTATCTTCAAGGCCAAGCTCGTCCAGTTCTACTACCAGATGCGAAACGCGTCGTTTGGCCTGGCCATCTTGAATTATGTGGGGGTCGGCCCGGCCACCCGGCGAGTGGAAGAGGGCCGGGTGAGAGGGTGGACTGGGCGTTGGTGTGCGTTGCGAGACTGGCTTACCATTGTCGATGGCGGTAGTGACGACGTGTTCGAGATAGCCTTCTACTTCGCCCAACCGATTACCGTGTGCCGTGAGGGTGAAATGAACGAGGGCCATGTTCTCGAGGAGGAGTGATTACTCGCCTTAATCGTCCAGAGCGTGGTCTTAATATCGTCTAATTCGTGCTTCAGATCAGGCTGGTCGCGGGCGGCTGCGCGTTTCTTAGGTGCGCGCTGTCGCCACCGTCGCTACTGACGCCTACGAATTGCGGCATCGACGGGGCGACTGTATTGGCAGCATTGGCGGCGGGGGTGTAGCGGCTTGCGCGCTGCTTTCATTTTTCAGTTCAGCGATGGCGGCCGTGAGTTTGTGCATTGTTTCTTTCATCATCACAGTTTCCCGTTTTGGGAATGATATCTCAGATGTGGCGTGTGTGTCGTCCTTTGACAGTGAACCCAACCCTACTTGGGATGTTGCGTTTCCGCCCGCCCAGTGTCCGCCCAAGTGAGGATAAGGGTGCCTCGCTTATTCTTATTGGAGTTGCCTGTAGGTGTGGGGCCAGCGGGCTCAGCGACCGTTGAGAGACGGAGCGGGACCCGAAGCGGGCAGCTGAACGGGATCTGGGGCGGCCTCGCGATGGAGATCCGGTGGAGGCCCCGCGTGGTGTACTGCGGGAACGGGCTCGAAGACCGCTCAAGGATCTGGATGCGCGCTTAGAGCCGCTCCCGGAAAGGCACCTGGAGCGGTACCGGGATCCTCGGCCAATAGATCGGCCATCTCGCGGAAGTTGCGTGAATTCATTGTCGTCGGCGCCGGCGTTGGACTTGGACGTTGTAGCACGATCATCATCGCTTATCGTCGAACATGCTTGCTCCCATTATTGTCGTCGCACTACGTAGGGAATGTGATAGCGTTTCTTTAGATGCCTTGTCAGTATTGCGGTGGGCTCCGCCACACAGATTACACAACAGACAACATTACCTTCGGTCGATCCAGCTACGTGGTATTTGCATATTAATAACGTTTGGCTCAAGTTACGTGAAACATCCTGTATGAGACCTACACTGTCTACGCTGTCGGTCCCTTTTACTATGCCACTCGCTTGGCAAGGAGGCGCATGAGCACGGCGGCTCGACTTCTGTATGGCGACGAAGCAGTGATGACGATGGCATGTCGTAGGTGGAACCACAAAAGCGGCAGGGCGACGGCGGCATGATAATAATTAGATCACGATGGTAGAACGGCGGCAGAGTGACGACAATGGCTTGAGTGGGTCCATCATCCTATTGTCAATAATACGATAACACTATTGGATAACACTAATGGATAACAATAATGGGATAACAGCGGCTGTCTGACGACAACTCAGTAACGACGATGGATTGAGAGCGGCGGCATAACCACGATTGAATGGACGCAGCATGATTACGATAAAATGACGGAAGAAATGACGTCAATAGAACGACGAAGATGTTTAATGACGATGGCATGACGATAATGGTGTGGCGTTTCCGAGGTGATGACGATGGTAAAATAACAGCGTGACGATGATTCCAGAGGACAACGGCATGACGACGGCTGTCCTGCGACGATGGCATGACAAGGTGAGAATGACGATGGAATGAACTGAAGGTTTGACAGCGAATGCACGAGGACTGTATAACGAGGATGACATGAGAACGGCATGAGGACAATGGAATGACGACGACGGCGTGACGACGGCGTATGACGAAGACTGACAACGATGGCACGACGATGATGTTATCAATACGATGACCGACTCAACGATGGCAACAAATGCATGACGTCTATATGACGATGATGGCGTGAAGCGAATGGCAGGACACGAGTCAGATTGCGAAGCTCGAGTGACGACGATGGAAGAATCACGACGGCATAGCTACGACGAGCCCATATCTAGTGGCCCATGCTGGTAGACAGGCCGAGGATGACAGGCCTGCTTAAGATTCTAGATAGATAGATAGATAGATAGATAGATAGATAGATAGATAGATAGATAGATAGATAGATAGATAGATAGATAGATAGATAGATAGATAGATAGATAGATAGATAGATAGATAGATAGATAGATAGATAGATAGATAGATAGATGAAGACTCAACACACATCAAGTAATCAAACAATGCTAGTCGCTTTAAAAATCGACGTGACCTGTTCTGTTCGCATTTCATTTTGGTAAGACACTATTTTGGTAATCCGATTAGCTTTCTTTGAAAACTTCCACCGAGTTTGCGGCCTGTATGTGTGTTTGTGTGTGTCTGTGTGAGTGTGTGCATGTGTGTGTGTGTGTGTGTCCTCGGCTAACGTCTTCGTCTTTCACACCAAATTGGGTCGCTGGGTAGTCCATGGTATAGACTGTAGAGCATCGGCCTGTTGCGCTGAATTTATGGAATTACATTCTAAAGGACTGTCGGGTCCACTTGGGTCTATGATGTGACACACTTCTCAATTAATCTCTTTAACGCCAACGTTTGTCACTGGGGGTGGACCACTGAGAATGTGCCTCTCTTGAATGAATAAGTTTCACACCAACTTGAGTCACTTGGTTGTGTCACTCCAAAAAAGCCTCCTTGATGCCATCTCGGGTCCCTGGGTATGTTCCACTGGGTATGTGTGAAGCTCTTCCATAAACCCCTTGGTGGTGGTGGTGGTGATAAACTTTATTAAAAGGGGGAAGGGTAAAGAGGGACGTGGCTGAGGGTTAGGGCTCAAGTAAGGCCCTTTGATGCCAACTTTGGTTACTGTGCATGTTGCATTTGGTATGTGTCGCTCTTCATAAAAATCATCATAACATAGTCACGAGCCTTCAGAAGTACTCTTGAGGGTTTCAGGAGCAGCTGGTTCCTGAAACAAGGACCCGTTGGGGCCTGGCTCGCGAGCAGGGAAAGGGGCGGTCTTCATTGCTCTTTTCGGCTAGACCCGCTCTTGCCTTCGACCCACTAGCTACATGGGGCCATATAAAACATATCCATCAGCAATTACACACTCATCACAATATATATTGTTAATCGCATTAACGTTTTGAGTTATTTAAAAAAAGGCGCCACATTCGCATATTAAGTCTTACTCCCTCCTCCCGCGAAACAAGATATACGAACCATTGGTATATCTCCCAGCCGCTAACTTATTATGGACTGCAACCATAGCAGTATTGCCTTCCGAACACGTTAAATAAGTTTGAACAGAGAGATCAAAGTTTAGGCGTGTTATCGACAAATACAATTTTAGCTGTGATATCATGAATATTTTCGTACATTGAAAGGTGAAAACTGTGCGAATTATACATCTAGATGATACCATTGCTTTGAATTGTTCAGTGTGAGCCTGTTTCCGTTGCTGCCTTTGTAAGCAGAGGGTGGCCTGGCTAGTCATGGTGATAAATGTAGCTTTTTCTCCCGCCATCCTCATCATTTAGGTACATTGCTATGTATTGATGTGCCAATGTGGGGGAAATAAAGCTGAAATATTAAAACGTAATACTACCAAGTTCGTGGCGTATCTCCCGCGGCGGGCTTGTGCCATTGTTAAAGTAATCGTCATCATCCCTCTTTTTTTTATTGAAATGAAAATGAAAGAAAGAGATGTAGCCACCTTATGATGGTGACGGCTACTACTTTTCTCATAGCGGAAGCAACAATATAAAAATATGTAGGAACATGAGAAGAAATCACTTCATACGGTCAGAAATGCTAGCCTGGAAGCATGCTAGCCTGGAAGCTCAAGTCTGCGCTCATATGCATCATCGGCTGCCGGGAGCCGCCTTAATTCGCACTATATCTGGTGTTCGTTTGCCCAACCTCTGGCGACGTCTTGAGTTGGACTACCTCCTGGATCGGCCCATATTTTCCGGAGACAAAATTGGCGCGTGACCTTTGTCTGACCTTGGCTCCGACTAGGCAAGCAAATGCATCGCACTTGCAATGACGGCCGAGTATTGCTGTACGACGCGGACGCTGTTTGACCATGTTGAAGCAACTCTTGCTTGCATTCGTGGAGACCAAACGCTGCGGTTAATTGCGCCGCAGAAGATGGCGTTTTTATCGTGCTGAGAAAATGCAATGGGTTTTATTGTTTCTCAAACCCCCCAGGATGGGTGCTAACGCAGTGGGCGCTCGAATGTGGGTGAGTGCGATAAATTTGTGGATGTTTCGCAAGCGTATCGGTAAATTAAACTACGAAGACGTCCTACTGTAAATCTTATGACGATGTTTGAAACGGAGCAGGCGAATAATAAGACCGCTCAACTGTAGTAAGACGTACATATCGGAGTGCCTGCGCCTGCTGTCGTGAATCTGAACGCGCTGCCTACACTTTCCATTGCTCTCGGTTTCACCTAGGCATGGAAACGTACCCTGTCACATTTTCACTCTTATAGAAGTCACGTAATGCTAATTTTAACAACATGACGAAGATTGTGTCGAATAAATAAGTTGGCCTTTCAAGAATGTCGGACATTAGAAAGTTTGCAAGCATAACCTACACCAAATGCGGCTGTAAGGAACAAAAATCAGGTCACCCGCGTTCCTTTGAACCGGGCTGGATCGAGAATCTTAAATCTGGAATGTAAACGACGTATTTTTGCTGCAATAATTTGTTATTCCTTAAATACATTAGCAGAGTAAATGTCCTCGGCACTATGCTGATAAATTCGCTATTTTCTCGTCACCGCACGCATATTAGGTGAACGCCATACATTAGTCTAACGAATAAACATGAGTCGGGAGGAGGGATACTGCCTCCAGGGCACTTTCTCTGACACGAAGGAAAAAAAAAAAAAAACGCCATCCTGTAATGTGCGAGCAGTAAATCTAGTTTTTTTTTTTTTTTTTTTTTTTTTCAGAGCGATTCAGGGAGCCCCTTTCACCATCGAGCATTTTTTTCGATCAAATGTTTGCATTTATATCATGCTTATATTCTAACTGCAGTTGTATCACTTGGAAAATACGCCCCCGATGCACGTAAAGAAGATTTTCAATGCCTGGGAGGATGTATAAATCTTAGTCACATAATAAAAAAAACGGAAGAGACAGCCTAACTCGGTAGTCACGTAATTTATATGCAGCGATGACAAATAACTACAAACGATGTGATTACGGCGAAAGACTTAGATGGCTCATGGGTCGAAAAGCCCGATGTTGGGCGTTATGAAATCAAAATTCTCTTGAACCAACTTGGAGATAAGGGCGAAGTGACCCTTGCTCCAAGTTTGATTTCGATTGACATCGTGAAGGGCGAGTCATACCCAGCACCCTTGGTGTTAAAGCGAAGTTAATGAAGGCACAGTTAATTAAGATAGAGTTATTTAGGCACTCGAACCCAGGACCTTTGCTGTTAATTAGGTCGAAGTTAATTAAGGCGTAGTTAACGAAATTATAGTTCATTGAGGCATTCGAACCCACGACCTTTGGTGAAAGAAAACAAGTAAATGAAAGTAAAACGCATTCGAATGAAAATGTCAAGTAATTTAACGCCTCGTGAGCGCGGGATTCGCCTTCATCCTCTTTAGCGCATGCTCAAGCGACTGTCGACTTTTTCTCAGTTTCATTTAGATCGACCCCTAAATCCGCCCCCGTGAAGCCTGCGGTGAAATAAACAAACTAAAAATTCGTTACGGAGCAGTTAGGGAGTAGTTGGGGAGTTGTTTTCATTCAATATGATGCGTGACATAATTATGTGCCGACGAACTTGCAGCAGAACGCTGCACGCTACAGCGCCAGAATGCAGCCCACAAGTCAATAAACAGCGTAGAATCAAATATGTCCTAAATATAGAGCGCGTAATGCATTATAGATCTCGTGACAGACAGCTTACGTTACGTGAAAGATGGTTTTCTGCTAAACATGAAGAAGAAAATGCGTACTTTTCGTGCTTTTTCGAGCGAAAACTCCGAGCAAACAGATGTTTGTTTCCTCGCGGAAATACAGTTAAAAAGTTACGCACGTGCATCGAACTTGACGTAACCGAAAATGAGATCACTTCCTTATGTAAAACGCACCGCTTTCACGTATAGGGCACCATTGTCCACGGTCTGCTGAATGTCGTTGACATGGGGAAGAGCAACCGCTCTTCATTCAACAAGCTTGTACAGCGGAAAGGCCTTTCAATGCGTGAAAGTTGTTTTTAATTTGCACTGTACAACGGCGCGCGATAGGTTCCAACCGCCGTTCGTGCGAGATATCACGCCCGGGTTGCTGCGTGAAATGCGCACGACAGCGCGTAGCCGAGCGCGTGCCCGTTGAAAAAACTCAATTAGATTTACCCGGCTAAAAATAGCGCCCTTTCTCGCGCCCGGTAGCGCTACCGAGCCGAGTTTGTGCCTTTTTTAATGGATATCGTAGAAGAATAAAAGACGTGAGAATGAAGTTTGTACGTTTTATTGTGATAGCAAATATAGGGAACTTCAAGAAAAGTTTCATTTGCCGCCGTCGCTTTGATGTTCTGTAAAGTCCAATGCGATAAGATCCCATTCCGCCCAACATGGCGCATACTGTGATTGCGAGAAAAAACGTGCAATGGAGAGATGAGGAGAATGGCCGCTTGATGCGCGCCGTCAGGCCGGGCACCTTAAGTTGAAGTTCACGTGATCAGGTCTGCTCTAGGCGAGGAGGAAGATGAGCACGCGGTCGTGCGATCAAGAGCGCGTTAAAGGGGATCGTGGCTGAGTTAATGCGTGGCCTGTGCGGTGTTAAAACATAGAGTTTCCTATAATAAATATTAGAGAGAACTCTTGCGCTGCGATTGTTCAGCCATCGTGGGAAAGACGGGTAGGAAATGTCTGATCTCCGTGCTCGTGGATTCAGACTTTCCTGTGGATTTGTTTATAGCAGTTTATCTGCCTTCACTGCCCTAAAGTTCAGAGCAATCAATACTTTTCTAAGTGCAGGAGACTTTGCGAATGCGTACAATCGCTACTAATTGCAGCAGTGCAGCCTGCCCTGGTGGTGAAATCGAAACGCGTCAACCGCCTCAATGCGCTGGCTTGCCCGCTTCTTGATGCATGTGCCTGAGACGCAATGGCTTCAATATCGGGCATCTGTGCTAAACGTCTTGTGTACGAATACCACCCTGGGACAATATTATAAATGCTTATTTTATTATTTATTACGCAGTGCTTTGTTAAAGAGGACAAGTTTCCAAAGTCACGAAGCCGTTTGAAGCCACAAGGACGAAGTTTAGGGAAATCAAAGTACTACCTATTATTCACATGCTACCTAAACGCTCCGCTTAGACACTAGCGCCGGAGGTCCTTCCAATAATGAAAGTATGAAATTCTATGGCTGCAAAGGCTATGTGGGCACTAAGAGCGAACCGAGATGGCTGATTAAAGCGCACTGTGTTCCCAAACGCCTTGTGCTGAAGCTCGCGTAATATCTAAATTTCCGACACACGGTGAAACGAGAGTCGAAACCAAGCGTTTACTCCCCGTTGCTGACACGCACCTCGGTAGCGTTGTGATAGCCAATGTTCGCGGTCATCGAGTGAGATCTATTCATATTTGCTCGTGGGCACATGACACCGTCTTTGTTAAGTTAATTAATTGCTAAGCAAATGTTTATTGCTGTTTACCCGGATAATAAAACTACGAACCTTACTTTCATGTAGTTTTCAAGTATACTGTTATCGCTATTAATGCTTCGCCTCTTGGGCGAAACAGCAAGATTATGTTACGGCATGTCAAAGCGCAAGTAAAATAAAAGCTTCTAGATTTCGCATGAACTATTTGATTGAGTGGCTGGA
Organism: Dermacentor andersoni; assembly: GCF_023375885.2. Taxonomy (NCBI): domain Eukaryota; kingdom Metazoa; phylum Arthropoda; class Arachnida; order Ixodida; family Ixodidae; genus Dermacentor; species Dermacentor andersoni. The sequence continues at coordinate 102,390,955 of NC_092820.1, forward strand.
AATATTTTTGTTTTGTTTTATAGAAGCAATATACACCGCATTGTGCTTCACTAATCAAAAGACCAATAATGTCTCAAAGAACACGCGAGTTTTATGGTTTCGTTGGTTCGTCCGACGCGTTTCACGGCTACACAGTTTCACAGATAATTCTGTGGGCTCCGAATTTTACAAAACTATTCGTGCACTTGATAAATCACCTTCGATGGCTCCTTATCAAAAATATAAATAAATAAAATAAAAAGGGAAAGAACAGATTGTCTCTTCGGGAGCTATAAAAAGCTCTCACGAAGACGGAAATTAAAAACTGCAGTTTGGGGCTCTTAACAGCCTTGAAAACAAAGCCTTGCACGGTGGAGGCATCTTATGCGCTTTTGCACCCGTCTCCCTTTTGTTTGGCGCTTGTCAAGCAGATAAAAACGAAGTCATGCTGGCCGGAGTAATTTCTGGTTGGTCTTCCTTTCATTAGGTAACGGTAACTGCATAACCAGAGTTGACACACAACGATCGCAAGGTTTTTACGGAGGTTATGTGTTACTGCTATCATTAGAGTAAACTTTAAGGGCACTAGAGTTGAAGTTTTTAACTTCGAACTTAAACTTCGAACCCCACATCCCTGACATCAGAAGTGACTGCACGAAACAACGTGATTCATGAAACAAAGGCATGGACACATAAGAGCAGTGATCTCTTGTTCGCTTACTATAAAGTCAGCACGATCGACCGAAATGAATTATCAAGGAGTGCAGTGTTAATCGGCGTCTGCAGCATGGCTGTGGTCGCGTGCTCACTGGCAAGCAACTGCGTTGGGATGCCACTTAGAGCCACTGCGGTCGATGACGAATGTGCTTGTGCGGTCGGTGACGTACGCGCTTATGCTGTCACTTTGAAAATCTTCTTTGGAACTTCAAATCTGATGCAGGAAATCAATGCGCTAAGAGGCCGTCAACGACTCGCCGCAGGAAAGCAGTAAGCCGGTGACGATGGCGCCAATAAATGTGCGTGCCCTTCCGTTTATTCCAGCCCAGGTGCTGAGCATGGAACCACCACAGTGGGGATTCGGTAATCGAAGAAGAACGGAATAATCAGTGTCTGCACCACAGCTGCTGTCCCGCGGTCACTATACATCGTTCAGTGCCCATAGTTATCATTGTTCACAGCATACATGTCTGAATCAGCTTCAAGTCGGAAATTTTCGTTTTTATTTAGATTTATTTAAGATAATCATTCCTATTATTCATCGCCCATGACCCAGACATCATTACCGCCGCTATATCGAGGAAAAACCATCCGCTTTCTCGCGCTTGAGCGAAAGCAAGCGCGCGCATAAGGAACACGCAGAAGAAGAAAACGTCAGATCGCAGGTCGCCAGCGTTCTTCATATCGTTTCCCCACGAACCCGAGTAATTTAACCTCGCCATGCCGTCATCGGTGCAGCAGGGTTCAGCTGGCAGCCAGTCTCCTTCTCCTGCCGTTCCTCCTGCTACCGTCGCGGCAGATTCACACGCGGAAAACGCCCTAACCACGGTGGCTGCAGCAAGTGTTTCAGCAGCTACTGTCGCAGAAAGCCCGCCGCCATACTCCAAACCCGCACCACCGCAAAAAACGGCCACGCGAAGAGGGCACAAGGAACGGCACCAGGAGCAGAGCAAAGCCCAGTCGCCGGCACAGCCTGGGATCTCATCGGTGCAGTCATTTTCCCAAGCCGTAACGCCAGCCTATGTGCTTGGCATTGGCACACAGCAGGCAACGACCCCAAACCTGTGCACCAGCACGGCAACAACTCCTTCGTCAGCGCAGACCGACGCTGGTTCACCCGTCGTCAGGATAATGAGGGTATACAAAGCACGCTATATTCGCCGGCTCTTCTATAAGGGTTGCTTCATATCCACTTACAAATTTTTCGGTCTATATTAGAAACTGAACATACCTCGTTTCGTGTGATCAACGAAAGAGTGAGGCAATTCGTAATGAGCTTTCAGAACATTCAGATCGAAAACTTTTGAATTATCGATGCGCCAACGTTGGCTATCCATGCCAAACTCGTGTTGCGCGCCTGTATGTGTAAGACGCTGAATGGCTTTTTTTTCCGTATTCCTCTGTCGTGGGACTTACTCAATCACTTTTCTTCCTACTTGCACCTTGTTAATGATATCTGAACAAACTAACGTTCCAGGCTCAGAAGAAGAAACGGGAAAAAGAAGACTTCAAACAGGATGCGCCACCATCCACTGTGCAGTTGAAAGAAGCAGCCGCCGCCGAACCTTCATGTGCGCCAGCTGACGCGAGACCTGTGTCCTCGGCGAGCCCCAAGGGTCTGAAGGCAGCGACGTCCACACGTCCTCCCGGGAAGCGAAAGCTCGAGCAACGTTCAACCTCAAAAGGAGCTGACATCCTCAAAGCCCTTGCGCCGTTGAAACCCACTCCGGAGGAGGAAGCCGCTGGGAAGTTCTCTGTCAAGGGCATGAAAGCGTTGCTGGACGTTCGCGCGGAGCCACCCTCCTCATTGGTGAGTCGATGTCTCTTTGCTGGTAATCTTGGTGAGCACCTGGCTCAGTTTCACGCCACTCGCCCCGTGCGCAGCCAGAGATGTGAGCGATAGAGGGGAGAGAGGCGCAAGAACGTGCTTCCACCAAACGAGGTGGGAGTGCTCGTTTAGGTGACACAGACTGCGGGTGGCAAAACCGTTTGATTGCTCCCGCTGTACCGTGAAAGTTACCTCCCGTTTTTTTTTCGCTAGTCGCTAGTGGCACGAGCGCTTGCCGTCGTGTCGCCTGAGCCAGATGGTAGACAGCTTTAGTTGGGTGTCCGCAACCATTCACGTACGCAGCGCGCGAGGTTGCGTGTACGCAGAGAAGCGCGCGCTCACGAAACCGCAATAGTTAGCCGGACGCAAAAGTCGAGAAGTGGATTGCTTACTTGCACGCGCAGGACCGGGTAGTGTGCAACTACTCAGCGTCGCTATACGCCAGCTTCTGCAACTGTATAGCCAGTATGAGCCACCGCGAAGTCAAACCAAAAGCAAGTCAAGCCACAATTGCTTATCTGCCGTGAAAATCTCGCAGAGTCACCCGATTCACGCCAATATGGTCGCGTTTTTCAGTGCTGCAATGCACCTATTGCTGTCAAGCGTTCTCTGGGACCCTCACCTGCTGTCGGTTTTGTCAAAGGGAGAAATAGACGACCTTATGTTAAGCAGCGAGCAACAACGGCTTCTCAAAGGCGACCACTCCTTGGACAACCTCGAGTACGAACTGAGGCGCAGAAGGGAGCCAGAACTGTTGCGTACCGATCAAGATGCCGACTCTTCGACGTTGAGCGGATTGATGCTACGCTTTTAAAGGTGCAGTTTCGTTTAGAGAAAGAAGAGTTCGGGGAAGTGGCAAGGGCTATTTTAGCGCCGAAAGCAGTGGTCAGCGTGCAGAACGTCACAGTTCCGGGCGCACCACATTGTTTCTTGCTCTTCGGCGGCTCGCGGCCGCGAACAGATGGTGTGATATAGAGGAAACTTTTTCGCCTGCACCCCTCCGGAATTTCTTCTGTGGCGACAAAAATGGTGCGGCACATTACCTCCAATTTCGGCCATCTTCTGCATGACTGCAACAACCACAGTTAGTTTTCTCGCCGCTACCTCGGCGCACTAGCAGATGTAAGTCCGCTTTTTCGTTTTCTATTCGCGCACTACTGCTCCCCAGCTTAGCACGCTGCTAATTTGACGTCGGGTCATAAGGCGCAGTTCGTCTCGCATTTCATGTAAGCAAGTTGATTGTAAGGTTCACCTAACAAAGTGATCCTTAAAAAAACACTGTGGTACACTCTCTGTACTTGGTTCGTCGTGTTGTGTTTCTCTTTCGACCCTCGTCAGTTTAGCGCTACCTATTAAACCAGAACGAATATTAACTTGTCCAATTTACTATTCTAAGAAAAGGCGTCTTCTTTTATGTATAAAGAAAAACAATCACTATACCGAAAGTACAAGGTCGTTTGTTGTTAGTTATTGAAAATGCCACTGGTGTCATGCCCTTGAATATTCTTGAAAGGAACTTTTGCACCAAATTGACACGTTTTGTCAGGGCACTTGTTGGAACGCCGTAGTTTATTTGTGTGAGTAGATAAAATAACTTGAAGTGACAATCCCTTTTCATTGTTTTCCGGTGCAGGCTGTGAAAAGGAAAGGAGTACCTCTTCACAAATGTTGGGGGTTCGTCGATGGAACGGCTCGACCAATTTGCCGACCGCAACAAAACCAGGAAACCTACTAATCGGGTCACAAGAGATTCCACTGTGTGAAATACCAGTCTCTTATGTGCTGGAATGGCATGAATTGCCAACTAGACGGGCCTTACCCCGGAAGGCGACACGATGCAGGCGAGTAAGCTTTTTGCTCTTAGCATGAAAAAAAAAAAAGGTAGTGTGGTGTCTACATCTGCATTGCAAGAGGAACGTCACCCCTACAACATTACTACTTGAGTCATGGCAGTGGATTGTGCCTCTTTTTTTCGTCCAACGAATCACACGCCTTACTTTTTATCTCCCTAATCATTAGCTGTACCTTAGGGTTTTCTGTCACATTTTCACTTCTTGCATGAGCATTACACGAGGTGAAGATCTTTAAATTAATCTGCTTTTCAGGCAATCGTTCACCCATAAAGCAGTTCGACTTACTATGGCATTTGCTTAAGTTATGAGCCTTTCCTTTCTTTTTCGTTTTGGTGCAGGAATTCTTGAAAGCAGTGGCATATACTCGAAGCTGGAGCGGCTGGTTAAAGACGAGGATTTCGTCATACACGGTGACCCAGTGTATCCCCAGCTGCCACACGTAATGAAACCATACGGTGGAATCGTGCTCACACCAGCGCAGCAAGCATTCAACCATGGGATGAGCTCCGTTCACCAAGCCGTTGAGTGGGGCTTTGGCTAAATAGTCGCAGAATTTGCATTTCTGGACTTTAAGAAAAATCAGAAGCTTTTAAAGCAGCAGTTAGCAGAAATGTACAAAGCTGCCAGAATTCTAGTTAACTGCCACACATGTTTGTACGGCAACCAGGTGTCGCAATATTCGGCCTTGCAGCCACCTTCTCTGCAACAGTACTTGAAACCAGGCTGCACGTAATTTATGGTACATGCACATTATTTATTTAGACGCCAATTGGTACGTGCGCACAGCTGTCTTAACCCAGGATGTAGCATATTTTGTGATTTTTGCTAATGTAAGTATGTGATCAAAGTTTACTTTTAATATGCTCTGCTAGACTTGTGTCAGCCCTGAAGTTATCAATGGCTAAAAAAAAGACGCTTTGTATACTTTTGCTTCGTTTAATAATTGCACAAATGGGCACATTTATGCGTGCAGGGTGTAACTACACGACCACAATACCACCTTGAGTGCTTGCTAGCATAACAACACTAAGGTCATAACAGTGTGTATCCACCTGTGTGCCACTGCCTGAGTTCTAAGTATACATTGTGTGAGCAGGAGCTGGCCAAAAGTGCTATGCGGCTTCCATATGCTTCACAATGTCCCGTTACAAAGTGCTGAATAGCCATTCATGTAAGGAAACGCTTGAGTCTCTTTTTCTCGCATGTCAATAGGTTTGTGTCAATTGTGAAATAATTGTCCAACGACGAGGAAATAAATGCATTTCTTCTCCTTTATTTTGGACACCACCTTTTCGATGATGTTGGTGAGTGACTGTTGCTGGCCTGCGGCAAGTGCACGATCTTCAGCTCTTTCTTCCCGCTTTCGTTCCTTGGCTCGCAACCTCAGCTCCTCAGTTCGGCAAGCTGGCGCCTTGTGTCATCAAGGAAGTCGATTAGGCGACCTTGATTAAAAGTCCGATCCTTTTTCCAGGCCAGCCTCTCCTCTTCGAGTGCTAGACGCCTCGACTCGAGGGCAGAGTCCTTTTCTTTAATGAGCAAGTCGTGGCGCATTACTTTTTTCAAGAAATTCATTATATGCATCCTTCTCACTGCGCCTTCTAGCTGTGGCTTAAAACAAGAAAGAAGGAACGTTCACAGAAAGTTAGAATGCAGTACCAAAGCTGGGATGCACATAAAGGAGTGTTAAGAACTGTGAACTTCAGAAAACAAGCGTAAGCTTCATTATCATTTTAGATGCAAATTAAAAAGACAGTACTTCTTTACATCATGGGGCACATGCAGTTATTGAAACGCACATACCACGTGGCGCATTTCGTGCAGCAGGGTGGGAACTGGAAGGGGGCGCCTGAAGCTGGCCAGTTTCAGTTCCTGAGTCTCCTGTTTGGTTGGACGAAGCAGTTCTGCTGGGGCCAGCGAAGGGTGTCGAAGGCTGCTCACCGATTACGGGAGGCTGTTCGTCCATACTCTGGGTTGCGGTGTTGTCCTCGTGATCGTCACGTGTGGCGTCTTTGTTATTTAGAATTTCTTGAAAAAAGCTTCGTGGCGGCGTCTTCCGCATTGGCATCTGCCTATACAGTGACACGAGAGAGAAAATTGTGCCAAAGGAATTGATACCGTGACATTTGCGTAGCACGCCGAGCACAGCAGCATAATGAAAAGTCGCACGTAAAATTTACTACGGTGCAGCGCATCAGCTAGGCAGGTTGTCGACAGGCACATTGCCGAATGCACTCGCAGCCGCCGCCAACAGTGTTCCTCGCAACGCGCAGCTCGGCCGCGGCATCCCCGGCAAGCGCCGCCGAATTTCGTGCCGCCGCTGTAGTTGCGCCGTTACGGAGGTGGGCTGTTGCAGCTTGACGGGCGCTCGACGCGTCGGTCCTTCGTGGAGGCGGAATCTTCACTCCTCTTTCCCGAGCTAGGTCGAGTGTTGCAAGAGTGCCTCGCGCTCACTGTAGTCCTCCTCCGTCCCCGACCTAAAAACGGACACCAAATAATGCGCATTAACTACGTTAGAGAACATATTTCGCGCAGTTGGTCGACACTCGCCTGCGGAGGACTACTCGGTCTTTTGCGACGAACCGTACGAGCAGCCGGTAGGTGTGCTCGCGCACTGTAAGACTTGTGAACGACTGGTTTGTTAAATCCTGCATTCTCGCTGCTATAGGTGTCCACTCCCTCTGGTCGCGGAAACGGTTCGCGTTTCGCACATACGACGTCTCCAAGTCTACTGCGGGGCTAAATTTAACTCTGTTAGTAGTGCCGCCTCAAGAACTCGCGCGACATACTTCGGCCGGAGCCATATCGAAAACTGCGCTCTCATGGACACGTGAGATATGGAAAACCGTGCTCTCGTAGACAAGCGAGAACGCGCGAAAACGTCGCGCAAAGCCCACAGCGGGAGCTACGCAGCTCTCGATACGCTGTGGGCGCACGCAAGAGACCATGCGTGCTCCTGCGTGCGCATGCGCACAGTCAACCCCGCTGGTTTGCTGCGAACGCAGAACTGTTGCGGACGCCCAACTAAAACAGTCTGGTGTTTACGGTGTCGGGAGCGCCGGCGGCCGTACCTCACTCGGCGCCCTAATGCGTGCGGACGCCAGTGTAAAAAGCAAGTTAGCGCTCGAGTATCGCAGGAGCGTAGTAGCTTAAGGTCGCTAGGGATTTTTTGCGTTTTTCTCTTAAAGTAGCGACAAACTTTGATGCACCGCTGACGAATCTCATCGGGCAGCGCTCACTCCGGCAGCCATGTTCTTCCTAACGCTGTTCCCCTCGCGTTCACTTGCATGCTGCTGCGAGCAAACTTCAGGGCAGGCTGAAGACGCACTGTAGCGAGCATGCAGTGTTTCTGTGCGCGTTTATCTTTTCTGTATTTTCCTTGTGCGATGGGTTTTCCGATGAAGGCGCGACCGCAGAGACGCGGCAGGCGTCGTATTGCGCGACCGCAACATAGCGCGGCAAGCGTCGCCGCAAAGATGAGAACCAACACCATCGTTAAGTACGGTTCAAAATTACGGCGACAAATTTACCGTTCGGCCTCAACAGTGCACCACTAAGCCGCTTTTGGGTTCGTGTTTGAGTGTCTCGCCTCCTGCACGAAACTTACATTTGACCCATGTGGTGCAAGAGCGGCCGTTCACGGTCGTAAGCTATCTACGCGGTTACGCCGCTTCATGACGTTAGGAAGAATATGGCGGCTGACGGAGGAAGATGTCGCTACTTAAAGAAGAATAGGCAATCTAGGCACTTTACCTTAAGTAATAACGCTATAAGACGTTACTTACACTGAAGTGTCATGGAGTAAGCAGGACCTCCTGACCCCCAAGTGATTCAGAGGGCTAGACATTGAGAGCGAAAATGGCCCTCAATGCTTCCAACTTGTACTGTCACGTGAGTTTCTTTCTCGATGACATTGGCAACACGAGATTTTCCTGCAGTTTATATTCTGTTCAAATTGGGGCATAATGTGTCGCGTGTTTGCTTGAAATGGGGGCAAGAGTTTTTAATCTACTCTATTCTTTATACGGCTACCTTTGCTAATTTTACGCCTTAAAGCACTCAAACCCTCTCGTTCGCACGTTGGGAATCTTCTTTTTTTACCCCAGGATCGCACTTCCGGAACTTCTGTCCATGCGCACTTGAAGGTCTCCCTTGAGGCCAAGGTAGTGCTGACCGCGATAATGGCCATGACCATCCTGGCCTTTGTGTTCCTTCTGTACCCCAAGCCAAAGCAGGAGTCCGTGACGTACTGTACGACGAAGGACTGCAAGGAACACATGTGAGCGAGCGATAGACTCTGCCGTAGTACGGAAAAGTGTAAAGCTGATTTTTTTTGCCTCTTCCGCCGGCTTTGAAGGTGCTGGCCGCGGCTGCCTGGCTTATTAAGGAACAACTTGGAATTGTTACGTGCTCGAATGTTCAACTTCGGCCACTGCATATGCATGACTGGGAATGTGTGGTTGGGTGCGTGTCTGGGTAGACAACTTGGTTCATTCGATATTTGCAACTGGGCATGTGACAGCGGCAGCAGAAACATCGGAGAGAGGACAAAAATGTTGAGTGAACGAAATGGGACCCTGTGCGTGCATGGAACAAGAAGCGTCAAGTTACGTAGCAGTCGAGGAGAAGAATTGGAGTAGATACACTTCATTAAATGTCAGAGTAAGCTTCGCCTACAACCGAATGCCACAATTGCGTGAGGTCCACCGATTTTTTAAATTTCTGCGTAATCAGACACGGCGCATCTAACGCAGTTTGTTAAATCCGTAATATACGAATGTCGTTTGCATTCGATGACATTGACGCAGTATGAAATATTCCCAGACATGACGTCGAAGTGGTCTGCACAAAGCAATGTTCGAATAAATTGCGAAACTTGTTTTCTTTTACATTTCGTCTTAATTCTATAAGTAATCAAGCAGGAACTGACCCCAGGAACTTAAAACACTGCTCGCGCTTCGAGAATGAATCCTATAATATGCAAAGTAACATGGCAGATGTGGCGTAGCACGATGAAGACGCTGTAAGGTTGTGTGTGACTGTGCTTTTAATCGGTTAGAAGCTTCGTATTTGAAGAAAGAGCTTATAAGTTAATGTTTCGTTTTCGAAAAGGCTCATTACCTTATATTGGGTTTCGTATGATGCTGCTATTGGGTGGAAAGTACAAGGTGGACGCTTTCGCAATCGAACAGGTCACGTAAACTCGTTTGATTGCATATCAGCGTTAATAGCTGCAGACGTGTAATTACTTGCAAACCCATATCTATACTATGTAATATCATCATCATCAAACTGGCTACGCCCACTGCAGGGCAATGGCCTCTCCCATACTTCTCCAACTACCCCAGTCATGTGCTAATTGTGGCCATGTTGTCCTTGCAAACTTCTTAATTTCATCCGTCAACCTAATTGTCTGCCGCCCCCTGCTACGCCTCCGTTCTCTTGGAATCCAGTCCGCACCCATTATCTTCCCTCCTCATTTGATGCCCTGCCCATGCCCATTTATTTTTCTTGACTTCAACTAAGATGTCGTTAACTCGCGTTTGTTCCCTCACACAATCTGCTCTCTTCTTATCCCTTAACGTTACGCCCATCATTCGTCTTTCCATTGCTCGTTGCATCGCCCTCAATTTAAGTAGAACCCTTTTCGTAAGCCTCCTGGTTTCTGTCCTGTAGGTGAGCAATGGTAAGACACAGCTGTTATACACTTTTCTCTTGAGGGATAATGGCAACCTGCTGTTCATGATCTGAGAATGCATGCCAAACGCATCGCAACCCATTTTTATTCTTCTGATTATTTGTCTCATGATCCGGATCCGCGCTCCCTACCTGCCCTAAGTAGATGTATTCCCTTACCACTGCCCATGCGTCACTACCTATCGTAAACTGCTGTTCTCTTCCGAGTCTGTTAAACGTTAGTTTTCTGCAGATTAATGTTTAGACCCACCCTTCTGCTTTGCCTCTACAGGTCAGTGAGCATGCATTGCTCACTGACTCCACAACCACCCTAGTCCACAGACTACGGGGGCTACGGTGGCTCCACTGCCACCGTAGTCCTTCTTAAGGAAAGCAACAAAATTCCAATAAAGATGGACGTCAGGTAGGGAGATACGATCTCTCCATTGCTTTTCACGGTATACTTACACGAGATATTCAGAGACCTCGATTGGGAAGAATTTGGGATAAAAGTTATGGAGAATGCTTTAGTAACTTGCGATTCGCTGATGATATTGCCTCGCTTAGTGCTTAGTAACTCAGGGGACCAATTGTAATGCATTCTCACTGACCTGGGGAGGCAATGTAGAAGGCTGGTTCTAAAAATTAATCTGCGTAAAACTAATGTTTAACATTCTTAGAAGAGAACACCAGTTTACGATAGGTAGCGAGGCACTGAAATTGGTAAGAGAATACATCTACTTAGGGCAGGTAGTGACCGCGTATGCAGATCATGAGACTGAAACCATCAGAAGAATAAAAATGGGCTGGGCTACGTTTGGCATGCATTCTCAGATCATGAACAGCAGGTTGCCATTACCCTTCAAGAGAAAAGTGTATAACAGCTGTGTCTTAACAGTAGTCACTATACGGGGCAGAAACGGGGAGGCTTACGAAAAGGGTTCTGCTTAAATTGAGGACGAGGCAACGAGCAATGGAAAGAAGAATGATGGGTGTAACTTTAAAGGGATAAGAAGAGAGCAGATTGGGTGAGGAAACAAACGCGAGTTAATGACATCTCAGTTGAAGTCAAGCAAAACAAATAGGCATGGGCCGGGCATATATTGAGGAGGGAAGATAACCGATGATCATTAGGGCTTACGGACTGGATCCCAAGAGAAGGGAAGCGTAGCAGGTAGCGGCAGAAAGTTAGGTCGACGGATGAGATTAAGAAGTTTGCAGGGACAACATGGCCACAATTAGCACATGACCGGGATGGTTGGAGAAGTATAGGAGAGGCCTTTGCCCTGCAGTCGGCGTAGCCATTCTCATGATGATCATGAAATCCAAGTGGACGAGTGTTTTTAAGGGCGTTAGCTCTTACTCATCACGTTTCTCGGTTTCTTGGGGTCTGCTACCACTTCCCTTTGGGATAAAATTTTCATTTCGAAGAATTCTGAATGGCGGCCCCCATAGTAAACCGACAGCAACCCAATTGGTGATGGATTGGAGACGTCACTGATATATCCAAGATTGTCGCCAGTTTATGACGTCACTGAAAAATCCAAGATGGCAGCACCCATAGTAAATCAATAGCAACCCAATTGGTGACGTCACGTGACTGTGACGTCATAATTCAAGATGGCGGCTAAATTAGGGTGCCAATGATGACGTCATAATCCAATATGCCGGCTAGAAGTGAAACCGCACGATTATGACGTCATAATCAAAGCTAGTTTTGGAAACTTGATATCGAAGATGACGGCCGAATCCGGATGCCAGTGACGACGTAATGGTTCAATATGGCGGATAGAGGTGGAACCACGTGATTATGGCGTCATGGTACGAAATGACACGATAGTTTCAGTTTCTCAAATCCAAGATGGCGGCTCTCAGTGTGATGTCAGCGCCGAGGTGGCGGCCACTAAAATTAGTTGCGCCCGCATCCTCGCCCCTTTTACCCTCAAACATAGTTCCTATAACGAAGCAGTAAAGCAGAAAAGTAGGAAGACGCCTATAAAGAAAGGGGTCAGACAAGCAGGCACAATCTCTCGAATTCTATTCACTGCGTGCTTGGAAGAAGTATTCAAGCTATTAAACTGGGAAGGCTTAGGAGTAGGAATCGACGGCGAATACCTCAGCAACCTTCTGTTTGCCGATGACATTGTTCTATTCAGCAACAATGCAGACGAGTTGCAACAATTGATTGAGGACCTTTACAGGGAGAGTATAAGAGTGGGGTTGAAGATAAATATTAGAAGACAAAGATAATGATGAACAACCGGGTAAGGGAACACAAGTTCAGGATCTACAGTCAGCATTTAGAGTCTGTGAAGGACTACTTTCTTTTACTGTCCTATCATCTCTTCTCTTCCATCACTTCCTAATTTTCCTAGGAGGCTAGGGTTAACCTTGTGTATGTGCCCTCCCTAGTGTATGTTATATTAGGTAATAGCAGCAATGCACGGCTGGCGTCTGCAGCCTTACAGGTTAAGTGCTACAGCGTCCCCCTGTTGGGCTTCGTGGTGGGTGGCCGCCATTGCCGCCGAAAATGACCGAAATATTATGGGAACACCTGGTTTTCCACGTCTACTTGATCGTCACCCTCAAAAGAGGGGACGCACCGATGAAATTCTAAGCCTCTTCAAACCAAAAGAAATTTTCCCCCGATTCCAAGTTGTGCACAGCGAAAAAACGAAAAAAAAAACAGCTAGAACCGTATCCCCATTGATTGTTGCAAAAGGCTTGACTGATGCACTTAGCCCAGGCTATAAGGTCACCAAAATGGCGAGCGGGGACCTCCTCCTTGAAATCCACGATTAAGAACAGCACAACAAACTAAACAAGCTTGTGGCATTTCGAGATATTCCTGTTACCGTTTCCCCTCATCGGTCTATGAACACAGCACGCGGTTTTGTATCTGATGCAGATCTCATCAACTTGTCCGAAACAGAGCTGTTAGAGGGCTGGATAGAGCAAAATGTAACTAACGTACAACGAATCATTATCCGAAGTGAAAATAAATTCCTACAAAGCACCTGATTCTCATCTTTGCCTGCCACAAACCATAGAAACTGGATACACAAAGATATCTGTCAGACCATACATCCCTAATCCAAGAAGATGCTTCCAATGTCAAAGATTTGGCCACGGATTACAGAGCTGCCGTGGTAAACTCATATGTGCGAAATGTGGTGTGCAAGGCCACACCTCAGATAAATGTGAAGCAACACCTCACTGTGTAAACTGTGAAGGTGAACATGCAGCATAATCCCGATGTTGTCCCAACTGGAAAAAAAGAAAAGGAAATAATCACCCTGAAAGCACACGAGAACATCTCTTTCAAGGAAGCACGTAAGAGGTGCTCGCCATTCCACACCAGAACGTATGCCGATGCGACGCGCCGGACCGCGCACAGCGAGTCGTTGGCTGTGGCATGCCCCGCCCCCGAGGTGGCAACAGTCGAATCTGCTCCACCCACCAAGACACAGAGGCCGGCTACCCGGGTACGTCGGGCCTCAATACCACGCCTCGTCAGGCGAGGTCTGGCAAACAAACTAGGAGCACGCACGCGCGGGCATCCAGTGCTTCCCAGGAGGCAATGGACACAACACCGTCACGTTTGTTGCCGAAAAACCGGCGTGGCTCTCTCGAGCTTGCCAAAACAAACAAAAAAAATCCTAACAGTGCCCGACGACGGTCCTGTTACCTAAGGTCCACCACTACACACCTGAACACAGAACATTTCTCATCCTAATAAAATTGCTGTACAAATTATTGATTGGAATTCCCATGGCATTCTAAACAACTTAGGTGATATTAAAGAAATATTACAAGATTTTAACCCTAGTCTGTTCTGCGTTCAGGAAACACACTTGAAAACATCAAATCCAAATTTCTTAACACAATACACATTATTCCGCAAAGATCTCGATGATGGCCATGCCGGGTCTGGTGGCGTGGCTATTATAGCTCAGAGGTCAGTTGCTTGCCAACACCTCCACCTTCAAACTAATTTTGAGGCAGTAACGGTTAGGGCGATTCTATTCGACAGGCTGGTTACGGTCTGCTCACTCTACGTACCACCCGAATATCGCTTGCAACTAAGCGAACTCGAAACGCTTGTCAATCAGCTTCCGGAGCCATTCATGTTGACCGGTGATGTGAACGTCCATAATACGCTACGGGGCGGCTTCCGCTGTGATGCAAGAGAGCGTACTTTAAAAGAATTTTTTTTATGTACTGGAGCGGTTCTTCTGAATAAAAAAGAACCCACCTTTTATAGCACTACACATAAATCATATTCTTCAATAGACCTAACCACAGCCTCTCCATCTCTAATGCCGTACCTTGATTGGAAGGTCCTGAAAAACCCTTATGGAAGTGACCACTTTCCTATTCTCTTGAATTTAACAAAACGAGCTAAAATCCCTCAGCAGATTCTCCGATGCCAAATCGAGTCGTCGAATTGGGAACTGTTTCAAGAGATTACATATTTACAGTACGATGATTTGAGCTCTTTAAACATAGATGATGCTGTGGCATACTTGACGCGTTTTATTATTGACGCCGCTGAAAAATGTATAAAACAAGCTAACGGACTTGCTAATGAGCGTCGTTTGCCTTGGTGGAATGACGAATGCAAAGAGGCACGGGAAAAACATAATAAAGCTTGGGGCCTGCTTCGTGACTCTCCAACTGCGGAGAACCTCATTAATTTCATGATGGCAAAATCACAGAGCAGGAGTACACGTCGACGTGCTAAGCGAGAAAGCTGGGAAAGGTACATATGTAGTATCAATTCGTACAAGGATGAGGGTAATGTATTGAACAGGGTAAACAGATTAAAGGGCAGGGAAACACAACCGCTTCCTTTAGTAAACGCTCAAGGCGACAGCATGAAAGATCAGGCAGATTTCCTGGGCAAGCATTTTCAAAATATTTCTAGTGCATCACACTATGCGCCAACTTTCCTAAAGTTCTAGGAATGCCTAGAGCGAGAGTGCCTTGAACGAAAATGCGCAGCAGATGAACCTTACAACCGTCCCTTTAGTCTCGCTGAACTGAAGGCTGCTCTCAGTTCCTGCAGCAATTCAGCACCAGGTGGTGACCATATAATGTATGCAATGATGAAGAATATTCATCCAGAAACATTGAACACACTTCTGTCTCTTTACAACACCATGTGGGTATCTGGGCACATTCCATCCTCATAGAAAGAAGCGATTGTCATCCCAATTCATAAGCAGGGCAAAGACCCCGCATTAGCCAGTAGTTATAGGCCAATAGCACTAACAACCTGTATGTGTAAGTTATATGAAAAAATGGTAAATCGGCGTCTAATCAATTTCCTGGAAAATAACCGTCTGGTTGATCCCCTTCAATGTGGTTTCATGGAGGGTAGGTCAACAATAGTCCACCTTGTTCGCATTGAGGCAAATATTAGAGATGCCTATATACACATAGTTTTTTCTCTCTGTGTTTCTCGACTTGGAGAAAGCTTATGGCACAGCATGGCGATGCGGCATCCTGCGAGACCTATCTGCAATGCTCGTACGAGGCAATATGTTAAACATGATAGAAAACTACTTGTCTAACCGCACGTTCCGTGTTAGAGGGGGCAATGCCTTGTCCAGGCTGTTCACTCAAGAGACTGGTGTGCCACAAGGGGGCGTGCTTAGTTGCACCCTTTTCATTGTGAAAATGAATTACCTCCACAAAGTCATTCCATCCTCAATGTTTTAGTCAATATCTGTGGATGATGGGCAACTAGGATTTAAATCTTGTAACCTTGCAGTCTGCGAGCGCGAAGTCCAACTCGGACTGAACAAGATCTCAAATGGGGGCAAATCAAAATGGCTTCAAGCTAAACCTCCTCAAAAGCTCCTGTGTACTTTTTTCTAGAAAGAGAGGCTTGATACAAGATCCTGATATTATGTTGCATGGACAACACACACCACTCAACACTGAACATAAATTTTTAGGCATAATACATGACTCAAAACTAACCTTCATGCCGCATATCTAGTATCTGAAAGCTAAATGGCTTAAAACAATGAACATCCTGAAAATACTGTCACACACAACATGGGGAAGCACAGGAAATGCCTCCTGAACTTCTACAGGAGCCTTGTACGATCACGGTTAGACTACGGTGCCGTATTGTATCACTCTGCTGCGCCCAGTGCTCTCAAGATGCTGGGCCCTGTGCATCATTTCGGTATCCGCCTCGCCACCGGTGCCTTTAGGACAAGTCCCATCGAAAGCCTCTATGTGGAATCGAATGAATGGTCTCTAGATCTGCAGCGGCCATATTTTACTCTTAATTATTGTCTGAAAATACATGCTAACAAATATCATCCTTGTTATCCCTCCATAAACAATATCACCTCTGCAACCCTCTTCCGTAACAAACCTACAGCCAGAGAGCCATTCTCGATCTGTGTGAGAAAGCTGAGCGAGGATATGAATGTTCCTATTTATGAAAATCGTCTAATGGCTTCTGCCAAGCCGTTTCCGCTGTGGTTGTGGCGCATCATTGACTGCGACATGTCATTTGTAGAGATAACGAAGCACGCTCCAGAGGTCCACATTTATATGAATTTTCTAGAATTACAATTTAGATACTCGTGTCCAGAATATTGCACAGATGCGTCTAAATCACATTCTGGCGTGTCGTATCCGTCGGCCCATCCTTTTCCGATCCCGATCTTCTGAACCCTCAAACAAGCATCTTTACAGCCGAGACGTATGCAGTATGGTCGGCCGCGAAACACATCAAACAGTTAAAACTGGATAAGGCGGTCATATACACAGACTCATTAAGCGTTGTCAAAACATTGATGTCATGCGTCAACCACAGAAATCCAGTAATTGCAGATCTTTTCTCTCTCCTCTGCACTATTTATGCCTGTGGCCAACCTGTAACGGTATGCTGGGTGCCTGGACACAGAGGTATTGAAGGTAACATCCTGGCAGACCGAATTGCTACCTCCTTAGACACAAAAGCTTGAAACATGTCCGTAGCCGTTCCGGTCGCAGACCTAAAGCCATTCTAACGGAAAAAACTGAGACCCTACTGGCAGCATAAGGGGGACGCTGAAACCCTTAATAAACTCCACATAATTAAGCCACTTTTAGGATACTGGCCATCACTGACCAAGTCCCGACCAGGTGATATCCTATTCTGTCGTCTCAGAATAGGGCACACTTACGGCACACACAGCTTTTTGTTGAGTGGCGGAGAACGCCCAATGTGTATTAGATGTGGGGAGACACTCAGTGTTCAGCGTGTCTTCCTAGAATGCCGCGAAAAACAAGTCGAGAGGAAAAGACACTTGCCCTTAGCATATATTCAGTGTATACCACTCCACCTGGCACTGTTTCTAGGCAGAGAACCGCTGTTTGACAAGCAATCTACCCTAGCCTTTTTAAATGACGTTGACACGCTCCATGTTTTCTGTCCAAGAAATTTGTAACACGGCCTCTTGCGAGAGGCCACGGTTGCGATGTCAACCTTTGGTATAGCACATGCCTCCGGGCCCTTGTGCTCAAGGTATCCGCTGAGGCTGTTGTACTACTCGTCAACAACAATCACCTGTCGATTTATATTCACGTAACGCTATAACACCATTGTTGTACATCCTATACTGATAGCATACCCTACTTCAGTCATTCTCATATTTTTATTCCTTATGTATTTTAAGCAATTTATAGCTCTCAGTTTTAGGCCTCTCTACAGCCACGTCACATCAGCCATTAGTCAATTCAGTGCTCATCAGCACTGCCCAGGTGCTCTTTGACCACACTTGGCCCTTGCGTAAATAAACACTATATCATCAATCTCATCCGCCCACCTAACTTTCTACCGCCCCCTGCTACACTTCCCTTCTCTTGGAATCCACTCCGTTACCCTTAATGACCATCGGTTATCTTCCCTCCTCATTACATGTTCTGCCCATGCCCATTTCTTCAAAACACGGATAAGCTAACCTCAAAGACAAAGGTTTATCCTGACTCACAAACGGAACTCACCTTTTTATCCGAAGACACTTTGACCAGGTAGCTTAGCAGTACAGAGCCTAGTTCCATCAGTGTACAGTATCCGTATTTATCTTCTGAAAGTACGACAGGCATTACTGCTTATATGTTGTGGGACGCTATGCGATATATACTGTAACAAGAGTCACAGTTCGGAGTTGCCTATGAAGGTTCAAAATAGTCGAGCATCGTTTTTGTAGCGGCGGAGCAACGCGAAGAACAAGCGCTTGTACCTTTCGAAAGCCCGCTACGCATAAAAACATGCATTTTTTCAACCTCTGGCTCGTGTGAAAGGCTTTTTGTCTTTTAAGAAAGACTGATGTGGCTCGCTATGCAGACTGGAAGCTTTACACGCACAGCGCAATGATTTCAGCGATTTAGTCACCGATACCCTCGAGACCGATCGAGATAAGGTAATCGGCAGCAGGAAACCTTTCAGCTTCGACGAAGCACCTCGATTCTACGCCACAAATGATGAACTTGAACACAGCACCAAGCGAAAGAGCCACCGTGAACCATGACGTCATATATACGTCCTTGTTTATTTGGACAGTGTTGCCAGCACCAGTAAAGGATTATCGAGGTTGCTAAATGAAATGCTTGAGCAAGAGTTAACCACCTTCAGCAGCGCCAAAATCACTAGGTGCATTGTTAAATATTAGCCACTTTCTTCGCATTCTGAGCCGCTATATGTGCACCAGGGTCAACCTGCAGACAACCTGCAACAATGTGGAATTCGCATCTATAATTTAGTTCCTGAACATCCGCTGCCTGAGAAATCTTTGCGGGGAATCGTTCACCTCAGAAATAATTTAGAGCTGGCTCCAGACTTGCGCATATGTGATGACTGCGGAGTTGACCCTGGGGAACGAGAAATGCTCAATAGCATATTTTCAATGTAGAAACAGGACTTGCATATTATATGTTTCAAACAATGAGAAAACTGCATTCATTTTGTTTACTCTTAAGGCAAATGAATAGGAGAGGTAGAAGAAATCCAACCATGACGTGCCGTTTAGTCGTATGGATCACGGATTCTTTGTAATCTAGGTGCGAGGAATATATGAGATTTCTGGAAACAAGGAAATATAGTCCAATGATGTCTGTGCTATTAAGAATGCGTTTGAAGTGCTTCATTGGCCTTTTCCTGGGTGACCATTATACAGCCAAAGTTGAGCAGGGACCTTTAGGATTGTAGCAGGGCTGCGTGCTAGCTGATAGCAAGTATTTTGCCAAATATTGCCTCTCATATTTGTGCAATGAATGTGGTTGGAGATGGTGGAGCGTATACTGTGAAAGCGTATTTTTTTTCAGATTTCCGTTACGCATACATTGCGTTTATTCCATTCCAACCCCATTTCGGAATCTGAGGCTCCCGTTCTATTCTGGATGTTTGAAAATGTGGAATGATTCCGGAATCGTTCCCAATGCGAATTTAGCTCTCCTCGACTGTGACCCCTAGACGTTGCTTTGAACGTAGTCGCAAGTGAACTGAATGAGCATTGTAGACAGAGAACATATCCTGGCACCTCACATTTTAAGCCTCAAAAGAGGTAAAACGTTCTCGAATATGAGACTAAAAGCAAAGCAACGATTACCAAGTGAACTCATTCTCTAAAGACCAGAATGCCGAAACTCCTCTCCAAAGAAATTCATGTTACTCATTTTCTTACATTTACAGTGATGCACCAAATAACAAGGCAATGTACTGAAGTACATTCCTAGTCGGCTAACTACCAGAGGTGTAGACACACTGCAGAATCTTACTTAAATATGCAAGCGCGAGCTCAAAAGAAAACCGTAGATTAGCCTACATAAGAATACATGTCGGTGAAGAAACGATTAGATTGAAATTGAAATTTCAAGCATGAATTATTAGCATAATTTTAGACAGATACAATCTCAACACAACTAAATATGTCTGGTCAAAGCTCAGTTATCATGTCAACAATGCAGTCTATGCTTGCTACTACAGCATTAGTTTGAAGTAAATTATATTCGGATATTGTTCGAGGAAAAAAACAACGTTGTATATTTAGTCCAGCACGATATCTCTCATATTTTGGGCGCATGCGTTTTTGTCACTGGTCTGAGACAATATGGTCGTCTAAGGTACATGCTATTCTTACAGTTATTGAAGACGTATGAAACAGAGTAGGAGAGCTTAACTTCCTTTCGTCCTGTCGTCCTTTCAATCCAGAAACATCATTCGCTTCGGCGATATCGAGTTCAAAGCGAATATTGTTTGCTTGGAAATCTAGTTCTTACACTTCCTTATAGTGAACCTACAATATCTTCTTGGTGGCAGTTCCTCATAACATTATGCGCGAAATAAAGCCGCCCAAGCGACTCATGCGCAACTAGCCTTATATTTGATAGGGTTTTACGGGGTGTAGGCTTGACAAGGTTGCGAAGGCAACAAGCTTTCTAATGACTACATATGGGAGTGGGAAAAAGGAGGTTAACAATGCACGAAGCCTAAGTTCTTGATTTCATACATTTCTCTGCGAATGGTATTGCTAAAGGCGTAATATTTCACATTCTTGTGCCTGCTTTTTGAAAAAGTGATATAACACTTGTTAGTACTTAATGTATTTCGAAAACGATTTTCGAAAATATCATTTACGAAAATAAAAAATAACTATGGGCCCAAGATAAAACGGTGTACTACTCAAGAAGCTGCTTCGTCAAAATCACATGTCTGTATCGCCCACGACCACATGGGACATATTTTTACAGTGTATGCAGGCAGGGGTTTTAATTTTTTCTTGTGTGCCATCCAAATAAAGTTTCTTTGGTTTTCGAGTGCTCGTCTACTTCCTGCTCTTTGCAGAAGTTCTTTGGCTGTGTCAGTGCTCATGTTAACATATTACTCAAGCGCCTACACTGAGTAATCAATTGGTAATATCTAGAACTAATGCAGCTGTGATTTATGGAAGTACTGATCAAGGATGCAACACGTTCTCTTCTACTGCAGGTATCGCATTGCAAATCAGCTGGACAAAGGCATCGACCCTTGTAATGATTTTGGCGCTCATGTCTGTGGACGCTGGAGGCCGCTCAATGAGAACACCTTATCACGTTCAGTGATGTCAGATATGTATCTGTCCTGGTTGCATAGTCTTCCGGAAAGGTTGGACAAAAGTTTTAGGCAATTTCGCGTAGTGAAAAAAGTGGCCGTCATGTATAACCGGTGCTTGATGCAGAAGGGGTCGCACATCGACATCTTCAGAGAATTCATGCGCGCCCGAGGTATTTTCTGGCCGGAAAAACCACCCAAGCCAGTTCCTCTAGTGAAGATTCTCTGCGACCTCGCGTTCAACTGGAACGTGAATCTCTGGTTCAGCTTGAAGATACTTCCATCTATCTCGAAAGAAAAACCAAGGCATATCTTCTTTGCACCGAACAAGCTTATGCTACTGTGGAAGGACACATTCAGTCAGCTATCGAAGGAAAACTTTGGGAGTGTCTACTCTACACTCTACAAGATCTTTTCTAACGACACGGGCAGACAACCCAACCAGGAAGGCATATCAACGACATTCAAGGTGCTTAAGTTAATATTCAACACCTCCGTACCGTTGTGTCCTTGCGAAGCACCCGTTCCAGGTTTGTTCCCCTTGCGTGCCATAGACTCGAACTCTCGCATTCCCATTGGCTCGCACGTGATGGACACGTTAAATAACGCGACGGGAATAGATCCGCCTGTCACAATGGATGACTTGGTGCTTGTGAGCGACAAGTCTCAATTTGCGAATATGTTGAGAATCCTCAACCGTTTCGACGACGTGTCCCTGCGGGCCCACCTGTCGTGGTTGTTTGTGCAGGAGTACGGGTCAGTGGCATTTCCGTCGGCCGTTCTGCTCGTCATTCATGGCAGTGAGAACCATGCCAACCAAGAGCGTCCGCGCTTCTGCGCTGCTCAAACAGAGTCGAGCTACAAGCTCCTTGTGGCTGCCATGGCCTCCGCGGGCCTCTTCTCAGAGGAAGAGCGCCACCGCATCAACGATCAACTGGCCAGCATTGTGAAGGCGAGTGAATCGATGCGTGCCAATGCAACTCGCCTCTCTCTACTATATATGAACATGCACGCAGGTATGGAAGTAGGAAATTGGGTTCAATTTTTTGAGGAGATAAATAATGCGAGAAATACTGATGGGGTGCACCACTTTGTGTAAAAGAAAAGAACGTTCCGTATCTTACATGGTCTGACAAGCGTTGGAGATGTAGCGCTTTCGAAATGAATCTAAGACATGTCACCAATGTTTCTCCACTTGGTGCCATATGATCCCTTGGTCCAATTGCATAGAACAATACATCGCACGAAAGTCTGATTCGTGTGCGGGGCCACATTTCTTTATACGCGCGCAAGTGCGTTGTACCATTTAGCGCTTAGAAAAGTACCGAATTGCCATTTAAGCGCCTCTACCTAGCGCTGGTTTCGCATGACACTAATGTATTCTTATACTCAAGTTACTACATGAAAGTTGTCGTGCGCACAGTGTGCGTCAACAACGAAAGATCAGGGAGCGTCAATGGGTTGGTAAATAATTCAGAGGTTCGTGCAAACCTACTGCTTCTTTGAGGCTACGTTCTGTCGCAAAGAATGCATGATTGAGATGAGCCACACTCCACGAATGGATGTGAGGCTCGTTTTCGCAATATTGCGGATGTAAAAAAATGCTTCAAGTAATTCGGTACTTCTTTATTGGTCCACTAAATAACTAAGCTAATTATTTAGCTGTGGGTAGTGATGCTTTTAATATATTTTACATGTTTAGCGCCAGAAACTTTCTAACCCAGTCGTTACCCTGTTCTCTAAATACGTAATAGGGCAAAGTAACATAATCGCGAACTAGAGACACTCAAGTGGAATGAAGAGTAGCTGGAAAGGAAGCACACAATGCATGTGAACCCACGACAAAAGATTAAGTGTTGAATTTCAGCTATATTGTTTCTAGATTTAGCAGCTGTTCTCTATGGTTAGCAAAAAATTTCTCTATTTAACCACTGGCAATATTTTTAACGAGATTACACAAAAAATTGGCTACGTTTCAGCTAGAAAATGTTCTGAAGAAATCGCGTTCTAGGGCGCCCGTTATTTTTCTAAAACTACATGAGTGGTTAGACCTGTGACGGGTGCTATTTTTCACATCCGGACAGGCTACCACTGGAAATTGAACGTGCCGACATATAACACGGGAACCCTCTCGACTGAAGCTACCTTAGCGGGGCTCTTTGAGGAATTATCTGGCATTGCCTAGAATATTAGCAGCCTTAGTGAGGTTAGGAGAACAGGTGAGGCTTATGTGGGGCTGATTATTCATGACGTCCTCTTCTCCGGAGGTTTTACATAAAAAAAAAAAATGCGGGGTAGATTTTCTCATTCGTATGAACATAGCGGGCAGCACTGACCAATTCTCCAGTAATAATTTGAGGGTAGCAGTCGTCATAATAAACGTAAATAAGAGATATAAAATAAAGATAGTACACTGCTACGCTCTAACCACCAGTCATGAAGATGAAGGAATACAAAAAGTTCTGTGACGATGTTAAATTAGCTATGAGAGAAGTGCAAACTCAGTATGCTGCAGTGTGGACATGGCTTGGATGGTGTCAAGCAACTGGCAACCACGGTATAGATTCTAGGAACAGTAGAGGAGAGATTTTGGTAGAACTCGCGGAAAGCAATAGACTCTGAACGATGAATACTCTCTGCAGAAAGTGCAGTAACAGGAACAAGGAAATGAAATATATTTCTTATTCTGTGCGTACTACCCAGCGCAATATGTAGAAATGTTAGGTGTGGTATAGGGCAGTGACCACAGGTTAGTTAGGTCTAAGATTGCTCTCTATTTGAACAGAGAAAGAGAAAAATTAGTCGAGAGCAAACTGGCCAACCTAGATGCAGTCAGGGTAAAAGCAGATGAGCTGGAAAGACCGGCCGCGTCCGCCACCTTCCCTTGGAGCGTAGTTGCGAAGCGCCTGCGTGTTGTGTGGATCGGTGATCGTCGCCGTGTGGTTATTCGGGACTCTAAAATGGAACAGGCGCCTACACCCACCCTAAATTGATGAAGAGCCACCTTCACTTTGCTCCCGCCTATCAATGAAGCCAGGTCTAGTGGTTTTTCCGTCATTGCATATTCCGCGGAATGGCATTTTCAAGTGGCGTACTAGCACTTTAACACCGGAACCTTCACCGAGCCTCTTTTCGCAGAAACGTGGTTTCGGAGGTAAACACTCCAAATGATTCCTCACATGTTGTCAAATGTTTGAGTGACGCCTGGAAAACAACCGTGCATTGCATTACAACCCTCAGATTCGTTACGTCCATAAGACAATGAATCTCATGAAAGATCATGCGGATCACACGCACTGTGGGAATCGATAAATGTGCAGCCTTCTATGGTGTTTGCTTTGACTGACGATAATTAGCGGTGGTGTCGACGGCGAATGTTTAATTTCTTCGGCGTTCAAGGGATTACGAGAGTGGTGAGTTGATGTTAAACGTTACTCTGAATGCACCAGTGCTGTTTGTCTGTGTAGTACTACACAGCACACAGCGAGACGCGTTTGTTGAGGCGTTGTTGTGCGCGATTGTTCATAACGTTACCCCGAGAAGGTTAGCATTATCATTGCCTCACATGACACATCGTTGCGTGGCAGAAGTAGTAAACTTGTTTAAACTTAATAAACTAGTTATATCATAAGAAGCCAACAAACACTGACACCAAGGACAACATAGGGGAAATTACTTGTGCTTAATAAATGAAATAAAGAAACGATAAATTAATGGAAATTAAAGTGGATGAAAAAACAACTTGCCGCAGGTGGGAACCGAACCCACAACCTTCGCATTTCGCGTGCGATGCTCTACCAGTTGAGCTACCGTGGCGCTGTTTCCCCATCCACTTTCTTGGGTATGTGTACTAGTAGAACCCTGGGTACTAGTTAACCCCCTCTCTTCTCGTTAAACTAGTTAAAGACACACTAAAGCAAATACTAAGCCGACGTGAAGTACTTAAATACCATTCCAGAAACCTCGCAATGCTTGTTTCGTGCCGAAAAACCCTTAGTTTACGAGAAAATTGCATTTGATGGGTCCGAATACTTTTTTCGATATTCAAATTTCCCTCCACTCAACCGGAGGAGTGGTGACGTTGCATACGTCATCACCACCCTATGCTGCGGTCAGCGAGTAAAACGGCGCCCGACAGACGGCGGTACCGAGCCAAGATAGAGCGATGGATTCGCCACTACTTTTTGGCAGCTACTTTTTGGTCAAGTAGGGCAGACCGTTCAGGCATCACGCGACATCCCATGGAAGTTGAATTCTCTGCTGCTTGCGGTTTGTGCAAAGTTCGCGAGCCAGCAATACCAGCGCAGCACTACACGATAAAGAAACTATAGAAACGCGAAAGCGTGGGTGGCGCAGACTCGAGCGAAAACGAAATCTTTCGACCGCCCGCGTCGTTGTCAAGAGTAATTTCAATGAGTTCATTTCTCCTAAAAATGCAGTTGAAAGGGACAAGCAGCAGTTTTTATATTATAATACAATGCAAGGATGTTCTTCTTTTTTTAAACGAGTTGTTGAGTACCAGTCAAAGAATTTTACTGAGGAGTGCTTTCCCCATTGCGCAAGTGCTTAAATGTTCCGGTTGAGTCTCTAATCATTCCCTGCATTTACCTCAATGTCACTATTATGAAGGCTCTGTTTGCAATAATATTGACGCCTTAGAGATTCTCGGGCTATAATACATCGCTTCAGCTTGACTTAGTATTTGCCTTTAGTGTCCCTTTAAAATGAATTACGGGGCTTTGGTTGTCGATACCACGATCGGTTTATGAGCCAAGCTAAAGTGGCGGACTCCGGATTAATTTTCACTCCCTGGTGTTCTTTAATTGCACCTAAATTTAAGTGCACTAGCGTTTTCACATTTCGCTCCTGTCAAAACGAGGCTGTCACGAATGGGATGTGAACCCGCGAACTCGAGCAATACCATAGCCGTCTAGCTGCCATGGTGGGCACAGATGTGATTTGACATGCGACCGCTTCCGTAATATCGTATCAACCTTACGGTGTTTTAATTCGGCTTTGTGTCTAGATACCCTGCGTCGGTTCTCCGCTTGACAAATTTGCATGGTATATAATTTTCAGAAAAAGCAGAAACGTACCGTACCGTACCTTCAGCTTGCCCGCAACCACTGTTTGATTGCCTTGTCACGCCTTTTCCCTCTCCCGCTCTCTCTCCCTGTATGAGAGAATGGCAAGGTTGTTATTCGCTCTTTTCGCGACTGCGTCGATTTTACCATTCTCTGCCTACTCTCTCGCTCCTGTCCCTGTCCTCGAAAGTTTTATCTATGTCCCATCTGGACTTGCACGTTAGTTGAAAGGCAAACTGCAATCTCTGCAGTGCTTTGGAGTGGGCTAACAATTAATTACAGCTGTCAAGAGAATAATATGGCGACACCCAGGGAGCTCCAGAGGGCATTGTGCAGCTACGACACGATGGAAAGGTCGAAACGAGTTTCTCGCTTTGACTTTCTTCTCTGCCACGCTCCTGCCATGTACCTAAACGCCCTGAACCACCCCCTGACGAGGCTCACAAGACGGCAACATCAGCAGCAGCAGCGCAAAAGTCGAAGGAAGAGGCAAAGAATACTTTGCTTTAAAATTGAAAGTATTGCATTTGTGTTGCGCGCGCCACCGGTGCGCTGATTGGGTTGCTTGTGTCATGTGACCTCTCACCGTGATACCCCTTCCTAGCTGGTTCGGTGTACGCACGTTGATCACGCAGCGTGGAGAGAGTTTAAGCACCACTTTGGTCGCTTTATTCATTGTGTTCAAGCACAAGCGCCAGAAATTACCTCAGCATCATACTTGGTTGCTGCACTTTAGGGTATAGCAACCGAAAGGAGCCTAGAAACATATTTATTGCATTCCATGCAGGAAGTGCGATCAGACGCGACGTTCGGCGGGGCGCCCGTTTTCGTGGTTTTCGGCGGTTGGTGGTCGGCAGTGGTTGCTGGGGGGGGGGGGGGGGGCCTTGCAATACGAAGGCGCCGTGAGAAAGGCCGCATGCTTTTGCGCAACCGAGTTGCGAGAAGGGACCTGGGGAGGGGACTGTCATTCGCACGTTGTTTCGTTCGTTCGTTGATTGGTTCGTTCCGTAGCTCTTCATTCAAAGTTCGCTCGCTCGTTCATTTGGGGCTATTCGCTGGCATTAAAATTATCGTCGATGATTTGTACATAATTGTTTGTTCAGTAATTACGCGCTATTTGTTAAGTTTGCTGTCACATCAGGTAATTTTTTGTGTGTGACTGATAAACAACCTGCTCGGTTCGCGCGGCTCACTCTGGGCCTCACGCTATCTATAGAAAACAGCGTACACCCTGCTACATAAATAATTTGCATGCTTGAAGATTTGCACGAGACAAGACATTTCTAAAGAACCTCGTACGTCGTTTTGTGCCAACAGTGCAGTGGCTGCAGAGTGCGCTTTCAAATTTAAAATCCAAAGTCTGCTTGAAATGTTAAGTGCCCTTTTTGTGTTAATTATCTGATTGATATATATATGGTCGTCTACACTGAAAAGAGCGCGATCAAAAGGAATATAGGGAGGTTGACTTGGAAAATAAGCCGTATGCCTGTTTTCGTACTGAAAACGTCAACAACAATAGAACTTTGCATAATACGGGTAGCAGATCCGCAAGTGGACTACAAGTTTAATGACATCATAGGAGGCTAAATAGAACATATACAGCCCATATACATAATATTTGAGCCCATATGCACACATTTACTTAGCCCTTATAGCAAAGTAGGCTTACGTCTCGCGTGAATGAAGCGCTCTTAAGCAGTTGCTTACAACATGTATCCTGTTTTTTCATAAGGCTTATTCCTAAGAATGAGTAAGAAAGCAACAAGCATGCATTCGCGAACAAAAAAAATTTTGAGGGAAACCCACAATAACTGTCAATGTAAGCGAATAGCTTACATTGTCGAGCGATTGTAATGAATATCCCGTGAGAGCACAGGCTTCTGCCTTCATCGTTTCTAGCGTATGCTAAGGTGGCTGTGAATGGGAGTAATAACTGCCCATGATTTGCGTCTCGTTGACAAGTTTCATTCTACAATCTTGCGCAGGAGGCCACGTACAAAACGTTGGCCGTCTCTTGGCTCGACAACGAAACCAAACAAGTTGCCGTGGAGAAGTTGGCGAACGTGCACACTGTGTTGTGGCCTTCCAAGCAGTTCTTCACGGCGGAGGCACTCCGCAAGGTTTACGCAAACTTCACCTACAACGCTTCGTCCTTCGCCGAGTACTGGATCGAGACGCGTCGCAGCCAGCGCCTGATGTTCGGCTCCGAGGCGGCCGAAGAGGAGCAGCTCCTAGGCGACAGCACCCAGCTGCCGTACGCGGAATACGAACACGTGCTGAACCGCCTCTCTCTCTCATTCGGAGCGCTGGCACCTCCGCTCTACTACAAGAATGGCACCAATGCCATGTTGCATGGCGGCCTGCTGTACTTTTACGCTCGTGCGCTGATCCCTGCCATCGACAACGAGGGAGTCAAGGTAACGGGGCTGTGAATTGGACAAAAGGTTTGCTTGCATGGATCGATGATAGTGATGGACTGGCACTGATAGCGCCAGCAGACGATTGTGCTAAAATATAGACGAAGAATAAAACTCTTTCTCTAGGTTTCTTTTGTAGGAGGATGACTTCTGGGCTCTACAGAGGTAGTTTTCTGTCCAGCGGTTTTGAAGTGAACTTCAGTTTACAACATATTTAGGGCACACATGACTCTATACAAAGAAATTGGGGTCAGAGTGCGTACGCTCACAGTGTTCTTGCACTGGAGCGTTTTGTCACCTGCAGTGTGACATGTTGATGGCGTCTGTGCAGGCACCCCATGTGCTATGGATTGGCCTGCAAATACGAATGGAGCGCTTTATATGAAAAACGCTCGAAAGTAATCCAAGTTTTTAGTGTCATTAAAATTGTCATTACTATGGATAATCTGTAATACTGCCCCGCCCCCTCCCCGAAACTAGGCCCATTTCTTAAGTGGTCACAGAAGGCTGTTTTTATGAGATGTGCTCGTTTCGCTCGAATCCTGTCGCATTGTGGTATAATCGTCTCAGGGAAAAAGATTCGTTTGGGTATTCGGCCAGGAAATTTCCCGTTTTTTTTGTGAACATGGGGAATCGGGGCTTAATAGTCTACACGTATAAATACCGTCACACTGGGTCGCGGACTCTTCATTATGTATGGTGTCAAAGTTCCTCGTTCATCGGTACTTACTACAGATTCATTTCTTATATAGGCACCAGCCACTCATACCTTTCGTTCCAGAGTCTGAATACTTGCCTCTGTAATACCATTGATACACGGCCGTGCTGACCACAGTTAAGACGTACCTCAGTTGCCGGACTCAACTATGGTTACCGGTAAATACAGAGAGAACATGTGTTACACGGAACCTGTCCTCAGTCAATGCCGCTGTAGCGCTGTGAAGCAGGTCACGTCATACTCAGTAGAGCTAATTAAAATATATTTATTTACCTTTTCGTTCCAAATATATTGACATAGGAACTGTATTTTCTGTCCGTCGTGTTAGCATCTGCACTCTCTGAGCATATTGATTCAATTGCTTTCGCGGTGTTTGGCACCAGTTAGAGCCAGTCAGCCAACTCCAGGCCAAAGTATAGTTCACGGCGGTATTAAACCCAAGACAATCCATTGCTGGATTGGTATTTTTACCTGAGTGCGTGCGGTATGGTTAGTTGTGATCCCTGCGTTCCTGGTGCGTTTTTATTAGATGGTACGTTATTGCTTGTTGTTTGTTTTTTGTCGTTTCTGCCAGCTTTGATCTGGTGACGCGAACTGTTCGATGACGTTGAGCAAGGCTGTATCTTGTGATGGGGACGAAGACCACCACGACTTCTTAATTGTGTTTTCCGCTTAACGAACAGCGTCGCACGATAAGCAGATGGAAGTACACCGTTCAGTGCAAGACATTGAGGTTCTCGAACAGGAAAGAGAGAACGCTGAAAGGCAGTGTCGTCGGCTAGTGGCCACCGCTTTTTGGCTTCGTTCCTGTGAGCGGCATGTGTGGTTGAACCCGCCGATGCAATCGCGGTTTGAAGAAACGCTCCCTCCCGCACTTTCCCGAAAGTTTATTCACGGAAAACGTCTGACTCAATCGGCGTACGTTCCCATGTATTGTGGCCGTATGCAAATCCAAGACACGCCAAGACGCGAACATGCCCTGAGCCATCCCCCTGGAGAAGCGCGTGGTGATTACGTTGAATCCACTGGCTACATCCGCTGAAGATTGAACCATGGTCAACTTCTTTGCCGTCAGCAGTGCGTCGGTGTTCTTGTGCGGCGCCACGAACCGCGGTACCTACGGTTCCCTTCGGCACTAGGGCTGACAGTGCATCTGCGTCAACTCACCACTGTTATAGGGTTTCCTCTAGGAACTGGCGCCCTGGATGGCTGTCATATAAGTAGTGCAGGCCCCTGACTACTTCAACTATAGGGGGTAGTACAGCACCATTCTTCGCGCTGTTGTCGATCGCCACTACAGATTTATGTACACGAACGTTGGATCTCCAGGTCGATTGCAAGATGCGGCTGTATTCGAGCGGTCATGTCCGCCAAGTGTACTGAGCAGTAATTTGTTCAGATTAGATGCCAAATTAATTGAGGGCGTATAACTTGGGCTGACCAGGCATTCCCTCTGCAGCTTCATTTGATGAAACCTTTTGCAAGGCCGGCTCCTACTTGTTCAATATTGCATATTTTAAACTTATAATCTGTAACGCACTTGTCCGGTTGTGAAAATGGTATCGAGCGACTGAAAGCGCGGTTTCGAATCATGCATAAGGGCCTGGAATGTACTATCGGTGTCGTAAACTGCATCATCCGTGCTTTCTGTGTTCTGAACATCTGTGAGCAGCTAACAGGTGGCTGTGATGCAAGCTGAATTGAAGTTGTGTGCAGTGAGGATGCAAGGCCGGCTCAGCCAATATGTACAAGCAGTCGTAATGAGCCAATAGGAATGGCAGTGAGAGATGCACTTGCGAAGCATATTGCAACACGCATGGCCGCCTGAGCGTTTTGACTCTCCACACTTTTAGCAGACACCATGAAGCAGTGACATGCAGTCTATGTATATTTATATGTGGCGCACAAATTCCATTTTGACAATTTGTGAGAATTGTACAAAAGGTTGCATGTCTACTACAACGAAAGCCTCGCTTTCAGTTTAGTGCTTGATGAGGAAAATTTTTTTCATCCCAACCATGGACAGTACTCCTTACTTTCCAGTGTGGTATGAGTATTATTTAGCGGGCAATATAAATGTACTGACCAATTTTATTTTCTTATACTTGCTTGTGTGTCACTTTTAGCACTTCAGTGACAAAAGTGGCAACAAGCAGTGCATGAAGTTTCGCGCCAGTTGCACGTACACTTATAACTGCACTCTTGGTATCGTTTTGTATTGTAGGTGATTGGTGGAACAGCAGAAGGCTGGAGTGAATGACTGCTTTTAATATTCAAAGTCAAGAAAGGCACCGACAGATTGAAGCACATTGCATGGATACAAGTTGTATAAACAGGGAGCGCCTCATAAAGCTGGCTTTTTCAAAGGCTTATTTGGCGTAGTGGGCTTTTTATATTAAAAACAAAATTGTATTGTGGATTTCTCACTGAAACAAATGCATTTAACAGAGAAACATTGCCTTGCCTATTCAGAATAATATAGTGATAGGTCTGCTTAAGGGCCCTTCTTATATTTAAAGTGAAATTGTGTTGTGGCTTTCTCACTGAAACAAATGTATTAGGCAGGGCAACCTTGCCTCGCCTATTTAGAATAAAATAGTGATAGGTCTGGTTTAGACATTTAGTGCAGGCAAGTAAAGGTGGATATATTGGACATCAAAAAGAAATGAGTACTTTTATGAGCGACTTTGAGGAAAGGAAAACAACGATGATGTGGGGTCCCTTGCATTCAAGCTTTATTTTGCCAAGAAGCAAGATAGTCTTTCATGACCACAAGCATGTTTGTTTGTCTCATTAGCCTACTTTTGGAGCTGCACAAGCTCCTTGTGCAGCTGAATGGACTCTCTCGCATTTACTGTGGCTGGCTCTTCTGCGCGGCTGTGCAGCGCCATCACGTCTTCAATTACCGATGATGGTCGCTTTCGCTTTCTGCTACTAGATGGGCAGCAGGACTTGCAGCATTCTGTATTGCTTCGCAGTTTTCATTTGAGAGCGCAGGGTTGTCTTCCGTGCGTTCTGTGCTGAAATATTCTTCCAGGATGGCTTCGCATGTAGGATTCCATGAGGCAACCACTTCAGCATCATCAGGGGCCTGGTTAACTTTTGGCACCTGCGTATGACAGGAAAAGACAATGACGCATACGTGTAAACTCAATGTGCACATCTGCAAACTAGTTCTTAGATCAGCAGCATATTTACTTCAAAACCAGCAGACCAACCAGCTGTGTTCTGACATGTTACATGCAGCATAATACACGTCAGTAGAAAGAGTTCTCTACAGTTATGTCTCTGTCGCTGCGCTCCTAAATCTGATGCAGCTTGCTCGTATTGCTGTGTGCTTCGCCAAGCAAAGCTGCATGCTTGGCGAGGCCTAGCATGCAGCTGGAGTCCCTAAACATTTTTGTTATAAATTTGCAATTAAACTACTATTTTATATGCGTTAATGCACATACAAACAGCACATCTTTGCTGGCTGCGTATACTCACCCACACTCGTTGGCACTCACGCCCAGTCATGCCCACTAACCGTGACTCGCGCTGATAGTCAAGTCACATTTACTAGCACCCATTCACTCTTATACTTGCACCCGCCCGCACTCACCGGCACTCGCTCACATACATGCATTCACTCAGACTCGCCAACAATCACGCCCGTTAATACTTCCGTTCACTCAAAATCACTGTCACTGAATTACGTTCGTACTCATTAGCTAGCACACATTGCTATTCATCCTATTCAGTGTAGATCAAGCTCACCGGCACTCAATCCTGTGAAATGAGTGGGGGGGCAAGTACGCATTATAGTACTCGTGAGCGAGTACACTAATCCTTCTATATCACTGTAGTAATAAACAGTTCGAAACCCCTACACGCACTTTTCCGTATTATGACTGTCATTGACACGAAGCGTGCACAAAAATGAGTGGAGCTGCCAATAAACAACCGCTCAACACCTTTGGAGCAGGTCGTATGCCACTGTGCCACAGCTTTCTACAAGAAACTTTCTTTTAGTGCAGAAAGCTTCTCACAGCATACGGATGTACTTGTAATACATTTACCTGCCTTATTGGAGAAAAAGAATTGTGTGCATTGCTATTTATTACTGAAATAACGAAAACTGCATAAAGATTGGCACTGCTTTCGGAATTCACATATCCCCCACCACTCTGGAACTATCGAAAGAGTATAGGTACAGGAAAGGAGAGAGCACTGCGGTGCACTTGAACATTCGGTGGACTGAGAATATGCGCAATGTCAATATAGCTCAACAGTACTTCTTGGGCAAGTTGATGAGTTCTGCTAAGAAAGATCTTTGGCCATACGTGGCCCTTGCGCCGCTACAGAACACATATTCGTTCATTCAGCTCTGCTAAACATCGTTTTGGGTGGCATAGACATGTTGTCACGTGGTAGTGACGCAGAAAAACAAAGCAGCGAAGCTGTGAATAACTTTTTCTTAGGCGAACCTGTGCCCAGAAAAGCAAGTTACGCTCGAAGCACGACGATAGAGGCGAATGCAGTCGGCAAGCGTGGAAATCTGATCTTCCGGTCAAGCGCGTCGACTTTTGTACATGAGTCAGCGACTTTTCCAGTGTAATCGCTGGTTCCTGCGTGTTTTCCAGAAAGTACTACACAATTCCCGTCAAGCATACAATCAGATTATACAACCTTCAGTGACAACAGACAACGCATACAAACATCGATAACATTCCAGTAAGTTCCAATCATGCAGGCGTTCTTGCGCTGAGCGATAACTTCAAGTTGTTAGTGCGTGGAAATGCAGTCCCCGAGAAAAGGATAAATAAGTACGCTTGTCTATATCAAATAAGAACACATAGAGAGTTGATTGTGTAGCGCTTTTTGTGTATGTCCTCCCTTCGTATGTCTCTTTTTGGGCACATAAACTATGTATACATTGCCAAATGTTTAGCGTACACTTGGAAGCAACGCAGACTTTGTGAGGTCTCGGTTGCCAGATATTTTGAAGCAGTGAAAGAAATGTAAGAAAATGGTCGGTGAACATGCAGAGACACCGAGCATAAAATGGGCACGCGTTTCCAAAGCTTCAGTCGCTTGATTGCTCACTGGCCAGCTTCCTGTTAAAAATGATAGAATTTCTGTGGCGTGAACGTGCCAGGACATGCGTTATCACTTTTCAAGTAAGGCCGGATCCAAAACGCCCTGCGTGTGCTTCAACCCACCCAAATTGCATTTTGCAATGACAAATTGCAAGGAGGTTTTCACGATATCCCGGGCGACATTTGCGCGTTGATTCTGGAAGTGTTCGGCAGTAGCTGCCACGAAAAAAAGAACATGCTATGCCTGTCTCTGGGCAAGTGCAGCACGCGCACGCACGAACAAGCACGAACATTGAGCAAACGGCGCGTTGATATTGGACAAGGGATGCACATGTATGGAAAGAACATACAGTCTTGGTAAGGCTCATGAGAGCACACTTTGATCAGTGTGGTCGCACAACGGGAAGTAGGCAACACAAAGGCCAATAAAAAGGCAATGTTTACTGAAAATAAATCTCAGTGCCCTTTCGCGCTGTGAAGAAGGATGACCAGCGAAGCTGTGTATGTGGGCCCCTTAAAGGCGAACTGCACCTCCGCCGTGGGTCAGCCCGGCATTGCACAATTTTTTTTATTGATTTATTTTACCCTCAGGGCCTATTCTGTTTTAGTTCTGTCAGTTCTGTTTCTACCTTCAGGATCGGCCTGCGCATGGGGAGGGCTTAACATCTGCTTCACTTCCGCCGTGGGTCGGCCCGTCATTGCACTATCTTCGGGATCGGTCCACGCACCGGGAGTGCTTAACGCCTGCTTCACTTCCGCCGCGGGTAGGGCCGGTATTGCACTATCTTCGGGATCGGCCCACCTATGGGAATGCTTAACGCCTACTTCACCTCTGCCGCGGGCCGACCCACATATGGGGAGTTTCTTGCTTACCACGCCAACTACGGCACGAAAATTTCTTTGGAAGGTGGAGGTATAGAGCTTCGCTGTAATACGTAATCACGCGGTTCTGCTATCCGTCCTTACCCCAACGACACTAAACCTTTCATCTATACGTGCCATTGTCGCATATGTGGTTACGGAACAGCGAGGCTTGGTAATTCATATCAAGGCGTACATAATCATGCATAACCCTAAATGCATATATATGGCCGTTTGCCTTCATTTCAAATGCATACTGATAATGATAAAAAACCGGGCAAGAGAACAAGAGTTCAGGGTCGCAAGGTCAGCCTCTAGAGTCTGTGAAGGAGTACGTTTACCTTGGACAACTAATCCCAGGCAACCCTGACCATGAGAAGGAAATTCTCAGAGGAATAAAAATGGGTTGGATCGCATACGGCAGACATCGTGAGCTCCTGACTGGGACCTTACCGTTATTATTGAAAAGGAAGGTATTCAATAAGTGCATTTTACCAGTGCTGACATATGGCGCAGAGACTTGGAGACAGACAAAGGAGCTTGAGAGCAAGTTAAGGATCGCGCAAAGAGCGATGAAACGAAGAATGCTAGGCATAACTTTAAGAGACAGAAAGAGAGTTGTTTGGATAAGAGAGCAAACGGGTATAAACGATATTCTAATAGACATGAAGAGAAAAAAATGGCGCTGGGCAGGTCATGTAAGGCGCAGATTCGATAACTGTTGGACCATTAGGATGACAGAATGGGTACCAAGTGAAGAGAAGCGCACTAGAGGACGGCAGAAGACTAGGGGGTGCCACGAAATTAGGAAATTTGCGGGTGCTAGTTGGAATCGGTTAGCGCAGGATAAGGGTAATTGGATATCCCAAGGAGAGGCCTGCGTCCTGCAGTGTACATAAGATAGACTGATGATGATGATGATGATGATGATTGTAATAGGCTTCAGTGGCATCATTACGCTGCTTTTTGGTGGGGCACTGTGCAAGCATTATTACTTACGGGTTCTGGATGCAAACATGTAATCGAATCAAGCATGAGGTAATCGCTTCCTGCAGATCGACCCGCAAGGCAATATCGTGTCGTCTTGGTTGAGTCACAACACTCAGGACATTTTCGAGCAGCGAACGCTACGCTGCCTACCCGGAAACACCAGCATCTTCCCGGAAGTTCCGGCAATGGAGGTGGCCTATGGAGCATTCAAGCGACACCACCTCGAGAATAATAGCCCGCTATCTGAGGTGGGTATCAATGGGGAAGCAGCATAGCCTCCCTTACATGCAATATGTGCCGACCTTATCACCATACAGCTGCTGTCATCGATGAAGGTGCCATTTACGTAGCGTCAGGGTATTTCCATTTGGCGCCGAGACGGCAAGCTTTCACAGCCCCCTATAATGTACCAATGGCGGCAGAGGTCACAACTTCTCTGTGCGCTTGAAACAACGTTAATGTTCTATGATAGGGTATGATTTAATTTTGAAAAAACAACTATAGGCAAAATCTGTACATTCTAATCGTCGCTACCACTCTTTTATTGATTCCCCGTGGCCGAGATCGTCGGATCGAATCTCGGCCACGGCGACCACATTTCGGTAGATGCAAAGTGTGAAAACACCCGTGTACCTAAATTTAGGCGCACGTTAAAGAATCCCAGCTGTTCCAAATGATTCCAGAGTCTCAGGCGTGCCTCATAATCAGATGGTGGTTTTGGCATCTTAAAACCACGTAATTTTTTTTCACCCCAAATAACTGGCACCACAGCCATAGTTCCAACGACGGACGCTTTTGACTGCTTTGTTCGATGATCTGGCAGGCACGGAAAACACAGGAGCCGATGCGAGCTATGAAAGGATGCGATATGTAATGCTAACAGCAGCGAGACCAAACTGTAGTGAGATCTGCATCGGGAGTGAGACCTAAACGTTGCCGTTTGGTATGCTGGGCCAAGGTATCGAAGGATCCTTTGCATATGTATGCAAATCTGAGCAACGCATACATTAATTAGAGTGAACCTGCACAAGTGACTTTTCAGATCCTTGTAAGTCTAACAGTTCTTACTGGGTTGTCGTTGGCAGAAATATGCCCAACACTGCGAACGCCTTTCACCATGCCCACTGCAATTCCTTCTTGCGTCCGTGTGTTTTCCAACGCGTCTCTATATCAAAACTTATTACAGAGCTACACTATCTCGTATAATGGATGCATGTTCCTCTATGCTGTACCGGGTCTGCGACGGCGGCTCTTCTTTCTATAGGGTGTGTCTGCATCCTCGATAAGGATGACTCAATCACATGTTACCGCTGCTGCCGCAGAAAAGCCGTCGGGCAAATCCCATGTGCGGTTTCTCCACAGGAAAAGGCTTGAAAGATTTGTACATATCCTAATCGTCCATAGGCAGCGTACTTCATTGTATGCCTGCACTGCTGCCGTGCTCCTTTATCACTGTACACGCTTGCGTTTACGCGGAAGCTTGTAAAGATATTCTGGAACTCTTTCCGCCGCTTACATTGTATTGTTGACGCACGACAGACGACAAGGAAAGTTGGGATGGTGCACAGGAAAAATGAGGTTGATTTTGTGCGGGAAATGGTGACACGGGCAGGGTTATTTTGGTGGTGGACGTTACTTACGCCAATTTGCCTTGAAAACCTTCATCGGTTTATGCAATATTTTCTAACCACGTTTAGCTCTAAATGCGACAATGTTGATTCGATCACAACGTGTTGCTGTGTTAGTTGTGTCATATAGCTCGCATGTGGAAAACACGCGAAAACATATGGGAAATGACTGTAGAGGAAAAAAGCATCAACGTTGCCAGGAAATTGCCAGCGTGCCCGAAGAAACTCGAGCACCGAAATCTGACCAGATAGTCAAAGAAACAAAATTTCTAAGACGCATCATGATTTAACGTACACTCTAAAAATTGATGTTAATTCATGCGCAGATGCAGCAGTATATCGCTTATACAGAACTCTCGCTTACTTCTGATATAGTATCCAGTATCTCATATGCTAAGGCGACCGTTGTTTTGCCGAGTGTGCGGATGCTCGAAAGACTAAGCTCGCACTTGGAGGCACCACAGTGAATAGGCAGATATACCGAACACTTTTTCTTTTTTGGAAAAGCTAATTCTCTCTTGTTTTGTCAATGATTTAGCTACCTGTTTGACCAATAATACTAGCCGTTTATCTAGAAACCGCGCAGGCAACATATGCTCTAGCATGCTTCTTGTCATACAAACAGAGGCAGCTTCAACGGTAATAAAATGAGCGGGCACAAGCCAGCCAGTTTCTGTGGCGCTGAACAAGCAACAGGCACCTCGTGCCGCTTGGTCTTTTCCACTAAGCTTCATGGAATTTAATTAATTTCTTTAAAAGAGTGCTTTAGCTTCTGCAACCATGACATATATCAGCGAAATCGGGCTTAGCCTAGCCGTGTGTCCTCCTGATTCAAACTTTTGTGCACCATCAGAAAGAACTTCAACGCCACTTGAAGACCTAAGGAGGTTGTAGATTTCTTGACAAGTTTAGTATGGGCCCAGTAAAATGGCAAAAGCTGCTTGCGTGTGCGCCAACAATTAACTCGGCAGAGGTGGCGCTCAGTAAACGTCAAGATCAGGTGTACAAATTTAGTTGTCTTCTCTAGGAAACTCATTCGTTGTAACTTGCACATGGCAAAAGAATTAGCTTTTAAAAGCAATAATTAGTCGTCAACACAGCATAAAACCTTGCATCTAGTATCGCTAAAGCCTTGTGCGTATCTCGGTTAATAGTAGGTGGCAGCGCAGTTGGTAGGTGCGGCATAAAACCCCTGCTCTGTACTGCCCAAAAAATACGTAAAGCCAAGTGATATCTTAGTGAAAAAAAAACGTGCGCTCAACATATGCAATCATGCATCCTGAAACCTTCCTTCCGAACGTTGTCACCAGGACGAAGCGGCGGCGATCTCTCAGATGTCGTCAAAAGTTGCGGTGTCCAGGGTTGCGTATCTCAATCGCTGCCAACCAGATGTTGCGTTCTCCAGGGTAGCGTACCACACCGCTGCCGAGTTATTGAGATGCTTGTTTATGGAAGCTCGACCGACGTTACTATTGGGTAGCGTGGCGTTGTCGGAAGGCTGCAGGCATCCGGTAGACCATGGCAACCAGGCAAGGCCGAGATGATTTCTAGTGCGAGACTTGCATGGTTTATTGAATGGTTGGTGATAGATGAGAAGAAGAGAATAAAGTTAAAGAAAGTACAATGCGGGGCCGCTTAAGTAGGCCCTCCTAATATTGCAGGCGGGATCTTGCTTACGTAAACGTCACGTGACATACACTGAGTTCCACAGTGCTTGGCGGCGAAACCCATTTCTCTCCGGTGAGCTTGCACGGGCCCGCCTTCGCAGCTGGCAACCCGCAGGCCCGGGATAGCAGACGCTTATCCTTTCTTCTAGGCGACGTTGGTTCGCGGAAAGGGTGCCTAGTTGCGGCAGGGCGACTGATCCATTCTCCCAGTTGACGTCTTCACGAGTGCGCCTCTGCTGGCGGCAGTCTGCGATCCTGGCAATAGTAGACAGCTGATCGCTTCTCTTTCGCGCGTTGCTGGTTCGCGGAAGGGGCGTCTGGTTGTGGATACGCGGCTGATCCATTGTCCTAGCTGGCGTTGGAAGTACTAGTAGCGGCTTGATCCTTTCATCTAGGCGACGTTGGTTCACTGATGTTCTCCTGTAGAGCTTGACAGTTCGAGGAAAGCGTCCCTCTAATGTCGCACACACACAAATGGGGTCTATAAGCACTGCGGGGTGCCAGCCAGACCGGCAACCACTCGAGATAACCACAACAAATTGGGAATTCGCCCTTCGTTTCGATGACGCATGGTGATCGAGCATCCTTTTTGCACGAGGTGCTACACGCCAACCGTAACACACCCCACAGCGCCACATAAGCACCATGGTGGCATTTTGTCAGCCGCTGTAAGTTGAGCAATTCCAATGGCAAGCTGAACAAAGCAGAAGTTTGCCACATGCGCGCACAGCTGAAACACGGATTCTTCGCCGTAATATAAATGCTCGCTTGGCAAGCGTGCCGCTTGTGACGTCACGGATCGCGAGTGTACCAGTGTTGCTCGACTGTTATGCCGTTCGATTGTAATATACACTCTTAAAACATTTACGGCCTTTAGCGTGAATATTTGTCCCGCAATGATAATCGTCGTCTGCCTTGCTTGCATTTCCGTTCTTGAAAACGCGGCGCTTGCTAGTTTCTTATGCAGTCTCACAGTGATAACGCGCAAGCCGGTTACGACTTGGAAGTACCGGGCTCGTAGCGTTGGGGAAAGGAAATGCGGGCAAGGCGGGTGACGCTTATTGCTGTAGGACAAGATACGACCAACAGGGTAAGCCGCATTAGGATGTGGTTGAAATGCAAAAGCGTCCGTGTCCCGTGCATTGGGGCACGTTAAATATCCTCTGGGGGTCAAAATTAATCCGGAATCTCCCGTTACAGCGTGCCTCATAGTCAAACCGTGATTTTAGCACGTAAAACCTGAGAATGAAATTGAATGTAAACAAGCGTGTTGACACACATGGCCAACGTCTGCTAGGTAGCACAGGAGGTGTTGGCGTTGCGCGTTCTTTTGGGGTGGGGGTGGTGGAGGGGGGCTTACCGTGGCGTAGTTAGAACACAGGCAAGAGCTTGCGCGGACAAGGAACGCGCGGATAATACAGGCTTCTTAGAGCGAGTGTGACGTGGCGTCTCGGCAATGCTGTTTCCCCTCACGCAACACCTGGAGCGCTATAGCTGCAGCAGGTGAATGCCCTTTCGCCCACTCTGCAATGTCGAGGCGCGCTCGTGATGTGCTGTCGCAGCCAATGAGAATTTAAGTGCTGTTTTACGCTTGTCCACACGACAGACACCGTTTTTGTCACTCTATGGGCTACTTCATGCGTTGAACTCAACAGTTTTAGGCATGGTCGTCGACTATAGCACCTAGGCTAGTCAGTCCACCAAAGAACGATCGAAGGAAACATATTAAGCATAACTTTGGATACGTGAAGACGTTGACGTGCATAAGAGACTGAACACTAGTGTTCGATATTCAAGTCGCCACCAAAAGGTAGAAATGGAGTTGGGCAGGCCATGTAGAGTGTAGTACTTGTAACCGGCGCTATATAAATGTTACAGAACGGATGCCAAGGCATGGCACGTGCAGTGTAGGTCGGCAGAGAACTAATCATTGTGATCTAATTAGGAAACTTGCAGGATGATGTGAGCTTGCGCAAGACAGTGTTGTTTTGAGGTCTCCGGAGCAGGCCTTCGTTCTGCCAGTGGGCATAAAAAGGTTGGTTGTTATCATGAGGTGGATTGCCGTGGTGGTCCAAGAAACCCACTGTCTATATGTAGGTTGATGACCGAAGTAGCGTTGTGGCGTAAAAGAGCGTTTTCTACTTCACGCATTACTTTCAATTATAAACTTTAAATAGAAGGTATCTGATGACAATCATTTCAAAGGTTGACTCGTATGGTGTTTATTTAAGAAATAGATCATATTTATTTAGATTATTATGGGGCTTAAAAGTGAGCTGAGGGCACTCTGCTATCACTGCGTTGTACGCCTGTCAAGCGGGCAAATGTAGTGTCTCTTCATACGAGTGCCCTTCATCGAGAGTATCATTCGCCTACTGTCACACAGAAAAGTTCCCTGGCGCTGCCTGTAAAGCGCATTCGCCTGCGACTTCGATTACCGAACTTAGTTCAATGTGTCAGCTTGTACCCTCGATAGAAATGGTCCACAAATAAATATAATAATAATCAGTGCAGGGCCGGCAGTACTAATGGAGCAAGTTTTACCATTTTCTAATGTTCTTTACTTCACCGCTTAAGAAATCCGATATTCTCTCTGTCAATAAAAGCCGCCTCGTTCTCAGGCGCCTGTGTTTCGCCACTCTGAGCACCGCCAAACGCGCCCCACACCGATCAAGTTTTGAACATCGTCCCACCTTGTTTTTGTTCATGATGATTGATTATGGTTTTTCAAATATACATCAATTAGCAAATGTTATAATATGTTAGCTGATTTACTGATCGACCTGACATAAGCTCCAAATGTTTAACAGAACATCGAATCAACACTCGCTGTATGAAAATGCGCTTGCTCGAAGTGTCATTACATTTGTCTACCTGACAGCTTTATTACTTCGCTATCTTCCAGGATCATTAAACTGGTCTAGCTACATGCAACAACACATTGAGCCACAGTTAGACATTCACCCGCACAAGCTTCGCTTTGGAAGCTGCATTCCCGGTGTTTCAGCGAACACTTCAAATGTTCTTAAAAACTGCCTGCGGCAGATTGCATGATTCTAGTCCATGAGCTGGTCTACTAGAAGAGGCGGACACTACTTGCACAAAAAAATTTTGGATCCACTTGGAAAGAATTCGCAAGATGACACCAGTTTAGAGATTGATTCGCAACCTTTGCGGATAAATGCATTGGCGTTCCACTTTTCTGCAACGCATAGAACGACGTTAAGAAAGTATGTTGAACGAACGGGCATTTTTACCGCAAGTTTGGTGGCGTATATGTCGTAAATGGTGTCATCTCACACAATTCTTTTGATGTGGATATGACTTGAAGTCTCACCCGCTAGAACTTGTAAATTTCAATGTGTCATATGGTAATTAGTTGAAAATGTAATGAATTTTTCTGAATAAGTGAATTATGAATATAAATTTCTTTTTTGCAAGTCCACCTCTTCGAGTAGGCCGGCTCATGGACTTGAATTGTGCTGCCTGCCACAACCAATAAGAAAAATTTGGAAGCGTTCGCTTAAACACCCTGTATTTCGCACAAGATGTGGCGTCAAAACGGCAAGTTGGGCCAGTTGGTTGGGATTCATAGAGGTTCGTTACAGCGCAAATGTGTCCTTGTCTTGTATTGCGCTGTAACGAACCACTATGAAGATGTGGTGTATTCCACTGCGGGTTCGATATAAGCGATGTACAAGAGAAACTTTGAATCCTCCGTGCTATCTGCGTTCGAAATCGGTAGCCGAGAACCCTTAGTACAATCAACTACTGTAGGGTTC
The DNA here is from genome assembly GCF_023375885.2 of Dermacentor andersoni. Classification (NCBI taxonomy): domain Eukaryota; kingdom Metazoa; phylum Arthropoda; class Arachnida; order Ixodida; family Ixodidae; genus Dermacentor; species Dermacentor andersoni. The sequence goes on from NC_092820.1 coordinate 102,434,328, forward strand.
GGGGGTCGTGGCCTCGGAGTCTGGCGTCAACTGAGACTCGCTCTCTAGCCTGCGTCGCTAGTGCCTTTCGTAACGTGTAGCAAACCTACGCTAGCGGGGCGTCGCACGGAGGCTATGCGGGCCCACGCCGTCGTCGGAGCCTTCATGACGAGAGTTGCTTCTTTAGCGAAGAGGCTGGGCAAGCGGAACAGGTGCTTATTTACATAGGAGAGGCAAATTTATCTACAGAGCAAGGAATACGCGTACTGGTCGCAGCACGGAGCGCAGTATATCGTTCTCGTAGCATGAGCTCCATGTGAAAGCAGACTACATCTTTCGGAGTGCATACCAGGACAAGTCCCGGTGTGCTGGTGTCCGCTATTAAAACAATCATTTCTCTAGGTGAGTAGACTAGGTAATCTGATGACTGTGTGTCGGCCAATCATACTCGTCGAATCCTCCGCAAAGTCCTTCCAATGACGTCGCACCGTCCCGCCGGACTGCGCCTCTCGATCGCCCCTGCATATGGCGCAACCACATGGCAATCTCGGAACCTGATGTCGACGCCGTTCCCACGGAAGACGTTCGCCCCTTGCATCAATTTGTGTGCTCCGCGTGACGGCAAGGTTTCAATGACCTGGGAAGCCTGTGGAGGTTTTCTGCAAAAGTCCAGCTAGTGTACATGTCCATTTCGTCTGCTGATGCAGTGCTGATTGGCTGTGGCGCCTTGCTGCTGCGGACGCGCAGCCCAGCCAAGCCAATCATAACTTGAACAGCAGACGAAATGCACATGTCCACTAGGTGGACTCTTACAGAATACCACCTCTGGTTTTCATGGTGGTTGCCGCGTCTACAGAATCCTGTGGTCGTTGTCACTTTGAAGGAAGCTTCGTCGTTGACACTTCATAGTATATGTCGGGCTTCTTTGCTGTCTGGGCGATGCTGGTGGGAGGTATTATGAGCTTCTAAAGACTGATTCGTCGCAGGAAAGCAGGGGAGGCTCGAAGGTCGCTGCCCCCACTAGCCAATCATAACACTACCTTGTTTAGTCAGTTGTCTTACTAACGCTATCGTTAACAACTGCGGTAATACCAAGGTAGCGAATGGTTTGACACTGGGTAGAAACAACTACGACCTTTTTTTAAAAGCGTGGCTGGTGATTCACGTCCCAAGCAAGAGTGCACCTGCTAACCTTGCCGCATTTCACATGTTTACTGATTTCACGATATAGTATGCACTATTCGAGCTGTTGCAAAGGGGGGGGGGGCGCATTCGGTTACAAACCATCTTAATACGATATCTAACATTTCAACTCATGGAACTAGCGCATACAACAGACGTGAAATCATTTCACAAGCACATGTTACGCAAGAAGGTGACAATATTATTAATGTCTATGCATAAATGCAAAAATGGAATCAGAAGTAGTAATTACGTGTAGCCTTTGGTGCGAACGGTTGAAACAATACCTCAATTTTTTTTTTTTTTTTTTCTCAGGAAATGACCGAGGAGAAGGTGTTCTTCATAACTGCCTGCCTCGCCAGTTGCGCTACGACACCTGCCGACAATCTCTATGGTGGTGACTGCAATAAGGCTGTGATGAACTTCGAGCCATTCGCCAAAGCCTTCAATTGCCCCGCCGGTTCCAAGATGAATCCTGCGTCAAAGTGCACTTTTTACGATTGACGTGGTCCGTCCTGCTTGATTGCACAACTCTTTCTTAAGTAATGCTATCTTTCATTGCTGCGTGCGCGTGTACGTGTGTGCCTGTGATACAAAGCTGTTTTATCACTGACCTGTTACCGGCATTTCATTTCGCCATGATTTACACTGCGGGGCTGAACTCATCGTGGACTGTTTCATTCGCGAATTGTGCCTTGTTTCCCCGCATTCACGGCAGTGCTGGACTGTTTTCTTTTGAACTATGTGGTTTTCATTTCGTCACAATTTCGAACATTTTCAGCACCAATTATTCCGTATTGCTTTGCACTTTGGCATCGCTAATCGTAGTAATGTGCCGCATTGCGCTTTCGTATGCGAGCAGCCTATGGTTGCTGTAACAAAGCAAGAGTAATCTGCCTTTTACAGAAAGTGCCACAGTCTCGTCTTACCTTTCAGATTTTCTGACGCTGTACGTTTTCGCCATGTTATCTTCCATAGTCGGCGGCTATGTAAGCCCACATCTAACCTCGACGGAATTTTTCATTCAACACCATGGTTGCTTCGTTATTTGAGCGCTACGGTTAACGTTATGGGATCATTCGTGCCGTGTCATTTTGTGCGCATTCGCTTTTCAGCAAGAACTCATTGAAGCTTCTGTGGCACTACTAGAGTGGACACATCACAGCATGAGGGCAACCACGCTCCTGTTGACTTTTGAAAGCAGCGTTGCCCTTGATCAATGTCCTACTGTCGAGTACGAATTTGTGTTTTGGATATGGAAAATCAAAGAAATGGATCTAATGTCAGCATTGAGGAGGATGTCTAGAAATGAGAAGCTTATTTCTAATTTTTTTCTTGAATACTCGATGCCATTACGAATTTCCTAAATCGGTAGCAAGCACTTGAATCTATGAAAAAAAGTAATCTTTCGCCCGGATGACTTTTGAATTACGTTTTCATCAGCGACCGTTCAAGTCAAGTGCAGATTTATTCCTAGCGGGAAAAAACGTTACCCGAAAGCAAAGGTGAAAAGACAGAGCTATCCAGTAGCACTTTATGCTGTCCCAATTTATCCAATGATCATCTTCAGACAGCTGCTTCGGAATGGTCGCAGCAAAAGAAACATCAGCAACAGCCTGTCTTTAGTTGAAGTAAGCTTAATTCATGGTGAAAGGGTAAAAATTTGCAACGAGCGTTAAAAATTATGGCATGGAGTTAGCACACTGTTTTTTTTTAAATGTTGGCACTACAAGCCCCAGTTCTTATTTTTTGGTCGCGGCTTAGTGGTGAAGTATTCTGTGTTAGCATAATAAAAAGTTTTATTAAGAAGACGATCAAGTAGTAGTACTACTTGATCTATTCAACACTGCATTTTCAGCATCTAGAATCCCTTGGCGCAGCAAATGTGGTTTAAGAAGAAAACTTCATTTGCGAGAACCGGTGGTCGAATATCAATGCTTAATTTGCTTGACTCCTTCCCGTCAATGATATTATTGTAATGAATCTCAAACTCTGGAACATTTCTTTATAGAAAGTCCTAGGTTCAAAATGTAAAGCAGACTACTTGCGGAAGGTCGCATTTGCACCCTTGCATTGGTAATTACGCTTCCTTATATAATGTCCTTCGGGGCATCGAAGCTATGATACTGCCATAGCAACGTATGTGATGCCATACTTATTTTTCAAGCGAAACAAAGACATTACCATGTTAATTTTAGCAATTTCTCCTCGCCATGAAAATAAAAAATAACTTTTTTTTATAGTACAGCCTTCAAATTGATATGCACAAAATATATCATTCTTAATTTACAAAGTTATATTTGGGTTACTGGTCCCTTTTTGTCCATTGGAACATAGGCGGTGTCTTTTGTGGAACGCCACGTGATAGCCAGCCAGCTTGCGTTCCGCATCCAATCCAATCCTTTCTGACGCCACCGCGCTGAATACCGCGCACCACATCCTGCCACTCTGCGGGGTTTTGAAATGGATCACCACTTGCAATTTCTTTTAGCAAACATAAATCTTCGTCTATGCGAAATTGCGTTTGCGGCTTGGGCTACGCAGACGAACATAAAGGCGTGGTTGAGGTGCACGGCATGGCAGAGAAAAGGTCACTGGAGGCAGTCATCTTGGAAAGAACGAGGGAAGCCAGGCGTCTCAATGCGCGCGCGAAAGAGGGGGTGCGCATCGACCACCTTCGGTAGCAAAAGACGTCTGCCACGCTCTTCGCTCCGCTCAGGCAGCTCGTACGCGTACCGTGTTTCTCGCTCCGCTATCCCCCTTGCGGCTAAGCGGAGGGCGCATGCGCAGTCGCGCTCACGCTCCGCTCCGCTGCTGAGCGGAGCGTAGAAACGCCGAACTAAAACACATTGTTAACTCGCGAACTCACCTGTAGTGCTCAGTATAACTGGAATAAAGCAAATGCTGTGTCCTAAATTCACTGGCAGTGGCACCCCATAATAATGATGTTATCCCTGTTTTCCGCGTAATTCATCGCGGTTTTGTTCTTAAAACCTCGGTAATATTGCGAAAGGTTCACTGCCCTCTTCTGCCTTTCTAGATCGTAATTTTTGTTGACACAGTAGACGGCCATGCCACCGGAATGCTTCAACTCTCGCTTGACACAACGTTGCCGATAGCTTACGTACTCGAGGTCATCTTCGCCATTATGGTCTGTCTCCGTTACTTTTAGGGCTTTCTTAATGGGAAGGCAACTTAAGGACATGTTCTGCTAACATACAGTCAGTTTGCTGTTTAAAGTAAAATACTGCAGGAATCATGACAGGACTATTGGCAAAATTTAATCTTCCAATTGTCATTGCGCTTTGAGGCATCGCTCTGGGTTTTAAGCATGTCAAGTTTTGACGCCATTATATATTTTTGAGTAAGATAACAAAAATGTATGGCAAATTTTCTCGTACTTCCTTTCTCGTGCTTCATTATTAGTTATTATTTCTGACTGCATATTTATCATCATCAGATAAATCTACTTTCCTTTAGAAGGCTCTTTTACCAGCAGTAAAATAATATGTAAGGTGATTAGCCTTCATTGGCAACATTTGCAAACAAGCGTTTTTTGTTTTGTTTTTAAAGCTTTTAGCTCCCGTTGTCGGTGACCTACAAGTGACATTGAGCTAAAAGCCAGAGCTATTATCCAGGCACTCAAACGTGAGCATCCGGGCGAGTTTGCGGGAACAAAACTAGATCATCCGGTCAATCAGTCAAAACATAAATAACGCGGTCTCCTGCCCCCAACCCTTTCCACAGGACCGCCTTACATAAGCTAGTTACTGCGCAAGCAAGCTGCAAAAGCATTGCTTCCATATTCTTCATAATGTACGTTTGTTCACAACATCATTCAAGCTTTAACTTGTTGTGCGCTGAAGTTTTATTTGCCATTTACAATAGGGCGACGTTCGAAAGGCAGATACAGGGCCTATACACTTAGTTGTCATCTTTTGGCGCTTAGCGCGGAAAGCCAGCGCCCCACGACTTCCGCAGCGCGGGTTTTCCGTTATCTCGAGAGATGCCGCCACGCTGCGTGGCGCCTGTTTCAGGCGCATCTTCCCGCCGCGTTGGCTTAGCAGTTATGGTTTTGCATTGCGAAGCACGATGTCGCGAGATCGAATCCCGGCCGCGCCTGCTGCATTTCGATGGAGGCGAAATGCAAGAACACCGGTGTGCCGTGCATTAAGGGCTCGTAAAATATCCTCTGATCATCATCATCATCATCATCATCATCATCATCAGCCTAGTTACGCCCACTGCAGGGCAAAGGCCTCTCCCATACTTCTCCAACTACCCTGGTCATGTACTAATTGTGGCCATGTTGTCCCTGCAAACGTCTTAATGTCATCTGCCCACCTAACTTTCTGCCGCCCCCTGCTACGCTTACCTTCCCTTGGAATCCAGTCCGTAACTCGTAGTGACCATCGGTTATCTTCCCTCCTCATTACATGTCCGGCCCATGCCCATTTCTTTTTCTTGATTTCAACTAAGATGTCGTTTACCCGCGTTTGTTGCCTCACCCAATCTGCTCTTTTCTTATCCCTTAACGTTACACCCATCATTCTTCTTTCCATAGCTCGTTGCGTCGTCCTCAATTTCAGCAGAACCCTTTTCGTAAGCCTCCAGGTTTCTGCCCCATATGTGAGTACTGGTAACACACAGCTGTTGTACACTTTCCTTTTGAGGGATAGTGGCAACCTACTGTTCATGATTTGAGAATGCCTGCCAAACGCACCCCAACCCATTCTTATTCTTCTGGTTATTTCAGTCTCATGATCCGGATCCGTGGTCACTACCTGCCCTAAGTAGATGTATTCCCTTACCACTTCCAGTGTTTCGCTACCTATCGTAAACTGCTGTTCTCTTCCGAGACTGTTAAACAGTACTTTAGTTTTCTGCAGATTAATTTTCAGACCCACCCTTCTGCTTTGCCTCTCCAGGTCAGTGAGCATGCATTGCAATTGGTCTCCTGAGTTACTAAGCAAGGCAATATCATCAGCGAAACGCAAGTTCCTAAGGTATTCTCCATCAACTTTTATCCCCAATTCTTCCCACTCCAGGCCTCTGAATACCTCCTGTAAACATGCTGTGAATAGCATTGGAGATATCGTATCTCCCTGTCTGACGCCTTTCTTTATAGGGATTTTGTTGCTTTCTTTGTGGAGGACTACGGTGGCTGTGGAGCCGCTATAGATATCTTCCAGTATTTTTACATATGGCTCATCTACACCCTGATTCCGTAATGCCTCCATGACTGCTGAGGTTTCGACTGAATCAAACGCTTTCTCGTAATCAATGAAAGCTATATATAAGGGTTGGTTATATTCTGCACATTTCTCTATCACTTGATTGATAGTGTGAATATGGTCTATTGTTGAGTAGCCTTTACGGAATCCTGCCTGGTCCTTTGGTTGACAGAAGTCTAAGGTGTTCCTGATTCTATTTGCGATTACCTTAGTAAATACTTTGTAGGCAACGGACAGTAAGCTGATCGGTCTATAATTTTTCAAGTCTTTGGCGTCCCCTTTCTTATGGATTAGGATTATGTTAGCGTTCTTCCAAGATTCCGGTACGCTCGAGGTTATGAGGCATTGCGTATACAGGGTGGCCAGTTTCTCTAGAACAATCTGACCTCCATCCTTCAACAAATCTGCTGTTACCTGATCCTCCCCAGCTGCCTTCCCCCTTTGCATAGCTCCTAAGGCTTTCTTTACTTCTTCTGGCGTTACCTGTGGGATTTCGAATTCCTCTAGGCTATTCTCTCTTCCACTATCGTCGTGGGTGCCACTGGTACTGTATAAATCTCTATAGAACTCCTCAGCCACTTGAACTATCTCATCCATATTAGTAACGATATTGCCGGCTTTGTCTCTTAACGCACACATCTGATTCTTGCCTATTCCTAGTTTCTTCTTCACTGTTTTTAGGCTTCCCCCGTTCCTGAGAGCCTGTTCAATTCTATCCATATTATAGTTTCTGATGTCCGCTGTCTTACGCTTGTTGATTAACTTAGAAAGTTCTGCCAGTTCTATTCTAGCTGTAGGATTAGAGGCTTTCATACATTGGCGTTTCTTGATCAGATCTTTCGTCTCCTGCGATAGCTTACTGGTTTCCTGTCTAACGGCGTTACCACCGACTTCTATTGCGCACTCCTTAATGATGCCCATGAGATTGTCGTTCATTGCTTCATTACTAAGGTCCTCTTCCTGAGTTAAAGCCGAATACCTGTTCTGTAGTTTGATCCGGAATTCCTCTAGTTTCCCTCTTACCGCTAACTCATTGATTGGCTTCTTGTGTACCAGTTTCTTTCGTTCCCTCCTCAAGTCTAGGCTAATTCGAGTTCTTACCATTCTGTGGTCACTGCAGCGTACCTTGCCGAGCACGTCTACATCTTGAATGATGCCAGGGTTCGCGCAGAGTATGAAGTCGATTTCATTTCTAGTATCACCATTCGGGCTCCTCCACGTCCACTTTCGGCTAACCCGCTTGCGGAAAAAGGTATTCATTATCCGCATATTATTCTGTTCTGCAAACTCTACTAATAATTCTCCTCTGCTATTCCTAGAGACTATGCCATATTCCCCCACTGACTTGTCTCCAGCCTGCTTCTTGCCTACCCTGGCATTGAAGTCGCCCATCAGTATAGTGTATTTTGTTTTGACTTTACCCATCGCCGATTCTACGTCTTCATAAAAGCTTTCGACTTCCTGGTCATCATGACTAGATGTAGGAGCGTAGACCTGTACAACCTTCATTTTGTACCTCTTATTAAGTTTCACAACAAGACATGCCACCCTCTCGTTAATGCTATAGAATTCCTGTATGTTACCAGCTATTTCCTTATTAATCAGGAATCCGACTCCTAGTTCTCGTCTCTCCGCTAAGCCCCGGTAACACAGTACATGCCCGCTTTTTAGCACTGTATATGCTTCTTTTGTCCTCCTAACCTCACTGAGCCCTATTATATCCCATTTACTACCCTCTAATTCCTCCAATAACACTGCTAGACTCGCCTCACTAGATAGCGTTCTAACGTTAAACGTTGCCAGGTTCAGATTCCAATGGCGGCCTGTGCGGAACCAGGTATTCTTAGCACCCTCTGCAGCGTCACAGATCTGACCGCCGCCGTGGTCAGTTACTTCGCGGCTGCTGGGGACTGAGGGCCGGGGTTCGATTGTTGTATTCATATAGGAGGTTGTGGCCAAGTACTGCACCAGGGTGGCCAATCCTGCTCTGGTGAGAGAGTGCGTTACCGGTTCTGGTCACCGGGATCAGGCCGCACTCCAGGCCTGTTTGTGCAATTTTCTCAACACACGTTTTTTTTTTTGTATTTTTCGGTGGAGAATAGCGCGGCACCGGGATTTGAATCACGGTCCTCTTGCACTGGAGACGGATACTCTACCGTCCCCGTAGGAGTTAAATTAAAAATTAATTTAGGGGGTTTTACGTGACAAAACCACTTTCTGATTATGCACGCCGTAGTGGAGGACTCCGAAAATTTCGACCACCTGGGGTTCTTTAACGTGCACCTAATTCTAAGTACACGGGTGTTTTTGCATTTCGCCCCCATCGAAATGCGGCCGCCGTGGTCGGGGTCCGATCCCGCGACCTCGTGCTCAGCAGTCTAACACCGTAACCACTGAGCAACCACGGCGGGTCCCGCAGGAGTTGTACGCCTCATTTAACCTACAGTGGTGCCCTATTTGGTCAGTCAAGGTGGACCAATCTGAGCTCGGTTATACCGCATGGATGGCACTCGGCTAGAGAACCTGGTATTTATGACCTGCACATGTGAGTGTGAGGCCATGCATATTTGAAGATATATATATTTCTTTTTTTTTTTAGGAGGGTTCCCGTACAGCGATAAAATAAAGGAAAAGACATTAAAAGAAAGAAAAGAAAAGAAAGAAAAAGGGGCGAAAAAAAAGGAACATAACAGGTGATTTGAACTCGTGACCCTTCGATGTTGCCCGGAAAGATAGCTCAGTCGGTTGGTTCGTCAGGCCCCAGGCTACTTTCAAGCGCCACAGCTCCTGCTCCGAGCCTCACACTTGCGTGGAAAGAGACTCATGTTGTCCGCGATAGTCGGTTTTTGGAAGTAGTTGGAAGGCATACTTTCTAGGAACAATGGCCGCTCGAGGAGAAGAGCGAACTCGAGCGTCTTTAGAGGCTAGGAAAACTGCCTTAAAATATTTAGACTTGAGGGGAAAGCTTCGTTAACAAACTATAACACGGCAATCAGCACTCGAATACGACGAGAGAAATTACTGAGACGTGGAAAATTCCCTTGAAAAAAATCTGGTTTGCGAGACAAATGCTTGTATGTATTGAACCTCTTAAAAGATGAGGGGGGAAATATGCGCTCACCGAGAGGGCATCGTCGGCACGAGACCTCCACAAGGCACCTTACAGAGATGTGGAGAGCTTCGCGGCCGGAACGAAGCCTCCCTTCTCCGCCGGCCAAGAGGGGAAAACGCGCTTTCCGATCGCTCAAGGTTGCGCGAACAAAGCATAACTTTAGCGTCTAGGAAAAGCTTAACCAGGTGCGATGGCGGCACGCCTAGCGTGGGAAGCTAGCCGCCAGAATAACTATACCAAGGACTGCTGCTGATGAGGGCGAAATACCTTCGTGTAATTATAATAACCCTAATAGGACTACTTTCGAAAAAAAAAGGAAACGGCCCAGAGGGCTATACTACGAGAGCTATGACTGATAGTTTACTATATATATATATATATATATATATATATATATATATATATATATATATATATATTCATCTCATCTATGGGATCGCATGCGTGCGCTGTTGCTTTGTCTCTGCGTGTAGTATAGTTAAGAGAGCTAGTTTAAGGGCGGAGAAGAAGAAAGAAAAGAAAAGCAAAAACTGCAGCGCCGTGGTTTTAAAGCGCACCCGTGGTAGAGAAACGGAATGCGATATAAGCGTGCGTAGCCATGATACGCACACGACAAACTGCCTTAAAATATTTAGACTTGAGGGAAAGCTTCAGTAACAAACGATAGCACAGCAATCAGCACTCGAATATAATTATAACCCTAATACTAATTGTAAATATTCATCTCATCTATGGGATCTAATGCGCACAACTAATTCCGAGTCCCCCACGACGCCGTGCCTCAAAATCAAATTCTGGTATTGGCACGTAAAAACAATTTAGTTCATTCTTCTAGCTGGGCAGTTCGCTGCCTGTCGTGCAGCCTTCAGCCGCCTTTCTTCTTCTAGATGGGCAGCGTCCATATGGACCAGTGCACAGTTTGATGTGGTGCTGTGTGGTGTGGTGGGGTGGGCTGTTGCGAACATGCACTACGCCCATTTTAAGATTGTGGCTGCTATCTTCTCCAAAAAATCTCCTTTGCCGGTTCACATTTTATGCTTACATACATTCTGGATTACAGGAGAGCCAGTAATTCTTTCTTTGCCATAGTGTGCACGTGAGCAACTACGAAGAAGCTTCACAAAATACATTACAAGAATATTTCCATTTGATTACTGCCTAAATATACGAGATGGAGCGTTGGAGAGCCAAAAGGTGCTGCTAATTATAGCCTGCAGTTGAATTGTGTAATTAAACACGTTCATTGCCTTTTGCCGGTGTTAGAGCAGGGGGTGCCCGGGTTGTTTCAGTCTCTACAAGATGGACGTGCTCGCCCATTGTCTCTGGAGTAAGGTCAGAAAAATATTTAACGCAATTTTACTGGCTCTCATAATTCATTGCCACAGCCACCGTAAGTGAAGATACGTTTATGTACACGCCATAAATTAGCACTCCAATCATTTGTCCTGGCTAAAGTTTGAAAACATCAGTAAACAGTCTGCACAGCATTCTTTTGTCTGCTCTCTCCTCAACTGGCTGACCCGCGAATTAGCTCACACCCGGAAGAGTACTAATTTGGCCATTAAAACAAAACGAAAGTATTGGACTCTTTCTCGATTCATTGCCTATCCCTGTACCTGAAATGTTGGCGCGAAAATCACCAATCTATGCCCTGCTTGACAGAATATGCGTAATGGATGGAAACACGCTGTGCAAATAGAGAAGAACGGATACGCAGTGAATGTCTGGTTTAGATAGCGTGAATGGGGCGCAGTAATGTCCTCAAAGAGATTTTGCAGCTTAAAAAGTGATTTTACGCTTATATTCTAAGTGTTTACATTGCTCAAAGACTGGAGCCACTATTTTGTGTTTATGTTGTGCTGTACGTAGTTAACACTCTTGCATGATTTATTCATTTGGTTTCAAATATCAGAGCAACTGCGGGTAACTGGTAGACGTCGTGGTAGATGATTCCGGATTGATTTTCACGACATCACACTCTTTGTGTACACCTAAATGTAAGTACATGATCATTTTATGTAAGCTTCTCTAAAATTTATTGCCTAAGGTTTGGAATCTGTCAGCACTACTCAAAATCTGAGTACGTCTTAAGAGCGAGAAATGTTTGTACTGTGCACCCTACAGGGTAGGACTAGAGATTTGGTTCACAAATGCGTTGAGTCTAAAATGTAGATAACGGATGAAAAATCTCGTCCTCATTGACTACGCTAAGAGGGGATATTCTTAATCCTGCCATTATCCGACACTACTGAACATGTGGTGCCAACGAGTTGCGTACGGCAACAGGCAAGAAAGAAAGAAGAAAAAAAAAGCAGGCGAGCAAATTATCGACAGCTCCAACGAAATTTTAAGATATTGTAAACTCGCTCTACGAAAGTAACGGACACAATTTTTTGTGATTAGGCATGTCTTCTTTCTTCGCTATGTAACACTGCTATAGAAGTACGTATTATGAGAATTTGTTGCAAAGATTGTGAGACGCGAAAGAACGCAAGCGGAATAGGAAACACTGCTTAATCATTTTTTCATCACACGGATCACTGATGCAAATCTTCAGCAGCCGTCATGCATAAACCTAACAACGAAGAAGTATCTCAAGTTGCGCAGGCTTATCAAAGACGGGTTGTGAGAAGCAGACATCGGATACTTGTGGGGGGAAGGCGCATTTAGCTACCAAATTCAAGACAACTGAACCAAAAATCTCCAGCAGCTTCTGCAGGAGAAGCAAAAACCTCCCAACTTGGTTGTGGACGGGCATCGGCTGCATTACCGTGTATGTAATGGCAAGCAATAGAGGGGTCATCATAACACGAAAACCCACGCTGATCCATTCCCAACGTCTCTAACTGATCACTATGGTCCGCACTACGGCGAAACTGGTATCACCCTGTGTTTTTAGAAAACCGGGCCTGTGCTAAAGATGTGCTAATGCCCGGTGCATTTGCCTGCCGCCTCTTCAGTTGTTTATTTCCTGCGCACCTTGCTCACTAAAAAAACATAGCCCGCAATGACTGACGCACGTTTCTGTCTAAGAAACTTTTTAGCTACGTTTTCAGAGGCCGTGGTGATTTTCGTAGTCAGGTAAAGTCGCATCATGGCCCATAAGAAATTTCCACAGAATGAGTGATCACAACTTTTTCTGGAACAACCCGGCTTTGAGAAATTCGTGGTTGTGTGAGGAGTTGCGTCCTTCACCCATTGTGCGTTTCAAGGTCTTCAAGCGTTGGCGTTATGGACACAGCGTAGAATGCTGCAGGTGTGTCCGTCGCTGCTTGATTAAAACCCACGTACGTTTTCGTCGAGTGGCCGTAGGTTGTGCTTAGAGGCCGTGCTTCTGGTGCTGATGGTAGCTGCGACTCTTATTCGCAGGAAGTGCCATCTCTGCGTTGGTGCTCACTGTGCCAATTATTCGACGTGCACAGCGAGAAGTCGGGAACCACAAGTACTGGAAATTTTCGACTGAAGGCACTGTTCACGTATGGAATCCTTTGTAGAAATTGAAGGAAGGACTCACTGTTGGTGTGGTATCCCGTGAGAGTTTTCGCGTCGAGACATTTAAACACTGCCTGTAACGATAGCGGTTAAGACGGCTATGGTTACGGAAAGTATAGTTTCAGTCTTTTCAGAGTCTATAGTTCAAATGTTGTCCACTAAGATGGAGCACCTTTTACAAGTGTTTTCTATCAGTGATTTTGCCCATGAGCTTTCTGTTATGCGAACGACTACATCCAGCTTCAATAATCTCGTTTCACCTAATGCACCTGCTGATGCCGCTGCTGCTTAGAAGCTCGATTATCTTGTAGATATCGAGTTACAAGCTGCCTCTGATGTGGACATGAATTGGGTCAATAGATTTTACGTATCCATTCGAAACTAAAATCAAAATAAAATGCCCTTTTAAGTTTTTTTTTATTCAGAGTATCTTACAGGCCTATCTAAGGGCATTGAGTAGGGGGCTAACAGTTTTAACAAAGTAGGAAAAGTTAGAATCATATAAAAAGGTAACAAAACAAAGCGTACAATTAGTACAATGTAACATCATTAGACAAGTTTATAAAAGAGCGTATCTATAGGCTAGTACGAAACCTTTCGCGGTTTGACAGAGGCGTTATGTGATCTGGAAGGTTGTTTCAATGTGAAATATCCTAAGGCAGTGATGAGGAAGTAAATGCCTACGTTTGGCCATAAGTGCACATGAAACTGAGCGTGTTGTGAAGGCGTCGTGACGTGCGCACAAGTGCATGAATTACCAAAAGGTGAGATTTATTGATATAAGTGTACTTGTGAAGCAGATATTGACGAGCGATCACGCGGTGAGCTTCCAATGACTGAAGTTAAATGTCTTTATTCCGATATTGCTAGAAAGATGGTCGCGCTTACGCGAGATGACTCTGGCTGCTCTACTCTGGGACTCGTGGTATGGTCCCCATATAGATGAATCAAATTGTACTTGATGACGAACATAGGTTAGATATGCTAATTTCCGTACCTTAGAAGGTATGTTACGCAAGTATTTACGCAAATAAACCAGAGACTTAGAGACTTCAGAAGCGCTTGCTGCTACATGCGTAGCCCAGGAGAGATAAGGTGTAATGTAGACGCCAGGTTGCTTGTACAGTGGAGTATTAAATGCAATGGTATTAGTAACGGCGTATTGAAATACTGAGTTAGTACGTTTACGGGTAAAATAGGTTGACTTGCATTAAAGGATTTAAGGGACATCTGCCATGTTTCGCACCCAGTGTAGGTTAGGTCAAGGTCATTTCGCAGAATAGAATGGTGATGGAAACGTTTAATTGTGCGGTAGATAATGCAGTCGTCAGCGAACAGCCTAATTGTGTATGATATGCTAATTTGTGAGTCATTAATGTATGCAAAAGAGAGTAATGGACCGACGGCGCTGCCTTGGGGGACACCGGATGTGACGTCACGAAGGTTAGTCAAAAAGTTATTTAATACTGTAAATTGCTGAGGCAAAGACGGGAAGTTGGGAATCTAAGATAGTCTCAACTAATCTGAGCAAAGGGCAGACAACTTCGAAATCAAATGACAATGAGCTACAGTATCGAAAGATTTAGAAAAATTATGAAAGAGGCAGTTAGTTTGAACGTTAGTGTTGATGTTAAAGCGAACGTCCCTCGTAAATTCAAACATCTGCGTGTCACATGAGCATAGCCTACTGATTAGTAAACCGTGCTGATTAGAAAAGTAAAACTTACTTGATTCGAGGTAACCATGTATATGAGAAGCTATAACGGGCTCATGTAATTTGCAGTATATATGCATGCTAGTGAAATAAATCGATAGTTACCAGGTGAGTGCCTGTCACCATATTTGAAAAGAAGAGGGACCTTAGCCATCTTTCAGTCTTTAGGTGGCTGACCAGATGATAATGATTGCTTAAAAATGAGACAGAATGCGACTGAACATATCTGTATAGTTATTTAGCATTTTTAAGTTTATGTTATCAATACCAGTTGAAGTTGACACATTAAGACTGCTAACTAAGATATACTTTCGGCAGTGATTATGATTGGTGGCATGAAGGCAAAATTTTCCTCTGGAAGAAATGGCATATTGGAACAATGTTTCTAATTAAAAACAGGTGAGAAATGCGCATTGAAAGCAACTGAACAATCATATCAGAAAGCGGAGCTTGTTTTGCATCGTGTATTGGGTCGTGCTTAGTTGAATTATTAACGAAAATTTCCTAAATTTTTTAGGATTATTGTTCATAAGTGAGGGCTAGTCCTAAAGATAATATTTCTTTTTGGCTGCGCCTAACACTTTACAATAAGCTCGTAGCTATTCCTTGCATCTATCTAAATAAGAAACTATTATTACGCCTAGCGGTAATGCCCAAGCGTTTCTTTTAATTTCGTAGTGACCGATGTTGTTTAGCAAACCAAGGGTTAGTTTTACCGTTTGCTATAGAGATGAGTGGCACATATTTGTCCAC
Source organism: Dermacentor andersoni (assembly GCF_023375885.2). Classification (NCBI taxonomy): domain Eukaryota; kingdom Metazoa; phylum Arthropoda; class Arachnida; order Ixodida; family Ixodidae; genus Dermacentor; species Dermacentor andersoni. The sequence goes on from NC_092820.1 coordinate 102,449,794, forward strand.
TAACTCAAATATGAGTTTAGAGTGTGTCCAGTCTTCATTCGCGGACCGAGTAGCGACAGGTGTTAACCATAGCAGACCAATCAATGAACGGATAATTGAAATCGCCAAAAAAGGTTTATTACTTCGGCTGGACAGAGTTGATTAGAGCCTCCTAATTTACGAGTAGTTCCTTAGTGAAAGGACAACTTCCGTCTTTTTGCGAATTTGCGACAATTTGCCACTTCCATCTCAAGAAATGACTTGCTTAAAATAAGACTTTTGTTGGGCCTGTCTGAGCTATTTCTCATTTATCACGATATGGTCTTTGAAAACTATGCAGTGAAATTGGGGTTGTATGTACGGGGCAATGACAAATTTTGATTGCTGTTCATGCTGATCTTTAAATCGTAAATTCTCCGCCTATGCTTGGGGTCCGCATCGCTCCATTTTAAGTTTGACATTCCGGAATAATGGACTCTCACTTTCGCCTTGGGGAACAGCAGACCTTGCAGGAACTAGTCGCCAGCCACATTCTCTGCTTTCTTGGATCCATGATGACCATTTATTTATGAACCTCTTGGAACCTGAATGAACCTCTTTGCTCCAAACTTGGCTCACTGGCTATGTGGCAGAACGTGTGCGCCGCTCTTCATTGAACGTCTTTCATGCCAACTTGCGAAACCAGACATGTGCCACGGGCAATGTGCCGTTCTACAATGACAAAAAAGATCCCTTAAATTTCTACGATGCCGAGAGGAATCGAAACCACGTCACAAGGGTTCCTTAAGGACAGCACCCGCATGCTTTAGCAGGTTACGCCAGAAATTCACTGGGTATATGTGCGGCTTTTCATTGAACGCCTTTCATGCGAACGCTTTAGGAAGCTGCGCCGTGAACACGCTGCGTATGTCCCGCTCTTCGATGAACCTCTCGCCAACTCGGGTAGCGGAGCATGCGCCAAAGAGTGTTCGGCAAGCGAGAGAACAATTCCCAGCGTTCACATGCACCGGCGCTCCACGCATCTCGTCTTGGAGGCCAGGCAAGGATGCCACCCTAGGCTTTCATTTCAGGTGCCACACCGGAACACCCCATGCAGATTTCTGATGCCACCCCAGAACACTCGGCGCTACATGGCGCCAAGTTTTCTTAGGGAAGCACGAAAGCGGAGCCCAACTGCCGTAAACGCCTTAGACACAATTCGTTTGGACTGTGGCAATACGCTGTGCCATTATACGAAATGTTTTTTCTAACTGCATCAAGTTTTTAAAAATCCCTATGGCAGATAGCAAAATTCGAACTGTTGATCTAATACTCAGAATGCCTATTGAAATAATTAACGTGGCTAAGCTGCTTAACTTATAAATTATTATTTCATGAACTGCACATATTCTAATCAACGAATTGTAGTTTGGGAGTTCGCACGGCGTATCTACTTGTAATATAAAATTAATATTAAATTATGGGGCATTATGGGTAAATTATGAGCACGCCATAGTGGGGGACTCCGGGACAATTTGGACCACCAAGGGTTCTTCAACGTGCACATGAACCTAATTGCACAGGTGTTTCCGCATTTGGCCCCATCAAAATGAGACCGCTGCGGCCGGGATTCGATCCCGCGACATCACCCACCGTGGTTTCTTTGGGGCTATGCTGTTGGGATGCTAAGCACGAGGTCCCGGGGATCGAATCCAGGCCATGGCGGCCAAATATCGATGGGAGCCAAATGCGAAAACACCCGTGTCTTCGATTTATGTGCACTTTGAAGAACCCCTGGTGGTCCAAATTATCCCGGAGTCCCCCATTACGGCGGGCTTCATAATCCAATCGTGGTTATGGCCCGTAAAACCTCATAATACTATCTAATCGCGCGACCTGGAGCTTAGTAGCCCAGCAACATAGCCACTAAGCAACCAGGGCGGGTTCCACTTGGAACAAGTTCTCTGGACTGCACCAGTTTTCAGATATTAATTTTCAATGTGTCCCACAAAATGCGCTGGTGTTCGAGTTACTTTTGTGCTTCAATGTAAAATATTAAACGGCATTCTTCTTTTTTAAGTGATTGGAACGGCATTACATTTTGTCAGACACCGTCCAAACTAATATGTCGAAACTCGGGCAGTCCTGAGAATTCGTTTTTAGTGCATAGGCCTTGCGAACTTACCGGCTACAATTCGTATACATTGAAATATCTGCCATAAAGTAAATAATTGAAACGTTTATTTGCCTAACTATAATAAGTATTTTAAGACGAATTTTGATTTATTGTAGTAATGGGTGCATCACCGAGCAATTTAGATCAAGGGTTAGAATTGTGCTGCCGCAGGCATGTTTTAGATATTTGGTTCAATAAAGAAACGCCCTATTGTGATTAAACGTTAACGCATTACTGTCGACAGCCATCTTGAGATTGGTTCTGCCGAATCTTGTGATTATTTTTAGAGAACGATCAGGTGAAACGAAATAATGTGAAATTGTGAAAGTCTTCGTGCGCAACGTAGAAAGAAGGAAGGTCAGGGCGGTCGCGCTCCTACGCCGCGCGACAGAACTCCCTGGCGGCAGCTGCTTCCTTGACGGGGCTCAGTATGGCAACAGCAACAATTTCACGGTAGTGTCGATCAACCACTGGGGTTCGACCGTTAACGCCGCTTTGGAACGAAGCCCGTCGTTGCCTGTGGTCGAGCAAGTTGCCATTCTCTTGGCCCTCCTGGACGACAAAGATGTCAATATCTTCAGCGACTCAGGGCAGCCATCCGCGTCTTCAGCGTTGAAGCCGTGTGTAAAGAAGCCTGTCGCCTCATCTACAGCAAAAGCATCGCCACCCACACAATCACGTGGTTCCCCGCTTACATGGGATCCATCATGGGAGGCCCCACAAACCTCAACGAGCTGGCCCACTCCAAGGCGCGAGGGCTCACTTTCCGTGACCATGGAGAACTCCCCCGTCGGCCCGCAGTGGTGAACAGAGATCAACCAACTACATACAACGAAATTGCGTTCGTTGTGTACGTTCGAAATTGCGTGAGGAAAGGAAATTACTTTCCCCTTCCTCACAAGAAATTAAATACAGCGCAGGCATTGACCCTCAGATTATTGAAAACACGCTCGATTGTATCCCAGCCCGGCTTTATCTCACAAGCTTTATCCCAAAACTTATGCCAGTAGTGCTTGCAGGCACAGCAATGACGTCGCCAGCCTAGACCATATGCTCTGGCGTTGCCCCTCATAGCGAGGCATGGAACAAATCAATGAGGACAAGTGGCTCTCCGCTATCAAGAGCCCCGATGCCGGGGCGCAACTATGAGCTGTCCAGAGGGCCCACGATGCGGCGGTCGGGCACGGCCTGACGGTCCCAACATGGGAGCGGCCCGCAGCGTGCCGAGTCGCGTACCTCAGGACTTTCATTAAAGTTTCGCGTTCATCTATCCATCCATTGTGCGATAGGTTCGGCCAGAGGATCAATTCTTTCCCTCTTTTTGCTTCTTTATGACCCGTTTACACTCACATGATCTCCCGCTTCGAAGGGCACTCCCTGCATCATCGTCATGAAGGGAACGTGCGCGGAAGGCACGCGCCGAAGAAGAAAATCGACCGACCGCCTGATCGTCAGCGTTCTTCGTCAGCTCCTGGCTCTTTTTTTCTGGAATCTTTGAGGGAACCGATCGCATTATGTCGACTCCGGCGAAGAAGAACACCGAGGCCTGCCATCAGAACGGCGCTGCTGCCGCTGCAGACCCACGGCACGGTGAGAAGGTGCCGACTGCAGCCGCCAGTCCAGCCACGGCGGGGCACACGGCAACATCCAGCGTTCTAACCACGGAGAAATCTGGCGCTCTCAGCGGCCGCAAGATAAGACACCGCCACCCTTGGCAGAACAAAACCCAGCCAGCGCAGCGCGGGAATCCCTCGATGTTGTCGCCTTCCGTGGGGTCAGCCGGCGTGTCCAGCAGTGGGACTCATCTGGCGACCACTCCTGGCGCCTCGGTCAGTAAGCCATCCTAGCGCGAACTCAGGGCGTTCGGGCGGAACTTCACCAGTGACGGCATGAGTAACGCACGGTAGCTTCGCCGACCAAGCGTGGGCGTCAGAAAACTTATCTTCCTTGCAGAAGCAGATAATTTTCATCTTAAAAAATATATTATTACTATTACTATTACTATTATTATTAATTTTGCCTCAAAGAAATAAAGAGAAATTAATTATTTTCGCAAACTATCTGCCGGTACATTATTGAAGCTAATCCTCGGATTTTGCGTAATTATGTAGCAGCATTAATATACGCATTTTGAGTTCCACGCACAGGCCAGAAAGAATCATAATTTTTGAACCGTGCCCGCCTCTATACTCGATCCTTTCTCCTTCCCCATTACCTATAGCATGTTTTGCGCGTTCACCGTTATTTACATATTACTACAGTTTTTCAAACAATTTCACTGTGTAGACGCAGGAAAGGAAGACAGTGGCCCAACAGGACGTACCATCCGGCGCTGCTGAATCCAAAGGAGCGCCTGCTGCCCACGTTACACTTGAGCCGGATCAAGTGGTGCCTGTCCCCTCGACGAGCTCGGACACTGCGTCACCAGATGCGCCATCGACTTCTCCCGGGCACCCAGGCTCAAATTTTGCGCCCTCACGAGTATCCGATATCTACGAGGCCCTCTCGAAGTTGTCACCATCTCCGGACAACAAGGTTTGGCGGAAGGAGTTGAAGCGCTTCACCTCGCCCGTCATATCTCGCAAGGAGCCACCCGCTTCTAATGTGAGTCGCTTGCATGCGGTTTGCGGTCACTCGATCAAACCGCATTCTAATTGAGACCTCCTCCCGCATAGTACGCATTGTTCAAGTGGTTGCCTAATATATTGCTGCTACATTTATGTTTTCGAAGTCAGAGCACAAAGTAGCGCTGTGTAGTTCTATTGAACACTCAATCTCGAGCCTGCCGAGGTTACGGTGTCAGTGTACTAAGTAGTACACTGTGAACGCACTGTAGATATATTTTGTAACTTATAGAATCCTAGTACTAAACAACCCCCTGCAGCTTTATTGTAGGGCTACATTTCAGCTTATGTAGGGTCCGAGTACTAAGCAGCGTTCTTTGGCTTCATTCGTCTAGGTGTACTTAGAAGGTACGGAGTATACGAGGAATAATAAACCTGTGGTACTAACCAACACTTCGTGGTTTTTTTTTTAGAAATACTTACGGGCATGTGGTGCCTGAACACTACCCAGCGCTCTGTGGCTCCGATGTATACACCCTGTGAAGTTTGTCGAGTTCGAGTACTACGTAGCTGTATTTAGTGTAATTGTAGGTATAGTTTGAAGCTTATGGACTCCCACTACTAACCAGCACGCTCCAGCTTCATAGTAGTTGGATTTAGAGCCTACTGACTACGAGTACGAAGTAGTCCTCCTTGGCTCCATTGTAAATATTGGCGCATGTACTTGCTTATCTTTCTCCGGCGAGCGCTTTTCACTGGCTAACATATGTTAAACGCAATTGCACGGCGCAGGACACGCCTGCATGTACCGAAAGTTTCTCGAATGGTATCGATGCTTCTATCCGTTCTTTGTTGTCACCGAGCCTTGTTTAATCTGATTGTATGCGTGACGCGAGCTGTGGGGTACTTTCTGGAAGACACGAGGGCACCAGCGATATCGCTGCTACCTTCTACCAATGATGTGTAAAAGCCCCCCCCCCCCCCGACGCTTTTGACCCGCCCCTCATACTTTCCACAATCGCCGACTCCGCTAGCAGCGATCGTTGTCCTTTGAGTGTCACTTGCTTTTGGGGGCACTGGTTTGCCGAATTAAAAGTTCATTTAGTGATTCACACATCCGCTACTGTGCTCTTCAGCGTCACTAAAACGTTACAACGTACGTAATAGCTCAATGAATCGATGTAATGAGAATCTCTGCGGCTCTATTGTGGATATATTTTGGATTTTACAGAGTACATGTGCTAATCTGCGCTATGTTTCTCTTCTGAAAGTGCATCGCAATTTTCGGAGTGCGAGTAATAAGCAGTCCTGATTGGTTCTATTGTATAGACCTTTTAATCGGGCGAGGAGGAAAAGGCGCGCGGCGAATCATCAGCCGTGGTGTGCGTACGCGTTGTGAACTATTTTCGGTGTATCGGTTTTAATTCAACGAAGGGCACCGGCGTCTGTCTTTTGGCAGGAAATGGGAAATCTGCTCAATATCTGATCGCTTGGCGGGGCAACTAAAACATATGAGCGCATGCTCGTAAGGCAACCCAGAAACATGTAAGCGCCACACGCTATCTACTATAGACTTGAAATCACTGTGATATGCCTACGCTAGCCTCCTGTATATATAAGCTATGTGTTCCGGCATTGTCGTTTTTGCATTGTAAAGCCCCAGTATACGTTAGGGTTCGCATAAAAATAATGCGAGGCCTATTCGTGAGGACCAAATTTTCGTAATACGGGTGAGTGCGTCGTAGAGAACGGGACGAACAAAAAAAAAATCGATCATCCTCTTTCAACAAAAATAGAAAGAAAACGGGCTAACGCCTCTATAAGACCTAGCATGGTGAAGCCGCACAATGACTATATATCTATAAACATTGACGTTACATGCTTGGACCATGCGCTATGTAGAGCAGAGGTATCCGTAATCCAGTATCTACTACTGCTTCGGACGCTCGCGTAGTTCGTTAACGGTCGCTTTGCTGGACAAGTGTAATTCACACCCCCATAAGGTGTGCTGTTATTATTACTAACCAAATCTATTTTATTCATGGGTGCAAACCACGTCCACTGAACCTAGTAGTCACGCAATGTAATCTACAGCTAACAGATTGAACGCTTCTCAAAGTATAACAGCGGAACTTCTACCGTAGCAGACCGGTACCCGCGCTGTTACGATCGTCGGGTATGTTTCATTGTTCCTGACCTCCAGCTTAGAACTAAATGACAATAATGGTTAGATACAAGTCACATTAGTGAATGGAACGTTCAGAGATACACAACAGATCTCCGAGAATGATTGTAGGCTCAAACACGTGCGCACACATCACGCTGTGTGTTACGTCTGCCTCAACGCCAGGAGAATGTCTAACCATGCCGACTTCAACCACTTCAGTGCGTCTTACAGAACCATTTTCCACATAGAAGGCACCACGTCCCACTAAACAGACTGCGTGAGCGCGGAAACAAACACTAAAAATCAGCACCGAGCGTATATCTGAGATACAAGTCAGCTCGCCCAAGCCAGCATGCCGACTGCCCATAGATAGCGCCACTGCGTACGCGATATGGTGGCGCCCATGAGAAAACGGTGTTATATAGGCGTATAGTGTGAAGTTTACCAAGTCGTGTACAAGTGAGTGCTCGTGGGATTGATTTAATAAAGTTGTAATGTAGAGCTTGCGGTGCGAATGGTGAGCAGCGCTGTCGATTTATTGTAGGTGTACCTTGCAGATTGGAGATTCTGAGTTGGAAGCAACGCTTGCTCGTTATAATTAGGTATGCTTTAAAGTTCATTAAGGTTAAAAATCCCAAGTACTAAGCGGTGCTCTGAGGCATTTGTGTTTTAGTTTTAAGCTGAGGAGGCATACAGGAATGGAAAGGCTCTAAAAGGCTCTAATGTGGGACATTAGCACGGAGCGCTGTTCACAAACGTTAATGTATTCGCAAAAGCCATCGGCACCATTTCTTTCCACAAAACCTTAAACAGCTGCTTGCTCGTGCCAAAACTGATCGGCGATATCTCCCCGATCATCCGTAGCAAACGTGTCAGTGCAATGTTAAGGAAGTCAATGTACGTTCAGTCTCGTAGACTTTGCGCAGTCAATACCGCACGCCACATGGTAATAGATTTGTTGAAATTTGCAGCAGAGGCAGCACCGGAGGCTTGACTGTTTGTAAAGATTAGTAATATGAGCACACTTCAAGTTCACTTCCAATTACAATTATCCTTTCCATTTGAAATGATCGGTTTTTTCACTGAGACATTGTAGCTTGCGCCTCTCCCGCCATGGGTTTCGTCTACTACACACGTAGAACAAATGCGTTTACCGACACTATGTTAAGGCACTTTCTTTTGTTGCACTTTGTGCATGCGTTTAATGTGTCGATATATGTAAGTTCAGTGTGTTTACATATGTGGAGAATGTTTTACAAATCAAACTTGAAGCAATACCTTCGTATTTCAACCTCATCTAGAAACATTCACTCATTTGGCATTGCAGCTTAGTTGACGCTTGTGTTCGGCTTTGTGCTGCATAAATATTCGAAAATTTTACAGCTGTGGCGTGTGCATAGGCCATATAATGTGTACAGGTGATCAGATGTTAATTTGCTGCAGCCTCAGAGATTATTCTCGCTTCTGTGATAGCACGTGGTGAATTGGCGCATTAGTAGTGTGGATGAGTTCTTTGAAATGACAGAGCAGTCAGCTCCGAGCTGGCTTTATCCGTCCGTTAAATATTTTCTTTACGCTGTCGAGGATGACTATTCAATGTCGCCATGTTTCTGTCTCTTAATATTGGTCCTAACATATATTTTTTTCCGGTGCTGGTTGCACGGTCCCTCAACTGTTTGACGATTCTTTTCTAATTTTTAACTTTCTACCCAACATAGTAGAACCTATAAAATGCAACGATTTTACTCTATGCTTTTCAACGAATACAGTAAGGTGCCGGTCATGATTTGGTTATGTCTGCCCTATGTTCTCCAACCCATTTTTATTCTTTTGTACCTTTTCTTCTCATGATAGGGGTCCACTGTGCGTAATTGACTTAGATAAACGTACTCTTGCACAGATTTAGCGGCCATCTGCCAATCATGTGTTCTTGTTTTTTTTTGCTTGGCTGCTGAGCATTACTATTGTCTTCCACATCAAACATCAGGGACCGGATCATCAGGGATCGTAATATTTATATGTAAGCGGGAAAATCGACGCAAACCTTCATCAAGTCAGACTTACGAATGTATTAACTGTTAGGAACATGCAACACGTGTTCTTCGCTCGAGTAATCCGTTTGTTCCTTCAGGTTCTAAACCAGGAGTTAACTCATTTTGATTATTACATGCACATTTTAAGCAAAATAACATTGTCAGTGCAATAATATGCAGGCAGGTAGAATAAACGTCGAACCACCTAACAGCTTAATCCTTGTCACGCAGCGTACTCAAGATGTGGTGTTTTTTCTCGTGTTCTAAGGAAACGCGATTCTTCTAGGTTTCACCTACAGTCATTCTGTCTGACCTCGTGACATTTGTGAACAGCGCTTTAAGCGGTTGGAATGCATGCTTAATGTGTTGCGCGCACCTATAGCAATCTTGCGCCTACATCTCGCTATTCGAAACGTCGGAGTGTTTGCTTAGCTCTGATTTGAAATATCGATATGTATTCCAACGAATCCTTTTTTTTTTGTGATTCACGTGAACGATACAACTGCGCAAGCGCATTTATTATTCAGCAAGTCCCGTAACATATGTAACGCAATTTTTTTTATGAAGGTACAATCTCAGGGCGAAGTTGTCTTTGTGAAACCTCCCGTGCTTTTCTGGTCCTGGCTGCTGGATGCTTCACCTCTCTCGCCAAAGAGCTGACGCTTAAAAAAAAAGACAAGGTGTATTATGGGGATTGGGGCTGGGGTCACCTCGTTGCCACCTAGCACCAAGAGCAGCTGGGCCCTTATGTGTTAGAGCTGTGTTAGAGTAGAAGGGCTGCTGTGCTGGGGGAACCTGGTTTCCACAGCACAGCTGCCCTTCTGCTCTAACCGTTGGGCCACATTCTCACGTGTGGTTTCACAGTGCCGGCGCCAAATAGCTCCTTGAGATGATCACAGCGTGTGTCACGTTGCTTATAGCGCGATTGCACTTGGTGCGCGCGCCAATTTCCTTTACGCCAAAAACCAGCAATTAAATCGCCAAATATGTAGCATACGTTTAATCGCTTCACTGAAAGCTTCGCTTCAGGTATTGTTCAATATGTGCGTTGGATCAGGTAACTGTTAGGTAACTGTTGGATCAGGTAACTGCCCCAAGTAACATTGGGGCAGCATTTTTCTCGTATAGCACCTGCAGAATACCCGATATCTAGAAGCTCTGACGCCGCTGTGTGGGGTTGGGGTTCGAATCCACTCGGGTCATATTGCACTTTCGTGTCCTTGTAAACGCGCAAAGCACTTCGAGGTTCGTGCAACAGATACAGACCGCAGCGGATATCAAAATGAGTAAAAAACTGAGCCTACGTGTATGACAGATATCGCTGAAGTAAGAAAATAAATTATTGTCGCAGAAAACTCTCTCTCTAAAGCCATCGCATGTGTGATATTCGACTGAGTACAACTTCGAATCAATTGCTAGCTGCGAAGGTTCCACAATGAATGGTTCGCATCAAATCACGAAGAGTGCATAGCTGTCTGCCGGCAGTTGTTTAAGACTGAAAAGGATGGTCCACACTTTCGTATGTTGTTGTTAGACAACTATCTATTTCTGACATGCGCTAAAAAAGTCAACAGAAGCAAAGCGTAACGAGGTCAGTTGCCAAGATGTCATTGCTGGCAAGCCTACTAGCCTCCTCGTCCACGCGGTGGCATTCATCAGGCAGATTAGCAAGAGATCACGTGATTGTGACCATCCAGTTGGCGGTGCGGCGACATATGCAAACTAAAAATTATGGTGAATTTTGGCTCTGTGGTCCTTACTTCTGCTGACTAGGTTTTTTCCCGCCTGACTTTGTTTTTGCGTAAGAAAAATTTATTACACTCTTCTTGCTAGCACATATTTCTAGCTTGCCATGGTATGCGTGAGTTTAGCGAGGAGACAGAAAAGTCTGTCTTGATTTTTCGCCAAGGTGGCTTAAAATTTGAGCAGCGAAGAAGCGCGACCCATTTTTTCTCGTGTATCTTGTGTTCGGGAATGTATTTGGGACGTTCTGCCCGGATACTCTTTATTGACTACGAACACAAGAAGGATATCCGCACACAGACTACATAGGCTACTGTCTGTTTTAGGCTACGTCTTGAACTATGGACCTACGATAAGCGCCTCCCTTTTTTCGCTTGTTATTGCAGGTTGAGTCTCCCAAGAGTCCGGCTATCAGGAAATCTGCAGTGTCATTCGAGATGAAGGCAGTGATGACCACACTGTTCATCATGATCGTTCTGTCGACCGCCTTCTTGCTGCTGCCGAGACGAAAACAGCAACTTCTGCTTATCTGCATGACAGAGGGCTGCCACCAACATCGGTGAGAAGGATATAAGCATACACCTGCCACGGCGAAACATTTGATGTTCTTTCATCTAATTTTATGAGCGCTTCAAATGACATGCCTCGGCGGTCGTCTATCGTTACGAGGAGTCTTCTATAAATTCTAACAACGAGCGAATCCGGCGGCACGGGCTCGAAGCAACTTCCCTCGAGCCAGCTGCCTACGGTAGAGGGCGTGAGTGTACGTTTGAGCATGAAGTGGTCACGTTTCTGACAAATTTGACTGTGCCTGTGACATCTTTTGAGGGGAGAGCAATACTAATTCTGCACGCCTAATTATTCGAAACTATTCGAGCATGTTACTGTGCGACGTATGACATGTTGCCCTCTGTTAGGGCTACGCAGCTATCAAAATACCGTCTGTGCTCAAGCCACGTTGTTAGGCTATACAGTTACCGGAATGCTTTCTTCCTCGCGACCGCAGCATTCAGAAGTCGTGAGGAAGTTTAACTTATTCACGTTTCGATGCTAAAAAAACATCTTCTTTTCGTCGGCTGTTTATGTACGGCGTGAAAGAGCGCAGCATTTCAGCATCTGAAGTAAATATCCGTGTTTTCTCAAAGAAGCGAACGTCACGTACACCTGCTAGCTCTCTGTGAACATGGCCAATGCTCCAAAACAAATGTGATGAAAGAGAACAAATACATTTAGTGCATAAGCTTAAGAGTGACTTTTTGAATAATTAGCCTTGATGCAGTTGGACATTCTGTGAGTGCTACCCAAGGTTTGACGCCTACTTTTCTTGTTCATTCTCAGGTATCGAATAGAAAATCAGCTGGACAACAGCGTGGACCCTTGTGACGACTTCGGTGGTCATGTGTGTAGGCGCTGGAAACCCCGAAACGATTTTTCCATATCACGCTCTGAGATGTCTGATATGCTCCTGTCGTGGTTGCAGCAGCTTCCGGTGATACTGACTAAGGGTGCCGTCCACTTCCCCGTAGGCAAGAAAGTCGATGCCATGTTGAAAAGCTGCATGGGGCAGACGAGATCGGACCTCCTACCCATGAAAAAATTCATGCACGCACGAGGCATTGATTGGCCAAACAACCTGCAAGAACAAGTTCCTCCTGCCAAGGTCCTCTTCGACCTCTCTTTCAACTGGAACGTGCACCTCTGGTTCACCCTTAAGGTCCTCTCGGCTTTTCCTAAAGAAAAACAAAGGCGAATCTTTTTTGCCCCTAACGAACGTATGCTGTTTTGGAAGGCCACCATTAATGGGATACCGAAGATGTACTTTCAGAGTGTCTACGACGACCTGTTTAATCTTTTTTCTAACGACAAAAGCAGTCATCCCAAAGTTCAAGAGATGCTGGATACATACAACATGCTTCAATACGTTTTCAACACCTTGGTACCGTCGTGCCCTTGCAACGCAAGCATTCCGGCATTGTTCTCACTAAGGGACATTGACCGCAGATCCCAGGTTCCTGTTGGAAAGCATGTAATGAACATGTTCAATGCAGTGATGAAAATAGATCCGCCTGTGACGATGGATGACTTGGTGCTTGTGAGCGACATTGCCGAGTTCACAAGTATTATGCGTATCATCAACCACGTCGGCGATAAAGCTCTACTGAACCATCTGTCATGGTTGTTTATGCAAGCGTATGCGGCGGTGGCCGACCCCAAGGCCGTTCTGTTCGTGTTCCACGGCAGTGATCACCGAGCGAAAAACGAACAGCCTCGCTTCTGCGCTGGTCAGGTCGAACCAAGCTACAAGCTCCTTGTCGCTGCTATGGCCACTGTAGCGCATTTCTCGGAAGACGAGCGGCAACGCATCGACGAGCACCTAGCCGGCATCGTACAGGTGAGTGTGATGATACGCATGTAGCTGCCGTAGACATTTTATGGCATCAATGAAGAGAGATTGCAACACCAAAAAACAGAGGACCCTAGAAACTGGCCAATCACGAGGCCGGCACATGCATACCTACAGTAGGAAATGACCTTTCTCTCTCGTGGCCAACTTTATTGGGTAGCAGAGTGGTGACCGCAGAGTACATCCCCAAGCAAGCCCTTTTTACCTTCCAACACGCGGATGCGAGTTAATGTATAAAACGTGGTCAGAATTGTGAGAAACGAGAAGTTGTTGGCGTATCATGCACTTGGTGGTAAAAAAGCAAGAAACTGCACTGCGAGCCATTTTGTCTCTTGCAAAAGCAGGTATTTAGCGAAATTTCTATATTGCAAAATACGCCACCACATTTATTGTATTTGCGCTATATGTCTCAGTAAATTGGCCTTGAATAACGCGTGATACGAAAGTCTATACTTAGATCACTCTTTTTTTTTATGCCTGCCGTGTCTTTTGTCAGTCAGCGTTCAAAAACGAATGTTTAAGGATCACGATTTATTTGGCTGAGATGGGCTAATGCGTAGAATATAGAATCTTGATGCGTACGTTATTTTTGCAAACCATGGAAATGAAGGCTAATGCATATGTTTGTAAACTCTTCGTCTCTCTTCCATTGCATGATTTTCTGACTTCTCAAATTACCATTTGTTGATGGCTTGTCATCGCTTGTTTTTCTTTGTGAAAGCGGTGAGAGTTAACGAGAGAATAATCTCTTAACATTCGTCTGTATTGTACCACTGCGAAAAGTGTATTACAAATGGTATATTGAAGTATTTATGCGTTAAGAAGTTGTCGACACACTATTTTTATCTAGAGAAGCATAATAATAATGACTTTATCAGTCATGCTTGTGCAATTAGGTTTTCATAGGCCAATCACTTCGATTCTTACATGTGTGATGCAAGAGCTTTATGTTGTTAATTACTTAGCTGTGACCATTATTTCTGTTACGCGAAAGCTTCGTGTTTAGAGGAGTCCCGAGAAGTGAAGATCCACGTCTGATATTTTCTCGTAAGCCTGATACTAATAAAGTTTCTAGCTTAGTCATGCATGAGCTTTCGCTGTGGCCCATGTCTTCTTTTCACGCGCATGGGCTCAACGCCTCATGTAAAATTGATCGTTAGTGGTGCTGCAAAACGTTCATTGAGCGTCATATCTTACTGCAATTATTAACTGTACTGCCGTTATAAATTGTATGTTTGGCACACGGTTGCATTCCTGGAGTTCAGCAAGATGGTGAGCCACATAATGTGCCTTGAGTGAGTAAGTTTATGGTCGTCCTAATCACTGCACAACTGTCGTGTTCTCTCGTTGTGTAATTCAGTGCGATGCAGTGCGATGCGGTGCGATGCAGGTGATACGATGATGCTGTCGTTGAATTTGGGTGGGGGTTGCATTTATGAATTTGAACATGGTTGTATGGACGATGGTTCTACGATATAGAAATATCGATGAAACACTTAACCCTTTGGACGAATAGTATTGCAGATGAAATGAAATCACGTGAGGCAGAGTTTCGCGCTTGAGCAAATAATCTATGCGCCGTACAGGCTATGACTTGTCTAATGGAAACCTCGGCTTGCTTTTCTGAAACGGACCATGACATCAAATTTTCAAGCCTGAATTATGCATTGCCGGATAAACCGCACGCGCCTTACGCACACCACAACAAAACAGCAAAATTTGAGCGCATTCGATGCTGTAGAAATGTTGTATTTGAATTGCTTAAAATCACAAATTAACAGTACAGCAATGTAGCAACACTGTGTGGCGATGAAATGAATTGGCACCACGGGAGGCGGCTCCCCCAGGTAACAGGAGCTTATATCAAAGGTCGTGCTTTTGAGTACCGCAAACACCGAATGTTATTGCAGTGGCTGGGAACACACCGTGGTCACCATACGTCGTTTCGTTTTCGCGCGTACGTCTCGGTAGTTCGCTGCTGCTTTTTATCGCGCGAGTGAAGTAAATGCCGGCGAAACTGAATGAGGACGCCCCTGCTGCGTCGCTTTGTCCCAGAGCACGCGGAACAAAACGTCCGTAGTGGCCTTGAACTAGTTTCGAAGCAGACGGCACAGTGGTCGCTCCTGATTGCTAGACGTCACACAGCGCCACGCCAAAATGATGGTCGCTTGTCTGAGGCTGGCTTAGAGCCCAGCAATTTCAAAGAAAATTTTTAGTAGAAATGTGCACTGTGATCGCAGATTTTCTTGTTTGTATAGCGATATAGGGTCTTCTAATGCCATTCACAATGATAATCTGAGAATCGTTGAATGACCGTGTGGTGACCCCTGTAACTGCAAATGTCCATATATGGGTATTAGGGAGCTTTCGCAAAGCTAGAACATAATCGGACGCGATGCCGAAGATAGCATAAGACTTGCTTCCCAGAACGGTTTTTCTGGCTCGTCGTCTTCTTCACAGAAATACCATTAAACATCGATCGGTCGGTAAGAGCTGTATGCGGCCCCTTCTAATGACATGTGTACAATTTCTAGGAAGGTCGCAAGCATTTATGTCCAGATTGAACAAACCTACTGAAGACGGATCTTAGGTTGTTCAAGTGTTGAATGCGATAAACCCTCGCAGGTCGCCATTGAGAAAACGAAGGCTTCTACCTGGCTCGAAAGCAAGACAACACAAGTTGCCGTAGAAAAGCTGGAGAACGTGCGCACCGTGTTGTGGCCCTCGAGCAAATTCCTCAACGCGGAGGCACTGGAGAAAGTGTACAGAAACTTCACCGACAGCGCTCCATCATTTACCGAGTTCTGGATCGAGACGCGTCGAAGTCAACGCGAGCTGTTCGGCTCCGAGGCGGCCGAAGAGGAGCTGCTCCTGGGCGACAACGCTCAGCTGCCGTACGCGGACTACGTGCAGGTGCGCAACCTCCTGTCCCTGTCCCTCGGAACACTGGCACCACCGCTATACTATCCGGATGGCACCAAAGCCATGTTGCACGGCGGCATCTTGTACCTGTACGCTCGAGCGCTCATCAGTGCAATTGACAATGAGGGAGTTAAGGTAAGAGCGTAAACGAAGTGGGCATACTGTACTGCATGTGCGCGCAACGGTACCGTCGAAATTCTTACGGTGAACGACTAAGGAAGTGACGCAAGAAATGACTGCCCGACATATCAGTAGAGCAATGATGGAAGTAGTCCTAAATAAAACGTTATGACATGGACTTCTGTCGTGCAGTGAGGAATTGCATCACAAGACCAGTTAGCATTTGAAGGCGCGAAGAAGTGAGAGGAAGCTGACGCTTGAAAGTAACGACACGACGAAAATTGAATGAAAAATAATTCTTAGAAATGCTACGTCTGTTGAAAACCTGACGCCTACAATATTCTCAGCGGTAAGACCTTGCATATGGCAAGCTGGGCATGGCATGCGATCGCGTCGCAATAATTGTTCATATATGCGATAAGTAGACGGCTGGTGTCCCAAGATTGTTTTTTCATTCTCTGGCATGTTACAGGCCTCAAGAACGAGTATAGCGCCCTTAGTATTTCCACATGATTAATGGAGTCCATTGCCTGCTCTTTCGAGAATTCATTCAAATCGCTTGGAAAATGTAATCTGAAGTGCATTTCGCCAACCACTTTCTTACCATGCAAATCCTTATGCTGACGCGCATATAAGAAACTCGCCGCGCTTGATGTACAACTTTGGCATGGTCACTCAATTGCATCTCCGTTCATAACTCACGTAAAGCAGTGTCGTCCACCACACGACGCTACCCCTTTGGGACGACGTGTATACGTCATCATGTAACGCTGACGATTACAAGTGTCTTAAATTTATGTGGCATGCTTGAAAAACTGGCGGCCCTTTATACGAACTGTCTCGCGTATTCAAGGGCCCCAGACATCAGGAAGAATGCCAACATTACACTAATCCACAAAAAGGGAGACGTTAAAGAACTGGAAAACTTATAGGCGCAATAGCTTACTTCCTGTTTTATATAAATATTCACCAATTGCGAGCAGAATGAAGGCAACAGTGGACTTTATTTGACCAAGGGAACAGGCTGTGGGAAGGCTGTAGGAAGGAAGGGAAAGGCTTCAGGAAGGGATACTCTACAATGGATCACATACATGTCATCAATCAGGCAATTGAGAAATCCGCAGAGCACAATCAGCCTCTCTGAGCCTTTCATAGATTACGATAATGCATTTGACTCAGTAGAAATAATAGCAGTTATAGAGGCATTACGTAAACACGGAGTAAAGGAGGCTTACGTAAATATCTTGGAACATATCTACAGAGACTGCATAGCTACCTTAATTATCCACGCGAAAAGTAGAAAAATGCCTATAAAGAAAGGGGTCAGACAAGGAGACACAGCCTCACCGCGTGCTTGGAAGAAGTAGTCAAGCTATTAAACTGGGAAGGCTTTGTAGTGAGATCAATGGCGAATATCTCAGCAACCTTCGGTTTGCAGATAACGTTGTACTGTTCAGCAACACTGGGGACGAGTTACAACAAATGATTGAGGGCCTTAACAGAGAAAGTGTAAGAGTGGGGTTGAATATTGGTATGCAGAAAACAAGATAATGATCAATAGACTTGCAAGGGAAGAAGAGTTCAGGATCACCAGTCAGCCTCTAGAGTCTGTGGAGGAGTACGTTTACCTGGGTCAATTTCTCACAGGGAACCCTGACCATGAGTATGCAATTCACAGAAAAAAAAAATTAATTGGATCGCATACGGCAGACATCGTGAGCTCCTGACTGGGAGCTTACCATTATTATTGAAAAGGAAATTATACAATCAGTGCTTTTCACCGGTGCTGACATATGGCGCAGAAACTTGGAGACTAACAAAGAAGCTTGAGAACAAGTTATGGACCGCTCACTGAGCGATGGAACGAAGAATGCTTTTTTTTTTTTTTAATTATGGGGTTTTACGTGCCAAAACCACTTTCTGATTATGAGGCACGCCGTAGTGGAGGACTCCGGAAATTTGGACCACCTGGGGTTCTTTAACGTGCACCTAAATCTAAGTACACGGGTGTTTTCGCATTTCGCCCCCATCGAAATGCGGCCGCCGTGGCCGGGATTCGATCCCGCGACCTCGTGCTCAGCAGCCTAACACCATAGCCACTGAGCAACCACGGCGGGTTGGAACGAAGAATGCTAGGCATAACTTTAAGAGACAGGAAGAGAGGGGTGGTGGATCAGAGAGCAAACGAGAATAGCCGATATTTTAATTGACATTAAGATAAAAAAATGGCGCTGAGCAGGTCATGTAATGCGCAGATTAGATAACGGTTGGACCATTAGGGTTACAGAATGGGTGGCAAGAGAAGGGAAGTGCACGCGAGGACGGCAGAAGTCTAGGTGGAGCAATGAAATTAGGAAATTCGCAGGCGGTAGTTGTAATCGGTTGACGCAAGAGAGGGGATAATTGTACATCGCAGGGAGAGGCCTTCGTCCTGCAGTGGACAAAAAATAGGCTGATGATGGTGAAGATGCTGAAATTTACGTAAAGCGTTCTACAGCACAAGAAGGGCAGTAAAGACAGACGTGTCCTTTGAATAAGCACAGAAAATGACGCCAACGCGAAAAAGAAGCGCACAGTACGACTTCTCTCTAACAAGTGCAGTTTATTAACAAAACGCAGAAAGGTAATCTGCGTGCGCGTGTTAAGTGACATGAAATAGATCGCCAAGTATTTCCATCTCACAAATTAACAAACACATAGAAGGCTATAGTACACAATCATCGCCGATCTTTTGTATGTGGAATGTTTCTGCAAGTTCACTATTTTTCTTTGTGCTTGACGAATGCTCTTAGTTCTTTGTGACCCGCCGCGGTTGCTCAGTGACTATGGTGTTAGGCTACTGAGCACGAGGTCGCGGGATCGAATCCCGACCACGGCGGCGGCATTTCCATGGGGGCGAAAACACCCGTGTACTTAGATTTAGGTGCACGTTAAGGAACCCCAGGTGGTAGAAATTTCCGGAGTCCTCCACTACGGCGTGCCTCATACTCAGAAAGTGGTTTTGGCGCGCAAAACCCCATATCTTTTAGTTATTTGTTTGATGATCTTAGCTTGAAGACAGACAGTAACAAAGACAAGAAGGAGCGTCATGTGTTATTGTGGCTTGAAATGTCCTGGAAGCGAAACCTTTACCCACTCCTTAAGTAAAGAAACATTCACGGCATACCATAGCACCGCATCATTGTATGCTTACAAAATATGAAAAAATATAAATATGAACCAAAAGTATGTGTGGTGTTTGCGACATTTCAGTCGCAGCTGAAACACTGCAAGATCCTAATTGTTGCGCACTTATGGCCCACTGACGCCACGAAAAGTTGACTCGTCACAGTGCGCCATGTAGGCGGTCCCCCTCTCTCGCATTGTTGCCACAGCGCATTATTGAGCGATTACATTCATTTCCACTCACTCTTATTGCGTCCTTTCCTGCCGCAGGTAGCGTGCCTAGCATGATAGGTCCGCGTCCAGAAAGTCGCCAACATATCTGCCCGAGAATCACTATGTCATTAGCTTGATCAACCCTAAGCTTTCTTAAATCAACGAGTTCATGTGACAGCTATAGATAAGTGGCGCGAACATTTTCAACACTATCGTTACAACGAAATAGTTATTGCTATTCGATTCTCATCTCTTCGAAAATTCACCATTCGAAGGTGTGGAATATTCGTTTCCTTCGAACACGATGAGGGAACAACAAGAATCTGTGCAGTGTACAGCGAGCAAAACTGGAGACCAAAGGGGAGACCCCTTTGAATGAGTCTGGTGCAGCAGAACCGCGGCTTCGGCGTAGACGACGCAGTCGCTGAAGAAGCAAAAGCATAAGGTCACTTAGTAGTCACCAACCTTTGAGTATAAGCATGTCTCGGCGTAGGCAGCTTAAATGCTCACTGTTTCAGTTAAGACAACGTAATTTTTTTTTTGTCCAATCTCGCCACTTTTTGGATTTCGTCAAAACATGCGGTGCTGTGTTATTGCCTTTGGATGCTACGTATGCATATGACTACATTCTATTGCATTTTTCATGGCTGTCATTGTCAAGGTGCGCTAGAAGTCAGCGCACTGTCGTTCGTTTTTCGTTTATAAGGTTCTCAGTTGACCTGGCGTAGAGCGGTTAACGTGGTGACAGATGCAGCGTTAATTACATAACGTCAAGGGATACACACAATGTCAATATTAAGATAATGTAAACAAGCCTTTAGTTGCCAAATAGGCTCCACGAACGTTATCACTTCACTTGTTTGCATATTGGGAATCTCCGATATTCGAAAGTCGTGTTTCTCGGATTTCACGTTCGACGGGATAATTTCGTAATTCCAATGCCCCTACCTTCAATGCTTCGCCGTAAGGTGAAACTGCCAAAATAAATAGGTCAATTCAAATGGCACGTGTGCGAACCATTGAACAATATTGCGGGTCCTGTTCGTCGCCTAAGGCCACGTAATACGAATCTCTCTGAGACGCACATGCTGCCTGGCTATACCTAGGGGGCATCCGAAGTTTAGGCGCTGTGGTGGGCCGTTCGGGAAGGACAGCCATGCCGTCTCATTAATGCGGTTGCTGTTCGAAAGAACGACGCCCACGTTGATGGTTTGCTCCGATGTAGAGAACGCACAAGACCAGTCGGCTTAAGCGAGTAGCCGATTTCACTATCGCCAGAAATGTGCCGGTTAAAGGCTCTGATTTTTACAAGATTACATAATGAGACAACTATTTCTAACCAAATAGTCTCATTGCAAGAAATATACGATTGCAATATAATCATTTCTATTATACAAGGAATAGCTTTCTAGAAGCTACTCCCTGGCAAAGACAGTCGCCGTCGATGGTTTCTGAACACTTAAGTTTCTATTGTCGGCCGCTCACAGTTGGTCGATGTTTGCGATATGGTACGTGGAGCACAACAAGAGCCACAAACTTTGGTGGCTCTGCATATTCCATCTGTTAATGCGTTGACGTGGTTGTTGTCATCCTCTGGCAGACTCCTCAACCTTTGCTTCAGTCTGGCCACTTAGGCATGAAACTTTTATCTCTTCCGTTATGCGCGATCGACAACCAGACGATAACCACTGATCGCGCTGCTTTGAGATTCGCTAATTCGTCGTTTGAGTCCTTCCTAATCGGTGGGCTTTTGCATGCCTGGCCTGCCAGGCATGCAAAACACTAAGACACTAAGAATAAGCTGAGAATAATGACACTAAGAATAAGCTCACCTTCTGCTTAAGCCGACTTTCTACGTAATTATTATTTTGGGTGAGCACCTAAGCGTTCTCTAGCAGTTTTCAGAAGTTCTTCAGGTGGCAGTAAGGTTTCCTGACGTTCTTATATAGGAATCTGAAGCTCTTTTCAAGGCTTCATAAAAATTGTAAAAGTGAATCAAATAGTGAATGATTGATGAAGTTGATGGCTACTGTTCGCGGCTGACTAAAGAGAATCGAAGAATGACCGTAACCTGAACTGCGAGGGCTGATTCGCAAAACAACGGTGCTTTTAGCGCCTGCCTTTTCCTGATCTTTTGTGGCACTGTTGGTTGATAACAATTATTTTCGAGGTTACGGTAGCCACGATATACGTCACTGTGCTACCTTGCCTGCAAACGCTTTTAATTGGCGTCATGCCAGCAAAACGGTTATCAGGACACCCTGCAGTAGGATGCCATTGCATTGTTCTTGTGAAGAAGACACGTGTCGAACATTTTCGCTGACATAATGACCAACTAATATTAAAAAACTTAGTGAAGAACTGAGCGCATAAAGTTTTTTTGTAATCACCAGTGCTGAGCAGTTGAAACGCTACACAAGGAACGCGTGCCTACCGTCGCCGGTTTCTTGTGCCATAGGTGAGCGCTTGGTGAGAAACGCAATGCGTCGCGAAAGTCCTCGCTTTTACTTTACACGAAGATAGGAGTCCCCAGCGCCCCCGGTCGGCCCGAAAAGCGCGGACACCCTAGCGCTTGGTCTTATCACGTTTCAAACATTGAGCACCGTACACAACTAGCAGAAACAGCATTGCGTAAATGTAAAGGCGCACACAGATTTTTTTTATTTTTGCCGGCATTAGGGGTCTAGGCACAGGATTAAAGTGTCAGAATTAAATGGATTAAATTGAGCGTATTTATTGTTATCGCGCATTGTGAACCTTGTGCCCACATTTATGCATATAAACACGCATTTTGGTGTTTACTTTAGTGTTATTAAGTATTAAGCTTTACTGCTGTGATATGCTTACACTACACGTCTCTGAACACACTACTTCTTTCGTACTCTGTCTGTCTACTAAATGGATGGAGCGCTTTTCCCACCGCAAGTGCTCTGCCCGGCCATGGCCGAATGCAGCAGTAATACGTTGATTTATGCAGATCAATCCGCAAGGCGAGATCGTGCCGACTTGGTTGAGCGAGAACGACCAGCGCACCTACGAACAGCGCACGCTCGGCTGCCTGCCGGGGAACGTCAGCATCTTCCCCGAGGTTCCGGCGATAGAGGTCGCGTACGAGACTTTCAGGCGCCATATGGAAGAAAATGATACTAATCTATCAGAGGTAGGTGGAAACTTAGGAAATGTCTTCTTCACCGTAACATGTGGGTTAAGCATTGTAAAGCCGCTTCCCGGACGTTAGATGAAGATACAACGAAGAAATGACTTCCACTTCAACCTCCTTAAACTATTACACTGTTGTTACGTTAAGTATAGTTGTACCACGTTCATGGCGTAACGAAAACCGACGCACAACACATATCCTGTGGGCAAGAAGAATTTATGAAAAGAATGTTGTTATGCTGTTATCTCTTATGCTGCTGGCGGTGTTAGACGTGCATGGTTAATAAAAATTCGGCAGAACTCATCTCACGATGACTATCCATGGTAATGCGTTTAGAATTTAATCACTACAGTGGCACAACACATTACCCCCGTCGAAATAAATTATCTATGAGACATGTACGGCCACGGGAGTCCTCTTTCGCGCTTCCCTAAGAATTACCGCGTCCTGCAGTGCCGCCGCCGCCGCCGCCGCTAAGAGTTCACGTGGCCTTCGAAATGCAAGGCGCGTGCGCGAAGCCATTTGAGAACGATTATTAATACTAAGAGCAAGGTCATGAACTACCTCTCTTAGTTGAGTGATGGTTGATAAGCCAGATCGAAAACCGTGCTGGTGAAGCGATAGGATGTTTTCGCGTTCTAGAAACACTATCATGTGTTTTAGAATGATTTGTTCTAGTATTTTGCATGAAGTGCTGGTGAGAAATATGGGTCTGAAATTGGCAACATTATTTTTGTCTCCTTTCTTGTGGGTCGGTATTATTTTAGCCTTTTTCCAGTCGTGTGGTAGATTAGTAGTTGCTAGTGAATTACGGAAAATCTGTCCCAGATATCTACTGCACCACTCAGCATATTTTTTTAGGAGTTCGTTTGGAATTTCACCAGGGCCGTTTGCTTTCTTAGGGTCAATGTCGATGAGAAGATTGTGGATACCGGCATCCGTTATTATTAAGGGATTAAGCACTGAGGTACAGGATGGTGGAAGAGGGGGAAGTGTGCCATTGTCTTTCGTGAAGACTGACTTGAAGACATCGTTGTATTTATTTGCCGTTGTACTTTTTTCTTCTTCAGTTACTTTGGTTGTCTACTCGCTACTGTGCAGATGTTTCCAGAATCTTTGTGGGTTATTTTTTAGGAAGCTAGCAAGCGTGACACTGTAGTAGTATTGTTCCGAATGTTTTGGTTTGTGCTTGAAATGCATAACTGCAGATTTTAACTTCAAGGTTGTAGATGGTTTTGGGTTATTCGTTTTTGCCTTACGAAGCCGATTTGCGCGCCGTTTAGCATGGATGACTTCGCGTGTGATCCATGGATTCTTAAGGCGCTGTTTTTTTCTTTTGCATTGGAATATAATTAGCTATACAGTGCAGGACAATGCTCTTAAAATGTAGCCACAATGCATTTACTACAGTAGATTCCTGAGATGCTTTTTCCAAAAAGGAATCGAATTCATGCGACAGATGAGCTAGTATGCTGGCGTCATCTGCCTTATGAAAGCTTAAACAAAACTTTTTACTGTAGACAGGGTAGTAATACAACGATCAAGCTGGAATGTGCACATAGGTATACTGTGATCAGATATCTCTTCAATAATGTCCATTTGTACTTGACTTGTAGAAAAATGGTTGCTAAGAAATATGCGGTCGAGGATATTTTTCGTTGAACCTTGAACGCAAGTAGGACGAGTGACAAGTTGATGTAGGTTAAAATGTAGCATTAAGTCTCTTAGCACTTCTGAGGCTTCTCATGTGTGATGCATTATGGGCCAGTCTATGTCGGCAAGGTTAAAGTCGCCCGCAAGATTAATCCTGGGTTGTTGATGGACCATGACGCTGCATATATTCTTGAATTGCTGAAAGGCATGCGCTGTCAGAGAAAGGGCTCCGATAAACGCAACCATTTGCAATTGATGTCCTGTCGCACAAAAGCTTGCAGAAAATGGCTTCAGCGTTGTCCACCTTGGGAAGAAGTACAAAGCGAAGACAGATTTTTATAAGTAAGGCCACTCCTCCACTCCGTGAAGGTTGGTCTTTTCGGATGATTGTACAGTTTGGCGGAGCAATCTCGTGGTCGAATATAGTTGTCTAAGCAAGCGTAAGCATTGTGCCACTTGCTCATATCCGCGCAAACCGGAGTCATTATCAATGTTATGAAACTTGGTCCGACCAGTATAGTCCCTAGTTAACCCTTATGAGTCGTTATAAACTTTATCGGACAAAATCCGACACTTACCCACCCTTACCGGTTGTTATCAACCTTATCGGACTCCATCCGAGCCTTATCAACACTTATCAGTCGGTATCAAACTTATCGCAATCGATCCGATCGTTATGAACCCTTAATTTTCCTTATCAACCTTATCTGCTATGATCCGCCACTTATGAACGCTTATCGGTCATTGTCAACCTGATAGCACTTGATCCGACGCTTATCAACCCTTAGCGGTGTATATTAACTTTATCACAATTGCTCCGACCATTTTAAGCTCTTATAGTTCTTTAGCCTTTTATCCGTCTGCGTCGAACCATTATGAACCGTGACAAGACCCATCTAATCCTTCATCACTCCTTAGCATCCTTATGACCTTATTGGTTGCTCATAGACCACCGCCAATGTTTTTCCTGTCGAATTTATTTCGTTTTATACATTAATTTCTTTATATATAGCGATTTACCTTACGTGACAGAGGCATTGACGGACTCGTTTTCTCGTATGTCAGAAAAAGAAATGCTTACGTGTTTTAAAGCTACTAACCTTGGCCATGCTCCGCTAGTCCGATTAATGCCAGGGTCAGTGACATAGTGAAAAGTTTCACTGCTGTGGAATCACTACATACGATGTCAGTGGTTCACGATACGAACCCGGCCACCACCGCCTTGATGGCTTATTGGAAATCGGGCTGAGCTGCTGATCTCGATGCCGTGAGTTCGGTCCCAGCTGCATTTCAATGTGGGCCAAATTCGACAACACTCATGCACTTAAGAGTTCAAGATGATAAACGTTCTCCACTATGGCGTGCCTCAAAATCAGATCGTGGTTCTGGCGACTATAATGCCCCACTATTTTATTCAACCAGCGGCAGCACGCAAACCGTTACGGAACACCAATGTATATCACAGTGCAGTGGGAAAAGCACGGCCGTTGAAAAAGACGTGCGACTACGTTCGACTTGTGTTGCTAAGCACCGCACAGAATAAACATGCAGGTTTTGACTTGCACCAATCCACGTTCTGTACTCCGCGTTCACAGAGAAAACCCTGATGGCGAAATCATGACGCTTGCAATAAACGTTCCTGCGATGGTATTGTAAAAGCGTTCTTTTATAATGAATGACTGAATGGTGTCCTTGAACTAGAAAACGAAGTTATGTCCGGTTTGCGACAGTGTGTCAGGCCTTGGGACAGAAAGTTACCGCCTCTCTTAGGGCTCCGAAAACGAAATTCGGCTGTATTGTTCAACTCAGCTGTGACAAAATTCTGTTTGCAAAAAAAAAAAAGACACTGGTGCACTGCAGTGCAAACGCGGCCTTCTCTGGAAGATTTGATACATGTGCGTAATGGTATTGCATTGCTAAATGTAAAGGTCGAATCACACGTACGCTTGCCTCACGTGCAAGCTCACTCAGGTGTGCCTACACAGGGGCGAATGATGCGGAATAAATAGCACGTGTCCAAGCTCGGCTCGAACGCGAATATCTGTTGCACACAGAGATTGGCACGTTAGCCGCGTTTAGATGAATGTGACAGAAAGCGACAGCAGTGCATCAGATTTCATAGCGCATTACTAGTAATACCATGCGCCAGCTTTTACATGTATAACATTACCCCTGGCTTGATGGAGCAGCACAGGATGTCCCACGTCGTAGCCAAAGAAGTGCGGCTGGCGTCGCCATGCAGGAAGGAAAAATATAGGAGGGAGTACTACGTCATGCAGACAGCCTTGGCAAGCGAACGCTCCGTGAAGCCGCTGTGGTGGCCCAACATGTGACCTCTTTCGTCGAGATCGCGGAACAAGAATCGAGATTTGCTCAGACGTTTGGTTCACAGTAGCTGTGCCAGTAGTTTTTATTCGGTGCGTGCATGTTCAGGAGCCCTACTGTGCCTCTGTATGCAGAGCGGGACACTAAAACCAACCAGGCACTTTTACGCGCAATCACGTTTTGGGTGAATACTGGCCCAGCAGATTTCAGCTCCAGTCACGTTGCGGTATGCTCCTTCCTCTTATTTCCTTCCTTCGTGTGCGCCGCCTTCGGGGTCGCCATTTTCTCACCGATCTGAATGTCCCGCAGCTCGGCGAGTGCGGCAGATTCGCGGCAGATTCCTTTCCCATAATTCCTAATGCGATATGATCGCGTTCACATGCACTCTGAAAGGCAATTTACTCATCTCAGTCCACCCCTGTCTGGCTCATTAACGTGACGCGCTTTCCTAGTTGATTGACCCCGTTTACATGAATGCGATGTGCTAGAAAGTTGATGTGATGCGATATTGTGCGCCAATCGTCGCATTCATGCGAACGCGTCTAACTGGCTGCCTCGCGTTTCCACGCGCCTAGCTTCGCAACTACGGCGTGGTCGAGTCAACACTCCGCGAAGCAAATTTATTATATGCGATTACGCACATTTTCTTCACTCTTAGCTCTTATCTAACGACTTTGAAGTCATAAGAATTGCATTTGTCGCTATTTCAGCATTCTGAAGCACTGTCAATAACAAATTTCGAAACGATTTTCGTGAGGACCTCTGTGAGCGAGCCAAGTTGGCGCGCGCCACCGCGCGTGAGAACCGTCATTACCCGCGAAGTGCGGCAAATGCAAGGAGCGCTGGCGCCATCTTGCGCGCGTCGCAAGCGCACGTGTGCTGAGCATAAGAACGTGAAACACACAGAGACAGAGCAGAACACCACAGTGCTTACGGCCGCCATGCATTGTACTACGCTTTGGAGGTGGCCAGCCTATACTTCCGTATAGCTGCCATATGTCAAAGGAGGAGATTGAAGATTTGGAGCCTAACTTTACTGAGTCATGGGACAAAGCTTCGTGTTGACAGGAAACTTAGGGAAAACCAGTTTCACACTGTCTGCAGACTGTAGGAGGACTGCTGGGCACAGACGTGTGCTGGGCACAGACGTGTGCTGGGCACCCACGTCTGTGCCGCTAGTGCTCCATTTTAGTGTACCCAAACCCGTTCCCTTGCCAAACCAAGCAACGTACTTTGTTGCAACGCTCATGCGCATGCTACTCCCCAGATGCTGGGATTCTTTAACGCTTCAGTTGACGAGAACCGTTGATCTAGTCCCGTGTCAACGGGGTGGTGTCATGGCAGTGATCCGCGTATAGTTGTACATATGTGATTGGGCAGAGTACGTAGATTTACTGAGAATGTATAGGAACCCAGAAAAGTAATGCTAAAACGCTGGGATTTTTTTTATTTTGCAGGATTTAACGGAAGAGAAGGTATTCTTCATCACCGCATGTCTCTCCTCTTGCGCTGTGACGCCCGCCGACAACTTCTTTGGTGGCGACTGCAATAAGGCGATGATGAACTTTGCACCATTCGCCAAAGCTTTCGGTTGTCCCGTCGGTTCAAAAATGAACCCGGCTACGAAGTGTTCCTTCTTCGATTGATTTTACGACCAGGGCATTACGATCTCCATTCTATGCCTCTGCTCCTTCTTCAGTAATGCAGACTCTTCTGTGCTGTGTTTCGTTTAAGTAGTGAATGCATTTGATAGTTTTTGCAACTATCATGTTCTGTGTACCAAGATTTTCTTTCCCGACCGCTTCACTGATATTACGCATCCAGTTCACTGGTTCTTCCATTCATACTCATCCGTCTACGTGTTTACGCCCTGTTGTTTTGCAGAAGTTGGACTTTTGTGTACTTTGTACAAGGAGTGTGAAGGCATTCAAATGTTTGCAGATGTTGACCGACCATCACAATCATTTGCCTCCTTGTATTTTTGACGGTGACCAATCAGGTTGCGTATACTCTACCTGGGAGAGTTTATATTTTCTTTTCGTTTGTTGCCCTGCAGAAGACATACTTGCCTGTTACAAAATTCATTTTCAACATCTTTTATAAACGCAAGAAATGTCATTTCTGAATTTTTATACACCAGAATGGTTCATAGTATTTCCCCTGACGCCGTGGTGTTTAACGCTACAACCATCGTTATTGAACTGCTTGGCGTTATATTTTTTCCCCTTTGAGTGTTTTTCCGGGTAGTTGAGATTGTGGATTTAAGAATGGTCGAAGGACTACCGCGAACTACATCGGATCCTTGGAGATCTTTACCTGGGAGGCGTGGCTGCTCTACACAACGGCGAGATGTTGAAACCGCTGAATGTTATGACAAACATTGTTTTGCTGACGAGTTATACAAGTGCTGCTATTCGTAGTCTCTCCAGTGGTGGTCCCCGACGCCGCACTTTTGTTTTGAACTATGGCGTTTCTGTGCATATGTTAAAGAGAATACTCACAATCCGACACACGCAGTTGTATTGAATACTTTGGTAAGTTTTTTAGCGCGTCTCGTTACTGTAACTGAGAAATGCAGCATACAAATGTGGTGAATTTCAATGGGGTGCTGTGATTGAAAAACATTGTTGTGTTGGCAACCACCTAATACGCAGCATACGCAGCATTGTGCTTGCGAAAGTGCTTGAATGGCGAGAGGTGGTGTAGCTGTTATAGAACAATCCTGTGTATTCCTTAATTGGGCTATAGCGCACGTTGGACTGAATGGTAGAGTTGAACAGTACTCTTCATTGCATTGCACAGTTGGCCTGTGTGATTGTTTTCATATACTTTGGGATCGATGACGGTTTCGGGTTGTTGCGGCGTATATGTCAGCGTTATGGTGCAAGGGGAACACCGGCGGTCTGTCTGCTGCAAAGTGTTAAGAAAAACTGCAGCAAGGTTTGCCCCAGTTTTGTATGCGCCCTTACGTTATTTTGATTGCGAAGTCAGAGTTATCAAGGTAAGCTCCTTTAGTTTCCTTTACGTTGTGTCGTTTGTGACAACGCATGGCTAAGCAAAAATAGTTGAACGTGTCATGTTTTGCCGGACACCCTGTATATGTGCGCATAGAGCACGAACAATTTGCTTAGCTGCTTTTGAAAACTGGAGATACAAGGTGTTGCTGTCACCTGGCAGTTCGCAAATTTACCATTAAAATATGTTTTGGTGCGATGTAATTCGAGTAAAAACATTGCAGTTGTGCTGACGCCCTTGGACAGTGGAGTACGGTCTCTCGAGCTGCAGTTGCAATAAAGCAGCCTCAATTTTGCGATAACAAAATTATTATTCTACGAGCCTCGTCCCTACACGCTTTAAACTTTAACCGACCATGCCTTTCCTGGCTGGTACGGCAAAAATATGAAAATGCATGTCATCCCTTCAAGTACGAATCCTGAGGAACGTAAAAACCAGTTATGTTGCTGGCTTCTTGCAAACAGGGGCGGGCAACATCCCTGCAAATATGTTGCCACTGAGGGATCCTTGTGTCAGTATCCTGACCGCACTCTTCGCTATCGAAGCAGGAAGTGGCGCTAATATGCATTTATATTTGGCCACAGGGCTGTAGCTAGAATTATATTGTGCTTCTGTTCTGTATATGGGATATAGGTCGTTACCTACATTTTGCATGTTCTAAGAATCGACCTCCGCTGACTTACCTTTCCGTGCCTATTGACAACTTCACAGGAGAGAGCGCTAAAAGCAACAGAATAGGGAGAGAGGGTGGCAGCACTAACTCATGACCCAGCAGTGGCAGTGCGTGCTAGGAAGCAAGGCACAGCGAAACAAGTACTGAGGGCTCAGAAACGAGTAAATCTGATGACAATAGGAGACGTAGCATTATTTGAAGTGAGAAAAGACGTAGCATTCAATGAAGCAGAAAAATATACGTTTGACGCTCCTGAAAATGCTGTCCCTGCTGGAGAAGTGTAGCTGCTGCGCTGCCAAACGAGTACACAGGTTCGAGCGAAGGTTTACAGCTTCCGCCTTGCTTTCTATTCAAAAGAGTGCTGGCACGTTGTCTCCAGTTTTAGCTGTAAATTTATAGTGGCCGATACCGAATTTTGTAACACACTACAAAGCTAGTTTGTGTTTGTTGCTGCGAATATTCTGAAAGCGGATGGATTTCTTCGAAGTACGTAGACATGCCATACGGTAGGTTTTTTTCAACATACAACTCGGTGGCGGGAACTATGCGAATAGTATGTAAGTATGACGTCGCACTGGTTCTGCAGAACCAGGACTTGGATGTCGCTCGAAAAACATTTTACGACACTCGGTGAGTGTGCGTGCTGATGTCGCATGTGCGAATTGTTCGCAGGAGCTTTTCAAGCTTCAGCTTCAACTTGCCCACATACACTGGAGTGAAGTGATTAGTGTGAAAACAGCACGCAAGCGTTGGCCAGTTATGCCTGCGATTCTACTTCGATGCCAGGACAACTTGGCATTGATTAAAAGTGGTAATGAAGTAGATACTACAATCGCTTTGCCTCAAAGTTAAGTGTGGTATCGTTATTGTGCCTCCTCGGGTCACTTCTTTATCCTCAGGTTGAAGCTTCCTCTCGGTCTACGTTGACCCACCACAGCCTCACCGCATTGCTCGTGCTACATACAAAGCATCTGCCTAACAAACCGGTCTATTAAGCATATTAAGCATATTAAGGAGCAATCTGGAACCAGTTGTATTCTTTGTAATCAACGCACATCTGGTAGGGCAAATCTAATAGTAATCTCAAATATTTGTATGTGCAAAACCGACTAGTGCAAATAGTCCTATATGCTAAAGGTCAGTGATTAGAGAGCGCATGACACGTAAGCACTTAATTATTTTAGCACAGAGGTTGTTACATGCAGATTTCGGCAAATCGTGCAAGTAGTAATAACATAGGTGTTTGCGCACTATGCCGCTACCGCAACTGTTAATGAAATGTTAATGAAATTTGGAGCGTGACACACTAACAAATAGACTAGCGCCAGAAATTCTGACTGTTAGTTTTGCAACGTTTGTGCGCCACAAGAAATTTGACAGTGGCGGCTTTTTGCATTTCGGAACTCACAACATTCTTCACTTTAGAGGACAAGAATGACGTTGGGCAGAGAGCAAAGTTATTGAAGAATTTGGATTGATTGTATAAGCAGAAGCACCCGCATATAAATTACATCCCCTTCTTTTTCTGGAACCGGAAGCTTTACGCCTGTGCTTTGGTTTACTAAAGTTCGTTGTCAACAGTGTAATGTATATATATATATATTTATAGTAGAAGCACTCTTGCCGTCTCTGTTATGTAGATTTCGGCTATTAACGGTGCAAACATTTCCTGCTAGCTATTTTTAATTCTCACCCTGTAAAAAAATTTTAAATCTTCCTGGCCTCGTTCCATACTTTTTAGGTCGCGATCCTACAGGCACTTGTAGGTCCCTTAGATCTACGGTTATGCGACATCCCTCTATTGGCAGTGTGAGAGAGAGAGTATGTCCAGATTATATTTGACGATATATGTTCAAACCACGCGAAGCACCTTTCTTACAATGTATTAAATTGGTTATTATAACACCCGCCGTGCTTTCTCGGTGGCTGTGGTGTTGGGCTGCTGAGCACGAGATCGCGGGATCGAATCCCGGCCCTGGCGGCCGCTTTTCGATGGGGCGAAATGCGAAAACACCCGTGTACTTAGGTTTAGGTGCACGTTAAAGAACCCCAGGGGGTCGAAATTTACCGAGTCCTCCACTACGGCGTGCCTCATAATCAGA
Source organism: Dermacentor andersoni (assembly GCF_023375885.2). NCBI lineage: Eukaryota > Metazoa > Arthropoda > Arachnida > Ixodida > Ixodidae > Dermacentor > Dermacentor andersoni. The sequence continues at coordinate 102,482,187 of NC_092820.1, forward strand.
AAGTGTTTTTTTCACACAAAACTCCATAATTAAATTTTTTTGGTTATTATAAAATCACTTATTGGAGCTAAAAATAAACGCTGTCATAGCGACAGATCATTCACAAACACAAGAAGCAAGTCGCAGTTTCCCGAAGAGCGAAGCACTGGTTGCGATAGCAAATTAGTAGATAGCTAAACGAAGAAAGGACAGTAGTTATGTCGGCCGTATAAACTGTAAACATTCGCTTAACAACTAAATTAAAAAGGATAGTGTCACGCGCGCACAGGTAGACATGAACACATCTCGCTCGATGAACGCGGGAACTCATTGTCAAAACGCTGCAGTGAGAAATCGCGGCAGCAGCAGCGTGCGAATTAACCTTCGTGCATCTCGCTTCAACACGAATGAAACGTCGAAAACACCGCGCATACGAAGCTACCGGCCCTACACGCACTCACGAAACATTGCAGATCGCTTTGAAGATGCCCGTGCGAGATCGCAAGTTGGACGCGCCTTCAAGATACGGCGTCCGCACGGCCACACCAATGGGGGGAAACTCCCCGGTTTCGGTGGCAGCAAAGCCCCTTGATAATTTGAAAGTAGCGACACTCTCCTCCTCAGGGCGCTTTCCTCCTCGATTCTCCTCGCCCGCCGGCTGCGCACGGCGCGCTTTTCCTCCTGGGCTCCCGCGGACGGGCCGCAGAATTCTATGGAGGCGTGTTATTTTGGGCCAGCTGCGCGCCCCAGTGGGGTTGAAAATTTTGAGAAATGCTAATTACAGCATCGATAATGCTGGAGACAACGTTTATGAGGAGGTTGGTTTTCTCCTAAAGCCGTATGAACGGGGTATACCGATGTAAAAGGAGCTTTGAGGCGAGTTCTATACTCCAGGCAATTTTTCTGCCACATGATCAGATGCTTTATTTTGTGCGTCTGATCTAGTATTGCTTGTGACACATCCCTTTGTGTGTGGCTTATTAAGCGAAAGCCTTAGACCTCTGTTTCAAGGTCCCGTTGTGAGCTACAGAAAATATCACGTGACCGAAGGAGGGCGGGAAGCGAACCAAAGCATGTGCGGCCGCGTATAAGAGGTGATTAATGATTAGCAGAGTAATGATTGATTAGTGATTGGATTAAGCTGAATTCGGCTGTATTAAGGAGGATTAAGGCGGATTAAAGTCGATGAAAGTTCATTAGGGTGAATGAAGGTGAATTAAGGTGCATAAAGGAGGACTAGGTTGGATTAATGTCGATGAAGGTGGATTAGGGTGGATGAAGGTGCGTTGAGGTGCATTAAGGACGATTATAGTGGATTAGGGTAGATTAAATTGTATGAAACTGGATAAGGATGTTTTAAGAAGGATTAAGGTGCATTATGGAGGATTAGGGTGGGCCAGGGTGAATTAAAGTGAATGAAGGAGGATTAGGGTGGACTAATGTAGATGAATGTGGATTCGGGTAGATTAAGGTGAATTAAGGACGATTATAGTGGATTAGAGTGGATTAACGTGAAGGAGGGAGCATTACGGTTTATTAATGAGGATTAAAGTGCATTAAGGAGGGTTAGAGTAGATTAAGGTCGATGAAAGTGGATTAGCGCGCATTAAGGAGGACTTCCGTGGATTAAGGCGGATTAAAGTGAACGAAGGAGGATTAAGGTAGATGAATGTGGATTAGGTGCATTAATGTGCATTAGGAGGATTATGGTATTCTAATCGGTCTTAAAGCTCAATGAACCCTAATTCACCTTAGTCCACCCTAATCCACCTTAATGTTCCTTCGTCCACCTTAATCCAGCTTAATAAAATCAACCTACATCGACCCTAATGCACCTTAGCCTACTCTATACGGTCCTGATCCTCCTTTATCAACCCTAATCCATCATAATCCGCCTTATTCCTCCTTCATCCACATTAATCCGTTTTCATGCACATTAATCAAACTTAATCCTTCTTAATGGTCCCAATCTACCTTAATAACCATAATCCACCTCTATCAAACCTAATCCAACTCCATGGTCCCGAATCCACCTTAATCTACCCTAATCCATTCTAATCGGTCTTAATCATTCTCTATCAACCCTAATTCATCTTAATCCACATTAGTCGACCTTAATCGCCTTTTATCCACCTTAATCCTCCCAAATCCTCGCTCATGCAAACTAATCCACCCTAATCGGTCTTAGTACCCTTTCATCAACCCTTCACCTTAATCCCCCATTATCCGCCCTAATACTCCTCCACCCACCCTTAATCTTTATTCATGCATCTTAATACTTCTTAATGCACTCTAATCCACCTTAATCTCCTTTACTACACTGTAATCAACCTTAATCCTCCATAATCCACCTTATGTTAATCACTAATGATTCATGAATTAATTTCGTTAATCATTCTCTTATACAGGGGTGGACGTGCTTTCGGTAACCTCTGGCCTTCCTTGGGTCACGTGATACTTCTAGTTTACAACGCGACCTTGAAACATGGAGATCTAAAGGCTTTCGCCTTAAAACTTAAAAAAAAAGTAAATGTTGACTAGCTAACGCTCATCACCTGCAGTACCACGGCTATACTTGCCACTAATTTTTTCACGGCGCAAAGCAGAATCTATAATGCTGCACTTCCGGCTGAATAAATGTTAGCGACGTGCGAGGTAATGGAGCCGCCCCAGAATATTAAGCATACTGAACACAACCGCAACAAAAACGTTGGGGAGCAGGCCGGAAGAATGAAAAAAAAAAGCTCCATTACGGGACGCTTTGCTACGAGCTATAAGAAAGACGCCTCAGCTCGCAAACAACGCTGCTCTTTGTCGGAACAAAGTTCTTTCGGCCAATGTCATGCAGCCACTGCTTCCTGCGGAAGTCGTCACGTTTTCCATGTGGTATCGTAAAAACGGCATAACCATCTTCAGGCTTCTTGTTGCAGTTATATGCGCAACAGCCCGGCATAGCGCTAGCACATAAAGCAGGAAACGCAGCGTACAACGTTCGCTACGCCGAGATAAAGCGCCGAGCCAGCCGTGTTCAGGAGGAAAATGGAGCGAACGAAAAAGAAAAACACAAGCAAAACTCAAGATCCGCGCGTTTCCAAGGGCAACGGCAGGGAGACCAATCGTCGTGCAGAAAAACGGGGGCAAAACTGGTTGCCGCGGGGGAACTCGCAAGGGGCGAGGAGGAGGCGAGGAGGTCGCGCGGCGGCGGCAGAGTTCAAAGAGTGTCGCTACTTTCAAATTATCAAGGAACTTCAGGTGGCAGAGGTAATTGGCGCCACCTATGTAGTGGGTGAACCCAAAAATTCGTTTCCCTTGCATGGCCTGGTAGATCGTCGCGCGCACGCGCGCCGATCCAGGTGGCCAAGCCCTTCCCACCCGCTTAACTCCTCTCCCCACGCTCTCCCTCGCAACTCCCTCACCTTCGACTGTCTACGCGCCCAGGCCGCCGTGCCATCCCCGCCGGCCCGGCGCCAGCTTAGTTCATTTTCGTTATCTACAGTCATCGAGATGCGTGCGCGGCGCCGGCGGCACCGCGCCAATTTAACGCGCTACATGAAGTTGCATATTTCGCTATCTGTTATTATCGGGAAGCGTGCGCTGCGTGTGTTTGCCGGCATTGTCAGTTTCGTCAGTTTCGTGGCCCTCGGTAACTGTGCTAGCGCTCCGCGATGTTTCGCCCGTTCCAGGACTGCGCGCACCGCACATGCGTTCTGCAATGGTGTAAGAATACCTCGAGAACGAGCCATGCAAGTTTCTTCCGGGTGCCTAAAGAGAGGTGAGTGGGCAGTTGGCTTCCCGGCTTTCATTTGTGCTAATTAGTGTGCGCAGTCATACATAACCGTTCTGGAGTGAGGCAACATTTAATTGCAAATATGGCTGATTTGATGATGAACATGTTGCAGTAACACCGTTATACCAACAAGCAGCGAACACAAACCACTTGAGACATACTGTATAGTTTCACCTTTGCGTCTCTCATATAACCACGTGCTTGGGTGTGCGCTTTGTATTTGTCTCCTGCTGAAAACTAGCTATCGTATAAAAACGAGTTTCTGAGCCTCGAGGTAGATGTATCACAAGTTGTACTGTGCCGAGACGACGAAACGAGTTTTATGCATGATGCGACTGCGCACTTTATCACGTTAGAATTTATGCTTTGCACTTACGTTTCTTCAGGGTGGAAGCGTTTCTCAAGTACTCTGGGAGGCAGGAGATCATGGGTTTGCCCAGGCAGAAGGCCTGCAACTACAGAATCTGTTCGGCGCACTTCACGGATGGAGACTTCTTGGGCCCGGCTATCGCGGACAACAAAACCAAAAACCGACTATCGCGGACAACATCAGTCCCTTTACACGTAAGTATGAGGCTCGGAGCAGGAGCTATGGCGCTTTAAAGTAACCTGGGGCCTGACGAACCAACCGACTGAGCTATCTTTCCGGGCAACATCCAACGGTGACGAGTTCAAATCACCTGTTATGTTCCTTTTTTTTTCTTTCTCTTTCTTTCTTTTTCTTTCTTTTCAATGTTTTTTCCTTTATTTTATCACTGTACGGGAACCCTCCTAAAATAAAAAAAAGGAAAGATATATATCTTCAATTATGTATGGCCACACATGTGCAGGTCATAAATACCAGGTTCTCAAGCCTAGTGCCATCCGTGCGGTATAACCGAGCTCAGATTGGTCCACCTTGACTGATCAAATAGGGCACCACTGTAGGTTAAATGAGGCGTACAACTCCTACGGGACCCGCCGTGGTTACTCAGTAGCTATGGTGTTAGACTGCTGAGCACGAGGTCGCGGGATCGGATCCCGGCCACGGCGGTCGCATTTCGATAGGGGCGAAATGCGAGAACACCCGTGTACTTAGATTTAGGTGCACGTTAAAGAACCCCAGGTGGTCGAAATTTCCGGAGTCCTCCACTACGGCGTTCCTCATAATCACAAAGTGGTTTTGTCACGTAAAACCCCATAATTTAATGTTTAATTTAACTCCTGCGGAGACGGTAGAGTATCCGCCTCCCGTGCAAGAGGACCGTGATTCAAATCCCGGTGCCGCACATTTGTTCACCGCAAAATACAAAAAAAATACCGTGTGTTGAGAACATTGCACAAACAGGCCTGGAGTGCGGCCTGATCCCGGTGACCAGAACCGGTAACGCACTCTCTCACCGGAGCAGGATTGGCCACCCTGGTGCAGTACTTGGCCGCAACCTCCTACATGAACACAGCAATCAATCCCCGGCCCTCAGTCCCCAGCAGCTGCGAAGCAACTGACCACGGCGGCGGTCAGACCTGCGACGCTGCAGAGGGTGCTAAGAATCCCTGGCTCCGGACAGGCCGTCATTGGAATATGAACCTGGCAACGTTTAACGCTAGAACGTTATCTAGTGAGGCGAGTCTAGCAGTGCTGTTGGAGGAATTAGAGGGCAGTAAATGGGATATAATAGGGCTCAGTGAAGTTAGGAGGCCAAAAGAAGCATATACAGTGCTAAAAAGCGGGCACGTCCTGTGCTACCGGGGCTTAGCAGAGAGACGAGAACTAGGAGTCGGATTCCTGATTAATAAGAACATAGCTGGTAACATACAGGAATTCTATAGCATTAACGAGAGGGTGGCATGTCTTGTTGTGAAACTTAATAAGAGGTACAAAATGAAGGTTGTACAGGTCTACGCCCCTACATCTAGTCATGATGACCAGGAAGTCGAAAGCTTCTATGAAAACGTGGAATCGGCGATGGGTAAAGTCAAAACAAAATACAGTATACTGATGGGCGATTTCAATGCCAAGGTAGGCAAGAAGCAGGCCGGAGACAAGTCAGTGGGGGAATATGGCATAGGCTCTAGGAATAGCAGAGGAGAGTTGTTTGCAGAACAGAATATTATGCGGATGATGAACACCTTTTTCCGCAAGCGGGTTGGCCGAAAGTGGACGTGGAGGAGCCCGAATGGTGAGACTAGAAATGAAATCGACTTCATACTCTGCGCGAACCCTGGCATCATACAAGATGTAGACGTGCTCGGCAAGGTGCGCTGCAGTGACCATAGGATGGTAAGAACTCGAATTAGACTTGACTTGAGGAGGGAACGGAAGAAACTGGTACATAAGAAGCCAATCAATGAGTTAGCGGTAAGAGGGAAACTAGAGCAATTCCGGGTAAACGCGGGTAAACGCGGGTAAATGACATCTTAGTTGAAATCAAGAAAAAGAAATGGGCATGGGCCGGACATGTAATGAGGAGGGAAGATAACCGATGGTCATTAAGGGTTACGGACTGGATTCCAAGGAAAGGGAAGCGTAGTAGGGGGCGGCAGAAAGTTAGGTGGGCGGATGACATTAAGACGTTTGCAGGGACAACATGGCCACAATTAGTACATGACCGGGGTAGTTGGAGAAGTATGGGAGAGGCCTCTGTCCTGCAGTGGGCGTGACTAGGCTGATGATGATGAATAAGGTGTTTATGTATTGTCTTCCCCAGCCTAAACAAACCTGGATTAAAACGCGCTACTCTTTTCAGAAGCGCTCTCACTTGCGCCTGCTTTGCCTCCGTAGCTTTCCCTTCATAGCCACAGAAAGTTGTCCGCGAGTATAGCATTCTGGAAAACAATCACATGAGACATTTTCCATTCAAATCTAACAGGTGAAGGGACACAATAATAGCACCAAGTAACAAATAAGCAAATTGTTAGCACGCACCTAGTCACATATCGCAAAAAAAAAAAAATTCTGTTAGTAGTTACAAATCAATACGTCATCTATCTGTTTTATGAGTGAATCAGTTAATGAGTTTGAGATGGCTTCTTCGGTCACAGAATTCCATTCGATGATAGCTCTTTGGAAGAAGCTATACTTAAAACAGTCAGTACGAACGGCAGGAGTACAAATGAACAGTGAATGGCGGTGCTTAGAGGTCTCACTGCGAAAAATTTCAAAATAGTCGGTGCATTTTATATGAACATGATTTATAATAAGATAAAGATAATTCAAGCTTTCGTATTTGGTCTCAGCTTGTACTGTGGGTACGCCTGCAAATGGACACGGTCGAGAAGGAGTGTCCGACCACCGTTATACGCAGAATTTTTTTTCATTTTTGATATGCTTGTAGCCGAGAAAGGATCCCAGAAAACCTTTGCATATTCGATTATTGGCCTAATTAGGGTTTTATACGCTAAATAGTTTGTTGTGCCGCAAAGGGCAAATTATGCCTGAGACACCAGAGCGACTTGCTGGCACTAGAATATATGTAATCTGTATGATCGTTCAAGCGAAGATCATTTGAGAAAATCAAGCCGAGGTACCTATGCTGCTCATCTCTTTAAAGTTCATAATTATCAGTATAGTAAGAGTAGTTTAAATAATCTTTATTTTTAAAGACCGTCATGACTACACTTTTTAATGAATTGTGTTTCATCTGCCATTCATCACACTATTTCTTTATCTTCTGGAAGTTCCGTGTTATCTTTTCTGGTAATCTTGTGTTTATACTTTATTGTACATAATGCAGTCATCTGCAAAGAGCCTGATGGAAACACCTATGCTATTCGCGAGGTTGTTAATTAATGACAGAAATAAAAGGAGGTCAAGAATGCTACATTGGGTACGCCTAACAGCTGAAACTCGACATTTCATGCCTCTAGCCTCAACATATTGCTCGCGAGTATGAAAATAGGATGAGAAATAATTGGTAATGGTGGGATCATTAAACATTATTCAATTTTGCTAGCAATTTATTGTGATACACTTTATCGAATGCTTTTGCGAAGTACATGAAGATCATATCTAACTGTCCGCGAAAGTTTATGGTCTCCGCAAGATGGCACACTAACTCGATGAGCTGAGATGTAGCAGATAAGACATTTGTCGAAAGCTGTGTTGGCAGTGAAATAATAAATTGTGCTCGTTTATATAACTTAAAAGATGTTTCGAGATAATGCGTTCAAGCAGCTTTGAGCGAGTATTGGTAATCGAGGCAGGGCGATAATTTTCTAAATTGACTGGACTGTCGCTTTCGAGGATAAGAATCACTTTAACTTGCTTCCAGAACCATAAACCGGAAAAGAACCATACGAAGCGAGGACAGAAAAATTAATGCGATATATTTTGAATTCCATTTGGCGAAGCTTGTGCATTTCAACTTGGTAGGCGTGTTTGACTCATTCTGAGCACGATTAATTATATACACAGGTGAAGACGCTGTCGCTATTGTGTTGTCGGTTCGACGGCAGATCGCGCGGGGTTCCGTCGAATTAACGAAGGTCGGCACGCTGATTTTGCCGGTGCCGTCGTCTAGAAAGCCCGTCGCAGTAAAATTCGCGCTTGTCGGTTGCGTCGTTGTCGACCTGGCATGATAAGGTTTCAGTGACGCACAATAGTCGGTCAATCGTTGGAGTGAGCGTCCTGTTGGTCTCGTATAGACCCAGTGTTGCTGCGCCCTACGAGTACGTGCAGTCAGGCACGCGCTGCTATCACCAGCAAGCGAGGACCGGCGCTGCAAGAAGATTTCGTCAGCAACGTGATGTACTTAAGAGTCGCCCAAGTGTAACGCACGGGGTTTTCGTTAAATTTGCTAGCCATCAATTACCTGGCTCACGGTGCAGTCTGCACAACTTGGAAGATGCCCTGACCGCTTTCTGTTTTAAAGTGGAGTTGCAGCCTTACGCTACGCATGTTTTCTACACCTCACCGACGTCGAGCTGCCAGTAGAGTTTCAATGCGGTACACGGCACGAGTGTTTGCAGCGGCGCGCGTCCGAGCGCTTTTCTTTTTTTCGGGGGACTTTACGGCCCGCGGCCACGCGCGCGACCCTTCCAAAATGTTTCGCGACTAATCCGCTAGGGCAGGGCGCATGCGCCGCCGCACCATGAAAGAGGTGAATTCTTACGTTTTCTATTTAGTTGTCTCTTTATGTGTAATATTTCTCTAGAAATCCAATGACTTCAATTACTAGTTTTCTTAATACGCTTAAGTATACACATGGCCAAATTAAAAAGTACTCCCAGAGAAATTCTGGGCTCTGGTTAAGCTGATAAATTTCAGAGAATATCTCGTAACAGTGCGCTAACAATTCTCGTACCCCAATATTATCAACGCCAGCATGATTTAAAACGTTCGTGAGAGAAGGCATACGGTGCTGGGGAAAGGTGTAAAGACAGCATTACTAGCTTACGGTTTGTGATATGATCGCGGGTTTCACAGTCAAGTAGAAAAGGGATCATGTGAGTATACACAAAAACAAGGTCAAAAACAGACGAACTACATGCACTGATTCTTGTATAGTCGCTTACCACTTGATTTAAACAAAAGCAAGATGCAATTTCTAGTAGTTGTTCACAACTTAGAATTTTGGCTGCTCCAGAAGAGTAATCATTACAGTTTATGCCAGGTTGGTTGAAGGCCCCCAAAAGTATATTATCACCACGATGCATATTGCAATCCATAAAACGCTGGAAACTTAAAAGCACTTGTGCTAGATACTTTGGGGGCCACCACCAAAGGCGCCAGTCCACGAATGTGAACGGCGCGGTTATTTAAATTGTCATAGCCCATACAGCCTCAATGTCAACTGAAACATGTAGTAAGACCGATATTATTGCGGATCACTAACACAACCCCGCCACCTGTACTATCCTGGGCTTTCCTAACCAATGAAGAAGAATTGGGCATTACTTCGCTATCTACCATATATTTATGAAGCCGTCTCAGTAATCCTTATATTGTCTGGTACATGTTCTAAAATCATTGATTCGATATCGTCGACCTTCTTTAGCATGCTTCTCGCATTCACATTGAATATCGTGAAGCTTTCGCTTTCTGAAATTCACGCAGAGTCATTCTGTGGGAGCGCATTACACTCGTATTGCTCCATCGTGTGTTTATTCCATGCATAAACAACATTGTTCAGTATGATTTTATCATGTACAAGCTTACCCTTAGCTCCCGTTGTCCTTTCCTGCTGTGAAGAAGCCCATAGACCTTTCCGTATTTTGAAGAATCTTTTCGAATAGTCCTCACTGACGCTTATATTCATTCCCTTAAGCAATAATGAATTGCTTTATGGGGTTTTACTTGCCGAAACCACTATGAGATACGCCGTAGTGGGGGACTGATAGGCAAGTACTGGCAGATAGGCTCAAAACGGGGTAAGTCGGCAAACAATGCTAATTACATTGAAAAGCCAGTGCAGGAACTACCCACTAGAGATAGCATCTCTTTCACGTACCAAGACAATTTAGAAAAAGTTGCCTGTAGAAAGCAACCCACTCGTGGCTAGAAGAAGAGGTCGCAAGAACAGGCCATGTGTGTTCGTATCAGTCTATGGCGTCTTTTTTGCCCACACACAGTACGTGGGGTCTGCATAATTTTTATGAAATTTTTATTTCTTCTTGTTTTTCCACTGTCCACTGAAATATTTTAATCCATTTTGCCCTCTCAAGGAAAAGAAATTATGCAGAAACTCCGCTGGAGTTGTTTAAGTATATGCGTGAGCATACCGACAAATTCCAACTGGTCCATCTCCAAATTTCAAGTTGACCAACCACCAGATTTCAATTGGCTCACCCATAAATTTACGTTGGCCCACCCACATAATTCACGTTGGCCCACCCCCAAATTTCAAGTTTTTCCTACTCCAAATATGAGTTGACTCACCTCTACTATAGGCTTCCCCGTACATTTTGTTTGGAGCTCTATGTATCACTGTAGGTAGGGATAAATCTGATCATATCACATCAACTTTTTAACTCGATATCGCTAAGGGCCCCGTGTCGCAGAAAATTTTGTGTGGGCGTCGGCGGCGTTGTCCGTGAGGGAAAAATCATCACGCATTCCGAACCACGCAGGCCCTCAGCGCGGCGCGTAGGCGTTACTAAACTAATGAAAGTTTTCAAAGTACAACTTACACACAACCTACAGACATGATGGCGTCGGATTCTAATTTGAATGTACGAGAAAGCATAATTCTGCTACGCGGAAACTCGAACACAAACCGATTTTGCAGCGGCCGTTTGAGGTCTGGCTTAGTACCAGCGGCGCGCCCCGCTCGGTTCCTTGCAACACCATCTTGATGGAGCTACCCTCCACGCATTCACGGCAGCAGCGGCGCCCACCGTGAAGGGGGATAAAAAAAGATCCAGAAAGCTCGCCTTCGTGCATACATTCGTCGCCAGTGTTTCCTTGAAAATATTAAGTTAAATATGCTGCATTTGCCGGGAAGCGTGAGAAGCGGTCGAGGAACTGTGAATGATATCGTGTTCCACTCTTAAAGTCGAAGCTTAAGCGTCCTCCTAGTTTTTTCAATTGTTTCTTATTACTTATAAAGGTACCGATCATCTACATTTACTCCATTATAACGATTAAATGTTTTTACTTCACAAATTACGTGTTTTTGTGCAGATACAAGGCTTTGCGCTTCTCGCGCGATCGAGATATTAGAGAGTTTTAGCCCAGCGGGTTTACGGCCAGCGGAGCGGAGCGGGTGAGCGGAGACGCGACTGCGCATGCGCACAACGCTGAGGCGGCCAGCGGTTTTACGGAGCAGCGTTTACGCCTGCTGCAAAGCACTCCCCAGCGGAGCGTATACGCAGCGCGCGAGCGTGCGTAAGCGCGCGCGGGCGTGTGTGGGAAATGCAAGATGGCAGCCGCGAACATGAACGCCGGCAGTTCTGCATCGACGATGACGACTGCGGCGCTGACCCGCACATTAGTACTCAGTACATTATTAACAAATATAGTACTGAGAACATGTAATATATCTTTATTCGACATTTCTCGCATTATAAAAGCAAGCGTAATTCAAATTCATTTATCAGTAACTCCTATTCGGACCACTAGGTGGGGCAGCAGAGCGCCCCGCTCTTTGCCCCGCTTGAGCGGGTGAGTGATCCGCCGGGCTCAGTCAGTCAGTCAAGAACTTTGTTGAGGTCCTGAGGGGGTTTAAGCCGTTGGAGATCGCACGCGGGGAGCTCCTTGGGCCGAAACCGTAGGCGACGCCCAAGTAGGGACGGGAACGTGGTGACGCTCCGCCAGTTCTTGGGCCCTCTGGACGGCCTTGAGTTGGAGTTTGAGGTCCGGGCTTTTGAGGGGTTCTTCCCATTTGGGCTCACTGGAGAGAGGGCCCTCTGGTAACGCGGTACATTGCCAAAGCATGTGCGAGCAATAGAGTTTTGGGCAGTCTGGGCAATTTGGCGGGATTTCCGAATTGTAGTGGCTTAATAGGCCTCGTGACGGATACGAGTCCGTTTGCAGCATTCGAAATGCGGCCGCCTGCGCGCGCTCGAGTTTGGCGTGCGGTAGCGGGTATTTCATTCTGCCTTTTCGATAGTGTGAGGCGATTTCTTGGTAAGTGAGTAGCGGGTCATTAAACTGAATGTCCAGCCCCGCTCACATGGGGAAAGACATTCACCCGCCGGGCTAAAATTCTTTTTTCGCGAGCCGCTCCGCTGGCGCAACGGTGGAGACCGCGAGCGGAGCGAAACGTAAACCCGCTGAGCTAAAAGTCTCTATTTTGTTTGGTATTCGTCAAAAGATGCTTACGCATAAAAAGTAGCGTGTCAGTGGTCATATGCACGCCGGGAAAACTCTATACTTTCCAATGGAGAGCTTCTCTTTCATAGGACAGGTAACCCAGCTCAAGGGTCCTCGGCGCTAAAGGATGTCAAGAACGCAGAAAGATAAGGCGAACACGGTAGGCTTCTTTTCCGGCACTGTGGATTTTTTCGCGCTCACTACCCTCTAATGAAAAATCAGCTTGCTTATGAACGGATCGCATAACTGAAGTGTTCTGCAGGCGTTCATTTTGTTTATCCACCAAAAAGTGTTTTACCTTCATAGATATTTGAGCTCACTGTGCTCATTACTTGCGCATCCAGCAGGTCTATTTTTCGTTGTTATGCCTATACAGCCGGCTAAGTCCCTTCGCAGCCATGGAGTACCTCGCTTTTAATAATTTCCTAAGGTGACTAACAAGTGATAGCGCTACATTTTGATCCCTGATTTAAAGTCAGACACATGCACGCGTGTGTGGAAGTTGATTAAGTTTCATTATTTGCGTTTTCATTTATGAACAATCACACCAAGTTGCTCAACATGGTTTTTCTTCCCAGCGTGAAGAGTAAATGCTGTTACCTGACACGAAAACCCAGAATGTCACATCAACATGCCAACGTATCACGCGATGATGCACCTTCGTCTCTGTGTGTCTATGGCAATAAAAAAGTAGCATCTGGCGCAGACAATCTGTCTCGTGCGGCACATTGCAAACGGAGCAAAGTGTGACTCTACTGTCTCGCTAATCGGGAGATCGGGAGAGGCAGCGCGTGGGTGACGCGTGAGCGTGATTCACAGCAGCCGCCGCAGACAGACCTCCGCTCATGCAATGCTTTGTTTGTATGTATGACATCGGTGGACCCGCTTGCCGCATGCCATCGGTAAAAGAACATGGCGCTCTTCTCTGGCGCCATCTCGTATAGCAGTCGTCGCGGCAGAGATCGTCTTGCGCGGCACTACGCTTTTCTCCTCACGCTTTCACCATACCCTCCTCCTCTGCTTTCCTCATCGCGCTCTCTACGCTATTGCCGTGTTTCATCCCGCGCTGCGTTACGCGTTCTCTCTTGCATCCATCGCTGTGTTCGTTCGCTTGGTTACGCAGAGAGGCGATGCCAACACGAAACGCAGGAATGGGCGCCTACGAACTAAGCTCTGAAAGGCTCTTTCACATTTATAAGACATTTGTCACTTTTATTAGCAGTAGTCCGATAAGAAATGTCACTAAATCCTCAAGTAATGAGGCTATAGCAAGATTCCTTATCTTATCACTACTTAGCCCTTCATGTCTCCATCTTCTTATGAGCTTCTGTCTTTGGAGTTACTAAGAACCAACTTGCAAAACAGTTATGTTCCGGATATGTGTTTTGGTCGGAAGTGGATAGTACGACGGATTGTTACTATAAGTATTACACGGTAGCCAGCTGAGCCCTTACCATGTTTACTTTTGCTGCCTGCGCATCTGCTTGCTTTGTGCTATTTACATTTTGAATATTTAGGGCAGTCCCGTTGTAATGTAGCTCCGGTCCAGCAGTCACGGTGTTGACCGCCGCTGTTCTGCCGCGAAATTGTAGACAATGTTTCAGTCGTATGCCAAATAGTTTTTCCTTACCACTGTTCAAAACTTGTAAAAGAAGTACCAAAACATGGTCTATAAGCGGTACGTCTTTAAATTCCCAAAAGTGTTACTTCATCCTCTTTTGAAGTTTACCTAGAGGTGTAGGTGAACTTCGGGCAATATTAGCACTTCTAAACACTCATTTACGAAATATGAAAAATTAGATTGTAATAGAAAGAAAATAAAAATAAAGATCAACAACATTTGGCGACGACATCTTGTTTTGGGCACACTAGTATGTGTTACCCAGGACGGCTGAAGAACTCCACGTCTGTTCGGCAACGTTCTTGTCATATCGCGCTTTCAGGATTCCTCACCAGCTCATCCAGTTGACCACTTCATTTATTAAATTGCTAGTACAATAATACAAAACATAACAAACTTCAGGTACAGAAAATACAGACGCTGGCTTTGAGGTTACGGCTTCTAATGAGCAGTCGCTCGTGCCACTTATTCGACGCACCGTTCCCTGTATTTGTTCATGGCAGTGGCTTTGAACCACTCCGTGACATTTTGTGCCTTGTTCTTGTGTGGCTGATCACTACGAAGTGCATTATTTCTTAAGAGAAACAGCTCCTCTTCAGAGCGGAAAAATCGTTTTGCTCAGCATACACTGAATGATTCAGGGTTTGAATTAATTTGGTTTTATTATTATTACACACGATACACACACAAAGAAACAGTGTACAGGAGAAGGGCCCGCGGTGAAAGACTGTAATGGGACCTTATGTATAGCGCATAAGTAAAAGTATAAACCACAAGTGCAACGATTAATGTAAAATAAAAAAAAGTCGTAAACATACATTGGTTTATGACAGTACTAACGCAAATCAGCTACAAACGTGCAAGCACATTTGTTAATTCATACAGCACATAAAAGTACGCCATATACTAGAGACATAATCATTATTATTGCATTTGACTAAATAAATATATATATCAATACAGGTGGAAGTAACTATAACGCCTTTATAGAAGGAAATGGATAATGAGGCATAACCAGGTAGATTTTTATTCGTGTAGCGTAAGTACTAACAAAGTGTACGTTTGGAGGCAGAAAAGGAAAAAAAAAAGATACATAAATAACTAAGTGATTGCAGATGCTAAAATATGGTTTTTTCAGTTTTTGTTTGAATTCAAATGATTTACATGACTTAATAGTAGGAGGTAGTGTGTTCCAGAAAGAAACAACCAAAGAAGAAAAAAGGAGGGGGCCCTCTGCTTAGCATAATTGGAGGGTACCTTCAGAATAATAAAATTCGCGTAAGATTGGTATTCAGTAGAAAAGGTCTAGGTATCACACTGTTGCGGTGAGAGTCAGCTGGTTGTCGGTATAAAGACGTACGAAGAATACAGTTAATGAGTTTGTAGTAAGAATGCTATAGTTACGCAGTAACCGTTTGGCATTGCAATGGTTAGGATGAAAACTGATTATTCTAACAACTTTGTTTTGCAAGACTTGTAAGGATAGCAAGTGGGTAGCATACGTATTGCCCTCGCATGCATTGCAATAGTTTGTATGAGAATGGATAAATGAATAGTATAGAGAGAGTAATGTTTCATGGCTCTATACATAGCGAGCTTTTCAACGTGTCCTTGTTCCGTAGGTTGCCTTCTGTCTAATGTTGGCTATGTGTTGATGAAATTTAAGATTACAATCAATTTCTACTCCCAAATAATTACAGGAAGAAGTAAGGGCGATGGGATTATCACTAAGGTAAAGTGGAGGCAGGAATGCGGATGAGCGTTGCTGGGACGCGATTAAAACAGATTTACTTTCAGAAGGGTTCATATCGAGCTGGTTAATGTTGCGCCAATTTAACATGTTGGTTAACTCAGCGTTAAGTTTCGAAACTAGTTTACTTACACAATTGTCAGAGTTAAAGATATTTGTGTCAGCTGCATAAAGGATGCAGTTATGAGAAAGCTGACAATTAAGTAGGTAGTTAACATATATTACAAACAAAAGTGAGCCAAATATGTATCCCTGTGGTACACCAAAGCTTGTTATCATTGATTTAGGAAGAACATAATTCATTCTTACTATTTGTGTTCTATCTTTTAACTAATTTTGTGTCAATCTTACAGCAGCTACGACCTGTTGTTCCGATAGATTCAAGTTTAAAAGACAAAATGCAGTGGTTAATTGCCTTGAAGGCCTTAGTTAGATCTACTAACACTGATACAGCATGCATGGCTTTGCCAATCGCCATCTTTAATTGTTCACTTATGGCGATGAGAGCAAGTTCAGTTGAATAGCCCTTACGGCAGCCCAATCGGAAAGGTAAAAGTGTACTGAATTTCGACAGGTAAATAGTTCGGCGCTTTTCTACCAGCCGTTCAATAACTTTGCTGAAAAAGGGTCGAATGCAAACGCGTCTATAAGTAGAGTTCAACGTACGGTCACCCTTTTTGAATACTGTAGTTATTCTGCCTTGTTTTGATCAAGCCAACAGTGTTGCTATCTGAAGAAAGAGCTACGATTCGTCGGTTTGTCGCTGTAACTATTGCAGTGTATGTTTTTGATCATACCTTGGGCAACAGTGCGGTTCATGGACATGCACCTCTATATGTTCTTTTTTATTGTCTAGTTTGTTACCGCTCGTTCGGTATATATTTATCGATGCGTGCGAAAATAGAATCTTTAGTTGAAAGTAGCACAGTCTGTGTGTATCTGTTTCTTTCTAGGTCGTCGTTCAGTCGCGCTTACACACTCTATCATGTATACCATTATGTCTAACACTCTGTAGCGCAGCAACAAAAAAAAAAGATATTCTATCTTGTAAAGATGACCTAAGATATCTACATTGCATAAAATTGATGTATCGCAGACCAATATGTGATATACTACTGATGAGTAGAACTAAATGGCGACGTCTGTTCTCAGTGGAAAGTTGCGGATATGGAAGCGTCGTGCTTCTACATGTTAGAAGCTTACCGATTTCTGGCAATTTCTTTTAAAATGAAGATGCCTTAAATGAAAATTCTGCGTCTTGTTGCCTGTAAAATGCAACTTCGTCCCTTGAATGCAAGAAAGTTAACTCAAGCCGATTCAGCAGTTAGTTTTGGGAGAGAATTTAAGCGTTTTGCATGCGTTTGAAGATTCCATCAGTGTTTCGCTCTTGGTACAGCGTCCTCTTAACAACCGACTGCTGCGGTCATTTGACCGAGCAGTGGTCACAAAACTATCGGGGCACAGTTGATTTATGAGGGAATATAACCACCGGTAAGCGTCACTAAAGCCGCACGGAGATGCACTCCACCGCTACGTTCTATTCGCGGCCGTAGCTCGGCCAGTCACGTTGTCGACACGACTTGCAGACAGCGTAAGTAGAGGCAGCTGCTTGGTTAACTCTTTGGTGCACCCCGTCGGACGCGCCTTCTGGAGGCCTTCTCTCACAGGAACAATGAAGTCATCCACGAGACTTTGTCCAAGCTTGAACTGAAATGTTGAACAGAAGGAAACATTACGACAGAACTCATCTCCCGATGCGCTGCAAAACAAGGTGGCCGACGCTTGTAATAAGGTCATTGCCAATTGCAGCCCGGTACTTGTTATACACAACTGACGGGTGAGGGCTTGGTCTACGGTTTATGAAGATTATTAGCATCTGCAGTGCTGGAATCTTGTACCTATTACTTACGTGCCGCTAAGCATAGTGACAACTCCCTCACCAACGGCTCTACTTCTCCCGACAACGCAACAACAATGCCAATGCTAGAGAGCTTTATGCATGCAGGTTGACACACTCGATAATTATCTTCTGATATAATTCATAAACATTTGTAATTTTACGAATTCTTACCTTCAAATAGTACAATCTTCAATAGCACTTTTGAGAGGGTGTGAATATTTTTATTCCTTCTTTAATGCCTTAGCTTTAGGGGCTGATGATATACATGTTGGGTATATGTCAGGATTCTTCGGTTTGCACACGTTATTCGCAAACCGAGGGATTCGTCAGTGCTCTGACTCAAATATAGAGTGACGGACTCAGGGAAACAAATTTTGCCTTGAGATGTAGTTAAAGCTTTTAATTGCCTATACGCCTCCTTGAGGCTTATGGGAAGAGGTCTTTAGTTTTTGCCTTTTAAATAATGTTTTGTTTTGCGCGAGAAGTGACACAAGCCCATCCTCATAATTTTTTTCAGGCTTCCTTGTGGTTTGTCCCGAACAGTCTGTTCTGTTTTGCCGCTGCGTCAGCATTGTTCTCCCTCTTTGCACGACTGCGAAGTCAACGAAAACTTGCATTTCGGAAGAACCAAATTAAGTTGCAATTTTCTTTAGTGAAAATAGGCACGGTACCAAAAAGAACAAAACGAGAGCGGGATTATTGATTGGTGCAGTGAAATTTTCTCTTGTACAAGTAGATTCCGTTTATAGTGTTCGGTAGAAATGTTGCTTGTAAGAGCGCATTCGATTTTATCTCATCAATGCACGGTAACACTTTCACTGCTTGAAATACGTGTCACATTAGTCGCTTTTTGGTTGCATTTTCACTTCTTGTGGTCACTTTGTCGTGCAGCTGATTGGTCAGCTTACTTTGAGGATTGAGTTGAGAAACGCTCTTCGTCCGTAGCTCCGCATGATGTTATTTCGCTGGCTTTCACGTGGCCATCGACTACGTGCCGCTGAGCCTGCAGTTTAAAGCACCTGATTATGCAGTGCGTGCGTAATCTCTTGCCAGGAACCCGACTCAAGGCCGGCTCTTTGGGCAAGATATTAAGAGATAGTAGTATTTCTGCACAGATTGTTCTGATATTACGAGAACAGATCTAGACGCATAATAAAAATATAGCTATTTCTTAACCTCTTGATAATGATAACGGGCAGCACAAGTGGTGCGAACACTGTTTTTCCGTCATTTCGCACCCACGACAAGACGTTGCACCCGTAGGGCTGCTTTCTTTGTTATAATATAGATTTTCTTTTCATGCCCCGTTGGCCCGTCGTATCCAACATCGCAGTTCCTCTGCAATGGAAGACACGCAAAATGGAAACAGGCCGAGTGATTTTTCCCGTACGTTGAAGACATACTGTTGTCTCCAACTCAAAATAAACAAAGCCTGCATTGAAAACCCGCGAGGCTACATGTGAAAGTGAGGGAATTCATGTTAGTCATTCTGTCAGGAAAAGTCGCAGCTTCATCCTACAGGCGAAGCATCTATTGGGATAGCAAATTAGTATACAGTGTTGCGGCTAGGGTAGCGTGCAAGGTATGGAATGCAGCAAGCCCATCGAGTACGGCGTCAAGTTGTAGCAAATGAAGGAAAAAGGGTTTATTTAGCTTAGTTACACGGCTCCAGTACGGAAGCCCACTCCATGCAGGAGCAAGTTAAATGACTAAATTCACATCAGGATCCACTGACCTCACTCTCCAAAAGTATCTGATTTTGATCTCGTCCTCTTCCCTAGGCGAGTCGACTAGGGAATGTGAAGTCTGTCGAGCAGAAAATCTCCATCGTCGACTCCGTTGCGGTACCACGCCCATGCTCGCCATAACCCGCAGTAATTCCGCTTTGAAGAATCTGGTTTAGAATCTGAGGAAAGAAATCATCCGGCGACACCTGGTTCCTTCGTCGTTGCGCCCCACTCGCCCGTTCACCCGTTTCTCCAGTTTCCAGGTAATGGTGGGGTGAGCGCTTTTAGTCGTCCATGTCTCGTTGACGTCTGAATAGGAGGTTTGGTGGTTTCACACGTGGCAAACGTTCAATTAACACCCTTGGTGGTGTTGAGACGTAACAGCTATACCAAGTAAGGGCAATAATTTTATGTGCCGATATAAACTTGTAAACATTCGCTTACCAACTAAAATAAGAAGCATGGTGTCACGCGCACCCAAGCAAACGTGAACACATCTCACTCGATGACCGCAGAAACTCGCTGTCAAAGTGCTGCATTGAGGAAACGCGGCAGCAGGCGCGAGCGAATTGACCTTCTTGCAGCCGCTGGCATTAACAGGAAGTCGCAAAAACGCAGCGCAATGCGGAATCTGTACCCATTGCTGATTGCTTTCAAGATACAGCGGCAGGGCCCGGCGCGCGCGGCGGTCCAGACCGCCTGAAGCTGAAGAAGTTGAACGCGCGCCCCTCTTCCCCACCCTCTCCCCCGGAGCCTTGTGCGCGACGGAAGGCGGCGCGTTTCCTCCCCGCTTTCTTCCGTAGCGTGCACGAGCTTGGGCTGCGATCGCAGGCTCACCCTCGCACGCTTTCACTCGCACATACAGCATACGGCGCGCGACGACGATTCTATCGGCCTTGAACATTATACGGAACCTCATGGCGATGCCGATGGTGACGCCGACGGCAGAAATGCGCCTGGAGTGTCCATCTATTTGCTATCGCAATAAAAACGAGATCCTCCGAACTATAGGTAAAATCAGCTACGAAGTCTGTGTCGATGAAATGTATCTGTCACAGTCATGCCACGCGCTACGGCGGGTCGGTCATGTAGTGCGGCTAAAGTCGTTGCATGAGCGTCAGCGCACTGCACAATATTTATTGGTGCATGGATTATAATATTAAAGCGAATAGCTTTCTTTCGCTCTTTCGGTCGTTTTCATGGTAGGTCGGGGGCACGACGGCTTGCCAGAGAGAGAGAGAGAGAGAGAGAAAGACGTGTCTCGTTGGGCAATCGATTTGCGAAGGTGGCCGAGGAGGGAACGTGGAAAGTGGAAGAAAGGGGGCACATGGTCGCTCGTTCATCATGGCTAGGAGAGAGAAAGGGTGCGTGATTTTGGGCAAGAGAGTGGTGGGGAGATAACCCAGAGAGGAGTATTCTATAGAATGACTTGTTAATTGATTGATTGATTCATTCATTCATTCATTCATTCATTTATTCATTTATTATACTGTCAGCCTTCTTAAGGATATTACAGGAGTGGAGAATAAAAACAACAAGAAACATAGAATGCGACCGAGTTACAGGTTTTGACGCGCAAAGCTAGTCTTGGAATAGAAAAGACGTATGAAATACAACATACATGGGAAAATTATAAAGAACCCACTCATAACTTGGCACCGCGTCCTCTTAAACACAATAAGAGTCACTCATGTAAAAGTAAATGCATACACATTGGGCAATTTCACTACGTGTTATTACAAAAAATTGTGCTTTTAAGACTTTCCAAAAAGGCAGTTAAGCACATCGAGGGGACAAGAGAGACGGGTAGCAAATTCAATTCTCTTATCGCTCTAAGAAAGAAACTGAACTTCAAGCAATCATTGCGGGCGAGTGGAGGAGAAATGTACAGGCGCCGACAAAAGGGGTATGCTCCACGCAGCGGAAGCCGGAGCACGGCAAACTGCATCGCAACGCCATCTACAGGCGGCATCTGGGATCGAGACAGCCAATGGGTGCCCTTTATTATCTGCAAGCATGTCGCTTGACTCGTGTCAATGTTTCGTGCTTCAGCTCGCCAAAATGCCAAGCGACGCCGCTGCAGTAGCAATCTGCGTGGAATATACCACTTGTTTCGGCCCCTGTACATACTATGACGATGCCTCATTGACGCGTTCATAGGAAGCTCAAAATAATCATATGGTTTAATATCTACTCTATTGTGAATAACTTCGAAGAGGAATTTCAATCTGTCGTTTCTTGTTCTGAGCTCAAGTGGTGCTAGATCAACTAATTGGCATAACTATGATGGAGAATGGATGCGACGCTATATATTAAATATAAACCTGGCAGCTTGCCTCTCTCTTCGGTGAAGTTTAGAACAGTTACTTATGGTGTGTGGGTCCCAAACAGTTTTAGCATATTCAATAATTGGTCTAACTAGAGTTTTGTAAGGAAGACATTTAATTTCAGGGGTTGCCCGATATAGGTTCCGCTTGAAAGACTACAGGGCTTTAAGCAATTTAAAGCACACATTTTCTATGTGTGTGTTGTTGGGCTAATTGGTGTACCTTCTGTGTAATTGTGTCTTCGCGCTACATTATGTCGGCAAGCAGAGAGAGAGGAGGAAGGGAGGCTGTCGCTTGTGCGTTCGTCGCGCGTCTCTTTGGCCACCCGACGGCGGCCAGCCGATCGTGGACTGTATACGCCGTGGCCGGAAATTCATAGCATATTCTCGCCCATGGAAAGCCCAGCGCAAGCGCAGGCGAGTATTCTGTCAAACGTTGACGCCGTTCACGCGGATGCACCAAGGAGAGCAACAAGTGGATGCTTCACGTCTGGTACGAAAGAACTACACGAAGGCACCGAAGGAAAGGGCGCGCCCTTTCAGGCAACCGAGCTTCTGGGATAAGCGGCAAGGAGGTGGGCAGGACACCGTTGACTACTCGCTCATTCATTCGGGACATTTGCTTAAATTGAGAATCATTGTCGATGGTTTATGCATAATTTTTTCCCGCTTTTACTTTCTTGTGTGAGCATAAGAAGGACAACTTCTATAGAGCGGAGTTATACGTATGCGCTGCTTTTCATTTTCCTCTTTTATCGCATTACCGGAGCTGTCATCCTTATCAATCTTTTATTTAAAAGCGAGACGCGTACGCTGTATCGGATTGCGTAAAATGTCGTATACGTCTCGGGTGATGCAGCTATAGGAGCGGGCTGTGGTTGAGCAATCGGTGCAATGAATGACTTGTTTAGGGCGCCGTCACCACCACCACCACCAACAACAACGACAACGACAAAAACAAGAATAACGGCAAAGACAACAATCAAGTTTTGTTCAACAATCAATTGACGTTTCGGAGCACCCCTGGTGCATGGCGACTCCCACGACCAGTAGAGGTAAACCCCAATGCGACTGGGTTCACCACTGACTGTGCGCTTACCTTCTGCATGGCCTGATGGAGCACGACAAATGCCGGCTCGAGCTTCTCCAGAATCATCTTGCGCGAGGCGTGCACCACTGCCACTGGGCCGTCAGTGCAAAGGGCGTCACCATGGCAGTGCTCCCCGCGGAAGTTCCAGCGGCAGGTGAATGTGAATATCCCTTGCGGGTATCGATAGAACAGGATGTTCAGCAAATCCTGGTCAGCCCACGGAATGCGGCCCTCGAACTCCCGCTTGAGCTCCAGTACACGTCTCTCCAGGCCAAACGCACGCATGCGCGTAAGGTTCATCATAAGCAAACCAGCATTCAACGCTGCACCATCAAACAGAAAGGAACAGGAGTAGGAGGCACTTTGTCGCAAATATATCTGAAATCACAGGTACTTCGTATACGGGTAGGCATGGTGCCACAGGTTTCCCCATTAAAACACATGTGAAACGCTGATATGCTTTTTGGAGACAACCACAGGACCGATTAGAATGAAATTTGTTGAAATTGCGAAGAAAAATTACATTCTCTACCCGTAATGAAGAGAAATCCTGATATGAGATCTCGAATTTTATTTTACCAAGATTGCCAAAAATCAGTAGGAACGAAAAAGAAAGAAAATTAAAGCACGAGATATGCAAATTCGTAACACTGCACCAACAAAGATGTCGCAGTTCTGTAAACTGCATCTGTTAGAGCGCCGAAGTGGGCAAATGTGATTACTGCATTTACCATTTACGTCAATTTATTTCAAGGTTTACGCGGCTGCTGCAATGTCCTACCAACCTTCCGATATTACATTTTAGAGCTGTGTACGATAGATACATCAGTGCTGCCCACCTTAGATCCACTACCACGTGGAGTTTACAGAACCGCCCTATAGTTTTTGTATGCTGCGGAAATAGAGTTGTAAACTGAATTACGTGATTTGGATGAACTTTAGCAATTTCAAAGAATTCGTCTAATACGATTGAGGGGCTAAGTAAAGAAAAGCGCTCACTATGTTTGCTAGATTTTAGCTGTTCCTTTCGGCAAACTTCATAGAAACTGGTGTCCTTGTTGATGATGTCTCCGTTGATATGCATTTACAGATGACGAGCTAAAGCTTGTTTCTCTAACCGAAGCTCTACTTCGGCGCGAAATCGTATTTATCTGTTTAGAAAGTACACGTGAAACGCTGAGATGCCTTCAATAGACAACTACTCAAGCAAATTCAATAAACTTCGCTGCATTTAAAAAAGAAAAAAAAACCTTCAAACTACAAACTATAGCTAGCAGAATATTATTCTGCTGCTTCAAATGTTTACGAAAATTGCTGCAAATGCTCAACTTCTAAAAATAAAACATAAATAAAGATAAAGCAAGGAAACTAAGCTGATGCAGAAACCTTACAAATGCATAACTTAGTTCCAAAAACAGATACCGCAGTTTTGTCAACAAATCTGGTAAAACACCTGAAGCTGACAAATGTGGTGCACGGTACTTTCGCAGAGTGGATTGAACGCCTAATACAACAAGTGCACCAGGTTCTGCACATGGTGAAGCGGTTAAGTGCAAGTTAGTACTGGGAAAAACATCAAAACACAAAAATTAATGGGAACCCATCTTCACTCTCACGTAATGTTTTCTTTTCCATGTATGGCTCCTCCGCGTATACAGCTCTCGACGCAATAGGCCGTGCTCCTCAAGTGCCGGCGGATAGAACTGGCTGTTGCTCCATATGCCCGAACACGTGACGTACAAGCCGCAGCTGTCGACAATACGCTTCAAGAACGAAATGTGCCGCAGAACCCATATGACGATGACTCTCGGTGGTAATGCGTCTAGCATTGAGTCAATATAGCGGCACAACGTATTGCCACCATCGACACGAGTTATGGATAAATATGTGCTGCCAGCTGCATTCCTCTTTCGCGCTTCCTTAACAACTGACTGCGCCATCTAGCGCCACCGCCGCGAAGTCTGCGTGTAGCCTCCGAAATGCGTGGCGCGCAGGCACGTGCGAGCGCTGAGAGACGCGTCATGCGTCAACAGCTATGCGCTTCTTTCTGGACACGCTGCGCCATTTAGTGGCACTGCCGAGAAGGCCTCGCGTGGACTCCAAGACCAGAAGCATGGCGCGCCGGTTCCGTCTCTGCCCGCGCCCTCAGTGGCACTTATTCATTGACCCAAATCGGTGAGAGCCTCATGGAAAAGCGGCACATACCCAGTGAACTTGTGGCGCAGCCTGCTAAAAAATTATGGGGTTTTACGTGCCAAAACCACTTTCTGATTATGAGGCACGCCGTAGTGGAGGACTCCGGAAATTTCGACCACCTGGGGTTCTTTAGCGTGCACCTAAATCTAAGCACACAGGTGTTTTCGCATTTCGCCCCCATCGAAATGTGGCCGCCGTGGCCAGGATTCGATCCCGCAACCTCGTGCTCAGCAGCCCAACACCATAGCCACTGAGCAACCACGGCGGGTTAGCCTGCTAGTGCGTCCGGTTACCATCATTGAGGAACCCTTATGACGTGGCTTCAATTCGGCTCCACGTCGAAGAAATTTAATGCCAATGTATGCTCGAGCCGCACGCTCCAACGCCCTCCTGCCACACGCGTGCGGACGTGCGAAAAATTGCACCTGTCACACACTAGTGCCCAAATTTCAGTTTACGCTACATATACAAAATCAGTCTAAACCGAAGTTTGTGCCTCAGTGTACAACATGCGCGAGTTTTCGCACTACCGCACGCGTTAGGCAGGCGGGTGGAGCGCCATCAGGCGCGAACGTAAATCGGTCCTTAAGGGACCTTTCTGTGTCAATGTAGAACGTCGCAATCCCATGGGCACGTGCCCAGTTGCCAAAGTAGTCGTCAAAGACGTTCATTGGAGATAGGGCCACACCTATTTGCACAAACCCAGTACTCCAAGTGGGTGTCAAAGAACTTCTTCCAAGAGTTGCACCCACCCCGTCCCGCATCTACAGCGATCCATGTCGCCGTGAAAGAGTTTTGTTGGAGAGCTGCACGCATGCTCAGTAACGTGCAATATGACCTGCAACACCGGTGCCCGTGGTCGAAGGGGCTCCAAAACTGTACGGCTGCGCAGACACAGGGTAAGTTCCCGACCTAAACACAGCTTCAATTAGTGGTATTTATTAAACCGCTATTTCACATGTCAGAGTCATTGCGCAACTCTGGAGTCCATTCGACCACGAACAAGGGTGTTATCTTGCAAGTAACTGCACGCGACTGTACATATTGCCAGTTACTCAGTGACACGTTGCGGCCCCGCCTCTTCGTTATAAAATTTCTCGACGGACAAAATACAATAATAATAACTGCATTGTCATTGCGAAAGATGCTGCTAACGAATTCTTGAATGCTACGCACTGTCAAGAGAAGTAAAATATGCATTTTTCATAAAAGAATATACTCGTACGTCTCAAAAATTGTGTCCGGAGTAATATATATCAATGCTTCCATGTTTTCTGTCTATTTGATACGTAAAGAAAATATCACACGAACTTTAGAACTGTATCAGTTTGAAAAATATGTATGAAAAATATAAAGACCATGGAATGAACTTGTTAAGGACAAATATTTTAATAAAACTTTGTTAACCTTCCTGCCTTTCTCTCATTTGCATCTCTCTATCTCTGTCAGTCAAGAACTTTGTTTACACCTTTGTACATATGCAACGACCAGGGAAAAATCTCAATTACGCTGTCATTTGTTAGAATGTATTGCCCACAAGCAGCTGTCATCGGTCGTTCATTGTGAGTAATTGCTCCAAAAAGCGGAACTTGAAGGGCTCCAAAGTATGAAAAGCATGAAATTCTTTTATTTAGTTTTTCATGACAAAATTGGAATTGATGAGGCATCGTACATAAAACCATCATCAGAATGTACAATGCGCTCCTGTCACTGTAAGAAAGTTGTATATTTAATAAATCCCACCGATACATTCAAATTTTTTTTTCCGATAACAACTCGGGAATGGAATTGTCTACAAGCCGATGTTGTAGAATGTGAAACAGTCGAACTATTTATAAATGCGCTATGAAACCAATCCTGATTTTTTTCTCATTGTGTTGGTTGTGCAATGATGGATCTCATTAAAAATAATTCAATGTTTTTTTCAGCTATATTTCATTTTTTTTTCACCATGTCTTTGTGATGTTATATGTTGCAACTATTTTGGCAAAAAACATAATCTATGGTCACTCCTGCTTAAGGCATGGCACCCGTGCTAGCAATATATGGAATAAATAAAATAATTATCAAAAGCAGGAGTTCTGCAAAATATACGAAGGCGAGTCAAATGAAAGTCAGCCAATGCGAACATATGACTAACGGCGTACTTTGTTTAAAAGTAGTCTCCATGAGCATTCAGACATTTGTCCCACTGACTAACAAGTCGCGTGATTCCCGTCTCATAAAACTCTTTGGGTTGCTGCATCAAAAAGTCTGTAAGTGACTTTCAGGTCATCATCCGACATGAATCTGGTTCCCTTGAGCAGCTTTTTTTTTTCAAATGCTCCAAAATGTGGAAGGCAGAGTCCCTCCGGGTTTAGAAAATCCGATGAGTAATGGTCCCTGACGACTAAAAAAAATTCAGCACCTTTTCGGCGGAAATGACGGCCTTTGCTTTCCTTGGGGGTTGTGAATTGAAATGATTTCACTGTAAGCTTTGCCCTCGTGTTTCAATAGTGGCAGCATGATTCGTGCCGGGTCACAATTGCAGACAAAAAGTCGTCACGCTCATCGTGATACCGGATTAGATGAGTGAAGGCACCGCCAAACCTCTCTGTCTTCTGGCCGCGGTTCAAAATCTTGGGCATCCATTGCGCACACAAGAACCGATAACCGAGATGTTCAGGAATTATGGTGTGACCCGAACCATGACTGATGTTCAAGCCCTGCGAATTCACCCATGCTTATTCTCCCTTCTTTTCTAATGCGCATTTGCAATTGTGTTGGGGTGATTGCACGGCGGCTTTGGACCGGTCTTTGATCGTCTTCGCAGGTTTCACGTCCTTCTTTGAACCGCTTGCTCCAACGGTTCACAGTGGCCAATGAAATGCAATGTTCAACGTACACGTTAGCCATACAGCGACTAATTCCTTTTTGGGAAACACCTTCAGCTGTCAGAAAACCTTACGACACCACGCTGTTCAACTTTTGGAGCGTCAGTTATGCCACGATACTGAGCTGAACCCAGTGTATAAGAGCATGAAAGAACCTTTTTCCTAACACCTAAGTGTCACTTTTGTAAGTAAGAGATGCCTCTGTGCTACGCGCATGCCTCGCAGGTAATTAACCGAACCATTATTGCGCGGCGTGTGTTGGCTCACTTTCATTTGACTCACCCTCGTACATTAGAAATGCGGAGATAGAACGGAATATACAAATGCGAAGATACAGCTTTATGAAAGGCAAAAAAAGTGTCACTGGAAACAAAGTTTACCGCACGTACGTACAAAACCTCGCAACAAGATATTTAAATATACACATAAGTCTCCAATAAATCTACGTATCTAAGAAAACGTCACTACATATAATGTGTCAAACAAGGCAAATAACCATGTTGCGCAGCCAGAGATTCACAAATCACAGCCCCCTCCCTCCCCTCTATCCACTCCCTCTGATGCATCGCGCGCGACAGGAGGCGACGCGGTTCCTCGCCGCTTTTCTCCTTGCGCGCACAAGACGGAGCCACCATCGTCTGCTCACCCATGGCACAATAGCCGCTTCGGTTGGCGATGGTGTCCGCTGCCACCTCCAACGCCGGTGCCCACAGCACCACTCACCACGCGAAATTGAGAAAAGAAAAATTCCCACTTCCCACCGGGATTGAGCCCGGGCCCGCAGCGTGGGAGTCAACTACCCTGTCACTGAGTCACGCCAGCGGTTGCTTGCATGCAGCGAAAAAAGTGCCCCATAAACTTGTCCTAGTGCGCGAGCAGACACCCGATGTGACATACGCGTCGCGAAGCGTCGATACCTGCACATTTTGCGTTGCGGTTGCCTATTATTGCACCCAGGTAGAACGCCATGTAGCAGGTGCACTGGTAACGGTACAAGGCAGTCAAAGAAAGATTGAGGAAGAAAAAGAAGTTGAAGGAGATGTATTGACGAATATATTGCGCACCTAATTGAATTAAGCTTGGTAGGAGACTTCGAAGGAATGGTCAATAAATCGTGATCATCACCATCATTAGTATCGTTTCGTGCCACTTGTCAAATCAAGCTGGCTAGTGACTACATCGCCGCTGCGTTTCAAAGAGGATGCCAATAAATCATCATCATCATCATCATTATCATCATCATCATCATCGTATTGTGCCACTTGCCTTGCCAGGTTAGATAAGCACTGCGTGGCGTCTGTACGTGCGCCCTTTCAATTGCAGTAGCGTATTATTGAGCCAGGTGGTATACAATGCAGCAATTGCATAAGTATCGGTACAAGGCAGATGAACTCTTGAGGAAGAGAAAGAAGAATATGGAGATGTATAAATATTGATGTAATGAAAAGATGTATAGCATATCTGATTAATTCAAGCAGGCTAGGCGACTGTTTTCCACTGTCCGGTTTCAAAGGGAATGTCATTAAATCATCATAATCATTAGCATCGTATTGTGCCATTTTACACGCGATGTAACAAGCGCGCCGCATAGCATCGATGCGTGCAAAAATTCTACGTTGAAGTTCCACTATATTTCACCAGCAGTGGCATATAGCAGTTGCAAGCTCCATAAAGCTGGACCTGGTAAGCTCGAACAGGCTAGGAGATACCAATGAGCCATAATTATCATAATCATCTACAGCAACGTACCGTGCCTCAGATAACGGGATGTAACATGCAACCACGTAGTCCGCTTACCTGTGTTTACTCTTCGGTACACGTAATGGCGACTCCTCGCAATGTATGAACCGCTGCTGAAGAAGCAAATCGTGGAGCTATGCGCGCGACTGCAACCAGGCAACATCGGGCTTAGCAGAACGCTGTGCAGAGAGCCGGACGAGCCGCAGCTCGCTGTTGACGCCGGGCGGAAAGTTCAGATCGTTTTCGTGAGAACGACGCGAAGAGACCTCACCGCGGAGACCCTGTAGTGCGTGGTGCCGAACATGGAGATCTTATGAAGCCGCTCATCCAGCTTACGCCCTGATGGTGTTGCGTGTGCCGCGTAGGCCAGCGAGTTTTTTGTACGATGTTTATTTTTCAGAAATAGCAGAAGCGTAACGTACTGTACCTTCAGTTTTCCCGCAACCGCTGTCTGCGTGTCTTCTCACGTCATCTTCTCCCTCTCCCGCCTGCTACCCCTGTATGGGGTCTACAAGAGTGGCAAGGTTGTTATTCACTCGTTCCACAACTGCGTCGTTTGTATCCATTTTCTGCCTCCTCTCTCCCCGCCTCTCTACAGTTACATCTACGCCTCCTCTCGACTTGCAAGTTAGTAGAAAGGTAAGCGCTGCAGTTTCTGTAACGCTTTTGAAAGGGGTCACGGATAACTACAGCGGTCAAGACTAATGCGGCGACACCCAGGGAGCACCATAGAGCATTGTGCACATGTTACACGATGGAAAGGTACAAATGAGTTTCTTGCTTCGATTTTATTCTCTGCCACGCTCCTGCCATGCATATACAACCTCTGAAGCAGCCTCCAACGCAGCGTGCAGGACTATTACAACACGACAACAAGAAGACAAACAACAACAACAACCACAACAGCAGCAGCAGCAGCGGTGGCGGCGGCGCAAAAGTCGAAGCAAGAGGCAAAGAATGTGTCGTCTTTACCCGCTACCGCGGCTTTGCGGCTACGGTGTTGTGCTGCTAGGCACGATGTTGCGGGATGAAATCCCGACCACGGCAGCCACATTTCGATGGGGGTGAAATCTAAAAAATGGCTGTGTCCCGTGTAATTGGAGGCACGTTAACTATCCCCTGGTGGTCAAAATTCATCCGGACTCCCCCACTACGGCGTGTCCAAAAATCAAATCGTTACTGTGGCACGTAAAACTCCAGAATTCAATTCAACAACTCCATTGAACCTTGAATTCTGTGCACGTTAAATAATCTCATGTGGTCAAAATTAAACTGGAGTCTCCCACTAAGGCTTGCCTCATCACAATATCGTGGTTTCGGCCTATAAAGTACGATAGAGAGAGAGCGCGAGAGAGAAAGAGAGCGCGTGCTCGTATGTGTGTGTTTGTGTGTGGCTTATGCTGCATTGTCGTACCAGATGTTTTCGCATTCATTGACTCGAATTTCACGATTGCACTTGTTTAGACTTGAACACGAATGATCGAGTTTGTGGAATAATGATCAACCACCTATGATATTGAATAGTTTTGCATCTTAAGTGAACTTGCAATCTTGCTGGTGTTATCGGAAGTTACTTCACTCTATTGTTGGGAAGTGAACTAGGTATCTCGCTGTAGCTTAACCAAGAGATGGAGTGAGTGCATTCAAGATAACCGCGGAGGCCAATGTGATGCTTATGGCACATTTTGTCTATTCTTTAGCTATCAATAATGGTGCCCTTCATGCGCATTCATCTTTCGTTGGGTTTGCTATATAAGAGCTGAAATTTAGCCATACTGCCGCCTATTTCAGAAATTTACTAATTTCGTCTTCAAGTTTCTTTTCGATTTCGTTTAACTCCTTTGAGACCATGCTGGTCGTAGTCGAAGAAGCAGATATTTAGTGATTGACATTCCGTCAAAAGGTGCCAAATGATACAGAAAAACAACAAACTCCCTTGAATGAATCTCGTTTACTTAAGAAAATGAACGTACACGCAAATGCAGGCTCGGAGTACAGGGTCACTTCTTGAGGAACCTATCGAAGCAGTTTGCTGGTCCATCTTCCTCAATGCAACGATGCACCTCACACGTTTTGTACTGAAGCTTTTTTCTACGTCCGCGCACGCACGCACGCACTCGCACGCACGCACGCACGCACGCACGCACACGCACGCACGCACACACGCACGCACGCGCACGCACGCACGCACGCACGCACACGCATACGCACGCACGCACACGCACACACACGCACGCACACACGCACACGCACGCACACGCACGCACACGCACGCACACGCACGCACACGCACACACGCACGCACACGCACGCACGCACACGCACACACACACACACACACACACATGCATATACAAGAGGCGTTCTGGTTGGTTTAGTTGATGAAACTCGGAGAAAGTATATAGCACAGCAGCGACAGGTCACACAGCTGAGGCAACACGGGCGCAAGGCTTCAAAGAACTCCTTATCATCGTCTTTCGTGAAGCAATGCATGCTGCTCGTTCTTTTCCAGTACAATTATCTCCCCGAAGAAGAAGAGCCGTCCTGGTGTCCTACGGGCAGGATAGCACAGATAGCCTAGCGGCTTAAGCCGCTGAACGTGCAAGATTTCGTGCCCTCAGCTACGCTTATCCGAAAGCGGCTCAAGGGGTTCTTCCAAATAGTCCACAGGAGACGTATGACTGACGAGACGGTAGGGACCTTGGTACTTGAAAACGTGTTTCGGTGAAAGTGCAGGTCTGGTAGCGGGAATCCAAAGCCAGACTAGTGAGTCAGAGGCATAGGGTGCAGGAGAGGTATGAATATCATGTAGGGGCTTCTGCCGCTGCTGATCTTCCGAAGTAAATGCGCGGAAGAGCTTTCGGCACTCTTTGGAGTGTGAAGCAGCTTCGGACAGGGTAGTAGCCTTTGTCGTGTCAGGGCGGTTTCGGAAGGATGACATCCATTGTGAAGGAAGGCTCGCGTCCGTAAAGAAGAAATACCGGGGAAATCGTACGTCATGACGGGTCCAATTGGTCTGGTCGGATGCGACATACATGGCTGTCATATCGCTAAGAGTGCGGTAAAAGCGCTTAATTATCCCATTTCTTTGCGGGTGACATGCATTAGTGTTACGGTTATTTACGTGGCATTCCTTGAGTAGGGCTTCTATAACGTCAGATAGAAAGACACGGCCTCTGTCGCTCAGCAATTCTCTGGGGGCTACATGGCGAAGTATCATGTTACATAGAAGGAACCAGGCAACATCGCGCGCAGGTGCGTTGAGCAGAGGCGAAGCTTCCGCGTAGCGCGTAAGATGGTCTATCGCCACAATCAACCAGTGGTTGCCGTCTGATGTACTCGGAAGGGGTCCGGAAAGATAAACTCCGACGCGGTCAAAGGCGCGTCCTGGCCAACGCAATGGTTGCAATGGAGCAGCTGAGGGACGACGGGCAGCATGTTGAGACGGCGTGAAGAGAACTGTGGAATCGTAGAAAGCAGCACAGGAAACAGGCACAAGGGTAGAAGAGAACGGAGGAATGGCGTAATAGTTCTGCGGGAACCCGCAAGGTTGACGGAAGTGATTAATAAAGGGAAAATGAGACATCCACTCAATCGTAGCCATTGCTACAAAGGAAAACCTTTTGTTTGGCTTTACTTTGTAGCAATTGCTATGATTGGGTGGATGTGACATTTTTCCTTTATTGTGGACCTTCGGCATAAACTTCAATGACGTTCGCCAGAAATAAACCAGGGCTTGAGCAGTTCGAAGAAATTGCAGTTCTTGCCTCCGGAACTGCACCTTTTAGTTTTCCTCCACAGCTGGATGGCGACGGACGATTATGGACAGGGAACGTTGACGGGGTGATGGAGACCGACGAGTGTTGAAGCTTTGGAGAGCAGGAGACGAGGGAGCGAAGTGGGGAACTGCTAGAGCATAGCGGGACTTGGAATCAGGAGATCCGTTGTAGTCTAGCAGTACCCGGAGGATACCTACCTCACCGGCGGCAGAACCGTGCCACGCGGCTAGCAAGGCCACACGCGAAGCAAATCGGCCGGTTGTCTTGGGTACGCCACGGATTGTGAACAGGGGGCCTAGGTTGGGGTGCACAATGCTGAGCCGGGCGTAGGGGCTGCGGAGGCGCGCAAAAAACGCTTATGGGCAAGCAGTTCCCAAGTGCAAAAGACGAGGCGTAGAAGCCGCTTGTGGGCATGAAGTGCGCCACTTCAGGCGGAGATCTTGGAATGATGACGAAGGCAGCGTACGTGAGTAGAACCGGCGCTGGAGGAGGTTTATTAGCGAGAGGCAGGGCGTCGGTGACTTGCTCATTTGTGACCTCTCGCAGTTGCGGGGACAAAGAGGACTCAGACTATTGGTTAGCACGCAGCAGTGACAGTTCGTGAACGAATTCTTTGATTCGGTCGAGGAATGGAGAGTGGGCGGGAGCATCACTGGAACTGTCGGTTAAGGCCGAAACCGTATCGTCCGGCACGACAGCTCGGCGCATAGTAAGGCGTTATTTGCGGAGCTCGTCGTAGCTCTGCCACAGGGTTAATGACCTCGTCAACCGTTCCGAGAATTTTCACCAAGAGCATTTGGAAGGCGTCATCCTCTATGCCCTTCATGACATTCTTGTCCTTTTCAGTGTCGGGCGTAGCGGGATTAATGCGCGGGCAGAGGTCAACTGCGTCTTCAATGTAGCTGGTGAAGTTTTCACCCTTTTGCTGAGGGCGACCACGCAAGCGTTGTTCCCCGCGAAGCTTGCGCAGATCAGGGCGACCGAATACTTCTTTGAAACAATTCTGGCTTACAGCACCGGGGGCAAACGACAGGTGATGCCTGGGGAGGATCGGCCTGTGTGGCGTCCTGAGGCATGGCAGAAACGGTAGGGAGCGCCCCCCCTGCTGAGTTCCATGTTTGTAAAGGGCCCAGCACGTCCACCACATTTCAAGAGGCATTCTGGTTTAATTGATGAAACCTTCAGAGAGTCAGAGAGTAGAGCACCGCAGCGAGAGGTCACACATCTGTTGCAACACAAGCGCAAGGCTTCGAATAACTCGTTGTCGTCGTCTTTCGAGAAGCAGTGCATGCTGCTCGCTCTTCTCCAGTCCAATATATATATATATATATATATATATATATATATATATATATATATATAGTTACGGGGTTAAAAACAGTCAGACGTATATTTACAGGATATTTACAATAATCGTAGCGGCTGACAAGATGGTAGACAGCGCGCGAAGTCCAGAGCGTCGTCTTCTTCCGACCAAGCTGGCAACATCTTCTTCCTCAGCGTGTCGCATGACCCCCGGCGGCTGAAGCACCGGCTCGGTGCTGGTTACGAGGCGGGCGAGTGATGCAACTTAAGACACGCGACGTGGACCAAGTCGGAGCGATGCTGAGCCACAGTTGGCTGAAGGGGGGCGATTTCGTACGTGTCGTCAGTTACTTGACGCAAGGCACGGTAAGGGCCGGAGTAGCGTGAAAGTAACTTCTACGAGAGGCCAACGCGTCGTGACGGCGACCAAAGGAGAACCAGGGCGCCCAATGTGTAAAGAACGCCACGATGGCGGGCGTCATATAAGCGCCGCTGATTGTCCTGCGACTCCACAAGTCGACGTCGGGCAATATGGCGTGCTTGTGCTTTGAGGATGGCTTCACGGGCGTACTCGGATGTGGTATTCAGACTAGCAGGCAGAACGGTGTCGAAAGCTAACGTAGGGTCGCGGCCAAACGAGAGGAAGAATGGAGAGAAGCCTGCGATATCATGGCGAGACGAATTATAGGCGAAAGTAACGAACGGCAGCGCAACGTCCCTGTCGTGATGGTCGTCGAAGACATACATGGACAGCATGCCAGTAAGGGTGCGGTTAAGGCGCTCGGTTAGACCCTTCGTTTGTGGATGGTAAGCAGTAGCAAGTTTGTGTTTAGTCGCGCACGAGTGTAGAATGTCATCGACAACTTTAGAAAGAAAGTAGCGGCCTGGGTCGGTGAGGAGCTGTCGAGGGGCGTCGTGGTGAAGGATGACGTTTTCTAGGAGGAAGTCGGCGACATCGGTTGCGCAGCTTGTCGGAAGAGCGCGTGTGATTGCATATCGGGTGGCGTAGTCTGTTGCTACAGCAATCCACTTGTTTCCCGAAGCAGACGTAGGAAAAGGGTCTAAACGATCAACACCTACACGGACGAATGGTTCTGATGGTACGTCAAGTGGTTGAAGGCGACCAGCAGGGAGTGTGATCCGCTTTTTGCGTCGTTGACAAAAATCACACGCAGGGACATAACGGCAGACGTCACGGTATAGGCCAGGCCAAAAGAAGCGCCGACGAACGCGGTCATAAGTCCGTGACACGCCAAGGTGACCTGCAGTCGGTACATCATGGAGCTGGGTGAGAACAGTCGGACGCAGATGCTCAGGCACAATGAAGAGTCGGGCAGGGCCGTCCGGGCGCATGTTAGAGCGGTACAATGTACCATCTTGGAGTTCAAACATGCGATGTGAAGGTTCGGGCGTCGTTGAAGTGAGCCGTTGAATAAGGTGTTGCAAAGAGGCGCCCTGACGTTGTTCGGCTCCAATGTCGCGAAAAGCACCCAGAGAGACAACGGTGACAGGAATGCCGGCCGCAGAAACGTCAGGAAGATCGACACGATGGCGCGACAAGCAGTCCGCATCTTGATGTAACCGGCCGGTCTTGTATACAACTTAATAGTTGTATTCTTGGAGGCGCAGAGCCCAGCGGCGAAGGCGCCCTGAAGGATCTTTGAGGGACGAAAGGCAACACAGAGCGTGGTGATCAGTGATGACTGTGAATTGGCGGCCGTACAAATAGGGGCGGAATTTACCGACTGCCCAAACGAGAGCTATACACTCGCGTTCAGTGATAGAATAATTGCTCTCCGCAGAGGAAAGAAGGCGGCTGGCGTAGGCAATAACACGTTCGCGCCCTTGTTGTTTCTGTGCCAAGATAGCTCAAATACCGTAGCCACTGGCATCGGTACGGACTTCTGTTGGAGCTGACGCATCAAAGTGAGCGAGAATGGGCTGGGACGTAAGCAGCCCAATCAGCTCGGTGAAAGCACCAGCTTGCTCAGGGCCCCAAATGAATGCAGCGTCTTTCTTGAGGAGCTGATTGAGAGGGCGCGCAACAGTCGCAAAATTTCGGACAAACCAACGGAAGGAGGAGCAAAGGCCCAAGAAGCTGCGAACATCCTTGGCACATGTTGGCACGGGAAAGTCTTTGACTGCGCGTATTTTATCGTGATCAGGGCGTACACCAGAAGAACCGATGCCCGAGCACAGAAATTTTCCGACGACCGAAGTGGCACTTGGACGAATTTAGTTGTAGGTTCGCCTGACGGAAAACAGATAGTATCCTCGACAGGCGTTCGAGGTGTGTCGCAAAAGTCGGAGAAAAAAGGATTACGTCGTCCAGGTAACAGAGGCAGATGGACCACTTGAAACCGTGTAGGAGGGCGTCCATCATTCGTTCAAATGTGGCCGGGGCATTACATAAACCGAAAGGCATCACATTGAACTGATACAGGCCATCGGGAGTAATAAAATCTGTCTTCTCGCGGTCCATGTCATCGACGGCAATTTGCCAGTAGGTGGAGGGAAGGTCGATGGACGAAAAATATTGTGCTCCATGCAGGCAATCCAGGGCATCGTCAATGTGTGGTAGCGGATAGGCGTCCCTCTTGGTTACCTTGTTGAGGTGTCGATAATCGACGCATAATCGCCAGCTGTTGTCCTTCTTTTTAACTATTACAACAGGGGATGCCCACGGGCTGCAAGAAGGTTCGATGATGTCTCGAGAAAGCATCTTGTCAACTTCGTGTTGGATGATATGCCGCTCAGTGGGCGACACGCAGTAGGGTCGCCGATGGATCGGGCTCGCATAACCGGTATTTATTCGATGTTTTACGACAAGTGAAGCATATAGGCCTGTTGTCTGGAGTACGCCATTCAGCCGGGTTGCGATACCGCGTTGGGGCATTCAGGTGGTGGGCGCGTATGACAGTGCTGGACGGAGTGTAGTCAGGCCGATTATCTGAGCAGACGTTGGTCAAGCCAACGTTGGCCAATTCTTGGCGCACGACGGACTGTCGCCTGGCAATTGTCGGGGCCGTAGGTTGGGGTCGTGACAAGGGATGCGGCTTCTATTTCACGTCGCATGACATGGAGGATGTCATCAGAGCGATTGGGTGTGGGCGGACTGCGGAGGTCTTCGCAGGTGGACGTAGCAGCCGTGTTGGGAAGGCAGGGAAATGGCTGGGCAATGCGGTGACTCTTGGATTCTTCAAACCGCCGGCATTCGGTAATGATGGCTTGCACAGTGGCAGAATTCTTAAGGACAAGGAGATGGAAGGCATCATCTGCTATGCCCTTAATAAAATGTGCAACCTTATCAGGTTCGGACATCTTCGAATCCACTTTGCGGCACAGAGCGAGCACGTCCTGGATGTACGTGAGATAGGATTCAGTGCACGTCTGGACACGCGAAGCGAGGTATTTTTGGGCGGCGCGCTGACGTCCAACAGGCTTGCCAAACAAATCTTTGAGTTTCTGTTTCGAAATGTCCGAGCTGGTAAGTTCCTCCTCGTGGGTCTGAAACCAGACGCGTGCCGTGCCCACGAGGTAAAATATCAAATTAGCGAGCATGATGGTCTGGTCCCAGTGGTTGCAGGCGCTCACCCGCTCATATAGTTGAAGCCAGTCTTCAACATCAGTGTCGCCGGTGCCAGAAAAGGTTCCTGGGTCGCGGGGTTGTGCTAGATTGAAGGTGGGCGTGGGTGCCGACGGGCCAGAAGCATCCTCGCCTTGAGCTGGCATTGTAGATGCAGCCAAGGAGCGCCTGCTGCGTACATCCGTCTTGATAATGATCCCGCAACCTCCACCAAAATGTTACGGGGTTAAAAACAATCAGACGTGTAATTACAGAATGTTTACAATAATTATAGCAGCTGACCAGATGGTAGACAGCGCGCGTAGACCAGAACATCGTCTTGATCCGACGATGATTAAAACATCTTCGTCAGCGTGTCACAATATATATATATATATATATATATATATATATATATATATATATATATATATATATATATATATATAATTCAAGGCACAGTTCTGTAGGTCCGATGCATAGGTAGTTGAATAAACGAAGGAGCACACTTACGAAAATTGCATTTTTAATGTTTTAACTTCTCGGCCGTGCCACGGCCGAAAAGTGTTGTCCTATCCGTGCCGTTTGTGTCCGTACTTCGAACGACTACCTTTTCACGCCATCAGTCGCTTACTATAGACCGTTTCAATGTGAAATAAGCATTTGATGCATAGAATACAGCATACACATATTTGACCTCGCCGTATGGCTGCACTAACTTAAATCATTCTGTCAACCTTTATGTCAGTATAAAACGGACACTGTGGAGGATGCAAACAAAAAGCTATGTTCAGGATTGACGAGCTCGCCGCCTCCTTACGTGGCAGGCAGTAAGAGAAACATATAAGGCGTAAACTCAAGTATAATAGAAGTAAACACGCGGGAGTGAAATTATGAGGGTAATGTACAGCTGAAACGTAAATGAAGCCAACTAACGTAAAAATAAGTGGGCACACACAACTAAACTATATAATCATAACTTAAATCTAGGGCACAGGGATGCAAAATACAGGCCCTGTAAGAAGAACTAAATAATTGATACAGCGTTTTATTACTGTATAAACTTGATTTACTAGCACCAACAACATGAACAGGACGAGTAGTACAGTGTAATACGTATAATGAGATTGCAATGTGAAGTAACATAGCGAGAGAGCAAGACATGCGCTGTGAAAAATAACTTGCAGAAAAGAAACTGCCCTTTCTTCTCTATTTGCTCCTTACACTTCTGTTTTCTTTAATCTTCCTCTTTCGCCTGAACCACTTTATTTCCAATGCGAAAATAATTCGCAGAGCTGAATCCACGGGAAGACGTTCAATATTTTCGCTTCAAGGCTACATCTTTTAAGAAGGCACTTGTTCAAAATATTCCTGGGTAACATTTACGCAATGCTAATGTTCCCGCGTTTTATTTTCCTAACCTCCCGTCATTATCTTAATGAGCCCCGCTTCTCCCCTCCGCCATCATCACTATGCCAATTTACGATGACTGCGGGGCAAAGGTTTCCAATCGATCTTCAGTTGGCATTTTTATGTGCTATCGAAAGCGTGATAATGCTACTACTGAGGTTGAAAGTCCGCCCTATGCATGCATGTGCTGGCAAGTTGTGCTAACAAATCCTAACAAAAGTTCACCAGCATAAACATTTAGGCACCACTCTGACCTGAGATGGGACGCGCACATTGCCAACGTGACCTTGAAAGCATTACGCAAGCTATTTTATCTGCGAAGATGTCTCCGCCTTACACCCACGTCGATTAAGCTTCTCCCATATACTACTTTAGTTAGACCGGTTTTGGAGTACGCTAACACAGTTTGGTTTCCCCACTCACTAACTAATATAACGAAACTGAAGAAAGTACAGCTAAATGCGCTGCGGTTTATTTAGAACAAGTATAAGCGCACAGATTCGCCCATTATCCTTGCGGCTATATCGGGTTTAGCGACACTATCATCAAGAGGGAAACAAGCGAGGCTCAAACTTTTATTTAACTTGATTCACAACTATTATAAGACAGACCTAACAAGATGCATATGTTTTTCGCAGTCACGATTATCGAGACATAAACATGTACACGCATAAGAGAATGTGCATCCATAATGACACATTCATATACTCTTATTTCCCCCTCGTGATAAAGGAATGGAATCGGCTTGATCCTTAAGTTATTTCAGTAGACTCATTATCTCAGTTGACATCATGATTAGAATCCCTATCAAGCAATCAGTAACGCAGTCTTATTCACATAATATGCTTTGAAACTCTTGTAAGCCATGCTGAATATCTGAAGATGTTCACTGTTATTTTTGTTCTCGTTTGGTGTCTTTTCATGATGTTTTTTTCCTATGCATTGTTACGTTGTTCTTTCGCGTTTCTTGTTTGTCTTATTGACGCTAAATTTGTACGTGCACATTTATTACTATGTATTTCTGTTTTGTATGCCCACCTGCTATGGTCCCTGATGGGACTGGCAGTGTCGAATATAAATAAATAAATAAATAATACGTTAGAACATTGGATGATACGAAATGTTCCAAATTTGTTTTCTGCTAGACCCTGCAGAGACACACTTGCTTGTACTAGACATGATATAAAGGAATACTGTTTAAAACTTGTATCGGCTTTGATAATTAGACATCAAGAAATTTTTTTACTTAGCAAGCTGCATCAGTGTGCATGCAAGATGACGATTCTACGCGCTCTTCGTCCCGCATGATGGTAGCGATAGCTCTATTGCGCTGGCCTACTACGCTGTCCGCTTTTATCAATGCTCTCTATGGCATTTCGGCACAACTGCCACAAAGATAACGTAACTACAGCTCCGTCTGGGTTAATGTGCTGCGTATGTAGAAGTTTACAAGTGGAATAACAACGGCCCTTACCAAATGGTTTCACAAAAGGGTGGAGTGCTTTTGTCAAGTAGTAGTTCTGTGTAAAGTTCTCTGTCTCCGGTGCCATGCCGGCCATCTGCCATTCGTTCATGGCGTAAAACTTCCTCCAAAAGTCTTCGACCGGATGCATAAATACCACGTCTGTGTCAACGTAGATGACGGCATCTTCGTTAGGAAGCATACTCTGTGAAAATGATGTTAAGCTGGCTTGTAGAGTTCGCACAATCGAAAGTTCCTCGGCAGGTTTGTCGCTTTACCTGTTAGCGTGATCAAGGATAGGCATTCTTAATAGCTGAGTGCTCATGCACATTCACTTACTGTTAAGCCATAAGGGCCAATAATGCTAACTTCTATGGTCGCAACATGTTGAAGCCTACGCTATAAGTGAGCGAAATGAACCGCTGCTTCAAAAAGAACAGCTTCAAAAATAGCATCCGGCAGGCAGCTGTCTTCTGCGGACGTCAGTGGCAGAGCTAACATATAAACACAGAAATATGACAGGAGGAAAGTTTTAGGTGAAGTATTCAGTAAATAAATTGCAAAATAATTCTTCATCTTCGTCTCTAAGTCAATGTCAAATGAAAGTTTACAGAAACTTGAAATAGGAAGCTCGCTTTCGATTATTATGTTTTTGAACAAGTATCCCAGGTTATGACACTGAACAAAAGTTTTTGAAAGAGTTGTCGCTTGGTCAGCTCCCAGTAAGTTATCGAAGTATCTAGTTCTTGTATTATGAAACATGGCTTTTACTCTGAGGATAAGTAGAACACTATTGAGTTTGGATGGTATTCTTCCAATAGTTCTCTAGTTGACTTTGCTACAGAGTCTTTGTAGGACTTGAT
This sequence comes from Dermacentor andersoni, assembly GCF_023375885.2. Lineage (NCBI taxonomy): Eukaryota > Metazoa > Arthropoda > Arachnida > Ixodida > Ixodidae > Dermacentor > Dermacentor andersoni. The sequence goes on from NC_092820.1 coordinate 102,524,291, forward strand.
GTCTTATAAAGCATTGAATGATCTCATTTTTTATGCTGTGTGGCCACTACCAGAACAATGGATTGAACTAAACGACAAGCAATTGTGAATAAAACCGCTCTTACAGTTCAGTTCTTGTCATTTTCAGTTCCCATGGTGTACGCACAAGAACCGGGAAGTGGCGACATGACGCGAAGCCATCATTGGTACGTCACCGTTCTCGATAAAAGGCTGCCAATCGCACTGGCTGGCGTTTCTATGAACGAAATAATGGCTGTACGTAGAGTGGTAGCTCGGTGTATGATTTTATGCTCACCCATATTCCTATATCTCTCATACCAAACGGGCGTCAAGGAATCGTCTCTACGATACAGATTAAATTGAAAGAGGAAGAAAATCCGCTTTAGGCGTCCGCGCATCTAACACTCTGGGTGCCCGGCGCGTTTTTCACAGCCCTTATTTTCGTTACCACACCGGTTAATTAAACATCGAGGTGTGCTCTAACTTGATGCACATAGTGTCTGAGTACGACGACGCTGCATAGGATTCCATTATGGCAGAGCCATCACGGCTCGGCCCAGCCGAACAGCCACACCACTGCCACTCGTTCGAATGGCTATAGAAGAACACGTGGTGCAAGTTGTGCTACAGTATCGCCGTCAAGTCATCCGGTTGTGCCCTCTACGTAATAGCACGCGCTGCCGTCAGTGCGCAATTAGTTTTTTTCTGTGTTTCTTACCCATCTCACACCTCCAGTACGTTCCTTTACATCAATTCGCTGTTCGTAGAAATCATGCAATCATCGTTACCGTCGTCGTCATCTTGCTGCTGTCGTCACACCAACGCACTATAGCGCTAATTCTAGTACGCGGTACTCGCGTCACACAAACACATACTGGATTTACACAAGCACATTGGTAAAGCTGGCTACGCATTGCGCAACCGCAAACAATAGTGCATAGCCAGCTGACTGCAAAATAGCTTGCACAACGTCGATTCGCACCGTGCGTGGGATCTGCACAACTTACTTTTTGCCGCGGCGAGGCAGATGCCTACATAAACCCTATACGTTTAATTAGAACTTGGTGATAAAGGTTACCGAAGTGCCGAGCATCTTTCACCTTTGCAGCAAACCATCCCCAGGAGCAGAAACACCAGCTATGTCCGGGTTAACTCTCGTCCACCTGGCCAGCCGTACGATTCGGGGACGGCCTCCGGAAGGGACGACGTTTACAGCAAGTGAAGCACAAAGGATAGATACTGGCGCAGGGTACAACACATGCGCTAACCCTCCGTCTGTCTCTGTATTTTTTTTTCGCGTTTCACTTTGAGTATGCCGTACCGACAAGGCCGAATTGATAGCCCTTCTCAAGTTAACAACTACACCGAAAGGTATACCCAGCGCTGTGACAAACCACTACACACGGCAGAGCCCAGGGGTGCTAGCCGTGAGTTGCGTGTAGAGATAAATGAGTGCTTGCCAAGCTTAGTCAAGGTGAACCACACTTTTAACCCAAGCAACAGAATCGTACCGTACAATGACGAACGTTCATTACACTAACAACGCTACCTCCTGACGAGAAAAGAACGCGAACTGAATTGTACGTAAGTGCAAGACATTCTCGATGACGGCGTTATGAATGCTTTCTACAGCTCACGGGCGTCGGCGGTCGTGATAATAACAGAAAAAAAAAAGACAGAGCGCCACCATTTCGTGACTATTTCAGAAAGCTCAAGGCACTAACTAGATAGTACGTCTGCCTAGTGCCACGCACCGATGACTCCGAAGACAAAGTTCGACGCGCCCTGCGTTGTTTGCTTGTCTATAGAGGTTGACTGGCGTGGCCACCGTCGACTTTACCGAGGAACTTAGCGTGCTTTTGTTTGGTTTGTGCTCAGCCCCCGCTACTTCCCAGTAAATGGCGGACACTGTTCTCTTCGAAATGAAATGGCAGATCTATCCAGTATATCTTGCTGACGTAGTCGTCTGTTCCAAACCATTTATGAAACTCCTGAAAGCGACTGCACTAAGTTGAAGAAGCAATACGTTGGGGGCTAATCTCACGCTTAAGCAGTGCTTTGGGTTCGGACGGCTCAAGTTCCTCAGACATATCGTGAGTGCCAGATAGAGACTGGCCGTCCGGCACGTTTATTGCGAACACAGGTTCGCCTGAATTTAAATGGGGCTTCTGCAAAGTACTTGAGCACCTTATATTACAGTTCCCTGCATTCCTTTCACAGTGTGCTTCGCTACTAAAGGACTATAGCCTACGAGACCTGCAGTGTAGGAGCCTTGAGCATTGCATGTATCCGAATGGCTGTTCTCGGCACGACCAAGCTCACGTGACCATGCTGGCTTTTCTTCAAAAAACTGGCTTGGCTTCCCGTTTGTGAGATACATTGGAAGGGACGAAATATTTATTGCTACCTTTTCATTGCAGTCTTACATCCTTCCGTAAATAGTGCGATAAGCGAGTTCTCTTTCTTTCTGCGCCTGCATGTATATTACCTTCCCTAATTGCTCACTGCATCACTGCATGGTAATGCGAATTCTGGTTCTGCTTTCCGGGCGGATGCCTACTTGATAACCTGTGACCTTGGCTCGTGGTCGGCACTTTAGTGTTTCCTGTAGCCTATCCTTGTAGCACTTTCATCTTTTACGCTGAAACCCGTGATTCTTAAACTGACACTTTTACATGTTTCGACGGCGCACGAGCTCTTCAACAGCATCTGTTCTTTTTTTTTTTTTCCACAGCCTCTGATCTTTAATGAAGAACTATTTATTTCGCGTTTTTTGAAAACTAGTCACATCGCAGCCATTTATTCTTCGAAAGCTTGTGGCAACTACGCTTTAAAGATGTTGAGAAGCTATTCCTGCAGTTATATTAATTACAGTTAGAGATAGTGCGTTTGGAACCGATGTTACATGCCGGGAATAGGTTGGAGTCATTTTTTCTCTAGTCAATATAAGCGCGGTACCTGCTTATGCCGAAATAAATATTTGTACTCTTAATGTATGCGTATTGGTCTGACTATTCTACTTCGATTCGCATTCGAAAAAAGTTCATATGCGCCCACCTATAGTAAATATACAAAATGCTGCGCTGTTGACGATGCGCAAGTTTTCTAGAAACCATAAAATGAAGCCAAGAAAACGCTAGTTAAAACTGATGTTTTTGGCATTTACAAGTCAAGTTTCAGTCCTCGTTCTTGTAATGGATATTCAAGCCTAATTATCCCCTCTTTAATTATTTGAACGTCAGTTCAATGTAAACAAAACGGGCATTATGTGCCCCTTCGCAGTGGTCTGTACGGGCCAATGCAGAGGTTGCAGAAAAACACACGACATTGGAGCCGCGATGGTGAAGGTAACACTAGCCTTTGGTACATGTATTTCGCCTATAATTAGCATAGGTTTAGGAGAGGACCGTGCATGAAGAATTTGCCACCGCAGCGGTGTTATTGTCAGGCAGAGAAGCTTGTCTAATATTATTATGAATAACTGTGCTCACGCACGTCGTTATCTGCGTATCCCAATCACACGCTTTGTGCGACATTGTGCACGCCGAGATTGCCCATCAAAAGCAAACCCACTTACGAAATAATCATACGTAAAACATCGCTACACCTTAGAAACTTCTTATCGCACTTGTGCAGCAAGCTTGTATTATATGTGCAAAGTGTTTTAGGAAACTGAGCTGAAAGGTAGAAGACCGCGTTTTTTCTATTGATGTAAGTATGACATTATGGAATGGGCTCACTTCGTTGTTTTCAATCCTGTTTTACGTCAAGTATATTTTCCAAGGTGCTGGATGCGTGCTTTGCAATACACTGCAAACTCAAAAAAACAGAAATAAAATTGGCAGTTCCTGCCTTTATCGACAACGATAGCAAACTTCAGCGTTGTGTTTAGACTTCTTGGACAGCGTTAACGTGTACACGGGTACGACGTCATTGCACGACGCTGCAATTATTTCATTAGATTTTATTTGTTTCAAACACAATGAGGTAAGGTGAGCCGCAAAACTTAAGGCGAATCCTGCTAGATAGAAGTAACAGCGCCCCGTCTCTTACTAAACCTCTGACAACGCTGGCATGTTGAAGAGCGCCGCCGGTGGTGTTGCCCATGTCGCACATGTCACACATGTCGCACATGAACAGTGCACGAGGTGAGACCTACGGCAATCCGTCAACGTTCGGCAAACGCTCCAAACGATTCCACACGCTGGCTTGCATTACGGACATTTTTAAGGATGTTCTATTCTGATCCTTGAGACATGTGCGTGGGGCGTAAAGGTTATTGTAACGGGCTTCTGTGCTCGAGCTATCATAATCGAATTCCGCCGGTGGACGTTTCATTAATGTTTATTTATTCATTTAAATATTTCTGTAAACATATATATGCGGAACATCAGGACAACGGAGAAAATTTGCCTGGAATGCGTTATAATTGCTATTGCAGCATTAGTTCATCATCTCATAGTTCACACACGCACACAAAACATTCTCGCATGCAGTCCAGTCTGTAAGCTGGACATCTCTCTCTGAAGCGCTGAGAATGTACAATCTCTTCTAAAGGTTGTACTCGAAGGGGATATACCTTCAGGCGCATACTTACCGGTAAGAAAAGCCTCTGAGTTGTGCAAGGTCTGAACATTGAGCGCCAAGTGTGGTAGTTATCTTTGGGGAACCACTCCAGCTTCACCTCACAGCTCACACGTTTTCTGACGCTATCTGGCCAGGAGGAGTACTTGAAACAAGGGGGGTGTGGCAGCCAAGGCAAAACAAGAGACGATATCAAAAGCTAGAAAAGACATATTGTCTCCAAAATAGCCATTAGTACGCTAACCTTAGTCTGCAAGCACGTACACAAAGTAAACACGACGAATCAGCAAATATTTTATATAAAATAAAGTTTAAGTTGTTGTTGCATTTTAACACAAGGGAGGAGATATTTCAGACTAATTATTTCGCAATATCAACAATATTTCTCATTTAGACAACAGGGAACCAACCACCTTGAAAAAAAAAATTGGCAGCATGTTACCCTTGTTTTACACGTGAAGACGAAAGCCTGTTGCACACCTGGTAATTCATTAAGTTGTCCGATCGAAAAGGTCAGACTTCTTGTATGACATAACGAGCTGCACTATGAAGTAAACTTAATTCGCTGTATTTCGATCTCCTCAACGACACACGCGGGCACCAAATGCACTATCTAAAGGTTGTTTCGTTCTATCTTACTTGCAGACTTTTCTATTTCTTTCTTTTTTCTTTCTTTTTCGTTGTTCCTTTATTTCTCTCTTTTATTATTTCTTTCATTCGTCCTTTCTTTCGTTTTTCTTTCATTCCTTGCAATAAGAATGAACAATGCAGGGGTGCCTCATTCTATCCCGGCTAGGATACCAAACACCAAGATAACCACAACCGGAAGATCGCACACCTCTCGAGCTCAGCCTTCACAACGAAATTCACGTGGCCCCATTTCCCCAGAATATGTATTCTGGCCGTCATAAAGGCCGATGAAAGGCAAGAGCACAAGCCTGGCTCGATTCTTTGGCTATGGCACATCGAACACACCGGTCCTATGTACCGGCGTGGCCCGCTAATCACAGACACGTGGGTACAGATACTCTCTGAGGGCCCGCTGTGGACAGTGGCACGGCGGAAGGGGCTGCTATCGCCCTAGCCATCGTACACGCTTCAACCATACCGGCACCGGATGGACCCATCACATTGGTCACGGATTCACACACCACCTGCAGGACTTTGGCAGAAAAGATAGTGACATCCTACACAAACCGCATCCTTACATGATTACACCTTACATCGTTACACAGGGTGCGTATCGTCTGTACACCTGGACACGCCTCTCTTTATGGTGATGAACGCGCTAATGCGGTAGCTCGAGAGCTCACTAACCGGGCGCCATTGGAAGAGCTGTCCAACCGAGACGACGCACCGACAGAACCACTGAACGACACTGAAATTCTACAGCATTACAGAGATAGCAGCAGACACTCAGCCCCCCCCCCCCCCCCCCCGCCCCTAATTCCCTTAACCGAAAAGATGCCGCTGTGTGGCGACAGCTTCAAGCTAACTTATTTCCCTGTCTCTTTTATCTTCACTTCTTCTACCCCGTGCAATATGCCTCATACTCTCCCTACTGTGGAGCAAAGCCCACAGTATATCATTGCACATGGGAGTTCCCATGCCCTCCAGATTACTGCCCTATTCTTTCACCTTCACCTTCCTCCTGGGAGACTGCGCTGACCAGCTTAGACCCGCAAAAGCAGCGACGGCTTATCCAGCGGGCACGCGCAGTGGCGTGAGCCAATGGGGCCCGGAACTAATGGCTTCTACCAACGAGGAAGTCACCCAACCTCTTCAGAAGTAAATGTTTTCTCTTTCGCTCTCTCTTTCATTCGTTTCTTCTTTCATATTCCGCCAATGTATCTGCTCGTTTGCGAGGGTATAAGCCATTCCAAATTTTGGTATTTCATTTCTTTCTTTGCCTCATTCCTTTTTTTCTGTCGTGCCTTCATTCATATTGAGCCATTACATCTTTGTTTGCTTACGGTGGTATGATGCATTCCAGATTATGCTATTTTTTTTATGGGCCATTGCTAATGATGATATATTTGTGCCACTCGTCTGCCTTTTGTATCACTGGACCAGACTCCACTATTTTTCGTGTATGGGCCATTGCAACGAGCCCCTTAACGCTTTCGCCTTAATAATGATTCAACTAAAATGTTGGAATCTATTTGAAGCAAAGGCTAGGTGAAGGGGGTAAAACACTGCAATGCAATTAAATGCTGTGCGTACAACTGTGCCCTCATATTATGCAACTTCCAAAATATTCTATGTGTTTTCCCAATATTTACAGTGCGGCAATGAAGTCTAACTTTTGGAACAGAGCCCACAATTTTCTTACCAGTCACTCTTACAATCCTGCTGCCCGATCCTTATCAGCAGATGATCGACTTTATGTTCTTCGAGCATTTCACAAGTGAACTAGTTTGCACATCTTCAGCATCCTATCAATATAGGTCGTACACGTTTCACCAGGTAGCGAAACCTTTCGTGCCATGGTGTGCTCGCTACCTTTACTTCGCATAGCAGAGACTCCAAAATAACTAGGCGGGCTCTTTCTGTAGAGGCGTTCTTGCCGATGAAATTCTTGATTGAGGATCTTGCACATGCGAGTCCTGCACCCCACTGAAGAAACAAAAGCACGAAGAAAAGAGTGGACGTCATTGGGAAGAGTCCTGTTCTGCTGACTCACGCTGCGATGAGACTAGCGGTAGAGAAAGGACAGGAAATACACCCTCAGAAAAGAATATTTTCCCGCTTTTACATTATCTGTTTGTACTACGTCGAAGGCCGTAGCACCCAAAGCGTAAGATGAAGTCAAAAACAAAATATATTGAAATACATTTCAAGAGAATCTATGCGGTTTCAGCGATTTGCAATACCACATGTGGTATATAGGTAGCGCGCCATAAGCGAATACCAAATGGAGAGACTGGGACACACCTGTGACACGAAAGTTCAACTATATTTTGAATAACTAGAATTTTGCACCATTATATAGGTTGTTAAGAAAGCGAATACCGCTTTGCCTCTCGAGTGTATGAGTAGAATCGATCGTTAAGAATTGCTGCTCGACTCGGAAAACCACCCGCATAGTTTCTCGCTACGGCGCCTGAAAATCTCGTGACTCTCAGAAAAAGCTGACGCATCTGTACAACATACGCCATTTACGGCATACGTTACCGGCTTACCTCATTTCTCATCTTTTCCTCGTTCTGTTTATCTGTGATGACGACTAGGTGTAGTCTTGACGTTGAGTAGGCGACAGCTGATTTTACAGCAACGATGCCAAGATCAAAATGGCTCTCGCATATGACGAACACCAGGGTCATTCTCTCGCTGTAAAACAAAGTAACTCGTTTTAGATCTAAAGTAACATTTCGCCTCGGAGAAAATAGTTGTGTACTTGAGATAACTTCCTGCTCTTCTTTCATGAGCAGCAGCAGCCGCAGCAGCAGCATCCGCCGCCGCCGCCTATGTTCATGTCCACTGCAGAACGACGGCTCCTCCTAGCGACCTCCAATTACCCTTGTTGTGCACTTGCTGATTCGAAGTTATCACTGCGAATTTCTTGATGTCATCACACCATCTGATTCTCTCCCGTCCTCGAATGGGCTTCATTCTCTTGCTGCGCACCCATTCTGTAACTTTAACAGACCACCGGTTATCTTCCCTACGGATCGCGATGCTTGCGCAGCTTCATTTTTTTTTCTTTTAAATGTCAACAAGAACATCAGCTATTTCTGTTTGCTCTCTAGTCCACATCGCTGTCTTCCTGCCTCTAAACGTTACACATAACATTTAACTCTATCGCTCGTTGTGCGGTCCTTACTTCTAAAGTTTCTTTAAACCTTCAAATTTCTCGCCTTAGGTGTTTGCCAGTAGACTGCAATGGGGAAGCACTTCTCCTTTTACGGATAGCGGCAAGCTGCTGGTCGTCGCTTGGTAATGACTGGCATGTGAACTTCAATGCACTTTTTCTATCCGTAAATTGTCTTCTCATAATCAGGGTCTCCTCTGACTAATTAGCCTATGTAAAGGTACTCTTGCACTGGCTTGAGAGGCTGACTCCCAATAAAAAGATTCCTATTCTCCAGCTAGGTTATTGAACATCAGCTAGAAGGCCAGGCATCCTTGTAGAAAAGCCAGAGTGTATTGAGCAAAAGCGAGCAGCTTCTCGCTTTCACTGAACAAATGGTGCCTCTCCGGAACAACCGTGGTTCCCCTGTAAAGTAAGCATTCAGAACTGTCTCCACTCGGATATGTCTTTCGATTCGTAGACATCCAATAGGCGTCGTATCGATTTGTTATAACCCATATGAAAAAAAAGGAACGAACATTCGACAATTTCGAGCAGTGCACATCGAATCAACTATTAATCTAGTCGAAAAGTTTGCTCGAGTAGTATTCATTACTCCGATTACTGCCACGACCCTTACAATAAAACAGTTGTTACATTGAGCATCATCGTTTATGTGTCATCGCGTTTCTTCGTTGAGCTGTGCAGCGGAACATCTCAACCCCAAATCATATAGCTGGTTGACATCTCACATGCCCAAAAGCAAACAAGAAGTACACGCCTGCACACTTTGGTTGTGGCACTCCGCTCACTCTACAAAAAGGACAAAAACTACGAAGAAGCTACGGACATTATGGCACCCTTCAATAATAAAAAAGAAGACCCATAATATTCCTTTATTGATGCAGCCAGATGCTTCAGCGCTGCAGCGCCACGGATGCTCGTGGGCACCAGGAGAACAACTGTCAGTGTTAGCACGCACCGGCGAGCCACCGGTGAAATATCGCAGGCCAGGCAAAGGCACGATGGCTTGGCGTGAGTGACGGTAGATGGCGCAGCGTCTCTAGAGGAAACCGTAACATAGAAGCCCGGCTGTTGACGGCTAAGTCGTTATGCGCTTTGGTGGCGGTATACAGTACGTCACTGTACTGCTTGAATGCCGATACAGTTAACGTCGACAGTGATATTCAGTTCGGTTCTAGCGGAATTTTTTTCAGTTATCTGAACTAAGAGGTAAATGAGATTGTCGGGGAGAAAGTGAGAAATGCTCACCTTACAGTTGGCTCGACGAGTGTTACGGCGTTGAAGGCGACAGAATCCTGGACTTTGACCTCGGCCTTGTTACGGAACTGGTGCAAGTTGTCATCCAAGATCATGGAGCCAAAGCGGGTGAGAAGAAATCCGGAAAATGCTGCTAACGCACACAGGACGAGTAAGAGGTGCGCAAGACGGATATCGGCCATGATAGTCGTTGTTCCGTACTGCACAAAAGCAACACGTGCAATAAACTCCTGATTTAAATTTTTTTAGCGAGTGCCGAAACCTTTCATTTGCACCTGGTTATAATGAATGTAAATTCAAACTATATAAAGGCTTTATCTAATTATCCATGCTTATGTTACTGCGTCCGCGTGCGCGTATATAAATTGCTTCGTGTTTATTAGCTATAATTAGGTGCGTATCAAAAAGATCAAGCTGCGGTCTTACAGTATCTGCAATTCTAACAGCACGGATACACTTTGTCACAAGAAGTGCTGTTTGCACAATACGAATTGCATCGGTCAACACAGCTCCTTGCGAAGCCAAACTTTCAGCAAAAGTGAGGCTATGTTCTTCCCTTGTTCTCCGTTAGCTTCACAGATTCGCTTCACAAGGTTTATCAGAAGCTTCAAAATTCTCCGTCAAGTTTGTTAAAATATCTTGTGACAGATCACTTCGTGTTGAAGGTTGCATTAGTGCGACCTTACTTGTGTGTCTTTTGGCAAATATTCTTCTGTAGAAAAAAAAATGGGAATAGAAAAACAACGAGGCACTTCTTTAAAGGGAACGGCACCTAATTGCGCTGACTTATACTAACTTATGTTACCTCTAGTAAATGTGTTTACTCAAACATTCTTGGACCAGTTAGTTCTTGATGACTGACTTGCAGCGCAAAGAAAGAGGGCTAAAAGAGACACACGACACAGATACAGCACTGAATAGCGACTGAAAGCTTTATATGAGCACCAGCCTGTTTGTGACAATGAGAATTGTTTATTATCACCCCCATTACAAGTTTGCATTGCCGAGAATTTTAAAGGCTTCGTTGGAAATGGACCCAGAAGCAAAGGCCCTAGCCGCTGATCTAGAGTCTGTGTAGATTGGCGATCTACTATCGTCCAGGAGGGCGAGAGCTAGGACCGCCTTCTCGGCCCTCGAGGGAGTAGAATCTTTGAAAGATGCGGAATTGAGGATCGAACCGTTGTGATCGATGACAATGGCAGCGAATCTGGTGGAGCATCCATACTAGGCGGCATCTACGAAGCAAACTGAGCGAGGTCCGTCCTTAACGTGTCTGAGAAGCGTGACGGCCCTGGCCTACGCCTGCCGACGTTGTGCTGTGGATGAAAATTGCGAGGAAAAGGAGAGGCCTGAATGCTGGCCCCTTGGGCGTCATAGAGCTGATGTCGCCGCTCCGCAATGAGTGTGCGGTTGAGACCGTCTACGGCCAAAATCTTCCTTCCGGCCGGCGTAGACGACAGCAGAGGTACCTGGGCATCGATGATGTCTTCTAAGGGTGTTGTGAACCCCTAGCTGCACGAGTCGTTCGGTGCTGGCTTGCATGGGAATGTCCAGCACCCTCTTTATGCTCTATCGAATTAGCGTGTCCAGCTTCTTCTCATGGCCTTGCCAGCAGTGCATGGCCGCCACGTGCGTGATGTGGCTCGTGAGGAAGGCGTGAAAGAGCCTCAGGAGGTTGTCTTCTCTGAGACCTCCCTGCCTGCTGGAGACTCTGTTGGTTAGTCTGATTATGTTCTTCGTCGTCGTGGCAATTTAGTTGATCGTTCGACCGTTACAGTCGTTCGACTCTATCAGCATGCCAAGAACTTTAAGGACGTCCACCCGTTACTCGGGTGGAGGTTTATGTCGACTGCCGACAGCAGCATACGGCCCTTAGGTGTGGGCCTTCCCCTGACGGGCCTGTGTAGGAGGAGGAACAGATAGACCCCGATGAACAAGTAGTTAAGTTATAGAGTTGAAAACTTATATTTTACTTCCTCATCGGGGTCTCTCAGTTTTCAGGGAGTGCTTGATCCCTTTGGGTCTTACTAAAAAGTGCCCTCGCAACGATACAAACGTACTTTTCCAATTGAAGACTACTTTATTTTCACAGACGACGCTTTATGGCTGATTAAGACTTGTGAGAATGGTTGTACCCGTTCGCTTCTGCACACTCAGCACTCACGATAAAGAGCATTGTCAGCCTCTGTTTTCCCAAATGAATGTGAACCTTAATATCATGAAACCTTGAAAAGCTTCGGCAGTCAAGTTGGGCACCTCCTGACTACCGATTAGGAGCTTCTTGCCTGCTGGACACAAAATCTTTTGTAGCCGTTTCACACCGGTCAAAATGGGTAAAAATGTACAATCGCTAAAGGCATCTACATAGCGTCTTTTTTACATGTCTGGAAGACGTTTTGTTAAAGTGCCTTTTGTTTACGTATTGCTAAGGCGTCTTGCAACCATCGTTTCAAGACGGCTAGAACACGCTCTGCGAAAACGTATGAACTATATCTGTGTTGATCGTCATTCGGATATAAGTGTTAAATAAGCCATAATTACATCGTAGTTTTGACCTGCTAAACCCCAGAATCGATTTTTTTTAACCATTTCTGTTTGCTTACTGAACGTTGTTGAAAAACCACGATCCAAATATGAGCACGCCGTGGTGGAAACTCCGGAATAATTTTGGCCACTTGGGGTTCTTAACATTCACCTATGTTTAAGTGAATGATCGTTTTTGCATTTCGTTCCCATTTAAATGCGGCCAACTTGGCCGAGATTGAACCGCGGCCTCAGAAACTATGTATCCCCTGAGTTGTCGCGGCAGGTAACAGAAAACGTGTGGCTACGCAGAGCATCTGGGCAATATTTAATTTGAACGATACTTTCAACCAAATGGATACGTGAGTCCAACAATATCTTTTGTTGCAGAAGATCGGGCGCAGTAGCACGCTGGGTATTGATGCTTATAAGTGTTGTGGTAAACGCGAAGCAATATGGAAGAACGCTTGCCTTCGTCGTTTTCTCCTTATTCCGTCTTGTTTAGTGCTGCACCGCTTATAAGTTACGGTTTCTACCCGATCAGCTTTATGCTGGCTGTCGAAACAGTTGTTTCTCCCGCGGTGCTGCCTGCCGGATCAACCTCCCATACCAACGTATTATTTGCCAGTCTTTCGCTTCTTCCTGAATCTACACATTGAGCAGCATCGCAAATGCGCAGTCAGGTGGTAAATGAAGCCGTAAATAATGGTAATACCGAGAGCTGGTTCGTTCCTAATTTAGCGCACTTGTCACTGTGGTGTTGTCCCAAGTTGTGACACCGAACCGCCCAATGTGTTGCTTACTTTTAAACTAGATACCGATATATTTACAAACGCTAGATAAAATAGGTGTTTTCAATGTTTATTTCCTTGGTGACGAAGATACACTCGCCAGAGGCAACAAAAAGACCAAGAAACTTTATGTCGTTTCGAGGTGCGTACGGCTCCCTTCACATATGCGAACGAGAAAGGTTCGTGCCTTATACATGTAATAGATGATGCTACCAACTAATGTATATGTGATGTATATGTATAGATTTCCACGCACTCGATTCGGCGTATGAGGTTTGGATTGAATAAATATTAATAATGCCTATTGAGGGTGGTTTCTCCGCGGCGATAATAGAGGCAAAATGCAATTGAATGGTTTCAGCTAATATAACATGATGTCGAGCAAGTGCGTTCGCGGCCACTTGTCCCTTGGATGCGCCATTTTGGTGTCGAATGATACGCTATCTGAAGTTGCCTGCTTCTCCGATCTACGATGCACTGCAGCCTTGGCGTGGTGTATTGCATACCACTACTGGGTAACGTTGGCGTTCTAAGTTGTCTTTTACGCGTACCAGTTCGCTCCTTAGCTTGTGCGTGGGCACATGGGCAATCTGAGTATTACAGCCCTTGAGCACTTTTGCGACTGCTTCACTTACACAGGGAGCATACGGAATGGGTGCTGTTTTTCTAGGCTGCGCAGTGCTGGTGCGGAGGCGCTCAGCAGAACGGCGTTGTTGCGGACGTAGTAGTTTCCAGAAGTAGCCATTACTTGCCAGGTCGTTTCTTATTATTTTCGCTTTCAGCCTACGTGAGGGTTCGTGCGTACAAAACCCGCTTGAACAAAGGTGCCGCCTCCGAGCGTTTCTGGCCCATGAGATGTATAGGTATCTGTGCAAATCTCTGGTATTTGGCGAAATGAGTCCGTTTCCTGTACATGGTTGCAGTGCTGATTCATTGCTGCGTTTGGCTTGTATTTCTCTTAGCTCTAGAATTCATATAATAAAACAGAAAGGATGTCGTGGCCTATCAAACTGTGGGAATAAAAATTATACGTTTCCGCTTCCGTACGGAAGCCCTTTATCAATACACTAGCTGCTCGAAGCTGCGACCTTAAGTATGTAATAGTACCTACAACGCAGCATTTTGCGTATGCAGGTGCATGGCTGTCATCATGGTGCTTCAACTTTTTGCTGCGACCTGGATAGCAAGGATTTCCCCCCGAAATGATGCTTTAATTCAGTTTCTTTTATTGGCATTATTGGAAGTCTTGTCCCAGTCAGTGTTTTAAACGAGGCAGCCCAGTGCTCCGCCCACGTGCATCGGAAACGACATTATTGTTTCCTTGTAATTCGCTTGCAATTATTTTTTTTGACATCATACATATTGTTGCAGTATGGTATGTGCCGGCAGCGCGACAACAAAAGAAGACGAGGTTGACTGTTTTGCTATGGTGTGCATGCCCACAAGAACTTAATTAGGTTACTTTGGATGCCAGGTCATAAGGGATTATACATGAACTAAATGGATGACAGTCTCGCGAGAGCAGTCCTCAATGGCCCTGTACTATGATTACGTTCTACATCGGCTTACCTAATTGCTGCTACATTTAGGATATATGCAATTGATCAAGACTTTATGAACCAAGCCATAGCAAATTTTTCAGAATATGGACACCTCCTAGGAGCGTGGCACAAAATTTCCTTTCACAACAGAAAAACTGAAGTAATTCTTACCCAATTAGGCTGTCGAACACCTGTGTTAAACTTTTATCGTCACACGCCTGGTCTGGCAGCCTCCAGCTTATGCCCAATCTGCATGTGCAGAAGATGAGACCATAGATATCTTTTTCTTATTATGCCGCCGTTTTAGTTTTCTTCTTTAAGGAAAAACATTTCAGAACCAACGTTAAAGCAATTTGGTTTACATTTTTTCATTCCAAATATTCTTTCTCTAGGAGTCTCCTCTCTTGGAAACTACCACAGGAATATTTTCTCAGCCGTGGACAAATTCATAGTTGTTTCAAGGCGACTCAGCTAAATTCTTCAAACATTATCTTTGTACATTTTCACTTGACACTTTACCAACATTTGTATTAACAGAATTTTGCTAATTCCATCCAATTCTTTACCAATTGCTTGCAGTAAGTACGCGCCATCGTAGAAGGATATCCTATCCTACCCGATGCTATGGTTGGGAGCCCTCGCTGTTGCGTTTAATAATATACCAGTGCAAATCTCGTACGCAGTCACATGTGGTGGGGAGTGCGTGGTATGATCACTACGACGCTGCGCTGTATCTCCGTTGTGAACGCCACGTCGGTTCCGTCACCATGTCTTGATACGACCCCAAGGGGTCTACATACCCGCAAGCTTTATGAGATTTAGTGCTATCGCACTCTCGTAACCAAGGGATTTTCGCCGGCACATATGGCACGGACGTTGAAGAGTGGCTCACCTGGCATGAACGCGTCCGCGACCATAACGGATGGTGACAATAATGCTTGTCAACGTAATCTTCTATCTCCAAGGCACGGCTTTCGTGTGGTATGACGCACACGAAGAAGACCTGACTAGCTGGGAAGTGTGCCAACAAAAGATGCGTGACGTATTTGGAAAACCTTCAAGGTCGTCAGCTAACAGCCAGACAAGAGCGTGCGACACTGGCTGAATCGTCCACATAGTCGTATATTTCCTATATACAGGACGTGCCGGCTCTTTGTAAAAAAAGCAGACAAAGACATGTCGGAATCGGATAAAGTCGGCCATGTGCTAAAGGGAATAGCAGACGACACATTCAATTTGCTTTTGTGCAAGGATTGTGCGACAGTTGATGCCGTCCTTTCGGCGCGCTGATGCCTAGAACAAGCTAAAGGCCGACGCAATGCTCAGCGATTCGATCGCCTGCCAATCACCGCAGTTATTTCCTCCTGGACTGACGTTCCAGCGCTTCGTCAGCCATCAAGTTCACCTAGCGTGACAGAGATTGTCCGTCGGGAACTGGACGCCATTTCTCCAGTGATCCGTTATCCTCCATCGCCCGACTATGACGTGACGACCGTATCACTCATTCAAGCTGTCGTTCGACAAGAGTTTGCCAACATGGGTTTCCACAGTGAAGGAAGCAGCCGTCCACTCCCCAAATGCTCCAGTGGTCGTTTCAGCTGCACCAAGTCGGCGGTACCCACCAGTGCGTTATCAAAGCCCAGGTGAATGGCAAACGTGACATGAATGGCCGCAGCCATTCGTACTCATCTGCGCGTGCCATCGTCACTTTTCATCACAGCTCGGCATATGACCCGCGCGGCCAATTTTATGCTCGATACAGTCCACCACGTAGTGACGTCCCCGCTCCGTCGTTTAATCCAAACCGTTCGCCCTCGCCTCAAGCTCGACAGTTCCGCTCACCTACGCGTCGACGTTCGCCGCCTCCGTCGTATCCCAGTCGAAACTCGGAAAACTAAACAATGCAGCGCCCGGAGGTTACGCTGCATTGACGACCCGGAACGAAGATCCTCTCTTGACCTCTTCTCCTTGACGCAACCGCATCGAAGTTTTCATTGATGGTCTGTTCATAACCACTCTAATAGACACAGATGCCCAGACATCTGTAATGAGCTCCGCCCTCCGCCGACGTCTTAAGAAAATGCTCACACTTGGCGCCTCCCCTCCCGTTCTAGTTGCCAATGGCAGCACAACTGCGTACTCGACCTATGTACTGCCCGTATTAACATTACCGGCCGTGTTCTGGCGTTCTTACGGAGTTCTGTGCTAATATCGACACCAATTTACTGCCGACGACGCCATAGACAAGCCCCGCATTGGGTGGGGCCAATTCGTTCGTCTGCCACCCCGGGTCGATCCATACCTCTCAATGGTGCCCTTCCCGTCTCTCCCTGATGGAGAGTACGTGGAATATCCTGTTCTAGACGTTCCCTTAAGCCGCCATGTTACGTTACCTAACACCATTGTTACAGTTCGGAATAATCAGGTGGGCATTTCCATTGTGAACTTTACTTAATCGACGAAAGTTCTTCCGCTGCATATTTCCCTAGCAACGCTGAATTCATTGCAGCACTGTACTGTTTTGACACTGGCTACTTATCCTCAGCTTGACTGCTGTACAGTCGACTTCAAATTCTACGTATGAGGACATATTAAACCGAACGATTTCGCGCGATTATGGGGAACGGGCCAACGGCCTCGTCAAAATGGTTCTCAAAACAGATTATTTATGACCAGCGCGGGAGTACCTCGGTCAGGAGTGGTTTGGGCAATTAGCAAGGATATGGCCATCACTTGTCAGCCGCACAAATTGGTAGGTCAACGCCGGAGACGTGGTCAATGGAATGATACGGTCCATCACCTGTCAGCCGCCCGAATTGGCATGTCCACGCCGGGGACGGAATCGGTATACGATCGGAGTCAGCGTACGCCCCCCCATCCCATTTCCCCGTTTGTGCCCAGTCATGTGCGTGCGTTTCCTACAAGGCTCCCTTCGGAGGGAAACGGCAACCGACCCCCGGATTGGTGGGACCTGATGTCATCGCTCTTCTGATGCCGGATTTGGAGATGTGACTGAACAATAACCACGCAGGACATCAAAGGAGCAACGGACGGCAGGAGTCATCGGCTGCTACGGCTTCATCATGAATTTTTCTGTATCACTTAGAATTTTCTCGTAGATATCTAAATATGAACGTGTTTGTAAAAGGTCCTAAATATCATGCCCAGACTGCCGTTTCCTTACTCCTCGATGAGCAAAGTACATTCCAGGCCTTCGGACTCCCAGTCACAACATTGAATGGCAGCGGTGAGATAGCCAGCACAGCGCTTCGACTTCGGCATGGTGAGTGCACGACCTTTTCTCCTTTGAGAGTTGCCAGGGTTAACGTGGTTCTTGCTGTTGACAAGCGTGTTAGAAGCCTTGTTGACAGACACCTTGCTTCTACACTTAATTCCTTGAGAAACTTGGCGGCAAAAGAGAGGTAGCCATGGATTGGAGGAAGTCGCGCAGAGCGGACTTCAACGTGATATGGGGGGAATTGGGGATTGGTTTTGGGAAGAAGCTAAAGAAGGCGGATGTAATCGATGCGATGGAGGCAAGCGGCAGAGATCACGAGGAGATCGTGCAGGCTTGGGAGGATATTCAGGACCAGAGAAAGGGAGAGCAGGATGAACGCGAGTACCAGAGAAAGCGAGAGCAGGATGAAAGCGAACGCGAACGCGAGAGAGAAGGCGACATAAGGCGGGACAGAAAACGTGAAAGGGAAAGAGAGGAAATTGACAGGAAAACCCAGAATCTCAGGGCACTGGAGGCACAGTATAGGCTGCACGTATTCGAGGATGGCGAAAACAAAAACAGCTTTCTTGAATTTTTCTAGAATGTTTGCGCAGAGGTACAGCTGCACTGTGACTTTTGGTCGGCAAAGTTGTTGGGGGTACTTCCCGGGGCGTGTTCTGTTGCTTATCTCGCCTTTCTGATGTCGACTTCAAGAGGTACAATCTAGCTAAACAGGCATTGTTGCGCCATTTCGGTGTTTTTGCGGAGACCGAGAGACAAGATCAAAGTGACCAGTACAAAATTTGCCCTGTCGAAGAGACGGAGGTTGCGCCACTAAATGAAGAGCATGGAAAGGGCGAGGTGGCGAAATCCTCAGAGGCAGAGAACGTCGAGAGCGAGGCTGTTGTCAGCCTACTGAGAGCGGCAATTCCTGAGGACATCCCTTGCGAGGACGAGGCTTGTTCCAGCGGCCATAGAACGTTAAGGAGGTGCTGGAGACATTCGCTGATCCGAGCACTTGGGCGACTTTCCGGAATCGTCTACGATAGACCCAGATGCGGTGGCGGCCGATCCAAGAAAAGACTCGACGCAGCAGAACGGCGCGGACATCACTCAGGGCTCCAGCATCGGTGACTGCGCAATGCCGTCGTAGGCCGAAACCGAGCCGGCGGCCATCCTGGAGAGCCCTTCTTTCGGGGAGGAGGCTTGTTACAGACACCCTATGAGGGTCAATGTAGGACTGGATACCTTCCTCGTGCCTCAGCACTTGAGTGATTCTGTGGCATTGCCGAGAATCGAGAAAGATGTAGAGACAGTGACGATTACGAAAGGCGGTCCTTGCGGGGACGAGGCTTGTTTCAGAAATCCTAACAGTGTAAAGGAGGCGCTGAAAACCTTCCACGTACCACCGCACTTGAGCGACGGTCCGGATACGCCAAAACAAGCCAATGCCATGGCGGCCAGGCAGGGCAGGCACCCGACGCTTGGGGTTTCTAGCGCCACATTCGGTGACCAGCTGGCAGCGACAAATTGGTTCAGGCGGCACAGGCTCAAAAAGCTAAGTATTCGGCGGTTTAAAAAAGAGCGAAAGGCGTCACATCGTCGAGCGTGAGACAGAGGCACAGGCCATCTCGCAGAGCCGAAAAGGGTTCGTTGCGGCGATTCAGGAAACGGAGGCGTCGCGAAAGGTTGATAAGGACAATAGAGGGCACGTATCTGCGAGTAAGGGTGTGGCTGAAAAGTTCAACTGAGCTGAGACAGGCGCGTCGGAACCGCGTTGGTCGAACGGTCACTGAGGTGGAATGTGCCACGAATGCCAAGACGAAGGGAGAATGGTTATTCTTGCCGCGTTTACGGCCCCCCCCCCCCCCTCAGGGACGAGACAGCAGGCCGCGAGCACAGAGTGGTAGGTGACGGCAGAGAGAAATGTAGGTCTCGCACCACTTGTGCTCAGTGTGGCCCAAAGGCTGTCAGTCGGCGACCCAATAGAGCACCATTACGAGAGCAATTGTCGAATAGGACCCATCCATAAATTAATTTTGTTGTTTTTGCTTGTAATTAGTGCGCAATGCAATTTTCTTGTTAGTTTTAAGGTCATATTACTTTTTATTTTATTATTTTCGCGTTAGGAAAGCATCTTTTTCGAAGGTTTCTTGCGCGCAGATAGTGTGCAGCTTTTGTTTTTTTTAGGTTGTAAATACCACTGCAGGAATTAATTTAGTTGATAAAAAAGCGGTCAGCAGAGCGCAGTACGTTTAGCATTCGAGGCGCTGGTACTGCCAGCCGGCACTGACCAAATGAGCAACTCGGCACGCGACCTTGATCCCTTTGACCATTTCAATCGCTGTACCGAACCCCGTGGTTCAGAAGGGAAGCTTTTGTTTTCTTTTTCTTCGGCTGCTTGAGAAACACTCGCCACATATGGGAAATGTTAGTTCGGAAAGGTAGAGTTTGGAAACGTGGGACACATTGCCGGGAGAGGGTCCCAATTCTTTCTTCGAATTTCGACAACGCTATACCGTGACCGAATTGACACCGGTCTTGGGGCTGTTTAGAGGGGGAGGAACAAAGGTGGCTGAAAGTAGCCGACTCATGGGTCTGCCCACTCCTTGGCTGCACCCGTTTGTCGTGTGTCACTGATCTCGGGAGCGTGCGGATGTCAGGAGAGATGGCGTGGGGAGAGGCTGAGCAGCACAGCGAACAGATTTTAATTACCCCAAACACAAAATAAAACTCTTCTGAACTACAACACCATGAAGAGATACTGACCCCTATGCCACCTACTTAGCAGTGACTAAACATGTTCTTATTGCCGGCCACGTCAGTCCGTGGCGCTTTCTACTCGAAAGTTAGGCAACCCTAGCCTATGGCTGGGCGTTAACAGAAAGGAGCGTTCTTACAGACTTTTAATGCCACACGTATCCTCAGAGTCCGATGCGTATCAGATCTTCCACATAGTTGGTGTTCTCGCCGACTCTGCAAGCGTTGATGCCTTGGTGTTGGGCAGTCATATTGTCCGTCTCTGACGCCGGTGTCCCGAACTCCATCGATGATGTGGCACCCCGACTTCACCACTTGGGCCTAACTCCGGTTTCCGCCGCTACTTCTTCGAGTGCCGACGAGACGCCCCGGGGGCTATCGTACGTGCTGGTCTGCCTCTGAAGGGGGATCCTTCCTGGAGTGCCCGGCACCGCCATGAAAGGCTGCAGCAGGTCCAAGAAGCCTCACTCGAACGTCGCCGATGTCGACGGCCACACCCTGGACCGCCAGCGTCACGGACTTGACCGAATCTCCATGGATCCGTTCGCCTGTGCGATGCTGACGCTCCAAGCTTCTTGGCCCAAAGCCACGTCGATAATGCCAGCTGAGCGCCGCTTCTCTCTCGATCACGGTTCGGGTCACGCGCCTCGAGGGCTCATGCCGTTCGGACCGATACGTGCACAACGTCCTCTTCCTTTCTTTCTGCGCCGCATGCCTCTTACATGTGACATGGGGCCCCTTTTCAGGAGTTTTTGTTTTCAAAAAAACTGCCTTTTGTCGGTTTTCTTGGTGGCGAATTTGACTCTCCTGTTGTGACTTGGGTGCTTTTTATATCGTGGCTCACGACACATCACCACACTTTCACCCACATTTCATCACAAGCACCGTGCACAACGTTTGCGAGTTCATTGTTCCCACCACTTTACATGTTTACGCTTGTTCCGACCGCGTTACACTCTCGATATTTCATTACTTCATCGCCCTACTCATGGAATCCGCCCCCAGATTCTGCCAACCTTTGTTGTATTCTATGTGGAAACAGTATTCTCGCAAGGTGAGCCTCCATCCCATTATTATGCCATGAGCTAGCTTTGCTCAAATACTCTAAGGGCTGGGGGTCTGTCTGCATCCTAAATTGTTTGCCAAATAAATAGATGTGGAATGTCTCGCCCATAGAAGGGCGAGACATTCCTTCTCTACGGTTAAGTAATTCCGTCCTGCATTGTTAATTCACCTGCTAGCGAAAAATACCGGATAGAGTGTCTTGTCTTTCTCTTCCAGGAGTACTGCTCCTAATATCTTATCGGAGGCATCAGTTCGTAGAAGAAACTCCTTCCGTATGTCTGGTTCTAACAGCGCCGGTGGATGTGCTAAGTTTTTCTTTAGCATTTCCAACGCCCTTTGTTGATGCTCACCCCAGTCGACTATGTTGTTTGCCCCATTTTCGTCAACGTTATTAATGGTCCAGCTACTTCAGAGTACTTTGGGATAACTTCTCTATAAAATCCTGTAAGCCCCCAAAAACATTGCGCTTGTTTCTTTGTCTTAGACATACTGCTTGGATATTGTATAGAGTATCTGCCTTGGGCTCGACTTGGCCCATTCCCAATTTGTGCCCTAAAACTTCCACGGCCTTGTACCCAAGTTCACTTTTTGTTGGCTTTATCTTCAGCCCCGCGTCCATTACTCTCGTTATCAGCATTTCAAAGGGCCTTAGTGTGTTCATCCTACGTATCAGTGGCAACCAGTATGTCATCAGTATAGTGTTCAACGTGTGGCGCAGCATGTAACACCTATGTTATCAATCTTGTGAACACTGCTGCCACTGTCATTAGACCAAATCGCATATACTAAAATTGAAATAGTCCTTTTGAGCACGAGAGAGCTGTCTTTGGACGCTTCTTCCATAGGAATCTGCAAATCTTCTTTAGACAAATCCAGTTTTGAGAAATAAATCTTATTTGCCACCCTTGCTATTACCGCGTCTATCCTCGGGATTCGTTCTGCGTCTGTTTTCAATGCGTTGTTGAGACGTCTGATATCAACACATACTATATTAGAACCGTAGGCTTTCTGAACCACTACTAATGTCGCGTTATAAAGAAAATTAGCCCTTTCTATGATTTCCTTGCGTCAACATCTCGTCTATATCACTTTCAATCGCTTCTTGCATTGCAAGGGGTAATCGATATTGCTTTACATGCACTAGTTCTGCTATTGAACACTGTAGCTCGCACCGCGCTACTTCTGACCGCCCAGGGCGATCTCTCAACACTTCCTTGAACTTGTGAATCATCCCTCTCAATTTCTCTACTTATGTTGCCGCTAGGGATTGGTTTAACCTAACGCTCTCTACCCCCATGGTCTTCTTATCGATATAAGTGTGCACCTCCCCATGGTCCTTCTCTTCGGCAATCACCATGCAAACTCCAGTCCCCTCCTCGTTCTTCCCCTTTTCTACCTCCTTTCCTACACGTCCCTTAGCCACCGTCTTCGGGCATACATCACATGATTTCACATGCCGTTTCACATCACTCTGCACCCCGATCCAAAAGAACTCTTCGGTGATCCTTTCTAACCTATTTTTATTCTTTGGTGACCTGCCATTACACTATCGCGCCATATCTTTAGTACTGTATCCCTCAGATCCTTCGCGAGCATCAACAGTAGCATTTCCCTACCTGAACTAAACACACACTTCCGGTACAATCGGTTATTCTTCATTTTAAAGTCCACTACTGCCCTACTCCTTTTCCTTCGCAGCATTTCCCCTATCTTTAGTTCACACTTTCGTATTGACTCATCCTCGCTCTGTAATTCTCTAAATTCTGCTGCTGCTATATCTAATCCAATAATGGGTGTAACCTGCAATGCTGTCCGAGGTTTGGTACCACTACTGCTTGCTCGTGTTTGTACTGCAGCCGCTACGTCAGTCTCTTGCATCCCCTCTTTTTGCGTTTCTGATTGTTCTTTCTCTTCCACGTTCTACCTTCTCCTCTTCCAACTTGGGTCTGGCTCGTCTGCCTTCCTCACCTCAGGTACTATTCCCACAATCAAATTATGAAGGAGGTCCTCCACACATCTGGCTGTGACCAACCCTGTATAGAAGGGTGTCGATATTTTAATGCGTGCTCCTGGCAGATATTTAACGGACTTATCTACCAAAAGTACTCGTTTAAAGTACCCGGTCATGCATTCTGGTGGTACTAGACTCCTCCTTACTAAAATGGTATTGGCTCCCGTGTCCCTCAAGACCATAGCTGTGCGTCATTGAACCTCGACTTCCACTACAGGCATGCCCTGCGCTCTTTGTCCATCCTCTCTTGATCTCATTACACATACCGTCTTATCCACGGATCTAGTCCTGCATTCCTCTGCCCTATGGCTTTTCTTTTAGCACAACTGGCAAACCAGTGGAGCTTCGGGACAATTACCTCTCACTCGGCAGTTCACCGCTAAATGACACAACCGGTAACATAGAAAGCATCTCTGGGGTCCCCTTTGTCTCCTAATTTGCCCCTGGTTCTTCATCTCTCCTACTGCTGTCGATGCGCATATTTGTTGCCCTTTACCAAATTTCTCAATCCTTGTGCCTCTACGAACTGTTCTGTTTGTTCTGCCATCTCCTCCACAGCTTGTAGTTTTCTCTCTTTAAGGAATATTGCCAAACTCCTGAGACACCTGGCAAGAAATTGTTCACCCACGACTTTGTAGCGAAACCCTTCATACGTTTTCTCCGTCTCGGACATCACTATCCACCTCTCAAAATAATTTGTTAAATGAAACGCGAACTGCTTCCCTGTTTCTGAATCTTCAGGGTTACATGACCTAAACTTCTCCCAGAACGTTTCTGCGGTCAACCTGAATCTCTGCAACAAAGTTTTCTTCAGCTTGTCATAGTCTAATGACTCCTCTGCTGGCATACGCCCTAAGATGCTCAGAGCCTCGCCCACTAAGCACAAGCTTAAAGCATTAGCCCACTCGCTCCTGTCCCAGCCTTGGCCAACTGCTAATATTTCAAACCGATGAAAATACGCATCCACGTCATCCCTCCGCTCATCGAAAGGTGCGGTCAATAGCCTAGGGCAAATCTGTATTGACCTGGAAGAAGATGAGTCGGATGGCGCCGATCCGAGTTTACTCGCGCCATCACAAGAGTCTGCGCCATCTCTGCTAGTTGCATCTTCAATTCTAACATTTATTTTTCTCTTTTGTGCTCTTCGCCATTCGTTCGTATTACTTTTCGACGAACAGCATCGTCTCGTCCTTCGACAGGTTTAAATGTTTAGCTATAACCGCAAACGTTCCCACTCCATCTTTAAACTATCAAGAAAAGTGACAGGGCCGAAATAGAATCCTGGCACTTATCCTTGAACGGATCCTGGCGGGCTCGCCAATTATCATCTGTCACCGATCTCGGAGACGTGCGGATGCCATGTGACATATGGTTGGGAGACGCAGAACAGCACAGAAAAGAGATTTCAATTACCCCATAATCAAAATAAAACTCACGTGAACTACAAGCAGCACCTATGCCACCTGCTTAACAGCGAATGAACATGTCCCTATTGCCGACCATGTCAGTCCTTGTCACTTTCTACTCGAAATTTAGGCAACCCTAGCCTATGGCTGCGCACTAACAGAAAGGAGCGTTCTTACAGACTTGACGTCACACGTATCCTCCGAGTCCGATGCGATTCAGATCTTCTTCATAGTCGGTGTTCTCGCGGACTCCGCAAGCGTTGCTACGTCTGCGTTGGCCCGTCAACTCGTCCGTCTCTGACGCTGGGGTCCCGAATTCCGTCGATGGCGTCGCACGCCGACCTCACCAGTTAGGCCTAACTCCGGGTTCCGCCGCTAATTCTTTGATTACCAACGAGGCGCCCTGGGGATTATCGTACGTGCTGGTGTGCATCTGCAGGGGGATAGTTCCTGGGGTACCTTGCACTGCCGTGAGAGGCTGCAGCAGCTGCAAGGAGTATCGCTCGAACGTCGCCGAGGTCGCGGCCACACCCTGGACCGCCAGCGTCACGGAGTTGACCCAACCTCCATGTCTCCCGTCGCCAGTGCGATGCTGACGCTACAATTGTCTTGGCCCAGAGCCACGTCGATAATGCCAGCTAAGCGCTGCTTCTTCACAGCTCGGGTCACGCGCCTCGAGGGCTCGTGCCGTTCGGACAGATACGTGCACATCGTCCTCTTCATTTCTTGCTCCGCCGCATGCCTCTTACATGTGACAGCATTTTAATGATTTTCCCGTGTTCACAGCTGTAAAGTATGTCTCACAGATGCTCGCCTACGGCGACAGGGTGACTCAGTCAAGCATATTTTTAAGTTTCACTTCACAGCGGGGCAAGGAATTAACAAAATGCAGCTGTCCTCAGATTAGGCCTTTCAATTTGACAGAACTGACTTGATTCAGACCCTTGATTTATTCTTTTTCTTTGCCATTTCTTGTCATTTTCATGAGCTATGTCTTTTCATAGGCGCTTATGCCTCGATAGGGAACATAAAGAGTCTTTGCGTGTGTGTGTTGTAGGTTCTAAACGATCTTCATTTGTCGTTTGTCTTAGAGCTGCGTGGGTTGCGCCTTTTTTGAGACGCGATTAAAACCAAATTGATCAAAACGTTATTCACTCTACCATTTGAACTTGTTTAAGGTCGTTGGCACGGCGCTCCTCTATGGCTGCCTTTCTGGTGCTCTTCTGGTTGTAACCTTGGGATTAATGATGGGAGAGGGGGTGATTCCCTGGCATATCTGGGAGGGGGATTGTGCGTTTGCTGTGTCACTGCTCGGGCGCTGAGCAGATTTGATCGCTAAATGCCATTTTTTTTTCACTCTCCTCTACAATATTTGAATCCCGTTCCATATCCTTATACAGAGTCGCATGCCAGTGGTTCTATACACGCTCGGGATAAAATCTTTGTTTCTCCAACAGAGAACCGTTCTCTCTCTCCCTCTACATAAGCAAAAGCAGCAATTGCTAAAGCGCCTGGAGCCATAACAATGTTTTCAATAAAAAAAAACAGAGGTGACTTGGAAAACTCCTTGAAGCATCACATATGTCGCATCAAACAAAGAATGTCGCTTGCGACGCACTTGTGGAGCCCGTAGGAACCTCTAATCGTGGCATTGACATCTGAAGACCGAAGATTTTCTCTGCGAGCCCATCCACGTTTGCGGTACCGTGGGTACTGCGTGGCAGTTCTCTTGCCGAATAGCTAAATAAGTGGCAAAATTGCAGAGGAGGGTGTGCACGATGTCACCGCCGTTCGGTTAATTGCACCGCCACAAGGTGGCGCTCACCTCCGCGCATCCTTGTACGCAAAAACATAGATCCAGAGTGGAGGAAAAGAACTGGGAAGCGTACCAGCAAGTATGCGGCCTGTACGGTGAACAACAGCGCAACCAAGAACGTCAAGCGGAAAGACAGAGAGGCTGAAATAATCTCATGGGTGGCGGCAATGGAAAAGACACCTGCCATGACTAGCTACATAAGCGAAAAAAAAAAAAAGAAATCAGAAAAGAAATAATTTATGATAACTCAAAGGGAACCTCAGCACTTCTTGAAGCGAGATCAGGATGCCTTCGAACGCGCAACTATAAAGCGAGATATAAGAAGGAAGACGCACGTGATTGGGGGGCGATAAAGCTAGGAAAAAGATGCAGCATTTTTTCTTATAATGTGAAGCCATCTGCCCAGTGGTCGATTTAGGCACCACTGGCTTCCTGGAAGCCCTTGGGCTCAGCGAGAGCAGGACGAAAGCACACGTATACGCAATAGAGATTAGTAAGAGGCGATTGGAACGGTGGTGGAAGAAAAGTAGGGACAGGACAAACAACGGAGGCATAGAAAAACAAAGTTCACAATGGGGGTCAGAAATTTTGGTTATGGGAATTCATCGTGTTTTTCTATTTGTTTTAACAAAGGTAGGACACTAGGCAATAAACTAACGAGAGCCATGTGGCTCAACCCTCCGCACCCTTTGAAAAGGGCACTCTAATAACGTACGTCCGTCCATGCATCCTTGGCAGCGGCGGCGGCGGCCGCACGGGCGAAAGAAAAAGGAAGAACAGGAAAAACGCCAGGATGCCCCACGATCTAGTCCACGTGTGTGTTTCGTTTACAAGACATTGCATTAGGATATGTACAATGCCCGGATAAAGCCTCCCCTGTCACTTTGTGCGTACATTTAAAAACACAAGCTCCTCTTTCGGCACTTTAAGCACTCAGTCAAAGTTCTGCTGTATGCAAGTTCCAATCCGTTGGACCCGCTGTTTTTTGAACAAAGCTATGTCGATTTTATGGCAGCATGTTGGGTCACCTGCCATGCACACTACAGAAAACCGCCCAGTCATAACGATGTCAATTCTGCTCATGCATACGCAGGATGCCCTGGTCAGGTACTACTACATGCATAAGCTCTCCGCTTTGAGAAGTTAGTGTTCGCGAACAAGGCTTACGTAAGGAGGAGTAGGATCATTTGTCAGTCATACAGAACATTCTTGTTAATGTTTTTTTGTCTTAGCTTCATGTTACAGGCACACAATCTGATTTCTGTGAGAACCAATCAAGTACGTATTGACCATCATTAAGAACAATATTAATTTTCTGTGGGTGTGTCAGCCAACTCTCTGAATCGTGAAGTGATGGATGTGTGAGAACAGGCAGTCAGAAAGCAAAACTATAATGTGCATTAGAAACGTTTTGCTTCGTAGGTGCGTGCTATTGCTTTCTTTAATTAAAAGTTATTCGAGACCTTGGAACACGGAAGTGCCTCATTTCTTTGAATAAAAATGTTTTATGTTTTGCGTGTACCTAACATACGTTGTCACTTCTCCGACCTTGCCAATGTATCAGTGATCCTCTGGTATGTTGTAAGAATTGGGCCATAGGCATTGGTGGGGTTGAGTTTTTGTTCAATAATGCAATGGGAATGTTCCAACTCATTCGTCGATTTTGCAGGTTCCACGGAAGACTGAATTTGTTTATGATAAATGCCACACAGGCAGGATGTCCGTGTTTCTAAATCTATATGTGTATGCCGAACGTGCATATAAGGAAGGCTACCGTTACAGTGCACCGGACGCGTTCGCACTGGACTCGCCCACTGGGCTCCGTCTGCGAGGGGAGCCATGTTACAGTGCGTCAAAGGCAGTGGAGCAGCAGCATCAACAGAAACAAGAACATTAAGAGGGCAGCGAAGAAGAGAAGGACGACGTGCAGCAGCGGCAGCCACTCGCGAACCTGATAAGAGTTGACAACGTAAGTGAAACAACGATTGCGGGTCTTCCCAGACCATCGCATGTGCGCAGTGTAGGCAGGTTCTGACGAGATCTCTGGAGGTGAGTGTAGTGTCGTAGGGCGACACTAGGTGCCCTTAGTTGCGTAATTAACAAAACCATAAAGAGATGGCACCACTGTTGCCCATATATATATCAGTATTCGCGTGAATAAGGGGTCTTGCGTCTTCTGTGGAATGGATCAACATCTGTGTCGTTCTTGAGCTGATCGCACTGCTGGCCAACACTACAGTGAGCAGCGCTCCCTTCGATAGTTGACATTAAAGACAGACAATCTGGATTGCAATGACGTCAATAAATTTTCGCTGCTGCAGATTCTTGAAAATGTCATCTTTGTGCTAGCGTTTTCTCTGACAATCGTGCTTTTTTTTGTATTCGTTTTTCACTGAGGAATATGTGTGCCCTTTTCATGGAGCGTCAAAGTGCAAGGAAAACGTTCGCGGAGGTGCGCATTCTCTCTTCACATAAGACCTGTCGTTTCTTTCTTTCCTGTACTTTCTGATATTTTGAGTTCTTTCTGATCAGTAAGTGAACACTTTCTCGATGTCATTGGCATTACATCCTCCGCGATAGCCTCTTGCTCTTTCGCTGCCTTGAGCGGTACTCGTTCCCTTTGCCCGTGCTTCTGCGTGGATATGCTTACTGTCAGACTCGGCCAAAATGTCTACGCACCGGCTAAGTATTATCTCAAAAAACAGTTTCGAGAACTTGTAGGGAAAAAAAGATCAGACAAATCAAAATAGCCCTCTCTGTGCACCGCGTCTGCGTGTCTAAACTGTCGTGCGTTGCGAATATTAAAGCGGGAAATTGGAAGTAACTGAGGGTGCCTTGCCTAAACCTGTGGTGCCGCTATGTCGCATGCTCCGCTCCGCTGCTTCGAACACGTCGTTGCGGTCCTATTCCACCACCAAGTCATGTTTTCCAGAATGAGCATTTGTTAACCACGATATTCCGCTCACTTTGTAGCGACTTGCGCTGCGCAGCTGTTGAAAAAAAAAATGTCGGAATTGCTGGTGATTGCTTAAAAAATAAATCAAACAATTTCCAATTCTAGAAAGAAGAAAATGTGCAGTCACTACCCTACACATAAGGGATCTGTAGAATTGATCTTGTGCGCCAAATGACAGGGGACGCACACCAACGAGTTTACAAGAGAGCCCAGAGATGGCACAAATTAGCAACAAGGGCCTACAATAGAGCGTGCGTTACTGCATACACTGTAGAACCCTTATTTTCTTTCTTTTGTGAGATGAGGGAGGGTGTGGAGAAGGAGCAAGACTTCTATCTTTAGCCAACACACACACACACACACACACACACACACACACACACACACACACACACACACACACACACACACAAACACACACACACACCAGGCACGTAACGTACCCAGGATATCTTCTCGGGGGGGGGGGGGGGCAATCCAAGGTAACTCTTTCTATGCAAATGAGGGGGGAAGTATCTATACTAGTACAAATATGAATAATGCCCATCATTCGCCATAAAGACGCGTAAACCTGCAAAAGAGAATTGAAATAAGGTGTACCTCTCAGGTACACCTGTGAGACGCACCTCTCCTTCCCGTGGCAAACAAGGAACCACATCAAATGTACTCGCACAGGACAGAAGCGCAGGAAGAACGTTGCCAAGAACAAGTAAACAATCTAAAGTATACAATAAAGATTTCTAGGAGCGTTTTTTGAATTACCCCTGGAAGAAGTATCGAGAAATATTTATGTTTGTGGAACAATCACAGTTCTTTTGCATCCCTCGTTTACTGCTCTACCAATTTAAGCGCCTAAACCGAGTGGGGTTGTATTTGGGAAGTTGCGTAACGATGCGTTGTCACCAGTCCCGTACAGCCGCGTAGAGCGCAGGAGGCTGCGATTCTAGACGTGCTGCGCCCACCGCGGAAAGTTAGAAAAACACTCACATTAGCACAGCAGAGAAGTGGCTACGTCAGGCGGCTCGACTGATTCACGATTCATGTTCATTCACGACGATTCACAAACAACGGTTAAATTAGTTAATTTTCGCTTTTCATTCCTATTTGGCTGTTGCCTTGGGTCTCTTCCTTAGTAGACCGCAAAATTTCTCCACTTTTGTGGCACTTCTTTCCAGTTGCCAATTTTGCAGGAAAGTGCTGTACAATTAGGGAAAAGCCAGACGAGGTAACGGGTGACAATCATATTGCTTATGGTTTTAACGGTTATTACAGGGTTTAACGATGGACGCTGTTTCGCATAATTTTATTTTCCACGTTATCTAACCCATATCGCGGGTATATGCTTCCGAGGATCTGTTAGCGTCATGGCGAGCCGTCACTCGGGGAAATAATGAAGCAAAAGGAAAAGTTTAACGCAACTAGCGTTTCTCCGGGCGCAACTCGCTCCACGAGCATACAAACCAGCTGACTACGAAGCGAATCCCTTTCCTGGTCCCTGGATCAATCTAAACAAAGGTTGAACTAACAAAGCAACAGCGATGCGCTTGATCGTTGAATAGATGGTGACAACTGAACTGATATCGAGTTATTCGCGTGGGCACCGAATCGATGAGAAAACTGGCCTTCACACCCCAGCAGACGCCGATAACTACCGCCATCCAAAACTCTGTGAAGATGGAATGACGGCGAGAGCTGACGACAGTCAAAGCTCTCAAACGAAAAGCAAAGTGCTTCACCTCCGCCGTGGGTGCCCAACGGTAGTGCATTGCCGGGCCTACCCACCGTGGAGGTGAGCAGGCGTTAAGCTCTCCGCATACGTGGGCCCAACCCGAAGATGTTGAAGGGCCCGTTACAGGTTCCCGAGACCACAGGGGTATACGCCATTGAGCTTGGTTCGTTTTGCACTATCACCAGGACCGGTCCACGTGATGACTTTCTCTGTTGACGGATGGCGAAAAAACTATGTAAGGTTAGTCATATAGAGATCTCGCTGTAAAAGGCAGCAAAATGTGGACCACCGAGTAGATTGATTTATTTGTCTGTGCTTTAGGAATGTGTGTTTGGTGTGCTGGTGTAGGCTTTCTGGGGGGGCGGGTATGCCGTTTAATTTCGCCCCCCCCCTCGGTACGTGCCTGACAAACACACATATATCTAGCAGTGACACCACAGACAGAATAGGGTATATTACTTGTAGTCTTAAATTGAACTAACGATAGGATAAATAAAAGGAAATGAAAGTGGATGAAGAAACAACTGGCCGCAGATGGGGGGATACGAAGGCACGTGCTGCCATTACGCGCACGATGCTCTTACCTACCGGGCTACCACGGCACCGTATTCACATGCACTTTGTGGGGTACGTACGTTTTATATAGTTGAACAAATCTCGTGAAAGTTAGCCAGCGCCACCAGTGAAGGCCTTGGCGGCAGATGTGGAACATAGTTGCTGCCGAAGGCCCGACGTCTACGTCAGCTTTTCTTTTCTTTCTTGGGGGAAGGAGGGAAAGGCCATTTGGGCAATAAACCTACACATGCAACCAGAAGCCATCAAAGCTGCCGGATTGGAGTCCCTCACTGTGTAATAAATGGGAAGAAAGCTATCCGAGGGCGCCATTTTTTATTAGTGATATCATAAGAAGCTAACAATGACACCAAGAACTGAAATAATTCAGTTAAGGACTTCAAGTACTTTTCTCTATGCTTTCCTTGATGTCATTGCTTGTTGGATGTTTTGTCACGATCCCGTCAAATACGGGAAGTGCCAGACTACTAGTGTCACAAGTAGCGACAACCGCAATATAATGCCCATATGAACGCGGTCTTGTGGTCACCTGGAATGCGGGAGAGGCTAGTCTTGGATTGGACGGCAACGTTCTGCTGCTACGAGCGCGGTAACTTGCTTTCTTGGAATGCGTGGGGGATGGAAGCGCTTGGCACAGCGTTGCTAATATAGCTGCTAGTAGACTATGCGTGCAGGAAACCATGCGTGCCGACAAACGCAACCTCAAAACCGGCGGGAGCGACGCAAGAGAAGCCATTGATAGGCGCAAACTTCCGCGCCGATCGCTAACCGTCACAGGCGTCTTGAATCTCTGCGCAGATTGTGGCCGACCTCACTACGCAGTCCTTTCCCTATTTATCTCGCTCGCCACGACGTGCTTATACACCACTTTTCTCCAAAAGCAACGCGCTCCCTGCGTCCCATTGTAGCTATAGCTATGCAAATCGATTTGGGGGGGGAGAGGCGACCACCCCCCCTGTTCCATCCGCCCCCCCCCCCCCCTGAGCACCGGCAGTAAACGGAGAAAGAACTTGGTCTCACGTACGCGTATACTTGTAGTTATTCAACACATGATAGTTTGTGAGCTAGAATTGAAAATACGGAACAGCCGGTTGGACGCGCCAGTCTGAGACAAAGCTGTCGCCAATAGTATCATAGCATAAATGCATTCGGTTCCCTACATGAGATAGGCGCTGTGCCAGTCAAAAATCTACAGGGAAGTGTGACAGAACGTAATAACGGTGGTAGAGTGCAGAAGAATATGAGCAAAAAGTGTTATACAAGCCCAAAGTACGTTCGATCTTTATGATCTTGCACGTGCGCGTGGAAAAGAACACACTCTTCAAGCCTAAAACAAAAATGGTCAAAGATATTTTACAGTGACAGAAGATACTCGGATAACAAGTATTTGAGATGCAGATACACGATACTACCACAGTTATTGTGTCTGACAAGATATTTTCCATTTGTATCTTAGGATATTTCGATGGATTTGCAAGTTTCTTATCATAGATCTATATAGCGAAGGACCAAATGCGTATGCAAAAGAATGTTTCATTTGAATGAAACATCGGTTAGTGTGACGAAATTTGTCTTTCTTGCTGAAAGTGTAGTATTTTTATTCCGAAACAATTTACTGGGGTTGCTTTAGCTGCTTAACTTCAGGGGCTTTAGCTCCTTGTACGCTGCGCTGTCAGCGATTCTTGCTTGTCGCTTTTTTAATCATCGACGCTGCTGCTCTGCTTGCCGAGTAGCTTGGGGGAGCACCATATAACTACAAGAATGTGAATAAGAAGCCTCTGCACGATGGCGTAAGTACCGCCGTGGAGTTTTACCTTAACCGTAAAAATATTACCGTTTCTGCAATAACGGATTATCGGACAGCTGTACAGCTGTACAACAGAAACAAACTTGATGGCGAGATTTTTTGTGACGCTTCGTGTATGCAGAGAGCACATCAAGCTGCAATGACCTTTCATATTCTACTTATCTACTGGCGTAATGCGTTAGTTAAATACATATTCATTACCGTACAGTCGTTTTAGGATTTTTCTTCTACGAGAAAACATCTGCCGCGCAAGAAACTTTCACGTAACGTAGTCCACAAAAGTGATTTCACGCACACAAAATAAATGCCTTATGCACAAGTCTCCCGGAAGCAGCGCAATCCATGCTTTGGTTTAGAACAGTCAAACTTACGTCCCCGAGACCTTTCAAGTCGCTGCTGTGTGAAATCCACTGGACGCAAGGCCACGCCGTTCTTGCATTCTTCAGACTTCGTAACAAAGCACCACGCAAGAGCAACTTCTATGACGACAATGTGGCGGCATCAGATATTGCGCGAAAGACGCCGCACGCATCAGTATGCGCAGCATGGCGCGGTGGCTGCGAGCAAGCGTCAATTGCACCGACCAAACTAAAGACAGAAAAATCTAGAATACAAAAGGTCGGCTGCGCGCTGACGTTTGCGCGCTTGTTTTTGTCGAGGCTGCGCGAACGCCTGCCCATGGCTCTGCTATACCAGTGGGGCCGCGCATGCCTGATCGCCTGTCCTCGCTGGAGGGTTGTGACGGAAAGATAAAAGAAAGAATGCAGCATTCTTTAGTCTTACTCTGGGGGCTTAGCGGCAGCAGTATCGTCCTGAGAAGCAAAGTTCAGCCAACCTATACTGTTTCGCTCGGTGACGTTGCGACGGCCGTGCTTGTAACTTAAGAAACACGACACATTCTTTCCTTTATCGGGAATACAGATACTGATTAACTGACTTAGATGGGCTAGTTGGTTGCTGGCTTGATGGAACATAGTTAAATCGGTGCGATTTCGGGAGAGAACGCAGAAAGGATGCACAAACGGCAGTTGCCGAACTTCAACTGAGCTTTACTGCGTAAAAGTTGCGCGAGTAGCAGTTGTTGCGCAGAGACATTAGAGACAATATTGCCACAGCGCACTTTGGCAGCATCGAGAAAATGTGCAGGCTTTCGTAGCGGAGGGTCACTTGGCTGGCCATTGCAAAAGGTGCCCTTTCACTCCACTTCTAAATAAAGCGAAGGAATTGTTTGACACACGTATAAAAAAGAAGGAGAAGGTTGATCTAGCACCGGGTCGCTTAATGTATCGAGAGAACAACAGATATATTTGCACAATAAGTATTGAAGTCCACGGACATGAGGAGCGTAGAATGTTTTATAGCGTGGTTACAAATTTGTCTTTACTCTTGCGCATATCAGGACTTTGAGTAGTGAAGTGTGGCCTGATGAACTGCTTTTGTGCTGACAAAGTTCGCTGTGGAAATATTGTTTCCAAAGTTTCTGCGCAGCAACTGTTGCTCGTATATTGTTTACGCAGTAAAGCTCAGCTGATGTTTGGCGGCTGTCTTGTGAGCATTCTTTCTGTCTCATGTCCTCAAATCACTCCGTTATAACCATGTTCCATCAATACAGACACACGTCTTGCCAGACGTATCATGACACAGATGCAACATACTCAAAGATTATCTAACATAGTATTCAAGATACATCTATCTTCGATGCTGCATAGCACTGGCATACTATAACTTTTAAGCCTTGATATAAAGATATGTGGTAAAACAAGCTACAGAAACAGAATTTCCTGATCTTGAGAAGAAGTAGACAATAGCAGAAAAAGGAGAAATCATAGGCGAAAGAAGTGCTACGAAATGTTGGTCGGCGTCAGCTTCTGCAGCCTTCCTCTACAGACGGACTCCGCGGGCGATTGTCTTCTTTTGAGAAGTCGTGCGAGCGCCATAACAAAGGCATTTCCTTCCTTGTGAGCCGATGTCAGCTATGTTTGACGTCAGAGTAGCAGCTTCAGGACGCGGCAGCAATTCAAGAAAGATAAAAGTCCCAGTGAGGTCATGGCGGCGGTCCGTCAAATCCGAAAGCAGCATATGTTATATTCTCCCCGAAGTAAACATCGTAGCTTTAGCGACAGTAAGCACTCCAATATACACAAGCTAAGGAAGCACGCGCCATTTGGCTTGCGCCGACACAAATGAACAAGGAGAACTCGAGGTCGGAGTGGCGACTCCGTTAGAGTAATGACGTGATGAGTAGCGTCTGCCATGGGCAGCGCGGGCTTGTTCCTAAAAGGTGTAGGTTGCGTGGTACCGCTTTCGTCACCATTGCTAGTGTGCCACGTGTCTGAAACTGAGCAAATCACATCAGCTGTATGCTACACGGCGTATGTAAGATAGCTTTGATGAAGCTACCCGGCTACAAGCGTGCCCGGTTCGCTGTCGGCTTGGTGTGGCCGCTGTCGAAGCGCGAGCAAACCACGTGACGTGCTACCCTCGGTCAAGCGGGCAACGTATGCTATCAGCCGCGCACCTGAATTGTGTCCACTTCTTGTAGTCAACTTTACCGAAATGTTACTCTTGCCATTCAAGGAATATCATGATCCGCTTATACCTAAGACCAGTGATGTAGTAAAATTGCTGGATCTCTCGTAAACGAGAAGGCTTTTGACGGTATGCACCATGTTATTTTTTTCCCTATTCTCGATTACATTATTATTGTGTCCATTATCACAGAGTAAGGGAATTGCACCACACGAATAATTGTTACTAAAGCCTTAGGAGCCCCGATTAAATTCCAGCGCTTTGTGCGTCACGGTGCCTCCTTCCCAGTGTTGTTTTGTCTTTATGCAGAGAGCATGTGCTTGTCATTTATCTAAAATGAAAATGTTCGGGCCCATGACAAGTTCTGTGCACCTTTCCTTCTTTTCACTCCCAGCGGTTCAAGCATCGGGCGATGAACTTCCACGATTCCGATCTTCTACATCCGTGTGATTAGAGCAAGTCAACTTTCCTGATCACGACGTCACACTCTCGTGTGACATTTCACCTAACAGTACCCGCATTTATGTTCCTGCTCTTCGTCGTGCTGTTTTCGATACACTGAACTCAATCTGCCATCCAGGCGTACGTGCAAATCAAGACCTTATTACCGAACGTTACTTTTGGCCGCGCATGCGCGCTGATATACGAGACTGCATAGATCCGCCCTTGTACAGCGTGTCAACGTATCAGAGTGCAACGACACAACAATCTCGATTGGGCAAATTCCCTCTCCTAGATGCACGTTTCGACACCGCTAATCTAGAGATGGTTGGACCATTGTCACCATGCCGTGGTTATACGTATTTTCTTAAGTGGCCTAAAGCAGCTGCGATGGCTGGCATAATGGCGGAAATAGTAGCTCATATTTTTCTGTCTACACTGATTAGCCATTTTAGTACGTCATCAAAGGTGATCACTGATCGAGGCAGACGGTTTGAGCAGGCACTTCTCACGTCTGTAACATCCCTTCTGGGTTTATTGCGCATTCGCATAACTGCTCACCATCCTGCATCCAGCGTCACCGTCGAGAGGATACATCCCCACTTGAAAGCTGCACTCGCCGCTCAGCCTCACGTGGAGGATTGGGTATCGCGCCTTCCAATGATGATGCTCGGTCTTCGTTCAACACTCCTACCAGAACTCGCCTGCTCTGTAGTTGAGATGGTTTACGGCTTTCATCCTGCAGTGCACAAAAATAGGCTGATGATTATGATTATGACGGCTGCACTATCCGTTTGCCCGATGACCTAGTCAACCCCTGAACTATGCCGAATGTTCAGGATCCATCTTCATTCGTCCAGCGTCTGCACATTTTCGTACCCCACTTGCGTACATCGCCAATCTCTGCTCACACGAGCAAGCACGACATTTCCCTACCTCAAGCCTGCAAACATTCTGACACTTTTTCGTCTGTGTTTACACGCCTGGTCATTCTCTTCGTGTCCGCTACGACGGTCCTTTCCCCGTCATCAAACGTTCTGAACACTACTTCACAATCCTGCGCAATGGGCGTGAAGACACAGTTGTTACCGCAAGGATCACACCGGCTCCCTTTGTCAAAAAAGCTCCGTCTGGCCACCTCTTCAAGTGGCCATGCACGGCCACTTGTCCGCAGGAGGGAGGGGGGCTGCATCTGTGGCAAACTTTACTTCTCAATATGGCGCGTCACTGGTTTTAGACATGAGTGAGCAGTGGGGTACTGCGTAAGAGATGAGCAAGAGAGAAAGACACAGAGGAAAGGGGAAACGCAGGGGAGTTAACCAGAGGGGAAGATCCCGTTTGCTACCCTACGCTTGGGAGAGAGGGGAGTGGGAGATAAAGTGATAGCAAAGTAGAGATAAAGAAAGAAAGGAGCATATACGTACAATCACAGTCGGTCACTGTCGCCGCATACTGTCACAGCACAGCACAGTAGCTACTTGCAGCACTATAAACATCTGTTCAGGCTACAGCCGCTTGTCCAATTCTGTTGCCTTTAAAAACTGCAACAGTGCCCTCGTCGCCCTCGGCTGCGATGGCTTGTGATGGCGACATTTTAACATAAGTTCCTCTGGTAGAGGTCTTCGGTCAAAGCGCGCTATCGCGATTGCGATCGATCGTCTCTGTAAATTATAGCGAGGACAGTCACAGAGAAGGTGTTGAAGAGTCTCCTCATTACCACAGTCATCACACGAGGCGTCGTCAGCCAATCTGATTCGAAAAGCAAAAGATTTGGTGAAGGCCACCCCTAGCTATATTCGACAAAGCAGGGTAGCTTCGCGACGGCAGAGTCCAGCTGAAAAGCAAAATGCGTGGAGAGAAGTCTAGGTTGCGCAGCCGGTTGTTTTGAAAGCTTCCTGCGTTCCAAAAAGAGAACGCGATATCATGGCTGAGCATTCGAAGTTTTCTAGCGGCATCTGTCTTTGATAATGGTATCGGCTCCTCTTCATCCCCTTGAAGAGCCGACTGAGCAGCGTTATCGGCGTGCTCGTTCCCTATGACGCCGCAGTGACTTGGAATCCACTGAAATGTGACGTGCTGTCCTTTCTCAGTCAAGGTATGGATTAGTTCTCTAATCTTCAATAGTAGTTGTTCGTGTGGTCCGCGCCGCAGGGCTGATAGCAAAGACTGCAGCGCTGCCTTGGAATCACTGAATACTGACCCTCTTCATGGTGTTTCTTGGCTGGCGAAGCGAAGTGCAGCGCGAAGAGCTGCAACTTTCGCTGCCATCGCTGTCGTTGGCTGACATGTCTTGAAACTGATGGTGGGCTTTCATTGGGAAGACCACGGCTACAGAAGAACACTGAAGAGTTGCTGATCCATCAGTATAAATATGTACGTCGACGGCGTACCTCTCGTGAAAAAGGAGCAGAGTTAGTTGTTTAAGAACAGGTGATGACAGCTCAGATTTTTTCCCGATTCCTGGTACGGTGAGGTGCACTGCAGGTGGAGCCAAACACCATGGAGGAATCAATGGCTTAGTTGCGGTGGTGAAGCCTGATGGAAGGCAGGTGTAATAATCCGAAATCGTATTACAAAACGATGCCTGCGGCCTTTCTGACGGTAGTGTTGCCAGATGGTGGGAACGGCCACGGGCAACGTGCCTAATGTGCACTCTCAACACTTGCACCGCAATTTGTGTTTGTATGTGTTGGTCCAGGGCGATCGCAATAGTCGCTGCTGTCGATGTGCATTTTGGCAAACCAAGACAAACCCTGAGAGCCCGAGCATGAATAGCCTGCAGAGCACGAAGATTTGTCTGGTAAGTGTTGGCCAGTACGGGCAAGCTGTATCTCAAGAAGCCCAAAAAAAGGAGCCCTGTACAATTCCAACATTGCATGCACCGACATTCCCCAAGTCTTTCCGCCCCGAAACTTGAAAATCTGGGAGATTGCTGTCAGACGCTGTTTCAAGTAGGTCACGTGCGGGCTCCATGAGAGATCTCTATCAATGATTATGCCAAGAAATTTGTGAGTCTTCTCATAAGAATTTATCTGGC
Source organism: Dermacentor andersoni (assembly GCF_023375885.2). Classification (NCBI taxonomy): domain Eukaryota; kingdom Metazoa; phylum Arthropoda; class Arachnida; order Ixodida; family Ixodidae; genus Dermacentor; species Dermacentor andersoni. Next base: position 102,564,148 of record NC_092820.1, read on the forward strand.
CATTTATTGAGATGGCGTAGGGCGTCATTGGTTTGCTACTGAATGCCATCAGTGCACATTTGTCGGACGCGATTTCAAGACCTTAGTTGCGGGGGTATAAAACTGCTAGAGAAGCAGCTTTTTGAAGTCTTGCACGTATCTGAGGACGTGTCACAAATGAAGCCCATATACATAGGTCGTCTGCACACATTGATATCTTGATCGCTGCTGGCAGATGATAAACGAGACCAATGAGTGTGAGGTTGAATAGTGTAGGGCTTAGTACACCACCTTGAGGAACACCGCCGTAGGTGTAGTGCCGTGCGGTTTTACCATCGCTGGTACACACAAAGGACAATCTCATAAAAAGGTAATGAGAAATCTACTGGAAACCTCGACCGTCTAGGCCAACCATCTCAAGAGCATCGAGGATAGCCTCGTGAGATACGTTATTGTATGCCTCCTTGACATCCAAGAACGAAGCTGCAGATAATCTTTTGCGTGACTTTTGATGCTGGAAATGCGTAGCAAGATCAAGAACACTGTCTACTGATGAGCAATCTCGACGAAAACCAGCCATGCAATTATTTAACATGCTGTAGTGTTCCAGGTAGAACTCCAAGCGGGCAAGGATCATCTTTTCCATTATCTTTCCGACACAGCTGGCCAGCGCTATTGGGCGGTATGAGGTGAGTTCATGTGAGAACTTGCCTTGCTTCAGGAAAGGGACCAAGCGGCTTGTCTTCCATCCTTCGGGAACCATGCCATCTTGCCTAGATACGTTGTATAGATGTAACAGTTCTCTCCGTGCGCCATCACTCAGGTTGTTCAAGGCGCGGTAGGATATTCCATCTGGTCCCGCAGATGACGAACGCCTGAACAGAGCAAGAGCCGCTTCTAGTTCCTCCATTATGAAAGGAAGATCCATGCGCCAGTCCCGTGAAACAGGGATGTCACTGGGGGCTGGAAAAGATGGACCGTTTGCTTGGCCAGCGATTCTTACACAGAGGTCTTCTGCAACATCAGCATCCAGTCGCCTCTGGAAGAGCGCCAGTGCTTTGAATGGGAAGCCTTGTTCAGTGGGGCAACGTAGACCACGTATGCTATGTGGTCTACGTTGTGGTCTACGGGATTGGCTCCAGCTGTGGGAAAGTGGGTTTCGGGGGTCAGGTGACTGGCAAAACATTGTCCAACGTCGAGATGCCAATCTATCCATGCGACGTTGAATTTTCTTTTGTAGTCGTCTGGCTGTCCTAAGGTCTTCGACGGATCTTGTACGCCGGTAACGCCGCTACGCACGTTGACAGAGTGCACGAAGTCGCTCCAACTCTATATCCAATTCCGTGTGCTTCGATGAAACCGTGACCGTGCGCGTGGCGTCTCGCATTGCAGAGTTGATTGTTTCCTCTAATCCAGAGGACAAGCCCTCTCGAGAAGCATCTTTCATGGTGGAAGTAAAATTAGTCCAATCAATTAATCGAATGGTGTTCCGTGGGAAGTACCTGGACATCCCTTTGATGACAAGGTACGTGGGAATGTGATCACTCCCGTGTGTCTCGATGTGCAAAAATCATTCAACACATCTTGTGAGAGCTGGAGACGAAAGCTAGGTCAAGACAGCTACCATAATTCACGCCTCGTATAAACTTTGGGCTGTCATCATTAAGGGTGAAAGGCCATGGTTCCAGGTGAAGTTTGCAAGTCTTTGCCATCTTGCATTTTTCCACGTGCTTCCCCATGCCATGTGGTGCGCATTCAAATCTCCGATGATGACATAGAGAGCAGGGCCCGTCGACAAGATGTTCGTTAATCCTTTGCAATCAAAAATACTTCAAGGCGATATATAAGCGCCTACAAGGGTATGCATGAGTTTGCCCTTTTTAACTGTTAGGCAAACATTGATTGCTATCATGAGGCGGAATCGGCTGGCGAACATGGGTCAGTTCTCGACAAGCAAAAACGATGACTTTGCTGCATGCATCAGTTGTTGCGGATATAAGAACTTCGTATACCGATAACCTGACTGGTTTTGACACGTAAGGCTAACATATGACAATGATTTGGAACAAATTAGTATATATATACATATATATATATATATATATATATATATATATATATATATATATATATATATATATATATATATATATATATAGTGACAAAAGTCTGAAAGGCGTGATTTTAGACCTCTTGCGTTCCACTGTATGATTGACGCTGCCTTGAGATCTTCTCGAAAGGATGGGCGATGGTTGGCCATGTCTCTATTCGAGAGACTCAAGCACTGGGCTTAAGGCGTCCAGTACTTTCTGTGCACTTCGAGCAGACGTAGTTCTAAGGTTTGAAGGAATCACTCGAATGGCATCTATGAGGGGACGTAGCATTGAAATGACTTGACGATTTGCTTTAGGCGTGTCATCGGCAGCAGGAGTAGGCTCCCGAGCGGGCTTGACAATCTCTGGTTCTGTGGGAAGTTGCTGGCTCGGAAGCGCAGGCCATTCTTCCTGAGAAAGATTCCTTTCAGCTGACTTTCTTGTGCTATTCAGCCCCTTTTTGGCCTGATTCGAGAATGTGGGTGCTACAATGGAAGGGCCCCTCTCCTTTCGCGTCTCTGCCTTTCTTGAGGAGGTTCGGTGACGCCGACACCGGATCGCTTCAGCAGCCTCCCAGTCTGTCGAATTGACCTGAACCATTTGCTTGAGAACAGCGCCCTCTTTCTTGATGCGAGGGCCGTCCCTAGACGAGGCAGCATGGCAACCATTAAAGTTGCCGCACTTTAGGACAGTAGCCCGGTACGTGTCCTGCACGTGAGGTTCAGCACACCGGTGTTGGAATCTCAGCGCTGACGCCCGTTGTTGCAAATGGGTCGCAAGCCCCAAGGGTAGCGTTGGCCTGGCGGCCTGGGGCACAACTGGAAGCATCCGAAGGTCCCGGCAAAGCATGAGTCGACTGGTAACAGAACAACTTGTTTATTCTAACATCGCAAAAGAGCGGGCGGTCAGGTCGACCGAAGTGGAGAGACGGGAGAGCACGTAACTCAGCGGAAGAAATCGGAGCCTCTCTCGGCGTCCGGGGGCAGCTGCTCTTATACTCTCGACAGGCTGAGAGACACGTTGAGACGAGTGTAATGACGCATCCGCCAAGCCGGCGCCGGTCAGACCTCCTCGCTTCACACTTGGGGAGCTCCTCTCCCCGGCTGCCGCGCTTTGACAAGCGTGGGCACACACACACACACGCACACACGAAGACACGTGGCACTGAAACACGCCTGGACGCGCTTGGCGGGGAGGCGTATCGGCGGCGCCGTACGGGCCAAAATGTCCGCCGCTTTGAACGAAGCCCCGGCGTCCGTTGCATCCGCGCCGGCTATACCGCGCGTCGTAGGCGAAACGTAACAGACGGCCCCGCCGGCGGAAGGAGATCCCGATGGTCAGGGGACTGCATCCGCTGTCCGGAGGGATGTCGCTTGATGATGCTCATAACCGAAGTCGGGCGTCCTTCGGCGTTTCTTGAGCGCAGCGCACAGAGAAGGCTTCGTTCTCTCGTTCAGGTTCACACAGGACACTGCAAAGTGACTTCGGGAGAGTTGACATTTTTGTTCTCGTTCCCGGCAAGCGTTAGAACTACGCCGAAACTCAACCGCTCAGTCAGCAAGCACGGCACAACCCTCACTAAGCCCTGCCAGGCTCTTTCCCCTTTTATACTACTGCCTAGTTCCTTACAGTAGTTTAGCAGCACTCAGAACGCGTCCACAAATCGGAAAATTGCACTAGAAAGCACATCATCACTTTGAAACACTACACAAAAGCAATATGTTAAAAATCCTGCCTCAGGAAGAAAAACATCAGTAACAAACAATTTTGAGGCTGATTCCCACGTTAGGGGCTTCGACTTAAGCCATCGGCGTTACCGTTGAGACTCCCCTTTTTGTAACGCACCTCAAAGGAATATTGTTGCAAAGCGAGGCTCCAGCGCAGGAGGCGGCCATTTTTGGGAGAGATGGTCTGCAGCCATTGGAGAGGGCAGTGATCCGTCTCGAAGCATGCGAAGCGGAGAACGCAGCGAGCGACCGTACACTAGCTCAGTTGGCGAAAACCCCGTAGCCGCATGCGGCGCGGTCCTCAATGCAAACATCACCCCAGGCAGACACAGCTCCCAGTCAGTTTGTTGTTCAAACCACAATGCTCTCCACACGCGCTTCATGACGCAGTGGAGCTTCTCAACGGAATTCGACTGTGGGTGGTACACTGAGCTGTCTAACAGCTTTCTCAATGATAAACCTCGAGCCGGCTAGGTGGCATGACAATTTCTGAACGGCCCACACGATACACGCACACTCTTTCTCGGTGGCGCTGTACGCCTGCTCACGACTGGTCAGCTTACGACTAGCATACAGGACGGGGTGTTCTACTTCTCCATTTTCCCGTTGGCACAGTACAACGCCCATGCCTCGCTCACTAGCATCGCACTGAACAACGAACCCTTTTGTGTAGTCGGGCGATCGTAGCACAGGCTGGCTTGTTAGGGCGCTCTTTAGGGCGCTAAAAGCTCTTTCCTTTGTCTCGTCCCAGACGACTGTTTGCGGCTCTGTCTTTCTTAGAGCATCCGTCAGGGGAGCCGCGATATCAGAGTACCTGGGGATGCACCTCTGATAGTAGCCGGCGACACCTAAGAACGACCGAATATCGGTCTTCGTGCGCGGTTGCGGGAAGTCTCGCACAGCGGCCACCGTTATTTCAGAGGAGCGGCGACGACCCCGTCCAATCACGTGACCGAGGTAGACAACCTCGGCCTGTGCTAACTGGCACATGGGAGCCTTGACTGCCAAGCCCGCATCGCGCAGGCGGGTTAGCACTGCCCGCAAGTGGGCCATATGCTCAGGCCAGGATGCGGAGAATATCGCTACGTCGTCTAGATACGGTAAAGCGAATTCTTGCTGTCCCCGCAACACTTTATCCATGAGGCTTGAAAAGCAGTATGGCGCGTTCTTCAAACCAAAACTCAAAACTTTAGGACGGAACGTTCCCATTGGTGAAATGAACGCCGCATACCTACTAGCCTCTTCTGTAAGTGGAACCTGCCAATAACCCCTGACAAGATCTAGGGTGGAAATAAACTGAGCGCTACTCACTTTCTCAATGCGCTCCTCGATGTTAGGGATCGGATAAATTTGATCCTTAGTGATGGAATTAAGCCTGCGGTAGTCGACGCAAGGACGAGGTTCCTTGCCCGGTACCTCCACTAAAATCAAAGGGGAGTTATAATCACTCTCACCCGCCTCAATAACACCGAGCTGTAGCATTTTCTTTACCTCAGCCTCCATAATATCGCTCTGGCGCGGTGACACCCGGTACGCCTTGGATCGTACTGGCTCTGGGGAGGTAAGTTCTATGTCGTGAGTAAGGACAGAAGTCCTACCAGGCCTCTCAGAGAACAGACCTTGAAACTCTTGTAAGAGCTGGTGTAGTTCGGTTTTCTGCTCAGGCGACAGCGATGCTTTACTGATTAAGTCACTAATGACTTGATCGGTGTCTTTCCTGTTCGTCACTGAGCCTAGTCCCGTAAGCTCGACCGGAAGCTCTTCGGGAACGTTTACCATCATGCACACCACTGCTTCCCGTTGTTTATAGGGTTTGAGCAGATTACAGTGGTAAACTTGCTGTGCTTTCCGCTTTCCTGGCAGACTCACCACGTAGTTAACGTCCGACAGTTTTTGAACAATCCGTGCTGGGCCCTCCCACTGCACGTCGAGTTTGTTCTTTAGCGACGTGCGCAATATCATGACCTCATCGCCCACCTCAAAACGACGGGCCCTGGCTGTCCGATCATAATAAACCTTGGCCCTCTGCTGGGCCTTTGCCATTGCTTCACCTGACAACTCCTGTGCCCTTCTTAAGCGTTCGAGGAGCCTAAGCACGTACTCCACCACGACTGGGTCGTCGCCCCTGCCTTCCCACGATTCTCGAAGCATGCGAAGCGGAGATCGCAGCGAGCGACCGTACACCAGCTCAGCTGGCGAAAACCCCGTAGCCGCATGCGGCGCGGTCCTTAATGCAAACATCATCCCAGGCAGACACAGCTCCCAGTCAGTTTGTTGTTCAAAACACAATGCTCTCAACACGCGCTTCATGACGGAGTGGAGCTTCTCAACGGAATTCGACTGTGGGTGGTACACTGAGCTGTGTAACAGCTTTACCCCGCACCTTTCGAGAAAGGCTGTCGTCAAAGCGCTCGTAAACACCGTGCCTTGATCTGACTGGATTTCCGCAGGAAAACCAACTCGCGCAAATATGGACAGTACTGCATTGACTATCTCAACTGAGCTGAGTTCTTTAAGCGGCACTGCTTCAGGGAACTTTGTCGCTGGGCAGATCACAGTCAAAATGTGTCTGTACCCCGTGGCTGTTACCGGCAGAGGTCCCACTGTATCAATAACGAGCCGTCTAAAAGGCTCCGTAATGATAGGAACCAACTTCAACGGCGCCCTCGATTTGTCCCCTGGTTTGCCCACCCGCTGACAGGTGTCACATGTCTTCACAAAGTGGTCTGCGTCCCGAAAACACCCTGGCCAATAGTACTCTTGCAAGAGACGGTCCTTAGTTTTCTTAACTCCTAGGTGTCCGGACCACGAACCCCCATGCGACAAGCGCAACAGATCCTGACGGTAGCACTGAGGCACGATCAGCTGATCGAACTCCACTCCCCTGCGGTCTAGATACTTCCGGTACAGGACACCACCTCTTTCCACAAACCGAGCATTTTTCTTGGCGATACCTTCCTTGACAATGCAGCGTATGTTTTCTAGGCTGCCATCCTTCTTTTGCTCGGCTATCAAAGCCGCCCGGCTGACTTTTAGCAACCTATTAAGTCCGTCTGACGTAGGCGCGATGAGCAAACCTGCAGACAGCTCTTCTAACTTTCCCGTGTCGGGCATTTCCTCTCCAGTATCTGGTGCCTTCAACGCTACAGGCTCAATCTTATTCAGTTCGGACGTGCTCTGAATATCAGCTTGCTGCGCCTCTGACCCTTTCTCATTGTTCGACAACGTCGGCCCCGCAACTACCGCCTTTGCAGCGAGCTCCCGAACCTTCGATCTGGTTAGGGCCTGAACGCTAGCCTCACCAAACAAAAGCCCCTTCTCGCGCAGGAGGTGATCGGACCTGTTCGAAAATAGGTACGGGTACTGGGGGGGCAGCATAGATGACACTGCCGCCTCCGTCTCAAGTGCTCCGACAGGTCCTTCAATAAGCACTTTTGCTACGGGCAGACACACGCTATGAGCTTCCACGGCTTGCTTGATCCATGCGCACTCGCCCGTGAACATATCGGGTTCTACGTAAGAGGGGTGAACTACATCCATTGTAGCTGCGGAATCGCGAAGCACTCGGCACTCTTTCCCGTTCACGAGGAGGTCTCGCATGTAAGGCTCGAGAAGCTTCATGTTCTCGTCAGTGCTGCATAACGACAAAAACACGACTTTTGTTTTCGTTTCCGGACACTGTGCCGAAAAGTGACCCGGCTTCTGGCACGTATAACACACGCGCGCTTGCCTCGTCTCGAACCGCTTTCTGCGTTCGGCTTCGGCTGCCGCCGTATCCTTACGTTTGGTCGGACTGCTTTCACTCACATTCGCAATACGTGTGTCCCCCTTTGCTCTCATGGGCGTGAACTTCGGCCTCTCAAACTTGGAGCCAAATTCACCCTTTTGACCGTCCTTAGCTCCGCGAGCCCGACGCGTCACAAACTCCTCGGCTAGCTGAGCGGCTCTAGCCACCTTACTAACGTCTGGCCTATCCAAGACCCAGTACCGCACGTTCTCAGGTAACCGACTATAAAACTGTTCCAGCCCGAAACACTGCAGAACTTTCTCGTGGTCACCAAACGCTTTCTCTTCTTTGAGCCACTCCTGCATGTTTGACATTAGCCTGTAGGCAAACTCTGTATATGACTCACTTCTGCCTTTCTCATTTTTCCGAAACTTCCGACAGAAAGCCTCCTCTGACAGCCTGTACTTTTTTAGCAGACTCGACTTCACTTGGTCGAAATCCTCTGCCTCCTCTCTCTTCAAGCGAGCGACTACGTCGGCCGCCTCGCCGGGAAACAAAGTGAGCAAGCGCTGTGGCCACGTTTCCCGAGAGAACCCCTGCTTCTCGCACGTTCGCTCAAAGTTAACCAGGAACAAACCAATGTCCTCTCCAAGCTTAAACGGCCGCATCAGGTCAGTCATTTTGAACGATACTCGTTCTCCTGCACCGTGTGCCTGACTTCCATTACGAGCGCGTTCTATCTCTACCTCGAGACGCTTCATTTCCAAAGCGTGTTGACGGTCGCGCTCTTCCTTTTCTTTCTCTTTCTGTTCTTTAAGTTCGCGCTCCTGTTTCTCTTTTGGCTCTTTTCGTTCGCGCTCCTGTCTTTTTGCCGTCTCCCTCTCCTCAATGGTCTCAAGGCATTCCGACAGCTCGTCATCCTCAGCTTCTAACTCAAGAATAGCCCTTAGCAGTTCTGGTTTTCTGAGTTTGTCTGAGACATCCAGACCCAACTCTCTTGCAAGCTCCAGCAATTTCGGTTTGCGCAACGACTTCCAATCCATTGCTGCTCTGAATGCTGCTTTCTCTACTGCCTACTATTGTCGTGCCGCAAACTAACCCAGCAGCAACGACAACCACAATTACCAGCTCTGTTTCTGACACTAACAAAAGCCTGGCAAAACTCAGAAGAAGAAAGTCCCGCACTCACCAAACCTCGCAGCCAAGAATTCAGCGCAGTCGTTCCGCTGCAGGCAACCAGTCATCACACAGGGCTCGTTGCACTGCTCCCGGATGGTCGTTGTGCTGCTCAGCATACAGTCAGCCGCATATCTTCGCTGCTGGCCTCCGTTGTCGCGATCTCACCGCTGGCAACGAGTTGTTGGAATCTCAGCGCTGACGCCCGTTGTTGCAAATGGGTCGCAAGCCCCAAGGGTAGCGTTGGCCTGGCGGCCTGGGGCACAACTGGAAGCATCCGAAGGTCCCGGCAAAGCATGAGTCGACTGGTAACAGAACAACTTGTTTATTCTAACATCGCAAAAGAGCGGGCGGTCAGGTCGACCGAAGTGGAGAGACGGGAGAGCACGTAACTCAACGGAAGAAATCGGAGCCTCTCTCGGCGTCCGGGGGCAGCTGCTCTTATACTCTCGGAGTTGAGGGCAAGAGGAAGGCCTCGTGACGAGACCACGTGACGGCGGGCACGGACAGGCTGAGAGACACGTTGAGACGAGTGTAGTGACGCATCCGCCAAGCCGGCGCCGGTCAGACCTCCTCGCTTCACACTTGGGGAGCTCCTCTCCCCGGCTGCCGCGCTTTGGCAAGCGTGGGCACACACACACACACGCACACACGAAGACACGTGGCACTGAAACACGCCTGGACGCGCTTGGCGGGGAGGCGTATCGGCGGCGCCGAACGGGCCAAAATGTCCGCCGCTTTGAACGAAGCCCCGGCGTCCGTTGCATCCGCGCCGGCTATACCGCGCGTCGTAGGCGAAACGTAACACCGGGGACACAGTAGCGAGTTTGGACAGACGCCCTTGACATGTACAAGCCTAAAGCACTGAGGGAATCGCAGAGGCTTTTGTACGAAGGGCCGAACAGGGTGTCGAAAGTGACCGACTTTGACGTGAGATTGGCAATCTCCTTTGAAAATAAATTTGGCGCCGCGCGAAGTTCCAAAGCGGCTCACACGCGTGATGACATCACCCTCACTTGCTGGTTTGACGAGGATAGGCAAGTCCGCATAGGGAATGGCGACATCAATGTCATAAATTACACCTGCTGTGGATGCATCATACATAGAGATATAGGTACGCACTTTGATGCGCCCTAGCCCCGAGATTTGCTTCAGTTTCTCGAGCGCACTCCCGTTGGAAACATCGATTACAAGGACATTTTTGCGTGTATTTATCCGAATGTCCTTAATTTTATTCGGCAAGACCCCTTCCAAGAAAACAGATAGTTCTTGCCTGTTCAGCAATCGGAGGTTGCTTGAGGGTTCCTCGGTTACGAACACGATGGCGTGAGGCCAGCGTTCAGGCCTTGACTTCAGAGTCGCCGTAATCACTTGCGTTGGTGTATTCGCGTTTACAGTCCTCGTTTTGGCCCTCTTTCTGCGGACAGTGATGAAGCCATCATCCGATGAGTCTTCATCCGACACGGAGTACAGCACAGTGTCCTCGTTGTCACTGAGCGCGTTTCTTCTCTTCCTCGTGAAGGACGGGCTTGATGACCTCTGGCCAGAAGGGCCTTTGGAAGGTTCCGCGTCCATAGCCACAAGACCGGGAGCCGAGGCACCAGGAAATTCCGAAGATACCGCCGGAAACCAGAGAACACATATAGAAGCGTTCTACCAAGAAGACACTTCGTCTTCTTGAAGATGAATCCCCCTGCTCTTAATTAACTGTGGCTGGTGGTTCCACACCCTTTTTTCCTTCATTCATACTACTCGGCGTATTCATTCAGGGGCTTGGTGGATTCCTGGCCCAAACGCCACCTCGATCAGCAACAAACTGATTGGTAGCGGCGCGAGTAAGAAGGCCATCCTTAATGTCTGGGTTAGGCTGACCTGAGAACGCGGCTCCGGGAAGCACGACCTTCGCAAGATCGGGATGAACTGCGGACGGAAGAGCGAGTTCTGCGAATCCGGAATCAGCAGAGGTTCTCTTCGTGGCTCATGGAGACACAACCGTCGCAGTAACGGCGTGAAGTCTTGGATGACTCGTGGGAAATTGAAGGATGAGCAGCAGAAGGCAGTTCCATGGTATGGGATCGGCGGACCTGAGAACGTAGCTCCGGTAGACACGATCTTCGCAAGCTCGAGGTACGGTGAATGTTAGAGCGACTACTTTATGCCGCACAAAAAGGACACGGTTCTATCGGGCAATTACCTTTGATTGATTGTCACCGGGTGCGAGGTCAATACAGGTAAAGTTGTAGCCAGTTCTCGGAACAGCATGGATATCACAGTGTTAAGCAAAGAGGTGATGCTGCTTTAGGCAGCAGAGCTCGTTATGGATATTAATCATCAGTAGAGGAAGCCCGGAACCCCTGCGGCGACTGAGGAAGTGGGTTTTGATGAGAATAGACGAGCTCAAGGATGCCTGCGAAAATATATGTCGCGAAATGAAAAAAAGGGAGGAAGAGAAAAGGAGGCGCGATAAATTTGAGCTTGCGAAAGTAAGACTGGCCCAAGCTTAATTAGCGCGCAGCGCGGATCCGGCGCCGCCACAAACCGCAAGCGTGAAAATGAGGAGTTTCCTTCAGCCGTACAAAACCGGCCATGACATTGGTCTCTACCTCATTATTTTTGAACGACCTTGCGAGAAGCAATCATTTCATCAGGACACATGGCCGGAGCGGTTGCTTGAGTTGCGGCGGGGCGAAGCCTCGCAAGTCATCGCATGATTGAGCACAGCTGAGGTAGGCCTAGACATTTCAGTGAAGTCAATCTTGCTGGCAAAATACAGACTCTCAGCAGAGGAAGTTCGGAGGAGATTTCGAGAGCAAAGAAAGCAGCCTAATGAAAGCTTTGTTGAGTTTGCCTGTCACCTGAAGGATACTTTGGCAGATTGGGTGAATGGAACAGGGGCGGATAACGTGAGTCAACCGGGAGATTTAATCTGCTTAGAGGGGTTCGACGAGACCTTGACGAATAACGTGGACCTTTCGGTCAAGGACAGGCAGGATGGTGTGTCTCTAAGGAGTGCAGCACAGCTGGCCGATGAGTATGTGGCAAGTCGTGGCGTCAGGCCACAGCGCAGTAGCGCACAATACGATCAAAAGCCTTCCCCACGGCCCCAATCTTGCCCTGGGAGGCAGAAAACCGCATAGAAAGACGAAAAAAAAAAAGCTAGCTCAAAAGAAGTAGTTCGGACGGAGGAGAAAATGTTTCCTATTTCCGCGACACGAATTCTGGAGGAAGGTTAGGCCCTGTGTTACGACGCTAAACACAGTGTAAGGAAAAAGGAAGAAACAGCCAGCTCCGGAGACGTAGTTCAGACGGAGTGCGAAATCTTGTCGATTTCCCCGATGGAAATTCACGAAGAGGGTCAGGCTGACAAGCCACCAACTGGAAGAAAGGCACTCGGAAATAAGCACCGCAGAGTGTGCTCAGAGAAAAAGGCGTCAGAAATTCAGGAAAGCGGCAGAGAAGGCAACGCGGCCGAATATATCAAAAACCACTAAACCACGTGGGGAACGCAGGGAAAGAGTTAGAAAGGCGCGTTTAATGTTTCGAGTCAGAGCGCCTCCGAGCCGCCTGATGAGAAAGAAAAGAAAGGGACGTTCGACGCCGAGAAGGGTAAGGACCCACGGGGGCAATTATGTTTTCCCTCCTTGAGTTCTTTTCGAGGTGTAACCTGTATGACACGGGAAAGCGCGATGGTAGGGCGACGCGAAATTGTCATACCATTTTTTCGTAGTGCAATGCTTAGAAGGCGTGTCAAGGGTCTCTAACAAGGGGAATGGCCTACGTGCCCTTTGCATTCGCTGGTTGACGTGGTTTACAAAAGGTTTCAGACCCCCCCCCCCCCCCCCCCCCTCGCGTACGGCTTAAAGAGATGACGCAACCGTCAGTTATTCCTAATGAATAACGACGATCAAGCTTTGCAGAAACAGCAGTTTGTTTGTTTCTTTAATTTTGGAGTTAGGTTAAATGTTGGGAGATCTCCGAGAGTAGAGATCGTTTCGATAAGTGAGATTAGAGCTTTGTTTAGATTGTTTTAGAAGCTCGTTGATATTCTGAAAGAGATGGCTTGGGCGCGCATAGATTTTTGAAACTTTGTTTTCTTAATAGGTAGTTCTTTCTTTTTAAGCAGATAGGCTTCAATTTTTCTTTAAATACGCTGGCAACGCCATGTCTTGTTAGAAGAGTGTAATGTCGCACTTGAGTATCAGTTCACTTTTGGAAAGGCTCGTGAGAGTGTCCCTTGAAACGAAAACACGCTGTTTAGAGGAGCCATTGTTTAACCTATTAAGCCAAGAAAAGTATAGCATTTACATTTTGTTGATTTTCCGTGTCAGACGATCTTTTCACACTGTAAATACATTGTGAAAGTTTTTGGAAGGGTGCTTTATTCTTCAAAACGTTACGGTAGTGTACTTTATTAAGTGCGCTGGCTTTTTATGGAAGCGAAACATACTATAGGTTACGAAATGTATATGCTACATCTTGGAGCTTCCAAAAACAAAAAGGCTTGCAGTGAAGAATGAAACGAAATTTTGCGCATGCCCGCGTAACCTTCTGGCAGCAAAATTAGCGTTTTAGTAACAAGTAACAAGGAAGGGCTTTGCTGTTGCTTTCATAGGCGCGCACACCGCAAATATGTTATTGACGCAGGTCTAGACGCGATAATTGGGGATGAATACAATCATTCAAAACTAAAGCATCCAGCATTACATTTTTGGTAATTGACACATTCAAGATACTGGTAACAGCTCCTCCAACGACAATCGGTTGTTGCATTACAATCCTGTTGTATGATTTCTAGGTGTCATTTTCGTTAGAACTTCGTGTCATTTGAAGAGGTGGGGTCTTCATCTGGGCCACCAATCTTGGTTGCCCTAGGTTAGTTATCTGGGTTATCTTTTTAAATATTCTTCATATGATGTCTAAATGGTTTCTATTTACATAAATTTACTCTAACACTTCTCGCTATTATATTCACTCATATGACAAGAGCATCGTTACTTTTGTCGGCAGCAAGAAAGGAACCAGGAGCAATAATAGCAATTTTGATGTAATTCTATGTGCATTTCTTTCCTGCAACAGTCTCTGCAGTTCTTTTAGCCAGCAAACAAATATTTTGACGAAATAAAAGTAAAAAAAAATACTATCGTGTGTGCTTTGAGATCAAGTACAACCCTCTAGCATACACATATAGGCCGACGTTCTTTACAAAGTACACCTTCATTCATGTTCTTGCAACGGTATAAATATGCATTGTGTAAGGAATATCATGAGTTCATCGTTTACACCCTTCTTTTCTAAAGCTTACCCGAAAACATCGGCTTCGGGAAGCGTATGCTATGCTTGACAGAAAATAAGGAAACAGCAAGTATAGCAGCACTTGCTATATTCAGCACTTTTGAAGTTTGGCGATGAATAGATCAAACACATCTTGCAGCTGACAAAAAACTACAATGCGGTCGTCTTCGCAGGATCCTTCTGAGCAATGTGGCGTACCAAGGAACACTGTGTGTTTTGTGTTTAATTATTTACAAATAAAAATGGTACTGTACTTTTAAAGGTACGCTGGGCGCTAATAGGTGAACCACACAATTTAGAAAGTGTTTCTAGTGTTAATTTAAGGCGTGTCTAGCACGGAGAAAAAGCAAAGAGTTAGTGCGTGTCCCGCACGTTTAGTCATAAGACGACAGCGCTTTGAGCATCGCTTAGAGCGTGCGTGGTAATGTTTAGTAATGAGCTCGAATCTTCGGGTAGTTTCAGGAGCGTAATTTACGCAACCTTTTAAAATTATTTCTTTAGTGTGGGTCCTTTGTGGGCGAGAGAAAGAAAATGTTACTTCGTGAGTCGCACGAAAGTAAAAAATTCGCAGAGCCTTATTCGAAAGATGTGGATTGCTTTGAGAGGGAAGCTTTCTTTACACAACCTGTGCGTGTCTCGCCAGACTTGCAGAGAATTCATTCTCTAGTGTGGTGCCAGCAACCGTAGTCTAGGTGTCGTCCTTGCCCAGCTTAACAAACGCGGTGAAGAGCATTCTGTGCTGTACTTCCGTTGAAAACTGACACTGCGATAAGAGGCGTATAGCACCTCGGAGAAAGGGTGTTTGTGCATAGTATGGGCTCTTCAAAACCTAAGATGCTACATTCAAAGAACGAACTTCAGGGTAGAGAACGACCATTGCCCTCTCGCATGGCTGAAGCAAATGTCGGGAAAAAATGCGGATCCCACGCACTGTGGGAATCGATGGAAGCGAAACTTTCTGTTCTGTTTCCTTTGATTGACGATAGTTAGCGGTGATGTTGGCGGCGAATGTTTGATTTCTGCAGCGTAATGTGTTAAATGTTACCTTGCGTGCATCCTGCGGTTTGTCTGCGTAGTGCACAGAACACAGGGAGACTTGTTTGCTTGAGGCGTTGTGGTACGCCATTGTTCATAATCTCTGAAAAGGTTGAGCATTATCGTTGCCTTACGTTGCACATCACATCGGAGCAGAAGCGTTAAGCTTCAGTTGAATTACGGGGCTGTACATGCTAAAACCACGATGAGATTACGAGGCACACCATAGTCGCGGACTCCGGATTAATCTTTACACCCCGGGGCTCTTTAACGTGCTCCTAAATCTAAGTGCAGCAGCGTTTTTGGCATTTCGCTCCTGTCGAAATCTGAAGGCCGCTGTTCGGATTGATCCTGTGACCTCGAGCAATGCCATAGCCATAAAGCTACCGTGGCGGGCACAGCAGCATTGATATGACGTGCGACCGCTTCCGTAGTGTCGCCTAGATCCTAAAGTGTGCTTTAGTAATGCTCTGCTTCAGCTTGCCCTGCGTAGGTTGTCCGGTTGACAAATTTGCATTGTGTTCATTTTTGAGAAATAGTAGGAACATACCGTACCGTACCTTGAACTTAAATTGATCCCGTTTGCCCGCAACCACTGTCGTTGCGCTTTCCTGCCTTCTCAAGTCACCTTCTCCAAATCGCCCCCTCCCCCCCTCTTCACCCTTTTATGGGAGCTGGCAAGGATGTGCTAACCACTCTCTGCTTCCTTTACCTTTTCATCTAATTTCTCTCGTGACTTGCACGCTAGTAGAAAGGTAAGCGCTGCAATTTCTGCAATACGTTTGTGGGGCGTCACGGATAATTACAGCTGTCAAGACGCTAAGGCGGTGACGCTCAGGGAGCTCCAGAGGGCATCGTGCACATTCGACGTGGTGCAAAGGTAAAAACGAGTTTCTCGCATCGTCTTTCCTCACCGCCTCACTCCTGTCATGTATACACAAGCTCTAAACCACCCCCCGACGCGGTGTGTCAATCAGCAGCAGCAGTGAGAATGTCGAAGGAAAGGGCAAAGGAAGCTTCTTTTTTTTTTTTAAAAAGGGAGACTGCGTAGATGGTCTCATACGGAAGGAATACAACTTCGAGGTCAAGTAAAGGAAAGAGAGCCAGAGTAAGAATGGAGATGGCCTGAGCCGGGGATTTTATTCAAAGAACTGCGGGTATATTTTAGGAACGTGTTTTGAACGAATCGCTATCGATGTTATACAGATACCTATATACCTATTTATGTCCTGCCGGCAGCTGACCATAACAGAAAAAAGAGCGAGATAGAGAGAGGGGTAGAGCATTGTAAAGCGATGCGGGGACCATAGCGTCCAGTAGGCGCGTCGCTCGAGCACGCCGACTAACTTGTGTGTATACCCAGACCAGTTTGTGTGTGGGCCTGTGTATACCCACAGAGAGGGAGACAACGAAGCGAGGGCTGGTCCCTCGAGCTGCAGTGTGACATCAGCCATCAGTTGTAGAACAATCCCCGAGGTCGCGACCGAACATTGACGCTTCGGCAAACCCGACAGCTGGTCACCCTTAGGTCGAATCTTTTGGCGGCGGAGGTGTCTGTTGCGTCTCAACATGGCCAAGGGCATTCATTAGACGTTTTCTACGAGGCAACCCCACCCATTCATAAACGCCCATTCGGAAGTCAACGCGGCGTTCACACTGACTGCTGACAGGTGCACATAAGGGGCCCTTTATCTGAAATTAAGATGAACTAATGAATGAAAGTGGCCCAAGTCGACGGCTGCGAAGAACGGCGCCTACCTTGGATTCCCAGAATGCTACGCGCTTGCTAAATATGCGGGGGCTTCTTTAGCGTCATCGGAGGTGTAGTGCGGTGGAACGATGCGATATCATGGGCGGGATATGGAGACCGATTCGACGATTGTGATTGGCCGGGATAAAGACTTCAGATTCGCCAGTCGAGTAGCCTCGGAAAGACAATGGCATTAAAAGCGGCGACCTTTCGCGCAGAGGGAGTGCTGCTGACGTGTGCTGACGGGAATTCAGACATTTAATATGCTCCTGCATAGAACAGGCTTACACTTCTGGAGCCATTGTAACTAATGTAAAGTAAACCCATTTTCCGTCATTCCTGCTACCGGACGTATTCGTAGATGGGCTTGGTGGATTCCTGGCCTAACCGCCACCTCGCAACAAAGCTCAAAGCTCAGCAGCAGCTGAAAACAAGCATCCGAGCCATCAATAAAGCATTGCATATCCCCCTCAACAGTTTTAGTGGTGGTGTTGCAAGAGCTTCGCTGGACAGCCAATGTCGCAGGGTTGTCGAGTCACTTTAATAAATGTAAGGGGGGAAAGATAGAATTTACTCACATAGTCTGTTGACCATCATCATATGTGGCTTTTTAGACACTTCCGGACAGCGTGCCAATGTTAAGTGCAACATTCCGGAAGGAGAAAGCTGAGGCAATGACTGTATACGACTTTTGAGGGAGATTTACCTGAAAATACTGTTTGCCTTGAATGGGAAAGGATGACGTTAAAGTTGACATATCCAAAGGACTAAGACCAGAGTCCCCTTTGTCTCCGATATTGTTTATGATGTACACGTTAAGGGTGGAAAGGGCGCTAGAAGGAATAAATCTCGGACTTAATGTCGGATGCAAACAGGCGGGAATGATCATTGTGAAGCAGCTTGCTGGTTTGTCTTCTGTGGACGACGTTCTGTTGCTTGCTAACAGGCTAAGTGATATGCAACGTCTGGCTGATACCTGTGGGCAGGAAGGTGAGAACTTAGGATTGAAATTGAGCTTTAGAAATCTACCTTTTGGTATTGAATGAAAATAGGGAACAGAAAGGGGCAATACAGGGCCATAATATACCTCGGGAAGAAGTATACAAATGCATTGGTGTATGGTAAACGAGGCCCATAGATACACAGAAACACAAGAAAACGTCTATAATAGCAAAGGGGAAGAGAAAGGTGGATGTAATGAAACATATCACTATGGGGATCCAATAGATATGAGGTGCTCCCGGGTACGCAGAAAAGTGTAATGGTTCTAGCACTTACATTCAGAAATGCGTTGCTTGCTTGAAGTCAGACGGACATTGAGAACTCGATAGCAACGAAAGTAGAACGCCTCGCATTCGGCGCTCACGGGAATACTACAGACGAAGCCCTACAGGGTGATATGGACTGGGCATGTTATGAAGTGAGGGAAGCTGTGAGTGAAATTGATCTCAAAGAACGACTTAGGAATACGAGAGCATGTAAATGAGTTGAGAGAGGGTTTAGGTATTTGTAGAAAGAAAGATAGAAATAGTTCGGCAGAGACAGTTAAGACAGCTGACGCTGTTTCCATCCTAGGCGAGACACGTTCGATCAACCTTTTCGCCTTATGGTCTTTCTGCTGATTGGGCGGTCGGATTTTGCACACCTGTGCTCATCCAGACGGCTGCGACGCGACGTGCGAAATGTCGCGCGCACTGGGCGCTGCTTTTGTCGGCAAGAAGCGTAGAGCCGCCGCGGCGACGGTGAAGCGTCTTCGTCTCGCACCCTGGAATCGAACCTCGGAACCTCGGAGGCTCGAAATTTTTGCAGCACAGCTTTGGCGTTTTTTCTTCGTTCCCTTACCGTTGTTTTGACGTTCCGATTTTCTCGTGTAAGTTCCCTGCGCGCTCTCAAATCCACGGAAAAGTGTTTACATGGATTACGACGATTGTGTGGTTATGCGCAGGGAATTCTTCCGCAACAAATTTTAACAGCACCACCATCTTTTTTTTTTCCTTAATTTTTTTTTTTCTGTCTGTATTCTTTTGGTAAGGTGTTTCAGGTTTCGGTAACGTTATTTATTTCATTACACTGAGATGATACTCTGGTCCGAGCACAAGTTAATTCGTAACAAAAGCACCGCTAAAGCTAACAACAGTAAAAAGACGTGCTATAGAAAAAAAACTGTTCTTGAAGAAAAACTAATTCCACTGGATTGACAATGCCTGCTTCCGCATGGAGATTTCATAACTGGTTGCGTGTAGAAGACGACACACGATAAGAGTATATTCACAAACACGCATCATTTTGCGAGTGTAAATATAGTTTAAATCTTCGTGTTTCTCTTAATTGTTGGCACTATGCCTGCAGCAGAACTTAGCCTGGACGAAGATTCCTTGCAGATTTTGTTACTTGAAAGACTACCTGACATTTACTCAATTTTCCACATAACAGGGAGGAATAAAAGATACGCTCTGGTTTTTTTATAAACGAGAGAAGAAATGAGGAGAAAGAGAAGGAGAAGGTTAAGAAAGCTGAAATATATGAAGAGGCGTCGCCCGTTTAAGAAAAGAAAGAAGAATAAATGGGAAATAAAAGCAACCAATAACGATGCATGTGTCGAAGAAAATTGATAGATAGAAAATAGAATGATTAAACATAGATACCCCAATGAACATACAAAGGATGGACTTTGAATTTCAGCGGGAGATGATATAAAATCATTTACTAAATATTAATAAGAGATGCCTTGTAAGAAAAAGAAAACTGATCAGGGCCTGGAATATAGATTTATTTGTAATATTTATTCAGTTTCATTTCCCTCTTAGTTCTATTGTTGAACAGTGAGAATTATCCTACCTCATACTAATTTCTCTTTTCTGGGGAAAACTAAGCTCACTTCATTTACGAAGCCTGCGCCCGCGCTAACATTATCTCCCGTTTCGGTGAACTCTACTTCCTAGCAGAACCGGCAGCTAACACGCCTTCGGTACTGAGGCACCAAACGCTTCTGCTGAAAAGTTTAGTTCTAGTGCGCAGTTCGGCCGCACGTGCCCGCAGCCTATGCTTAGCGGACTACGTTCAACTACGTGTGCATGCCGGATGAACAAAGCTCAGCGCAATTATTATTGTCTAACATAATACCACGCGCTTGTGTATTTAGTGGTTACAGTGGAAGACGTGCCGTTCGCCATTGTTTCCCGCCTAGCGCCACGTAGCACCCTCCCCCCCCCCTCCCCCCCAGCATAGGGTGGATGGACCCTATGAGCATCCTCTTTGAAACGGGCCGGTGGGTTGCTCCACCAAGCCCTTTTTCTTATATTGCCTAATGTGTTATCTACCTTTCTTTAACAGACGAAAAATTCCCTGCACCAAGCTTTCGGAACCATTATTGGGAACTTGGTTTTCGTACTTATGCGTTGTTTGTGGTCTTCCTACTTTTCTGCTTCCACATCTCCAATAGCCTTTTACTAATACCTGGTGCAGACATGTTTGCCTGATCACTGCTGTCCCTGAACCCAAGGGATTCGAGGATGTCAGCGGAGCCTAATTGACAGACGGGTAGATTTCTCCACATTCTAATAAAACTTGTTCGAGCGTCCCCTTTGAGCGTCCCCTTTGGAACGGCGCGGTCGGTTTCGCCACCAAGCTCTTGTTATTTTATTGCCCAATGTCCTACCTATGTTAAAAAAACGAAAAAAAAGGAACGCTTTTCTGACCCGCTGTTGTGAACTTTGTTTTTGTACGATTCCGTTTTGTCGTTTCCTACATTTCTTCCACCAATCTTCCAATCTCCTCTTACTAATCTCCTATTGCGGACATGTTTACTTTCCCCCTGCTCTCGCTGGACTCAAGGGCTTGAATGAGGTGAGTGATTCCTATATTGACCACTGGGTAGATATCTTCACATTCTAATAAAACATGCTGCATCGCCTTCCTAGCTTTATCGCAGCAAGCACATGCTTCTTCTTCCTTCTTATATCTCGCTTTATAAGTGCGTGTTCTAAGGCATCGTGATCTCACTTCAAAAAGTAATGAGTTTCCCTTTGAGTTATCATAAATGGTTTCTTTCCTGATTTCGTTTTTCTTCTTAAGTAGTTACTCATAGCAGGTTTCTTTTCCATTCCCGTTACTATTGTGATTATCTAAGCATCTCTGACTCACCGCTTGACCTTGCATGTTGCTCACCAGAAAACCCGCTTACTTGCTGGTAATAATCCTAGTTCTTTTCCTCCACTGTGAATAAATATTATTCCTCTACAAATACCTGAACACTCTCCCACCCCATTTACTTTCTTCCATGTTCCTCAGTCGTTCTTCATAATTAATTTTTCTGTGAACTTCGCTCACTTCAAACCTTACCCAGCCCATGTCATCCTGCACAACTTCATTTGTAGTCTTCCCGTGAGCGCCCAATGCGAGGCGTCCCACTGACCTTCGGTTCCCATCGAGTCCTCATTGTACGCCTGATTTCATGCTAACAACCGCATTTCCAAATGTAAATCCTGGAACCATTACACCTTTCCACATGCCTCGGGGCACCTAGTACCTATTGTATCCCCATAGCGATCTCTGCTTCAATGTGGCCGCATTGCTGTTTCCCTTTACGGTTATCGTTTTTTGCTGTGTTTCTATATGTCTATTGCCTTCGTTTATCCATATACCAAGGTATATATATTTTAGGCGAGGTATTTTCTGGTCCTGTATCGCCACTGTCTGTTTACTGTTTTCATTGAATACCATAACGCCTCATTTTGTAATAGTAAATTTCAAACCTAAATTGTTGCCTTCCTGTCCACAGATATTAGCCAGACGTAGCAAATCACTTTGCCTGTTAACTAGGAACACAATGTCGTCCGCATAAAGAAAACCCGGAATCTGCTGCTCTACTACTCTACCCGCCTGTTTGTATGAGAGTTTTAAGCCGATATTACTTCCTTCTAGCGCCCTCTCCATCCTCACTATGTACATCATAAACAGCAGTGGGGATAAAGGGCACCCCTGCCTCAGTTCCTTGTTGATATCAATGTGTTCCTCGCTCCTCATCCCTTCCATTTCAACGCAAACAGTATTCTCTGTGGCCAGCGTCACTGCAGCGGGAGAGGCAAATTCGCCGACTACGCCATGGCCTCCCAGATTTACGCGCGCCGGCAGGTTTTGCTCCAGCCGTCCACAAGACGTTCATTTGAGGCATCGCCTGCCGTTTGTGCGCAGTTGTGAGTAAGAGCAGGCATGATACAAAATCTGGGGGCTTTTGCTCCTTGAATATATGACTCTGCCTAGGCATTACGGAGGTTTCGTAGAGCGTTTTGTATGCGTTTGTCACCTAGACATGCCTGCATTGCGGAGTGCGGTCGAGTTTGTTTACGCTCCGCCGTTGGCTGCCCGCGCGGTGAGGGAGTGCGCACGGATGCCTGATTTGGTGATTGCTGTGTCTGAAGCGGCAAGGTTCTCATTGGTGTTGCATAAGTCGCGGGTTGCTTTTTTCGTCGCGGCGATAGATTGGATTTTTTACAAGCAGTGCTCCAGGAGGGCACATGTAACCGGCAAACGGAGGCCTCAGGAGAGCACCTGAGATTATAATAAAGCAGGCGGCGCAGGATCGCTAGGGCACACAAGGGGTAGCGGGGCGATCAAAGCTGGAAGCAGGACGGCCCGTGGGTTGGGGCAGCGGAGGCCGACGCGTGTCAGAGGGTGTTCACATTAAAAATTTGTTTGTCCGCGATAGCGGACAGCCGATCTTATGCACCCCTAGAACGCGCAGGCCTCGGCGAGCCCCAACCCACGGACAAGTCCGAGTTCTAGCTTTGGTGTCCCCGTTGCCGGTTTGATGTCCTGGAGGCGCCGCCAATAATGCGATTGAATCACGCATTGTTACAATTAATGAAAACACGATTGAATATATATAATTACGTCCAGCCGTCAACGTGTGACGCTAAGTTCAGCACTACCACACCCCGCGACTTCTGCAACACCAGTCAGAAGTTTGCCTCTGATGGTCCGTCGGGCAGACTTTCTCGCGCCTGAGGGGCTGGTGCTGAGTCAGTCATCGTCACCAGCGGCCTTTCAGCCACTTGCGTTCAACAGCAGTTGCTAAGGCGGTTGCTACTGCTCCCACAGAAACATCTGCGATGTTATTTACAAGGTACATCGCCGTAAAGCGCGAGAAAGCTATGATCCGCCACGACTGACTTAGCACAAGCGCCGCAGGTGCGAGACTGTCTGTCCAACCCAGCGCTCGCCACATCGGGCGTCAGTGCCCGCTGCTTCACCTATTTTAGCGCGCCGGCAGCGAGCGTCCGAGCGTAAACAAACTCGACCTTACTCCGCAATGCCGGCACGCCTAAGGACAAACGCGTATAACACGAACTACGAAACTTCCTCCGTAGTGCCTAGGCAGAGTCATATTCAAGGAGAAGGAGGCCCCAGATTCTCACTCTCGCGCCCGCTCTTACTCGCGTCTGCGCACAAACGGTTGGTGATCCCTCAAATGAACTTCTCGTCTGCCGTCCAATTCGAACGCACAGAGACAGGGTATGTTTTGTGGTCGGCATGGCCGGCTCCTTCTCCGCACCGCGGCGATCGCAACTGCATCTCACAACGAACTACAACTCTTGGTAACACCCTCGCTCTCATAGCATAGACACGTCTCTATCTTTCTTAATTAAAGTATACATATTGATATATATGGAAAGCCAAGTCCAGATGTATCAATTAGTCGGAGGGGAACACATGTGCAAAAGCTTTTCTAATAGTAATTCAGAAAACCTAAACGCATCCATAATTAAAAAAGAACCACCTGATTCCTGTCGCAAAAGCTCAACAGCGTTGGTCACTATTCATGATAAAGATAAATAGTGTGTGCATGGGCAAACAACAAAGTTCATCTGATACGCTAGAAACCGGTGATTGCACCATTCGTGAGAAGGGATGAAGTGGCACTGGTTCAAGCATAAAATATTCAACGTCTACTTTTCAGTCCACCTGCGTCAATGACAGTGTTCTAAACGCATGAGTTATCGAAATGTCAAAATTGACGCAGAACTTTGACGTAGAGCGTTCGTGCTGCGTGTTTTCGAATTGAACTGCATCAGCTAAAAATAAAGTTCCGTGCTCTCGACGCGAACGATGGTTGACCTTTTGAACGATGGACGCCGCCGGCTCACGACCAGGTTTAGACCAATATATTTGCGTTCGCTATTGCGAGCGTCCTCGAATATGAAAATGGTGAAAATTATGTTTGTGGTCACATGCCACAAGTGGTGCTTTCGAGCGTACCGTGAAAATTTTGGATGGATAGCACTGTTTATCTTCTTTTGAAAATAAATTCTCGCTGTGAAAAAAATTCCTCAGAATTCGAATGTCTTGTGTAAATTCCAATACTGCAATGTGGAAGATGTTTTCGACAGCAAGAAAGCGGTGGCACCGACGGGTCACGGTCCAGTTTGGCCTGTACAGTCTACTTTCTCGGGACATTTCTGGCTCGTTGCCTGTACTTTGAAGCGAAGATTTCTTTACCTACTCGACCGTGTTTTGGCGCCGCCGATCGGTGTTTTACTTCTGGCGGGATAAACTGAGTAAATCCTGGAAACAATGTAATCGAAACTAGTCTGTTTTCGGCGTAAAGTGTCAACTCTCACCAACAATAACTATTATGTTGGATTACAAATTACACTGTGATGAATAGGACTGGTATTTGAGATGCTGAGATGGCTGTGTAGTTAAATACGACTTGAAGGGCCAATCGCTGCCCTTGTACAAGCTTTGCACCCTCACAAGGGGTTTAACGTGGCCCTTAATTTCAGCCAACCATGAAGGCAATGCAATCCTGATAATGCTGTGGCAATACAGTCACTCACGTGTAGGAAGTAGATCTTGCTTCCGTGCCTCTCCCTCCGTAATCTGCGTCGGATCTCGGTGTTTCAACGAGTAGGCCTATAGCGAGGGGTCGACCAAACAGCTGCGGCCTGGGTAAATAATTACACAGGATGTAAATAAAAGAAACTTGCACACATAACGCATATCTTTGTACAATATATATTTGATGCGATTTAAGAAAGCTGCGCCTTACGTAGGTGCGGACTTGTAAACTGACACGGAAGCTTGCTTTTTACCTTGCTACCCATTCCTTGTCGGCATTTCTCAACATTTATAGCAACCCCGCGCTACATAAACACATGCAAGAACCTATTCCAGAAAACACTCAGACTTGCTGGAGAAAAACCGGTAGTTATAGGAGGAGACTTTAATGCCCCGCACACCACGTGGGGATATTTATATATCAGAGCAAAAGGAAGGGACTTGTGGAACGACTCCCAAGAATTAGGCCTCACGGGCATCACAGACCCCGCTACTCCAACCAATGTAAGCACGGCGCCAAACAGGGTCACAACCCTAGACCTAGCCTTTACCAAGAATATTGAAAAGGCGACGTGGGACAACATACTGGAAGATTTGGGTAGCGGCCACAGCATATAGGAGTTACACGTCAGAGAAGGGCCGAATAGACCCAAGGAACGACAGATCAATTAGTAGACCGCGAACTATTTCCTAGAAAGCGAGAGACGACACAGCAACGATCACTCGCAGACATAGAACAATGGACTAAGGAGCTCAGCAATGACGTCAAAGCTGCCACAAATATAGCACGACCTGAATCTAACTTGGAGAAATGTGACAGCAGACTTCTCCACATGTGGGAAGCTAAGCAGTCGCTTCAGAATAGACTTAGCGGCCAGAAGCATAACAGAAAGTTAAGAAAGCGCATAGCGCTTCTCAAAAAAATAAAGAAGATGCTAAGCAATCTACCAAACAACAATGGGACGAGATATGTAATTCCATGGACGGACAATTAAGCACCTGCAAAACCTGGCACATGCTCAGGTTTCTGCTTGACCATGAGAATAACAAGAAAAACCACATGCAAGCCATTAATAAGTTAATACAGGCATATGAGGGAACATAGGAGGAATTTCTCAATGAATTAGAGCAGGAATACTTAACACAGGCACCCCATTGCAGCTATCCTAGCTACAACGGGAGTACAAACGCAAAATTAGACAAGGAACTCATAGAGACAGAAATCCGTGCGGCCCTACAAGAGTTAAACACCATATCACACCCAGGCCCGGACGGTATAACCAACAAGACTCTCAGGAACCACGATGATAAATCGATAGCAAACTAACAGAATACACAAACCAGTGTTGGGTAAAGGGAGAAGTGCCAGCTCAAGGGAAGAAAGCGACGATAACGCTCCTTCCATTGCTACATAAACACATGCAAGAACCTATTCCCGAAAACACTCAGACTTGCTGGAGAAACTCCAGTAGTTATAGGAGGAGACTTTAATGCCTTGCACACCACGTGGGGATATTTATATATCAGAGCAAAAGGAAGGGACTTATGGAACGACTCCCAAGAATTAGGCCTCACGGGCATCACAGACCCCGCTACTCCAACCAATGTAAGCACGGCGCCAAACAGGGTCACAACCCCAGACCTAGCCTTTACCAAGAATATTGAAAAGGCGACGTGGGACATCACACTGGAAGATTTGGGTAGCAGCCACAGTGTATAGGAGTTACACGTCAGAGAAGGGCCGAATAGACCCAAGGAACAACAGATCAAATTAGAATATGGTGAACTGTTTCGTAGAACGCGAGAGACGACACAGCAATGATCACTCGCAGACATAGAACAATAGACTAAGGAGCTCAGCAATGACGTCAAAGCTGCCACAAATGTAGCACGACCTTAATCTAACTTGGAGAAATGCGACAGCAGACTTCTCCACATGTGGGAAGCTAAGCAGTCGCTTCAGAATATACTTAGCGGTCAGAAGCATAACAGAAAGTTAAGAAAGCGCATAGCGCTCCTCAAAAAAAAAAAAGAAGATGCTAAGCAATTTACAAAACAACAATGGGACGAGATATGTAATTCCATGGACGGACAATTAAGCACCTGCAAAACCTGGCACATGCTCAGGTTTCGGCTTGACCATGAAAATAACAAGAAAAACCACATGCAAGCCATTAATAAGTTAATACACGCATATGAGGGAACATAAGAGGAATTTCTCAATGAATTAGAGCAGGAATACTTAATACGTACAGGCACCCCATTCCAGCTATCCTAGCTACAACGGGAGTACAAACGCAAAATTAGACAAGGAACTCATAGAGACAGAAATCCGCGCGGCCCTACAAGAGTTAAACACCATATCACACCCAGGCCCGGACGGTATAACCAACAAGACTCTCAGGAACCACGATGATAAATCGATAGCAAACTAACAGAATACACAAACTAGTGTTGGGTAAAGGGAGAAGTGCCAGCTCAATGGAAGAAAGCGACGATAACGCTCCTTCCATTGCTACATAAACACATGCAAGAACCTATTCCAGAAAACACTCAGACTTGCCGGAGAAAATCCAGTAGTTATAGGAGGAGACTTTAATGCCTTGCACACCACGTGGGGATATTTATATATCAGAGCAAAAGGAAGGGACTTATGGAACGACTCCCAAGAATTAGGCCTCACGGGCATCACAGACCCCGCTACTCCAACCAATGTAAGCACGGCGCCAAACAGGGTCACAACCCCAGACCTAGCCTTTACCAAGAATATTGAAAAGGCGACGTAGGACATCACACTGGAAGATTTGGGTAGCAGCCACAGTGTATAGGAGTTACACGTCAGAGAAGGGCCGAATAGACCCAAGGAACAACAGATCAAATTAGTAGATGGCGAACTGTTTCGTAGAACGCGAGAGACGACACAGCAATGATCACTCGCAGACATAGAACAATAGACTAAGGAGCTCAGCAATGACGTCAAAGCTGCCACAAATGTAGCACGACCTTAATCTAACTTGGAGAAATGCGACAGCAGACTTCTCCACATGTGGGAAGCTAAGCAGTCGCTTCAGAATATACTTAGCGGTCAGAAGCATAACAGAAAGTTAAGAAAGTGCATAGCGCTCCTCAAAAAAAAAAAAAAAAAAGAAGATGCTAAGCAATTTACAAAACAACAATGGGACGGGATATGTAATTCCATGGACGGACAATTAAGCCCCTGCAAAACCTAGCACATGCTCAGGTTTCTGCTTGACCATGAAAATAACAAGAAAAACCACATGCAAGCCATTAATAAGTTAATACACGCATATGAGGGAACATAAGAGGAATTTCTCAATGAATTAGAGCAGGAATACTTAATACGTACAGGCACCCCATTGCAGCTATCCTAGCTACAACGGGAGTACAAACGCAAAATTAGACAAGGAACTCATAGAGACAGAAATCCGCGCGGCCCTACAAGAGTTAAACACCATATCACACCCAGGCCCGGACGGTATAACCAACAAGACTCCCAGGAATCACGATGATAAATCGATAGCCAAACTAATAGAATACACAAACCAGTGTTGGGTAAAGGGAGAAGTGCCAGCTCAATGGAAGAAAGCGACGATAACGCTCCTTCCATTGCTACATAAACACATGCAAGAACCTATTCCAGAAAACACTCAGACTTGCTGGAGAAAATCCAGTAGTTATAGGAGGATACTTTAATGCCTTGCACACCACGTGGGGATATTTATATATCAGAGCAAAAGGAAGGGACTTATGGAACGACTCCCAAGAATTAGGCCTCACGGGCATCACAGACTCCGCTACTCCAAGCAATGTAAGCACGGCGCCAAACAGGGGCTCAACCCCAGACCTAGCCTTTACCAAGAATATTGAAAAGGCGACGTGGGACAACACACTGGAAGATTTGGGTAGCGGCCACAGTGTAGTGAGACAGAAATCCTGCTCTACCTGGTAAGAAGCTTGAGATCGGCAACCTCAGACCAATCTCCCTAACATCCTGCATCAGAAAATATATAGAACATGTAATTTTAAACAGAGTAGATAACTTCTTAGCGGATAATAACATATACCCAGATACAATGATATGATTTCGCAAAGACCCTTCGGCAGAAGATGCCATGCTTCAACTAAAGCATCAGATAATCGATTATAAAACGCGCTCTAGAAGGGCCATCTTTGGCCTTGATCTTAAAAAGGCTTTCAATAATGCCAACCACGCAACCATATTGAAAAACATCGAACGAATAGGACTAGAGCAACGGACGTATAACTACATCAAGAGCTTCCTATCAGATAGGAAAGCAGTCATGTCCGTCGGAAGGCTCACGTCACCCAAGATCGACATGGGGTGGGGGGGGTAGTTTGCTGTTTAATCTCGTCTTGATGGGACTTTCCGAAACATTAAACCGCATAGAGTCCCTGAACCACACAATCTACGCGGACGATATTACTATCTGGACCTGTGATGGCAGCGACGGATCAATAGAACAACGACTCCAGATTGCAATTAACAAAGTATAGGAACACCTCATAAAGAGAGGCCTCACATGCTCTGCAGAGAAATCTGAACTTTTCTTGTACTGCCCCACACTTAGGGGCAGGCCTCCCAAAGGATACAACACAAACAAGGCTCATGAGGAAATCAAGCTATACACAAAGAACGGGTGGAATATCCCAATAGTCAACCAGCTCAAGGTACTGGGCCTAGTAATCGAGAACAAAGGCCCAAATGGGGACACCATAAAGAAGTTAGACACAAAGGTAACAAACACCATGAGATTATTCAAACGAATTACTAACAATCACCAGGGCATCAAGGAAGAAAGTACCATACGGCTGCTACAATCACTCGTAATCAGTCAGATGACATACATAGCAGCCTTCCACAATTATTTTACCCACCGTGGTTGCTCAGTGGCTATGGTGTTAGGCTGCTGAGCACGAGGCCGCGGGATCGAATCCCGGCCATGGCGGCCGCATTTTGGTGGGGGCAAAATGCGAAAACACCCGTGTACTCAGATTTAGGTGCACGTTAAAGAACCCCAGTTGGCCGAAATTTCCGGAGTCCCCCACTATGGCATGCCTCATAATCATAAAGTGGTTTTGGGACGTAAAACCCCACCGAAAAATTGGTTTGCAGCTGAAAAGACTAAATTACCAACCTGATAAAAAAAGGCATACAAACTAGCACTAGTTATTCCCCTCAGTACGAGTGCGGATCTCTTGCTAAATTTAGGACTCCATAGCACACTGGACAAACTCATAGAAGCACAACAAACATCTCAGGCAGAACGACTAACCAAAACGGGTCGCCATATACTAAGCAAACTAGGGATGAATTACCACAATTCATTCGGGGAAAAGAGGACGATAACGAGAAAAGTTCGTGACAAACTCCTAGTACCAAATATAATCAGAATCACGCACCCAGGTTACAACGACGGCAGACGCAAGAGTAGAGCAGAGAAAATGATCCGAAGCTTTGGGTCAGACAGAGCAACTTCCCTAGACACGGCTGAATACCCACACAGGAATAGTTACGTAGCCGTAATGGTACATCACACCCATAAACCCCTTACAAGTGTATCAGTTAATACAAACATTCCGAGACAGCAGAGGAGGTAGCCATTGCAGTAGCATTGGTCTTCACGAATGCTCAGTACATCATCAGCGATTCTCATGCGGCCATTAGAAATTATGCGAAAGGCAGGATCTCTCCTGAGGCATGGCACATCATCAGAGTCAATGAAGCAAAAGTCTCCAAGGCCGAGCAGAACGGCAGGCAATCGCTCTGGTTCCCAGCGCATACGACTCCAGGCATTCCCGCAATCAACCTCAACAAGGTAGCACACCGCGAAGCTTGAGGTCTTACTCGCCGAGCTGAGGAAAGAGTGACTTCCACCGGTCAGGAGAATGCGGAAGAGGAGATCTGGAGAGAAAAAGATGGATTAGCAAGATTTAGCGATATTACAGAATTCTGTCATAATCGGAGGCGAGTATTACCACCGCCTCACGCTAAACTGATCAGAGCTGAGTCTGTTAATTGGAGGCGATTCCAAGTCCCCTGCAACTAAAAAATTTCTACCCCGATATATACGAGAGCGATGTAGCAAGCTATGCAAGTCTGCTAGAGCCATCCTTAAACACATGTTTTGGGGATGTGGAACATGTCAAGATAAAATGGTAGTCTCCCCAGAAAATCTACGGACGCGGTGGTTGGCCGCGTTGCTCAGCTCAGAACTCCAAGACCAACTTTGGGCCATCCAGCAAGCCATGGAGGCTGCCCGGGAGCAGCAGCTCCCAATGGCCATCTAGGCGGCCCCAGGCCCGGGCCTAACAATCGCCGGTTTCCAAATAAAGTTATCACATCACATCCTTGTCAGCAGAGAATTTGTAATTTCATATTACGTGCCTTTTGCTCGTCGTACAAAAGTTTCACACAGATGGCTCTTTTCATCAATAACGGTTGTAGAGATTTCTTCGCTGCGATGTCAGTCTAAAGAATGTTTTCAAACAAGTCGCCCTCTGCCATAATGCAGTATTGCCACCTTTTCAGCACTTTTTCAACTTTTTTGATAACTGAAGACGGTATCTCGCTGCAGGCCTCAGCAATCACTGCCTTTAGCGCTTCTGGTGTAGTTGTAGGTTTGCGGTACACACGGTCTTTCACATGTCCCCACAAGAAGAAGTCAAGAGGTGTCCAGTCCGGTGACCTTGCAGGCCATGCCACTGGTCCATGCCGCCCGACCCACTGGCGTTTGAAGGCTTCGTCAAGCCAGGCTGGGACAAGGCTGGTGCGGTGAGCTGGTGCACCGTTGTGCTGATACCATGTTCATTTTTAAAACACAAGAGGAAAATCACAGCGAAAATCTTCGACTGGGCCTTCCAAGATGTCGTTCACGTACCGCTGAGCAGTGAGCATGTGGTCAAAAAATACGGGGGCAATTATTCTTCCGTCAAAGATACCGCACTACACACTGAATTGCCATTGGTACTGGTGTCCGGTCTGCGCCACCCAATGCGCGTTCGTATCGCTCCAGTAATGCGCATTATGGATGTTGACTTGAGAATTTCTGGAGAAGGTTGCCTCATCTGTCCAGAGCACCTTGTCAACAAAATCCGGTATTTCGTCGCTGTTCACAAGGATCCAATTTGAGAAATCAAGCCGCCATTGAAGATCTATTTCTTGCAGCTTTTGATGACGTCGGACGTGATACGGATGCATTTCAGCGTTTCTAAGCACTCTTGACAATGAAGACTGAAATGCCGACCTCACCACTCACATCACGCACGCTGGAATGAGGGTTTGCAGTCATGAAAGCCAAAATGCCTCCTTCAGCCACTTCACTGATGGTCCCCTTTCTTTGCCGCGTCTTCTTGAAGCTACATGTTTCTTCCAGCGCCAAGTAACTCCTCATAATTGTGTTCGCGCTAGGTCTTCCACCACATTGCAAATTTCGGTATACTTTGGTAGCTTTCCTCTTGTCGCCCCGTGCCGCTCCCAAGGCTAAGACAATGTTCGCCTTCTGCTCGCTTGAGTATGGCATGCTTTAGGCACTGCAAACAATTTCTTCCGAACGGTTGCGCGGCACGACAGTAATAGGTAGTCCAGCTCATATTCATCGAGCTCATATGCATCTCACATGCATGTATTGTGTGTATTTTTTCTTTTCCACATCGAATTGAACGCTGAAAAGAGAAAGCTCTTCTCGTCATATTGGAATAAACAACTGACGACGGCGCGTTTTTCGATGACAAGCGCGGGCGGCTGCTGACGACGCGCTTTTTCGAAGCGCCGTCGCCAGCCGCTGCCGGCAATGTCACAGCCGAGCAAAGGTTGAAGCCCTCTCTCGTAATCGAAGGGAAGGCGCGCCGCTGGCGATGTTTTTGCAAATCACTCATGAGAGCGCTGTAATCGCGGCACATTCGGGCGCACAGGGCACGCTGTCACGTGGTGTTGTTTAAACTCCGCGGGCTTTCGTGTTTCCCGAATAAAAACGGCCATCCTAAATCTCGTTGGAAGTACCTGGGTTGGGCAATATTTTTGAAGCTCCACAACTTTCCTATTGACGCCTGAACATTTCAAGCTATATTGAAAAATTTTGTTTAATTTATCTCGGCTAATTAATTAAAAAAGATGAGCAAGAATGGCAGTGTAAGTTTAGATAAAGGCTAACAACATCCACGCGATTTCTGTTCTGAAGAATGCATAGGTTTTTCAACATGTTGGTCGAAGTTAGCAGGGACACCCTGTAGATATGTACATATAAACACACGCACGAACTTGCATATAGGGGTAGGATCCCCCTCGATCCCCCCAAATAATATCCTGACTACGGCCGTGGCTCAAACAGCTCAAAAGTTCGCGTGCAAATGCGCATTACCTTGCAACAAGAAGTGGTACAATGTTTTTCAGTATGCATATAAAGTTTTCTCGCCGGGGTGGGAAGGTAAGAAACGTTTTAAAGGATGTTTAAAGAAAACTGTACCCACGTGAAGTTGAAAATTTTGTGAGCTCATTTTGGCGACCGGAAAGCCGATTAAGCATCGTCACCAAGCGAACTATTGTGCATGTAATTATCTCAGTGACCGCTAACAGAGCGCCATTTATCACTAACTTTCGTTCACAGCAGTTGCACGTTTTGGATACATGCGGTGCAGGGACGTAGATTTGAAGGCATTTCAAATGTTCACATGCGCACATTTTATGCAATGCTTATTTTTATGATTCTTTCATGTCGCATACTAAAGAGTTGCTTCGTAGCAGGAAATCTCCAAGTAGAAAAAGATTCAAGATACAGGAGCTTCTAGATGAAATTTATTTTCGTACAAGGGAATGGTTGACCAATGGCTGCTGGCACCAGGGAAGCATTGTTGGCCCTTGGAGCCTTGGGGGCCAGAATTCAAAGCAACTGGAATGGCAACGCGTTATTAACAGTTACAAGAGGTCATTTTTATTGCAGTAATCACAGCAAGATGGTAAACTTGCAAAGTAATTATTCACACATTGCAGACTGTAATACGAGAATACATATTTATTTAAGTCCTCATACCACTCAGGTCAATTTACTATAACACAGCGCTTATTAAGCATACAGGCAGAAATTTACGTTCCTCATGTCGCCAAAGGCCGATGACAACAAGAAAGATATTGAAGGCGGTAAATACTCAAGCTCTCACAGCTGTCTCATAAGCGGGAGCGCGCGAAGTTTTCGCGTACTACAAAAAATGAACGATAGCACATCGACGTTACATGAAAACTAGAACGCCGACAAAAAATAATATAAAATATGACAGACAAACCAGGGTGCACCGGGCGAATTGTATATGCTAGTACTCTGTTTTGAACACACTGTTCGATACCTGCATAGTCAGAACAATTGTACAGGCAGCACAGCGAACTGGACGAGTTGGAAAGTTAACATTCTTGGTGTATATGTGGAGCGCGACACAGACGTATCGTTAGTTCTTTCTCCCACATTTTTGTCGCGCTGCACCTATACACCAAAAATCGTACAGCAACCTCTCATGCCAGGCGAAGTCATCTGAGAGTTAATAGAGGTGTTACTTGAGATAAATATTGCTTTAGTCTCACCTCTGTAAACAAGGCAAACGCACCTCGCATATCCTGGTCCCTTTCGGAGTCGGCCAGTCTCCGCGCATACACAGTAACCATATGTAGTCGCCGGCGCACGTCTGCTGGTCCGCACGGCACCGCGTAAGAAGCTTTGCCACTTTCCGTGAGGTTTGTGCACTTTGGTACGCTGCGCCACGTCATACTGGTATACAAGTGTCAATATTATGTGTTTCGTATCAGTTCACCAAGGTCCTTGACTTTATATCGTCGTATACCGAACCTACAGCCCGGAGCCGATGAATGCAACGCACGTTCGACGGTGCGCTGATTGTAATGTCGATGGCACTGACGGAAACGACGAGTCGGCATCGCTTCCTTAAAGTTGGCTTCTCAGCGGCGCAGTTGAACATTTGACGTCATTTTGCACCACGTGACAACGCTCGGCGAATAGTGGTGCGAGCGGCGCCGGAAACGTTGAGCGCCAGCCTGCTTCCTGCGAGAGCATATAGGCCTCAGACTCTGCCCAGGCGGCGCTGCGGAAAAACCCGTCACCAGTGCCCCCATCGCAGACTTGGCGCGAACTGAGTAGTGCAAAAAAGAGCTGTCCACAAGCGAAGGTGCATAGGCCACAATGGACCCTCCGCGTTCGGTTGTATTGAGGCACGGTTTCCTAAAAATCAAGGAGCTAGAAAGCTTCTTCCGCCCATCCACTCTCCGGAGAGGGAGGAAGCTCAGCAGGGCGAAGTACGTGTACAATATAAAAGAAGTCTCAGCTAGGTGTTATTTC
The DNA here is from genome assembly GCF_023375885.2 of Dermacentor andersoni. NCBI lineage: Eukaryota > Metazoa > Arthropoda > Arachnida > Ixodida > Ixodidae > Dermacentor > Dermacentor andersoni. The sequence continues at coordinate 102,599,145 of NC_092820.1, forward strand.
GGCGTGTTGCAGCTCACAAGTACAGAGAGCATCAGGTTTGTTTAAAGGCATATCAGCATAACAATCTAAGCTTTTCAAAGTGGTTCCATATTAAAAATGTCCTGAACACAAGACTTAGGTATCTCCTATATTTTTATGCATGTTATTACAGTAATGTTTTTCTTGCAAATATTTACAGAGAGTAAATCCTTCCATAGCCTTTTTCAGGGCAGCAAACAGAAAACGTTTTCCAAGGCAGCAAATTTAACAGCGTGCGATCATAACGAAAGTAAGCTTCCTACAGTGCCTACGCGCCGCATCTTTCTTTGTCGCAGGAGCTACAGCATCGCTCAGTACCTTTGAACTTTTCGCAGACGCTTCGAGCAACAAGCGTGCACAAATAAATTAAATAAACGCGATATTTTTTTACACACGTGCGTTACTTTGCAATTACTCATCCAGTGCTGCTACAGCAACTTTCTTGCTCACATTTGAAAAACGCAATCCAGCAGGATCAGCACGTTGCCAAACGTGCTTGTTGTATCGGCGCAGGACATACAACATACCGAAAGTAGAAATGAGCTCGCGATACAACGATGCTCTAGAACAGGATTTTGAATTCATAAACGAACCAAAATGTTTGGTTAAACTGACCTGCCAAATCTATCCGTTGCACTTGTTGAGTCAAGCAGAGACGGACGTCTGTTAACAGGTGTAAATATCAATCGCACATAGGCAGGATGGTTCGCAACGTTGTTTTTTCTGTTGCCAACGAAGTGGCGGCTGCAGATTCTTAAGTTTTCGCTTGGTTACCACGGTCCTCAGTCAGGGCTACGCAACACAATTACAGCAGAACGAAATTGTCGCACTTTCTCATGCGAGCCGCTGTGTTGTGGGGAATGCAAGTTTTTCGATTACCCAACAGGTTGAACGGCCCGTATCCAGTGCTCTCGCCTTTCCCCTTCATACGATCGCGACGGAAATCGGTAAAACTGAACGTTGTTATTCAGTCCTTCACGTTCATTGCAATTTACAACACAACAGTAGCGTCGATTGCGGCATTTCCTCGTAGCTCGCGTAGCTATCGCGGTTGCCGTAGTTTCCTGCATCAGTCTGAAGAGAGAGCCAGCAAGCGCTTTATGGCAGTTCGGCGGCGCGTCCGACTAGCGTAGAAATTCATAGCTCTCTGTCTGGGTGTTAAATACGCAAAACACTCGCAATACAGACCAAATCTAGTTAAATCGTTGTTTCGCAGTCGCTAGTTACATAGGCAACTTAGCAATGGAGTCGGGCTTCGCACTACTCAATTACTGCCTCTTCGCACCGGCAGGTGGCGCTACGCGTCGTGCAAAACTAGTGTTCCTGTATATGCTCCCGCAGGGAGCAGAGTTGCGCATAGGTCCGGTTTATGATCCAGCTCTGCAGTGGAGCCACTGCTCGCGCCCGCAGGAGGCAAATGCCGCGCGGTGCTCCATTTTTTTTTCTTTTTATTGTCTGCTTGTCGCGAGCTACATGCGGCAACTGCACGCAAGCGTTGAGCAAGATACAACTTTTTAATGCAGGCTAAGCTCGAATGATTGGCGTAGCCGCAGAGGTGCCAACCCCCCGAAATATTTTGTTTGTGTGTACATATATACACGCACACATACAAACACACGCACGAATTTACATGTAAAGAAGAGGACCCCCTCGATCCCTCGAAATAAAATCCTCACTACGCCAGTGGCTCGAACAGCTCAAAATTTCGCGTGCAAACGCGCTTTACCTTGCAACAAAAAGCAGTGCAATGTTTTTCAGCGTGCATAGGAAGCTTTCTCGCGGAGACGGAAGGCAAGAAATGCTTTAAAGGGTGTTTAAAGAAAACTTCACACACGTGTGGTAGACAATTGTGAGCACATTTTTGCTACCGAAAGAGACGAATAATGAATGTCGCCAACAGAACTATCCTGCCTGCAATCATGTCAGTGACTGTTGACCGTCATTCATCACTAAACGTCGTCCACAGCAGCTGCACGTTTTCGGCATATGCGGTGCAGACACGTAAATTTAAACGAATTTCAAATGTTCACGTGCGCACATCTTATGCAAAGATTATTTTTACGATTCATACCGCAAACATAGCAGCTCCCTTGTAGTACCAAATCTGCAAGTGGAAAAAGATTCAATATGCATGAGCTTCTAGATCAAATTTATTTCGTACAAGGGAATGGATGAGCAATGGCTGGTGGCAGCAGGGGATGAGTGCTGGTTCTTGGAGCCTTGGGGGGCAGAATTCAAAGCAACTGGAAAGGCGACAAGTTATTAGGAGGTTATTTTATTAGCAGGTTATTTTTATTGGACTATTCACATAAGAAGGCAAACTGGCAAAATAATTATTCACACATTGCAGAGCAGACTGTAATATGACAGCAAATTTATTTTTATCTCTTCATACTACTCAGGTTAATTTACTATAACACAGCGCTTATAAAACGTACAAACATAATTTCACATTCCTCACGTCGACTAAGGCTGATCGAACAAGCAACGTATTGCGGGCGGTAAATGCTGAAGCTATCGCAGCTGTCTCTTAAGCGGGAGCGCACGGTGTTTTCGCTTACTACAATACAATGAACACCAGCACATCAATCGACTTTACAGGAAAAAGCAGAACGCCAACGGAGCAGAAACGGAGAACGGAAAACGGAGCAGAGAACAGCCAGGGTGCAGCGGACAAATTCTACCTGCTAGTATTTACTCTGTTCTGAATACACTTTTCTGGAGCCGCATAGTCAGAACAATCGTATAAGCAACAAAGTGAATTGAGCGAGTTCGTAAGTTAACATTCTTGGCGTATATGTGCAGCGCGACACAGACGTGTCGTCCTTCCTTTGTACCGCGTCAGTGTCGTGCTGCACATATGCACCAAAAATTGCACAAGTAAGGAACCTCTCATGCCAGGCGTACGCATTTCAGCGTGTGCACGAGTGTTACTCGAGACAAATGCCGCTTTAGTGTAAACAAGCCGAACTCACCTCTGTAAACAGGCGAACGGACCTCGCATATCCTGGTCCCTTTCGGAGCCGGCCGGTCTCGTCAGTCCGCACGGCACCGCGTAAAAATCTCTGCCACCTTCCGTGCGATTTGCGTAGTTTGGTGCGCTGCAACCCGTCACACTGGAATACAAGTGTCAAAATGATCTGCTTCGTAGCACTTCACCAAAGTCATTAACATAATATCCTCGAATACCGTACCTGCAACCCGGAGCCGATCGTTGCTACGCGCGCTCGACGGTCCGCTGATTGCAATTTCGATGGCACTGACAGAAACGAGTCACACCCTTTCCGTAAAGTTGGCTTCGGAGCGCGCAGTTGATCATTTGACGTCATTTTGCACCACGTGATCGCGCTCCGCGAATAGCGGTGCGAGCGGCGCCGGAAAAGGTATGCGCAACTCTGCTCCCTGCGGGAGCATATACAGGAACACTATGCAAAACTCCAGAGTCTGACGTCTATACAGGAACACTACCCGCGATGTGAGATGCACGCCGCATAGCGTCGACACGTGCACGCTTTCTCTTGCTGTTGCATATTATTGCACCAGGTGGCACGCCATGTAGCAGCTGCATAGCTGTTGGCACAAGGTAGATAGAGAAGGTTCGTCAAAGAAAAATATGATTGAGGAGATGTTACAAATATACTATAATGAAAAACACATATCGCATACCTTACTAAATCGAGCAGCCTAGGTGACTGTCACCTTCCCCTTTGAAAGGTGATGCCAATAAATCATCATCATAACCATTGCCATCGTATGGTAGCATTTGCCACGCGGTGTGATACACGCGCCGCGTAACGCCGATACGTGCAAACATTACATCGCAGTGGCCTGGTATTCCAGCAAGTGTCCCGACATGTATTTAGCAGTTGCATGTATCTGCTGTATGGCGCATGTAGCTGGGCCTGGCTTAGTCCAGCAGGGTAGGGGACTACTTGTCATCGCCCCATTTCAAATGGGATGCCAATAAATCATCATCATCAACAACAGCAGCGTTCGTGCCCCAGGTCAAAGGATGTGACTTGTGCGCCGCGTAATCTGGAAGCCTGTGTTAATTCCTTTCCTTCTTCTTTCTTCATTACCTTCTCCCCCCAACCCCGTGAATGCTCCTTGGCAAAAGATATCCACAGGCGGTGAGGCAATATATGCGAACATTAGTTTTATTTATTTCTAAAGTCGTGTGAATGTGCTAAAAGAAGGAACATATTATTCTTAAGGTAGTGAATAAACAAATGAAAAAATGAAGTGGAAAACACGTAAACTCTTGGCAGATTTTCATAACGCCCTTAGTCAAGGTGACTGAGAAACACTGGGCAACGAGAACATTTCTTCAAGAAGCAAACACTTTGAATATTACAAACTCATTAGAAAACCTTCATTCTAAACCACTGAACAATACAAGCATTTCCACAAATTCGAAAATTAAAAAGACACTTTAAACTCCTTGAGTTGTAATAACAATGAGAATACAAACACTTACCAAATGAGCTAACAATATAAAATTTAAAGAAGAATGGCAAACGCTTCGCCTTTCAAAAATGTAAGCGAAGTACGAAAATCGTTACAAAACAAAACGGCAAGAGCGATTCTCGAAGGGCAGTGACTTTAATAACGAAGGATAAAGTAGAATCAGGTGCTGTGACAGCATGAATAAAGCTGGCTCATTATACTGTGGTGAAATTCACTGTCTTTTTATAGAAAGGCTACCGCACAATTGAGAATGTGTTTCGACAGACAGTTGGTCTCTGAATAAACCCGTCCGCGACGTCACCTAGATTTATTTCGCCGGCGAGCTCTTTGTGCCTATGGAGAACTGCTATGTCATTTCACCGCGCTTGTCCCATAGTACACCTCAGGTACGTTTTGACGCGACGTAGGCATCGAAACTATTCGTCGCACTGGCTGTAGTCGACAAGTGCTTCCCAACTTCCGCGCTTACTAAATGACCATAATAAAAACAAATTGATATTCGCGAGGTAAATTATCTGCCTTGTACGCGTTCTTTCTAGCTTAAGATTTACCTCTAGCGCTATCTTTCGTTATTATTTAATTAGATTGTTAAATGCCACTATTGCAATATGTACGTTGTAACGAAGTGTTATGCTGGCGTCAGATGCTGATGTGAAGTGATGTATGCCAATGCATGACGCTCTATGTGGGGCCGTACGTAGTGATGCGTTTCATTTCAAGGTTTTGTCAAAGTGTACGATAATGTAAACAAAATGCGTGAGCCACCCGTCACTGCTGCTTCGTGGCTATGGTGTTGGGCCGCTAAGCCCGAGGTCGTGGGATTGAATCCCGTCCACGGCGGCTGCATTTCGATGGGAGCGAAATGGGAAAACACCCATGTATGTCGATTTAGGGCACGTTAAAGAATTCCAGGTGGTCCAATTTTCCAGGGTCGCCCACTGCGGCGTGCCTTATAAGATCGCGGTTTTGACACGCAAAACCCATATTTCCTTTTTTATATGCGTGTACCTCTGGGGCTGTCTGCCAGTATGGGGGCGAAGGATACGCTCAAGCCATCCTTGACTGCCTTTTTCCTTCGCCGCGCATCGTATGTATGGTAATAAACCAATAAAGAATCAATCAGTCAATCAATATCAGATGTGCATGACGTGACTTGGACATGTTCAAAGCAATTTTGACAAGCTTAGCCATCTCGTGCAAAAGATCTCGCAGCTGCTCATGGTTATCCTTCGAAGGCATCTTTACAAAATCCTGAAAAGATTTAAAGGGTGTATTGCACTGCATTGCTGTATCTACGAGCATAGTTCGGCGAACGTTGAACCGTTCAGCTCCGTTCAGAGCCGTTCAAGTTTTTGCCCGAAGAACTTCTACAGGTACGTGCTGTCACCATTCCCAGTGAAAAGGTGCTCTATCTCTGTCATGTACTGCCAGACTTCTGGTGGATACCTGTAACCCTGTGAGGAATCAATGTGTCCAGTACCCGCTGATGGCCTTGACCATTTTTTCTGCTTTATCATATCCGAGTGCTGCTTTGTGCATCGCAGCGTTTACTGTTTCTCATCGCGAAAACGCGTGTATCAGGAGCTTGAGGATCAAGCATGTGTCGAATCTTGACAGCGCCGCGGCGTCGTTCCGTTCTTCTGGTGCTAGGCCATGAAAAACGAGATAAGGTGCCTATACTTCTGAACAGTTGATTTCAGAGAAGTGGTTCATAACGTCCGTCTCGTAGGACAAATATTCTGCAAGCTTACGCTCCCATTTTCTTTCTGAAATGCCTGGAGCATATCTAGGCACTTTGGAGAGCACGCAACAAAATTTCTGATTTCTAATATCATGCCCAGGAAATCGCGACACATTTCCACTTTATGACTCATTTCCTGCTATGTAAGTACAGTGCTAGCTGCTCCTCCTGTTGTATGAGGGTTTGCAAGCCCACCGTGTTGTTCTCTCATATTTGCAATGCCATATAGGATTGCCCGCGCCAATTGTCAATGCTGATTAAAACGCAAAAGGACGTACTTTAGAAGGGCATAATGCTGGCCGCTGTAGTGTTCGCAATGTTTTAAAATACACAGATGAGCTCATCTGTGCATTTGTATGTGTCATCTGTGTGTTGGCTTCTTATGACACGAGAGATGAGCTCATGTGTTTCGAAGTTCTTCTGGACTATGTACGAAAGCCGATCGACACATGCTGCTTGACAGATATGTGCACTGTCTCATCCATGGTTACTTCTTGGTGCCCCGCTTGACGAACCTCATTTGTGAGAGACCGGAGAACGTCACGAGTCAAACTTTTCAACGTTTCGTTTAAGATGTCGTTGGAGAGCCACCTGTGCTTCTTTCGAGGAAGCCATGATTGCAGTTCTGGAATCTCATTGGCGCGAAGTTGTAGAAGCTGTCTTAGATTACTTTCAGCATCATGGTCACCATGTACTGCCAGCCCCCGGCATGCTAAGTACTGCAACGCAAATAATGTGGCTATCAGAGCTTTTCTTTCACCTTTCATTTATTTTTGCTTCCTAATTACACAAGAAGTTGCTACATTAAAAATTATATTATGGGGTTTTACGTGCCAAAACCACTTTCTGATTATGAGGCACGCCGTAGTGGAGGACTCCGGAAATTTCGACCACCTGGGGTTCTTTAACGTGCACCTAAATCTAAGCACACGGGTGTTTTCGCATTTGGCCCCCATCGAAATGCGGCCGCCGTGGCCGGGATTCGATCCCGCGACCTCGTGCTCAGTAGCCCAACACCATAGCCACTGAGCAACCACGGCGGGTCTGTTGCTACATTCACCCCCCTTTTCGCAGCTGCAGTTTTCTTCATGGGTGAACGGTGTACATTCGAAGCCTCATGACTTCGAAATTTTATAGGAGCTTTCTTTCACTTAGAAAACCCATTTTACACAAACGTCAAGCGAGAGTCTTTATCCCTGGAAGTATTTGGAAGAAAAAGGTTCACCTCTCAAGCAGCGCGACATGTCTAAAAAAAATACTTTGTCCAATGACGCGTCATGCGAAAGTCATTTGTACGCATGTTTCAAAGCTTGGTTGGTAACGTCTCTGTTGTGCTTTAACGTTACGGTTTGGATTCTCACCGACATTTTGCACGTGGGCGGAGGCAGTCGCTACAGTGGCAGATGTTGAGCCTGTGCCGCTTAGGCAATAACTCTCAGTAGGTACAGAAACCGACGTGGTCGGTCCCATGCCGTGTGGATTGGGTTTCCTTTTGTCATCCTTTTTGGGAAGTCTGTCCTTCTTGATGAGCTATCTGTCAACATTGGTAGGGAGGGCCACCTGGCAATTCATTGTAGAAATTGCTAATGTAAGCCACACTTCTACGCCTGCGCTGTGGTTGCCAGAAGCCATGACAAATGGGTTCGATTAATATTTGAGGCCAAAAGGATCATTGACGCAGGCGAAAATTGCGTAAGTGTTGCATCATTATGACTATCACGCAACGAACTGCTTTAACTGAACGTAAATGCGCTCTGAGAAACTGTGATTGGGCTCCCAGTATAAAATAGGGGCGTTTTTTCCTGATTAAACATTGTTGGAAATGGCGCCTTGTGTGTGTTCTCTCTTCGTCAAACGTCGTTGTCGCGCTTTCACTTCAGATCATGCTTAACCAACACGCCCAATTATCCATCCTAACACCAAACAATGGAGTGCCAAAAGCGTGTGCCGGATTTAGGAGAAAAAATTGGGGGCCAATCATCTCTTTGAAGGTGGAATGCCAGCGAAGATGTCGTTGTGCTCCCGAATTCGCCCCCAGTCCATAGTGCGAACGTGGTTGGACAGCAAAGCCAAACGTGTGCCTGAAGCAAAACAAGTTTGTCGGTAATTTGCGATTGAGCATACTTCTTAGTTAATTAGCTTAATGAAACTTGGAAGGACAAGAGTTTCATCCAAGCAGACAAACATGTGGCTGTCCGTTTCCTTCCAGGACAGCACTACGTATTGACAGCAGACGCGAATTACACAACATTTACAACTTCACTGTGAATTATTTAATTAAGAAAAGTAAATGAAACTCGGCGTAATGATAGAGTCGTCTTAGCAGCCAATCGTCATATAAATTTAAGGGGATAGTTTTGATAAAACAAGAGTTTCTGCCGTTTTCTGCAAAGCATTCGCGGTAAAGCTGGCTTTGCCGCAAGACGTTTTTGTTCACTACGTAGACGCTAGCCAGCCCAATCATACCCCCTGCCCCCTCTACGATAGCACACATGCGGCTCATTCATACGGGTTCAAAGGTAAACGGCTTCGCTGTAAAAACTTAAAAAAAAGCGTGCCAATCGCTTCTCCGTGCTTGCCGTGTTGCAGTCTGTACGTACAAAGAACCAAGAGGTCGAGTAAAGGTCATGGTTTTTTATTCTTCACTTCGGTACCTACCTCGAAGTGCACACTGATTTGGCGTGGGACGTGTCGCAGGCATCCTTGCAGACGATGGACAGACGACACACGGAGAAACAGAAGAACTTGATTTATATAACATTTCAAAAACAGCGCAGTAACACACACAAAAGTAACAAAAGCTTCGTACTGAGCTACCAACGCTGACTGATCACTTGTTGCTCAGCTACCAAAGCTGACAAACTTAACACTTTTGCTCAACGCTCACAGTTCACGGCTTTCGATAAGCCGGGGTTGCCTAGTTCACAGCTCGAAACCAGACCTAAAAACCAAATAGCAATATGTAGTACGCCGAGCCCACTCTTGTATGACGGCCGGAAAATTCTAGCAATGAGCGATGGCGTTGGAAAGGGAGTAGGTATCGCAATGTGCCCAAAGTTTCTTCTCTCCCCCTTGTCTCCTTCAAAGAACTCGAGCCTTTTCGAACCGTCTGTCCACGCGCGCGCTCTGTCGCCAAGGTCACCGGGAGAGGAGGGCCCGGGCCGTGTTGTGGGACACGCTCGTGGGCACTTGGGCGTTCGAGTTTCTTCGAGAAAATTATCATCTTTCTCTTTCTCTGACGGCCGTACCGAAAAAGTGCGGAGTTACCCATAGCGGCCTTACAGGTGGTTTCCAGCGACAACGCCGGCATAGCTTTCAGTGAAGAAAGCAGGAGTGACATCGATAATTCACGGAATATGCATCCATCGTTCGTTGATTCTGCGGGTTTATTGGCCACGTTGATTCCGGATGTCGATGGCACGCTGAATTTTTTTACCCGCGGTGGTTGGAACTCCGACGCTTGGCGGCGGGTTTCAATTCAGTTTCAGTTGCTCTGGTTGACATATTTTCGAAATGCGAAGTGGAAGAACAATAAGCACCGCAACTGATACGTAACAAGCTGCTACGTGAGGGTGGCGAAGGAAACACAGGCGAGAAATGAAGGCTTTCCGTAGAGAGCGTGAGAGAAAACTAATCTGAATGTATAGACGATAAGTTCGGAGCACTCTTCAAAGGCCAGTGGGTCTCAAGAGGTGGCTATCGCTTAAGCGTGTGTGGCAATACCCGGACGGCACTGAACCACCTCGTAGAACCATATCCAGTTTCTGGCACTCTGCCATTCGCTCAAGATGCGTTTAATGCTGTAGAGCTTATTGTGGAGCTCAGAGTCTCATTCCTTCTCCTGTGAACATTTTATTTCCATTCGAAAGGATGATTGTAGTCTGTCGGGCTTATTTTATACTTCATTTTATAGTTGACGTTTTGCGTAAAGAGTTGATTTAGGTGTTCAGGAAGGGTTCGAAGTGTTATAAGAGGATGTGCGCGAAAGAAACGCTTGCACCTATCAAGTGGCCATTCATTCTATTCTGCACGGATACTTGGAACAGTAGACATCCGGAGAGCTGCCGTTGCCAGTCGGAATCCTTGATGGTGAACTGCATCTGAAACTTTTGGTGTTGTCGTCCTTCTCTTTTGTTGGCGCAAGACAAATTTACGTAGACGTGCCAGTTTATGGCTGTGCTGCTCTTTCAACTTTTAGGCGACTGCATTCCTACAATCGATGTGTCTTGTGTGTCGATGTAACTTCTCGGCCCGCGAAGTAGAAAAACAAATGCGAATGTAGCGCGACGCGAACGAAAAGAAAAATGGTACCTTTATTCAAAGAGACAATTCGAATGTAAGTTCTCTTCATTTGTCATCATTGTCTAAGAAGGAGACCGAGCTTTCGTTGGGCTGTATTTTCGATCGATCACATTATGAGATAGTTGAACTTTCGCAAAAATTAACGTGTCTTGGCAGCGAAAGTGTCCCTGACAAGTGTTTCCGGCACTGTGCCAAGCACACTATCAGTGGAAAAAGCGCTGTCAGCCGTATACTCCGAGGGGTTCGGTGCCGAAACGAGTCAAGCCTCGCGAAAGTGAAAGTATTCCGGAATGCGATCACCCGAGAATTAAGGCATCCGTGCCATCGAGCTCGCTTGAGATTCAGTAGCTTCATTTTTATCTTAATTTTCATTAGTTTCACGATTTCTTTCGGGGACAGTACAGGTCCACTACGATGTCCGTCCGACCAACGCCGTATTTACAAAGGGCCTCTCATTGGTGCTACCATGCGAGAATCATCGACTTATTGACGTCGAGCTACCGAGCCGGGGCGCAGTTTTCCAGCTCCTCGGCCATTAAAGTTACTCGTCTCTCTAAGAGGCGGTCATACCGAAAGCTTTGAGTCACCATAACATTGCGAATGAACGTAGGCTAAGCTCAAGAGGCCGTAGATTCATGCAGCACTGTAACCGTAACACCAGTCACAAGCATAGCGAAAATGGCAGCGTTAACGCCGCTTCGGTACGAAGCACGTCGTCGCGTGCGTTCGAGCAAGTGGCCATTGCCTCGGCCCTCCTGGACGACAAACATGCCAATATCTTCAGCGACTCCAGGGCAGCCATCCACGCCTTCAGCGTTGGCGCTGTGTGTAAGGAAGCCTGTCGCATCCTCGACGGCAAAAGCATCGCCACCCACACTCTCACGTGGTTTCCCGCTCACATGGTATCTATCATGGGAGGCCCCACAAACCTCAACGAGCTGGCCCACTCCAAGGCGCGAGGTCTCGCTTTCCGCGGCCATGGAGAACTCCAACGCCGGCCCGCAATGGTGGAGAACAGAGATCAACCGACCACATACAATGAAATTGTGCAGCACTTTTATCTCGGCAGGAGAGACTTTCCCCTTCCAGACAAGAAGTTAAATAGCGCGCAGGCATTGACCCTAAGATTATTGCAAACAGGCTCGTATCCCAGCCCGGCTTTATTCCACAAGCTTTATCCCGACACCTATGCCACTAGTTCTTGCAGGCACTGCAATGACATCGCTAGCCTAGATCATATTGACACGTGTACATGTTTATCTTTCTCGGGTGACCACCTTTCACCGCTTAACAAATGTCATCACGCAGCGCATGACGCACCTGCATGTATCCGAAGTTTCTGTAATGTTATCGATGCTTCTATCCGCTGTCTGTTGTCGCTGAACCTTGTGTTATCTGATTTCATCGTGTGACGCGAATGGTATAGAACTTTGTGGAAGACACGCGGGTTCCATCGGTTAGTCTGGAACATTCTACGACTGCTGTATAAAAGCCGACGCGCTTGACCCGCTGATCAGATTTTCGACGATCACCGACTGTGTTCGCCACTCTGGCCGTTCTTTGAGCGTAGCCTGTTTTTGAGGGCACAAGTTCGCCCAATAAAACGCTAGTTTCGTCTTTCTCAGTTTGGCTGCTTTCTTCACAGTCACTACCACGTGACAACATGGTTTGGCGTTGCCCCTCGTTACGAGGCACAGAACAAATCAATGAGGACAAGTGGCGCTCCGCTATCAAGAGCCCCGATGCCGGGGCGCAACTATGGCCAGCCCAGAGGGCCTACGATGCGGTGGTCGGGCATGGCCTGACTGTCCCAACGTGGGAGCGGCCCGCAGCGCGCTGAGTCGCGTACCTTAGGACCTTCATTAAAGTTTGGCATCCATCCATCCATCGACTCCAAAAAAAAGTTTTGACTTCGGTAGAATTATTGACGGATTGAATCGAGACTTAAAGGTACACCTTACCAACGTAACCTTGATATCCGCGGAATGTAGAACACTTATTCTAAAAGCCTGAATTTGGCCGTTATTCGAATGTATCGCGAGGTTCGAGTTCAAGCATCTAAAATCGTGAAGAAAAAAATGCGTTACAATCAATTAAGTGCGGCATTTCAGTCGTTGCATTGTCTAATGCTTCGTACCAGCGAAGCTCTCTGTTGTTCTAACTGCAGACCCAGGACGCATCAATAAAATTAATGCAGGAGGTGCAGAAAAAACTCATTAGTGGAATAATCGTGTCGTTGTTGGAAAACAGAGGGAAACGAATATTAGGCTCCATTTGTGAAGCGTACGCAATTTGCCTATGCCCACAGGAAAACTGCAAGCTGTTCAAGGGAGTTCCTTTGATGTGCGATAAGTTTCAGTGCGTTGGTGAATGTAAAGAACCTTCGTACACACCCTAAGACGGCTGACATCTTGATGAGCGTCGCAGGAACTCCAGCGCACAGACGAAGAAGAATAAGGGTAAACAAGGGGCCCAACCTTTGGTTAATCGCGCATCAGTTTTGTCTTAGCGGCTATGGAAGCCACTTTTTCACCTGTGAAAACTGCCGATATCATGGTACTGTTTTGTGTCCGAGAAAAACATGACACGACGATTACGAGTGTGCAAAGTGAATATTTAGCTACGCGTTAGCAGCGGTGTGGGCTAGGCATTTTTGCTGCCGATCGCGAGCTATAGATATAGCGGAATGACTTGTGGGTCTGAAGGCTCTGCTTTTTTCGTGGTGTTTCAGTTTAAAGAATGCGCCATAGCGTTCTCGTTAAGCAGTTAAGCTACTCTCCGATGCTCGAGTGCTTGCTATCTTTGTATAAGCACACACTTGCGCAGGCGGGGTCGCAGCAGCTTAGCGAGCGAGCGCCCGCTCCTGGCGCTGCCGTCCAAAAATGATGTCAAGCACAATGTGGTTGGCTCGGCGCAGCGGCATTCGGCCGAGTCACCAATTATTCAGGAAAGGAAACTCGGAGAATGACTGCACAGCGGCAAAACTTCCACGATTCTGTGTACGCAATAGGTGTGTTCCGCTGCCCGTGATGCGTTGGACGCAACACCCATCGATGGCGTTGGGGGGAACCCAGCTTTGGGACATGTGACCAAACGCTCCTCTCTCACTGGTAGAAGTGCCTTTTACACGCGCATACATAACGATCCTGTTGCCCAGGCGAGGCCTTAGCCGACTTCGCGAACCTGCAAGGCAGGCCTGGCAGACGCATGCTCACCCGTAGCTGCTGTGTTCTTCTACGCTGAGGCTGTAGGGAAGAGAGATAACCAGGTATTGAGGCGAACCCAATCCGGTCAACATTCCTATCGCTGAGCTTGTTTCTTGTGTGATTGCTGCAGCCAAACACAGCACTGTTCGCTATGACACCGAAGTTAAGATTTGAATTATAGGGTTTTACGTGCCAAAACCAGTTTCTGACTATGAGGCACGCCGTAGTGGAGGACTCCGGAAATTTTGACCACCAGTGGTTCTTTAACGTGCACCTAAATCTGAGTACACGGGGAAGTTAAGATGACGCACGGCCACGGCGCGTATATGGTCTGTCCGGATGCGCAACATTGCACGTAGACCTGTTCAATAAACAAATACCAACAGCCCTGCGCACGAAACACTGAAACGTCCGTGCTTATATAACAGCGACTGGTTAAGTCGACAAGGCGAAGGGTGGGCCCAATGACAGGGATCAGATTTTCGCGCGAGAGAGACCGCTGGCGTTCGTGCGACGCTTCGCGAGCGACGCGACCATAAACATGGCGTGGCTGCCCGGGCGATGCTGTCGCCGTCTCGCCGATCGAGCTCAGTGCATGCATACGCCTATGTCGCTTAAACTCTCTAAGTTTGTTATTTTAACGAACAGTCATCTTACTTAGCTTTTCTTGTGTCTTATTTTCAAATTTCCTTCCCTCAAAAACCCCTTGAAGGCTTTCTCAGCCAATTTTCTTCACGTTTTAAGCGTGAGGACCTCATCTTATGTCTTCGCTATGCAATGTATCTATACTTGTCTTCGCCAGAAACGGTGCAGTTAAAAAAGTTAAAAAAGGAGAAAAATGATTTATGTTACCGTGTTTCATAATAAACTATTCTTCGTAGCAAAGTTCCTACCCGAAGAAAGTATATCGTCCAGACTGGGACTTTTAAGGAAAGATTTATTGTGCAGCACGTCTCACGGGCGAGATATCAGTAAAAGACAGCATAGTTCCATCTGGCACAAAATTCACCCGAATTTAAAGGTGCGGTTTTTGAGCATTAGCACAATACTACCATCTATGTAATAGAAAAGAAACACCGCAATAAGCCCACCCCTTTAGCGCCACCGAAACGGCTGCCATCTGCGTTGTAGAAGACGAAGACGCGACCTTCGAGGCGCTGACAAAGTGCTGACATCTATGGAGTAAAATAAAAAAAAAAGTGAAATAACTGCAGATTTCAAACGCTGGAACTGCAGCCGTCTATGATTGCCGTTGGCATGCTCAGCTCGCTCCAGAAAAATTAACCAGTACTGTTTCGGCGAGCTGAGCTCGTACAAAAGAATAAATGCGTTAAGAGTATTTCCGATTTGGGAACATATCTGCAGCTATAAGCTATCCTAAAATGGTGGGATTACTCGACGTCTTTAGTGTGCTCCTGTTAGATCATGTCAATTAGTGCAGGCAGAAAAAGTTAAAACAAGTAATTTCTTTCATCATTGAACAGAAGTTGCGTGGTCATTCTTTGTCGGTTGCCTTCTTTTAAGCCAGATTTCTGTCACAATTGTTATTATGGCACAGTTGTTATAGTTGAGCTCACAGATACCGGCAAAAATACGATCGGGGCGTTTTTTACTTGAAATGCCTTGTATTTCATCTCATACATATATATATATATAGATATATATATATATATATATGATGATGATGTGTGGTGTTCTGTGGCGCAAGGGCCAGGTTTGGCCAAAGAGCGCCATGACAAGTGGTAATGTTAATGTATTATGGAGGATGTGACTTGGCTGTAAAGTGGCCTAAAAATAGTCGCAGTAAAGTGCGTAAAATCTACGTGCTATAAAATTATGGCGATGACTACTGACGAATACTATGAACACTAGAATGCATGGGGAAAAATGATGCAATGTACAAAATATGTGAGATGCTAAAATTTTCTAAGAGCACTACTGCCTCACCAGAGCCCTTGAACCCAAGGGACGAGAGGCATGCGCTATGCGAAACAACTACCACAGCGCTATCCTCTATAGAGAGGAGGCGCTACGAACGTGTGGGGCTCATAACATGCAATACAACATCTTTCAAAAAACCTAGGACGGCGTTGGTGTCAAAGAGTGGTTCTGGACCAAGTAACATAACGGGATGAAGGGGGATGTGCTGGCGGTATGCAAAGAGAAAATGTTTCTTTCTTTCAGATTCGGCTTCCCGACACTCCAGTAGGACGTGGAGGACGGTCAGACTCTCCCCGCATCTACCACAGGTTGGAGGCTCGTTTCCCGCGAGTAAAAAGTTATGTGTGCCAAAAGTGTGTCCTATTCTTAGACGGCAGAATAGGACATCTGTCCGGCGGGATTTTGTTACAGGAGGCCACAAACCTAATGGTGGCTTTATTACATGCAGTTTATTATTTATTTCTTTGTCCCACATGCGTTGCCAGTGGTTTCGTAGTTTCCTTCTTAAGAAATGCTTCAGGTCTGTGACAGGGACCGAAGCAGTAGGACTAAATGCATGAAATGAAGTTGATGTGGCCATCTGGTCGGCTAGAACGTTTCCCTCGATGCCCCTATGTCCAGGCACCCAGCATATAATCACATGTTGGTTAGATATATATGCTTTACACAGTACGGAGTAGAGTTCATTAAATACTGGATTTTTGCGATTACAGAAAGACATCAAGGCCTTCACAACACTGAGGGAGTCCGTATATATAACTGATTTCTGGAGTTGTGATTTATTTATATGCTTTACGGCCGACAGCAGTGCGTAGGCCTCAGCCGTAAAGATACTAGTTTCCGGATGCAGTACGTCGGATTCCGAGAAGGATGGACCGACGGCTGCATAGGACACCCCGTCGCGTGACTTCGATGCGTCTGTGTAGAACTCCGTGCCGGAGTATTTGTGCTGGAGTTCCCGGAAATGCATTTGTATTTCAATCTCTGGAGCATGTTTTGTAACTTGCATGAAAGATATATCGCATTGTATCATCTGCCACTCCCAAGGAGGTAGCAGCTGAGCTGGAGGCATTAGGCAATGTTCGAGGATTGGGACATCCATTTCAACACTAAGCTCCCTCACACGCATCGAGAAAGGTTGTCTTACGGAGGGACGATTCCGAAAGAGTGTAGAACATGTCATATCATTAGCGGCATTAAAACACGGATGTTGAGGATTAGAGTGCACTTTCAGGAAATATGTTTGGCTGATGTATGTTCTCTGCAGATGAAGTGACCACTCATTTGATTCTACGTATAAACTTTCAATGGGACTTGTTCCGAAAGCGCCCGTGGCTAAGCGGATTCCTAGATGGTCGACCGGATCTAGCATCTTTAGCGCTCTCGGGGCGGCAGAATGATAGATCACGGCGCCATAATCTAGTCGTGACCGAATCAGGCTCTTATAGAGATTCATTAGGCATGTCCTGGCGCTACCCCACGTAGTCTGCGATAGAAGTTTCATTAGGTTCATTGTTTTCAGACATTTTCCTTTAAGATGTTTAATGTGTGGGATGAAAGTGAGTCTATTGTCAAGTATAACACCTAGAAATTTGTGTTCTTTGTTTACAGGTATCTGTTGTCCACACAGTTCTAAGCAAGGATCCGGAACCAGGCCTCTCTTTCTTGTAAACAGAACACAAGAACTCTTGTGAGGATTGATTATAAATCCGTTTTTCTCTGCCCACTGTGACACCTTGTTCAAACCATGCTGTACCTGTCTCTCGCAGACTGTGAGGTTGCAGGATTTGAAACCTATTTGTATATCGTCTACGTAGACGGAATAGAAAATAGCTGGTGGTAAAGATGCACGAAGCGTGTTCATCTTTACGACAAAGAGCATGCAGCTGAGTACGCCACCCTGGGGTACCCCAGTTACCTGTATAAATGTACGCGACAGTGCAGGACCTATTTTCACTCTAAATGTACGGTTCTCTAGGTAGCTCTCTATAATGTTTAACATATTGCCGCGGATACCTAGCGCGGAAAGATCGCTCAGGATTCCGTACCGCCAGGTTGTGTCGTACGCTTTTTCCATATCCAGAAATACAGATAAGAAAGATTGCTTGTGCACGAAGGCATCGCGAATGCTCGCTTCGATGCGCACAAGATGGTCGGTTGTAGATCGCCCTTGCCGAAAACCACATTGAAATGGGTCAAGCATTTTACTGGACTCTAGGAGATGCACGAGACGGCGATTGATCATTTTTTCAAATACCTTACAAAGGCAACTTGTCAGGGCTATCGGGCGGTAACTTGCCACTGAGGAAGGATCTTTGCCTTGTTTCAAAACCAGGATCACAATGGCTTCCTTCCATGCAGTCGGGAGGTATCCCGCAGCTCAGATAGTGTTGTAAATTGTGACTAGTGTAACTTGGGTGTCTTTATGTAAGTTTTTGATCATTTCATACATGATTCTGTCAGATCCCGGTGCAGAGCTCTTGCATGCGCTCAAGGCAGCTCTCAACTCGGCAATGCTAAAAGGGCAGTTGTATGGTTCATTCTCTTGACATTTTCTCATGAGTGGCTTATATTCTTCTATTTGCTTATATTTCAGAAAGGATTGCGAGTAATGGTTGGCACTTGATACGCTCTCAAAGTGCTCTCCAAGTGAATTCGCCTGGTCTTGTAGGGTATCGCCTTGTGTGTTTACCAAAGGGAGCGAATATGCTGGTCGCCCTCTTATACTATTGACCCTGTTCCAGGCTTTGGCCTCATCTCTGAACGAGTTAATACTCGATAGAAACTTCTGCCAACTCTCTCGTCTGGCCTGTCGGCGGGTTCGCCTGCCTTGGGATTTTACTTTTTTAAAGTTGCTAAGATTCTCCGCAGTGGGAGAAGCGCGTAGCAACCCCCACGCCCTGTTCTGTTTTTTACGAGCGATACTACAATCGTCGTTCCACCACGGGACACGCCGTTTGCAGGCCAAGCCTTTTACTTCTGATATGCATTTAGATGCGACATCTATTATGAAGGCTTTAAAGAACTCGACTGCAGCATCAATTCCTAACGAAGACAGGTCAGCCCATGAGATACTAGTAAGAGATCAAAATTTCTCCCAATCAGCTGTCTCAATCTTCCACCTAGGAGCGTGTGGTGGATATTCGTTTTCTTTAGGTGATCTTAGCAGTATAGGGAAGTGGTCGCTGCCGTAAGGGTTGTCGGTAACTTCCCATTCAAGTTCAGGCAGTACAGACGGGGAGACTATGCTAAGATCTATGGAAGAATAGGTTCTGTTTGCTAGAGAGTAATATGTGTGTTGCTTCTTATTCAACAGACACGCACCAGAAGAAAAATGGAATTGTTCGACAAGACGTCCTCGCGCATCTATACGAGGGTCGCCCCACAGGTAGTTATGCGCATTGAAATCGCCAAGAACAACATAGGGTTCTGGCAATTCCTCTCTCTCTCTCTCTCTCTCTCTCTCTCTATATATATATATATATATATATATATATATATATATATGTACAAACACACATGGAGCACTATGGTGGACCGAAACATTATTTCAATATATTCTCTGAAGTATAATAAACGTCAAAATAATGCGTGATAAACGGCACTTGATGCCTGACAGATGTCTCTGACCTCGTACAGTAGCAGCACTGCAGCGCATTTAAAGATGGACATTTGCTACAATGCTAATAATTCAACAAATAACGCTACTGGTGTATAAGTCTATACAGCACAAATTCAATAGGCAGTCTAAGCAATGGTATTGTCGAGGTTATCCACAACAAAATACAGTCAACCTAAATTACGATATTCACAAGGAAAAAAAAAGAAGGAAATGTCAGCAGATACCGGAGACCCTTGCAGAACTAAAAATAAATTTCCAGTGAAGCTATTTTTTCGAGCAGTTGAAGTAATAGTTTTAGTTTCTTGTAATGACACTTTGAAGCGTTTCTCGTATATGAGGGTTCCGTTTGAAATCTCGCCCGCTTGTAACGCTTTAATGCGCAAATTAAAAATTTTGAAAGCCAGTAATTCACCAACACCTATTTTATTCTCAAGAACAGAAGCCAGGCATTCCCCCCTCCCCTCCTAATTTTGCTAAACCTGATCTCAGTTTCGTTCCCATTTCTCCCACAGCAGAGAATTCTGCTTTTTTTTAAAAACCACATTGATAAAGTTCTGGATCGTTTGCATTCGCAATTTGCCGCAAATGTCGTAATTTGTCCCCTCACTTTGAACTTAGCCTGCACAGTTACCTTAACCTTCCCTTTATTTGCGCCATATATAACCAAGCTACCGTCATTAGTTCAACGAGAACCTCTCAGAAACCAACTACGAAGGTGTCATGACACATGAAAATAGGAAAAAAACGAAGGTTCCGTATTCATTTTGCGACACCTTTAACTGAAGCAGGAACGTAAACAATTTGTCAGACATGGAACTTACTATACCTAAACCTTTCATTTCCACGAAATATCAAAATGTAACCTGCAGCTATGTCGGGACAATGGGAAGCATAGTTGATAGCAGCCTTATCGCGCGATGTAAAAGTTGACGAAGACATTTTTCAAAATAAAACATGAGTTTGACCCAACTAGTCTACGTTCGCACAAAAAGTTTCGTAGCATTCTACCCATTTTCGCTAAATTTGATCTCGGTGCCATCTACAGTTCGGACAATGCCACGGGTTAAATTCTGCCCCGCTCCTTAGACACTCTCATAACGCTTCAGGGCAAATCGACACGTGATATATTACCACAGCATCAATTACCCGCCAGCTTTGAACTTTGCCTCCACAACGTCCAGTACCTCGTCGTTATTGTCACAATACATAAAGAAGCTGCCTGCTTTAGTTCACAGAGGACACCAGGTGAACAAAATATGCATATCACACATTAAAAACCCCTCAAAAAAGAAGGTTCAATAATTATTCATGACGGTTCCAAGTAAGCCACGAGCGTTAAAGCTACGCAACACATTCCACTTAAGCTGCGCCCATTTCTTTTAAATATAGAGTTTGTGAAATGCAGAATTATCTTGACAATTTGAGAAATGTAGCTAATAACGGCAACTTGACAATTTCGGACACTTGCTTAAGATTTTTCTTCCCAGAATATTTTTTCCAGAAGCAGTATTTAATCAACGCGCATTTAACATGGCACACAAACTAGGCGCAGCCGTACCCGTACGTTCTCAAAATTTGACCTCGGTTGCTATTGTAATTATGCTAGGGCCTCAGTTGTAAGTTTTACGTCACTCATAAAACACACTGTAATAACACTCTGGTTCAGTTGCATATGTAAACTATCGTAAAAAGCCGCATTACTACACCCACCTAGCCAGACTGTGCTGCGAGCGTTCTTCAATTATGAACAAGGTGCCCTGTTTAGTTCACCGAAGGCCCCAGAGAAACCAACTGCTAGGTTAGTTTGATGAAGGAAAATAGGCGGAAGACGACGGTTTAGTAATTATTTACCACGTTACATTTATCTTTGGCAGCGTAATGCGCAAAAAGAATTATTTCTATTGCCACGAAATTTCAAGTTCTATGTCAGTTGGTTTAGCAGTCTGGAAAACACTTCGAGCAGCGGCAGCGCACCACCTTGAAACGCTTGAATAAGCAACTTTCTACAAAGGCTGCAATGAACACAAACAGAATAAACATTTATCGCTCGTCAATACAAACACGATTCCTAATTCAACGAACTATAAACACCCTGTCTCGCGTGCTTTACCGAAGAAATCACGAGAAGCAGCTAAATGCCGTGTATAATGCATAAAAGTGCGAGAAAGCAGGCATGCTTTAGTTCCACCGTTGTGTGTATATATCTGAAACGAAGCGGTCCCCATTTCTTCAAAATAGGAAATCCCCACATTTTTTTTTTCCTTTTGCCAGGGAGCTTGCGCTAGTATAGTTCTTATATTGAACCAGCCTAAAACTAATATGTACAGACGTCAGAAATCACACATGCCAATAGAAAAAGAAATTCAAGGCAGTGTTCTAACGGTAATGTAGTTACTCTGCACATTCGAGTGTGTGATTTTTCCTCTTAATGCACGAAGTACAAAAGAAAAACACGACACAAAAATGCAGAGAGATGGCACAGGGGCGCTATAACGTAAAACTATTCCAAACATTTCTGTTCCAGTTCTGCAATCAGCCCTCCACGATTGGTCGAAAACTTTTTTTGGGCCACCCCTACGTCACGTGTTTTTCACGCGACGTCACGAAAACCGCGATAGCTCCCCATCTGATATGACGTGTACATACTGAATATACATGACTTGATCGAACAAAAGAAAAATAGTCATTTGTGATTCGACCCCTTTTCCCCATTAGCCCTCGGCCATTGGTCAAAACTTTTAGGGCTACTCGCACATCACCTGCCTGTCACTCGGCGTCACAAAACCGTGAAAACTCACCGCGTCAAAGTGACGTGTACGCGATAAGGATGCATTAATGTGCTGAACAAAACTGAATTTTCTTCTGAATAGCCGCAGGCTGCCCCGTTCCGAAAGGAATAAAAGATGGCTGCCGCCGATCGCTCAGACACTGGCAACTCGCACTTGCCAGATAGCATGGGTTTTCTTGCGTATAATAAAACTTTTTGCGTGGCCGTGTAACGTTTTCGAGCACTTTCTGCACGTTTAAGACCTCGTTCTGCCAACTCTTCTTTGCTGAGGATTCGTTCCAGCGTCATTCTTAGGCTTCCGTTGCATGCCGCCGCGATTTTCGATGAGCCACCGCAATCTAAGTAAGGGAAAGCAGACGCCGGCACCACCCTCTTGATCCGGTTATCGATTTTCAGGCCTGTGGCTCGGCCCCATTGAATCCCTCTCCACTTGAGCGTGCCCCTCGCCTCTTGTCAGCCAATTAGATAAGACAAGCCGTTCAGTGTAGGCAATGTTATTCGTTTTTCAAGCAAACAAAAGGGACCTCCTATGAACGAGGAGAGCGTTTGATTGGTCCGTTCAGAAAGCCCTGCCAGTGACCCCCCGATCCTTGCGTTGGCGGTTACGCAATTTTGGCGTCAGGAGATAGGAATAAAAACTTATTGGAATAGTTTTACCTTATAGGGCCCCAGGAGAACCGCTGCCCATATGATCTGTCGCCAACTCGCCCAACTGTCGACATTCCTGAAGGTGGTTTTCACGAGCTTATGTAGAATAAGTGGTGAAGACACGCGGAAATTCGGCAGTCTCTGGACATGCACCGTGCGTTCCAGCTATTTTTAGCCAAGCTGTTCAAGAAATAAAAAGGGCTTTGTAAAGCACCGTGCAAGACACAGTTATAAAACCTATACAGTGCTCGGTCGCAAGACATTTGAAGACCGACCGCAGTAGATCTTAAGATCGTATGCGGCAGCATGTTTTTTTCCGATTATTTTTAGAATTAATAGCTCCGCTAACGTTAGCTGGGACATCACTATATATATTCAATGGTTCCGGTAGTTGATAGCCCAATATTTCGTGCCGTAGGGCACGCCATCGTTAGACGAGTCTGATTAAGTGTGTGCCTGCCTCTCCTTCGTATGTCGCTCTTCCCCCACCAGCGACCCTCGGTCCTCCCTATTCTTAACAAAAAATAATTCATTCATTCATTAAGACATTTTATAATTCCTCGCCCTTACATTAAATATACCAAGCTAATTTTTTATTTTGAAATATGCTATTGCGTTTCCGAAAAAAAAACGACGTTATGCAAGACGCGGAACGTGAAATTTGTTATCGCGTGAAGTGCCCAGCGCCAGCCTTTTCCGCGATTACATTAGAGATTATTTATTCCATAATAAATACTAGCATGAACGGCGCACTCGGTTAATTGTCTGCGACAGCTCTTAGCGGCGAGACACGAAAGGCAATCCTTGCTGCCCAAGCATGGGATACGTAATAACGAAAAGCATGCTTACATGACATGTTCACAAAGGAAATTTGGCCTTAGCTATTGCTTTGCTAGATTTTTCGACATCCAGCCTGAAGTGCCCGCTTTCAAAAGTGGGGAGTGGGCAAATGGCATAATTTGTACCTCCACTTCTGACCGTAGGAAGGGGGTGTAAGGCTCCCCCCTACCCGCTGCGCTCACAGTATATACGACTGTGGTGAAGTCGCCGTTTCATCTGGCCTAATCGCTGTTGATTTTTGCTGAAGGTCTCCGTACACACAGCTGCACTCAGCCCTTTGAATTCAGCGCATCGTTGTTTGTTGCCTTCTAATAACGAGTGAAGATAATCTATGGACGGGAGTTACACTTGATAACGGTTCCGGGAGCCTGCGACGACTAGCGGCGACGAGAATAAACTTTGAAAGAAGCACAGATAAGTACTGCTACCGGTCACGTTTGGCCGTGGGGACGGCGACGTTGCATCTCGTGTAATCGCTGTAGATTTTCGCTGCAGTTAAGCGCTCAGAGAACTTACAATATATCCGTACTTCGTTACATGTCGCCGTTTTTTCCACTGTCACAGTGCACTATTTCTCTCTTTTTGCGACAGGTCTAAACTGTTGAATTTGTTGTTATAGCATAGTGCGGCTCCAACGGCAGAGGATGCCTCAAAGGTAAAAGAAGAGCTAGACGGGGAACATAGGAAATTAAATGATGAACCAAAGACATCACGAGAATAAGTGGAGAGAGACTGAAGAATTAAATCTTGCGAGTTCCATAACGAGCAAAGAAGCATTAATCAAAACCTTAGATTCTAACACAGCGCTATAAAGAAAAGAAGAAGATTTTGGACACAGAAGTTGCAAAAATTGTTGAGTTGATGAGCGAGAAAGCCCCTATACAAATGATATGTGATACCCTTGCAAACCATGCTAGGGAACTTGAAAAATGCGTCAGAAGTCAATAAAAGTAATCGACGAACAGTAATTTAGAAATCCATGGTTTCTAGAAGCGAGTTTCTAGAGGGAATGAGATATACTGACAAAAAGCCAACGGTTGCCGATATGCCCTTGAAAAATGTATTTGTACAATGCTTCGCAATCTGTTGATATTACTTTAAGGTCTCGTAAGACTGTTTTACATCATGTATAAAGATTGCTGGTTTATTATGATTTCTGATGACAGGTGTTTCACAAAAAATTTATCACACAATGAATTTTACAGCACGCAAACAGCACTGTGTCAACACGGCGGAGCACAGCATTGAAGTGTTTGGATAGCGAGGTACTATAGCATTCCGCGAATCATTACAGGTCTCAAAGCCACGGCGTAGTTGCGTAGAGCAGCGATACGTGTGAGAATTAGTCTTTCTTGAAAACTACGGTGTTTATAAATTTATTCCTGACGGAAAACATAGCCACATGCTTCCCCATAACTGATTTATGATGGCTGTTGCCATCGAACCACCTAACATTGATAACTGTACGCTACTTCCTCTACATTATTACTCTTAGGACATAGTGTGACGTGGTAACGCAAGTCCGTAGGCCTATTAACAAGCAACGTTTATTGGCAATTAGGAGACAAAATTAAACATTTCTAGGATACACATTTTAACAGGATTCATAGCATCCATGTTGCGCTAAATGCACCAAAAAAGTATTGTTAGGGTGCTTAAAAGCAAAGGTTCTAGGTGTCGGAGAAATACAGCTATACGTTGTAGACTACAAGGCACAGCGCAAGTGTATATCTTGACGGCAGGGTTGTGATTTCTGAATCATATTTCCCAACGCTGGCACATCAGTCTATGATTTAACATCTGAAAAAGGGAAAGAAAGATAAGCGCGACCATGTTGATACACAATCGAAAAATCATAAACAGATAGATTACAGCTACTGCTGCAAGTATTATTAAGATATTACACATTTGTTTTTATTTCTCTGACTTTTATTCTCTGGTTTTTATTTCTCATGCCTTCAGGCATGAGTCAGAGAAACGTTCAAAAGTACACAAAATTATTGTCCATTTGTCAAAGGCCCCCCAGAGTGTTTCACCCAGAAGGATCCGTGGTTTCGAACTTGAATTCTAATAGGTACGAAGTCTTTGCTGTCATAATGATTCCAGACCCATATAACTGTTTTTGTTTAAGGTGCGCTTGATAATTTCAGATGCGTGAAATATTTTTCGGAGGGTTGTAATGCATACCCGCTTTACCTTATGCGTAAAGCTGATTGAATATATTCATATATTTCTGCTTTTATGTACGGATTTTCTGGTTAACCTACATGCCTTTACTTCTCCCTTTTAGGGCTAGTGAAAATCTGTGTGCCAGCTTAATGAAATAAGTGCACCTAAGGTGAGGATCTATTTGTATAGTTGTGTGTTGTGCTATGTTCTGAATTGAGCTATTTGTGTTACGGCTTATTTCCTTTTGTAGCTGACTTTGCCGCAAAAGAAGTGGCCCATGTGAAAATAAGCTATCAAGAAACGATGCTGTGGATGAAAAAGTAGCTTGGTATCCAGCCGCCGACTAGTGCAGAAGCTGTCTGTCATAGAAAAGTTATCATTTTGTAGCAGCATCATTGCTTAGGGTTTCAGCAGATGAAATAAATACATACTACGAGTACAGTGTAATTTAATTTCTCATCAAGCCCAAATAACATAAACCAAGAGCAAGTACCACAAGAGCCACGATCAGGATGCGATTCGTCGTAGGTGATTTTATAAAAACTTTACGGCTATGTACCTGCATCACTTCAGACAATAAGCACTTCACTATTAGCAATAACTATACTATGACCTTTCTTTATGTGTTCTGGGCCACTCGAGGAGTTGCACCAGTCGAACTAAGTTTTCTTCTCCTCAATACAATTTATGAAAATGGGTGCTTTTCCGTTTTTTTTTTTTTATTATTTCAGGAGTGGCGGCATACAAATAAATATACGCGCCGTGCTGGCATAGCGGCTGTGGGGTTGCGTTGCTAAGCACGAGGTCGCTGGCATGGAATTCCGAGTACAACAAGCTACAAAGCAATTGATTGTGTACCAGCGGCAGTAATCCTCTAGCCCATTTACGACCAGCTGGTATTTGATCAAAGAAAGTGCGCAAACTGTAAACTCTGACTGGCCATGAATAAGCGTTTTCGCAAATTAAACGATGAAATCTAGCGTTCCTGCTTGCGAACGTCTTCTATCTGCGTCATACTGTGAGATTCTTCTTCGAAACGCATGAAAAAGATTACACCACAATATATCTGTTTAATTGAATCATACGCAGCTAAACTCACAGCTTGCGCCCGAATATCGTTAGTTACACGCCTCCTCCAATCAAATTGGCGGCTCGGGGCCACAATTTTTACGATGCCATTCAAGAGGTAGGCCGCGTCTGAGCTTTCGCAAAAAGCATAACCTTCGCTGACTCTTGTCGGCTACTGTGCAGAAATTTTTCCGCCTTCGAGTGAATCATCAAGTGTATTTTCCAATAGGCTAACTGGTGGCGTCATACTCATGCTGGCAAGTCGATCGCACTCCGCTGTGATCCCCTTACGGACGTAATTTTCGCTTCCAGGAAGCATATGCGTCCTTTATATGAGTCGTCAATACTGTATACATAACCACGATCAGTTATAAACAATATAAAGTGGCAACTTCTATTACTCTCTATACTTTCCAGGACATAGGGCAGAATTCACAAATCTATATGTCAGTATTCCGACTTGGGGTAGCGTTTAAGCCCCGAATCCTCCAGCCACGGGGGATAAGTAAATCCTGGAGTAGGTGAGAAAGAAAAGGGTTTGGTTTAGAATATTTACACTGGCTTCTGATGTGGAAGCCCACTCCATGTAGGAGCACTATATCTGCTGAGCTAACTACATGCCAGAGCACACATCAGGACATGTTAGGACACACAGGTCAGCAGACGTCAGTACACGCATGTCATCAAGCGTCAGAACACACTCACTGCACTAAAGGCAGGCGCTTTTAAAGCAGTCGGCTTCGCTAGGTTACTAGACTAGGGAATTTGATGACGGTGTCTTGGCTAATCATAATCGTCGAATTGTCAGAAAAATCTCTCCCACGACATCGCACCATTCCGCCGGACTGCGCCTCCAATGCTCGAACGACCTCGCATACGAGGCAACCACGTGGCAATCTGGAAAAGCAATATGAACGCAGTTCCCGCGGGAGTCTTCGACTTTGGCCCCTTTCATCGATTAGTGTGCTCTCCGTGATGGTAAGCTTGTCAAGGTCAGGAGAGTTGCCTTCAGGTTAGTTACCGATTCCACGGAGGGCGGCCATTTTTGTCGCCTTGAAGTGAGTCCCTTTACGCGTCAACAGTCAGGGCCAGGCCTGCGTCGACATCAGGGCGCGCACTGATGAAGGAGGCTACCTCGTGGTAAGCACCTAAGGAATGCCCTTTCTGGTTTGAGATTCCACCTGAGGGTGACCATCTGTCGGGTAGTCCGAAGCGCCCATGTTTAGTCGCGATGGAAGCGATCTCCCATATTTGAAGTCTGGTGACACCCTTCAGCTTGGAGTCCGAGCATTCGCTTTGTTGTGACCTTCACCCTGGAAACACGCAAGCACACACCACCATAGGGCACACGAAAGCACCGTGCTGCGCCGAGTCATCGGGTCTGGCTAAAAAATTAATGCACCGGCCTTATCTAATTAATGCACCAAAGCAGCCATTAAATTATGAAACATTCGCTGAAGCCCACAATTTTGAGATTAGACTAGGATTCTCAACCTTCTCGCGACCTACGACACGGAAGGGTCACTCCCACTGACAAAGCACCACATGGCCCACACGCAACCGGAATTCTCCCAAATCCAGTGGGCTTCGCTTGACCCAATAAATTGGACGCAACATTTTCTGCCACCAAAGTAAGCTCTCATGTACATGTGAGCTCAACAAAAGGAGATCATCGTGCTGCAAGAGAGCAAAAGTAAAACACGCGAAAATGCTCTAAATAATTGATGAGTGAAATGTTATATGCCCATCCCTGATACATTATGTACTGGCAACGTGCCTTCTAGGCGTCGCACTATGAATTCATTGCCCTGTATGACCACTTCGCGTCGTCTTACCGCCTCGCTTTCCTATGCCATACATAGTACACCCTGGAAAGAACATGATGAGGGGGAACATAATTGCCTACTGGCACTTGACCACCCTCGCGCCAAACGTCGCTTTCTTTTCTGTCTCGTTAGGCGGTTTGAACTCTCTTTGACTGGAAACATTCTAACCACAGCAGTGCAGTACATTCCAAGTGACCAACGCGCCTTTATAACACTTTCACTATGCTCCCCACAGGATTTAGCACCTTTTGACTTATTTGGCCGCGTTGCCATCTCTGCCACATTCGTGACTCTGTGACGCTTCTTTCTTTCAGCACGCTTTCTGGTGCTCATGTCCGAGCCTTCCGCTCGCATTTCGGGCGGACCGGCACTCATATCGCCGGTCACAATCGCCTTCTCAGTCGCACATGTGAATGATTTGCGGGTAAATCATACCTTCATAACTACCTCGACTGGCTGATAGCTTCAAGCACTTCGGGACAATGCAGCTATTTTCATTTGCGCAACGTTGCTCGTATACCTGGGAGCTGTCCAAAACTGCACTGCGCTGCCGATATTGTGCTCTAGAGCACTTTTCCGACCGATTGAACTCAACACTGCTGCTCTGGCCTGATGAGTTTGGAATTCTGCAAGAGCTACCTTTGCGACGTGCTCCCTCGATAGCTGCGTTAAATCATCCACAGACGGCCTAGTTGCTCCTCTAGCATTCTAGTGGCACAGTATCTCGTAGGTGCTCAATCCAGTCGCCGTCAAGGGTCTCCTCAGCAACTACGACACGGTCTACAGATGTGGCATCCCTCGTGAAGATACATTTAGGGTCACAAGGAATAGCATCTCTCCCTACGTCATGGTCTGCGGATCTATCAGCACCTATGAACGTTCATTTATGTTCACGATGAATAGCCTCTGTTTGTACTATCGGTACAACAGCGCGTGCTACTTCTTCGCACCTGCCGTGTGGTATTTTACGGGTGCCTGACATCGCTGCTGCTTTGCCTGCTCCATTCTTTCAATTTCTTGTGTTACAGCTTCGATCGCTTCTTCTTGTTGCCTGATCCCTTCCTGCCTTTTCAAGTCCTTCTCATTCTCAATTGCTCATTGTTCCTGTTCCTTTAGATATAGGTCGCCGAAGTATTCAAAGTATTCCTGATCATTGCTGCTCTCTAAAATGGCTATGCGAATTACGGCTTTAGACCTGTCACTTTCTACCTCTAAGTAGAGCATTTAACACAACCGTGACAAGCAAGCTCTCGTCAAACTCATTAAGTCCCTGGTCACTGCCTTAGGCTGTGGCTCAGCTATTCCACGATACTTCAGAAGGGCAGCGGATTGGGCGAGTTGGTGTTGCATGGTAACAATAAAATTCAAACAGCGCTAAACGACAGGACCAGAATGAGGAGGAGACAAACACGGCGCTGAACTTACAACTGATTTATTTGAAGTAAGAAGTCAACATTTATACGTACAAAACTGGGCACGCATGCGCCCGGTCATACATCGATGATCAGATACAAACTCCGGACTGCCAACATTCGCACGCGTTGTACCTGCCTTGCAATCTACCCTTTATGCAGCAATGCCATTTCTTTCTCTGACAAGATTAAAGATGTTTTGCTAACGCAACTATTAGATTTGCTGATGATATGAAATGCTTCAGCGACTTCTCTGGTAGTCTTGTCACTATGAAAAAGTAGCAATTTTGTATCGTCAAAGAAAGGTACGCATTTACAAATACTGCAATGCTTTGCCAGGTTAGTGTCTTTTTTGTCTAATGAATTGGCATGCTCCATTAGTCTAATATTGATGCAACGGCCTGTCTGGCCTATGTAAGTTTGGCCACAAGATAAAGGAATTTGGTAGACAGCGCCCTTCTTGCAACTGATGTACTTATTGACATGATTGACCTTGCAAGCAGCATTCCGTTTAACGCCTTCCTGCTTCCTCTGAACTGCTGCCGCTAATTTACTCAGCTTCATCGGAGCAGAAAAAACAACCCTCACACCATACTTGGTCCCTACTCTCTTAAAACGATGTGACAATGCGTGCTCATAAGGCATGACAACAACTTTTTTCCCCGCGACATTTTCTTTGGGCTGTTTCGAACATTTCAGCGTTTTTATAATCTTATTAGCACCAGCCACAATTACAGAATCTGGAAAACCAGCCTCTGTGCATCTCTGGGCTTGGACCATCAGGCTACTGGACATTTGATGAGTACACGATTTTTTGACAGCCATACCAATACATCCTGTTACAATTCCGAATTTAACAATTTCCACCAATACACACCCCCGACTTTTGCTTGAATACCTTATCTTCCCACATTACATAGGTATTCTCTAAATAAAAGGATAAAAGTTCCATGAAAGATCCACTCGAAATGCCACAATTATGTAAACTACGCGTCTTGTCACTCTAAGCTTGTTAAATTCGGAATTGTAACAGGATGTATTGGTATGGCTGTCAAAAAATCGTGTACTCATCAAATGTCCAGTAGCCTGATGGTCCAAGCCCAGAGATGCAGAGAGGCCGGTTTTCCAGATTCTGTAATTGTGGCTGGTGCTAATAAGATTATAAAAACGCTGAAATGTTTGGAACAGCCCAAAGAAAATGTCGCGGGGAAAAAAGTTGTTGTCATTCCTTATGAGCACTCATTGTCACATCGTTTTAAGAGAGTAGGGGCCAAGTATGGTGTGAGGGTTGTTTTTTCTGCTCCGATGAAGCTGGGTAAATTAGCGGCAGCAGTTCAGAGGAAGCAGGAAGGCGTTAAACGGAATGCTGCTTGCAAGGTCAATCATGTCAATAAGTACATCAGTTGCAAGAAGGGCGCTGTCTACCAAATTCCTTTATCTTGTGGCCAAACTTACATAGGCCAGACAGGCCGTTGCATCAATATTAGACTAATGGAGCATGCCAATTCATTAGACAAAAAAGACACTAACCTGGCAAAGCATTGCAGTATTTGTAAATGCGTACCTTTCTTTGACGATACAAAATTGTTATTTCTTCATAGTGACAAGACTACCAGAGAAGTCGCTGAAGCATTTCATATCATCAGCAAATCTAATAGTTGCGTTAGCAAAACATCTTTAATCTTGTCAGAGAAAGAAATGGCATTGCTGCATAAAGGGTAGATTGCAAGGCAGGTACAACGCATGCGAATGTTGGCAGTCCGGTGTTTGTATCTGATCATCGATGTATGACCGGGCGCATGCGTGCCCAGTTTTGTACGTATAAATGTTGACTTCTTACTTCAAGTAAATCAGTTGTAAGTTCAGCGCCGTGTTTGTCTCCTCCTCATTCTGGTCCTGTCGTTTAGCGCTGTTTGAATTTTATTGTTACCACGATACTTGTTGCGAAACCCGCAAAAATTGCAGTGCATGTAAAAAACTACCAGTGGTTCAATTCTGTTTTCCTGAGAGAATTCGAAGCCTGGAAAATATAGCAGAAACGAAACGCATATGCACCTAAGTAGCACCAGGTCCCCAAGTTTTCTACCGCATGGAATTAATTGCAAGTCGCAAGTCCTCCGTCCCCTCCATTTGAATGGAATTCCAGTCGATATGGACGTCCTGATTACTGCTACATAGCTATGCGGTCGGGCTGGTTGAGATCTATGCTGAAGGCTGCTTTCTCCTGGGACACGCTACAACCAGAGTATCATTATCGGCAGTTGTATACGCTATATTGGCTCTTAGTATGCTAGGGTAAAAGGTCCGATAATCTCAAGCGCAAAGCCAGGCACTAAACCTGTACTGTGCAGTCATGATGTCCTGTGTTCACCAAGCCACTCGAGAACCGGTTGTTGCCGACTGGCGTTGGCTGCAGGTTCCATCTCAGCACTGTAATCCAGTCCTTGGCAAACCAGTTGTTGGCGACTGGCGTTGGCTGCAGTTTCTATCCCACCGCGACCACCAGTTGTTGTGACTCGAGGTAGCGTTTAAGCCAGGAATCCCCCAGCCACACGAATGAGTACGTGCGCGAGTGGGAGCGAAAGAATATGATTTATGTTGCAATATTTACTCTAGCTCCAGGTATTGAAGCCCACTTCATGTAGGAACACTATATATTAAGCTCACTACAAGCCTGAGCACACATCAGTACACGTGAGGAGCGGCATGTCAGCAGACGTCAGAACACA
Organism: Dermacentor andersoni; assembly: GCF_023375885.2. Lineage (NCBI taxonomy): Eukaryota > Metazoa > Arthropoda > Arachnida > Ixodida > Ixodidae > Dermacentor > Dermacentor andersoni. The sequence continues at coordinate 102,631,922 of NC_092820.1, forward strand.
CATGTCGGAAGACGTCAGGACACATTCACTTTAGCAAAGGCATCCCCTTTTACAGCAGTTGGCTTCCCGAGGTGACTAGACTAGGGGATCTGACGCCTGTGTCTCGGCCAATTTTAATAGAGCAATCGTCCGAAAAATCCCTCCCATGACCTCGCACCGTTTCGCCGCACTCCACCTCCAATGTTGCGCGAATGACCTCGCATAAGAGTCAACCACGTGGCAATCTGCGAAACCGATATCGACGCAGTTCCCACGGGAGTCTTCGACGTTGGCCCCGTTCATCAATTCTTGGGCTCTCAGTGACGGTAAGCTTGTCAGGTTCAGGAGATTGTTCTTCAAAGTAGTTACCGCTTCCACGGAGAGTGACAGCTGTTGTCGCCTCGAATTGAGCTCCTTTGTTGCGCGTCAGCAGTCAGGGCCAGGGGTGCGTCGATGTCTGGGCGAGTGCTGATGAAGGAAGCCACGTATTGCGAAGTAACCAAGGAATGCCCTTTTCTGTTTGAGGCGCAACATGAGTAAGAGCTGTTCTCAACCATTGGGATTCGTTTATTATATGCCCAACATCACATTTAGTCGGCACTGGCTCTTATGAACACTTCTTATGCCAGGAAACATGAGAATAGCAACGAAAATTCAAAAGTACAACCTGATAAAGCTCAGAGTCTTCCAAGATAGGGTCTGTCATGATGTCGCAACTTTGACCTAACCATCGGGCCACTCCAGTAGTAATGTTGCCTCGTACCTACTCTTCCCAGTAATCGTTGCCGCCCATGGAAACCCGACAATCACGTCACACTAACGCCATTAAGCCTGATCAGTCTGTTCCACATGCTCTCGGATTTGTCATATACGAAGGTACTCGGTAGGAGCATCAAATGTTCCGTCGCCCCGTCCTGAACAGTGTAATGCTGACCGCGATGCTTGGAAATAGTTAGCACTGCTCTCCACAACCTAAAAAACATCAGATATCACTCTTTAAACCTTGTCTCGCGTTGCCTACCAGATTTTCACCGAAATTCAACCCCTGTGGTGAGGCCACGCGTAGTTCGACATTGAAATCCCGCGTTCCACTTGATGGACGGTGCAACGCTACCGGCGTTTGGATTCATGACAGGCTAGTAACTGTTGTACTGCGACAGCAGTTAAAAGCTGCAAAGATGGTTTCATTTCCGCTTATGTTGACATTTCCAATGCGCCTGCTATGACGCCGTCATCAGCAAGCCGTAGTTACTGTGTCGTCGTCGAGTCATCTTTTGACTCAGCGTCGCGTGGTGATAGTTTCAATAAATACATTACGTTGTTCACCACCGCTGCTGACTGATCCTTTTACACCCAATTCAAGGCATAAGAAGCCGGTTTATACCAGACCACTTAGGCCACTGAGTAGTTAGTGTCAATGACGGCACCTCAGAAGTAGCAATCTAGTTAGGCCGGTTGGTATTTCATCATAGGGAAGCTAGAGCGCTGGCCGACAACACACAATGATGCATAGGCACGAATGTATGTGTCCACTTCCCGTGTGTTTCGTGATCCCAGTAATCTAGTTTCCCAAAGATTTTGGATAGTCCAACAATTATCACGATATTTTAGCAATGCATACGTATGTCCGAGCGCACTTACTGTACATTAACTGCGCACAGCATGTTCAAAGTTCGCGGCCGCTGTACATCAACCATTTTTGACAAACGGGAGGGGGTTCCCAAATGAGGTAATTATTGGAATTCATTTCTGCTCGCCCATGCCGTCTAAGTAGCTAGTTTCGTGGGAGTTCTGCAGCTAGAACTTTCCTCGTGCTCCGGCGACGTGGGTGTTAATAGGCTGCTCCTAAGCTCTCTGCTGAACTACTTTCCTGAAATCCTTTATATGTTGAACCCTTCACCCTTCTCTCTTGAGCTCTTTCTTGAACCTTTGAACTCTGGCTGCAACATGCAACGTACGTCCGCCTCTCACTTTTCCCCATTTGAATGCTTCTTCCCAACCTACACTGCTCCAACTGTATTCACTAATTACGGTCCATCTGTCCTCGCGTGTTTCTTTACTGAGTAGAGCCGTCCATGTAAAATAAGAGCGTACCCTACGCCACATAGTTGTCTACAGAGCCATCTTAATTCTCTCATATCCAGAGTATAACATTTCTAATAGAAAACACGATTATCTGTCTATTGCCTTGTTTATCACGAAGTCCTATCTTACTTTCAGTTCCCGAAATTTTTGCCTTTAGGAGGCCATATGCTGTCTACTGGCCTTCCTACACCAAGAACCCCATGATGCCTATCTTGACTCATGTGAACCCCCCTGAACAGCATGCGCGCATTCTCAGTGTCTGTGTTAGTAACCTTACCTATTTATTCCACACATCCTCTATAGATCTCGTTTCGTGGAACCGAAGGAAAGCGCTGTCGATGGCGGCAGAGGTTCACGTGGTATCGTCGAATTACGAAATATACAGGCAATCCACGGAGTTAAACAGACGCAAGTAAAATTAAAATTAAAATCTCGAGGAGGGGCCTCCGACCTGCATTTGATATATAATGGCCTCAAATGATGATAATGATGATTATCTTAATCGCAGATATTGGTTTTTACAACTTTACAGTGAGGGTTATCCGCCGCGTGTAGCTTTTCTCCGTTACATGCTATTTAATCAGAGCACCATGACTGCAGCACTTAATGTCGTAGCGATCATGACTTCGACTTAACGAATTTTTAGGTAATGTCATAAATGGTCACAGCACAGAAGTACTGAATGCTGATAACTTCCGGACTTACAACTGCATCTTTCTATGCACCGTGTCACACTTGAAAAGCTGTTTTTGTTGCTTCCACAGCGTCCATTTTGGAATATCAGACACGTGTTCTTCTTATCATGAAAATACCAACGGCCATTTCTGCCCCAGCACCTTGTAGGGATGGGTGTCTGGCTGCAAAATGGCTCTGTTTCTTGCTGTGCTGAAACAAAAAAAAATAAATGTCAGTTTCACCAGTTTGATCATGTCGAATAAAAACATTAAAAGGGCAAACAAGCTATCGCAAGGCACATCACATTCACGTGATCTGATAACTCAATTAATGCCTCTCTGTGCTTTTCTCCTGAATTATTTATCAATAAAATTTACTTATCTGAAATTTCAAAGCTGTGGAGATCACTAGGTGCTTCATTTTATGCAAATAGGAAGCGAAATACCGTACCGGCAATATGAGCAACATAAGCATTCTATCGAATAAAAAAATGTCAAACAGAAGGCAGTAAAGATTCATTTAAGACAACGGAAGAAATACTTCTATTTATTGCTTCACTTTGACGTCTATTACGGAAAGTATTCGAATTGAATATTTTTGGCGATGATAAGAAGACTAGTTTGCCCGAAAAGCAACTTGTTGACAAAGATAGCGAAGCATCAAGAGTATGCAAGAAGCGAGTCTGGTACCTTTATGCACGACTTAAATGGTAGCAAGCACTCCCTTCCTACTTTAATCGACGTGGTGTAATGCATCCAAATAAAACATGACCAAAACTCGGCAGAGCTGACCGCGAACATTCGCGCTTGTAATCATGGCGTGCTGAGGAACCTCGTCATAGGGGACCCTGCGCGCGCTTGGAACAATTCGGACGTCCCTTGTTGCCGTTAATTTCCGTATTTCGGCTGTGCCACGCCTCTGACTTTCAGAGGGTCACGCGATTTCCAAAATCTTCGCACCTGCTGTTTAAAGGTATTGCGGACCTGCTCGGCTGTGCTTGTAAAACGCTTTGCCCGACGGTCCCAATAATATGTCGAGTGATATGCATTATTAGGTGAGCAATTATGAGCCGAAGTAGGCACTCTGCCATGCTTGAGCACTGACACGAAAAAAACATTTTGCTAGAGGAGTGTGCAGTGCTACGCCGCGAGTATTTGCGTTTGCGTTGCATTTTGTGATTTTCTCACGTAAAGTTATCTCCACTATCCACTCAGTATAAATAGAAGCGTTCTGTAGATGAAGCTACCACCAGGTAACCAAGATATAGCATATTCGCTTTGGCGATTTCCATCACTCTATGAATCTGCTGCTAACATTGATGAAATATTTTAAATGTGATTTTACTGAGCTTCTGGTCTCTATTTCGAAATTCTAACATTTCAACTGAAATTTACGTAAAAAAGGAATGTAGTTAATGTTCCACTACCGACTGCATGCAGTATATCAAGTACTTATGCGGACTTAACCAATTCTTGAAGATCACTTGTGGCAAAGAGAACACTTCTAAACCTAGAGCTATATTTCTCGAACAGGCAGGCATTACTTACACGAGAAATCTGAATGCATATCCAACTAAGTAACAAAAAAGTCATTATTGAACTTTTTACTAAATTACTTTAAGGCAGATATTGTAATTTGGTATTTGTAACCGGTAATTTCGCGAAGCGTATTCAGTCAAAACGAATTCTCAGGGGGACACCAGTTCAGAGATATTAATTCTCGAAGTTGGGGACGAAATACATGCGCGTCCCAGTTTCTTCTGTGCTTCAATGCATAAAATGACGTTTTATTAAGAAAGTAACTTGAGCAACTCTGCATCTTTTCCTCAAGTTTTACAGTGCATATTGAAACCGCTTCCATCATTAGTATTCACTCTAAGTGTACACGCCTTGCAAACTCGCTGGATACAAATTCGGAAATTCACATATATACCGTAAATTAATGAGGTTACAGTATTATTATGTGAATTTTTTTACAATTGTTCCATCATGGGTTCCAATTCGTCGGACGAATAATGTCTGCCTCTTCGAGTGGAGCAGCTCAAGGAGAGAATTGTGTTATCTCCCACAGGCGATTTTTCAGATATTGCCCAATGTCTTCCTAGGAACACTTGGTATGTAGAACAAAGTGAAACGTTTCTAACACCTCGTGTTTATATTTATTGTTATGGTTTATTTTCACGTAAAACCTCATTTATGCCACACGCTGCCAGTTCAAAAACCATTAGATCTTATCATATGTACCTATCAATGAGCATTCGCAAAACCTAATGGTGTCTTTTTCTAGGTAGTCTTAATAAATGAAACTTAGCTAATAATTCAGGAAAAGGCATGGCATATAGTTAATATTTCTTGAACGTGAAGGACTAATTAAATTGATGAGAATTACTTATACTCACGCCGGCACCTCTCCAGGCACTTTATTTCTGACACGAATCGGTTTGCACCGCCACCACAAATCGTGTAATTGAACATTTTACAAACGCTACTGTGGTGATCGAAGTACCAGGCCCGAAATATTGGCCTGCAGCTGCCAATCGTCGGTAGTGTCTTGCATAAGCTGTCTCTCGTTCCAACGCGGGCTGAAAGAGTATCAACGAGAATGAAAAATCGCACTGTTCAAAACGCGTGTAATCACTTGATGGAAATAATTATAACAAATGCACTTTTTGAAATTCACGTCATTTCGTTCAAGTTCTGTTGAATGCTGGTGTACCTGGCAGCGACACTAACAAAGACGAAGCAATTATCCACATATATTTTATGCAATAAGCATTCCTTGCCTACTTCAGCTGCCTTGAGCATATCTATCTATCCATCCATCTATCTATCTATCTATCTATCTATCTATCTATCTATCTATCTATCTATCTATCTATCTATCTGTCCGTCCGTCCGTCCGTCCGTCCGTCCGTCCATCCTTCCATCCATCCATCCATCCATCCATCCATCCATCCATCCATCCATCTATCTATCTATCTATCTATCTATCTATCTATCTATCTATCTATCTATCTATCTATCTATCTATCTATCTATCTATCTATCTATCTCTTATGCTAACCCAGTTGCACAAGCTGTCTGCCAGCTTGGGCCACTAGGTATATATATGTCCGCGTTCGTGATGCCGCCGTGGTCCTCTTATCGTCTCCATTTGAGCGTTGTGATGTGACTCCCGCCATGCCATCGTCGTGACACCATCGTTGTCATTTAGCCAATACGCATACGTTGTCACACCACAGTCGTCATTCTTTCGTAGTCGTGCCATCGTCGTCACTACAGCTTCCTCATCTGACCCCCGTCATCAACCATTCATCTAGCCTCTTAGGTTAGCCCAGTAGCCCAAATTGTCTACCAGCTTGGGCCACTAGGTGTGTGCCCGTTGTCGCGATGCCGTCGTGGTGGTTTCGCCTTCGCCATTTCAACATAGTGATCTCAGTACTATAATTCTGTCGTCGTCCCGCCATCTTTCTCACACAGTCGTCATCCATACGTTGTCAGACTGCTGCCGCGATTCCTTCGTTGCATCGTCATCACTACATTTGTCAGCTGACTCCCGCCACGCCATAGTTATCACGCCGTAGGCGTCATAGAGGCTTGGCAGGACAGTCGTGGCCACGCCATTGCCGTCATACATTCGCCACACTGCGTCGTGATGATTTCGTAGTCGTTCCAACGTCATCTCTAGAGCTTGGTCAACCAACTTACATCATGCCGTCATCGTCACCGTCAGGCTTCGTGATAGAGTCGTGGTAGCGCTATTTTCCTGATGCTCTTGCCGTCATGCCATTGCTCTTATATATTTGGCATGTCTTTGTCGACCCTGCGCCGCCGGCATACAGTAGCCGTCAAGCATTCGTTGTCATACCATCGTCGTAATGCCATTGTAGTCATTCGTTTCGTTGTCATTATTTCAACTTCGTCATCCTACTATCGTCATGCCGTCGTCGGTATACTGTCGTTTTACCACCGTAATCACTTCAGTACCTTCATCTCATTGTCCCAATGCCGTCGTCCTACCACCTTTGTCGTTCCATCGACGTCAATCATTTGTCACTATACTTTAACGATGACATCACCATTCAACAATGATAATGCCGCCCTTGTCATGCCATTGTCGTCATTGCGTCGTCGACAGACAGTGGCTAATATGCATCCGTTGTCATACTGTCGTCGAGATCCCGTCCTGACTGTGCGCTCGTCGTCACTTCAGTTTTGTCATCCAATTCACATCATGGCGACGTCGTTGCACCGCTTCGTCACACAATCGTCTTCACACTAATGTCATCTTACATTTGTCATTGCACTGGCCGCGCATTGTTCTGATGTCATCGTCGTTATACAGTCATTGCCATGGCGTCATAGTGATGGCGTGACGGTCGTTCAATCGTCCTCGTTCGAACTTCGTCATCCGACTGTCCGCAGGCGGCACGTCAGCTCGGGTCAGCGTTCGATGCGTATTGGTAGTTCTTGGCCCAATAATGACCTTAAGGTTAACAGCATGGTTACAATATCGGCTGTGTCATTCTGGCTCCTGGCCCTATGATAGCGTAAGATTAAGAGCGCGGATCGAATATCGCCGGGGCCAGTGTGATACAAATCCAACGCTGGCCATGTTTACACATGCAACAAACAATATTAGCGGGAATCATTGGACCGACATTCATACGGATTTGCCAGCATGGGTTACTAACCTGGCTTTCTTGTAACAACGCAGGGCTTGTAGTAAGCAAATTCTTCCTAACGTTTTAATATATTTTTGTACGACTCACTAAGCTTAACTAACGTTTACAAAAAGTGAAGCAGGCGTGAAACACTCCCCATGCGCGGGTCGATCCTGAAGATAGTGCAATACCCGGCTGACCCGCGGCGGAGGTGAAGCAGCCGTGAAGCAGCCATACGTGGACCGATCCTGAAGATAGTGCAATACCGTGCCGACCCGCGGCGGAGGTTCACGTTCTGTGATTTAAGCCATTCTACCAGCGCTAATGAACTTTGGGGCTTTGCATTTAGGCTAAACTTTGGACTTTCTTTCTTTTTCATTTTTTTACTTTCGACTTTGTTTATTCGATAAGTGTCCTTTTGTGTTTCGCTGTCCTGTTTGTAGCATCGGGACGATGCTTATTGTGAAGGGGGCATTTACACGTGGACTTATTTATCTTTTTCGGGTGGGCGCTTTTCACCCTCTAACAAATGTTATCGCTAAGCGCGGGGCGGGTTTGCATGTATCGGAAGTTACTAGAATTGTATCGATGATTCTATCAGCTGTCTGCTGTCACCGAACCTTGTGTAGTCTGACTGCATGTACACGTGATGCGAATGGTGTTAAACGTTCTGGAAAATACGCGGGCACCAGCGTTTACTCTAGAACGTTTGATGGCTCATGTATAAAAGCCGGCGCGTTTGACCGGCAGACCAGAGGTTTCGACGATCGCCGACCGTGTTTGCCGCTATCGTTGTTCTTTGAGCGTAGCCTGCTTTTTGAGAGCACAGGTTCACCCAATAAAACGCTAGTTTCGTCAATCATAGTTTTGCTGCCTTCTCCGTAACTATACGGGACAATATCTATCGCACGACACGCAATCTTCGGCTATGACGAAGTTGTGTAGCATGCCAACAGCGCTTTTTTCAGTCCTGACAGATCGCTTTGTGGTGTGGAAATGGAGCACGATATAAATATTGTATGAGTTTCACATTAAGATCATGGAATCCAGGCTAAGCACTGTCGTGGCTGCTGAGGAATATTCATGTTTTCTCTGTAAGCTCGATTTAGGGTACAGCAGGTGTTAAGGAAAGGTGAAAAGGGTTGAAAATGATGCGTAGCAACTGCGCATCTCCTGCTAACGGCTAGCTCAGTGAGGACAGCGAACGTCACTTCGTTATCACGGCCAGACATGACGCACACATTTACGTTGCAGCAGCTGCACTTTCGAAGACAAAGGACCGGATCCGAGTGCATCGCACACTCGTTTGCTGTATGACTCAGCGTGCACAACGCATGCCTGAGAAGCTCATTCTTTGCACTATGAAATGTCGCGAAGCCGACAAGCTTGGGTGGTCTCGAGTGTATATAATATCTAACCCAATTGTTCTTTTTTCTTTCTTTAAGAACACAATTTTTTATTATAGAAGACATTGAAACTTTGACCTTGACTGGTAAAAGACGTGGACAATACTTACTCGATAAATCGATCACGCAGGCCACAATTGCGGTAAAAGTGCGATGTTGTTCCGCTGTTTGACAAAGGGCCTTTGTATGCATTTGAGCAAAAATTAACTGAAACGCAAGTGTATATTTTCGCGACACCAATCCTCAACGTCCTCGAAAGCGTTGCATTGGAAAGATCGAGGCGTGCATGGCGCATATGCAATGAAACGGGACAGGAGCAGTTTGGGTCTCTTGTCTTTGGCCTGCGGTAGCGGTGGGCATGTGGACTTGCCAGCAGATGGAACTCAGGTGGCAGTCCTTGCAGGCGACGGCTTTGTCGGGCGCCTTGGGTTGGGAAAGCTAGTGGAGTCGGCAGCTTCGCCTCCAGATCGCCTAGGGTGCCGCCTAGGTCTACCCAGCAGCTCCACCAGTCTTGTCGCGAGAGGAAAGGCGAGAGAAGCCCGCTGGCAGCGAACGGTGCCTCTGCTGAAACAGCCAGATCAACCAACGTCGTTCACGTCGTCTTCTACCCACAACCAGTTCGGAAATGGGCGCCGGATCTGATGATGATGATGATGATGATAATGAAATGAACATGTAAAACACGCGTGGCAATATTGATATCGCCTCCCAGTGCGCGAAAATAGAGAGCTTTAGCATATCTCAAGCAGCACCGTGCTAAACGCTGGCATATAGCGGGGCCACACTGCGGACGCTCAGAATGCTATAGCAGTTCTGCGCATAGCATGCCTCCGCTGTTTTGGAATTTCGCGGGACACGCTAACACTCGCAAAGCACGGATGCTACGAAATAGTGTTGCCGAACATGGCGGCACCCATTGCTCCCGCTTGAACTTGAGGAGGAGGAGGAAAAACATTTATTGCGCTCTAAATTTATGTAATTTTCGCGGGCTTCAGACGGCTTCTTCCATCTTCTGTTGGCGTCTTCCGTCTTCTTCAGGCAGGCTCGGTTCCCCTAGCCCAGGGCTCCGCTGAGGACTGCTGTCCAGTGAGCTCGCCGGACCAATCCACGCTAGATGCCCAGGTTGTCGCCGGAGAGCATCCCCTCCCACTGTTCCGCACTCGGGTTTTCTACTCTGGATAACTGATCGTTCTTCTGACAGGCCCATGTTACGTGGAAAAGGGTTGGCTTATCTCCGCACCACGGGCATGTGTCACCGTACTGTGTGGGGTAAGCTTCACTAAGGGTGTTTAGATGGGGAAAGCCCCTGGCTGCAGTAGTCTCCACCCTACTGCTTCTTGTCTGCTTAGCTCATTACATGGCGGTGGGTATTTCAGTCTCACCATGAATTCTCGTGATGACAATGCTCTCACTCTCGTCGATCGCCAGTAACTATTGATCTGTGGTTCCACTTCGTCGAAACACACCTGAAACTTTAGTTATGAGCGCATAGAGCGTCCATTTCCTACGTTCGTTCGGCGATTCGGGTGTCTGTAGGCCTGACGAAGCGCGTCCCCATAAACAGGGTCCTGCACATTTCGCTGCACCCGTTCGACAAAAAAAAATGTTTTGCGCTAACCGCTGCACGGTTCTTGCTCAAGTTGTGCCGACAGATTGAATTTTGGAGCCAACGTCGTTTAGTATAATACTTACCACAGTTAATTGCCTGGTTGTAAAGAAAAACCCCATTGACATATGACCGGTGCATGCAACTGATGTCTTTCTCACGAATGGTTATTCTGAGGATGTTAGATCATGGGATCATTTCAAGCGATATTAGCGATCACCTACCTGTATTTCTAGTTGCTAAGTAGCAAGAAAAAAAACGGCGATCTATATCAATGCGTTCTATTACATTCCCTAAACATGATAATTTTTGTCAAGAACTAATTCACACGTCAGGGAATGACTTTCTAAAAGTAGACAACGCAAAGATTACAGTCAATGCATTTGTTGAAAAGTTCAAACAAACATATGATAATTTTCCTCGAATTATCCACTGCCCATCTAAAAAAATTAGGAAGACGGGAATCGCACGAGACCTGTTGCACAATATTAACGAAGAGAATGTAACGTAGAATACATTTTTAGCTTGTCGTGACCCACAACTATTGAGCACCTTTGAAAATTTCGTAATGCCTTAAAGAATAATAATATAAAACGTAGGCAAAACTACTTTATAACATTTTAGGGACTCATCTGGTAATTCCTCTTCCGCTTGCAAAAATATTAATAAAGGGTTAGAAACACCCAAATCAAATAGCACAGTTAACGAGCTTACAGATAACGACAGCGTTGCAGTGGCAGTCCAATTCTGTAATACATTTAATGATTATCTAGTGAACTTAGTCCTTGCTGGACTAAGTTCACTAGATCACTCTACGTCATACATGAAGGACAAATGCCCAAGTATTATGTGTCAAGGCCTGCTTCTGAAAACGAGATCTATGAGACAACCATGCAGCTTGAAAATAGTAACTGCTGTAATTATTTTGATTTCAAATCAAACCAAATAAACACGTTGCCGAAATAATTGCACAGCCACTTTCAGATCTTATTAACCTTTGCCAGTCAACAGCAACCTTTCTCTCAATATTACAAACCGCTGAAGTGTGCATTTTGTATAAAAACGGCGATAGAAATTACGTAGCAAACTACAAGACCATATCAATTTTCTCGGTATATTCTAAATAATAGAAACAATATTCATTCACAGTTAGCGGAATGAATTAACAAACACAACCTATTTTGGGACGCACAATATGGCTTTGGAGAATATTGATCTACTGAACTTGTACTACATAACGAGAAAGAGTTCATGATAAATTGCATAAAATGCAAAGAATTAGTGCTTGACGTTGTCTTTGATTTCAGCATGGATTTAGATTCTCTGAATTGAGCTTTGCTTTACAAAAGCTAGATTTACGCGGTGTAAGCGGTGTCCCATTAGAAATTTTGGCTCATATCTAAGCGAAAGTTAACCATATACATGTGTAAATAATTTGGTTTCCACGATTAAAGCAAATTGTCGTATATATATATATATATATATATATATATATATATATATATATATATATATATATATATATATATATATATATATATATATATATTGTTTAGCAAAGTTCATCGTTTAGGCCGATGACACGAGTGTATTTGTTGCACTCGAAGATATTAAGCAGTTACTTCAAAGAGAAAATTATATTAGAGAAGTAAAATGACTGGGCTTGCTCAAAAGGGCTAGTCATTATTGCAGACAAAAATTAAGGCGGTTATTTTTTGAGGAAGAGCCAAGCAGGTGCATGTAACTACTTCTCTCTATCTGAATAATAGCATAACGCAAATTGTCGATCAAGTTAGAACTTTAGGTGTCATATTTTCAAATAACGTGACATGGGACACACAAGTAGAGCAAGTAGTAACAACAACGGCGTGTATAATTGGTATAATTTATCACAACCGTTATCTACTTCTGTTGAAGACAATACTTTTTATTTACCGTACGTTTTCTACTTTATGCTCACTGCTGTTTTCTCGTATGGTGCGATACAATGCAAACACTGATAAGCTTACAAGGCTTCAAAATTGATTGCTTAAGTTACTGCTCAAAAAAGGGGTTTATACGTTCTGTTAGTTAAACACAACAAAAATATAGGTTAACAGGCAGGCAGAATCTTTACAATTACAACATTTGTAAAGCGATAAAAAAGGAACTTAAACACAGAGCAATAATTTATGAGCTAGCCAACCTAAATCCCACTGTCCATAAATATAATACATGCCGGCATAATGGCTGGTTAATGCCTCGATCACGTACTAAGTATGGCGACCAGATTGTACGCAATGTTATTCTAAAGTTTTTTTAAATTATCGTATTTGCCTTGGTTTACACCTAAAAAATATGACTTAAAAAGATGTTATAGAATAGTTCTAATAATTTTATGCTAACTTACACAACTATTCATTAAACGTGTTATTTACCCAATTGTATCAGTGTAATCCATTTCTCTGCCATGTGAACATGCGTGTATATGTTCCCCTCTATTTTGTGATGCCTGAAATACCTATTGTATCTTGTTAAACATTGTCTCGTAATAAGTCTGCACTATTGTTAGCGTAATAACAAGCATATCTGTTGCTTGATATCTTACGCTCTATTTACTATTAGATGTCAGTGCTTTGCAGCCCTTTTTTTAGGTAGTGGGATTTAGTCAAGCTGCTATTGGGCACCCTTTTACTCCCGCCATGATTCATCTACGACACATGAAAATAAAGATTCAAATCTATCTATCTATCTATCTATCTATCTATCTATCTATCTATCTATCTATCTATCTATCTATCTATCTATCTATCTATCTATCTATGCTTATACCTACGTACAGACAGTTTATGTATGCATGTACCTACGTTCTCACGCTAGTGCAGTGACCCAAGTCGTCTGCCAGCTTTGGCGACTAGGTATGAGCTTGTGGCTTTCGTGTCGTCTTACCCGTTGCATCATCATCACTCCAGCTTTGTCACCCGACTATTGTCATGCCGTCGTTGCCACACCATCGTTGTCATCCAATCGTGTTTATGCCGCCATTGTCAGGCTGTCATTATAATTGCGCCGTCGTAATGCCGTCGCGTTCTTGCCATAATCATTATTCTAGCTTTCTCATTCGCTTGTCGTCAAACTGTCGTCGTCACGCAGTACTCGTCATACACTTGTTGTGATCCCATTGCCATCGTGCTGTCATTTTCTTGCTATCACCCTTACACCCCATCGTTTCAGCAACGTGCTCGCATTGTCATGGTGTCGCCGTCATATTCCCTTTGGCGTGACGTTGACATGACACCTTCTTTGTTATTACAATTTCATCACTACGCTGTCGTCCTACAGTCGTCATGCCATCGGGCTTCTGAGTTATCTTGGCATGCGAATGCCGTAGCAAAGTGGGCCGGTACCGCAGACAGTGCATGTCGCATATAGACATATAGACGTATAGGCATATAGATCGTGGGATTGGCAAAAGGGCCACTAGTGGTTTTAAATAGACGTCATTTCAGTACTAAGGTGTGTCACTGCAATACTTCTAAGCAAATCACATTGCCGTTGACCGTCATCGTGAGATGGGTTCTGGCACCATTTTTCTTGTTTTCTGTCCTGAAAAATCTGCATAATGCATCTATTCTTCAATTTCAGAGGGGGCTGTAATTAGGAGCAACCAAATAACTCACATCAAGTTAAATGGGAACGCTGGACTTTTACGTAATCGAGCCTGCAAGTTTATGTGTGACGTATATAGTAGTGCACCAGTGACAGCTGACAATCAATAGCACTAGTTTCTCGATGAAACCTCTCCCGCTCAGAACCAAATGCACCTCTCCACTAAAGAGGCGTGCCCAACATGTCACGATTGTTACCTGCAAAATGAGGCACACTGCATAGAGGGTAAGTTCAAAAAGCACTCTCCATAGTTTTATATAGTTAATTAAAAAGATTGTCATGAAATATACTTTCACTCACGTTCGCAAAACTTCTGGCATGCCTCCCTTTTGAGGAACAGGTTCCAGCCAGTACCGCAAACTCCATCAGTGACCTCTTTACAGCGTCCTACATGAGGGTCGAAATACCAGGCACCGTATAATGGCTGACACGTACCGATATGCGGTCGTTTGTGGCAGGTGTCCTGTAGCTCTGGAGGAAGAGCTGAAAAATTTTAGTCTAGCATTAGCGCGAACAATCCGATGACTCATATGCAAGCCTGTAAACTTCAAAACGATGCATTACAACCGACAAGGCACATATCGACGCCTATCTTCGCAGTTATATTCTTCATGCAGCACACACGAGTTCTGTGTAGCTCGCAGAATAACAGATTCAATTGCCGTGGCTAATGGGCTTTCATGAAGATGTTCGCCCCCATATCTGGATTAATGTACATTTTCGCTTAGCGACAGCAGGCGTGATGCGCTGCCCAGGCGGCGCTACGGAAACTCTAGTCGAGAGAGCCCTCGACGCTGCGTGTATAGACCCTTTTCACGGCAATCCCACCTCTGCCATATTTCATCACACGATGGAGTGCCTCATGGAGCTGAGGCCTGTGGAGTACCTCAGCTGCCTCCGTTGCCTTTTCTTTCTTCTGAATTAAATGCGGATCAATGTATTCTGCGCTTAGTTTGTCATTCGCTATGAAGCAGAGTCTTGTCATGCTTCTGAATAATTAACGTGCTTCGCTGCGGTCAAATGCTGGCCAGGCCCCAGGCTCCCCCTGGAAAATTAAAACTTTCTGCCTATGTAACGAGGTACGCGACCGGGCTAGTTGGTGTTGATCCATGAATTTAACAGCGCGAACTTGGGACAGAGGGTGGCGAAAGAGACAGACGTAGACAGGCCTGACATCAAATCGTAACAACTGTTCGATTGCTTGTAATCACTTTTCAGGAGAGCCTATCGTGGTGACCGCATATTGACACTCTGAAAACCAACCTCTCAGGTGCTGTTGGCATACTGAACAGGTTGCAACATCTTCCATTTACAGTAAAGCTTTCTATATAATTTTCACTGACATAATCACACTTTTCTTATTTCTTTCTAATGTGGGCGTCAACAACACAAATCCAGGCTCTTTAGAAACTATACACAATCGGGCACTACGGGCTATACGTAACGTAAGGCGCAGATAATGCATTGCACCATACTATAACAGACACAAAATACTTGGCATAACAAGAACTTGCAGACGCAAACTAATGCTGGAGGCATTAGCACAATACGAAACGTGCTAATTAATATTTCTATCGAAATATTTACTAAGAAATGTGCGTACAACTTCAGAATGAATATGATATGTAAGCCAAGGTCGAGAACGTGATATAAATAAAAAACTACTCCCCAATTGTCAAAATCCCAAATCGCTATATGTTGGTATTAGAGCTGATAAAATGTGAAATATCTGCTCAGAAATTCAGTCTAGAAGCGTATGGTGAGGGGCTAGTTGGTATGACATTATGCGAACAACAAAAAACTGCGCAAAAAAAGAACAAGACAGAGAAAGAACCACACGACACAGGCGCAGAATAACAACTGGTTTAATGCTTCAACGCCACCTTCCTACCAGCAACAGAACGCATGCGCACAAACCGCAAAGACCAATGCCGCTATCATGTAGTCAAGCCCAGAAACGCCAACTCCTTGCGGTACAAATGTATGGAAGCCTCACTAACACATTTATCCGGCCCTAATCTCGCAATTTCTAAAGCTTCGATTACTTCACGCTCTTTCTTATCACTTGCGCGTCCGACAATCTTAGTCCTGCCGAAAAGTGGAGTACAAACTTTGCCGTCATGCCTGCAGGTCTTGCAATGCTTAGGAAGATGCTGTCCTCTAGAATCATCTAGTGAATTGACATGTTCTAATAATCTAATATTAATGCAGCGGCCTGTTTGTCCAACGTACGCGTTGCCACAACTCAGCGGAATCTCATAGATGACATTCGCTCTACAGGGCACAAACTTGTTCCTGTGGTTAGTGCTGCACTCGATTTTCTTTTTCCTATCAGGTCTAGCTAAATTGCACAGACTGGACAGCTTACAAAGTGCCGAAAATTTAGGAAGGATGTGCCGAGAGATGTAGCCGACGCGACAGCACGTGAAACAGATCGGCCAGTTGTTTGACGTTCGCCATTCAGCTTGGTTTGGATAACGCACTGGTAGGTACCAGACACTCGGTGCAGAGGTACCAGACTCGGTGCAATGGAGAGCGGACAGCGAGACTCGGCTCGCTGTCCGCTCTCCACCTGTAGGTACTTCTCGACCAGTCTAGCCATCACCTCCTCTTCGGAGGGCTCTTTTTGGGCAGTTTGCAAAATTTCTCGAGCGTGCTGCGCTGGTTCGGCTTTGCGTTGGTTACATCTAACAGGTACTTGAGGAGGTTCCAGGTGCCCCCTCTTCTCATTCAGCCATCTATCGAATTGCACAGCTCATCCCACTGTTTGACGAGTGTCGTTCAGTGCTCATCGATGGCATGGTGAACATCCGCGATCTTACTTCTGAGTCGGCGGTTAAATCTTTGAGCCTTCCACCTCTATAGGAAGGATTGTTGCACTTCTATGAGATGCCATCTTGTCAAGCAGAATGTCCGTTAGCACCTTTTTGGTAATGGCGCCGACGTCCTCCCTCAACTGCGCGTTCCATTGCTCCCGACTCGGCTTGTTTACTTCGTTCGCCCTTTCTTTTCTGATCTTTCGGAACGCGTCCCAGTCGAGAAACTGGAACTTGCGCAGCTTCTTTTGTGTGATCCGCAGGTTCGTGGCTAATATGCAGTGATCACTACCCAGGTTTTAGTTGGAGTTGGACCAGCGCAGTGATACCGCGTCCCGCACGAGGGTCAGGTGCTGGGTCGTGTCTCGACTCGTCGACGTGCCGCACCTCATGGAGAATGCCGGGTCAGTGATCAGCACAAGGCCCAAATAAAATGCTTCACGAAAGAGACTTTTCCTTTGTTTATGTCGGAGGGATAGCCCCAGACGTTGTAGGGGGCATTAAAGTCTCCGGCGACCCCCAGGCCGAGCTGCGGGCCAGTTGTACCGCCTTGGTCAGCAGCAGCTTCAACCTCTGGCTCAGGTCCTTAGGACTACAGTAGACGTTTAGAACAAATAGGCTGTTTCGATTACCTATGGCCCCGTTTGGGATGACTTCTAACATGACGTAATCTAGCTTGCTTCCCGTCATCTTCAGATTGTGGTTGACGTGCATGGCCCTGTTGCTGACGAGGACCGCGACTCCTCCTCCTCCGTCGTCGTGTCTGACTTCCGACCGGTGACCAGGCAGTGCGACATTAGAGGTTGACCTTTCTTCTAATAAAACAACGCGGTTTTTCCGAGCGAGAGCGAATGAACCGCTGTAGGGGCGCCTTATTGCGTTGGAAACCTCTGCAATCCTAACCAATCCTAATATCCTAACCTGACTAGTTTGCGCAGCCATCCTGTTTTTGTTAGGGACGCTGTGTGGCTAAGTCAGGCTGTTAACCTTCGCACATTGTGTATGAGGTTAGGAGACTTTGGGCGCTAGAATCGGGGCCACCCCGTCGTCTACGTACGTCTCGATCTTAAGTAATCTTAAGCTCTTCAATGACGAAAAAATCCTTTAAAATAAATGCGTTGCTTGTCCGGAATTGAACGCGTGTCCTATACATAATCAGACAACCTTGTCTTATTCTAAGACACGCACCAGGCCCGGCCTTCGAAGCGGCGAAGCGGCCATCGAAGCGGTGCCGCCGAATGGCAGGGCGTGTCCAGAGGGAAGCGCGAGAAAGCAGTCCACGTTCAGCACCCGCCTTTTACATGATGCGGTTAGGCGGTGGCAGTATGGTCTGTAGCTAGAATGCTTCACTGTTGAATAAATTAAACTGTTTCAGCATTCAATGGATGATACACGGGATGGATACTCGTGGACCGACACTTGGCAGCAGTGACAGCTGATCGGCGCAACGCTAAAAAATTGATCCCTGTACTGCAGATATTGCGAATCTTGCTGACCACCAGGAGCCTTGGTCTGCTTGCGTCACTTCCTTGATGGTTCTTCCGCTGAGGACGTCATCAGGACAAGCGGCACAAAAGCCGGCTGCCTTCGCTGGACCGACACTTGGCAGCAGTGACAGCTGATCGGCGTAACGCTAAAAACTTGATCCCGGTACTGCAGGTTGGTGTCCAAATTATACATGCTTTGTAACTAGATAGTTTATGCTGTCGCTGCTGCCTTTCAGTATTGCTGTGTATCTATTGTATATTTATTATACCTTCTGTCCACTGGTACTGTTCCTTTGCGAAAACATGACCAAATCTACAGCTGAAAGAGAAAGCCGATGCGAAATCCGAGAACTTCGTGCTGAAATGAAGTCTCTCGTGGACAGTGTTAAATTTATGAGCGATCAATTTGAGGACATGAAAAAGAAGCTTAGAGAAGCCACAGAAGATAGGGAAGCCTGGAGAAAGGCGAATGAAAAGTTATGTGCTAGGTGCATGGAAAATGAAAATGTTATTCAACAACTTCAGAAGAGGGTTGTTCAATCGGAGCAATACTCGCGCAGGTCCAATATAGAAATTAAGGGACTTCTGCAACAGGACAATGAACGCGTTACTGAACTTGTTGGGAAAATTGGTGATGCGCTGGCTGAGCCCATAACTTCTTCTGACATTGAAGTCTGTCACCGTGTGCCCACCCGAGAAGCTGGAAAATCTAATATAGTTGTCCAGTTTAAGAGCAAACAAAAGAGGAACAGTGTTCTTGAAAAAGCGCGGAAGGCTAGGTCGCGAAACAATCAGGTTGGAATTCCTGATGATACCAGATTATTTATTAATGAGCACCTCTGTCCGACCTTGAAACGTCTTCTTTCGCTGGCATTAGCAAGAAAGCGCGAATGTCAGTGGCGCTTTGTCTGGACGCGAAATGAGTACTTGCACGCAAGACTGAAGCCAGTAGTGTTGTCCGCATTGCCTCAGAGACTGACCTTCCAAAGATCGCCTAAACTGCAGCGTCTAAAGAAGTTCAACTTTGCTCTCTTTTGACTACACGGTGTATCGTGAGTATAGCTTTCCAAGCGAAATTTCTCTGCCCGCACACGCAAAAAACATTTCCGCGCTTCACGTGAATGCGCGTTCACTTGCCTATAAGCACAACATAGAAAATATGTTTCTAGCCGAGTTTACTTTTCCATTTGACATTATGATGTTCTCTGAAACGTGGTATCAGGAACACAGTGAAATGCTGATCGTAGATGGTTACAGACATTTCTTTATTAATCGCACCGATAAACGTGGGGGCGGTGTAGCATTGCATGTCAAGCGCGGCATACAGTGTCATGTGCTTGAGGAATTCACCTGCGTCACCGCACATTACGAAGTGCTAAGCGTTAAATCTGACAATAACCTGTTTCTTGTGATGTACCGACCACCTACTGGTAATATATCTAATTTATTAGAATTTACTGAAAAGCTATTAGAACATGCTACTTTTCACAATTACAAAGTGCTTCTTGGTGGTGACTTCAACATTAACGTGCTTGATGAAAGCGCTCCAACTCGGGCAGTAACTAATGCAATCAATTCTTCCGGTTTCTGCAGCGTTACTACGACACCTACTCGCGTGACACCATCTTGTCAATCAGGTCTCGACAATTTCATTGTTAACGCTGGTGCAGAGATATACACAGCCGGGACTATCAGCTATGGTATCAGTGATCATTGTCCGATATTCATAATATGCTCATTTTATATTCACGAAAGTACTTTACCTGATACCACGTTCAGCTACAGATGCCTGTCAGGCGAAAATATGGAACACTTTCGCGCACTTGCTTTGTGCACAGACTGGTCTTCTCTTTATAACAATAAAGATGCTAGTCAAGCGTACGATTAATTTCTATCCATATTCAGTCGCCTATACAATTTGTCTTTCCGGCTTAAAACAGGAAAGGTAAAAAAACGCATTAGAAAGCCGTGGGTGCAACCACAGCATGTTAGAATGATTAACAAAAATATAGGATGTTCAATAAATTTCTGCGTACGCGTTAGCAAAGTGATCTCGTTGCATTTAGGAAGTTAAGGAATACACTAAATAAAGAACGGCGAAAAGCTAAAGCACTCTATTACGAGAGCCTTTTTGCAGCCGTGCAGAGAAAAAATCCAGAAAAGACTTGGACAATTATCAATGATGCAATCAGACAGGGGAATGTGAATCGCAGTTTGCGTGAGATAACCGTGAATAATGAAAAGGTGTAGGGCATCCTCTTAACCGAACGTTTCAATGAACACCTTGTGAACATGACGGCATCATCTAATAACACGGTCAGTAGTACTACTGTTAAGAGATGTACGCACAGCATTTTTCTCGAGCCTACTGACGATGCCGAAATTTGTCGTATATTTTTGGGCTTAAAAAACAGCAATGCTGTTGATGCAGACGGCATTCAAATCAGACCTATAAAATTTGTAATTGATGTCATCGCAGTTCATCTCGCATTTGTGTTTAACCTTTTTATAGAATCGGGACATTTTCCAACAAATATGAAGAAAGCAAGGGTGTCAGTTATTTTCAAAGGTGGGAACCGAAATGACCTGGGGAATTATAGGCCTATTTCCATTTTATCCGCTTTTTCTAAGGGTTTAGAAAAACTGATTTCTGTACGCATTAACAATTTCTTTGCGAAGAATGACATTCTTTCTGAATGTCAACACGGATTCCGCTCGGGCAGGTCAACCGAAACAGTTTTGTTACGCCAAAAAGAACTAATAATTATTAATATTGATGTGGGCAAACTAACGTTGGGTATATTTATTGATTATAGCAAGGCATTTGATCGTTTAAGTCATCAAATTTTAATAAGTAAACTAGAAGGATATGGTATCCGTGGCGTGGCAAATCAGCTCTTTCAATCTTATCTGTCTGGGCGGACGCAGTGCGTTGCTATCGAAAAATACTGCTCTTCATATAGGGTAATTAAATCAGGTGTGCCCCAGGGTAGCGTTTTAGGCCCGATTTTGTTTAATATATATGTAAACGATATTGCTGAAATAGTAAGTGACACATCCATTGTACTATACGCTGACGATACGAGCCTGTTTGTCTCTGACAATAATCTTGATAATCTGCTACAAAGATCTCGCAGTATCCTTTCTAAATTGTCGAGTTGGTCTCGGGATAACGCTCTAACAATTAATAGCTCCAAATCAAAGGCCGTATTGTTCAAGGCAAGAGGCAGGCGGTCTTATTTAAATTAAGAATTATTGTTGGATGGCGCGCCCATTGAGATTGTAACCAAATACAAAGTATTGGGCGTGACGCTGTCAGAAGATATGAACTGGACATATCACATTGAACAAATTATGAAATCATTGTCGTCTGCCGCAGGTGCATTGTCCCGTTGACGTCATTTTTTCCCAGAGAAAGTAAAGTTGTACATATATTATGCCTTGTTTCAATCGCATCTGAATTATTGTGCGCTTGTATGGGCTACCACCACGAAACGTAATCTTCATGCGCTTCTTCAACTTCAAAAACGAGCACTTCGACATGTAGCGAATGTACCTTATTTCCATTCTACTGCGCAACTTTTTGAAAGTTATAACATAATACAAGTAACTAACATTTACGAATACAGGCTACTGTATTCTTTCTGCTTCGGCTCCGAAAAGTTTCAAATATTTTTAAAAAATACGTCACGACTTGAATATGACAGAAGTGATGCGCGTACCCGCAGCAAAGGCAGGTGGTTAGTACCGTACAGGCGTACAAATTACCTCATGCAGTCGCTAAGACACAGGCTACCTTCACTGTTCAATAAATTTGGGAAAGAAATTGTTATGACAAATACCTTGACTCGAAAACAGCTTAGAGCATATTTTTGTAAAGAAATTTTTGAAATGTGATCTTTGTAATTATCGCAAATGTAACCCATTGCATTGTATATTGTATTTCTATTTGTACTGCTGCCATGTGAGGGCCTTCAGGCACATTCAAGCTGTATGTCGCAGCTTTTCGCCTGGAGGACCCCCAACAGGTTTGTTGGAAATAAAACATTTTGATTTGATTTGATGATTGTTGTCGTTGCTTTTTTCTATAATTCCATTTGAGTTGCGACATCTTGCTTTGAAAACTTCTACAACACCTGAAACCGGTAATGTTTTTACAGGCCCTGAGCCTGCCGCTACAACAAAGTTCTTGTGCTAAAATTGTTCAAAATACATAGGTCACGATACTGGGGAATATGACTATAAGAAGATGCCGTCGCCCAATGACAAAATGACCTCACCCGCTACAAGTTTACTGACTTTAGCCAAAAGATCACTACTGCTTTGTATTACTACATACAATGAACACCAATGAAACTTCTCTTATGTGAAGGTGCAACTACACTGTAGAGGACGGGTGACTTTAGAATCGGTTTAATGACAATGAGACCCTATTCGCAAACCTTTCCTTCTACAAAAGATGTTGGCCGTTAGATGGCCGCTATCGCTGATAATGCAACCTACATCACAGATGACTTTCATGTGGTGTTGCGTAGGCCCATAGAGTAATATTTTTCTGCGAATTTGGAGCCTGGTGTTCTGCCTCAGCACAATGACAGCCACAGCCGGCGCGCCCGGGTTATGTGCTCCTCGCGGTCGCAGCGCATTGTATTCCCGCTGCTTGGCGACGTAAGCCGAACGTGTCCTCGAGGGACGCGGCTTTGCGCTCGCTGCAGCCTCCCAGGTTTGGATTCGCGTGCTCTGACAGCCAACATTCTTCGTCTCAGTGTTCCGCGGGTAACTGCATTTCTAATATTCAAAAGTTGATATGGCTTACAAAGAGATCTCGCTTCAATCCCACAATTACAATGAGCCCTCTGAAAATAGAAGCTAAGAAAGTAAGAATTATTTATTGTTAATTGGCGACTATTTACCGCATGTCCCTCGTCACCCCATAGTCGCCACCACTGACAAAATGTCTCCGCAGGAACCGTGCTTTTATTTCATAACGGCTATACTAAATCAAACAACCTGTATATAAAACCAAGCACAATCATACAACCGGTATATAAGGTTAGTGATCTTATTTGCAAGATGAGCGTATCAGATTGAGCGCTACGCACTAAGACCCATAGGCGTTCTGCCGAAATTCCCATTACTCCTGCGAACTTCCGCCTCTTGCCAAAAAAACTACTTCCATGACAGAGTCGGCGGTCTATACTCTTTCTACCGGCAGCGCTTATGCAGAGCTTGGGCAATCTAGAAGGCACAAAAACAATGGCTATTTTGTTTTATATTTCCCCAAAACTTCAGCGAGCACATATCGCCAATTGATACACTAATTTGCTTTTCGTGTTCTTTCTAACAGATTAAATCGACTAAAAAACACAGAATTCCTTATTTATTACGAAATAAGCCTCTTCTGAAAGTTTTGCTACGCAGACATTGAATCTCAATGCTGGCTATTTTAAATAGACACAGTGCAATGACAAGCCTTCTTGAGGAAAGCGAACTTTCTTGCACCCTGCTGTCATAAAAGTTCATGCAGCTATAAAAAAAATGCGGTACTTTTTCATTCAGCAGAAGAGCTTAAAGACAACGTTTTGAAAAGCACCTTCCTGGCTCAAGTACAAGATCAAAGGATTACTTTTCACAATCGCTGGCTTCTAAAAATTCGAGATAACGAAACAATTAACATACCCATTGGTGGCTGCTTCTTTCCAAAAATTCCGCCTCCTGAAAAGAAATAGTATGTGTGAGTAGTTCCTAAAAAAACTTAACATTTCTTTCATCATCAAATGTCAGTATTCTCGACTGATTCATCTTTGATTCTTCAATACTACGAATCTTGCTAGAAAAAATAAACAAATAATTCGGCCAGTAATTTTAACGTTATCATATGCATACATATTATCTGTTGATGGTAAGATCTGTTGCGGTGCATTATCCTTAGATGAGTAATGTTATCCTTTATATGGCGAGGGCACGCTCTATTATAACTCATGCGACCTAGTTACCTGAAATAACGATTGACGCGAAAACAAGCTTTGAATTATCGGACAGAGTGGCACGTTTAACTGCGCATACCTTTCTTAGAACACATAAAGTTGTACAATCAAACACAGCCTAACATTTACTAAGAGAGCCACATCAGGATTTCCTCTGTGAACGCATATAAAACGCTGTGTATATTAAGAACAGTACCTAACGTTGCGCACACCCTCCAAGAGCCGAATATAGATGGAGTTATCGTTAGTGACGGCGCAATTTTTCCCAAAGATAGAGGTGCTGAATTTCGAGCCAGGCCGTGCTGAAGTTTCTCTTTCGCAGTAAAAATACAATCATCCTAGGAGCGAAATCAGCAGGAATGTACAGCTCGAAGTAATCGATGCGTGACATTACGTGAACCTGCGAACATGTAGGCTTACCGTTTACGCAAACTATGCAGATCCGGAAAAAGAGAAAACACAAAAAAATCATGGTTCGGTATTAGATTTCCACTTATCTGAATAATGCAGCTTTGTGGTCAAGTGACACAGCGTTGGAGCTAGCTATGTATACAGCCGCTGTTAGAAAACAGCCGTTCACAATGGCCATTTTCTTATATCTTGAAAAGGCGCTTTGACACAGCAGAAAGAAAGTGTGGCTGTGAAACTGTTTCTCTTGAAATGTTTTGTCGGGAAACAATCGGGCGCTGTTACTTTTATGCACACGCGTTTGATATCTTTACATGTACTTGCCGCTCCTACATCGTGTTCGCTCAAAGAATGACCGGACCACATCTAGCATGAGCAGTTCAGAAGGGCTATTGCAAAGTTATTGTAGTTCTGAGTGATGTCAACAGATTACATATATGTTGGCGGACAGAACTAATGTGCACAGTTGTTGTGTAACAAGGTGCAAGTCACGTTTCGGTTTGGGTCGGCGCATGTTTGCTGGTCTTGCGTGCCACAAACTGCGAGAGCATCGGAGGCGCAACGAAGCAGAGAGCTGTGTCGAGACGAGCAGAAAGAAACGTGTTCGACCACATTAGAGAGCAGCGATCTCCGAGCACATCAGAAGTCTGCTCTTCTGCGCCAGGTCCAGAATTGCTCGGAAACCACGCGATCATAATCTAGGCGGTGAATACAAATCCAGCGGCCCTTTCACCACCATGTGCCTAGCATGGCCAACCAAGCAGGCGCCGTAATGGAGAAGCAAGTTTACACAGACTAAGCTGCCTTCTTTTCTCAGACACCCCATTACCAACCATCAAGCTGCTCTGCACCATCATACACTGTTCCGGCCTGGCTCGCGTCTACCTTCTCGGTGAGAACAGCATTCTCCGTCTCGAGCGTCTCCCTAACCAACACAACGTTAGGATGGATAGTTGGGCGTGTTGGTTAAGCATGATTTCTGAAGTGAAGGCGCTAAAAAGACGGAGGACAAAGAAGAAACACACACACACAGGGCGCCACTTCCAACAATGTTTATTCAGGAAAAAACGCCACTGATTTATACTAGGAGCGTAATCACAGTTTCTCAGGGCGCATTCGCGTTTAGGTAGAACAGTTCTTTGCGTGACAGTGATATGGATGCAACACTTACGCAGTTATCAGCTTCTTCAATGATTCTTTTGGCCTCAATTATTAATCTAACCCATTTGTCACGGCTTCTGGCGACCACAGCGCAGGCATGGAAGTCTGGCTTACATCTGCAATTTCTACAATGAATTGCCAGGTGGCCCTCCCTCCCATTGTTCACTTTGTTATTGTGTTGCCTCAGCCTGTCATTCAGGCACTGCTCTGTTTGGCCCACATACTTTTTACCACAATTGTCCAATTGTCCTCCGTCTTTTTAGCGCCTTCACTTCAGAAATAACCAACACAAACTCAGCCGTGTTGCTGGCGGAGTAGCATGTCTTTCTAGGAAATGCCCAGGTGATAACAGCCTCTTCGAGGCTATTGCGAAGTTTAGCGCTTTCAGGCGCCACCTAATTCGGTTGATTGAAAACTTACTTTCGTCGCATTTATTCGTCTTCAGAATCATAGACAGCATACACTTGCAAAATATGCTACGAGTTTTTCAGTTCACTGTCCTGTTTTCGTCAAGTGTACAGAATGTGGACTGCATGCGAAAGCGAATTCGAGGAGCATCAGATATGATTACACCCACTATTAAGGCGATAGCCTTAAGTAGCTCGTTGCAGTGGCTCATACTTGAAGAAAGCGGCATCTAGTCCAATGAAGCAATAATTAGTCGCGTCTCGCGGGAAGCGGCCCGCATACTCCAAATTTGGGACGACGGCGACTCGTCATCACCCTCGCAACTCCAAAATTCTATGGTCTTCCTCCTGTGTACCCCGGCACACACCGATGTCCCGCTCGCGGGCAACGAGGCAGCTCACACCACGGCTCGAGGTCTCGCACGCCGAGCCGCCGCAGATTATATGGCCGCAGCCTCCGCCCCCGAGAGCGCGGCATCGGATCTGGCGGATCGGGACACTATGACAGAAATGCAGCAACAAGAATCACAGTGGGCGTGGGGCGATCGCCTAACCACATTCAGAGACCTCACCCAACCCTACGGACCTAAAAGACGCACATTCCCGCCACCACACGATAAATTAAACAGGAATGAGGCCGTAACATTACGCTTGCTCCAGACACACAGCTACACTAGCCCCGCCGTCTTACATCACTGCTACCCGGGTTTATATCCAACAGATGCGTGTAAATGATCATGATGATGATGAAAAACGTTTATTTGCTCTATTTTACAGTGATTTTTGCGGCTTCAGATGGAGTCTTCTATCTTCTCTTCAGGGTCGGTTCCCCTAGTCCAGGCCTCCGCTGAGGGTAGCTGCCCTGCGTGCACGCCTTACTAGTCCTTGTTGGACTTTCAGGATGTCGCTGGATAGCATCCTCTCCCACATGTTCCGCACTCGGGTTTTTATTATGGCTAGCCCATCTGTTTTCTGGCAAGCCCATGTGGTATGGTAGAGGGTTGGTTTGTCTCCCCACCATGGGCACTTGCTCTCGTACTGCGTGGGGTAGATATTGTCACGTGGTGGTGACGTTCAAGAACACAGTAGCAATACTGTGAAGAACAAACCTAACTTTTATTGGGCGAACCTGTGCCCACAAAAACAGGCTACACTTATAGCACAACGATAGCGGCGAACACTGTCGGCGATCGTCGAAAATCTGATCAGCGGGTCAAGCGCGTCGGCTTTTATAGAGCAGTCATCGAATGTTCCAGACTAATCGTTGGGACCCGCATGCCTTCCACAAAGTTCTACAACATTCGAGTCACGCGATGAAATCAGATAACACAAGGTTCGGCGACAACAGACAGCCGGGTAGAAGCATCGATAACTTTCCAGAAACGTCGGATACATGCAGGCGCGTCCCTCGCTGTGCGATTACAGTTGTTAAGCGGCGAAACGTGGTCGGCCGATAAAGATAAGCACACGTGTCAATACCCCCCTCTTAAAAAGCATCGACCCGATGCTGCAAACAAACGAAGTTAATAAACAAAAGCACTCGTAGCAAAGAAAAGAACAAATAACAAAGTTCGTCAGCGTCCGTAAAAGGGTTTAAGGCGCACGACGTGAACCACTTCAGATCGTGCGCGGCGCCGCTGTGAATGCGAAATGCCGTCTGGCACGACCTCATAGTCCAGAGCGCCAATACGTCGGGTGACCTTGTAGGGTCCGAAATAGCGTCGGAGTAGTTTCTCACTGAGTCCTCGTCGGCGTATCGGGGTCCAGACCCAAACACGGTCGCCAGGCTGGTACTCGACGAAGCGTCGTCGGAGGTTGTAGTGTCGGCTGACGGTCCTCTGCTGGCTCTTGATTCGCAGGCGGGCGAGCTGTCGGGCTTCTTTGTTTAGGCACGAGAATGTTCCCGTTTGTAGCTGTCGCCATGCTACGGCGTCTTCTCTATTTAGTTGTTTGTGAGGGGGCGGGTATTTTCGTCTGATCCCTCTGTAGTAGTTTAGCATCTCTGAATAGCTTTGGGCTACCGGCTCGGTTTCCTCAGCGGGGTCGGGATTGTTGGATGCTCGGCTTGTTGCGTGCCCTCGAACTATCCTATCCGCCTCCTGATTTCCCGTAATGTCGGTATGTCCCGGCACCAAAACTATCGTGTGTTTGGCCTGGTTGTTGACGGTTTTGCCATTTGAGCGGAGGATGCGGAGCGCGCTGTGGCTGATTCTGCCGTTTAGGTAGTTGCGGCATGCTGCTTGTGAGTCTGTGAGTATGGTTAAGGACCTGTTGGATCGGTAGCCCTCCGCTGGTAGCCCTTCGGCCACAACTACCGCACAGTTTCGAATTGATGCGCTAGTGATTTCTTTTAGGTCCGAGTTGATCACCGTTGCGACTTTGCTTTTCTTGTGGTTTCTGTCCTCAGTGTAGGTAGCGGTGTCTACGTACACTGTGTTGTGTCTAGTTGCCAGTGTTCTTTGTACATACTCTGATCTTGCTTGTATTCGCGCCATGTGTAGGTTCGGGTCCATGTTGCTGGGTATCGGTGCTACTTTGTTGGTGTTTCTGTATTCGTCCGGTATCGTCTCCGTGCTTTGTGTCTCCTTTATGGTAGGGTCACCGCCGTATCTGCTCAGGAATATTCTGCCCGTTGCCGATAGTTTTAGTCATTGCATTTGCGCGATTATCTGCGCTTCTTGGAGCTCCTCGAGACTGTTGTGCAGCCCCAAGGCCAGGAGTTCATCGGTCGATGTTGACTGCGGTAGGTGGAGCGCCGTCTTGAGGGCTTTCCTCCGGATTGCGTCCGCTTGTTGCATTTCGTGCTTCGTACAGTGGTAGTACGGGAGGCTGTACGTCACTCTACTGACCACCAGGCTTCTGACCAGTTTGAATGTGTCTGCTTCCTTCATGCCGTGTCTTTTCCGCGAGACCCGCGTTATCATGCGGGCCACTTGGTTGGCTGCAGTTTTAAGTAGTGTTAGGGTGTGGGTACATCGTTGGTTCGATTGTATCCACATGCCTAATATCCTGATGAGCGTCTTCTCCGGGATTGGCTGTCCCTCGAGGTGGATGTTCAACTTCAGGTTTACTGCCTCTGGGACGGTGCGGTTCTTCTTGCCTCGCCATACTCTTAGGAGCTCGGACTTCGTTGAGCAGGCTACACCTCTTGCCTTGACATATTCCTCTACGCATGTCGCAGCTTCTTGTAATCTTTCTTCCTTTTCCCTGAGTGAGCCTTTGGTGACCCATACAGTGATATCGTCGGCGTACATGGCGTGGCGTACGCCGTCGATTTAGTCTAGTTGTTGGGCCAGTCCAATCATGGCAACGTTGAACAGGATGGGTGAGATGACCGATCCCTCCGGTGTGCCTTTGTTTGGGGTGTTGAACTTTTCGGATCTCAGCTCGCCCAGGCCGATTGCGGCTGTTCTGTTGGACAAAAATGCCTTGACGTAGCTGTGTATATTCATGCCGCAATTTAGGTTGTTTAGTCCTGTCAGGATGGCTTCGTGGCTTACGTTGTCAAAGGCGCCTTTGACGTCCAGTGCCATGATGTGTTCTCCGTTGAGCGGGATATTGCTCAGTACCTCTTCTCTGATTTGCTGGAGTACATCTTGGGTCGAGAGCCTGGCTCTGAAACCAAACATGCTGTGGGGGTACAGCTCGTTTTCTTCCATATGATTTTGTAGCCTCCTCGTAACAACTCTCTCATAGATCTTGCCTAGGCACGATGTAAGGGGGATTGGTCTGAGGTTTTCCACTTGAAGTTTCTTGCCTGGTTTCGGGATCATGATGACTTCCGTGTGTTTCCATTCTTCTGGTACTGTTCCCGCTCGCCAGTGTCCATTGAGCTATTCGGTTAGCTTTTCGACTAGCTCGTCTCCGAGGTTGCGGATGAGCGCGTTTTTGATCTTGTCCGCACCTGCGGCTGTGTTCTTTGTTGCGCTTCTTATCGCCGCGTACACCTCTTCCCTGGTGATGGGTCTATCCAGCCTTCCATTTTCTTCTCCTCTGTAGCGCTCTGTGTAGGCTGCTGGGTCGCTGTCACCGTAGCACGCTTTGCGTACTTTGTCCAATAGTTCCGAGTTTGTTCCCTCGTACTGGTGTACCAGTCGGTATATGACTTTGTTGTTTTCGGTATTTGTTTTTGCCGGATCTAGGAGTGCCTTGAGTGTGAGCCATGTTTTTGCAGTGCTCAAGGTTCCGTTTAGAGAGTCACTAAATTGTTGCCAATTTTGCTTCGCTAGCTGCGCCGCGTACTCTTCAGCCTTATTCGTGATTTCCGCGATCTTTAGCTTGAGCTTTCTGTTGTATTTCTGTCTTTTCCACCTTTTTGTGAGCCCCCTTCTGGCTTCTCATAGTCTGAAAAGTCTAGAGTCCACTTCCGGCGTCTGCGGCGTACGCTCAATTTCTTTGGTGAATTTGCGTTGTGTTTCTTTGAGTATGTTCCCCCAGTCTGTTATAGATTCGATGCTTTTTATTGTATCGCCACATGCTTCTCTGAACGCTTTCCAGTCCGTTATGTTTGCTTTCCCTATCTGTCGTCTAATTTTATCTGCTATTGTGATTTGCGTCTTTAGGATATAGTGGTCGCTAGCTAGGTTTTCCATTAGGTTGTCCCACTCCACTTGCCTTGTTCTTTTGACGAACGTGAGATCGGGGCAGGTGTCCTTGTTCACGCTGTTCTCGATTCTCGTAGGGGTATCGGCTTCCGTGATGAGTTCACACTCGATATTGTCAGCTGCCTCGGTTACCTCTCTGCAGAGGACGGTGATACTGTACACGTGTACAACGATGGCTCTGTCACACACTATTCCTACACTGCAGCCATCATCATTCTACATATTATCAACGCTCGGTGGTTTAAACTACACCATAGGTCAACATCAACACATCATACGCCACAGAACTTGCTGCTATCAGGGAGGTACTTCGATTTATCTCCGAGTAGCCTCCTCTCGCATTGACGGTATTCTGCGACTCCAAGCCAGCTCTGTGTCCTCAGACGGAGCCCGTATTATCCAGTGCCTATAAATATTACATAGAATATCGACCATGCATACAGAAATGGCCACAATATCACCTTCACTGGATACCTTCAGACTATGGCGTGATAAGGAAGGAACAGACAGACGTTGGAGCGATAACTGCTGTAAGTAATTCTTATGAACTATGCATTCCGTTCTCACAAAAATACAGAAATGCCCCACTTCGTTGGCGTAATAAGCGACCGTATGTTGGAGCGCTAAACCCAAGATCGACGACACAGGTAAGTGCATAAATGAGACCCAGAAATGAAATTTCGTAAGCCTCACAAGCTCAAAAGAAGCCAAACGAGCATGGCGTCCCGGATTCAACTTAGTGTCGCCTTCACTAAGCGTTATGGTCATCTCATATATTTCCGTAATGCTAGCCGAATTGCGATATTACTGCCAGGTTCCAGAAACACTTGATCATATATTTGCGTTTGTCCCGTGTACGTGAGAGCACGACAGCGATTGGTGCCTTTCGTTGCAAGCGCCGATAAGAGGCCACTCTCAGACAAGTTTCTTTTAGGTCCTTGGCCTAGTGCAAAAAGCGCATCCCTGATAACAAGTGCCGTTAGAGCCATTCTAGAAGCCACTGGGCTCCGCGCACAGCTTTATTAATGCCGCAACGCTGTGAACTTCTATATACGCGCCTCCTCTCGTATCGTCATCATAATTTGTCAACCCTTTTCCTTCTCGTCCCTTTGCCCCAGAATAGGGTAGCAGGCCAGAGCAGGCTATAGCTCCGGTCAACCTCTGACTTGCTGGAAATTTTTTCCGCTCTACAACGTGTCAATATACATAGATCTATCAGCCATCCTCAATTACCCATGTCTTCAGCTAGCTCATTCTATCTTCAACTTTAAAATTTTATAAATTCATCACCTCAACAAAATTTTCTGCCGTCATCGATTGCGGTTCCCTTCCTTTGTAACCGATTCTGTAATGCTCATGATCCACCGATAACCTGCCCTACGTATTCTATGGCCTGCCCAGCCTCATTATTTTTCTCTTACTGTCAACGAGAACGTCGGCTATCCCGGTTTTCTCTCTGATCTGCAGCGCTATCTTTACGCCTTTTAATTCGACGCGTAACACTTTATTGCGATTAGCATATTCTTTCCCTTACTCAGCGGTTTTGTATTTATCTATCTATCTACCTATCTACCTATCTATCTATCTATCTATCTATCTATCTATCTATCTATCTATCTATCTATCTATCTATCTATCTATCTATCTATCTATCTATCTATCTATCTGTCTGTTCATCTCTGTGTATCTGTTTGTCTGTCCCTACTGAAAAACCACTCCCTATAACTTCTATATGTCATGTATATGTCATATAGCAAAATGTCATATAGCAAAAATGGGTTTTCGCGTGGCAACCTATCAGTTTCATATCTGTTTATTGGATATGGGAGTGATGGGGCATATGGATGATTCAGTAGGAATCTATCTATCTATCTATCTATCTATCTATCTATCTATCTATCTATCTATCTATCTATCTATTCAGCCGCATAAAGCGACCTAGCGGTCCAAGTTGTGATAGAGAAGCATCTGAAACCTTTCTTATCTATAAGTTGGATACCATCGCGTCTGCTTTGAATGAAAGTGTAGGAAAATTGAGTTTCCTGCCTTCATAGCCCATCCCATTTTCCCTCGTTTGCCTTCTTGTTACTAGCATGTCACTATTTCTCGTCCTAATGTTCGTTTTTATTTAGTAATGTAGCACCTATTAGGTGACGTTTTCTACTGTCACCTGGCGATTGCCTCTCTAACTTCATTTTTTTGTGCGTCTTGGCGCTTTGCATATTGAAATGATGCGTTTGCAGACGTCAACTGTTTATACATGTTTCATCTCTTCTTTAGAACGATTCACATGAATTGGTTTCACGAATTTCTTCATGTTTCCTATCTTAACCCAAGCGATATACACATGCGTTATGCTGTACTATACTGCACTTATGCCGCACATTGTATCTTAATGAAAGCCGGACCTTGGCCCAAGCGTCAATAAATTGCTGCTGCGTACGCCTGTCTACTTCACTTTCAACAATTGCCCAGACCCGGAAATGCTTTTTTCTGCAATATTGTTACGTAGGAAGACGCAGACGAAAAGCTAAAGACAAGTATATTTACAAGGAAATACGCCGCACTTGGCCAAGAGGCAACAGCCCGCGCTAGCCTCCAATCGTCGTCGTCATCTTCACACTGCTCGCCTCTTTGTCATCGCAAATACTGTTCCGTAGCACTACCCCCGGCGGCAAAAGCGCCGTCTCGGAGTGACTAAAGGCTGCACTCGGAAGCAGTGTAGTAGGCCTTGAGCCTACTGATGCGCACGACATCACTAGATGCCAGAGTAGAGGACGAGGTGGAACTCACAGGAGCAATTTCGTACGTCACAGGCGTCACCTGGCGCAGCACGCGAAAGGGCCCTGTGTATCGCGAAAGGAGCTTTTCTCAAAGTCCGACCTAACGAGAAGGCGAGCACAGGAGCACGAGCGCACTAGGCGAAAACTGTATGTCACGGTGGCGGGCGTTGTACTGACGCTGCTGAGTGGTTTGCGAGGCCGTCAGTCGAGCATGGGCAAGCTGGCGTGCATGGTCGGCGAGGGCGATGGCGTCGCCCGCATACTCGCTTGTTGAGATCGCAGCAGGAGGAAGTGCCGTGTCAATGGGCAAAGTCGGTTCGCGACCGTACAGTAGATAAAATGGAGAAGATCCGGCGGTGTCGTGGCCGGAAGAATTATACGCAAATGAGACGTAGTGAACGGCAACGTCCCAGTCGTGATGGTCCTTGGAAACGTACTTGGACAGCATAGTGGTAAGAGTATGGTCTAACCGCTCTGTCGGGACATTGGTTTGAGGATGGTATAAGGTAGTCAGCTTGTGTTGAGTGGAGCAGGAACGCACAATGTCGGCAATAACTTTCGAAAGGAAATTGCGACCACGGTCAGTAAGCAGCTGTCGTGGAGCGCCATGAAGCGAGATAATGTCAGGCAAGAGAAAGTCCGCGACGTCAGTGGCGCAACTGGTAGGGAGAGCCCGTGTGATAGCGTATTGGGCGACGTAGTCAGTTGCGACGGCTACCCATTGGTTCCCAGAGGATGACGTGGGAAAGGGACCGAGGACGTCTAATCCAACACGTCAGAACGGCTCCACAGGGACGGTGATCGGCTGGAGATGACCGGCAGGTAGCACCTGAGGTGTTTTCCGACGCTGTCAGCAATCACAGGCAGCAACATAGTGTCGGAACGAGAGCGAGACCAGGCCAATAGAAGCGGCGGCGGACGCGGTCGTACCTGCGGGTTACCTCAAAATGTCCAGCAATGGGTGCGTCATGCATCTCAAAGAGCACAGTCTGTCGTAGATGTTTTGGCACGACAAGAACATCAGACCCCTCAGGGAGGAAGTTCCTTCGGTACAGAATGCCGCCCTGGAGGACATATCGGTGAACGGATGCGTCGCTAGGTGTAGAGCACAGACGCTCGATGAGTGCTCGCAGTGATAGGTCTCGGTAATGCTCATCGGTGATGTTACCGAAGGTAGACACAGAAAAAATGCCATTGGCGGTACTACTGTCGGCGTCGTCAGACTCCTCTACTGGGTAGCGAGACAGGCAGTCAGCGTCCTTGTGTTGTCGGCCAGATTTGTAGGTGACAGTATACGAATATTCTTGGAGGCATAAGGCCCAGCGACCAAGTCTTCCTGTAGGATCTTTCAGTGAGTATAACAAGCAAAGCGCGTGATGGTCTGTGAAAACAGAAACGGATCGGCCATATAAGTATGGGCGGAACTTCGCAACCGCCAAAACTAGGGCCAGACACTCACGCTCAGTGATGGAATAGTTGCGCTCCGAGGGTGAGAGGAGCCTGTTGGCGTAAGCGATAACACGGTCGTTGCCGCGCAGGCGTTGTGCCAATACTGCGCTAATTCCGTGACCGCTGGCTTCAGTACGGACTTCGGTAGGCGCAGAAGGATCGAAACGGGCCAGAACGGGAGGCGCTGTGAGAAGGTCGATTAGGTGCGACAATGCAGAGGCCTCATTATCGTCCCACTGGAAAGAGGCGTCTTTCTTCAAAAGCTCGGTTAGTGGTCGTGCAACGGCTGCGAAATTTTTCACGAAACGGTGGAAGTACAAACAAAGGCTGATGAAGCTCTGCACATCCTTGACACACTTCGGAACCGGGAAGTGCTTAACAGCATGGATCTTGCCTCGGTCTGGTTACACTCTGTTCGCCTCAACGGGATGTCCAAGGACGGTAATCTGGCGACGGCCGAATTGGCACTTCGATGGGTTTAGTTGCAAACCGACTCGACGAAAAACGTGCAGGAATACTGAGAGGCGCTCGAGGTGCGTAGCGAACGTTAAGGAGAATACTATAACGTCGTACAAGTAGCACAGGCACGTGGACCATTTGAAACTGTGAAGAAGGGAGCCCATCATGCGTTCAAAAGTGGCAGGAGCGTTACATAGACCTAACGGCATCACTTAGAATTGATAAAGACCGTCGGGTGTTACAAAAGCAGCCTTTTCGCGGTCGAGATCGTCCACGGCAATCTGCCAGTAGCCGGAGCGAAGGTCAATAGAGGAGAAATAGCGAGCGCCGTGGAGGCAGTCAAGGGCGTCCAATCCGAGGTAAGGGATACACGTCCTTTTTGGTAACCCTGTTAAGGTGCCGATAATCCACGCAAAAGCGCCATGAGTCATTCTTCTTTTTTACCAGTACAACAGGTAACCGCCCATCGACTACATGACGGCTCAATATTGTTCTTGACAGGCATTTTGCGAACTTCTGCGTGAATAACTTGACGCTCAGCCGGTGAAACTCGATAAGCGCGGTAATGAATAGGAGGGGCATCGCCGGTATTAATGCGATGTTTCACAGCTGTAGTTTGGGTCAAAGGATCATCGTTAAAGTAAAAAATATCGTGGTAGGAAAACAGAACACGGTAGTGCTCACAAGCGTGCTCGGACGGCATGCCGGGCGCAATCATTTTCTGTAAGTCGGCGATGGTACAAGTTGCCGACTGCGATGGTAGGGGTTTGCAGACCCAATGGTAGGCAGACGCAATTCGCCGCAATAGATAAAACTGTATGAGGTACTGTGATCCCATGTGTAAGGAGTACGTGTTGCATAGGAGCCGCGATGTAGTGACCGTCGGGGACTAGTGGGGATGACACGAAGTCAACGTAAGTCAGTGCCGAAGGTGGCAAGCGAACGAAGTCGACGGAACTGATGCGAGTAGGGTGTTGTTCAGCGGGATCCAGAACAGGCAGGTCGAGGCGGAGAGTACTGGTGGAGCAATCGATGAGAGCAGAATGTGCGGAGAGGAAGTCTAAGCCGAGGATGATGTCGTGGGGACAGTGAGCGATGACTGTGAATAGCACGATAGTGGAGCGATCGGCGAAGGAGACGCGGGCTCCACACATACCAATTACGGGGGTTGTTCCGTCATCGGCGACATGGACAACAGGCGTCGTGGCGGGCGTGATTATTTTGTCCAGGCGGTTACGAAGGTCTGCGCTCATTCCCGACAAATGCGCCCCGATGTCTATAAGAGCAGATACAGAAATACCGTCGACTTGCACGTCAAGAAGGTTCAGATGAGTGGGCAACGTCTGTAGATGATTTGGCGGCGTAGGGAGCAATGCAGCGTCACATCCAAGCGCTGCATCGTCTAGTTTTCAGGCTGGAAGCGGAGTCCGAAGGGAGTCGGTGAATAGGACCGACGGGGCCGGGGAGAGCGAGATTGTCGTCGTTGGGCCGAAGGCGAACGACAATAGGGGCGGTTCGGCGCAGGAGAATCAGTGGCGGCATTATCGGAGCGTGCGGCATAGGGACGAGAAGGGCCACCTGTGGGGCGAGAGTAGGCAGTATAAATAGACCGGGTCGGGGAACTCCAGCGACTGCGACAGTGGCGAGAAATGTGCCCGATTCCACGGCAGTGAAAACAAATGGGCTTGTCGTCAGCAGTGCGCCATTAAGATGGGTTGCGGAAACGTGGTGGGTAAGAAGATGCGGGACGGGGCGGAATTGAAGAAGCCGGGTGGATATCAGGGCGATGGGCCCAGCAGATGGTGTGTAGACCAATGTTTGCGAGCTCCTGGCGGACAACTACCTGGATCAGCGAAACCGTGACTGCAGGTGCGTTGGAGGAGCTGGAGTCGAAGGCAGCCGGATAAGCGGCCTCGATCTCATGCCGAACGATCCTGGTAACATCGCCGGTGTCGTTGGGATGAAGAGCGTCGGCACAGGGAGATGTCACTGGGGTGTTGGGCAGACGGGCAAACTGCTGGTCGATACGTCGGCTTCTAGCAAAGATCCAGGCGGCGTCACTATTTTACAACTGCACCCACCGTCGCCATGTTGTTGAAAACGAGCAAGTTGAAGGCGTCATCGGCATTGCCTTTTAGGACGTGGGAAACCTTGTCTGACTCAGTCATGTGTGCGTCAACTTTGTGGCATAGAGCCAAAACGTCCTGAATGTACGTGACGTAGGGCTCTGTTGACGTCCGCACACGGCCCGATAACGCCTTCAGCGCGGCAAGTTGGTGACCGTATGGGTTGCCGAACAAGTCTCGGAGCGTTTGCTTAAGCGAATCCCAATTGGTGAGCTCATTTTCGTGCATTCTGAAAGCAAGCTCGAGATGTGGCACCGAGGTAAAACACTACGTTGGCGAGCATGATAGTAGGTTCCCCCCGGTTATTACGGCTGACGTGTTCGTACAGGCTGATCCAGTCCTCGACGTCTTCCCCATCTCTTCCCGAGAATACGCCAGGATCACGGGGAGCGGGGAAAGCGATGTAGGTCGTCGAAGTGGCAGCAGGTTTCGGAGGCGGCTGAGTCGAGTTGTCGTCGCCGGGAGCCATGAAGGAAGGCTCGACGTACCGTCCACCGCGAAACTCCGTGACGAGGTACAGGGAACGTCCACCTCCACCAGATATGTTACGTAGGAAGACGCAGACGAAAAGCTATATACAAGTATATTTACAAGGAAATACGTCGCACCTGGCCAAGAGGCAAGAACCCGCGCTAGCCTCCAATCGTCGTCGTCATCTTCACACTGCTCGCCTCTTCGTCATCGCAAATGCTGTTCCGTAGCAATATGAAAGAAGAATATAAAGTGCTGCGCAACAAAATTGCAGCCAAACTGCAACTAGCAAGGAAGCGTTATTTCTAAAATAATTTGTGGGACAGTATAACGAATCCGAAGAACACGTGGTAGGTATTCAGCGAATGCATGGGGCAAAGAAGGAAACAACAAATGACCAGATAATTACAACAAATTTTAAAGCTCTATCTAGCTCGGAAGATGAATTCCAATATCAAGAAAGGCGCTGACAGATGGAATAGCAGTGGTATAAAGTTTGTAAACATCGATAAGGTGCCTCAGAAAGGCTGGCCAACGTTTCGATAGGAGGACCTATCTTCGTCAAACCTAGCCTCCTCATCCTCCACATGTTAATTTTAAAGGGTTAGTGCAGTGACGCCACGTGAGGGTGCTGTCGGTGGCGGCCGGTTAGAAAGGGAGAGAGTTCAGAGGTAATGCGCGCTGTCGTCCGACGTCTGTGAGCTTCGTTCCCAAGACGAGGGGACAAGAGCGGGAGAGTGGGAAGGTGGTGAGAAAAGAAAAGAAAAGCGGAAAAAAACCGGGGTGACATCAAGACGAAAAAAAAAGAGAGAAAGAACAAGAAAGAAAAAGAAAGAAGGGGGCATGGGAGGGCGTTGGGGAAGCGAGAGGTTAGGGAGCATTCAGGGCTGTCGTTGACAGCATGCTTTTGTGGCATTAGAAGAGCCGGTCTGGCGGTCAGTGCGCGAGTAACACAAAAGAAAGAAAACGTGAGTTGCAAGATTGACTCGAGTAGCTTAGCAGCAATACGTCGAGTAATTTTGAAGTATTTAAGATGGCGACAAGGTGTCTGCGGTGCAATGTATGGGGTGACTGAAAGGCAGCGGCATGGTCTTTCAACGGGCATTAGACCCAGTCGGTCAACGTAGGTGTCATGACGGCGGTATCCAGAAATGGCGATGCCCTGGGTTGAGGCGCCGAAAAAGGCATACTGACGTCTTGGACTTCGGAATGTGTTGGGGGGGGGAATGACCCTTTGACCCCTGAAAGACCCCTGCCGCACCGCGGCGCCGTTTCCCCATCCACTTTCTTCTCCCAGGGTTCTCTCACTCCCAGGGTTCTACTAACAGGGTTAACACACTCCCAGGGTTCTACTAGGAAATATAAATACCAAAGAAAGTGGATGGGGAAATGGCGCCGTGGTAGCTCAATCCGTGGAGCATCGCACGCAAAATGTGAAGGTTGTGGGATAGTTCAGCATCTGCGGCAAGTTGTTTTTTCATCCATTTTCATTACTTCATCGTTTCTTTATTTCATTTATTAAGCACAAGAAATTTCTCCTATATTGTCCTCGGTGTCAGTCTTTGTTGGCTTCCTATGATATGACTAAGAAAAATCGGGCCTCGCGAAAATGATACAAGCCCTGCTCACGAGCACCGTCACGCACGGGAACCCATACGCTGACATGAAGAACAGTCAACGAGACAAAGTAAATGCCCTCATCAGAAAATCCTACAACATTGGCTTGCGCCTGTCCCCCTCCACGTCCACAGCGAAATTACTCAAAATGGGAGCCCACAACACGTGGGAAGAGCTCGTGGAAGCGCACAACGTCAACCAACTGGAGAGACTAAAGCTTACAAAGACGGCAAGAGCCCTGCTGCAAGATCTGGGCTATCAAGTCGAGGATGAAAGGCACCTACCTCAGCGTATCCCACGCGAGATTAGAGACAAGCTACGCATAAGTTACATTCCCAGAAACATGCATCCCGAGTACGACAAGGAAAGGAGACAGGCGAGAATACAGGCGCTCAAACGCATACTCGAACGCACCAACAGCAAAGAAGAAAACGTGAGATATACGGATGCAGCTGCGTACAGTACCAACGACCGATTTGCAATCAGCGTGGTCGACGAGAAGGGCGAACAACTTACAGCCACATCCATACGTGCCAAGGACGCGACCACAGCGGAAAAGCTGGGCATAGCCCTGGCCATCGCAACTTGCAAGAAGGCCATGGTTACCGTGGGGACGGACTCGCAAGAAGCATGCAGACGGTATATGAACGGAAGGATTGGAAAGGCAGCACTTCAGGTTTTGAACAACACCAAGATAGAAGCAGCACAAGTCCTGTGGAGGCCGGGACACGGGTCTCTCGCGGGGAACCAGGCGGCGCACGCCGCGGCTCGAGATCATGCACGCCGAGCCATCTCCGACGCGCAGAGCACACGGACCAACGACTGTGACGAGGATGATGAACGGATATCCAAGAAGTACTCGGACATCCTGGCGCACTACAGGAAGCAGATGCGTCGCTACCCGCCCGCGCATAAGACGATGAGTAGGGACCAAGCGGTAACCTGGAGAAGACTACAGGCTGGAACCTACCCACACGGAACATTGCTGCACGCCATGTATCCGGGCATCTACGGGCGAGACTGCAAGTTCTGCCCGCCGGACACGCCCAACACCTTGCGCCATATGGTGCTTGGGTGCAGGAATAACCGAGAAGCACCACCAACATCATCACCACCAGGCGATAACATGCAGAAAGAGGCGGATTCAGAAGAAGAATTGGAAGACCAGTGGGAGGCTCTGCTGGTGACGCAGGACCCTGACAGCCAACTGCGGTTGGTGAACGAGGCTCGGGCGGCGGCAGCGAGCCATGGCTACCTGGACTGAGGAGGCCACCCACCTTTGGGCTCAAGAAGCCTGGTCTCACAATAAAGTTTATTTCTCTCTCTCTCGGTTAAACCCCTGTCTTCTCGTTTATTACATAAAGAGGGTCTCGAATCCGGCAGCATTGATGCCTTCAGGTAGCACCTGTGGGTTTATTGACCAGTCGCCTTCACCCAAAAAGATCATGTTCTCGTGACATCTGCGGCAGAAAGCACGTTCCACGTCTGCCACCGAGGTCTGTGAGTGGTGGCGCTGGCTAACACTCCCAAGGTTATACTAGGAAACATAAATACACAAGAAAGTGGATGGGGAAATGGCGCCGCGGTAGGTCAATCGGTAGAGCGAAGGTTGTGGGATCGTTCCCCACCTGCGGCAAGCTGTTTTTTCATCCACTTTCATTTCCAGTAATTTATCGTTCCTTTATTTAATTTATAAAGCACAAGCAATATCCCATACACTCTAAGAACAGTTTACACCCTTTGGAGTGCCCCTTCTGCCACACAACAATAATCGTCATCTGCCTTGATGCGTTTCCTTTCTTTAACGCTGCGAGCCCGGTACTTTCCAGTAACGAACGGCACGCACGTTATCAGCTTGATAGCATTGCCGACAGGAAATGCTACCATACTGATAACGCGCATGCCATTCATTACTGGAAAGTACCGGGCTCGCAGCGTTAAAGAAAGGAAACGCATCAAGGCAGATGGCGATTATTGTTGTGTGGCAGAAGGGGCACTCCAAAGGGTGTAAACTGTTCTTAGAGTGTATGTTGCCCTTGGTGTCAGTGTTTGTTTGCTTATGATATGAGCCCCAAAGAGGCACACGAGGTCGCGATGTGGTCCGAGATAGGAACAAGCACACAGGTACATCGGAGAAGAGCGCATATTATTTTAAACTAAAACAATATAAACCATCCTTTACATTGAATGGTCTCGAAGGAAGCCAGACCTTTAGACTCCCAAGCGACTCGGTGAGATCAGGATTGCGAGCGAAAGCAACCAGCCCGCACAATACTTAACGCGTAAACATTCGCGATACAGACTCGTAACCGTGTCTTGGGTTCTTTTTGTTTATTTATTATTTATTTATAGATAGCGTCAGCCCTTTACACAGGGCTATTACACGAGGGGAATAGAAATGTATAATAGTTATACTCGCGGACAAGTTTCAGTGACTGTGAAGGGAAAGCGGCGGGCGTACGGCTGCTGCACGTGTGTTACGGCGCCAAGTAGTTCGCCAGCGTTTGACAGTGCTTTTGGATAGTCGGAACAGACGCTGCGTCGAAGCAGCCTCCGCGTGCGACGGTTTCGGGTTTCTCCAGACGCGGAAGAGAAAAGCCGCAAAATAAGTAAACTGTACACTCAGTGGTGTATTCTGACTTATTTAACAGTTGCGAATAAGGTGTTTAGGTGTTGTCTTCCCCAGCCTAAACTAACCTGGATTAAAACGCCGCACTCTTCTCAGAAGCGCTCTCACCTGTGCGTGCTTTGCCTCCGTAGCTTACCCTTCATAGCCACAGAATGTTGTCCGCGAGTATATTCTAGAAACAATCACATCAAACATATTCCATTCAAATCTTACAGGTGAAGGGACACAATAATAGCACCAAGTAACCAGTATGCCAATTGTTAGCAATCACCAAGTCACATATCGGCAAATAAAATTATATTAGCAGCTACAAATCAGTACATCAGCTATGTCTTTTATGAATGAGTCAGGTGATGAGGATCAGATGGCTTCTTCGGATAGAGAATTCGATTCACTGATAGCTCTTGGGAAGAAGCTGTACTTAAAGCAGTCAGTGCGAACGGCAGAAGTACAAATGAACATTGAATGGCGATGCCTGGAGGTCTCACTGAGAAGAATTTCAAAATAGTCGGCGTATTTTATATGAACATCATTAATAATTAGATAAATATATTTGAAGCTTTCGTATTTGGTCTTAGCTTGTAATGTGGGTAGGCCTGCAAGTAGACACAATTGAGAAGGAAAATGCGACCGCCGGTATTTGTTAAATTTTTCGATTTTGGATATGTCTGTAGCAGAGAAAGTATCCCAGACAACTTTTGCATATTCAATGATTAACCTAATTTGTGTTTATACGCTAAATATTTTGTTTCTTTTGTCGCATAGGGCAAATTAGGCCTTTGAGGCCAGAGCGACTTGCTGGCACCAAAACATACGTAATCTCTATGATCGTTCCTGTGATGAACATTTGAGAAAATGAAGCCGAGGTACGTATGCTGCTCATCTCTTTAAAGTTCATAATTATCAATATAGTAAGATTAGTTTAACAAATTCTTCTTTCTAGAGACTGCTATGACTGCACTCTTTAGTGGATTAGTTCCATCTGGCACACCATTTCTTTATCTTCTGGAAGTTTCCGTCTAATGTTTTCTGATCTTATAGTGTTTATACTTTATTTTATATAATGCAGTCATGTGCAAAAAGGCTGGTGAAACG
This sequence comes from Dermacentor andersoni, assembly GCF_023375885.2. Taxonomy (NCBI): domain Eukaryota; kingdom Metazoa; phylum Arthropoda; class Arachnida; order Ixodida; family Ixodidae; genus Dermacentor; species Dermacentor andersoni. The sequence continues at coordinate 102,675,483 of NC_092820.1, forward strand.
TCTGTGTCATTCGGGATGTTGTTATTTAATAAAAGAAATATAAAGGAGCCGAGAACGTACTTTGGGGTACGCCTGACTTAACGGCTGAAACTCGAGGTTTCGTGCCTGTAGTCTCAACATATTGCCCGCGAGAATGAAAACAGGATAAGAACCATTTGGTATGGTAGCATCATTAAACATTATTTAATTTTTTGTAGCAATTTATTGTGAGACACTCTATCGATTGTTTTTGCAAAGTTCATGAAGATCATATTTATCGGGCCGCGAAAATTTATGGTTACCGAAAGATGGTGCACTAATTCGATGAGCTGAGATGTAGCGGAAAAGACTTGTCGAAAGCCTTGATGACAATAAGGTAATAAATTGTGTTCGTTTATATAACTTAAAAGTTGTTTCGAGATAATATGCTCAAGCAGCTTTCAGCAAGTATTAGTAACCGAGACAGGGCGATAGTTTGCTAAACTGACTGGACTGCCGCTTTTCAGTATAGGAATCATTTTAGCTTGCTTCCGTAGCTTGAGAAAAGAACCACTACGAAGTGAAGACCGAAAAATTAATGCGAGATATATTGAATTCCATTCAGCGTATCAGCGAAGAAACTCAATCGGGATGCCATCGGGTCCGTGGCGTTTCTTTAGGTTCAAGTTTAGCAAGAGGTTGGATACGTTGTTCGGAAATTTCTACGTCTCCGATAGGTGTTCTATCAGATAGAGGCTCAATACTCAGCGTGATACTGTTACACGCCACTCCCGCATTCCGAAGAACGTGCTCAGCAGGACGACGAAGAGGGCGCTCGAAGGAGCTCGTCCGTGTTTTTTTGTTAATCTGCCATCTTGGTTGTGATTTCTCCGTACATATATTGTAAATATAATTTTTCCTCATCTTTATCTACGTGAAATGTCTGGTGGAGGTGCTGGGTGAGAAATCGTTACGGCGGAGCTCCGCAACGGCCGTCGCTTGGATTTTTCCACAATGGCAGCGGCGGCAACGTCAACTGTTGTCCATTGCGCAACAAAAAGATCCGGACACGTTTTCCGGAACCGATGACGTCGATATTGACGACTGGTCGGCCCGATGGGACAACCGATGGGACGACGCCGTCATACTGGCGAATGTTATATTTTACTTCCAAGGAATAGCAAAGGTCTGGTTCGGCAATCATGTAGCTTAAACCGGGAAGTTGGGATTCTTGCCAGCATAAGATGCTGCGTGATTTGTTTGGAAAAGCCATTCGTCCTATGGCCGCGGCGAAAAAGGTACTGGCGTCACGTGCCCGAACATCTACGGAGTCCTATCCTTCCTAATACACGACGTGCTGGCCCTTTGTCGCAAGGCGGAAGATGACAAGAGGGAGTCAGACTAAGTGGGACATGTTTTAAAAGGCATAGCAGATGATGCATTCAATCCGCTGATTTGCAAGGAGTGCAACACGGTCGACCCCATTATACGGGAATGCAAGCGTTTTGAGAACGCTAAAAGTCGACGCATCGCTCACCAGTTCATGCGTCTGCCAAACACGACAGCAAGATCGTCGTGCGAAGAAGTACCTGCACCACAGGTACCGCTCACCGCGGAGCATGTCACCAAGACTGTCCGACGCGAAATTGAGGCCATGTCTCGTGCTTCCACGTGCTCCCGCGCCGTTGTATCTACGTCCCCGATGATACCACTTGTTCAAATCATCGTTCGTCAGGAGCTGTCCAGTCTTGGCTTGGACTCTGTGTATGCCATCGCTTCTTAGCGCCCAACTGACCGTCTCCGGGCCTCCTATGCTCAATGCCCGAGGCCGCCACTACGTCGTCGCAATCTGGCCGAATGTAGGACTCCCGATGACCGGCCGGTTTCCTTTAGCTGCCATCGTATAGGTCACCTCGCACGCTATTGCAACAGCCATTGGTCCTGGCTCCCCCTTGCACCTTATGCCCATAAACGTCACCAGGAGAGAAATCCTGACCGTTTCAAACCTGTCACCATGTCATATCGACGCTCACCATGCCCGCGTGGACACCAGTCGCGTTCGCCGCTCTTTCGCCATACATCATCTAACTCGCCCCAATTCCACCGCCGTAGTCGCCGATTGTACGCCTGCCTTCCGAAAACTAGACAATGTAGCGCCCGGACGTGACTCTGCATTACCAACCTGTCCGCAAAATCCTCTGACCACACTGCCGACTACACGTAACCTAACAGACGCGAAAGTGGACGGTGTACGCGTCGCTGCGCTCATTGACATGGGCGCACAGATATCTTTGATGTGTTCAGAGCTTAGTCATTGCTTGAAGAAGGTCCTCACACCACCCATGTTGTCAACCATCCCTGTCGCCAATGGTGGAATGTGCTCAGTACACATCAATGTCGCCGACTGCTCCACGACTGTACTACTTGCTGTGCTCAAGCAGTGCTCCCATGAGCTCATCCTCGGTATGGACTTTCTATCAGGCCATTCCGCCCTGCTTGATTGGGGAAATGGGGCGATCCAGCTCGACCTGCCTTTTCACTCCGACTCTCCACCCACACGTCAACCGCGTTTCTGCTCCGTCGATCACATTCGACTGCCACCTCAAGCTGTTACGTAGGTGAACTTGACTTCCCTACCTTCCATTCCGATGGTAATTACTTGTTGACTCCATTACACGATATTCTATTGGCTCGAAATATTAGCGTTCCCCACACCCTCGTTACTATCACTAATAACACAGTGTCACTGCACATCTTGAACTTTAGCTGGTACACGAAAATTATCCCGGTAGGCGTGGCTCTGGCCAATGTCTCTTCTGTCGACGAGCATGCCATTTCTGCGTTCGCTGCAGACGATTTTTCGTCTTCCGCTACGGTCACTTCCTCGTCCACTTCAACCAATGTCAGTTTTCACAAAATGATAGCACCTGACCTCGTCCCAACACACGCTGCCGATCTCTGGCACCTGTTGATGTCCTATCGCGACATCTTTGGCTTTGATGAACGCCTGTTCGGCTAACCATCCATAGTAACTAATCAGATTTATACTGGAGACGCCAGCTTCATCCGACGACGTCCTTATCGCATGTGCAAAGAGATTTATTAGCAACGGGCGCGAACGGGTAGCCGTCATAAGCGTTCGGCGAAAGACAGCAACCACGAGCTCATGCCGGTAGCGATGGTGCTGTGGCGCAGGCAGGCTACTCTTCTTCGTTACAATCGCCCTCCGCAGAAAAAGGCGCCATCCTGGCGGCTTAAGGCGCAGAGACTAGTATTGGGTCGTAGTACGGCTTAATGCGAGAGACGTGGACAAGTTCGCGGCCGCGATGGCGTAGGTCCGTCGATGGCGTGAGGGGCTCTACGATGTAATTGACGGAGGACGTTTGCTCCAGAACGCGGTAGGGTCCTAGGTACTTTGCGACAAGTTTTGAGGAGAGGCCGGGTGTAGTAGCGGGTACCCGAAGCCATACGAGAGAGCCAGGCAAAAAAGTTGGTGCAGAACGGCCGGCAGGTTGACGGGATTGCTGCTGCCACTGGTCCTCGGTGGAAAAAGAGCGGGCAAGCTGGCGGCATTCCTCGGCATGACGAGCAGCTTCAGATATCGGAGTACTTTCGGAGGCGTCAGGTGTATACGACAGAATGGTATCGAGAGTAGTAGAAGGTTCTCGTCCGTATAGGAGAAAGTAAGGGGAAAAACCAGTAGTTGCTTGGGCCGCAGTATTGTACGCATACGTCGCGAAAGGGAGAACTTGGTCCCAGTTTGAATGATCAGAGACGACGTACATGGAGAGCATATCGCCAAGAGTACGGTTTAAGCGCTCGGTCATGCCGTTAGTTTGCGGATGGTACGCTCTTCTGGTGCGGTGAACGATTCGGCATTCGTCGAGTAGTGCCTTCAAAGCATCGGAAAGAAAGGCGCGGCCTCTATCGCTCAGAAGTTCGCGAGGGGCACCGTGGCGAAGAACGAAATGTCGTAACAGAAACGATGCAACGTCGCGGGCGGTGGCAGTCGGCAGAGCAGCTGTTTCAGCACAGCGGGTCAAGTGATCCACTGCAACAATAATCCAGCGGTTGCCTGCTGGAGTGGAGGGTAGCGGTCCGTGGATGTCTATACCAACACGATCAAAGGGCCGACTAGGGCAGGGAAGGGGTTGTGACGGGTAGACTTGTCCGGGAGGTAATTTTCGACGTTGGCACTGAGCACAAGAGCGAATGAACTTTCTGACGTAGTTATACATGCCGCGCCAATAAAATCGGATGCGTAGTCGAGCATAGGTCTTGAAGAGGCCGGCATGTACGCACTGAGGGTCTGCGTGGAAAGCGTCGCAGATAAGGTCACGGAGATGGCGGGGTATCACGAGAAGCCACTTGCGACCGTCAGAGAGGTAATTACGACGATAAAGAAGGCCATCGCGAATGCAGAAGTGGGTAGCCTGGCGGCGAAGAGCGCGAGATGGTGAAGAGGTGGATGGATCAGAAAGGATGCTGATGAGAGCACTGGTCCAGGGATCCTCGCGCTGCTCCGACGGCATGTTGCGCAGTGCATGAGATGGAACTGTGGGCTCAAGGGCGGATAGGCAAGCGCAGTCAGCGGAGACCGGTGAGCGAGAAAGGGCGTCAGCGTCCGTGTGTTTGCGGCCGGAACGGTAGAGAACGCGGATGTCGTACTCCTGTAGCTTAAGGGCACAGCGAGCAAGTCGGCCAGATGGGTCCTTAAGGGTAGACAGCCAACAAAGGGCGTGATGGTCAGTGACGACATCGAAAGGGTGACCATACAAATAAAGACGGAATTTTCCAAGGGCCCAAATAATGGCTAAACACTCTTTCTCTGTAACAGAGTAATTAGCCTCGGCCTTTCTCAGAGTTCGGCTCGCGTAGGCAACGACATATTCATGAAACCTCGCTTTTTGTTGCGCGAGTACGGCGCCAAGTCCGACGCCGCTGGCATCGGTGTGGACCTCTGTGGGCGCTGCAGGATCGAAGTGGCGGAGGATAGGTGGCGAGGTTAGCAGGCGGCGTAATTTCGTGAAGGCGTCATCACAGGCGGGCGACCAAGCGGAAAGTTCTTTGTCGCCACTTAGAAGGGCTGTCGGGGGTGCACTTATGGAAGCGAAATTTCGAATGAAACGTCGGAAGTATGAGCATAAACCAAGGAAACTTTGAAGCTCCTTTAACTTCTTTGGTTGCGGAAAGTCGGTGACAGCGCGGAGCTTGGCTGGATCCGGAAGGACGCCGTCTCGCGATACAACATGGCCAAGAATAGTGAGCGTTCGGGCGCCGAAACGGCATTTTTTTAGGTTAAGTTGAAGTCCCGCGTCAGTAAGGCATTTCAGAACTTGCTCGAGACTGCTGAGATGGGTTCGGAAATCAGCGGAAAACACTACTACGTCATCCAGGTAGCATAAACATATGTGTTCTATTTGAGGCCGCGTAAAATATTATCCATCATTCTCTCAAAAGTGGCTGGAGCGTTGCACAGGCCGAAAGGCATTACGATGAATTCGTACAATCCGCCAGGTGTTACAAATGCTGTTTTAGGTCGATCAGATGGTGCCAAGGGGACTTGCCAGTATCCGGAACGTAAATCCAGTGAAGAAAAGAACTCAGCTCCCTGCAAACAGTCGAGGGCGTCGTCAATGCGCGGTAAAGGGTAAACGTCCTTGCGCGTTATCTTGTTCAGACGTCGGTAGTCGACGCAGAATCGAATAGAGCCATCCTTTTCCTTAACGAGGAGGACCGGTGATGCCCAGGGACTGTTGGAAGGCTGCACAACGCCACGCTTGAGCATGTCAGCAACCTGGTGGTCAATGACACGGCGCTCAGAGGCGGATACTCGGTAAGGGCGCTGCCGTAAAGGTGCATGACTGCCGGTATCTATCTGGTGAAAAACGGTCGATGTGCGGCCCAAACCGGAAGCATGGCTGTCGAAAGAAGTGCTGAACCTCCGCAGAAGAGCAATAAGCTGGCTTCGTTCTGAAGATGACGTGCCATCGTCGATGGAGCAGTGGAAAGCGTCGAGGAGTGACTGATCAACCGCAGAGTCACAAGTAAGTGCGCCAGGGCCCGCAGAAGTAGAAACGGCAGGAGCGTCAAAGATGCAAAAGGTGTCGACCGGTTGAACAAGGCCTAGGCATTCACCATGAAATAAAGCTAAAGGGCAGGCTGTGGGATTGTCGACGACCATTTTCGTGACGCCATTGCGAAGAGTAAGGAGAGCAAAGGGCAGCGGAGAACATCGGCGGCGAATGAACAGCTCAGAGGGCGTAAAGAGAACAGTGGCATCAGAAATAGCGGCGCACGACACAGGCACAAGCAGGGAAGAGCGTGGAGGGACGGAATTGTCTTCGGAAACAAACAGTTTAAGACTGGAAGGGTAGTTTTCGATAGTCTCGACGTCGGGAAGTGCAGAAAGTTCGAGTTCGGCGTGACAACAGTCAATAACGGCGTTATTATTTGCAAGGAAGTCCCAGCCTAATATGATGTCATGGGAACACGTGGGCAGCACGACGAATTCGACGGTATACAGTAGACCTTGAATGAAGACGCGAGCAGTACAGGCAGTGAGAGGCGTTATATTTTGAGCGTTCGCGGTTCGAAGGGAGAAGTCGGAGAGAGGCGTCAAAACCTTTCGTAGTGTGCGGCAGAGTTCGGCGGAAATTACGGATACGGCGGCTCCTGTATCTACAAGTGCCAGGACGGCGATTCCTTCGACAGAGACTTCAATTACGTTGGCTGGAGAGAGACGAGGACTTGGGCATTGCGACGTGGACGCAGTTCGTGCCTCGGGAACTGCGGCCATCAGTTTTCCTGCTCGGTGGACACGGGACGGCGCCGCATCGGAGAAAGCGAGCGACGACGGGGAGATGGTGAGCGGCGAGTAGAGGCGGTTGGGCGGTCTGGGGAAAAGGAAGAGGTAGGAAGGCTGGAAGGCGAAGAGGAAAACGGAGCGGGGAAAGGTGGCGCTCGCCGGATGTTCTGAAGAGGAAGCATGCCACGACGACAATGGCGCGCCACGTGACCAGCACCACCGCAAGCAAAACATATTGGGCGGTCATCGAAGGTGCGCCACTGGTGTGGGTAAGGTCCGAGTCGCGGTTGATGATTCGGAAAATGCTGTCGGTCGGGCAGCGGCATAGGAGGAAAATGCCGTCAGTCGTGAAGCGGCATAGACGGCGGCAAAAATGTCGGTGGTCGATGCATAGAGGGCGGCAAGGGCGTTTGTGGACGAGATCGGGAAACTGCTTCAGCGTAAGTGAGAGGAGCCGTGACTGGTGTCTTCTCAACGGCTGTAGGAACGGCTTGAGATACTTGTTCTGAAGTCGCGGATCGTAGGATGCAAAGCAGGTGGTGGTTCCTGGACAGAAGATATCAAAGATAGCTGGCGGGCGACCTCTGCGCGAACGAATTCCTGGATTTTTACGAAGCGAGCAGCATGGTTGTCGTCGACTCCAAGGCTTGATAGAGAGTCGGCGGGCGGGGTGGGACGTCGGGTGTGAAGCCGTTGCCTGCCCAACTCGTCGTAACTCTGGCACAATTCTATCACTTCAGCGACAGTGTGAGGACCCTTCGATAATAACATTTGAAATGCGTCGTCCTGAATACCCTTCATTATATGTTTGATCTTCTCCTCCTCTGACATGGACGCATTCACCCGTTTGCAAAGGTCGACAATGTCCTCAATGTATCTCGTGAAGTTTTCTCCGGCCTCTTGGGATCGTGTGCGCAAACGTTGTTCTGCACGAAGCTTTCTTACTGCAGGCCGACCGAAAACTTGGGTAAAGTTGGTCTTGAAGACCAACCACGAAGTGAGGTCGGCTTCATGGTTTAGAAACCATAGTTTCGCAACGTCCGTAAGATAAAATGCGACGTTTCTCAACTTGGTAACGTCGTCCCACTGGTTATGGGCACTCACTCACTCATAAGACGAGATCCAATCTTCAACGTCTTTGTCATCTGTGCCGGAGAAGATAGGGGGATCTCACTGACGCAAGGCACCGGCACAAACCAAGGTGGCCGGCGCCGTTGGAGGAGCTGGAGGAGTGCGTGCGTCGTCGGGCATGATGGGGGGGTAGAGTGCGACTCCGAAGTTCCAGGGTGGTCGAAGCCCAGCACGTCCTCCACTTGCTAAGAGATTTATTAGCAACAGGCGCGAACGGGTAGCCGTCACAAGCGTTCGGCGAAAGACAGCAACCACGAGCTCATGCCGGTAGCGACGGTGCTGTGGCGCAGGCAGGCTACTCTTCTTCGTTACACATGTGACAAGAAGTCCACAAAAAATGTTATTGAATCTTCCTGTATTCCCTGGGCATCACATGTGCTTCTAGTAAAGAAGAAGGATGGCAGCTGGCGCTTGTGCGTCGGCTACTGGCACTTGAACAAAATCACGCATAAGGACGTTTTCCCACTGCCGCGGATCGATGACGCCCTCGCCTGTCTTCAAAGGTCTACCTCCTTCTCATCTATCGGCCTCCGCTCAGCATATTGGCAGATTTGTGTCGACGACCTGGACCGCGAAAAGACAGCATTTGTTACACCCGACGGTCTTTTTCTATTTAAAGTTATGCCTTTTGGCTTATGTAATGTCCCCGCTACGTTTCAAAGAATTATGGACTCTCTGCTTCGTGGCTACAAATGGTCGACATGCCTCTGTTATCTAGATGATGCGCTCGTTTTTTCACCAACTTTTGAGAGTCACCTGACTGGCCTATCGGCAGTGCTTGGCGTTGTCCTAGGTGCAGGCCTTCAGCTGAACTCTTCGTAGTGCAGCTTCAGCCGTCGTGAAATTACTGTCCTAGGCCACCGCGGGAGTTCTTGCGGCGTCCAGCCTGGATGGATGGATGGATGAAAAACTTTATTAGGGTCCTTTAGGGCGCGCACTAGCGCGCAGCAGGGCCGCTCCCACGTCGGGACAGAGAGGCCGAGTCTCTCCGCCGCGTCGCGGGCCCGTTGGACAGCCCATAACTGTTCTTCGAGGTTGGGGCTGTGTAGGACCACATCCCAACGTGAAGAAGTGTTGTTTTCATCGTTGTGTAACGCGGGACATCGCCAGAGCATGTGAGGTAAATTCGCTAAATCATTGCATAGTGCACATGCATTTGTTGTCTGAATTTCGGGGTACACCTTGTGAAGAAGTAGGGGGTTTGGGTAAGCCCCCGTCTGTAGAAGCCTTAGTGTCAAAGCCTGAGGTCTATTGAGTTTGCAATGTGGGAGGGGGTAGATCCTCCGAGCCAAGTAAAAGTGCTTAGTAATTTCGGTGTACGTCCAACCTGGTCCTGACAAAATTCATGTCGTGAAAGTGTTCCCTGTGCCGCGTTTCGCCAAAGACGTCCAGAGCTTTGTTGCCTTGTGTTCTTACTTCCGACATTTTGGGAAGAACTTCGCCGACATTGCCTGCCTGCCAGCACAGCTCCTGAAGAAGGAAAGCACAATTTCATAGAGTCCTCAACAAGCCGACGCATTCTAAATTCTTACCAGATTCCTTAGTATTCCCTCTTTCTTGGTGTAATTTGGTCCCACAGTGCCTACACAGGTGTACGCCAGCGGACACGGCATCGGCGCTATCCTCGCGCAGCAGCAACAAGGCCAAAACCGCGTCATCGCCTACGCCAGTCACCTCCTCTCCCCTTCAGAGCGCAAGTTCTCCATCACTGAACGCGAATGCCTTGCTCTGGTTTGGGCAACCGCATAATTTCGACCGTACTTGTGTGGCCGCACGTTTCCGGTCATCGCGGACCACCATGCGTTGTGGTGACTCACGTCCCTCAAAGACCCGACTTGATGCCTTGGTCGCTAGGAGCGGCGAGCCCCGCTCGGTTTCTTGCAACGCCATCTTGATGGCGCTTGCCTCAGTGCATTCACGGCAGCCGCGGCGCCCGCCTCGAGGGGGACATAAACGAGAAAGCTCGCCTTTGTGCATACATTCGCCGCCAGCGTTTACAGGAAGATATTAGGTTACATAGGCTGCATTTGCCGGGAAGCGTAAAAAGAAGTCGGGGATCTTTGCATGCTATCGTGTTCCACTCTCAAAGGTGACGCTTAAGCATCCTCCAAATTCTTTTGGTTTGAATTGTTCTTTATCACTTAGAAAGTTACCAATCATCTACATTTACTCCATCATAACGATGAAATGTCCTTACTTCACAAAAACGCATTTTTCTGCAGATGCACGGCTTCACACTTTTCGCGTGATGGACAGATTTTGCTTTGGTATTCGCCAGAAAAAAAGCTTACGCATAATAAGTAGCGTGTCAGTGGTCATGTGCAACCCGGTAAAAATCTGTACTTTCCAAAGAAGAGCTTCTCTCTCGCAGGGCAGATAACCCAGCTCAAGTGTACTCGGCGCTAAAGGATGTCAAGAACGCAGAAAGAGAAGGCGAACACGGTAGGCTTCTTTTCCGGCACTGTGGATTTTTTGCGCTCACTACCCCCTAATGAAAAATCAGCTTGCATACGAACAGATTGCATAAATGAAGCGTTCTGCAGGTGCTGATTTCGGTTATCCACCAAGAAGTGTTTTACCTTAATAGCTATTTGAGCTCACTGTGTTCATTACTTGCGTATCCAGCACGTCTATTTTTTGTTGTCATGCCTCTAAACATGTGTATACAGCCGGCTAAGTCGATTTGTAGCCATGGAGTACACTGCTTTTAATCATTTCCTATGGTGACTAAGAAGTAATAGCGTTACATATTTCTCCCAGATATAAAGTCAGACACATGCACACCTGTATGCAAGTTGATTAAGTTTCATTATTTCCGTTTTCATTGATGAACAAGTACACCAAGTTGCTCCACATGCTCTTTTATCCCAGGCGTGAAGAGCAAATACTGTTTACCTGACACGAAAACCCAGAATGTCACATCAACATGCCAACTGCATCCCGCGATGATGCACCTTCGTCTCTGTGTGTCTATGCCAATAAAGAAGTCGCATCTGCCGCAGACAATTTGTCTCGTGCGGCACATTGCAAACGGAGCGAAGTGTGGCGCGTCTGCCTCGCTAATCGGGAGATCGGGAGAGGCAGCGCGTGGGTGAGGCGTGGGCGCGATTCACAGCAGCCGCCGCAGACAGGCCTCCGCTCATGCAATGCTTTGTTTGTATATATGACATCGGTGGACGCGCTTGCCGCAAACCGTCAGTGAAAAGACCACGGCGCGCTTCTATGGCGCCATCTCGTATAGCGGTCATCGCGGCAGGGATCTTCTTGCGCGGCAATACACTTTTCTTCTCACGCTTTCACCATACCCTCCTCCTCTGGTTTCCTCATCGCGCACTCTTCGCTATTGCCCTCTCTCATCCCTAGCTGCGTTACGCGTTCGCTCTTGCATCCTTCGCTGCGTTCGTTCGCTCGGTTACGCAGAGCGACGACACTGACACGTAACGCAGGAATGGGTGCCTACGAACTAAGCTCTAAAAGGCTTTTTCGCTTTTATTAGACATTTGTCACTTTTTTTAGCAGTAGTCCGATGAGAAATGTCACTAAATCCTCAAGTAATGAGGCTATAGCAAGATTCCTTGTTTTATCACTGCTTAGCACTTCAAGTCTCCATCTTCTTATGAGCTTCTGTCTTTGAAGTTACTAAGAACCAACTTGCAAAACAGTTGAGTTCCGGAGCTGTGTTTTGGTCGGAGGTGGTTAGTGCGACGTATTATTACTATAAATATTACGCGGTAGCAAGCTGAACCCTTACCAGGTATCCTTTTCCTGCCTGCGCGTCTGCTTGCTGTGTGCTATTTACGTTTTGTATATTTAGGGCTGTCCCGTTGTAAGGTAGCTCAGGTGCAGCAGTGACTGTGTTGACCGACACTATTGTGCCGCGAAATTGTAGACAATGTATTAGTAGTATGCAAAATAGTTTTTCTTTACAACTGTTCAAAACCCCTTGTAAAAGAAGTACCAAAACATGTTCTCTAAATTGCAAAAAGAGTGACTTCTTCCTCTTTTGAAGTTTGCCTAGAGTTGTAGGTGAACTTGTGGCAATATTAGCACTTTTAAACAGTTATTTACAAAATATAAAAGATTAGATTGTAATAAAAAGAAAATTAAAGTAAATATCAACAACATTTGGCAACGACATCTTGTTTAGGCACACTAGTATGTATTACACAGGATAGCTGAAGAACTCCACGTCTGTTCGGCAGCGTTCTTGTCAAATCGCGCTTTCAGAATTCCTCACCAGCTCATCCAGTTCGCCACTTCATCTAATAAATTACTAGTACGATAATACAAAATATAAAAAAACCTCAGGTACAGAAAATACAGACGCTGGCTTTGAGGTTACGGCTTGTAATGAGCAGTCGCTTGTGCCACTTATTCGACGCCCCGTTCCTTGTATTTGTTCATGGCAGTGGCTTTGAACCATTCCGTGACATATCGTGACTCGTTCCTGCGTGGCTGATCACTATGAAGTGCATTATTTCTTAAGAGAAACAGCTCCTCTTCAGAGGGGAAAAATAGTTTTCCTCGGCATACACTGAATGAACCAGGCTTTGAATGAATTTGGTTTTGTTATTATTACACACGATACACACACAAAGAAATGATGTACAGGAGAAGGGCCCGCGGTCAAAGACTGTAATGGGACCTCCTGTATAGCGTATGAGTAAAAGTATAAACCACAAGTGCAACGATTAATGTAAAAAGAAAAAAACGTAAACATAACATTGGTTTACGACAGTACGAACACAAATCAGCTACAAACGTGCAAGCGCATCTGTTAATTCATACAGCACATAAAAATACGCCATATACTAGAGAGATAATCATTATTATTACATTCCACTAATTAAAAAAATTATACCAATACAGGTGGAAGTAACTATAACGCCATTATAGAAGTAAATGGATAATGAGGCATAACCAGCTAGATTTTTATTCGTGTAGCGTATGTGCTAACAAAGTGTACGTTTGGAGGTAGAAAAGGAAAAAAAGAGACATAACTAACTAAGTGATTGCAGATGCTAAAATATGGTTTTTCAGTTTTCGTTTGAATTCAAATGATTTACATGACTTAATAGTAGGAGGTAGTGTGTTCCAGAAAAATGCCGCCATAATTAGAGCGTTCCTTCAGAAAAATCAAATTATTGTTCAATGAAAATCGCGTAAGATTGGTATTTAGTAGAAAATATCGAGGTATCCGACTGTTGCAGTGAGAGTCATCTGGTTGTCGGTATAAGTACCAGTGGCGTAGCCAGAAATTTCGTTCGGGGAGTGGCACTCACAATGCAGCTCGGCCTCCTCCCGAGAGGAAACGAAACATTAGGTCTGATGCTCCTATCTAAATACATGTAGAAGGAGAATTCGTTTTTCTCGGCAACCACTTCACCAAATTTGATGAGGTTTGTTGCATTTAAAAGAAAAACTTAAATTCTAGCGATTGTTTGCTTCGAATTTTCGATTTAAGTCGTCAATATTTTATTGAAAAGTGGCAAAAATCAAAAATTTTCAGAAAACGAAACAATGAAGTTTACAACTCTGCAAATCAGCAATGAAAATTGATATCACAATTCTGTGAATTGCAGATAATAGTACATCTACAGCGGACAAAATTGATGTTACACATGTATCTCAAGAAATTAAGTATTATGGAAATACGGCTTATGCAGAGCCTTTGTACATAACATAACCAATTCACATAATATACAAATAGACGTATCGAATTTTTCCGCTTTAAATGGTGTAATGGATTCCGTTTACAGAACCGGGATATATGTTCTCGATGCAGAACTATTAATTTGTAAACTTGGTGCTTCTATATTTTTCGAAGTTTCGAATTTTTCAAAATATTTTAAACAAAGTTCGGGCCCTAAATCGAAATTCCGCTCACATCAGACACTAGAATTTAACTTACTCTCTCAAATTCAACAAATTTCATTAAAAGCGATTCAGGAATTATCTCAGAAAAGCGTTTCTGCGTTTTACATGTATCTGAATAGGCCGAGTCCGAGTTGGGCCCGAGCTAAAGCTTCTTCTTAAACAATTTGCCTAGAGATCAAATATATGAATAATAATTACATTGCCATTGCCAAAGATGCTGCAAACGAATTCTTTAACGTTACGCACTGTCAATACAAGTAAAATATGTATTTTATCATAATATATTATACTCGTATATGCCAAAAATTGTGCCCAACATAACTGATTCCAATGCTTCCATGTTTTTTGTCTATTTAGTAAGTAAAGAAAATATCACACGAACTTTAGAACTACATCAGTTCGAAACCAGCAAAGCAGTGCATGCCGCTCATATGAAAAATGTAAAGGCCATGAAATGAACGTCATCATCATCGTCATCAGCCTAGTTACGCCCACTGCAGGGCAAAGGCCTCTCCCATACTTCTCCAACTACCCCGGTCATGTACTAATTGTGGCCATGTTGTCCCTGCAAACGTCTTAATGTCATCCGCCCACCTAACTTTCTGCCGCCCCCTACTACGCTTCCCTTCCCTTGGAATCCAGTCCGTAACCCTTAATGACCATCGGTTATCTTCCCTCCTCATTACATGTCCGGCCCATGTCCATTTCTTTTTCTTGATTTCAACTAAGATGACATTTACCCGCGTTTGTTCCCTCACCCAATCTGCTCTTTTCTTATCCCTTAACGTTACACCTATCATTCTTCTTTCCATGGCTCGTTGCGTCGTCCTCAATTTCAGCAAATGAACAAGTCGAGGACAAATATGCTAATGATACTTTTTCATTCAAGATCCTTGTTTACATTCTTGTACATATGCAACGGCCAGTGAAAAATCTCAATGACGCTGTTCTTTGTTCCAATGTATTACGCAGGAGCAGTTGTCACCAGTCGTGTATCGTGAGTATCGCGAGGTTACGTTTCATTGAAATTATAGTCGCAACAGAGAGCACGTATAAAGAGCAGGAGTTCTGCATAATATACGAGGGTGAATCAAATGAAAGAGAGTCAATAGGAATATATGACGAACGGGGTACTTTATTTAAAGGTAGTCTCCATGAGCATTTAAACATTTGTCCTATTGAGTAACGAGTCGCGCGATTCCCGTCTCATAATATTCCTTGGGTTGCTACTTTAAAAAGTCTCCAACGGACTCTTTCATGTCATCGTGTGGCACGAATCTGGTTCCCTTGAGCTGTTAATTCAGGTGCCCCAAAATGTGGAAGTCACAAGGAGACAGGTCTGCAGTGTATGGCGGATGTTGCAGCGTTTCCCACTTGAACTTTGCCAGTTTTGTATTAACCACCTCAGCGACGTGGGGACGGGCATTGTCGTGGAACAAGATGACCCCATTCATCAATTTTTCACGTAGTTTGTTCTTGATTGCGACACGCAGCCGATCTGGCGTTTCACAATATCGGAAACAATTGATAGCCTCTCAAGATTTCGCAAATTCTATCAGTAATGGCCCTTGACGATCGAGAAAAAAAAAGTGAAGAACATGTTTCCGGCGGAAATGACGGCTTTTGCTTTCTTTGGGGGTGGTGAATTCGAATGTTTCCATTGTAAGCTTTGCCGTCGTCTTTCAGGCTCGTAGTAGTGACATGATTGTTCGCCTTCGAACACAATTGCAGACAAGAAATCGTCACCCTTATTGTGATACCGAATCAGATGAGTAAAGACAGCGCCGAATTTCTCCGCATTCTGGCGGTGGTTCAAAATCTTGGGCACCCCTTGCGCACACAAGAGCCGATAACCGAGATGTTCATGAATTATCGCGTGAACGGTGACGGTGAACCGAACCGTGACTGATGCTGACACGCTCTGGCCGTTCATCGATGCTCATCCTACGTTCTTGTGTCATCAGCTCATCAACCTTTGCAATTTTGTTAGGGGTGATTGCACAATGGCTTTGGTCCGGTCTGGGATCATCTTAACAACTTTCACATCCTTCTTTGAACCGCTTGTTCTAACGCTTCACAGTGGCCAATGAAATGAAATGTTCAATGTACACGGCAGCCATACGGTGACTAATTTCTTTTTGGCAAGCACCTTCAGCTCTCAAAAACCTCACGGCATCACGCTGCTAAACTTCTGGAGCGTCCATTACGTCACGCAACCATGTTCAACCCAGTGTATGAGCGCATTAAAGAACATTTATCCTTACACCTGCATGCCACTTTTGTAAATTAGAGATACCTGTGTGCTACGCGCAGCCCTTGCAGATAATGCAGAGAACCATAATTGCGCAGGGTGGGTAGGCTCAATTTCATTTGACTCGCCCTCGTACATTAGAAATGCGAAGATACAATGGAATATACAAATGCGAAGATGCAGCTTGATAAAGGGCAAAAAAGTGCCAGTGGAAACAAAGTTCACTGCACGTATGCACAAAACCTCGCAACAAGATATCTAAACATACGTATATGCCTCCAATAAATCTACGTATCTAAGAAAACGCCACGGTATATAATGGGTCAAACAAGGCAAATAAACATGTTGCGCAATCACAGATTCACAGAATCCTAGATCCCTCCCCCATTCCACCCACTCCCCCGATGTATCGCGCGCGACGAAAGGCGGCGCTCTTGCTCCTCACTTTTCTCCCTTGCGCACACAAGACAGCCACCATCGTCGGCCGACCCACGCCATCCCCCACCTACGCTTTCACTCGCACATCCAGCATGCGGCGCGCGGTCACAATGTTATCGCCCTTGGACTTTATGCGTAACATGAGGGCGACGGCGACGGCAGGAATGCGCCTAGAGTGTCCATATAATTGCAATCGCAATAATATAATAAGAGTATCCGGCAGCTGAAGCGTCCCATGGCTCATTACTTTCCGCAAAAGAAGTAACAAAATAGAACTTTTAACATGCGAGAATTCGCTGCGCCGCAACAACGTTTTCTTTTTTTCTTTTGTGGGGCGGGGGCACCGTAATGGGAAAAAAACGCAAAGGAAAGTATGTTGGTCACAATCGAATGCCTACTTTGGGCAACTAAGGTGGCTATTAAACGAATATTGAAGAAAACACGAGACGCTTGGTCCACCAAGAACCGTGCGCTTACTGCTCGGTATCCTACACCGGCGAGACAAGACTTTCTGGAGAGGTTGCGCTCAAGCAAACGCGGTGCAATCCGTCGAGTCCCCACAGTGATGGCGGTGAGCGACCATTATTTCTTTTTCTCGTCTGCTAGCTAGAAGGCGTCCAAAACTCTCCCAGGTGAAAATGCACTCGGCCAGAGAAAACCGAACGCGCATCGAAGTGCGCCGCGCGGTGGTCGGGGCAACACGAGAAAAACGCACGCGCATCCCCTACCCGCTGGCTCTGGCAGCCCGCGGGTAGGGGAACGAGAACAAAAAAATTGAAAAGGCTCAATGTGTCCTCGCGATTAAAAGTCAAAGTAGAAGAAATAAATAAGAACGTAGTTGCCTTGGCTGGCTTTAGTGTCTTCACTGGATGCTTTGGCGCAGGTGAAAAAAAATGTTGATATTTTTTTATGTGACATGACGGCACGAATGAACCACCACAACGCTCCGTCTCATCGGGCCTCGCTGCGGGCTTTGTCAACTTTTCTTATAGTGTGTTGATTTGGCTTGTCTCATTATATGGCCCGATGTACGACTTTGAAAAAGTTAATGAACCTTTGGCGTCAAATATTTATGGGAACATTAAACTTACAAAGTTCTGCAATTGAAAATCTAAAGCACACGTTTGGAAATGTCAATGCACCTTTCACATCAAAAGTTCATGAGAACTTTGTACCCATAAAGTTTCGTAATTGACATCCATGCGCTCCACAGATTCCATCACCTATGCGGCTGCTACACGGCGTGCCACCTGGTGTAATAATATGCAACTGCAAGAGAAAGCGTGCACGTGTCGACGCTATGCGGCGCGCATCTCACATCGCGGGTAGTGTTCCTGTATATGCTCAGGCAGGGAGCAGAGTTGCGCTCAACTTTTACGGCGCCACTCGCACCACCATTCGCCGAGCGCTATCACGTGGTGCAAAATGACGTCATATTTTCTATTGCGCCACTGTGAAGCCAACTTTACGGACGCGACGCCGACTCGTCGTTTCCGACGGTGCCATCGACATTACAATCAGCGAACCGTCGAGCGTGCGTTGCATCCCTTGTCTCCGGGCTGTAGGTTCGGTGTTCGAAGATACAACGCCAAGGACCTTGTTTACAGATACGAAACACATCATATTGACACTTGTAACCAGTATGGCGGGTTGCAGCGTACCAAAGCACACCAACCGCACGGAAAGTGGCAAAGCTTTTTACGCCGTGCCATGCGGACAGACAGACGTGCTCCGTCGACTATATATGGTTACTGTGTATGCGCCGAGACAGGCTGGCTCCGAAAGGGACCAGGATATGAGAGGTGCGATTCCCTTGTTTACAGAGGTGAGTTGGGCTTGTTTACTCTAAAGCAACATTTATTTATCTTAGGTAACACCTCTGTTAACTCTAAGATGGCATGAGAGGTCTGGCATGAGAGGTTGTTGTACGATTTTTGGTATATATGTGCAGCGTGACACAGACGCGGGACAAAGAATGAACGACACGTCTGTGTCGCGCTCCACATATACGCCATGAACTTGAACTTTCCAATTCGTCCAATTCGCTGTGCTGCTCGTACGATTATTCTGACTATACGGGTCTCTAACAGTTTGTTCAAAAGAGAGTAAATACTAGCGTATACAATTTCCTCGTTGCAACCTGGTTTTTCTATTCTCAGTATGTTATTTTATTTTTTCTGGGTGTTCTCAATTCCATGTAACGTCGATGTACTGCTGTTCATTTTTTGCAGTAAGCGCAGACCTCGCGCGCACCCGCTTTTGAGGCAGCTGTGCTAGCTGCAGCGTTTGCCGCCTGCAATATCTTTATTGTTAGATCGGCCTTAGCCAGCATGGTGAATGTAAAATTCTTCCTGCATGCCTAATAAGCACTGTGTTATAGTAAATTGACCGTGCACGCGTGCATGTGTCGAGGCTATGCAGCGCGCATCTCACATCGCGGGTAGTGTTCAGGTATATGCTCCCGCAGGGAGCAGAGTTGAGCATAGGTCCGGTTTATGATCCAGCTCTGCAGTGGAGCCACTCCTCGCGCGTGCAGGAGGCAAATGCCGCGCGGTGCTCCATTTGCTTTTTTGTCTACTGATCGCGAGATAAACGCGGCAACTGCACGCGAGCGTTGAACAAGATGACACTTTTTAATGCAGGGTAAACTCGAACGATTGGCGTAGCAGGAGAGGTGCCAACCCCCCGAAATATTTAGTTTGTGTGTATATATATACACGCACATATACAAACACACGCACGAATGTACATATAAAGAATAGGAACCCCCTCGATCCCTCGAATTAAGATCCTGACTACACCCGTGGCTCGAACAGCTCAAAAGTTTGCGTGCAAACGCCCATTACCTTGAAACAAAAAGAGGTGCAATGTTTTTCAGCATACATATCAAGTTTTCTCGCGGAGGCGGAAGGCAAGAAATGCTTTAAAGGGTGTTTAAAGAAAACTTCACACATGTGTGGTAGACAATTATGTAAACACATTTTGGCTACCGAAAAGAGACGAATAATGAATGTCCCCAGCAGAACTATCCTGCCTGCAATCATGTCAGTCACTGTTGACCGTCATTCATCACTAAACGTCATTCACACCAGCCGCACGTTTTCGACATATGCGGTGCAGACACGTAAAGTAAAACAAATTTGTAATGTTCACATGCGCACATCTTATGCAAAGCTTAGTTTTACGATTCATACCGCAAAATTAACAGCTGCTTCGTAGCAGCAAATCTGCAAGTGGAAAAAGATTCAAGATGCACGAGCTTCTAGATCAAATTTATTTCGTACAAGGAAATGGATGAGCAATGGCTGGTGGCAGCTGGGGATGAGTGCTGGTTCTTGGAGCTTTGGGGCGCAGAATTCAAAGCAACTGGAAAGGCAACAAGTTATTAAGAGTAACAGGTTATTTTTATTGGACTATTCACATAAGATGACACACTGGCAAAGTAGTTATTCAAATATTGCCGACTGTAATATGACAGCACATTTTTCTTTATCTCTTCATACTACTCAGGTTAATTTACTATAACACAGCGCTTATAGAACGTACAAAAATAATTTCACATTCCTCACGTCGGCTAAGGCTGATCGAACAAGCAACATATTGCGGGCGGTAAATGCTGAAGCTATCGCAGCTGTCTCATAAACGGAAGCGCACGGTGTTTTCGCTTACTACAAAACAACGAACACCAGCACATCAATCGACTTTACATGAAAAATCAGAACGCCGACGGAGCAGAGAAAAGCCAGGGAGCAGTGAGCAAATTCTACCTGCTAGTATTTGCTGTGTTCTCGCAACGCACTTTTCTGGAGCCGCTAGTCAGAACAATTGTACAAGTAACAAAGCTAATTGAGCGAGTTGGTAAGTTAACATTTTTAGCGTATATGTGCAGCGCGACACAGACGTGTCGTCCTTTCTTTGCACCGCGTCTGTGTCGCGCTGCACATATGCACCAAAATTTGCACGAGTGAACAACCTCTCATGCCAGGCGTACGCATTTCAGCGTCTACAGGAGTGTTACTCGAGATAAATGCCGCTTTATTGTAAACAAGCCGAACTCACCTCAGTAAACAAGGCGAACGGACCTCGCATATCCTGGTCCCTTTCGGAGCCGGCCGGTTTCGTCCGTCCGCACGGGACCGCGTGAGAAGCTCTGCCGCCTTCCGTGCGATTTGCGTAGTTTGGTGCACTGCAACCCGTCACACTGGAATACAAGTGTCAAAATGATCTGCTTCGTAGCCCTTCACCAAAGTCATTAACTTAATATTCTCGAATACCCTGCCTGCAACCCGTAGCCGATCGTTGCTACGCACGCTCGACGGTCCGCTGATCGAAATTTCGATGGCACTGACAGAAACGAGTCGGTGCTGTTTCCGTAAAGTTGGCTTCGGAGCGCGCGGTTGATCATTTCACGTCATTTTGTGCCACGTGATCACGCTCGGCGAATAACGGTGCGATCGGTGCCGGTAAAGTTATGCGGAACTCTGCTCCCTGCGGGAGCATATACAGCACGGAGGAAGGAAACTAGGAGAGGCCCTGACGTCACTCTTTGTGAAGCAAAAGTGAAGCCGGAAGTTGGCGTTGCTCAGGGCGATGCTCCGCCTTTTGGGCCACCCTCCTCTCTTGTTT
Source organism: Dermacentor andersoni (assembly GCF_023375885.2). NCBI lineage: Eukaryota > Metazoa > Arthropoda > Arachnida > Ixodida > Ixodidae > Dermacentor > Dermacentor andersoni. The sequence continues at coordinate 102,696,572 of NC_092820.1, forward strand.
ACATCTTTCGCGAAACCACGCCGCGCTGCGCGTGGTTTCGCGCGCGGAGCGCGCGCGCTCGCTCCGCAGCAATACTAAACAATCGCGATGTCTCATTGCGTTGCCGTTGCCAAACCCATGTTCATAATGAACTTCGCCCATTGGGCCGTGAGGTCGAATCGGCTGCTTTTACCGGCTTTTATGAAAATAAACATGCCTTAAATATAAGGCCAACCAACTGAACTGTTCTCATTAACCGCAGGTACTGGCCGCTACCCAGCTCTTGCGTGTTTTTTTAAAAAAAGGGTCCCCTTTATCGCTGCCTTCTACTTGCTTTTCTCTGCTTGTGCTTCCTGGGGCTCTCATACGGTCTTGCGAGCTAGACGTCTGGCGATGCGAAAAAAGATGTACGCATTCTTACTGCACTGCAAGAACGCACTGGGGACACGTACGACACAACAACCCATTTGCGATCCATTTGGAGTTTATGAGCACAAACACATTCTCGCTTGAGGAATCGTCGTGCTTTATTGAACAAACTTCGGGTGGCCGCGCATCACTTCGACGGCGCGCCGGCGAGGAGGCAGAATGTCATTTCTGACTCCGCGTTTAGGTTCATTGACTGCGGCTTGAGGTGCCTTCTTCGCACGGTAAGTGAAGCGTCGCGGAACCAAAGTTTTGCGATAGCCGGCGCACGGTGCAGAACAGTACGCGCGTGGAACCGGCCTACCTGCGACCATGGAACAGCCGTTTGCTGTGTTCGCAGGTACGCTCTGTGGAGCCTTCCTCACTCTTGCGGCGCATCCGCTGACCTTCCCTGCGCTTCGCGCGCGCACAGATAAGGTACGCCTGCGGTAGGGAGGATTATTTCCTTAATAAGTCAAAGCAGCCGCTTCTTTCCCATCTTCCCGGATGAAGAGTCGACTGGCCGGCACACGGTGCTGAACAATACGCGCGTGGACCCGGCCTACGTGGGAACATGGAATAGCTAGCCGTTCGACGTGTTCGCAGGTGTACGTTCTGTGGAGCCTTGCATATTCTTGCAGCGCATCCGCTAACCTTCACTTCCCTGCGCTTCTCGCACGCACAGATGAGATAAGCTTGTGGTAGGGAGGATTCGTTCCTTAATAAGTCAAAGCAGCCGTCCCGCGGATGAAGAGTCGACTGGCCATGACTGCTTTTTCTGCGTTTCTTTCCCAGCGAACGATGCGCGAAAGGCACGGTTTTTTCAGTTTTCGTTCCGCGCACGAGTTGTGCGGACGCTTGCCTAGGTATCCGCTCATCCAATGCCTAGTTGTTGTGTGCCAGGATGCATGTCGCGCACGCCGAAAAGTGGACCGCCCATATCTTTTCACGTGTAAGTAAATTTCCTTATGTGGTTGGTGTTTTATCGGAGGAAAAACTAGAATTTATGATACACGCATTCACATAGCGATAATAATTCTATAGTTATAGTATAACAGTAAAATATTTTACTCGCACAGTATAAGTTATCATCTAATACCTATGCACGTGATTCTTCATTATCAGGTTTCCCGGTGACACCGTTCGTCGGAAAAAGTGGATAGAGGCAATTTGGCCATCCTCCAGTGTTGATCGAGAGCCTAAGAAGCAAGCCCGTATTTGTTCAGCTCACTTTCGGGATGAACATATAGATCGCACGTCGCTAAGTAGAGTCCATCTGCGGGAACATGCAGTGTCGACGCTCTTGGTGAGAACTGATGCTTCTTATGTGGCATGGCTCTTGCAATACATACACACATGCATATAAGGGGGGGGGGGGGGGGGGGCTTTCTTTAAACTGGTAAACAATGCTGATACCTGTATGTGACCAGAATTTTAGTAGAGGATGAAATTTTAGAAAGCAAATTTCCACACAATCAACCGACTTACCGAAACAAATAAATAAATTTTCAGCAGTATAGTGTACTCACTATACAAGTTTTCCAACTTTAACACGAGTTAAGAAACTATATGTTTCTCATAAATTTTAATTATGTATATCGTACCTGCTTCTCTGGTTATTCGTGGCACCCAGTACATGAGTTGGAGTGATGGAAAAAATTAACTGCATGCATTTTAAACTTTCTACTGCAAGCACAATTTCAGAAGTAATTTTGGCAAACCATGCCAAATAATTTTGTGAGAGCAAACAAAGGATATGTTGTTAGCAGTCCCAAAGTGGCCGAGCACATATTCAGTTACTGCTATTTGACATCCCTTCCTTATCATGTATAATATTAATAATATGAAGTTTGCAACCTCCCAGCTGCCTCATCCAGTTTACCAAGGTGACAGTGCATCTGATGCAACAAGCCATGTTGCACACTCGCACTCTGCATCCTCTCAACTCACGCAAGGATGTGATGAAGGCTTGATGGTGCTTGCACAGGTGAACATTTCAATTCACTAATAATGGTCAGCAGTTGCTATTGAACACAAAATTATATCAGGCCATTTGGTACATATCAGTTTCAAGTAAGACTCCACAACGCATAATAGGGATGAATGCGGCTATCGCACGCTCATCCCTGTAGATTCCACGTCTCGCTTAGTCCACGTCATGCTGCACAGTTTTACTTGATGCGGTTATTTACTCATTGATGTCTTGCCCTCAGGTTGCCACAAGTTTTGATGAACGCACAGCTCAGGCCAGCCTACCTACCCTTGGTTTGTCTGGCTTAGGTGCTGGTCTCTACAGTCAGACTACATTTGAACAGGTGCACATTATTTCCTTCTGTGTTGCACTTTTCCTACACCTTTGTAGTACTTCAAGTAGGCAGTTTACGACATGCAGCTGATTACAATAAGCACTCTTGTTTTCAGGCTGCCATGAATTTGGAGTATGAAAGTGCAGTCCAGACCAGCCTGTCTGAGCCCGGTCCATCCGGCCTAAGTACCAGTCTTCCTATTGAGCCACAACTTGCACATGTGAGCATCTATCCTATGTGCAACTCACCCAACACTTTTATTGTGTTATAAGCACACAGTGGTTGCAATTGAAGTTTAAACGGAAATGGCTGACATGTGCTCTTGCTACCAGGCTGCAATGGATACTGGAGACAACAGTCAAGTACAGGAGAGCCTCTATGTCACTGACCCATCCAGCCTAGCTGCTGTTCTTCAATTGGAGGTGGCACCAGCACAGGTAAACACGTCTTTTCTGTAAAAAAAAAAAAAGGCTATGCTAACATAGTTAGCACTTTCCATTTAGTTCTGTGCTTGCATTATTCTGATGTTAAGGGATGCATGAACTAGCCTAGCTTAATGTATTCTAGTCACAAGACACTGGTTTAGTGACTGTGAAGTTCTGTCCTCCTCCCGTTTGATCACAATGAATACAGAAATGAAAGTAGCAGAAATATGCAACAGGTTCGTGGGCCCAACTAATTTTTGATAACGCTAATACCTAATAAAATCTATATGACTGCTGAAGAAACTGATTCAAGCTAGCATTCTTGCATGAGTTCAACGTTGAGTGAGTGCGGTCACTGTTCTGTCAATACACACAAACCTATACATGAACTATTTTAAATACATCGCTGCTTTCTTTCCTACATGTTTGCTGAGTACTTCAAGAAGGCAGTAGACACTGTGTTGTAGGGCAAACAGCTGATATACATAAGCACTCTTGTTTTCAGGCTGCCATGGATTTGGAACATGAAAGTGCAGTCCAGACCAGCCTGTCTGAGCCCGGTCCATCTGGCCTAAGTACCAGTCTTCCTATTGAGCCACAACTTGCGCAGGTGAGCATCTATTTTATGTGCAATTCACCCAACACATTTATTGTGTTAAAAGCATACAGTGGTTGCAATTGAAGTTTAAACGGAAATGGCTAACATGTGCTTTTGCTACCAGGCTGCAATGGATACTGGAGACAACAGTCAAGTACAGGAGAGCCTCTATGTCACCGACCCATCCAGCCTAGCTGCTGTTCTTCAATTGGAGGTGACACCAGCGCAGGTAAACACGTCTTTTCTGTAAAAAAAGGCTATGTTAACATAGTTAGCACTTTCCATTTAGTTCTGTGCTTGCATTATTCTGATGTTAAGGGGTGCATGAACTAGCCTAGCTTAAAGTATTCTAGTCACAAGACGCTGGTTTAGTGACTGTGAAGTTCCGTCCTCCTCCCGTTTGATCACAATGAATACAGAAATGAAAGTAGCAGAAATATGTAACAGGTTTGTGGGCCCAACTAATTTTTGATAAAGCTATTACCTAATAAAACCTATATGATTGCTATTACTCTCGAGAAACTGATTCAAGCTAGCAAGGGCATACATGCAAGCTTACAGATCTGCTTTGAAAACATGGCTGATTAGCGCTGACTGTTTGGTACTCATGTTTGGAGGGCGTTAGCCTGTTACATGCAGTCACACACTCGTGATAGTGTGGTATGGGCTAATATGGAGCACCTACAATATACACCTCATGATTTGCTGACACTTCCCTTTTTTCCATAGGATAAACTTAGCAGGCAGCTTTCATATTGGTTGCAGTATGCTTCTACAGGTTAACAATAGCAAAAAAATTCTGTAGTGTAATGTTGTTTTTAAGAAACTTCAGTCCACATCTCATGATCAATCACGTTGCTACCTTGAGGTGCATTGCTCATGTAACAACTAGTGCTGTGCATTCATTGTAACAGGGTCAGTAGTGTTATCAGTCATCACCTCACGTGTTAGTCAAATTGCATTAAGGGTACAGTAGTGTCTGCCATAACTGGCTATGAAAGTCCCAGAAAATATAAATACTTGTGCTCATTGCAAATCATTTAACCATTAATTAATGAGGTGCTATCAACTGCTTCTGCAGAAATTGCAAAGGTCATCGAATGTGGAAGCTGCTCTAACAACGCCAAAAAAAAAGGAAGCTGGCAAAGGTAAGGGAGATCTACGGATGGAAACTATCTTACCAAAGCAATGCATGTGCATCCAAGTAAATGAATGTGAGCAGTTCTAGTAACCCAGCGTCCTTATTTTGACATCATTTTTTTTTAAAAATCACCTGTGGCGAAACAGCACAATTATACTCATCGATCTGGATGGCTTGGAAGAGGTGACAATTAATTACATAAGATATTAAAAACCATAATTGAATAATTAACAAAATTCCACTAATAACCTTTCGAGATAATAAGTTTAGTCTACATATTGCAATATACAAACTGAAGCCGGTGATATCACAAGGCACATCCACTTGGAATGAATTTTTAAACTTGCACACCTTTTGAAATAAGCACCGTCAAACTTGCGATGAAAATGCACTGTTCGTCTGCTTACTTTTCTTAACAATGTCTCTTTGCACACTGAGGCACAAAAAAACTGCTGGAACACCAAAGCAGTTCGTCATGAAACTTGAGAATTCATATCCCTAAACTGGCGTCTTCATAATTCACTTGGAGCAGATGACTTCCGAAGGGATTCGCTACAAGTGATAAATTGCAACGTGTGCTGCACAGTAATTAGATAAAAAACTTAATTAGTTAAATATTAATTTTAATTCCTTGTACAATTATAGTCTGTCTGTGAGTAATCTAGCCAAAGATGAAGAAATGTGCTCTGTGTCATGGGTGATATAAAAAAATTATGTTCATAAAAAATAAGCATTTATTGAGTTCAGTGTAATGGAACAACAGCAGACAGGGATATGTAAGGGCATAATTTGATTCCAGACAATGCATACTAACTACACATGCCGTATTTATCTGCATGATGTATAAATCAATAAATGCATGTAATATTAAGTGTTTTAATATCTATGCTTTGAGCTCACGAAACTGGTTGGCTAGTCATGGTAAGATGTTCCTTGAGGAGACCATGATATGATGGCAGAAGGTTGTCATGCATGTGTAAGTTTGACGTATTTTTTTAGCATGAATGTGGATAGAAAGAACAGTAGGGTTGCAATGTGGGCTTGTTGGTAATGCATATTCAAGGGGTGTACGGTAGCGCGATTAAAAGACGGGACAAAAGAAGACACACAGCGACACACACAGCGCTGTGTGTCTTCGTTTGTCCAGTCTTTTAATCGCGCTACAGTACACCACTTGAATAAAGAACAGGAATGCAGGAAAAATATAGCCTGAAATCTGTCCTTGGGCTTAGTTATATCATTGTTAACAGCACTTTAAGTTTGGACAGGTGTTACAGCTTACTAGTTGATAAATTGGTTATAATATAATAAATTAGGCTTTCCTTGTAACACTTAGTTTTTCATTGTAGGTCGAAACCCCTGAGAAAGCTTTCTTGCGAGCTCGTGCAGCAAGACTTGCTTCACAGCAGCAACAGTCAAGAAAAGCGATCAAAAGACTGCAGCAATCAAGGCGGCGTCTTCAAAAACGGAATGCCGAACTAAAATCAGTTCTGAAGACTCTAACCACACAGAACATTTTGCTCAGAGAACAGGTTTCTGTGCTCGACAGTCTTGGTGCTGCAAATCAACAGCTTTTGCAACGACAGGTAGCAAAGCAGACAGGACAACAGAAACCAAAGGAGTACTCGCCTGAGTTGAGAACATTTGCTCTCACTCTCAACGTTTATTCACCACGGGCATACAGTTATGTGAGGAAGGTATTCGACACATGCTTACCACATCCTCGTACTTTAAGTAAATGGTACGAAAGCATTGATGGGAAGGCAGGGTTTTCTAAAGAGGCTGCGACTGCTCTAAAGCTGAAGTGTTCAGAGAACAGCACCCGAGGCCATCAAACGGTGTGCAGCCTCATAGTTGATGAGATGTCAATCAGACAGCAAGTCCAATGGCAAGGGGGCCACTTTGAAGGCTACGTGGACATGGGCACAGGAGCCGAAGGTGACTGCTTGCCACAGGCAAAAGCTGCCTTTGTTGTAATGGTTGTCTGTATTAATGGGCACTGGAAGGTTCCTCTGGGTTACTTCCTTGTAGATGGACTTGTAGGTGAACAGCGAGCAAACCTAGTTAAGCAAAGTTTGCTGTCTGCACATGAGGCAGGGGCCATGGTTGTCTCAATAACTTGTGATGGTGCACCAGCAAACATAGCAATGCTTCAAGAGCTTGGCTGCAATTTTACAGATATTGACAATCTGCAAACAACTTTCCAGCACCCAGCAACCAAAGAACCAGTTGCAGCCTTTTTAGATCCCTGCCATATGCTGAAGTTGGTGAGGAATGCTCTTGCTCATCACAAATACTTTATCAACGAAGATGGAAGGGTCGTATCCTGGGCATATGTGGAGAAGCTGCACAATTTGCAAGAAAAAGAGGGTGTCCATTTGGCAAACAAGTTGCGAAAGGCTCATATTGAGTGGCAAAGGCAACCGATGAAGGTTCGCCTGGCAGCCCAAGTGCTGAGCCTGTCCGTGGCGACGGCACTTGCTGAATGCAGGATCATGCACGTGGAAGGGTTTGCCAATACAGAACCAACCGAGGAATTTTTAGTCATTGTCAACAACCTCTTTGATGTGTTGAATTCCCGCAGTATGAATCAAAGAGAGTGGAAGAAGCCACTATGCAAAGAAAATATAAATAATGTAAAAGATATGTTTAATACTGCAGTACAGTACCTTGCCGATTTGAAAGAGCCTGTAAATAGAAGAAACTTGATAGAAACAGCGCGGAAGACTGGGTTCTTGGGATTTATTATATGCATGAAGAGTGTGATAGCCATGTATAATTTTCTTGTTGTTGAAAAGAAAGCACTACAGTACATTCCAGTGCACACGATTTGCCAGGACCATTTGGAATTACTTTTTGGTTTAATTAGAGCACATGGCGGTCACAACGACAACCCCACATCACAGCAGTTTCAGGCAGCATTCAAGAAAGTGATAGTCCAAAATGAACTTTCTGATGTCTCGGGAAATTGTCAAGTCCTGGACAGTATTACAATATTGTCATGCAGTTCAGCCATAAGACGTTCACCAACCGATGTGCTGAATGCGAGCACACAGAGGAAGCAGCTTTTGACCGAGGAGTCGGTGGTTGAGCAGAGACAAATAGCCAGTGAACATGATTACTCTGCATCAATAGAAAAAATCAGTGATTTTGGGAGTCGTGTTGTGGCCTACGTCGCTGGCTACGTGGCATACAAGCTGGGCCAAAAGCTGATGTGTGAGCAGTGCACAGCAGCATTGTTTAGTACACCTGGAACAGCAGACACTGCATTTATACAAAGAAAGAGCAGAGGAAGGCTTCACTACCCATCAAAGAGTGTCATTTCAATTTGCCAAAAATCAGAATCTCTTCTTCGATGGGCTGTGCATATGAAAAAACTGTCATCAAAAACACTATTGCAGGACTTAGTACACCAAGTGCTTGAATCACTGCAGCAAAGAGAGTTGTTTGCAGAGCTACACTCGCACATGTTTGATAATTCTCCACTGGAGAATCATTATGTCAATCTTTTAAGAAGTGTAGCAGAATGTTATTTGAATGTACGCCTCTATCATGTCGGAAAAGAGACAACTCAGAGTTTCCACAGCAGTCAAGTGCGCCAAATGTTCACAAAACTGACTCAATTTAAAGGGCAATAAAATTTTGTTGCAACATTTCATTTACTAAGGTAAGTAATGATGTCATTTCAATTTTTCCAGTCAAGGTAATGCCAAATATGTGTGTGTTGAATGTGTACTGAAACCTTCAATGTATTTTTTTTCTCATTTTCCTGCTTATCTTTTCATCAAGTTTTGACGTTGCTGATGTTCCAATGTGTATGCACCGGTGGCGTTATTTAGTGCTTCATTAGCCCTGCATTCACTGTTCTTCATACATGCATGTTGAAATGTTCTTTTTGATTGCAAGATTGTTCCTCTATCACACTTCCGTCTATTGTTTTTGTTTACAAGTGTCTAAAAACATTCCCCTATGCAATGTGAAAGCACTGAGGGTATAAAAAATGAAATAATCGATTAGCTACTGAAGTTGAAACTAATCCTGAGAAATGACTTCAGCGTTTTGATGAAGCATACTGTTTTTGTAAACAACAATGTGTGTTTAATTTGTGTTGCCACAAATTCATGCGCTACTATACAGTTGAGTATTCTGACATGTTCTGTGCGTGCCTCTCTTTTCGATCTGCTATTTGTTAATAACACTGTCCATAACATGGCCATGGATATATGGCAGTTTGCTGATGTTTCAATCCTGCACCAGGAAATCATTTTGCCTTAAAATGGCCTCCATTAAACACATTTTTATCCCATGCTAAAAATAAAGAACTCTGACTGACCAATACCTAGAAGAACCTTTTACTCATTGCATCAGCCATCATCTACTATCCGTGGTATCTAGTTATAAGTGCCTGTGAGATATTTCTGATAGCCTTAGGAAGAATAATTCACACTTGAAAAACCATAGTGGAAAAAAGCAAGGAAGAAACTGGCGCACTTAAGAAGAGCTTCCGCAAGTCTGCAAAAAATAATATATCGGGCTACCCGATATTGCTAGAATATGCTGCTGTTGTATGAGACGTATACAATTTCATACGCATTTATCTTGTGGTGCGAGTTGCTTCTTTGAACGTTTACTTTCTCCACCACAATATAAGAAATAAACAAAACACACATTAGTTCCATTAGGCATTGTCCAACACGGTCACATAATTTTAGGTGATTTTGTCACGTGACAGCAACATATTAAAACATTTTTTATCCAGGGGCTCAATGTCTGCTAGTTGAAACGGTAGGAAACCAAAAGAAATTGAAGCATAGGAGAAATCAACACTTCTTAATTGATGTACATGAATAAGAAAGGAAAATAAAAATGGATGAAAAGAACGGATTGTGTTGCCAATCTAAGTTGTTTTAATGCACAACATTTTTACTGCGTGGTTTAAATGTTCTATTGAACTGATTATATGAATACAATTGCCACGCCTTTCTCTTTGATTCATACCAATACACAGCAGTATCTTATGCGTATATTCCTTATTAGATTAGTCCTATTTATATGGCGCAGAACTCCTTACATTCAACTTGTTGATTCAGTGGTTTGCATTTGCTATGTTGTAATTAAATGATAATCTTTAACCCCTCCCATGAAAGGCTTGAAGATGAACAAACCTTTTCTGGACTTAAGACACAGGGTGTGCAAACTTTTACAGTTGCCAGTCACAAGTGCCTATAGAAAAGGTGACCGAATTAAACTAGTTTTTTCTCTACGCTCAAATAGTATCAGACGAAGACGCAATTTGGAGAACTTGCTTAAGAAACTCATTATGCAAACTGGCTCGCGAGGATTGTGCATTTCTTGCTCTTTGTGCACTTTGAAATTTTACTTCCACTTGTACATGTCATGAATGCCTTCCAAATAGTTTTGTACAGTACTGGATTTATTTAGTTTTTTTTTAATTAGTAGACCCGTGTGCTTCTCTGTATGGTGCGCCGTTACATGAATGCAGCGCTTTAACGGCTACTGTACACATCGACGTGCCAATCTAGGTCATGAAACACTACATGTTGGTATAAAGCAGGCGTGCAGCTTGTGAAAATGTCGATGTCGAGGGCAGCAAAATGCACATATTCTCGGTAAATCTCTATCAGCACGTGTGTATTAATTGTGGTACACCTGTGCAGGTGTGCATGACCCTCGAACGTGCTCTGCCTAAGAGAGTCGGCGCTGTCGCGAGTAATGCGAGAAACAAGCAACTGTTGAGCAACACGTGTTTTCATATGCACAAAAGCAAGTTGTTACTGGACACGAAGTTCTGAAACTAGGATTATGCATTCTTGAATAAAGCACGTTCTACGTGCCGCAAATGCAACATGCGCTGTCAATAGCAGGAATCACTGACCAGGGGTGCTATGCAGGATGCGCCGAGTTTCTCGTTCACCCGAGTTTTACCCGAGTTTGCTCGACGGCAGTCAGTGAACGGAGATAGCGCGGGACGCGCAAAGGCTGCAGGCAAAAAAATACGTAGACAAAAAGCCGCGTATGACAACATGAGCGCACCCTGCGCGGGACGCTACTTTCACGTTTCAAGCGCAGACGGCTGCACAACGAAACGCGCCAGCGCCGCGTATTGTTATCAACGGATTATCGCAACTTAGCAATACCGTGACTGTCCCGCTGTCTGTCTGCGCACTTGCCGTGAGCCGCTTGCCACGCCTTTCGCGGGCGCGTCAAGGGCGTGCCTCCTCTTTCGGGGACTATCTTTCTATCCTACATCGAATGCGAACAGGGTACAAACGGCGCATTCTTGCACCTACGCGTTCGCTCAAACGAATACGTTAAAATACAACAAATAAAATAACGAACATTTTTATTTCTTTAAGTGTCTGTTTTTCGTTTTGAATGCTAGAAATTTCTGATGACAAACGGAGATCGAGCAAATTATTAAATTTTGCACTTCTTGCCGCGAGTGGCGACAGTGAGGCGAAAGCTTAGAAGCGGATACATTGAAGCGGGTCGCGCGCCCGAGGCAGTTCATACGGTGAGAAGTCACCTAGGGGCGCTACAGTACTATTCTCAATAATGTCAGTGATCACCACTCTTTCTCTATTAGGAGAATAGAAACGCAGCGCCGTGGTACCGCTGTTCATCGCAGGCGCCTTAATGCCTCCGCTTTACCAACTAAAAATGACACACTAGTCACGGTAGCAACGGCTGTCGCTGCTAAATGGTGGTCCGTAGTGCCCGTAGCATGGCCCGTAGTGACCCAGTTTAGTGAAAATGTACCAGTTTATCTTTGTGCGCGAAGCCTCGGCGATGCATTGCGAAGAAGTGCGTGCTTCCCAGCGACACAATTCATCGCTTGTCATCGCTTGCCCAGTGAAAGTGTCTCTGAGCGCATGTACGCAGTATTTGAGTGTTTTGTGCGCACCAAGGTGCTTGCGGATTACTTATGCTGGAGCCAGCAGCGATCGCAGAAGGATACCGTAACGACACCGCAGCAATCGCATTTTGGCAGGTGAGGGCTCTTGTGTGCGGTTATTAAATGAGACTTCGGACTGAGGAAGGTGTTGGAACTGTTGAGTGCGCAGTGCTTGTGATGAAGAAATGCCATTGTACTGGGTCTAGAAGAGCGAGCGATTCTCGGACGCTGATCGTGTTTACGACGTTGTGGCTCCGATACATCACCGATGACAGAGCAGCCATCTCAAACGACTGCTGCGATACGCACTCCTCAGCATCGTCGTCACCCTCGGTGCATCGACGCCTTGCAAGCAGCTACAGTGGCGTGCCGATAATTATTTGCTGTGCGCTACGTCGCCACAATGCAGGCAATGAAACCGTGCTGTGGGGCCATCTCAGCCCGAGAAGATATATGCATAAGCCAGCGACAGTCAACGCTTTGTTTTTGATAGTAGCGCGCAGTACATCACCGATGACAGTGCGTTGTGCGTGTTTTATGTCGGTGGTGAATATTGTTGATGCCTGTCAGCTCGGCACCGCGTCGCTGCTGCCGAAAGATAAGTTGGGCGTGGCCCAACCGTGGTGGGTGCGCGCACAGGAGTTACATGCCTCGCGCGGGGCGTGACCTATGGCTTTGATTGACAGGCGAACTCGTGCTAAACTCGTGCATCGCGAAACCCCTTCCGAGTTGAACTCGGGAACATGGCGGCAGCAGCAGCAGCCTGTGTTATTTCATCCAGCGGCAGCAAGCGTCAGTATGACCGTTTGTACCCGTTCACGTACATGACCGCCGTGGAGTTTCAGCGTCATTTTCGCCTGTCGAAGACATCGGTGCGCTGGCTGTGTGACGAGCTAGGCGAAGACTCTCGTATATGGAGACAGCGTTGCGGGCTTCATTCGCTCACCGTCGAAGAGCAAGTCCTCTGCGCCCTCAGTTTCTACGGGACTGGGAGTTTTCAGGGAAGCGTCGGCGCCGAGCGTTACATTGGACGTCATCAGACTATTGTGAGCCTGTGTCAGAGATGTCTGATGCGCTTATTGATGCAGCAGTGCGGAAGCGGTGGCTGGCTTTCCCGAAGACTGCGGCTGAGCGGGCATTTATAAAAGAATGCTACTTACTTCGCGGAAACATTACGAACGTAGTCGGGTATGTCGACGGAACGTACGTAGGAATTAAGGCGCCTTCAATGTCAGCGTTACTGTGATTAGCATTGAAGCAATGTCTAGACGCACCATATTGCCAAATTTGTCACTTCTGTGTAGCCGACTTAAATTTTGTGTTACCGACATCACACATGCGACAGCCTATGATAATGACTTTTTCGCTGGTTGCTGAATTTTTACAGATTGTTGTACTTATCTGTCAGGGTGCCTTCCAAATGGCTCACTTTTTGGGGAAAGAGGTTAATGAAGTATGAATAGATAAATGGATATCACAAATTGTGTGAAGTACCCTGTGAATGCTAATCTCATAAAGAACTTGGTTTTTCTTATGAGATTACTTAGCACTTAGTACAAGTTAGTATGCATAACGCTGAATTATGGTCATGCGTCATATATCGGCCGCACTATGAAACAGCAAGGCATTGCACAATTCGTTGCAGTGCGAGATGTGGATGCCGCACCAAGCCGGTTGTGCCTATGCATTTATGGCGAAATGAAAACGCATTGAGAACCTTAGTGTGCTGGCTTGCATGAAGAAAATACTTAAGCGTGTTTGCTGTGTTCACTGTTTGTGCACCTGCCAGTGGTTCAGTGTATTTTCTTTTTTTTTTTTTGGGGGGGGGGGGGGGGCAGCGTTATTATGTATGGACAAATCATATATTTTCGTCTCATAATGGCGCTCTAATTCTTCAGCTGTAGAACAATGCAGATCCAATGCTCTGCAGAACTCGGTGTGCGTGAAGATGTCGTGAACCACCAAGGCAAAATTACATATCAGGAGAAATGTGGTGCAGATACCAATAAAAAGTGGGTCTTTAACCCGCCATGATAAAAATAAAGATTGCAGAGGGAATAGACCTTTTGTACAGCTTTAGAGCAATGATTACACAAACTGTGACATGCTCAAACGTGTAAAAGCTTGCCGCAATGCCAAAGTAGGATGAGCGATATGTAGCGTATTTTGGCATTGAACGTGTCTTGTAACTGCTATTTTTATTGTAAGCCTCGCTGTTACGGCTTTCCCTCCGGCACTTCCTTTACTGAAACGCAGCACTGTCTTTCTATTGTTGTCATGATGATGATGGTAACGGCAGCAGTAAGGCTGGTTAATGCTTGCCCCTTCGATTCCTGCGAGTTTAGTGGTACAGAATATGGCACGTGCATACACCTGTGCAGCAAAATTTTACGCTTGTGGTGATTTGTTGGAGAGCTAATTCGTGTTGGGACATTTCAAAGATGTGCGCCATTGTGGCTTAATAACTAGATCATTGATGAGGTTGAAGACTGGTTTTATTGGTATAGAAGCTTGAAGTTGAATTGCACAACAATTTGATGGGACACAAAGAAGAGAAATACACACAGCAGAACGCTGTGCTGTGTGTGTTACTCTTCTTTGTGTGCCGTCGAATTGTTGCGCGATCCAACTTCAAATAGAGCATTGGGCTTCTTTGTTCTTTGGTGCAGGACCGAGAAAGTGTGAGCTATTCGACACCATGCCAGTGCCTTGCCACACAATTATGGAAGTCTGAAAGTTTGCAAAGAAAGCTTTGCTTTCACATCCACCTGCTCATGTAATACAAGCACTGATTGAAAGAATCGTCATACAAAAATAATGGTGAAATGAATGGCCTTTGAAAATTTGGATGTTGACACTAATGACATAATACGTGCCACACCTAACTCGACAATTGTACTGGACAGAGCAGTTTGTTTCCTATGTGAAGCACAAGCTTCCATTACATGCTGTGCAGACAACCAAGCTCAGTTTGTTTTAACGTGGTTCACAACATTCACTGTAATCTGTTTGTGATTCTAAAGAAGTGCCAAACACCACCTCTTTTTCAAGGATGTCATGGGAATATTTGGCGATACCGTTCTACAGCCCCTCATAATGGAAGTGTGGCCAGCCAGCTTTGCTTGGGTGCCTTTATAGATTTCTGTTCCTGATCATTGTGTGCTATCAAGTTGCTAAAGTCTATGCAACCAGTGCAAGGCATTACGTGATTCTATAGTCGGATACAACTTTAGGAGGCCGCAGAATCTGCACTTCAGTGGCAGGTGAACACAAGCCTGCACCAATGGGCACACAGTCTACACTGATGTCGTGCCGCTGGACGCACTAATACCCGCTCATTGGAGAGGGACTATTTCTTTAGACGTGGAGGCAATGGGCAGCTGTACATTGGTCATCTGGGCGGGGCCTCTCCTGTCTTGTGAAGTTGTATCCGACTAGAGGATGCCGCTTTTCATACAACACAAAAGGACAAAGTGTACAATTATTTGGCCTATGAAATGGATACATCACAAGTGAGCTATGCATGGGCTTAAGCTGTGTGAAAATTAGTACATGCAAATATATGACATTGTTAAAGAATATGTGGTATCGAACATGCATGTAATGGCACGATTAAATCGGGGAGTGTTGCATTCATATGCACAGTCTATAGGTGATAGCATTATTAAGCTCATGCTGTTTCCTGTCTTTTCATTGTGAAATACACACACCATTCATCTTGTGGCTAATCAACACTCACTCTATTCTTGCACATAGAAAGAACAAACAGCACAATGACGTATATGCTGCATTAGTGTCTTTTTCATTTACATGGTCCAAGAGTGGCACAGGTTGTCTTACGTTTTTGCCCATTTTGAAGAGACACCAAGTGCATGTTACAAGTGTCCCAATATGCACAGCACAATATTTACTGCAATAATTTTATTCATGCTCTTGAATAATAAACAAAATAATAAACTGAAAGCTCCTTTATAAGGTGTGTTCTGGGGGCTCGACTGGAGAGCAGTGAGGGCACTGATCCTACTGTTGCAGAGCAGCCCTCTGGACCTTGCCACACTCTCAAGAGCATGTGCCTGGCGCTCGCCTACTGCCACCAGGTAGTTGAGGGCCTCCAGCAGCAGAATGTTTTGCTGCAAAAAAAGTGGATTGTTGGAATGAATGAACCGCATATAAACCATTATTTACAAATAAAAATGCTCATTGCACTATTGGTACTAAATGCCCTTAACTGTGGAAGCCTTTAGTGTATGCATAATAAAACAATTTGTCGGGACAATGTTGCTTTATTTTTCATAACGGGTTGTTTTTTTCAGAGCCAATTGTAATGTTTACTAGTGTGCCAACAGCTGAGGTGTCCTAGCACCATCACGAGTCTCTACTGTCAGCACCACAAACCTATTTTTGTTCACTGCAAAACCGATGCCGCTCCCTACAATCCCGTCTTATGCGAGCTGATTGCATCCTATGCCTACAAACATCATATTTTTGTCCCATTACGCAATTTTCTACCATCCTCGGCTGCAGTTCTTGACATCCATTCTGTCACGCTTATGTAATCACCTGTTATAAATTGGCAACGAGTGATTGAAGACGTGCATGGCCTGCCCGCCGATTCCATTTTTTTTTTCTTAATCTCAGCTAGCATATCAGTTGCCACGGTTTACTACGCCACTGTCTTCCTGCCTTAATGCTATCTCCAACAATTTTTGTTACTTCGCTTTCTGCACAGTCCTCGACTTCTCAAGTTTCTTTGTTAACCTCCAGGTTTATGTGCCATATTGCATAACCGGTAGAATGCAATGATTCTAAACATTTCTCAAGGATATCGGTAATGTGGCGATCACGATTCGGGAATGCCTCCCATGTGCTGTTCAAACCATGAAATTTTTGTATAAGTTTCCTGCTTTACATCAGTTCCTGCTATTGATATTTCACCTGGATAAAGATGCTCTTCCATAGATTCTGCGGGCTGAATGTCACTGATGAATTTCTGGTATCTCACCAAGTTAGTGAAGGTTACCTTTATCTTTTCCATATTTTCGCGGGCCCACGTACATGTAAAAGCACGAACACTCATTGGTTCTCAATGCCTTTTTTAAACTGCTGGACATTCAGTTCGTTACTACGATAGTGACTTAATGCGTGCACTATTATTATGCTAAATATGAAACAGTAGAAATATACTTATCTGCAGTTTGTCGATGTCTCCTTCACTGTGTTGGTTGCGAGATCCATCATCGGCACCACCTCCTTGTCGCATCTTAGCTATATCGGCTGTCTTCCTTTAGCACACGCTATGCAATATTCGTGACGCTCGCAGTCACGCAGAGGGTAGGAAGTCAGCGCACTCACAGAAGCAGCACCGGATAAGTTGTTTGTTCAGGATTGTGCCGTGAACAGTAGGTGCGCGTTGCGATCTGTAAAATCGCCTAAGCTATTGGCAGTCTTTCGGGGTGCACGGAAATATTGCTCACGGAGGAACAGAACTATCCAAGAAACAGTGGTCATCGTCGAGCCTGATCACTACGACGCGCACTGCAAGCTCGTTGTACGAGTTTGTTTACACTGGGCTTCAATGTTTAGCCGCCATGCTCGCCCGATGAATGTATGTGATGACGCCACCACAGCGTTCCCTCGTGGTATAATGCGAAGCGTACTAAATAACAAATTAGTCGAATACACATTCAGTCTACATCTTGTAAGCTTTAAAATGCTTTTAAACCACGTTAAACTAACTAATAATATTGTACTAAATGTATTTGTTTTATAACTCGCTTGTGCGTGTAATGCACTCAGTGGAACGACAAACAAGTGAAAGAAAGCACGACCATGCACCGACGGTATGATCACGTGAGCCCCTGTTTGTCGACCGCCCAGAAGGCAACGCCCAAGGAATGATAGCCACCCAGAGTGAACCTAGATAAACCAATGAAGCTGGAGGCTTGTGGAAAGATAAACTGCGTCTCGGTACCATTTGTGCTTTCATCTTGGGGTGTCGCCAGAGCTCGTGAAGATCCCGAGTTTCGCCAAACTCGGCGCATCCTGCATAGCACCCCTGCAAGGCGTTCACTGTACAGATTCTGAAACGCATCGGTTTCGGTCTGCGATGGCACGTTAGCATGATTCCGCTGAAGTGGAGGCAAAATTTCCCGCGGATATTCCTTCGTCCGTTGTCAGTGCCGTGGCGCGGTACATTGCGTACAGCGTTACATATCCGCGTTCATTTCACGAGCTTTAGTTCCTCCTGTCCCACATGGCCACAGCAACATCCGGCAGAGCACGGTGCAGGTAACACAGCGCAACAAGACACGGTGACTAACGCAAACCCGCCCACACAGCGCCTTTGCCACGGCACGAAACCTACCAGAGCAACACGTGTGAGCGCTCAACACCATAACAACGCCGCCATTGTGGCCCAAAAGGCGTGGCCATACAGCCAAAAAAAATAAAAAAGCAGCAAAAAAAAATGAGAACCTACTACGTCATTTCCGCCACACTTTTCTTCTAGCGCGCGGAGGGGGTAGGGCCTCTCCTTAGTTTCCTTCCTCCGTGATATACAGGAACACTAATCGCGGGTAGTGTTCCTGTACATGCTCCCGCAGGGAGCAGAGTGGCGCTCAACTTTTACGGCGCCACTCGCACCACCATTCGACGAGCGCTGTAACGTGGTGCAAGATGACGTCTAATGTACAACTGCGCCGTTTTGAAGACAACGTTACGGAATCGACGACGACGACTCGTCGTTTCCGTCAGTGCCATCGACATTACAATCAGCGGACCGTCGAACGTGCGTTGCATTCATCGGCTCCGGGCTGTAGGTTCGGTATTCGACGATATAAAGTCAAGGGCCTTGGTGAACTGATACGAAACACATCACGTTGACACTTGTATACCAGTATGACGGGGTGCAGCTTACCAAAGAGCACAAACCTCGCGGAAAGTGGCAAAGCTTCTTACGCGGTGCCATGCGGACAAATAGACGTGCGTCGGCGACTATATATGGTTGACAGGCTGACTCCGAAAGGGACCGGGATATGCGAGGTGCGTTCGCCTTGTTTACAGAGGTGAGTTGGGCTTGTTTACACTAAAGCAACATTTATCTCAAGTACCACCTCTGTTAACTCTCAGATGAGTTCGCCTGGCATGAGAGGTTGTTGTACGATTTTTGGTTTATAGGTGCAGCGCGACAAAGACGTGGGAAAAAGAATTAACGACAGATCTGTGCCGCGCTCCACATATACGCCAAGAATGTTAACTTTCCAACTCGTCCACTTCGCAGTGCTGCCTGTACGATTGTTCTGACTATGCAGGTATCGAGCAATGTGCTCAAAACAGAGTAAATACTAGCACATACAATTCGCCCGTTGCACCCTAGTTTGTCTGTCATATTTTATATTATTTTTTGTCGGCGTTCTGATTTTCATGTAACGTCGATGTGCTATTGTTCATTTTTTGTAGTAAGCGAAAACTTCGCGCGCTCCCGCTTATGAGACAGCTGTGAGAGCTTGAGTATTTACCACCTGCAATATCTTTTTTGTTAGATCGGCCTTAGGCGACATCAGGAATGTAAATTTCGGCCTGTATGCTTTATATGCGCTGTGTTGTAGTAAATTGACCTGAGTGGTATGAGGACTTCAAGAAATATGTGTTCTTGTATTACAGTCTGCAATGTGTGAATAATTACTTTGCAAGTTTACCATCTTGCTGTGGTTACTGCAATAAAAATGACCTTTTGTAACTGGTAATAGCCTGTTACTTTGCCAGTTGCTTTGAATTCTGCCCCCCAAGGCTCCAAGGACCAACAATCCTGCCCTGCTGCCGGCAGCCATTGGTCAACCGTTCCCTTCTACGAAATAAATTTGATATTGAAGCTCCTGTATCTTGAATCTTTTTTCCACTTGCAGATTTGCTGCTACAAAGCAGCTGTTTAGTATGCGGTATAAATGAATCGTAAAAATAAGGTTTCCATAAAATGTGCGCAGGTGAACATATGACATGCGTTTAAATCTACGTGTAAGCACCGCACGTATCGAAAACGTGCAGCTGCTGTGAAGGACAGTTAGTGATAAATGACGCTCTGTCAGCGGTCACTGACATAATTGCATGCACGATAGTTCGCTTGGTGACGATCATTAATCGGCTTCCCGGCCGCGAAAATGCGCTCACATAATTGTCCACTTTACGTGTGTAGAGTTTTCTTTCAACATCCTTTAAAACGTTTCTTACCTTCCAACCCCGGCTAGAAAACCTTATATGCATACTGAAAAACATTGTACCGCTTTTTGTTCCAAGGTAATGCGCGTTTGCACGCGAACTTTTCAGCTGGTTGAGCCACGGCCGTAGTCAGGATTTTATTTTGGGGGATCGAGGGGAATCCAACCCCCTGTATGCAAGTTCATGCGTGTGTTTATATGTTCGTATCTACAGGGTGTCCCAGCTAACTTTGACCAAGATTTTTAAAAACCTATGCATTCTTCAGAACAGAAATCGCGTGAATTTCGTTAGCGTTTATCTAAACTTACACTACCATTTTTGCTCCGTCTTTTTTGAATTAGCTGAGATAAATTAATTAAATTTTTAAATATAGCTTGAAACGTTCAGGCGTCAATAGGAAAGTTGTGGAGCTTCACAAATATTACACAACTCAGGTACTTCCAACGAGATTGGCTTAGCGTGGCCGTTTTTATCCGGGAAAAACGAAAGCCCGCAGAGTTTAAACAACACCAAGTGACAGCACGCTCTGTGCGCCCGAATGTGCCACGATTAGAGCCACGGAGGAAGGAAACTAAGGAGAGGCCCTACCCCCTCCGCGCGCTAGGAGAAAAGTGTGGCGGAAATGACGTAGTAGGTTCGCATTTTTTTGCTGCTTTTTTATTTTTTCTGTTGTATGGCCACGCCTTTTGGGCCACAATGGCGGCGCTGTTATGGTTTTGAGCGCTCACACGTGTTGCTCTGGTAGGTTTCGGGCCGCGGCAAAGGCACTGAGTGGGCGGGTTCGCGTTAGTCACCGTGTCTTGTTGCGCTGTGTTACGTGCACCGTGCTCTGCCAGATGTTGCACGAGCGCGCGCGACACCACGCGCAGCGCGGCGTGGTTTCGCGAAAGATGTAAACAAGCGAGGAGGGTGGCCCAAAAGGCGGAGCATCGCCATGAGCAACGCCAAATTCCGGCTTCACTTTTGCTTCACAAAGAGTGACGTCAGGGCCTCTCCTTAGTTTCCTTCCTCCGTGATTAGAGCGCTCACATGAGTGATTTGTAAAAACATCGCCAGCGCCGCGCCTTCCCTCCCTTACAAGAAAGGGCTTCAACCTTTGCTCGGCTGTGACATTACCGGCAGCGGCTGGCGACGGCGCTTCGAAAAAGTGCATCGTCAGCAGCCGCTCGCGCCCGTCGCCGAAGAACGCGCCGTCATCAGCCTTTTATTCCGATATGACAAGAAGAGCTTTTTTTTTCAGCGTTCAATTAGATGTGGAACAGAAAAAATACACACAAAACATGTACCATACATCTGAAACCTCTGCAAGAGAGAGCATCATTTGTTACAACGCCGCTTTTCTTTGAAGCAGTGCCAGCGGCTAGATGCATGTGAGCTCGACTATCTATTACTGTCGTGCCGCGCAACCATTAGGAAGAATTTGTTTGCAGTGCCTAAAGCATGCCATACTCGAGCGAGCAGAAGGCGAACATTGTCTTAGCCTTGGTAGTGGCAGAGGGCGAAGAAAGGAAAGCTACCAAGGTATACCGAAATTGGCAATGTGGTGGAAGACCTAGCGCGAACACAATTATGAGGAGCTCCTTGACGCTGCAAGAAACAGGTAGCTTCAAGAAGACGCGGCACGGAAAGGCGACCATAAGTGAAGTGGCTGAAGGAGACATTTTGGCTTTCATGACTGCAAACCCTGATTCCAGCGTATGTGATGTGAGTGGTGAGGTCGGCATTTCAAAGTCTTCATTGTCAAGAGTGCTTAGAAATGCTGAAATACATCCGTATCACGTCCGACGTCATCAAAAGCTGCAGGAAAGAGATTTTCAATGGCGGCTTGATTTCTCAAATTGGATCCTTGTGAACAGTGACTAAATACCAAATTCTGTTGACAAAGTGCTCTGAACAGATGAGGCAACCTTCTCCAGAAATTCTCAAGTCAACATCCATAATGCGCATTACTGGAGCGAGACGAACGCGCATTGGGTGTGTTACGTTTCGCCTACAACGCGCGGTATAGCCGGCGCGGATGCAACGGACGCCGGGGCTTCGTTCAAAGCGGCGGACATTTTGGCCCGTTCAGCGCCGCCGATACGCCTCCCCGCCAAGCGCGTCCAGGCGTGTTTCAGTGCCACGTGTCTTCGTGTGTGCGTGTGTGTGTGTGTGCCACGCTTGTCAAAGCGCAGCAGCCGGGGAGAGGAGCTCCCCAAGTGTGAAGCGAGGAGGTCTGATCGGCGCCGGCTCGGCGATGCGTCACTACACTCGTCTCAACATGTCTCTCAGCCTGTCCGGGCCCAGAGTCACGTGGTCTCATCCCGAGACGTTCCTTCTTGCCCTCAACTCCGAGAGTATAAGAGCAGCTGCCCCCGGACGCCGAGAGAGAGGCTCCGATTTCTTCCGTTGAGTTACGTGCTCTCCCGTCTCTCCACTTCGGTCGACCTGACCGGCCGCTCTTTTGCGATGCTAGAATAAACAAGTTGTTCTGTTACCAGTCGACTCATGCTTTGCCGGGACCTTCGGATGCTTCCAGTTGTGCCCCAGGCCGCCAGGCCAACCCTACCCTTGGAGCTTGCGGCCCATTTGCAACAACGGGCGTCAGCGCTGAGATTCCAACAACTCGTGCCAGCGGTGCGGTTCCAACAACCGGTGGCAGCGGTGCGATTGCAACAACTGGCTGGTAGCGGTGAGATCGCGACAACGGAGGCCAGCAGCGAAGAGATGCGGTTGACTGTATGCTGAGCAGCACAACGACCATCCGGGAGCAGTGCAATGAGCCCTGTGTGATGACTGGTTGCCTGCAGCGGAACGACTGCGCTGAATTCTTGGCTGCGAGGTTTGGTGAGTGCGGGACTTTCTTCTTCTGAGTTTTGCCAGGCTTTTGTTAGTGTCAGAAACAGAGCTGGTAATTGTGGTTGTCGTTGCTGCCGGGTTAGTTTGCGGCAAGACAATAGAAGGCAGTAGATAAAGCAGCATTCAGAGCAGCCATGGATTTGAAGTCGTTGCGCAAACCGATATTGCTGGAGCTTGCAAGAGAATTGGGTCTGGATGTCTCAGACAAACTCAGAAAACCAGAACTGCTAAGGGCTATTCTTGAGTTAGAAGCTGAGGATGACGAGCTGTCGGAATGCCTTGAGACCATTGAGGAGCGGGCAAAAAGACATGAGCGCGAACTTAAAGAGCAGAAAGAAAAAGAAGAGCGCGAACACGCTTTGGAATTGAAGCGTCTCGAGGTAGAGATGGAACGCGCTCGTAATGGAAGTCAGGCACACGGTGCAGGAGAACGAGTATCGTTCAAAATGACTGACCTGATGCGGCCGTTTAAGCTTGGAGAGGACATTGGTTTGTTCCTGGTTAACTTTGAGCGAACGTGCGAGAAGCAGGGGTTCTCTCGGGAAACGTGGCCACAGCGCTTGCTCACTTTGTTACCCGGCGAGGCGGCCGACGTAGTCGCTCGCTTGAAGAGAGAGGAGGCAGAGGATTTCAACCAAGTGAAATCGAGTCTGCTAAAAAAGTACAGGCTGTCCGCGGAGGCGTTCAGTCCGAAGTTTCGGGAAAATGAGAAAGGCAAAAGTGAGTCATATACAGAGTTTGCCTACAGGCTTATGTCAAACATGCAGGAGTGGCTCAAAGAAGAGAAAGCGTTTGGTGACCACGAGAAAGTTCTGCAGTGTTTCGGGCTAGAACAGTTTTATAGTCGGTTACCTGAGAACGTGCGGTACTGGGTCTTGGATAGGCCAGACGTTAGTACGGTGGCTCGAGCCGCTGAGCTAGCCGAGGAGTTTGTGACGCGTCGGGCTCGCGGAGCTAAGGACGGTCAAAAGGGTGAATTTGGCTACAAGTTTGAGAGGCCGAAGTTCACACCCATGAGAGCAAGGGGGAACACACGTAGTGCGGATGCGAGTGAAAGCTGTCCGACCGAACCTAAGGAGACGGCGGCAGCCGAAGCCGAACGCAGAAAGCGGTTCGAGACGAGGCAAGCGCGCGTTTGTTATACGTGCCAGAAGCCGGGTCACTTTTCGGCGCAGTGTCCGGAAACAAAAACAAAAGTCGTGTTTTTGTCATTATGCAGCACTGACGAGAACATGAAGCTTCTCGAGCCTTACATGCGAGACCTCCTCGTGAACGGGAAAGAGTGCCGAGTGCTTCGCGATTCCGCAGCTACGATGGATGTAGTTCACCCCTCTTACGTAGAACCCGATATGTTCACCGGCGAGTGCGCATGGATCAAGCAAGCCGTGGAAGCTCATAGCGTGTGTCTGCCCGTAGCAAAAGTGCTTATTGAAGGACCTTTCGGAGCGCTTGAGACGGAGGCCGCAGTGTCATCTATGCTGCCCCCCCCAGTACCCCTACCTATTTTCGAACAGGTCCGATCACCTCCTGCGCGAGAAGGGGCTTTTGTTTGGTGAGGCTAGCGTTCAGGCCTTAACCAGATCGAAGGTTCGGGAGCTCGCTGCAAAGGCGGTAGTTGCGGGGCCGACGTTGTCGAACAATGAGAAAGGGTCAGAGGCGCAGCAAGCTGATATTCAGAGCACGCCCGAACTGAATAAAATTGAGCCTGTAGCGTTAAAGGCACCAGATACTGGAGAGGAAATTCCCGATGCGGGAAAGTTAGAAGAGCTATCTGCAGATTTGCTCATCGCGCCTACGTCAGACGGACTTAATAGGTTGCTAAAAGTCAGCCGGTCGGCTTTGATAGCCGAGCAAAAGAAGGATGGCAGCCTAGAAAACATACGCTGCATTGTCAAGGAAGGTATCGCCAAGAAAAATGCTCGCTTTGTGGAAAGAGGTGGGGTCCTGTACCGGAAGTATCTAGACCGCAGGGGAGTGGAGTTCGATCAGCTGATCGTGCCTCAATGCTACCGTCAGGATCTGTTGCGCTTGTCGCATGGGGGTTCGTGGTCCGGACACCTAGGAGTTAAGAAAACTAAGGACCGTCTCTTGCAAGAGTACTATTGGCCAGGGTGTTTTCGGGACGCAGACCACTTTGCGAGGACATGTGACACCTGTCAGCGGGTGGGCAAACCAGGGGACAAATCGAGGGCGCTGTTGAAGTTGGTACCTATCATTACGGAGCCTTTTAGACGGCTCGTTATTGATACAGTGGGACCTCTGCCGGTAACAACCACGGGGTACAGACACATTTTGACTGTGATCTGCCCAGCGACAAAGTTCCTTGAAGCAGTGCCGCTTAAAGAACTGAGCTCAGTTGAGATAGTCAATGCACTACTGTCCATATTTGCGCGAGTTGGTTTTCCTGCGGAAATCCAGACAGATCAGGGCACAGTGTTTGCTAGCCCTTTGACGACAGCCTTTCTCGAAAGGTGTGGGGTAAAGCTGTTAGACAGCTCAGTGTACCACCCACAGTCGAATTCCGTTGAGAAGCTCCACTGCGTCATGAAGCGCGTGTGGAGAGCATTGTGGTTTGAACAACAAACTGACTGGGAGCTGTGTCTGCCTGGGGTGATGTTTGCATTGAGGACCGCGCCGCATGCGGCTACGGGGTTTTCGCCAACTGAGCTAGTGTACGGTCGCTCGCTGCGTTCTCCGCTTCGCATGCTTCGAGACGGATCACTGCCCTCTCCAATGGCTGCAGACTATCTCCTCCACAAATGGCCGCCTCCTGCGCTGGAGCCTAGCTTTGCAACAACATTCCTTTGAGGTGCGTTACAAAAAGGGGAGTCTCAACGGTAACGCCGATGGCTTAAGTCGAAGCCCCTAACGTAGGAATCAGCCTCAAAATTGTTTGTTACTGATGTTTTTCTTCCTGAGGCAGGATTTTTAACATATTGCTTTTGTGTAGTGTTTCAAAGTGATGATGTGCTTTCTAGTGCAATTTTCCGATTTGTGGACGCGTTCTGAGTGCTGCTAGACTACTGTAAGGAACTAGGCAGTAGTATAAAAGGGTAAAGAGCCTGGCAGGGCTTAGTGAGGGTTGTGCCGTGCTTGCTGACTGAGCGGTTGAGTTTCGGCGTAGTTCTAACGCTTGCCGGGAACGAGAACAAAAATGTCAACTCTCCCGAAGTCACTTTGCAGTGTCCTGTGTGAACCTGAACGTGAGAACGAGGCCTTCTCTGTGCGCTGCGCTCAAGAAACGCCAAAGGACGCCCGACTTCGGTTATGAGCATCATCGAGCGACATCCCTCCGGACAGCGGATGCAGTCCCCTGACCATCGGGATCTCCTTCCCCCGGCGGGGCGGTCTGTTACGTTTCGCCTACAACGCGCGGTATAGCCGGCGCGGATGCAACGGACGCCGGGGCTTCGTTCAAAGCGGCGGACATTTTGGCCCGTTCAGCGCCGCCGATACGCCTCCCCGCCAAGCGCGTCCAGGCGTGTTTCAGTGCCACGTGTCTTCGTGTGTGCGTGTGTGTGTGCGTGCCACGCTTGTCAAAGCGCAGCAGCCGGGGAGAGGAGCTCCCCAAGTGTGAAGCGAGGAGGTCTGATCGGCGCCGGCTCGGCGATGCGTCACTACACTCGTCTCAACATGTCTCTCAGCCTGTCCGGGCCCAGAGTCACGTGGTCTCATCCCGAGACGTTCCTTCTTGCCCTCAACTCCGAGAGTATAAGAGCAGCTGCCCCCGGACGCCGAGAGAGAGGCTCCGATTTCTTCCGTTGAGTTACGTGCTCTCCCGTCTCTCCACTTCGGTCGACCTGACCCGCCGCTCTTTTGCGATGCTAGAATAAACAAGTTGTTCTGTTACCAGTCGACTCATGCTTTGCCGGGACCTTCGGATGCTTCCAGTTGTGCCCCAGGCCGCCAGGCCAACGCTACCCTTGGGGCTTGCGGCCCATTTGCAACAACGGGCGTCAGCGCTGAGATTCCAACAACTCGTGCCAGCGGTGCGATTGCAACAGGTGGCGCAGACCGGACGCCAATACCAATAGTAATTCAGTGTGTAGTGCGGTATCTTTGACGAAAGAATAATTGGCCCCATATATTTCGACCACATGCTCACTGCTCAGCGGTACGTGAACGACATCTCGGAAGGCCCAGTCGATGATTTTCGCTGCGATCTTCCTCTTGCGTTTTGAGAGCGAACTTGGTATCAGCACGACGATGCACCAGCTCACCGCACCAGCCTTGCCCGAGCCTGGCTTGACGAAGCCTTCAAACGGCATTGGGTAGGGCTGCATGGACCGGTGACATGGCCTGCAAGTTCACCGGACTTGACACCTCTTGACTTCTTGTGGGGACATGTGAAAGACCGAGTGCACCGCAAACCTACAATTACACCAGAAGCTCTAAAGGCAGAGATTGCTGAGGCCTGCAGCGAGATATCGTCTTTTTGAGTCATCAAAAAAGCTGCATGTGACGTGCTGAAAAGGTGCCAAAACTGCATTATGGCAGAGGGCTACGTGTTTGAACACATTATTTAGATAGACATCACAGCGAATCTACAGCCGTTTTTCATGAAAAGAGCCATTTGTGTGAAACTTTTGTAAGACGTGGAAAAGGCACGTAAGTAATATGAAATTACAAATTCGCTGCCGACAAGGATGCGATGTGATCACTTTATTTGGAATCCGGCGATTGCGAGGCCCAGGCCTGGGGCCGCCTAGATGGCCACTGGGACGTGCGGCCTCCATTGCTCGCTGGATGGCCCAAAGTTGGTCTTGGAGTTCTGAACTGAGCAGCGCGGCTGACCACCGCGTCCGTAGATTTTCCAGGGAACTGCCATTTTATCTTGATATATTTCACATCCCCAAACATGTGTTTAAGGGTGGCTCTAACAGACTTGCATAGCTTGCACATATCGCTCTCGTATATATCGCGGTAGAAAGTTTTTAGTTGCACGGGACTCGTATAAGTTTCTGTTAGTAATCGCCTACAAGTAACGGACTCAGCTCTGTTTAGTTTAGTGTGAGGCGGTGGTAATACTCGCCTCCGATTATGATAGAATTTGGTAATATCGCTAAATCTTGCTAATCTATCCTTTTCTCAACAGATTTCCACTTCCGCGTTCTCCTGACCGATGGAAGTCGCTCTTTGCTCAGCTCGGCGAGGAAGACCTCGAGCTTCGCGGTGTGCTACCTCGTTGAGATTGATTGCGGGAATGCCTGAAGTCGTATGCGCTGGGAACCAGAGCAATTGGCTGTCGTTCTTCTCGGTATTGGAGAATTTTGCTTCATTGACTCTGATGATGTTCCATGCCTCAGGAGAGATCCTCCCTTTTGCATAATTTCTAATTGCGCATTGAGAATCACTGATGAAGTACTGAGCATTCGTGAAGACCAATGCTACTGCAATGGCTACCTCCTCTGCTGTCTCGGAATGTTTGGTATTAACTGATACGCTTGTAAGGGGTTTATGGGTGTGATGTACAATTACGGCTACGTAGCTATTTCTGTGTGGTATTCAGCCGCGTCTACGGGAGTTGCTCTGTCGTCTGACCCAAAGCTTCGGATCATTTTCTCTGCTCTACTCTTCCGTCTGCCGTCGTTGTAACCTGGGTGCATGTTTCTGGGTATATCTGGTAATAGGAGTTTGTCACGAATTTCGCTCGTTATCGTCCTCTTTTCCCCGAATGAATTGTGGTAATTCATCCCTAGTTTGCTTAGTATATGGCGACCCGTTTTGGTTAGTCGTTCTGCCTGAGATGTTTGTTGTGCTTCTAGAGTTTGTCCAGTGTGTTATGGAGTCCTAACTTTAGCAAGAGATCCGTACTCGTATTCAGGGGAATCCTTAGTGCTAGTTTGTATGCCTTTTTTATGAGGTTGTAAATTTTAGTCTTTTCAGCTGCAAACCAATTGTGGAAGGCTGCTATATATGTGATCTGACTGATTGCGAATGATTGTATCAGCCGCATGATACTTTCTCCCTTCATACCCTGGTGCATGTTAGTAATTTGTTTGATTAATCTCATGGTGTTTGTTACCTTTGTGTCTAACTTTTTTATGGTTTCCCCATTTGTGCCTTTGTTCTCGGTTACTAGACCCAGTACCTTGAGCTGGTTGACTATTGGGATATTCCGCCCGTTCTTCGTGTGTAGCTTGATTTCCTCATGAGCCTTGTTTGTGTCGTATCCTTTGGGAGGCCTTCCCCTAAGTGTGGGGTGGTACAAGAGAAGTTCAGATTTCTCTGCAGAGCATGTGAGGCCTCTTCCTATGAGGTGTTCCTCTACTGTGTTAATTGCAGTCTAGAGTCGTTGTTCTATTGATCCGTCGCTGCCATTACAGGTCCAGATAGTAATATTGTCCGCGTAGATTGTGTGATTCAGGGACTCTATGCGATTTAATTTTTTCCGGGAGTCCCATCAAGACGAGATTAAACAGCATCGGGGAGATGACAGCGCCTTGCGGCGTGCCGGCCCCCCTATGTCGATCTTGGGCGACGTGAGCCCTCCGACGGAGATGACAGCTTTCCTATGTGATAGGAAGCTCTTGATGTGGTTATACGTCCGTTGCCTTAGTCCTATTCGTTCGATGTTTTTCAATATGGTTGCGTGGTTGGCATTATCGAAAGCCTTTTTAAGATCAAGGCCCAAGATGGCCCTTGTAGAGCGCGTTTTATAATCGATTATCTTATGCTTAAGTTGAAGCATGGCATCTTGTGCCGAAAGGTTTTTGCGAAATCCTATCATTGTATCTGGGTATATGTTATTATCTGCTAAGAAGTTATCTACTCTGTTAAAAATTGCATGTTCCATTAATTTTCCGATGCAGGATGTTAGGGAGGTTGGTCTGAGGTTGTCGATCTCGAGCTTCTTACCAGGTTTTGAAATGAGCGTTATCGTCGCTTTCTTCCATTGAGCTGGCACTTCTCCCTTTACCCAACACTCGTTTATGTATTCTGTTAGTTTGGCTATTCCTCATCGAGGTTCCGTCCGGGCCTGTGGGTGATTGGGTGCTTAACTCTTGTAGGGCCGCGCGGCTTTCTGCCTCCATGAGTTTCTTGTCTAATTTGGGTTTGTATTCCCGTTGTAGTTAGGATAGCTGCAAGGGGGTGCCTGCGTTAAGTATTCCTGCTCTAATTTATTGATAAATTCCTCTTCTGTTCCCTCATATGCGTGTATTAACTTATTAATGGCTTGCATGTGGTTTTTCTTTTTATTCTCATGGTCAAGCAGGAACCTGAGCATGTGCCAGGTTTTGCCGGTGCTTAATTGTCCGTGAGAGCCACCTTTAACCACGTCTACTCTTCTGAACACCAAGGACACTCCTATATGGCCTTCCCTGCCATCTCAGAGTACAGAAGTGCAGCCGGAACGCCAGCGTGAACATGAACCTTCATCGTCGGAGGGGCAAATCAAGGCATTGCTTGCACAGTTGATTCGTTCCTTGTGAATGCTGCTCATAGGAGTTAAGACGCCCGTTGCCAAGGCTGCTGTGCAAATTCTCGACGCTCTAGAACCAGTGCTTGCTGCTGTATAAAAGCTAGCAAACGCCATGGCATCATGAACTTCAAGGTTGTCTCTACAGGAAAGGATAAGTGGTTCCGTAATATTCCAGTTGAACGCACGAGGTCTACGGGGTCGCCTGGGAGATTTTAAACAGAGAGTGCTCAAGCATCGGTTTCCAGTTATCGTAATATGCGAGCCGAATATGACATCGCCATTTAGACTCTCTGGATACGAACAATTTGCGTCTTGAACAAGTGGAAATCCTAGCAAAGCTTTACTATCTGTGCGATGTGACCTCACGTATTCGCTAAACCAAGTTCCGGTGCAGAACAGCAACGAGTACGTCTCTATAACACTGAAGCTAAAGCGCCGGATAATTTCGATCATCGGTGGCTATATTTCTCCCAAGGGAAGATTTGACTCTGGACACCTGAAACTTGTTCTTGACTCCTGCCAAGGAGCTCATATTATTGTAGGTGATTTCAACGCGCACCACCATCTTTGGGGTAGTAGGATCACAAATCTTCGAGGAAGACAACTTCTTAACGTCACAAGCAGCAATGGTCTTGACATCCTGAACGACAGCTCACGAACATTTCTTCGTGGCACAACGTACAGCAGCTGTCTCGATTTAGCTATCGCTTCACGATCCTTTTCGTCTTCTGCTGCCTGGTGCACAGATGCTGAAACGTATGGCAGTGATCACCTACCTACTTATGTACAACTCAGATGGTTTACAAGACTTCCAAGTTCTCATACGCGATGCACTGACTGGGATGCTTTTCAGAACAAGCTGGAAGAATCCTGCAACTGTATAATTTCACTGAAAGAGATTGAAGAGCGCACAACAGCAGCAATGCACGCAACAACACGCATGATCCAAACACCAAATTCAAAAACATCCGTTGACGTTATATATAAAGAGCTGAGGGCAGTCCGACGTCGCGCCGAGAGAAAATACAGACGTACTAAATTAATATCAGACTTGAGGACGTCACGCCGTGTGCAAAAGAAAATTCAAAGATACTTACACAAGCTCGACAGACAACGTTGGAGGTCCTTTTGCACCAGCCTGGACCCAAGAAAACCGTTGTCCACAACATGGCATGTTGTACGAGCACTACCATCTTCTCCACAACAGCTACGTCCCTTCCGAGCTTTGGCTATCATCCAGACGCGCAGTCAGAAGGAAATCGCGGAAGATTTCTGCTTACAGCTCTCCGCATCGACAACATCAGTAGCTTCAGTGCTCAGGTGGGCTCCACCAACAATGGACGATCGTCTCGACCTCCCGTTCACGCTGCAAGAGCTACGTGAAGCGATTTCCTCTTCAAGACACTCAAGTGCGTGCGCCTGGTTCTGATGGCATTACCTATTCTACCTTGCGCCATCTAGGCCCTCCAGCGACTGAAGAGCTTCTGGCTTTATACCATTTCTCTTGGTCCTCGGGAACTCTACCTGCACACTGGAAGACAAGGAAAAATTGGAGGACGATTAAGCTTCGCCTTCAAGAGTGGAACACGATAGTGTTATCGCACCCCGTTCGCACCGCCCACTCATTCGCTCGGCATGCTCTTGAGTCACACAAAGACGAAACGTGCGCCTGAGCAATCGGAACGAACCAAAGAACTCGGTGTCTCGGAGAGAGAAACGATCTACGCGAGCCAAACGTCGTGATCGGCACGGACAGCCAGGCCGCCACGCGCCATGAAGGCGGACGCGATCATGGCGCTGACGCCTCGATGGGATCGTCCTCTATCTCGCTTGGGAGCACCACGTAGACGCAGGACTCCTCGCCAGCAGTGCGGCACACATCGCAGGGGACGCTTTCCCACCAGACGCGCTACGGCGCAGCGATCACGTCAGAGGCGTCCCGCATCGGACGCTGCACCTAGGAATCGCGCTGTGAGCCGAAAGAGGAGCCGCGTCGCACGGGCGAGTGGAGCGCCGCCTGTCGGGGCAGCGCCGTACATAGCGAGGAGGGGGGGGCTTCTGTGTTTGCCGCAAGATTGCCGTGCGTGCGCGCCAAGCCTAGATGAAATGCAGCGGAAACGTACTTCGCTACGCGTTGAACTGCGACTTCTGTAATTTACATGCTCATAATTACCGATATACACCGCAGTATAACTTTCTACGGCATGTTTCTAAGGCAACACCGCATTCACCAGAGGCGCCTTTGTCCCGCTTTGAAGCATCGAACTCATGGGTGAGTGGTAGCGTCTCCGTCTGACACTCCGGAGACCCTGGTTCGATACCCACCCAGCCCATCTTGCAAGTTGTTTTTATTTATGAATTGCCTTCCGCCATTTTTCGCTCAGGGCCAACGCCGCCGACGTCGACGACACCGCCTTTTCTGCGACACGAGCTCCTTAACGCTATCGCGTTAAAATCCTGGCATTATTGAAACCAGACAAGACACCCCATGCTATGCTTTCCTACAGACCTGTGGCGCTTGCCAGTTGCATAGTTGTAAAACCATGGAACGCATGGTTTTGACGCCCCGGAAGTGGTTTTTGGAGAAGCGTAATATATATCCAGACGCAATTACAGGTTTCTGAAAGGATAGGTCGTCAATCGACAGCGTCATTGACTTAGTAACAACTGTTGAACATCAGAAACGCCACCGTCGATTAACGGCTGCTGTCTTTCTAGATATCGAAGGTGCTTTTGAGAACGTTCTACACGATGCACTTTTAAATGCCCTAGAAGAATGTGGCATCGGGGGACGTATGAATCAGTGGACAGCCAGCTATCTTCAAGAGAGAACGATATTTATGACAACTCCAGACTGTGAAACAAACAACCACCCCGCCTATCGTGGAATGCCTCAAGGAGGTGTATTGAGCCCAACCTTCTTTAATGTCGTTCTCATTGGACTTGTCAAAGAACACGCAGGCACAGTCTCGGTCTCTGTGTACGAAGACGACATCTGTATATGGACCACGAGCTTAACGCGCTTGCAAGTGCAAACGAAGCTGCAGCGCGCCGCGTCAATATCGTCGACACACCTTAACTGTCGCGGACTGCAGCTCTCACCAGAAAAAAAGTGTAACCATCGCATTTACACGGAAGTCAATGCCCTGCTACCCCGTTATGATTGTTGGGAAGATTATACCTTCAGTAACCCACTGCAAGTTTCTTGGAGTCATCAACGACCGTGACTTATCTTGGTCGAAGCACCTCTCTGGATTAAGAAAAACGCTGGACAGCTTTACTCAGATCATTTGACGTATGTCTGGAAAATCATGGGGGCCATCTAAATCATCTCTTCTGCAGCTCTACCAGGCACTTTGTGTTGGCTACTTCCGCTACAGTGCGCCTGTTCTTTCTCGTGTTAGTACAACTGCTGTACGCACACTTGAAAGTGCTCAGGTTCGCGCACTGAGAATTTGCCTAGGACTACCAGAATGTGCGTCTACTTGGGGCACTATTGCAGAGGGACGTGCGTGCCCAGCTCGAGATTATCTTCAACATGAGCCATTGCGAGTGCATCTAAGGCTAATGACTAGACACAGGAATAATCCACTCAGGAACGTCACAAGCATACGGCCTGTAGCCGCCTACTCAGAAGCCTACTCAGTGTTGTCGCAGGAAGACTTCGAACCGTATGACATACCCGAAGTTCCACTCTGGACGATGGCAAAGCCAGCGGTGAGACTCTCAATCTCTGGAATAACGAAGAAGTCGTAAATGCCGCTTCCTGGGCTCAAGCATTTCGCGCTATCGCACATTGCTTACATGCATGGATATTACGAACATGTTTTTACAGGAGGTTCTGTGACACAGACCTCTTCCGCGATGGCATACATGGTACCAGGAATGGGGATCGCACAACGGTTCAAGATAGGACACAGGACGTCGTCTACAGCTGCTGAGTTGACCGGAGTTCGAAGAAGCAGTTCGCTACATCCCGCAAAAAAGTCTCGAGAAGTCGACAGTGTTCTGTGACGCAATACCAGCACTGCAACTTATCAGCAATTATATGAATGACAGAACCGCATATAGTCCTCTTGCTTATGACATCATGTCTCTGCTTGCTGAGGCGTCTCATTCCGGGCATACCATCGTGCTGCCGTGGATTCCTGGCCATTGTGGGATAGGTGGAAATGAGCAGGCTTACGCGGAAGCAAAAAAGGCGCACACTGACGGAATCATTATAAAAATTCATTTTTCCCGGTCTGACATTAACTCCTTGCTCCATAACTCCATCAAAACTTCTATGGCTCGACATTGGGACAACCCCGAACATCGACAAGAGCGCCTCCATAGACTTGGCGCTGGTTTACAATTCCGGCTTCCACTTCGGTGGCGGAGAGGTCAGGAAACACTCATTCATCGATTACGGCTGGGTGTGGCGTACGCCCACCGATACCTTCACAAGATTGGACAAGCACGGGACCCTGACTGTAGCGGCTGTCACACTCCCGAGACAAAAGCTCACGTACTTTGCGT
This sequence comes from Dermacentor andersoni, assembly GCF_023375885.2. Classification (NCBI taxonomy): domain Eukaryota; kingdom Metazoa; phylum Arthropoda; class Arachnida; order Ixodida; family Ixodidae; genus Dermacentor; species Dermacentor andersoni. The sequence goes on from NC_092820.1 coordinate 102,731,335, forward strand.
GTGCCCTCAATATGCGGCCGAACGAAGAACACTCAAATCTACTGTTAACTACTTGGACTCCCGCCCCTTTTCAGAAGAAAAGCTTTTGGGCGCGTGGAGGAGTGTTGACTGTGCCCAACGTGCCATAAAATAACTTTTGAACTTTTCAAGTGAGACTGGTTTAGACGATCGCCTCTAGAACCTGTGAGGCGGGCATTCAGTGCGAAATGTGCTTGCACAACAACTTTTTGTGGAAGATTACTTATTGCGTTAACAAGATTACTTTTACGTGTATTGCGTCTACAGTGCGCATCCGCATATTGGACAACGTGTATATAATATCTCATCGTACCATAACATAATCACCCGCCACCTACCTTTCCCTCTATTTCCCACTTCCCCTTTCCCCAGTCAGGAGTAGCAGGCTAGAGACACGCTCTCCAGGCCGACCTCACCTCCTTTCTCTATATTAGAACCTACTCCTGCTCCTCTAATTGTCCGTCCATGGAATTACAGATCTGAGCCCATTGTTGATTGGTAAATTTCTTAGCATGCCCCTCTTTTTTTTATTGAGGAGCGCTATGCGCTTTTTTAACTTTCTGTTATGCTTCTGACCGCTATGTCTATTCTGAAGCAACTGCTTAGCTTCCCACATGTGGAGAAGTCTGCTGTGGCATTTCTCTGAGTTAGATTCAGATGGTGCTATTTTTGTGGCAGCTTTGACGTCATTGCTAAGCTCTTAGTCCATTGTTCTATGTCTGCGAGTGATCGTTGCAGGGTCGTCTCTCGCGTTCTAGGAAATAGTTCGCAGTCTACTAATTTCATCTGTCGTTCCTTGGGTCTATTCGGCCCTTCTTTGACGTATAACTCCTATATACGGTGGCCGCTACCCAAATCTTCCAGTGTGTTGTCCCACGTCGCCTTTTCAATATTCTTGGGTAGGCCAGGCCTGGAGTTGTGTCCCTGTTTGGCACCGTGCCTACATTGGTTGGAGTAGCGGGGTCTGTTATCACCGTGAGGCCTAATTCTAGCGAGTCGTTCCATACGTCCCTTCCTTTTGCTCTGATATATAAATATCCCCATGTGGTGTGTGGGGCATTAAAGTCTCCTCCTATAACTACCGGATTTTCTCCAGCAAGCCTGAGTGTTTTCTGGAATAGGTTCTTGAATGTGTTTATGTAGCGTGGGGTTGCTATAAATGTTGAGAAATGCCGACAAGGAATGGATAGGAAGCTAAAAAGCAACCTTCCGTGTCAGTTTACAATTCTTCATTTTGTAACAACCAGCGTAATTCACACGACGCTATCAAGCTTGTTATAATGCGTGTTTGCTTGTTGGGGTCTTGCTCCCAAATTCGAACTCATTAGCCTGTCATTTTTCCTCCGCATGCATTCTGCTAGCGTGAGAGTGCAATTATCGCCGCAGACACGGGAGCCAGGCCGCCAGAAGCCACTGGCGTTTATCTCAGAACCAAGCACAACGGGAAGCTCTGTCGCGGGCAGCACGATAGGTGCAAAGCGAGCAATGTTTTTTACAAAGCACGGTTGAGGAGCGCTGTAATCGTGGTGCATTCGGGCGCACAGAGCACGCTGTCACGTGGTATCTTTAAACTCAGCGGGCTCTCGTTTTTCCCGAATAAAACGGCCACGCTAAACCTTTGTCGTTGCAAGTGCCTGGATTGGGCAATATTTGTAGAACTCCACTACTTTCTGGTTGACGCCTGAACGTTTCAAGCTATATTTAAAAAGGTAATTAATTTATCTCGGCTAATTACTCAAAAAAGATGAGCAAAAGAATGGTACTGTAAGTTTAGATAAACGCTAACAACATCCACGCGATTTCTGTACTGAAGAGCGCATAGGATTTTCAAAATCTTGGTCCTATATAGTTAGCTGGGACACCCTGTACACACGCACATATGCAAACTAAAAATATCGGGTGGTTGCAACCCCACCTCACTCCGACCTCGCCAATGGTTGGAGCCTGCAGCCTGTATTAAATGGTGCCATCTTGCTCAGCACTTGCGAACAATTGCCGCACGTAGCTCGCGACCAGGGGTGCGATCGGAGATGGTTGTTCGGCGCGTTCGTTCGGTTACCGGCGCGCGCGATTGGCCTACTCCGCGCCGACGTCGCCAGCCGCGGGGCGCCGCCCCGTTTTTGGTGACGTCAAAATGACGACACGCTCCTGTCAATCATCCGCCCACCGAGCATTTCGTCCGAACGCGACGGGAGTTGAGAAGTTTGGAGCGATCATACGGCTTCGCATGGCGCGTCTGGTGGATTGGATTGGATCCAACAGGCGGCCTTTTCGGCTGCGGAATAGCACGTTTGAATCCAATCCATAGTTTAATTCGAGAAAATGGCGCTTCCGTTGGGAACTTAGGTTGTTGCGCTGGCGTTTCTAGAGGAAGGAGCAGAGCGGGTGGCGGTGCGAAACGCGTTTGAATAAATGGCAGAAAGTGAATTCCGGCGTCGTTTTTGTTTCTCAAAACAAATAATTCGTTGGTTGTACAGATAAATCGACAACATCATTGGTGCCAGCGAGCCACTGGAATGCTGTCGCTGCCCCTTGAAAAGTGCGCCACTCCTCCCGTCGTTTTCTTTTTCTTTTTTCTTCTCGCTGTGCGCGACACCGCCTAGGGACGACGCAAAGAACCTAATAGTTATAAATTGCAGTAGTCACACGTACTACTATTTGAAAACGTGTTTGGGCTTGAGAAGAAAAAATACATTTTTTTAGATAAAGATTTAATTCATTTGGAAGACGAGAAACATTTGGTTTTGTAGTATACCGTTTGCAAGCAGACGACAAACGACGGAAGTAAACTTCCGGGGAGGTCACCGCTTCTGATTGGCTGCTCTCTCCGCCCCGCTGTCACAAATCTTGCATACTGCAACTTTGTGACGTTGCAGCAACTGAACAGAACGCGTATCGAACAGAATATCTCCGATCGTGCCCCTGGAGACAAAAAACCGAATGGAACAGCGCGCGGCATTTGGCTCGTGCGCGCGCGAGGAGTGACTTCACTGCATAGCTGCAACATAATGCCGGACCTATGCGCAACTCTGCTCCCTGCGGAAGCATACACAGGAACACTAATCGCGGGTAAAACCCCTAAATAAAAAAGTAACGACTTCCTCTGAACTTTGCCGCTTTCTCTCTCGCCTGCCGCGCCTCCGGAGTGTCGACCCTCCTATTGGTCGAAGCGCCGCGGTCACGTGCTAGTGCACGATTTCTTGGTCCCTAGCAGACGACAGCGCGATTCCCGGTTATCCAAATAGCGCTTCCGTTGGTTTCTGGCGGTGCGCTTTTGGCGGGAAGCGTTTCGCTGGCGCTGGCGCCGTTTACGTATTGCGGCGTTGCCTAGCCTATGCTGTGGTTATTGGTGCAACAACCGAGGAGTCTAGGGGAAAATACTTTTCATTATTCTATCCGGAAGAAGCAACGCCGCTCGCCGGGAGATTTGGCTGCACATGATCGGCCGGGCAAACTTTGAAGACGCGCGGGACCCCCGCCTTTGTGAGTAAAGTGGCCGTTCATCAGAAGTCACTGTTATCTTTTCGGGTGATTCGGTGGGAAGCGCGAGCGTCTGCAGCCCTTCTTCGCACTAAATAACGTTCGGCATGGTTGTAGTTGGAAAGGTTCACTCGCTGCTACGAAAGTCGTGCTTCATGTTGTCTGAGCCTCGCCGTTCACGCTTCCAGTTCGGCAGGCTTTATTATGATGCCGCGCAAATCGCTTGGCACGCTCGTTTTACTGTAGTTGAAACCGTTGCTGGGCTCAGGCACCAAAGTTGCACTTTATATGTTAGTTGGGCCCCACCGTTCAGTGATGCGTATCGCGTACTGAGGTGACGCGTACTGCAAGACGCATGTTTTTTTTTTTTTTTTCTGGTTGTTTGAGTTGGATTCCGCTGACAAATTCGAGACTAAAAAAACGGCTGTCATCGCTTGAACCCCCGCTGTTCATGCCGCTCGCAGTGCTGGTCAAGCTTTTATGTAGCGCGCATTGCTGCACGTATTTGTATTTGCGGGGATGTTACCAAAGTCGGCATTTGCTGTACCTAGGAAAGGTAATGGCAGCTATATCTGGAGTACGCCATATCTGTGCGCATATTAAATCGGGATGCAGAAATCCGCTAAACACAGCCGAAAATATATTGGGTTCAAAGATGTTGTGTAAATCTAAGCTCGTTGAAGCATTTCAACGAGGATCGGTCGGGTAAGAGAAACTTCTAACGAAGCGGCGTGCAATGACCAAGACCATTTTTAACGTTTCACGTTGATAAAATTGATAAAATTGTTATGGCCATGCACACAGCGGGCTGGCAAATCAACAGTTCTTATTTTCGAAATCATTTGTGAAATCCACGGTGTATATTTTTCTCCCGTGCCTTGTATCATTTCTCGAAAAGATGTGCCATACCAAATCTTGATTTATTCTTCATAGGATCACTTCACCGAAGACCAATCTGAAAGCTAAATCCTTCGAAATTACGGCATCAAGAAATTAAGGCCAGATGCATTACCCAGCCTTTTTGTAGAACAAGCAAACGCGCCTTGGACATAACATATTACGGAAGTTGTACACCAGCATCACTTCATATACATCCTCGGCCGCACATATGTATCTAAAAAAAGCAAAAAGTAAATATCCACATACAAAGCGTAGGCTGTTCTAATTCCTCCTGGCTGCGTTGAAGTTCGAATGAAGCTGATCAAAAGGCGTCGTTCAAGAAAAATACACTCCGTTAGCTCGCTTGAGCACGCCACCTCTACGTTTACACCGCAATCGAAGAGACCGCAGTGGAAGGAGCTTCGATAAAGCAGCAACGCGGATCCCGGCAGTTATTAAAGTAACCCATCTATGAACCTCTCCTGTCATAAACGCAATAATATTTTTTTTTTTGGCGTGGTATATGAACCGTTACAAATGATTACAATTATCTAGAATTGTAAATTATAACTCGCGGAAGGGGTTGACATTACGGATAGTTGCTTGGCATTGAAAATGAAACTGCGGCCCGAAAACATGGACGTGGCATAGAGAAAAACGCGGTCCACGGCTTAGTAACGCTGGACTCACACGTCATCTTTACTGCACATGAATGCACAATAGAAATACAGTATTAGCACCATGACCATGACAACGTTGTCTAGGCATCTGCTAGACGTCTTTCTAAGGTGTCAATTCAGTCATAAAGGTCTTTACAGCAGCCTTCCCTGTTCGTTAATGTCGCAGACGCCGCACAACATACAACGCACAAGAAGCCGCGGAGATCCTATGCTTGTCATCGCGATGTCTTCTTCGTCGTTGCCTCGTTTCGTGCTGTGCTCACAATAACAACGCAATTTTTCTGCGCGCGTAACTTGCCGTACTCTTGCTGCGTCTTCGTGTCGATGAATGGTGCGTATATACGCTAAAGGTATTGTTTGTTGACGTTATTTTGGACATTAGGGCAAGATGATCTATTCCTGATCTGGGACAAGATATTCCTTAAATTTAAAGTCACTATACTTTGTTAATAAATTTCAGAAGAGAACTAATTGCTCATTTAGGTTAAAATGATACTCGTAGAAGGCAGCATCGTTTTTAATGAAATCTAATCTCTCAACACGTGTCACTATTGTGCAGTTCAGTAATTGTCCACCACAAGTGCCTGAGGCAGGATACAGGCAGGTTAATATTAAACACCGCCTTTATCTTTATCAAAAGAACACGTCAGTCAGCGCACAAGTCCGCACCTACGTAGGGAGTAGCTTTCTTAAATCACATCAAATAAATGCTGTACTAAGATATGCGTTATGTATGAAATTCTGTTTTATTTACATCCTGTGTAATTATTTACCCAGGCCGCAGTTGTTTGGGAGACCCCTCGCGATAGGCCTACTCGTTGAAACACCGAGGTCCGACGCAGATTACGGTGGTAGATGCAAGGAAGCTAGATCCACTTTTTGCACTTGAACGACTGTGTTGCCACAGCATTATCACAACTGCATCGCCTTCATGTTTGGCTCAAATTAAGAGCCACGTTAAACCCCTTGTGAGGGTGCAAAGCTTGTACAGGGCAGCGATTGACCTATCAAGTCGTATTTAATTAGCAATAATTACGCAGCCGTCTCAGTATCTCAAATACCAGTCCTAATCATAACACTGTAATTTATGATCCAACATAATATTTATTGTGGGTCAGAGTTGACACCTTACGCCGAAAACAGACAGACTAGTTTCGATTACATTGTTTCCGGGATTTACTCAGTTTACCCCACCAGATACAGGAAACAGATCGGCGGCGGCAAATAACGGGCAAGTAGGTAATCGCTTCAAAGTACAGGCAACGAGCCAGAAATGTCCCGAGAAAATAGACTGCACAGGCCGAACTGGACGGTGAGCCATCGGTGCCACCACTTTGTTGTGGTCGAAAACATCTTCCTCACTGCAGTATTAGAATTTACACAAAACATTCGAATTCTGAGGAATTTTTTTTCGCAGTGAGAATTTATTTCCAAAACAAGATAAACAGTGCCATTGATCCAAAATTTTCACGGGATACGCTCGAAAGCACCACTTGTGGCACGTGACAGCAAACATAATTTTCACAATTTTCATAATCGGGGACGCTCGCAATAGCGAACGCATATATATTGGCGTAAACCTGCTCGTCAGCCGGCGGTTTCCATCTTTCAAAAGGTCAACCATCGTTCCCGTTGAGCGCACGGAACTTCATTTCTAGCTGATGCAGTTCAATTGGGAAACACGCAGCACGAACGCTCTACGTCAAAGTTCTGCGTCAATGTTGACATTTCGATAACGGATGCGTTTAGAACATTGACATTGACGCAGGTTGGCTGAGAAGTAGACGTTGAATATTTTATGCTTGAACCAGTGTCACTTCTTCCCTTCTCACGAATGGCTTAATCACCGCTTTTTAATTTATCAGGTCAATTTTGCTGTTCGCCCCTGCAGACACTAATTATCTTTATCATGAATAGAGAACGACGCTGTTGAGTTGTTGCGACAGGAATCAGGTGTGTCTTTTTTAAAGGGGTGCGTTTAGGTTTTCAGAATTACTACTAGAAAAGCTTTTGCACATGTGTTCCCCTCCGACTAAATGACACATCTGGACTTGGCTTTCCATAGATATCAAGATGTATACTTTAACTAAGAAAGAGAAAGACTTGTCTATGTTATGAGAGCGAGGGTGTTACCAAGAGATCTAGTTCCTTGTGAGAACGGAAAGGTTCGCGCTATTCTCTGCAGCCCTTGCGAGAGCGCGGTCCAGCGCAGAGACTATTACCAAGGCGTTTTATTTTTTCTATGCCTGGAATAGCTGCCACCTGCTGACGCTGCCTCTCTGACGTCAAACATAGCAGCAGCTGGGGCTATGTGAGAGTAAATGTATTTTAATGGGTGCTGGCTCGACTACGTAGTGACTACATGTGACTGGGACTGTGGCTATATGCAAGACTGCCAAAGCTTAGACTGAGCAACACTTCGTTGCCTACTCGGAAACATCTCCATTAGATTCTATGGCAGTCGGGCAAGGTAACGTGACGTCATGGATCGGATTGAAAAGGCCTTGTGCTATTTAGGTGGTGTTCGATTAGCTGCGCCAGTATTCACGTCTTTTCTCTAAGTCGCAGCCGAGCGCGCGCAGCACTTTCTCTCCGGCTCCAAAACGGGTAGAGAGTAAGAACATCTTTATTAATAATATTTGAATGGCGAGAGCAGTGTGGGAGGAACCCTCAGTCCAGGGTCCCTAAGATGATTCCGGCGATGTTTCGAGCCCGTTGTATCACAGCTCGGAGGACCTCGGGAGGTCCGTCGCGGAGGGCATCGTCCCACAGCTCTTTGTTGCGTAGGGGGTAAAGGAGAGTTGGCAAGGGAGGAAAGAGGTTTGCTGTGCACTCAATCGTGACGTGGAAGATTGTGGGCGAGCTGCCACAGCCAGGGCAACGATCTGCATAACAGTGTAGGTAGAATTTATTGAGAGAGAAAGGATTTGGAAAAGTTGCGGTTGGTAACTGGCGTAATGCCACTGCTTCCTCCCGCGAGAAGGACGGCGGTGGTGCGGCGTGGGTGCGACTAATGCGTGTATAATGACGGAGTATGTCTTTGTAACGGAGGAAGGGACCCCCCCCACTCTGAGCTAGTCGCCTCACCACGCCGAGTCACCCGGAGGGAAAATTCTCGGGCAACCGCATGTGCGCGTTCGTTACCCGGCAGTGAGGTATGACCAGGGGTCCAGGGTAAGTGGATGCGGGGAGATGTGGTTGGTGTATTTTGCGGGATCTGTTTGAAAATTTGGTGCGCCGCTCTCGGGATGCCATGTCCTGATAAGAACGCCCGGCATGCCTGTTGCAAGTCCGTCAATATATACACTTCCTCAGGAACACGGATGGCGTATCGAATTGCAAGAGCAACACCGACAATTTCTCCGTAAGCGGTCTTTTTTCCGCGCATTGCAGCAGAGTCTCTCCGGGATTCGGTGCCATCCAAAACTACCGAGGTATAGCCCTCTTGAGTGCGTGATGTGTCCGTGTATAAAGTATGTGTTTCCGGGATGTTTGCAAGCATGCGGCCAATGTATCGTACACGGGCTTTGCGCCGCCTTTTGTCATGCTCGGGGTGCATATTACGTGGCAATGGATGAATACTTAGTGCTTGGCGTATCGCTGACGACAAGATCGTTGGACGGGTTTCAGACTCAAGGGGTGGGACAGAATATCCTAGCCGTGTGAGAAGATGGCGGCCAGTAGGTGTGAGTAGGAGGCGATGGCGATGGCTGACCCAATGTGCCTCTAGCAGCTCGCCTAGTGTGTTATGTGTCCCTAAGTTAAGGAGACGGCGTGTGGAAGTATAATTCGGGAAGCCATGGGCCAGCTTCGTCGCTTTGCGAATCATTGCGTCTATGCGAAGTTGTTGCGCTTGGGTCAACCGCTGAAATGGGAGATGGTATGTAAGGCGGCTGAGCACGCATGCCTCCACCAAGCGCAGCAGGTCCTCTTCTCGAAGGACCGAGCGCCTGTTGGAGACCCTCCGGATCATGGCCAGAATTTGCTCAATCTGTCTGGATAGAAGGGAAACAGTGTAGTTTGACCTGCCATCCGCTTCGACGTGTAGGCCGAGGATACGAGCACGATTAACCTGTGGTATCGGTGTGCCATCCACGTGCACAGTGATAGGGGGAGTGGAGGAAGGGCTCCGGGGGCGAATGATTATGAGCTCCGACTTTTCCCGAGCGCATCTTAAGCCGCATTTTCTCGCGTACTAGGAAACTGTATCGACTGCTTGCTGCAGTCGGTCCTGGATGGCTCCGTCGGAACCCCGTGTCGACCAGATAGAAATGTCGTCCGCATAAATAGCGTGGGCGACATCAGGGGTCTGGTCTAGTAGCCGGGGGAGCCCTGCGAGCGCGATATTGAATAGAGTAGGCGAAAGAACTGAGCCCTGGGGTGTCCCACGTCCTACAAGGCGAATCGTACCGGATCGATGCGGTCCCATTCCTACGGTGGCTGTGCGATCTTGAAGAAATGCGCGGATATAGTTGTACATACGAATTCCACAGTGTGAATGTGCAACATTGCGAAGGATGACGTCATGTTCAACATTATCGAATGTCCCTTTTAGGTCTAAGGCGATGAGTGCTCTCGTTTGGACGGACGACGGAGGTCCTATGACTTCCTCCCGCAATTGTACAAGCACGTCTTTGGCAGACAGATGAGCCCGATATCCGAATTGAGAGTTAGAAAAGAATGATTTTTCTTCGAGGAAGGGCTGCAGAAGCCGCAAGAGTACATGCTCCATGAGCTTACCAATGCAGGATGTTAGGGAGATGGGTCGTAAGTTTTCAACCTTAACAGGCTTGCCCGGTTTGGGGATCAGTGTGATGTCGGCGTGTCGCCATGCTTGGGGAAGCTTACCCTTGCACCAGCAATCATTGAGGATATGGGTGAGGTGGTTAATATGTGCGTCACTGAGGTTACGAAGGGTGGCGAATCGGATGTGGTCGGCTCCCGGTGCCGTGTTGCGGCGTAGGTCTTGTAGGACGACCCGCACCTCGTCAGATGTGATGTCTGCATCGAGCAATTCGTTCGCCTCGCCTACATAAGGATAGTCAGGGTACTGCGGCGGCGGGCCTGTGGGTATGAAATGCTTCTCTAGCTCTCTGAGGAGTGTCGAGACGGGTCATGCGTCCTACGTACTCCTGAGGAGCAGAAGCTTTCGATCAGCAACGCCGCGAGGAGACCCGGGAACGAGCTCGTCTACGCCGTGCTGATGCTGCAGCGCGGACACAAGAACAGACTCGTGCAGCCGAGCGCAAGCAGCAACTGCGTACCGAGGATCCGGCAGCTTACTAAGCCATCGTTTAACGAATCGCTGGGATTAACCCAGTGGCGAACACCTGGTCCGCACTTCTCAGCTTCGCTGATTAACCAACTGTACGAAGTGCTGGGCCGGAGAATCTTCTTTTTTTTTTTTTGCTATGCCCGTGGCTTAACGCTCCCTCGCCCTCTATGAGGAGGCAAAACAAACTAGTAAGGCATGTGCTGACGCCTGAAATAGGAAGGCTACGAAACCACCCAATACATAGTTTCATAGACAACTCAAACGATAGTGTATACGCGAGCTGCAATCGGGGCGGTTTAGACAGCATTGGAATGATGGGAAGTACATGGATTCACCCAAACTTTGTCATTCTAGCTTTAGGCGTCTTTTCGACTGTTTAAATCTGTCACTTTCAACAAGTAGTGTGTAACAAATACTAAAATTTCAAAATAAAACGCGAAGACGCCGCCTTGCCCGCAAGGAATTCATAAGGAGATTCTGTGCTGTTTGTCGATGCGTGCGACCGTGGCGTAATGGTCTCAACGTCTGGCTGCTGTGCTAGACGTCCTGTGTTCGAATCCTGCAATAAATATTATTAAAATCATCTGTCTGGAATATACGAACACACGACCTCTTGCGTGCAAGCAAACGTCGTGAGACGGTTGGCGCGTTTCAATTTGGACATCACCAATGCTGCCTCACTTCGAACGAGGGACTCCGAAATTGCTGGAAAAATGGCTATTGCACTAGCCCTGCTGGATAGCTCACAGAATGTCATCTATAGTGATTCAAGGTCTGCAGTCAGAGCATTTGAAAAAGGCACCGTTTCCAAACAGGCCCTCAGATTTCTTGGGGGCAAGGCAATCCCGCACCACTTCATTTATTGGTTTCCCGCACATCAGGGCCAGATAAAGGGTGCTCCTCCCAACCTCAACGAGTCGGCTCACGGGGCTGCGCGTGAACTTGCCCACCGCGCTACCCTCGACCAATCGGAAGTCGACTCCCCAGAGAACAAGGACACGCCCTCCACCTACTACGAGATTACTAAACACTACTATCTCAGCCATAGAACCTACTTTGTTTCGCATCCGCGACTCAATAGAGCTCAAGCATTAAAGGTCCGTCTACTACAAACGAATACGTATCCCAATCTCTCGCTCTTACATAAAATCTATGCGGATACTTACACCAATGATACTTGCCGCGACTGTGGAGAAATAGCCACGTTAGAACACATGCTCTGGCGGTGTGCCCGGTCACGCTCTATCGTCGATAACAGCTCGGTCAGATGGGAGGCGGTTCTCCGCAGCCTTGTTCTGGCTGACCAACTCTGGGCTGTCCAGCAGGCCCATGATTTGGCCGAGAGGATCCGCCTTCTGGTTCCCACGCGGGAGCGGCCTGCTTCGTGAAGGCTCACGATCTGCAGGACTTCAATAAAATTTTATCATACCATGCGATACCTCGACAGCCATTAGCCATTAGTAGCGATTGTGCATGCTCGCAGAGTATTCTACACACGCGGTAGGTAAAGGTACCCTAGATAAGTAAACCTGAATCATGGAGTTTTCCGTACCAAAACCATTTTCTGATTATGAGGCACGCCGTACTGGAGGACTCCGGATATTTCGACCACCTGGGGTTCTTTAACGTGCACCTAAATCTAAGTACACGAGTGTTTTCTTTTTTTTTTTCTGTTCTCTCTTTCGCCTTGGAGGTGATGCATGTCAGTACGCGAAACATTGGTGGCCCTGCCAGCGAACATAGTTGAAAACTCAAAACTTCGTTATAGTTGTGACTTAGCCATGCGAAGTGTATACTGCGGCTATCGCCATAAAAAGAAATCCCAGGTGTACGTGCGAAAAACACGATATGATTACGAGGCACGCCGTATCGTGGAAGTCCGGAATAATTTTGGTCACCGGGGGGTCCTCCTACGCGAACCTCAATCTAAGTATACACGAGCGATTGCGGCAGGTTCTTGTGCTCGGATTATGCTACGTCTTGCTCCACACGTGCCCTTACATGACGGCGAAACGAGCAGCCGAAAGCAGAGCCGTCATGAGCACAATACTCGTTTGATGCTTTGAAAACTGCTCACGGAGCGAAGAAGGTTATACGGCCCGCAGATTTCGAAGTGTAATGCGTTTCCGGCACATTAAAGGGACACTAAAGAGACAAATGGTTTCTTCTGTATCAGTAAATTACCTCTCTAGGACACCGAAAACACCACTATTACTGCGATAAGACGCTTGATAAGCCAGAAAAAGCGTAAGAATGAAAGACGGGTGGCGACGCTCCTTGAAGTTCTCGCACCGGTTGGCTGTGACGTGGCGCTAGGCGGGAAAGAATGGCGTGCGGCGCGTCTTGCACTGTAACGAATAAATAAAGAAGCGCATGTTATTATGTTAGACGATAATAATTGCGCTGAGCTTTGCTCATCCGGCATGCACACGTAGTTTAACGTAGTCCGTTAAGCATAGGCTGCGGGCACGCGCGGCCTAACTCCGCACTAGAACTAAACTTTTCAGCAGAAGAGTTTGGTGCCTCAGTACCAAAGGCGTGTTAGCTGCCGTTTCTTCTACGAAGTAGAGCTCAGCGAACCGGGAAATATTGTTAGCACGGGCGCAGGCTTCGTCAATGAAGTGCGCTTAGTTTTCCCCAGAAAACAGAAATTAGCATGAGGTAGGATAATTTGCAGTGTTCAAAAATAGAACAAAGAGTGGAACTGAAACTGAATAAAAATTACAGTGAAATCTGTTTCCCAGGCCCTGATAAGTCTTTTTTTTTCTTGCAAGGCATACTTTATTAATATTTAGTAAATGATTATATATCATCTCCCGCTGAAGTTCAATGTGCATCATTGTTATATTTATTGCGGTATCTATATTTCACCACTCTATTTTCTCTCTTTCAATTTTCTTCTACACATGCATCCTTATTGGTTGCTTTTATTTCCCATTTATTCTTCTTTGTTTTCTAAAACTGGCGACGTTCTTCATATATTTCAGCTTTTTTAACCTTCTCCTTCTCTTTCTCCTCTTTTTTTTCTCTCGTTTATAAAAAAACCAGAGCGTATGTTTTATTCCTCCCTGCTATGTGGAAGAATGAGTAAATGTCAGGTAGTCTTTCAAGTAATAAAATCTGCAAGGAACCTTCGTCCAGGCTAAGTTCTGCTGCAGGCATAGTTCCAACAATTAAGAGAAGCACGAAGATTTAAACTATAATTACAATCGCAAAATGATGCGTGTTTGTGAAGATATTCTTTTCATGTGCCGTCTTCTACACGCGACCAGTTATGAAATATCCACGCGGAAGCAGACGTTGTCAATATATTAGAATTAGTTTTTCTTCGAAAACACTCTTTTTTTCTATAGGGCGTCTCTTTACTGTTGTTAGTTTTAGTGGTGCTCTTGTCACAGAATTAAGTTGTGCTTGGACCAGAGTATCATCTCAGCGTAATGAAATAAATAACGTTACCGAAACCTGGAACACCTTACCAAAAGAATACAGACAGAAAAAAAAACTAAGGAAAAAAGAAGATGATAGTGCTGTTAAAATTTGTTGCGGAAGAATTCCCTGCGCATAACCACACCATCGTCGTAATCCATGTAAACACTGTTTCCGTGGATTTGAGAGCGTGCAGGGAACTTACACGCGAAAATCGGAACGTCAAAACAACGGGAAAGGGACGAAGAAAAAACGCCAAAGCTGTGCTGCAAAAATTTCGAGCCTCTGAGGTTCCGAGGTTCGATTCCAGGGCGCGAGACAAGGACGCTTCACCGTCGCCGCGGCGGCTCCACGCTTCTTGCCTACAAAAGCTGCGCCCAGTGCGCGCGACATTTCGCACGTCGCGTCGCAGCCGTCTGCATGAGCCCAGATGTGCGGAAACCGATGGCCCAATCGGCAAAAAGGCCATAAGGCGAAAAGTATAATCGAACATATCTCGCCTAGAATAGAGGTAGAAAGCAGCGGCAGCTGTCTTAACTGTCTTTGCTGAACTATTTTTTTTTTTGTACAAATAGCTAAGGCCTCTTTCAACTCATCCACATTCTTTCGTATTTCCTAAGTCGTTCTTTGAAATGAATTTCACTCGGAGCTTCCCTCATTTCAAAACATGCCCAGTCCACGTCACCCTGTAGGGCTTCGTCTGTAGTATTCCCGTGAGCGCTTAATGCAAGGCGTTCTACTTTCGTTGCTATCGAGTTCTCAATGTCCGTCTGACTTCAAGAAAGCAACTGCATTTCTGAATGTAAGTGCTGGAACCATGACACTTTTCTACGTACCCGGGAGCACCTCATATCTATTGGGTCCCCATAGTGATATGTTTCATTGCATCCGCCTTTCTCTTCGCCTTTGCTTTTAGAGACGTTTTCTTGTGTTTCTATGTATCTGTGGCCCTCGTTTATCCATACTCCAATGCATTTGTATACTTTTCTGCCGATGTATTTTATGACCCTGTATTGCCCCTTTCTGTTCCCTATTTTCATTCAATACCAAAAGGTAGATTTCTAACGCTCAATTTCAATCCTAAGTTCTCACCTTCCTGCCCACAGGTATCAGCCAGACGTTCCATATCACGTAGCCTGTTTTCAAGCAACAGAACGTCGTCCACAGAAGACAAACCAGAAAGCTGCTTCTCAATTATCGTTCCCGCCTGTTTGCATCCGACATTAAGCCCGATATTTATTCCTTCTAGCGCCCGTTCCACCCTTAACGTGTACATCATAAACATTATTGGAGACAAAGGGGACTCTTGTCTTAGTCCTTTGGAGATGTCAACTTTAACGTCATCCTTTCCCATTCAAGGCAAACGGTATTTTCAGGTAAATCTCCCTCAAAACTCGTATACAGTCATTGCCTCAGCTTTCTCCTTCCGGAATGTTGCACTTAACCTTGGCACGCTGTCCGGAAGTGTCTAAAAAGCCACATATGATGCTCTCCGTTCTTGTCAGTTTATTTCTATGCACTAAGTAAGAACAAATAAGTTATGATCCAGACGACTACCGAAGTCCTCCTAGTATGCCATTATCTCCTGCCCGTGCTTGCAGTTTTAATTTATTTGCATACATTGCAAACGTGTATATTACCGATCAAATCGACAACAGTCTATGTGAGTAAATTCTATATTTTCCCCCCTTACATTTATTAAAGTGACTCGACAACCCTGCGACATTGGCTGTCCAGCGAAGCTCTTGCAACACCACCACTGAAACTGTTGAGGGGGATATGCAATGCTTTATTGATGGCTCGGATGCTTGTTTTGAGCTGTTGCTGAGCTTTGAGCTTTGTTGCGAGGTGGCGGTTAGGCCAGGAATCCACCAAGCCCGTCTACGAATACGTCCGGTAGCAGGAGTGAAGGAAAATGGGTTTATTTTACATTAATTACAATTGCTCCAGAAGTGTAAGCCTATTCTATGCAGGAGCATATTAAATGTCTCAATTCACATCAGCACACGTCAGCAGCACTCCCTCTGTGCGAAAGGTCTGCGCTTTCAATGCCACTGTCTTTCCGAGGCTACTCGACTCGCCAATCTGAAGCCTTTATCCCGGCCAATGACAATCGTCGAATCGGTCTCGATATGCCGCCCCATGATATCGCATCGTTCCACCGCACTACACCTCCGATGATGCTAAATAAGCCCGCGCATATTTAGCAAGCGCGTAGCATTCTGGGAATCCAAGGTCGGCGCCGTTCTTCGGCAGCCGTCGACTCGGGCCACTTTCATTCATTACTTCATCTTCTCAACTTCAGATAGAAGGGCCTTATGTGCACCTGTCAGCAGTCAGTGCCAACGCTGCGCTGACTTCCGAATAGGCGTTTATGAATCGGTGGGGTTGCCTCGTAGAAAACGTCTAATGAATGCCCTTGGCCATGTTGAGACGCAACAGACACCTCCGCTGCCAATAGATTCGACCTAAGGGTGACCAGCTGTCGGGTTTGCCGAAGCATCAATGTTCGGTCGCGACCTCGGGGATTGTTCTACAACTGATGGCTGATGTCACACTGCAGCTCGAGGGACCAGCCCTCGCTTCGTTGTCTCCCTCTCTGTGGGTATACACAGGCCCACAGACAAACTGGTCTGGGTATACACACAAATTGGTCGGCGTGCTCGAGCGACGCGCCTACCGGACGCAATGCTCTCCGCATCGCTTTACAATGCTCTACCCCTCTCGCTGTCTCGCTCTTTTTTCTATCATCGTCAGCGGCCGGCAGGACATAAATAGGTTGATAGGTGTCTGAATAACATCGATAGAGATTCGTACAAAACACGTTCCTAAAATATACCCTCAGTTCTTTTAATAAAATCCCCGGCTCAAGCCATCTCCATTCTTATTCTGGCTCTCTTTCCTGTACTTGACCTCGAAGTTGTATTCCTTCCGAATGAGACCATCTACGCAGTCTCCCTTTTTTAAAAAACGAAGCTTTCTTTGCCTTTTCCTTCGACTTTTTCACTGCTGCTGCTGATTGACACACCGCGTCGGGGGGTGGTTTAGAGCTTGTGTATACATGACAGGAGTGAGGCGGTGAGGAAAGACGATGCGAGAAACTCGTTTTTACCTTTGCACCACGTGGAATGTGCACGATGCCCTCTTGAGCTCCCTGTGCGTCACCGTCTTAAACTCTTGATAGCTGTAATTATCCGTGACGCCCCACAAACGCATTGCAGGAATTGCAGCGCTTATCTTTCTACTAGCGTGCAAGTCATGAGAGAAACTAGACGAAAAGGTAAAGGAAGCAGAGAATGGTTAGAACAGCCTTGCCAGTTGCCATAAAAGGGTGAAGGGGGGGGGGGAGGAGGCGATTTGGAGAAGGGGACTTGAGAAGGCAGGAAAGCGCTACGACAGTGGTGGCGGGCAAACGGGATCAATTTAAGTTCAAGGTACGGTACGGTATGTTCCTAACATTTCTCATAAATGAACACAATGCAAATTTGTCAACCGGACAACCTACGCAGGGCAAGCCGAAGTAGAGCATTACTAAAGCACACTTTAGGATCTAGGCGACACTACGGAAGCGGTCGCATGTCATATCAATGCTTCTGTGCCCGCCACGGTAGCTTTGTGGCTATGGCATCGCTCGAGGTCGCAGGATCAATCCTAACAGCGGCATTCAGATTTCGGCAGGAGCGAAATGCCAAAAACGCTGCTGCACTTAGATTTAGGAGCACGTTAAAGAGCCCCGGGGTGTAAAGATTAATCCGGAGTCCGCGACTATGGCGTGCCTCGTAATCTCATCGTGGTTTTAGCACGTACAGCCCCGTAATTCAACTGAGGCTTAACGCTTCTGCTACGATGTGATGTGCAACGTAAGGCAACGATAATGCTCAACCTTTTCAGAGATTATGAACAATGGCGTACCACAACGCCTCAAGCAAACAAGTCTCCCTGTGTGTTCTGTGCACTACGCAGACAAACGGCAGCGTGCACGTGAAGTAACGTTTAACATTAGCTCGCCATTACGCTGCAGAAATCAAACATTCGCCGTCAACGTCACCGCTAATAATTGTCCATCAAAGCAAACAGAACATAAAGATTCGCTTACATCGATTCCCACAGTGCGTGAGATGCGCATTTTCCCCCCGACATTTGCTTAAGCCATGCAAGAGGGCAATGGTCGTTCTCTACCCAGAAGTTCGTTCTTTGAATATAGCATCTTAGGTTTTGAAGAGCCCATACTATGCACAAACACCCTTTCTCCGAGGTACTATACGCCTCTTATCGCAGTGTCAGTCTTCAACGAAAGTACAGCACGGAATGCTCTTCATCGCGCTTGTTAAGCTGGGCAAGGACGACACCTAGACCACGGGGTCTGGCGCCACACTAGAGAATGATTTCTCCGTAAGTCTGGCGAGACAAGCACAGGTCGCGCAGACAAAGCTGTCAAAGCAATCCACATATTTCGAATAAAGCTCTGCAGATTTTTGACTCTCGTGCTACTCACGCACTAACATTTTCTTTCTCTCGTCCACAAAGGACCCGCACTAAAGAAATAATTTTAAAAGGTTGCGTAAAATACGCGCTCGAAACTACCCCAAGATTCGACCTCATTTCCAAACATTACCACGCACGCTCTAAGCGATACTCAAAACGCTGTCGGCTTATGACTGAACGTGCGAGACACGCACTAACTCTTTGCTTTTTCTCCGTGCTAGACGCGCCTTAAATTAGCAGCACAAACACTTTCTAAATTGTGCGGTTCACCCATTAGCAGCAAGCGTACTTTTAAAAGTACAGTACCCTTTTTATGGATACATATTTGAAGACAAAACACACAGTGTTCCTGGATACGCCATATTGCTCAGAAGGGTCCTGCGACGACGACCGCATTGTAGTTTTTGTCAGCTGCAAGATGTGTGATGTATTCATCGCCAAACTTGTCACGTGCTGAATATACCAAGTGCTGCTGTACTTGCTGTTTCCTTATTTTGTCAAGCATAGCATACGCTTCTCGAAGCCGAAGTTTTCGGGTAAGCTTTAGAAAAGAAGGGTGTAAACGATGAACTTATGATATTTCATGCACAATACATATTTATACCGTCGCAAGAACATGAACGCAGGTGTACTTTGTAAAGTACGTGAGCCTATATGTGTATGCAAGAGGGGTGTACTTGATGTCGAAGCACACGCGAGGTTTTTTTTTACCTTTATTTCGTCAAAATATCTTTTGCTGGCTACAACAACTTCAGAGACTGTTGCAGGAAAGAAATGCATATAGGATTACATCAACATTGCTATTTTTCCTCCTGGTGTCTTTCTTGCTGCCGACAAAAGTAATGATGCTCTTGTAATCTGAGTGAATATCATAGCGAGCAGTGTTAGAGTAAATTTATGTCAATAGAAACCATTTAGACATCATATGAAGAATATTTAAAAATATAACTCAGATAACTAACCCAGGGCAACCAAGATTGGTGAACCAGATGAGGACCCCACCGCTTCGAAGAACACGAAATTCTAACAAAAATGACACCTAGAAATCATACAACAGCATTGTAATGCAAGAACTGATTATCGTTGGAGGAGCTGTCACCAGCCTCTTGAATGTGTCAATTACCACTGAACCCAATGCTGGAACCCAATGCTTTAGTTTTGAATTATTGTATTCATCGCAAATTATCGCTTATAGATTTGCGTCAATAACATATTCGCGTTGCGCGTGCCTATGAAAGCAACAGCAAAGCCCTTCCTTGCTACTTGATGAAGTCATGTTACACATTTGATAAGTAAAAACACCTCCATAACAAACAATATTTCCCACTAAAATTCTAATTTTGCTGCCAGAAGGTTACGCTGGCACACGCGAAATTTCGTTTGACTCTTCGCTGCAAGCCTTTTTTTGTTTTTGGAAGCTCCAAGGTGTAGCATACACATTTCCTACCCTATAGTAGGTTTCGCTTCCATAAAGAGCCAGCGTACTTTATAAAGTACACTATCGTAACGTTTCGAAGAATAAAGCGCCCTTCAAAAACATTCACAATGTCTTTACAGTGTGAAAAGATCGTCTGACACGGAAAATCAGCAAAATGTAAATGGTATATTTTTCTTGGGCCTTAATAGGTTAAACAATGGCTCCTCTAAATAACGTGTTTTGCTTTCAAGGGAAAGTCTCACGAGCCTTTCAAAAAGTGAACTGACACTCAAGCGCGAGGCTACACTTTTTCAGCAAATAACCTAGACTTTGCGTTCTCAGCGTATCTTACAAAAGAATTGAAGCCTATATGTTTAAAAACAAAGAACTACCTATTTAGAAAACAAAGTTTCAAAAATCTACGCGCGCCCAAGCCATCTCTTTCAGAATATCGACGAGCTTCTAAAGCAATCTAAACGAAGCTCGGAACTTGCTTACCGAAATGATCTCTACTCTGGGACATCTCACATTTCACGAAACTCTAAATTAAAGAAACGAACAAACTGTTGTTTCTACAAAGCCTGATCGTCGTTATTCATCCCGGATAACCGACGGTTGCGCCATCTCTAAGCGGTACGCGAGGGGGGGGGGGGGCGCGGTCTGAAACCTTTTGTAAACCACGTCAACCAGGGAATGCAAAGGGCACGTAGGCCATTCCCCTCGTTAGAGACCCCTGACACGCCTTCTAAGCATTGCACTACGAAAAATTGGTATGACAATTTCGCGTCGCCCTACCATCGCGCTTTCCCGTGTCATACAGGTTACACTTCGAAGCGAACTCAAGGAGGGGAAACACAATTGCCCCCATGGGTCCTTACCCTTCTCGGCGTCGAACGTCGCTTTCTTTTCTTTCTCATCAGGCGGCTCGGAGGCGCTCTGACTAGAAACCTTAAACGCGCCCTTCGAACTCTTTCCTTGCGTTCCCCACATGGTTTAGTGGTTTTTGATATATTCGACCGCGTGGCCTTCTCTGTCGCTTTTCTGAATTTCTGACGCCTCTTGCTCTGAGCACACTTTGTGGTGCTTATTTCCGAGTGCCTTTCTTCCAGTTGGTGGCTTCTCAGCCTGACCCTCTTCGTGAATTTACATCGAGGAAATCGCCACGATTTCCCCCTCCGGCTGAACTACGTCTCCGGAGCTGGCTGTTTCTTCCTTTTTCCTTGCACTGTGTTTAGCGTCGAAACACAGCGCCTGAGCCTCCTCCTGAATTTGTGTTGCGGAAATAGGAAAGATTTCCTCCTGCGGCTGAACTACTTCTTTTGAGCTAGCTTTTTCTTTCGTCTTTCTATGCGGTTTGCTGCCCCCCAGGGCAAGATTGGGGCCGTGGGGAAGGCTTTTGATCGTATTGTGCGCTACTGCGCTGTGGCCTGACGCCACGACTTGCCACATACTCATCGGCCAGCTGTGCTGCACTCCTTAGAGACACAGCATCCTGCCTGTCCTTGACCGAAAGGCGCACGTTATTTGTCAGGGTGTCGTCAAACCCTTCTAAGCAGATTAAATTTCCTGTTTACTTATGTTAGCCGCCCCTGTTCCATTCACCCAATCTGCAAAATTATCTTTTAGCTGACACGCAAACTCAACAAAGCTCTCATTAGGCTGCTTTCTTTGCTCTCTAAATCTTTAGGAGATGCTAAAGAGCATCTCCTCTTTGCTTAAACAGTGTGATATCCATGCTGTTCCGAGAACTGGCTACAACTTCACCTGTATTGACCACACACCCTGTGGCGATCAATCAAAGTAATTTTCCGAAAGAACCCTGTCGTTTTCGTCTGGCATAACGTAGTCGCTCTAACATTCACCCTAACTCGAGCTTGCGAAGATCGTGTTTACCGGAGCTACGTTCTCAGGTCCGCCAATCCCATACCATGAAACTGCCTTCTGCTGCTCATCCTTCAATTTCCCACCAGTCATCCAAGACTTCACGCCTTTACTGGGACGGTTGTGCCTTCATGAGCTATGAAGAGAAGCTCTGCTGATACCGGATTCCCAGAACTCGCTCTTAGGTCCGCAGTTTACCTCGATCTTCCGAAGGTCGTGCCTGCCGGAGCCGCGTTCTCAGGTGAGCCTAGCCCAGACATTGAGGATGGCCTTCTTACTCGCACCGCTACCAATCACTTTGTTGCTGATCGAGGTGGCGTTTGGACCAGGAATCCACCAAGCCCCTGCATGAATACGTTGAGTAGTATGAATGAATGAAAAAAGGGTGTGGAACCACCAGCCACAGTTAATTAAGTGCAGGGGGATTCATCTTCAAGAAGACGAAGTATCTTCTTGGTAGAACGCTTCTATCTGTATTCTCTGGTTTCCGGCGAAATCTTCGGAATTTCCTGGTGCCTCTGCTTCCGGTCTTGTGGCCATGGACGCGGAGCCTTCCAGAGGCCCTCCTGGCCACAGGTCATTAAGGCCGTCCTTTACGAGGAAGAAAAGAAGCTTGCTCAGTGACACCGAGGACACTGAGCTGTACTCCGTGCCGGATGAAGACTCATCGGATGATAGCTTCATCACTGTCCGCAGAAAGAGGTCCAAAACAAGGACTGTCAACGCGAATACATCAACGCAAGCTTTGCACGGAGACTCTGAAGTCAAGGCCTGAACGCTGGCCTCACGCCATCGTGTTCGTACCAAAGGAACCCTCAAGCAACCTCCGATTGCTGAACAGACAAAAACTCTGTTTTCTTGGAAGGGGTCGTGCCGAATGAAATTAAGGACATTCGGATAAATACACGCAAAAATTTCCTTTTAATCGATGTTTCCTACGGGAGTGCGCTCGAAAAACTGAAGCAAATCTCGGAGCTAGGGCACATCAAAGTGCGTTCCTATATCCCGATAGATGATGCCTCCACAACAGGTGTAATTTATGACATTGATGTCGCCATTCCCAATGCGTACTTGCCTATCCTCGTCAAACTAGCAAGTGAGGGTGATGTCATCACGCGTGTGAGCCGCCTTGGAACTTCGCGCTGCGTCAAATTGATTTTCAAAGGAGATTGCCTGCTATCTCACGTCAAAGTCGGTCACTTTCGATACCCTGTTCGGCCCTTCGTACAAAAGCCTCTTCAATGCCGTCAGTGCTTTAGGCTTGGACATGTTAGGGTGTCTGTCCAAACTCGTTAATGTGTCCCCGGTGTGCTGAACCTCACGTGGAGGACACGTACCGGGTACTGCCCTAAAGTGCGGCAACTGTAATGGTTGCCATGCTGCCTCGTCTAGGGACTCCCCTCGCATCAAGAAAGAGGTCGCTGTTATCAAGAAAATGGTTTGGGACAATTCGACAGACAGGGAGGCTGCGGAGACGATCCGGCGTCGGCGTGGGCGTCATCGAACCTCCTCAAAAAAGGCAGAGACGCGAAAGGAGAGGGGCCCTTCCATTGTAGCTCCCACATTCTCGAATCAGGCCAAAAAGGGGCTGAACAGCACAAGAAAGTCAGCTGAAAGCAATCTTTCTCAGGAAGAATGGCCTGCGCTTCCGAGCCAGCAACATCCCACAGAACCACAGATTGTCAAGCCCGCTCGGGAGCCTATTCCTGCCGCAGATGACACGCCCAAAGCACATCGAAAAGTCATTTGAATGCTACGTACCCTCATAGATGCCATTCGAGTGATTCCTTCGAACCTTAGAACTACGTCTGCTCGAAGGGCACAGAAAGTACTGGACGCCTTAAGCCCATTGCTTGAGTCTCTCGAATAGACACATGGTCAACCATCGCCCATCCTTTCGAGAAGAAATCAAGGCGGCGTCAAAAATCCAGTGGAACGCAAGAGGTCTAAAATCACGCCTTTCAGATTTTCGTCAGTATGTATATACTAATTTGTTCCCAGTCATTGTCATATGTTAGCCTAAGTGTCAAAACCAGTCAGGTTATCGGTATACGAAGTTGTTATATCCGCAACAACTGATGCATGCAGCAAAGTCATCGTTCTTATTCGTCGAGAACTGACCCATGTTCGCCAGCCGATTCCGCCTCATGATAGCAATCAATGTTTGCCTAACAGTTACAAAAGGCAAACTCATGTTTACACTTGTAGGCGTTTATATACGCCTTCAAGTATTTTTGATCCCAAAAAATTAACGAACATCTTGTCGATGTGCCCTGCGCCATATGTCATCATCGGAGATGTTAATGCGCACCATATAGCATGGGGAAGCACGACGACAAATACAAGAGGGCAAAGACTTGCAAACTTCGCCTGCAGCCACAGCCTTTCACCCTGAATGATGGCAGCCCAACGTTTATACGAGGCGTGAATTATGGCAGCTGTCTTGGCCTAGCTTTCGTCTCCAGCTCTTTCACAATATGTGTTAAATGGTTTTCGGATATCGAGACATTCGGGAGTGATCACATTCCCACGTACCTCGTCATCAAAGGGATGTCCAGGTACTTCCCACGGAACACCATTCGATTAATTGACTGGACTAATTTTACTTCCGCCATGGAAGATGCTTGTCGAGAGGGCTTGTCCTCTCGATTAGAGGAAACAATCAAGCATGCAATGAGAGACGCCACGCGCACGGTCACGGCTTCGTCGAAGCACACGGAATCGGATATAGAGTTGGAGCGACTTCGTGCACTCCGTCGACGTGCGGAGCGGCGTTACCGGCGTAAAAAATCCATCGAAGACCTTAGGACAGTCAGACGACTAAAACAGAAACTTTAACGTCGCACGGATAGATTGGCATCTCGAAGTTGGATACGTTTTGCCAGTCACTAGACTTCCGAGAGCCACTTTCCCAGATCTGGAGCCACGTCCTGTAGACCGCAACGTAGACCACGTCCCATACGTGGTCTACGTTGCCTCCCTGAACAACGCTTCCCATTCAAAGCGCTAGCGCTCTTCCAGAGGCGACTGGATGGTGTTGTTGCAGAAGACCTTTGTGCAAGGATCGCTGGCCAAGCAGCCGGTCCAGCCTTTCCAGCCCCCAGTCACATCCCTGTTTCACGGAACTGGCGCATGGACCTTCCTTTCATAATGGAGGCACTAGAAGCGGCTCTTGCTCTGTGCAGGCGTTCTTCATCCGCGGGACCACATGGAATATCCTACCGCGCCTTGAAAAACCTGAGTGATGGCGCACGGAAAGAACTGTTACATCTATACAACGTATCTTGGCAAGATGGCATGGTTCCCGAAGGATGGAAGACAAGCCGCTTGGTCCCTCTCTTGAAGCAAGGCAAGTTCCCACATGAACTCACCTCATACCGCCCCATAGCGCTGGCCAGCTGTGTGGGAAAGATAATGAAAAAGACGATCCTTGCCCGCTTGGAGTTGTACCTGGAACACTACAGCATGTTACCTAATTGCATGGCTGGTTTTCGTCGAGATTGCTCATCAGTAGACAGTGTTCTTGATCTTGCTAGGTATTTCCAGCATCAAAAGTCACGCAAAAGATTATCTGCAGCTTTGTTCTTGGATGTCAAGGAGGTATACGATAACGTATCTCACGAGGCTATCCTCGATGCTCTTGAATGGTTGGCTTAGGTGGTGGAGTTTTCCAGTGGATTTCTCATTACCATTTTTATGAGATCGTTCTTTGTGTGTACCGGCGATGGTAAAACCGCACGGCACTACACCTGCCGAGGTATTCCTCAACGCGGTGTACTAAGTCCTACCCTATTGAACCTCACACTCATTGGTCTCGTTTATCATCTTCCAGCAGCGATCAAGATATCAATGTATGCAGACAACTTATGTATATGGACTTCAAGTGTGACACGTCCTCAGATACGTAGCAAGACTTCAAAAACTGCTACTCTAACAGCTTTATGCCTCCGCAACCAAGGTCTTGAAATGTCGTCCGACAAATGTGCACTGATGGCATTCACTCGTAAACCACCGACACCCTACGCCATCTCAATAAATGGCCAGATAATTTCTTGTGAGAAGACTCAAATTTCTTGGCATAATCATTGATAGAGATCTCTCATGGAGCCCACACGTGACCTACTTGAAACAGCGTCTGACAGCAATCTACCAGCTTTCCAAGTTTCTGGGCGGAAAGACTTGGGAAATGTCAGTGCATGCAATGTTGGAATTGTACAGGGATCTTTTTTTGGGCTTCGTGAGATACAGTTTGCCCGTACTGACCAACACTTGCCATACAAATCTTCGTGCTCTGCAGGCTATTCAAGCTCGGGCTCTCAGAGTTTCTATTGGTTTGCCAAAATGCACATCGACAGTAGGGACTATTGCGATCGCCCGGGACCAACCCATACAAACACACATTGCGGTGGAAGTGTTGAAAGTGCACATTAGGCACGTTGCCCGAGCCCGTTCCCACCGTCTCGCAACACTACCACCAGAAAGGCTGCAGGCATCATTGTGTACTCTGATTAGAATTACTAGACCTGCCTTCCATCATGCTTCCCCCCCGCAACTAAGCCATCCATTCGTCCATGGTGTTTGGCTCAACCTGCAGTGCACCTCACCGTACCAGGAAACAGGAAAAAATCTGAGCTGTCATCACCTCTTCTTAAACAACTCACTCTGCTCCTTTTGCACGAGAGGGACGACGATCACGTACATATTTATACTGATAGATCGGCAACTCTCCGCTGTTCCTCTGGAGCCGTAGTTTTCCCAGAGAAAGCCAGCACCATCAGTTTCAAGACATGTCACCCAACGACAGCGATGGCTGCGGAACTTGCAGCTCTTCGCGCTGCACTTCGTCTCCTCAGACAAGAACAACCTCGAAGATCGTTAATATTCAGTGACTCGAAGGCAGCACTGCAGACTTTGCTATCAGCCCTGGGGCGCGGACCACACGAGCAAATGGTATTCAAGATTAGAAAACTAATCCATACCTTGACTGAGAAAGGACACCACGTGACATTTCAGTGGTTTCCAAGTCACTGCGGCGTCATAGGGAAAGAACACGCCGATAATGCTGCTCGGTCGGCTCTTCAAGGGGACGACGGGGATCCGATACCATTATCAAGGACAGATGGCGCTAGAAAGCTTCGAATGCTCAGCCATGATATCGCGTTCTCCTTTTGGAACAGAGGAAGTTTTCAAAACAACCGGCTGTACAACCTGTACTCCTCTCTACGCATTTAGCATTCCAGCTGGACTCTGCCGTCGCGAAGCTACCCTGCTTTGTCGAATATAGCTAGGGGTGGCTTTCACCAAATCTGTTGCTTATCGAATCGGATGGGCCGAGGACGCCTCGTGTGATGACTGTGGTAGCGAGGAGACTCTTCAACACCTTCTCTGTGACTGTCCTCGCTAAAATTTACAGAGACGATCGTTCGATATCGCGATAGCGCGCTTTCACCGAAGACCTCTAACAGAGGAACTTATTTTAATATGCCGTCATCACAAGCCATCGCAGCAGAGGGCGACGAGGGCACTGTTGCAGTTTTTAAAGGCAGCATAATTGGACAAGCGGCTGTAGCCTGAACAGATGTTTATAGTGCTGCAAGTGCTACTGTGCTATGCTGTGACAGTATGCGGCGACAGT
Source organism: Dermacentor andersoni (assembly GCF_023375885.2). NCBI lineage: Eukaryota > Metazoa > Arthropoda > Arachnida > Ixodida > Ixodidae > Dermacentor > Dermacentor andersoni. The sequence continues at coordinate 102,758,511 of NC_092820.1, forward strand.
GACCGACTGTGACTGTATGTCTATGCTCCTTTCTTTCTTTACCTCTACTTTGTTTTCACTTTCCCTCCCCCTCCCCTCTCTCCCCAGCGTAGGGCAGCAAACCGGATCTTCCCCTCTGGTTAACCTCCCTGCCTTTCCCCTTGTCTATGTCTCTCTCTATCATCTCTTACGCCATATCCCACTACTCACTAATGTCTAAAACCAGCAACGCGCCATAAGAAGAAGAAAAGTTTGCCACAGATACCCCCCCCCCCCCCTTCCTGCGGACAAGTGGCCGTGCATGGTCACTTGAAGAGGTGGCCAGACGGAGCTTTCGATAAGGGCAGCCGGTGCGATCCTTGCGATAACAACTGTTTCTTCACGCCCATTCCACAGGATTGTGAAGTGGTGTTCAGAACGTTTGATGACGGTGAAAGGACCGTCGTAGCGGACCAGAATAGAACGACGAGTCGAGTCAACAAAGACAAAAAGGTGTGAGGATGTTTTCAGGCTTGAGGTAGGGAAATGTCGTGCTTGCTCGTGTGAGCAGAGGTTGGCGATAAACGCAAGTGGGGCACGAAAATGCGCAGACGCTGGACGAAAGAAGATGGACCTTGATCATTCGGCATAGTTCAGGGGTTGACTAGGTCATCGGGCAAACGGATTGTGCAGCCGTAATCATCATCATCATCAGACTATTTTTGTCCACTGCAGGACGAAGGCCGTAAACCATCTCAACTACAGAGCAGGCGAGTTCTGGTCAGAGTGTTGAACGAAGACCGAGCACCTTCATCAGAAGGCGCAATACCCAATCCTCCGCGTGAAACTGAGCGGTGAGTGCAGCTTTCAAGTGTCGATGCATCCTCTCGACGGTGACGCTGGATGGAGGATGGTGAGCGGTTATGCGAATGCGCAATAAACCCAGAAGAGATGTTACAGACGTGAAAAGTGCCGGCTCAAACTGCCTGCCTCGATCAGTGATCACCTTTGGTGGCGTACTAAAATATCTAATCCGTGTAGACAGAAAAATATGAGCAAGTATCTCCGCCATTATGCCAGCCATCAGAGCTGCTTCAGGCCACTTAACCAAATACGTATAACCACGGCATGGTGACAATGGTCCAACGATCTCTAAATTCATCATCATCAGCCTGATTACGCCCACTGCAGGGCAAAGGCCTCTCCCATACTTCTCCAACTACCCCGGTCATGTACTAATTGTGGCCATGTTGACCCTCCAAACTTCCTAATCTCATCTGCCCACCTAACTTTCTGTCGCCCCCTGCTACGCTTCCCTTCCCTCGGAATCCAGTCCGTAACCCTTAATGACCATCGGTTATCTTCCCTCCTCATTACATGTCCTGCCCATGCCCATTTCTTTTTCTTGATTTCAACTAAGATGTCATTAACGCGCGTTTGTTCCCTCACCCAATCTGCTCTTTTCTTATCCCTTAACGTTACACCTATCATTCTTCTTTCCATAGCTCGTTGCGTCGTCCTCAATTTAAGTAGAACCCTTTTCGTAAGCCTCCAGGTTTCTGCCCCGTACGTGAGTACTGGTAAGACACAGCTGTTATACACTTTTCTCTTGAGGGATAATGGCAACCTGCTGTTCATGATCTGCGAATGCCTGCCAAACGCACCCCAGCCCATTCTTATTCTTCTGATTACTTCACTCTCATGATCTCTAAATTAGCGGTGTCGAAACGTGCATCTAGGAGAGGGAATTTGCCCCATCGAGGCTTGTTGTGTCGTTTCACTTTGATACGTTGACACGCTGTACAAGTGCGCATCTACGCAGTCTCGTATATCAGCGCGCATGCGCGGCCATAAGTAACGTTCGGTAATAAGGTCTTGATTGGCACGTACGCCTCGATGGCAGATTGAGTGCAGTGTATCGAAAACAGCACGACGATGAGCAGGAACATAAATGCGGGTACTGTTAGGTGAAATGTCACACGAGAGTGTGACGTCGTGGTCAGGAAAGTTGACTTGCTACTGTCAGACGGATGTAGAAGTTTGGAATCGTGGAAGTTCATCGCCCGATGCTTGAGCCGCCGCGAGTGAAAACAAGGAAAGGTGGACAGAACTTGTCGTGGGCCCCAACATTTTCATTTTAAATAAATGACAAGCACATGCCTTCGGCATAAAGACAAAACAACACTGGGAAGGAGGCACCTGACGCACAAAGCGCTGGAATTTAATCGGGGCTCCCAAGGCTTTAGCAACAATTATTCGTGTGGTGCAATTCCCGTGCTCCAAGGTTATTCCCTCTGTGATAATGGACGCAATATTAATGTAATCGAGAAATAACATGGTGCATACAGTCCAAAGCCTTCGCGTTTACGAGAGATCCAGCAATTGTTGCTACATCACCGGCCTTAGGTATAAGTGCATCATAATATACCTTGAATGGCAAGAGTAACATTTCCTTAAAGTTGACTACAAGAAGTGGACGCAATTCAGGTACGCGGCTGATAGCATACTTGGTCCGCTTGACCGAGGTTTACACGTCACGTGGTTTGCTCATGCTTCGACAGCGGCCACACCAAGCCGACAGCGAGCCGGGCACGCTTCTAGCCGGATAGCTTCATCAAAGCTATCTTACATACGCCGTGTATTATACAGCTGATGTAATTTGCTCAGTTTCAGACACGTGGCACACTTGCAATGGTGACGAAAGCGGTACCACGCAACCTACACCTTTTAAGAACAAGTCCGCGCTGCCCATGGCAGACGCTACTCATCACGTCACTGCTCTAACGGAGCCGCCATGCCGACCTCGAGTTCTCCTTGTGCATTTGCGTCGGCGCAAGCCAAATGGCACGTGCTTCCTTAGCTTGTGTATATTGCAGAACTTACTGTCGCTAAAGCTACGATGTTTACTTCGGGGAGAATATAACATATGCTGCTTTCGCATTTGTTGCACCGCCGCCATGACGTCACTGTGATTTTTATCTTTCTTGAATTGCTGCCGCGTCCTGAAGCTGCTACTCTGACGTCAAACATAGCTGACATCGGCTCACAAGGAAGGAAATGCCTTTGTTATGGCGCTCGCACGACTTCTCAAAAGAAGACAATCGCCCGCGGAGTCCGTCTGTAGAGGAAGGCTGCAGAAGCTGACGCCGACCAACATTTCGTAGCACTTCTTTCGCCTATTATTTCTCCTTTTTCTGCTATTGTCTACTTCTTCTCAAGATCAGGAAATTCTGTTTCTGTAGCTTGTTTTACCACATATCTTTATATCAAGGCTTAAAAGTTATAGTATGCCAGTGCTATGCAGCATCGAAGATAGATGTATCTCGAATACTATGTTAGATACTCTTTGAGTATGTTGCATCTGTGTCATGATACGTCTGGCAAGACGTGTGTCTGTGTTGATGGAACATGGTTATAACGGAGTGATTTGAGGACATGAGACAGAAAGAATGCTCACAAGACAGCCGCCAAACATCAGCTGAGCTTTACTGCGTAAACAATATACGAGCAACAGTTGCTGCGCAGAAACTTTGGAAACAATAGTTCCACAGCGAACTTTGTCAGCACAAAAGCAGTTCATCAGGCCACACTTCACTACTCAAAGTCCTGATCTGCGCAAGAGTAAAGACAAATTTGTAACCACGCTATAACAGATTCTACGCTTCTCATGTCCGTGGACTTCAATACTTATTGTGCAAATATATCTGTTGTTCTCTCGATACATTAAGCGACCCGGTGCTAGATCAATCTTCTCCCTCTTTTTTTTATGCCTGTGTCAAACAATTCCTTCACTTTATTTAGAAACTTCCGAGTATACAAGTGCCTCTGTACACTGGAGTAAACGGGCACCTTTTGCAATGGCCAGCCAAGTGACCCTCCGCTACGAAAGCCTGCACATTTTCTCGATGCTGCCAAAGTACGCTGTGGCAATATTGTTTCTAATGTCTCTGCGCAACAACTGCTACTCGTGCAATTTTTACGCAGTAAAGCTCAGTTGAAGTTCGGCAACAGTCGTTTGTGCATTCTTTCTGCGTCCTCTCCCGGAATGGCGCCGGTATAACCATGTTCCATCAAGCCAGCAACCAACTAGCCCATCTAAGTCAGTTAATCAGTATCTGTATTTCCGATACAGGAAACAATTTGTCGTGTTTCTTAAGTTACAACGATAGCCGTCGCAACGTCACCGAGCGAAACAGTATAGGTTGGCTGAACTTTGCTTCTCAGGACGATACTGCTGCCGCTAAGCCCCCAGAGTAAAAGTAAAGAATGCTGCATTCTTTCTTTTATCTTTCCGTCACAACCCTCCAGCGAGGACAGGCGATCAGGCATGCGCGGGCCTATTGGTGTAGCAGAGCCATGGGCAGGCGTTCGCGCAGCCTCGACTAAAACAAGCGCGCAAACGTCAGCGCGCAGCCGACCTTTCGTATTCTAGATTTTTCTGTCTTTAGTTTGGTCGGTGCAATTGACGCTTGCTCGCAGCCACCGCGCCATGCTGCGCATACTGATGCGTGCGGCGTCTTTCGCGCAATATCTGATGCCGCCATATTGTCGTCATAGAAGTTGCTCTTGCGTGGTGCTTTGTTACGAAGTCTAAAGAATGCAAGAGCGGCGTGGCCTTGCGTCCACTGGATTTCACACAGCAGCGACTTGAAAGGTCTCGGGGACGTAAGTTTGACTGCTCTAAACCAAAGCATGGATTGCGCTGCTTCCGGGAGACTTGTGCATAAGGCATTTATTTTGTGTGCGTGAAATCACTTTTGTGGACTACGTTACGTGAAAGTTTCTTGCGCGGCAGATGTTTTCTCGTAGAAGAAAAATCCTAAAACGACTGTACGGTAATGAATATGTATTTAACTAACGCATTCCGCCAGTAGATAAGTAGAATATGAAAGGTCATTGCAGCTTGAAGTGCTCTCTGCATACACGAAGCGTCACAAAAAAATCTCGCCATCAAGTTTCTTGCTGTTGTACAGCTGTACAGCTGTCCGATAATCCGGCATTGCAGAAACGGTGTACAGGGAGCGCGTTGCTTTTGGAGAAAAGTGGTGTATAAGCACGTCGTGGCGAGCGACATAAGTAGAGAAAGGACTGCGTAGTGGGGTCGGCCACAATCTGCGCAGAGATTCAAGACGCCTGTGACGGTTAGCGATCGGCGCGGAAATTTGCGCCTATCAATGGCTTCTCTTGCGTCGCTCCCGCAGGTTTTGAGGTTGCGTTTGTCGGCACGCATGGTTTCCTGCACGCATAGTCTACTAGCAGCAATACTAGTAACGCTGTGCGCAGCGCTACCATCCCCCACGCATTCCAAGAAAGCAAGTTACCGCGCTCTTAGCAGCAGAACGTTGCCGTCCAACCCAAGACAAGCCTCTTCCGCATTCCAGGTGATCACAAGACCGCGTTCATATGGGCATTATATTGCGGTTGTCGCTACTTGTGACACTAGTAGTCTAGCACTTCCCGTATTTGACGGGATCGTGACAAAACATCCAACAAGCAATGACATCAAGGAAAGCATAGAGAAAAGTACTTGATGTCCTTAACTGAATTATTTCAGTGTTTGGTGTCATTGTTAGGTTCTTATGATATCAGTAATAAAAAATGGCACCCTCGGATATCTTTCCTCCCATTTATTACACAGTGAGGGACTTCAGTCTGGCAGCGTTGATGCCTTTCGGTTTCATGTGTCGGTTTATTGCCCAAATGCTTTCAACCCCCCCCCCCCCCCCCAAAAAAAAAGAACCTCACCTAGACGTAACGCGGTCTTCATTGCCCGAGCATGTGAGCGAGATAGTCACTGGCCTACGACAGGAACTAGCGGGTCTCCGAGCGACCATACAAGTGCTTACAGCGCAGCTTAATGACGCGAAACAGGAGATTCAAAACCTTAAAGCTCCCAAACAAGCACCACCCCAGGAGACAAATGTAAAGTAAGCACAGCGAAACGCAAACCACCTCCGCTCCCAGAGACGGAAGAAGAGTGTAATGTACCGCAAGACACCCTGGACGAAATTCTGCGCCTCACGCGAGAGAACCTACAAAGTATTCATACCCTAGCAAATCGTGTAGAGGTTGTCGAATACAAAGTCGCCATAAAAATTAAAAACAAAGCTAGCCAGCCACAACAAATGGACACGACTACGCACCCTTCGGCACCAATAAATTCCTCCCAAAACCATCATGGCTAACACGGCACGGGATACTTTAGAAATTTGGCAGTGGATTTGCGCTAGCTACGCGAAACGCAAATCCTCACTGCAACAGTACCTCAAAATTCAACCCAAAAGGCCGCACGTAATACTATTACAGGAAACCCTATGCGAAACCCTTACGCTCTCAGGGTACTGCACCGTCTCAAAAAGAGGAGAGGACGCCAGGAGAGGCATCGCCACGCTCGTTAGTAGAAAATTCGCGCACATCGTTCACGACGTCCTATCAAAGAACCGTCGCATCGAGGCGATCCTAATCAAGCTCGTACCTAACCGATTCTTAAAATAAAGTGTTTTTGTAATAAACATCTACAGTTCCCCCGCGCACTACAACCAATACTTCCACGCGATCCTCACTAAAGCCACGTCATTGGCACGAAACTCACCGCTCATTATCGCTGGTGACTTCAACGCCCCCCACACGTCGTGGGGTTACCCCACAATCAAGCCTAGCGGCAACAACCTCTCGCGCGCAATAGATAACCTGTCCCTCACCCTGGTGACGGACCACAGGTTCCCCACCAGATTGGGTACGTCGACGCAGCGCGATACTACGCCGGACCTCACGTTACTCCGAAATGTTGCAAACTACACATGGACGAACACGCAAGAGAATCTGGGCAGCGATCACTTCGTCATACGCACAGAAATACCGAACACGACGGCCCCACCCCGATCTTTCACCCTCACAGACTGGCATACCTTCCGTAAGTTACGGAAGGAAGATACGAATACCTATGACTCCTTCGCGGAAGTCCTCTCTGCGATAAAGGGCGACGTAACCAGAGCCACAAAAACCATACAGACGGAACTGGAAGTCCCAAGGGTTGACCCTCACCTCGCACACTTACTCGAGGCCAAGGCTTCGATACTTGCGCGATGGAGAAAGCAACGTCTCAACAGACGCCTGCGCAAACGCATCGCGACCCTCAACCGAGACATAGACGATTACTGTACGGAGCTCACATGACTCCAATGGCACGAACCCTGTTCGGCAGTCGGCGGCCGCATGCGGACAGGAGGTAAGTGGAACCTCCTGAAACGCATGTTAGACGACAGCCAAACGAAGGATAATCAAAGCCACGCGCTAGACCGACTTCTACACTCACATAAAGGGAAAGGGGAAACGGAAGAGTCCTTCCTGGAAGAAATTGCCAAACGGTACCTTCCGCTAGGCGTCGCTCACCCCAACGATTACCCGATCCTAAAGTGCGAAACCACTCCCGAACTAGACGCTGCCTTCACAGAAGCAGAAGTCCGAGAGGCGCTACACAACCTAAACAGCAGGTCTGCTTCAGTACCCGACGGTGTAACCAACCGACTGTTGCGTGACTTAGACGACCAAGCCGTTACATTACTCACGAAAGACATCAACCGCGTGTGGGAAACAGGAGAGGTACCAACGCAATGGCGCACTGCCATGGTGGTCCTCATCCCAAAACCCGGCAAACCACTTAACCACGACAGTTTACGACCCATCTCTCTTACGTCATGCGTGGGTAAAGTAGCCGAGCACGTAATTCAAAACCGAGTGTCATGCTACATTGAGGAACACGAACTCCTCCCACACAACATGATAGGGTTTCGACCCTACCTATCCACCCAAGACGTAATGTTGCTCCTAAAGAGACAGATCTTCGACGTTAAAACAAGTGACGTTCGAGCCATCCTCGCCCTCGATCTCACGAAAGCATTCGATACCGTCTCGCACCGCTTCGTACTGGAGTCTGTGGCAGGCCTCGGCCTCGGCCAGATATTTCAGGAGTACGTACGCTCCTTCCTAAAAGACAGAGAAGCCCGACTGCGAGTCTCGCAACTTACGTCGTACCCCTACACGCTGGGCTCCGTCGGAACACCACAAAGCTCAGCCATCTCTCCATTACTATTTAATATAGTGATGAAGGGACTCGCAGACAAACTACGACACATCCCAAACGTAAACTGCGCTCTATACGCAGATGACATTACCATCTGGAGCCCGGCAGGCTCCCTGGGAGACATGGAGCAGGCATTACAGTCTGCCCTTGATGCCACGGAAGAGTACCTATTAAACACAGGAATGAAACTATCCTCAAAGAAATCGGAACTATTACTATTTCGCAGGTCTTGCCAAGGAGTCCGCTACCTAACACCTCAAGACGAACTTCCGCTCGCACCACACACAAGAGACGGACAACAGATTCCGCGAGTCAACCACATACGCATTCTTGGGCTCCTAATCGAATCCACCGGATGCCACGGACACACGATCAAACACTTAACCGCCAAAACCGAAAACATGATCAGACTCATACACAGAGTCTCGGGGCGCAGGAAGGGTCTCTGCGAAGATAACCTTCTACGCGTATACCACGCGTTCCTTATGAGTCACATTAATAACGTCGCCTCTGCCCACAACTGGACGAAAATAGAAAAGACGAAGCTAAACACACTCATGCGCAAGAGCATCAAACAGGTCTTGGGAATTCCACAAAGAGCAAGTACAGCAAAGGTTGACCAGCTAGGCATGCACGACAACATCGACGAAGTGATCGAGGCTCAGACTATGGCGCAAATACTCCGCCTATCCTCGTCCAAAGCCGGTATGCTAATCCTAAATGAAGCCAATGTCTCCCCTTCTCCCTATCTCGAGCACGTGGTTACCCTACCGAGCGAAATTAGAGACAAATACAAAGTCACCGTTTCCCAGAAACGTCCACCCACAACACAGCGTGGGTAGGCGCCGGGACCGCGCCCGCGCGATCCTCGACCGCATCGACGCGGATCGTGAAGCCACCGCATTTGTGGACGCGGCCCAGTACGGCAGCACATCCACTTTCGCAATAGCGGTCGTGGACGGCAACGGAACGCTACGATCATCCGCATCGGTTAAAACGGGCACCAGCGCTAAAGCAGAACAAATAGCCGTAGCCATCGCCATGGCAGACCCCACATTTACTTATGCCTTCACGGACTCGCGTGCCGCAATTCGGGCCTACGAATGCGGCAACATATCTAAAGAAGCAGCACGTATACTACTAGCGAGCTCAAAAGAGAGCAAACGGTGCCTCTCCTGGTTCCCCGCTCACATGGGGAAAGGCATTCACCCGCAAAAAGCTAACCTCAATGAAACGGCCCACGACTGTGCGCGAGAACTTGCCGGCCGCCACGGTCCCACGGCCTCAGAGGGGCTGGACATTCAGGTTAATGACCCGCTGCTCACTTACCTAGAAATCACCTCCCACTATCGGAAAGGTAGAACCAAATTCCCGCTCCCACACGCCAAACTCGAACGCGCGCAGGCGGCCGCGTTTCGAATGCTACAAACGGACTCGTATCCGTCACGAGGCCTACTAAGTCACTATAACTCAGAAATCCCGGCAAATTGCCCAGACTGCCCAGAAATTCATTGCTCACTCTCGCACATGCTATGGCAATGTACCGCGTTACCAAAGGGCCCTCTCTCCAGTGAGCCCGAATGGGAAGAAGCCCTCAAAAGCCCGAACCTCAAACTCCAACTCAAGGCCATCCAGAGGGCCCAAGAACTGGCGAAGCGTCACCACGTTCCCGTCCCGGCTTGGGCGTCGCCTACGGTTTCTGCCGGAGGAGTTCCCCGCGTGGGATCTCCAACGGATTGAAACTCCTCAGGACTTCAATAAAGTTCTTGACTGACTGACTGACCTAGACGTCGCGCCTTCGGCAGAAACTATGTTCTACGATCTGGCGCCAAGGCCTTCACTGGTGGCGCTAGCAAACTTTCACAGGATTAGTGCAAATATATAAAACGTACGTACCCCACAAAGTGCAGGCGAATACGGCGCCGTGGTAGTCCGATAGGTAAGAGCATCGCACGCGTAATGCCAGCACGTGCCTTAGTATCCCATGTACTGCCAGTTGTTTCTTCATCCACTTTCATTTCCTTTTATTTATATTATCGTTAGTTCAATTTAGTACTACAATATACCCTATTCTGCCTGTGGTGTCATTGCTAGATATATATGTGTGTTGGTCAGGCACGTACTTAGGGCGGCCGCACCCCCCCCCCCCACGACTACACCACCACTCCTGACACACATTCCTAAAGCGCTGACAATTAAATCAATCTATTCGGTAGTCAACATTTTGCTGCCTTTTACAGCGAGAGCTCTATATGACTAACCTTACATAGTTTTTTCGCCATCCGTCAACAGAAAAAAATCATCACGTGGGCCGATCCTGGTGATAGTGCAAAACGGACCAAGCTCAATGGCGTATACCCCTGTGGTCTCGGGAACCTGTAACGCGCCCTTCAAAATCATCGGGATGGGCCCACGTATGCGGAGAGCTTATCGCCTGCTTCACCTCCGTGGCGGGTAGGCCCGGCAATGCACTACCGCCGGGCCGACCCACGGCGGAAGTGAAGCACTTTGCTTTTCGTTTGAGAGCTTGGACTGTCGTCGGCTCTCGCCGTCATTCCATCTTCACAGAGTGGAATGGTCGTCCATTTTTTCACTCACTTTGGATGGCGCTAGTTATCGGCATCTCCTGGGTTGTGAAGGCCAGTTTTCTCGTCGATTCGGTGCCCGCGCGAATAACTCAATATCAGTTCAGTTGTCACCATCTATTCAACGATCAAGCGCATCGCCGTTGCTTTGTTAATTCAACCTTTGTTTAGACTGATCCTGAGACCAGGAAAGGGATTCGGTTCGTAGTCAGCTGGTCTGTATGCTCGTGGAGCGAGTTGCGCCCGGAGAAAACGCCAGTTACGTTAAACTTTTCCTTTTGCTTCATTATTTCCTCGAGTGAAGGCTCGCCACGACGCTGGCAGTTCCTCGGAAGCGTATACCCGCGATATGGGTTAGATAGCGTGTAAAATAAAATAAATTGCGAAACAGCGTCCATCGTCAAACCCTCTAATAACCGTTAAAACTATAAGCCATATGATTGTCACCCATTACCTCGTATGGCTTTTCCGTAATTGTACAGCGCTTACCTGCGAAATTGGCAACTGGAAAGAAGTGCCACAAAAAGTTGAGAAATTTAGCGGTCTACTAAGGGAAAGAGCCAATGCAACAGCCAAACAGGAATGAAAAGGGAAAATCAACAAATTTAACCGTTATTTGTGAATCGTCGTGAATTATTCGTCGTGAATCGTCGTGAATCGTGAATCAGTCGAGCCGCCTGACGTAGCCACTTCTGTGCTGTGCTTGTTTTTGTGTTTCTGTGTTGTGCTCGAGTGTTTTTCTAACTTTCCGCGGTGGGCGCAATTCGTCTAGAACCGCAGTGTCCTGCGCTCTACGCGGTTGTACGGGACTGGTGACCACGCATCGTTACGCAACTTCCCAAATAACAGCACGAGTCGGTTTTGGCGCTTAAATTGGTACACCAGTAAACGAGGGATGCAAAAGAATTGTGATTGTTCCGCAAACATATATATTTCTCTATAATTCTTCCATGGCTAATTCAAAAAACGCTCCTAGAAATCTTTATTGTATACTTTCGATTGTTTACTTGTTCTTGGTAGCGTTCTTTCTGCGCTTCTGTCATGCGCGAGTCCATTTGAGGTGGTTCCTTGTTTGCCAAGTAATGGAAAGGTGCGTCTCACAGGCGTACCTGAGAGGCACACCTTACTTCAATTCTCTTTTGCGGGTTTGCGCGTCTTTATGGCGAATGATGGGCATTATTATTATTTTTAGTAGTAAAGCTACCTCCCCCCCTCATTTGCATAGAATGAGTTACCTTGGATTGCCCCCCCCCCCAAGAAGATATCCTGGGTACGTGCCTGCTGTGTGTGTGTGTGTGTGTGTGTGTGTGTGTGTGTGTGTGTGTGTGTGTGTCAGCTGAAGAACGAAGTCCTGCTCCTTCTCCCACAACCTCGCCTCACCAAAGAAAGAAAATAAGATATCTACAGTGTATGCAATAAATCACGCTTTACTATACGCTCTTGTTGCTCATTCGGCTCTCTTGTAAACTCGTTGGTGTGCGTCCCCTTACCTTTGGCGCACAAGATCAATTCTAAAGATCCCTTATGTGTAGGGTAATCACTGCACTTTTTCTTCTTTTTAGAATAGAAAAATGTTTGATTTATTTATTCAAGCAACCACCAGCAATTCCGACATTTTTTTTTTCAACAGCTGCGCAGCGCAAGTCGCTACAAAGTGAGTGGAATATCGTGGTTAACAAATGCTCATTCAGGAAAACATGACTTGGTGGTGGAATAGGATCGCAACGACGTGTTCGAAGCATCTTAGTGGAGCATGCGACATAGCGGCACCACAGGTTTAGGCAAGGCACCCTCAGTTACTTCCAATTTCCCGCTTTAATATTCGCAACGCACGACACTATAGACACGCAGATACGGTGCACAGAGAGGGCTATTTTTATTTGTCTGATCTTTCTTTCCCTACAAGTTCTCGAAACTGTCTTTTGAGATAATACTTAGCCGGTGCATAGACATTTTGTCCGAGTCTGACAATAAGCATATCCACGCAGAAGCGCGGGCACAGTGAACGAGTACCACTCAAGGCAGCGAAAGAGCAACAGGCTATCGCGGAGATTGTAATGCGAATGACATTGAGAAAGTGATCAATGATCAGAAAGATTCTGATCTTTCAGAAAGAATTCTGATCAGAAAGAATTCAAAATATCAGACAGAAGAGGAAAGAAACAAACGACAGATTATATATGAAGAAAGAATGCGCACCGCCGCGAACGCTTTCCTTGGACTTTGACGCTCCATGAAAAGGGCACACATATTCCTCAGTGAAAAACGAATATGTAACGAAGCACGATTGTAAGAGAAAACGCTAACACAAAGATGACATTTTCAATAACCTGCAGCAACGAAAATTTATTGACATTATTGGAATCCAGATTGTGTGTCTTTAATGTCAACTGTCGAAGGGAACGCTGCTCACCTCCAGAGATCTCGTCAGAACCTGCCTACACTGCGGACATGCGATGGTCTGGGAAGACCCGAAATCGTTGTTTCACTTACGTTGTCAACTCTTATCGGGTTCGCAAGTGGCTGCCGCTACTGCACGTCGTCCTTCTCTTCTTCGCTGCCCTCTTAATGTTCTTGTTGCTGCTGATGCTGCTGCTCCACTGCCTTTGACGCACTGTAACATGGCTCCCCTCGCAGACGGAGCCCAGTGGGCGAGTCCAGTGCGAACGCGTCCGGTGCACTGTAACGGTAGCCTTTCTTATATGCACGTTCGGCATACAAACATAGATTTAGAAACACGAACATCCTGCCTGTGTGGCATTTATCATAAACAAATTCAGTCTTCCGTGGAACCTGCAAAATCGACGAATGAGTTGGAACATTCCCATTGCATTATTGAACAAAAACTCAACCCCACCAATGCCTATGGCCCAATTCTTACAACATACCAGAGGATCACTGATACATTGGCAAGGTCGGAGAAGTGACAACGTATGTTAGGTACACGCAAAACATAAAACATGATTAATCACAGAAATGAGGCACTTCCGTGTTCCAAGGTCTCGAATAACTTTTAACTAAAGAAAGCAATAGCACGCACCTACGAAGCAAAACGTTTCTAATGCACATTCTAGTTTTGCTTTCTGACCGCCTGTTATCACACATCCATCACTTCATGATTCAGAAAGTTGGCTGACACACCCACAGAAAATTTATCTTGTTCTTAATGATGGTCAATACCTACTTGATGGGTTCTCACAGAACTCAGATTGTGTGCCTGTAACATGAAGCTAAGACAAAGAAAAAACATTAACAAGAATGTTCTGCATGACTGACAAATGATCCTAGTCCTCCTTACGGAAGCCTTGTTCGTTAACACTAACTTCTCGAAGCGGAGAGCTTAAGCATGTAGTAGTACCTGACCAGGGCATCCTGCGAATCTTCTGTAGTGTGCATGGCAAGTGACCCAACATGCTGCCATAAAATCGACATAGCTTTGTTCAGAAAATAGCAGGTCCAACGGATTGGAACTTACATACAGCAGAGCTTTGACTGAGTACATAAAGTGCCGAAAGAGGAGTTTGTGTTTTTAAATGTACGCACAAAGAGACAGGGATGGCTTTGTCCGGGCATTGTACATATCCTAATGCGATGTCTTCTAAACGAATCACATGTGGACTAGATCGTGGGGCATCCTGGCGTTTTTCCTGTTCTTTCTTTTTCTTTCACCCGTATGGCCGCCGCCGCCGCTGCCAAGGATGCATGACTGGACGGACGTTATTAGCGTGCCCTTTCCTAAGGGGCGGAGGGTTGCGCCACCAAGCTCTCATTAGTTTATTGCCTAATGTCCTACCTTTGTTAAGACAAATAGAAAAAACACGATGAATTCCCATAACCAAAATTTCTGAACCCCCATTGTGAACTTTGTTTTTGTATGCCTCCGTCGTTTGTCGTGTCTCTACTTTTCTTTCACCACCCTTCCAATCGCCTCTTAATAAACTCTATTGCGGATATGTTTGCTTTCGTCCTGCTCTCGCTGAACCCAAGTGCTTCCAGGAAGCCAATGGTGCCTAAATCGACCACTGGGTAGATAGCTTCACATTCTAATAAAAAATGCTCCGTCCTTTCCCTAGCTTTATCGCACCCCCCAGCACGTGCTCCATCCTTGTTATATTTCTCTTCATAGGCGCGCGTTCGAAGGTATCCTGACCTCGCTTCAAGGAGTACTGAGCTTCCCTTTGAGTTGTCATCAATTATTTCTTTTCTGATTTCGTTTTTTTTTCTCTTAAATATTTACTCATGGCGGGTTTCTTTTCCATTGCCGCCACCCACGAGAGTATTTAGCCTCTCAGACTTTCCGCTTGACGTTCTTGGTTGCGGTGTTGTTCACCGTACAGGCCGCATACTTGCTGGTACGCTTCCCAGTTCTTTTCCTCCACTCTGGATCAATGTTTTTTTCTGCACAAGGATGCGCGGAGGCTAGCGCCACCTGGTGGCGGTGCAATTAACCGAGCGGCGGCGACGTCGTGCACGCCCTCCTCTGCCATTTGTTGAGCTATTCGGCAAGAGAACTGCTACGCAGTACCCATGGTACCGCAAACGTGGATGCGCTCGCAGAGAAAAGCTCCGGTCTCCAGAGGTCAATGCTATGCTTAGAGGTTGCCACGTGCTTCACAAGTGCGTCGTAAGCGACATTGTTTGTTTTGATGTGATATATGTGGTGCTTCAAGGAGTTTTCGAAATCACCTTTTTTTTTTTAATTGAAAACGTTGTTGTGGCTGCAAGCGCTTTCAAAATTCCTGCTTTTGCTTATGTAGAGGGAGAGAGCGAGAAAGGCTCTCTGTTGGAGAAACAAAGATTTTATCCCAAGCGTGTACACAACCATTGGCATGCGACTGTGTATAAGGATATGGAATGGGATTCAAACATTCCAGACGAGAGTGAAAAAAATGATCGAGAATTTCCCGACCACTTTGTCGACACTAAGTGACATTGTACCATCGTCTTTGACTGAACGTTGGATACATTAACAATTACCTGCACTGCATAGGGTTTGCCACTACTCCCTTGTAGAAAAGTCCACGCGTGGTATTATTTATATAACGCTTAAAACTATTCCTTCTCCAGTGTCTCCTTGACACTCTCTAGTTTACGCTATAGCTAAACTTCGCGATGGCTCTTACCAGAGCGAGGTATCCACGTTCGTTTCTGGAGTAATTCTGCTCAGAACGAGAAAGGAGTCGGCTAACGTACGCAATAGCGCGCGACAAACCATTCTGTCGTTGGGCAAGTACAGCGCCGATGCCATGACCCCATGCATCTGTACGAACTTCGGTTTCAGCGGTCGGGTCAAAATGGGCAAAAATGAGTGGGTTTGTCAGTCTAGTAATAAGTTCGGAAAATTCGGTGGCCTAATCAGGTCTACACGAAAAAGAGACGCCTTTCTTGAGAAGACGAGTCAAGGGACGAGCGATGTCCGCGAAGTTGTCAATGAAGCGTCGAAAGTAGGAACGTAGTCTTATAAAGCAAGGAACATCGTTCGACGAGCGTGGAAGCGGGATTTTTTTTACAGCACGGACTTTGTCAGGATTAGGCTGTATGCCGGCAGCGTCGACCAGGTGATCAAGTACTTCGATGTGACGGCGCCCGAAATGGAATTTAGCAGAGCTGAACTGTAGACCAGCTTTTCCGAAGACGGCAAATACGGTAGAAAAGCAATGAAGATGGCTTTCGAAGTTGGCCGAATAAACAAGAATATCATTGAGGCAGCAAAGCCTTATGGAATTCAGACCTCGAGGAAGAGAGTCATACGTCCGAAGTTGGCAGGGGCATTACTGAGCCCGAATGGCATAGCTTTAAATTTGTAGAGGCCATCAGGTGCACCAAAGGCTGTTTTCCGGCGATAGTGGTCGTCAGCAGCAACGTTCCAGTACTGTTGCGACTGGGCGTCCGAAGATGTGGGAATGTACATTGCTCCTGGAGGAGTAAGGGAACGTGAGGCTGGCCCGATATTCAGGACGTTTTACAAATCCGTATATATTTTCACATTTACAAGAAACTTCAAAGTAATACAGAAAAATTTCATGATGCAGTTGTAGCAGCCGACAACTCCCGCCGGCCGTTGCTCATTTTATGCCCTGCGTGGTCATTGTTCAGTCACTTCCCCAACCCGGCGTCAGGAGACCGATGATGTCAGGTCCCATCAATCCGGAGGTCGGCTGCCCTTTCCCTCCGAAGGGAGCTTTGTCGGCAACGCACGCACATCGCTAGACACAAACAGGGGAAGCTGACTCCGATTGTACACTGACTCCTTCCGCGACGTGGACATGCCAATTAGAGCAGCTTACTATAGATAGATCATATCATTGCACTGACCCCGTCTCCGATGTGGAACTGTCAATTTTTGCGGCTCACAAGAGATGGCCGTATCCTTCCTAATTGCCCAAACATCTCCTGACCGAGGTGATCCCGCGATGGTCATAAATCATCTGTTTTGAGAACCATTTTGACGAGACCGTTGGCCCGTTCTCCATGATAATGCTAGCCGCGACTGGAGGGTGTCGCGGGATGTACGGCCGATCGCAACATCCCGTCTGTCGCCAGGAAGAGGGGTCGCAAGGGGGCAGCCCATCAGTGCCCCATGAAGAGGCCTTGGCTGCTCAGCAGGCTCAGCTCCGGCTCGAAGTCCCGGGCTCACCCGGAGGATCACGTCTAATGGCCATCTGGGACGGTAAGTTAGCTGCAGGTTGTAAGGGAGGGGGGGCTGGGAACTGGCATTTAGTGATAAAATACGCTCAGCGCCCGAGCAAAGACACAGCAAACGCACAAACCCCCTCCGAGATATGCCAGATAATCACACCCTCTCCCATAATTAATCCCAAGGTTACAACCAGAACAGCACCAGAAAGGCAGCTAAGGGAGCGCCGCGCAAGCGACCTTAAACAGGTTCAAATAGTAGAGTGACGAAAGTTTTGATCAATTTGGTTTTAAGCGCGTCTTAAAAAAGGCGCAACCCACGCAGCTCTGAGACAAACGACAAATAGAGGCCGTTTAGAACCTACAACACACACACACAAGCAAACACTCTTTATGCTCCCTCTCGGGGCATAAACGCTTATCGAAAGACATAGCGCATGAAAATGACAAGAAATGGAAAAGAAAAAGAATAAATAAAGGTCTGAATCAAGTCAGCCCAGCCGAACTGAAAGGCCTTACCTGAGGACAACTGCATTTTGTTATTTCCTTGCCCCGCTGTGCAGTGAAACTTGAAAATATGCTTGACTGAGTCACCCTGTCATAGTATGCGACTGTCTAGGAGACATACATCACAGCTGTCAAAATGGGCAATTAATTGAAACGCTGTCAGATGTGAGAGGCATGCGGCGCAGAAAGAAAGGAAGAGGACGATGTGTGCGTATCGGTCCGAATGGCACGAGCCCTCGAGGCGCGTGACCCGTGCTGTGAAGCAGCGCTTAGCTGACATTATCGACTTGGCTCTGGGCCAAGAAGGTTGTAGCGTCAGCATCGCACTGGCGACGGGAGACATGGAGGTTCGGTCACGTCCGTGACGCTGGCGGTCCAGGGTGTGGCCGCGACCTCGGCGACGTTCGAGCGAGACTTCTCGCACCTGCTGCAGCCTCTCACGGCAGTGCCGGGCACCCCAGGAACTATCTCCCTTCAGAGGCAGACCAGCACGTACGATAGTCCCCTGGGCCTCTCGTCGGTACTCAAAGAAATAGTGGCGATACCCGGAGTTAAGCCTAACTGGTGTTACGTTTCGCCTACAACGCGCGGTAATGCCGGCGCGGATGCAACGGACGCCGGGGCTTTGTTCAAAGCGGCGGACATTTTGGCCCGTTCAACGACGCCGCAACGCCTACCCGCCAAGCGTGTCCAGGCGTGTTTCAGTGCCACGTGTCTTCGTGTGTGCGTGTGTGTGTGTGTGCCCTCGCTTGTCAAAGCGCGGCAGCCGGGGAGCGGAGTTCCCCGAATGAGGGGCCTGGAGGTCTCTCGGCTCAACCGCTCGCGCCGTCGTGGGCCCCTGCTGCGCCGTCCCGTGACCTTCATCCCGTGACCTTCCCTCCTTCCCTTTTGGACCGCGACGCCGAGAGTATAAGAGCAGCTGCCCCCGGACGCCAGGGGAGAGGCTCCGATTTGTACTATTGAGTTACGTGCTCTCCCGTCTCTCCACTTCGGTCGAACTGACCGGCCGCTCTTTTGCTATGTTAGAATAAACAAGTTGTTTTGTTACCAGTCTTCTCATGCTTTGCCGGGACCTTCGGATGCTTCCAGTGCCCCAGGCCGTCAGGCCAACGCTACCCTTGGGGCTTGCGACCCATTTGCAATAACGGGCGTCAGCACCGAGACCCCAACAAATCGTGCCAGCGGTGCGATTCCAACATCTGGTTGCCAGCGGTGAGATCGCGACAACGGAGGCCAGCAGCGAAGAGATGCGGTTGAATGTATGCTGAGCAGCACAACGACCATCCGGGAGCAGTGCAACGAGCCCTGTGTGATGACTGGTTGCCTGCAGCGGAACGACTGCGCTGAAGTCTTGGCTGCGAGGTTTGGTGAGTGCGGGACTTTCTTCTTCTGAGTTTTGCCAGGCTTTTGTTAGTGTTAGAAACAGAGCTGGTAATTGTGGTTGTCGTTGCTACCGGGTTAGTTTGCGGCAAGACAATAGTAGGCAGTAGAGAAAGCAGCATTCAGAGCAGCCATGGATTTGAAGTCGTTGCGCAAACCGAAATTGCTGGAGCTTGCGAGAGAGTTGGGTCTGGATGTCTCAGACAAACTCAGAAAACCAGAACTGCTAAGGGCTATTCTTGAGTTAGAAGCTGAGGATGACGAGCTGTCGGAATGCCTTGAGACCATTGAGGAGAGGGAGACGGCAAAAAGACAGGAGCGCGAACTTAAAGAGCAAAAAGAGAAACAGGAGCGCGAACTTAAAGAACAAAAAGAGAAAGAAAAAGAAGAGCGCGACCGTCAACACGCGTTGGAAATGAAGCGTCTCGAGTTAGAGATGGAACGCGCTCGTAATGGAAGTCAGGCACACGGTGCAGGAGAACGAGTATTGTTCAAAATGACTGACCTGATGCGGCCGTTTAAGCTTGGAGAGGACATTGGTTTGTTCCTGGTTAACTTTGAGCGAACGTGCGAGAAGCAGGGGTTCTCTCGGGAAACGTGGCCACAGCGCTTGCTCACTTTGTTACCCGGCTAGGCGGCCGACGTAGTCGCTCGCTTGGAGAGAGAGGAGGCAGAGGATTTCGACAAAGTGAAATCGAGTCTGCTAAAAAAGTACCGGCTGTCAGCGGAGGCGTTCCGTCGGAAGTTTCGGGAAAACGAGAAAGGCAGAAGTGAGTCATATACAGAGTTTGCGTATAGGCTTATGTCAAACATGCAGGAGTGGCTCAAAGAAGAGAAAGCGTTTGGTGACCACGAGAAAGTTCTGCAGTGTTTCGGGCTGGAACAGTTTTATAGTCGGTTACCTGAGAACGTGCGGTACTGGGTCTTGGATAGGCCAGACGTTAGTACGGTGGCTAGAGCCGCTGAGTTAGCCGAGGAGTTTGTGACGCGTCGGGCTCGTGGAGCTAAGGACGGTCAAAAGGGTGAATTTGGCTCCAAGTTTGAGAGGCCAAAGTTCACGCCCATGAGAGCAAAGGGGGACACACGTAGTGCGGATGCGAGTGAAAGCAGTCCGACCGAACGTAAGGAGACGGCGGCAACCGAAGCCGAACGCAGAAAGCGGTTCGAGATGAGGCAAGCGCGCGTTTGTTATACGTGCCAGAAGCCGGGTCACTTTTCGGCGCAGTGTCCAGAAACAAAAACACAAGTCGTGTTTTTGTCTATATGCAGCACTGACGAGAACATGAAGCTTCTCGAGCCTTACATGCGAGACCTCCTCGTGAACGGGAAAGAGTGCCGAGTGCTTCGCGATTCCGCAGCTACAATGGATGTAGTTCACCCCTCTTACGTAGAACCCGATATGTTCACGGGCGAGTGCGCATGGATCAAGCAAGCAGTGGAAGCTCATAGCGTGTGTCTGCCGGTAGCAAAAGTGCTTGTTGAAGGACCTTTCGGAGCACTTGAGACGGAGGCCGCAGTGTCATCTATGCTGCCCCCCCAGTACCCGTACCTATTTTCGAACAGGTCCGATCACCTCCTGCGCGAGAAGGGGCTTTTGTTTGGTGAGGCTAGCGTTCAGGCCTTAACCAGATCGAAGGTTCGGGAGCTCGCTGCAAAGGCGGTAGTTGCGGGGCCGACGTTGTTGAACGATGAAAAAGGGTCAGAGGCGCAGCAAGCTAGTATTCAGAGCACGCCCGAACGGGATAAAATTGAGCCTGTAGCGTTAAAGGCACCAGATACTGGAGAGGAAATTCCCGATGCGGGAAAGTTAGAAGAGCTTCCGGTCGAGCTTCCGGGACTAGGCTCAGTGACAAACAGGAAAGACGCCGATCAAGTCATTAGTGACTTAATAAGTAAAGCATCGCTGTCGCCTGAGCAGAAAATAGAACTACACCAGCTCTTACAAGAGTTTCAAGGTCTGTTCTCTGAGAGGCCTGGTAGGACTTCTGTCCTTACTCATGACATAGAACTTACCTCCCCAGAGCCAGTACGATCCAAGGCGTACCGGGTGTCACCCCGCCAGAGCGATATTATGGAGGCTGAGGTAAAGAAAATGCTACAGCTCGGTGTTATTGAAGCGGGTGAGAGTGATTATACCTCCCCTTTGATTTTAGTTGAGGTACCGGGCAAGGAACCTCGTCCTTGCGTCGACTACCGCAGGCTTAATTCCATCACTAAGGATCAAATTTATCCGATCCCTAACATCGAGGAGCGCCTTGAGAGAGTGAGTAGCGCTCAGTTTATTTCCACCCTAGATCTTGTCAGGGGTTATTGGCAGGTTCCACTTACAGAAGAGGCTAGTAGGTATGCGGCGTTCATTTCACCAATGGGGACATTCCGTCCTAAAGTTTTGAGTTTTGGTTTGAAGAACGCGCCATACTGCTTTTCAAGCCTCATGGATAAAGTGTTGCGGGGACAGCAAGAATTCGCTTTACCGTATCTAGACGACGTAGCGATATTCTCCGCATCCTGGCCTGAGCATATGGCGCACTTGCGGGCAGTGCTAACCCGCCTGCGCGATGCGGGCTTGACAGTCAAGGCTCCCAAGTGCCAGTTAGCACAAGCCGAGGTTGTCTACCTCGGACACGTGATTGGTCGGGGTCGACGCCGCCCCTCTGAAATAAAGGTGGCCGCTGTGCGAGACTTCCCGCAACCGCGTACGAAGACCGATATTCGGTCGTTCTTAGGTGTCGCCGGCTACTATCAGAGGTACATCCCCAGGTACTCTGATATCGCGGCTCCCTTGACGGATGCTCTAAGAAAGACAGAGCCGCAAACAGTCGTCTGGGATGAGACAAAGGAAAGAGCTTTTAGCGCCCTTAAGAGCGCCCTAACAAGCCAGCCTGTGCTACGATCGCCCGACTACACAAAAGGGTTCGTTGTTCAGTGTGATGCTAGTGAGCGAGGCATGGGCGTTGTACTGTGCCAACGGGAAAATGGAGAAGTAGAACACCCCGTCCTGTATGCTAGTCGTAAGCTGACGAGTCGTGAGCAGGCGTATAGCGCCACCGAGAAAGAGTGTGCGTGTATCGTGTGGGCCGTTCAGAAATTGTCATGTTACCTAGCTGGCTCGAGGTTTATCATTGAGACGGATCACTGCCCTCTCCAATGGCTGCAGACCATCTCTCCCAAAAATGGTCGCCTCCTGCGCTGGAGCCTCGCTTTGCAACAATATTCCTTTGAGGTGCGTTACAAAAAGGGGAGTCTCAACGGTAACGCCGATGGCTTAAGTCGAAGCCCCTAACGTGGGAATCAGCCTCAAAATTGCTTGTTACTGATGTTTTTCTTCCTGAGGCAGGATTTTTTTTTAACTTATTGCTTTTGTGTAGTGTTTCAAAGTGATGATGTGCTTTCTAGTGCAATTTTCCGATTTGTGGACGCGTTCTGAGTGCTGCTAAACTACTGTAAGGAACTAGGCAGCAGTAAAAAAGGGGAAAGAGCCTGGCAGGGCTTAGTGAGGGTTGTGCCGTGCTTGCTGACTGAGCGGTTGACTTTTGGCGTGGTTCTAACGCTTGCCGGAAACGAGAACAAAAATGTCAACTCTCCCGAAGTCACTTTGCAGTGTCCTGTGTGCACCTGAACGTGAGAACGAGGGCTTCTCTGTGCGCTGCGCTCAAGAAACGCCAAAGGACGCCCGACTTCGGTTATGAGCATCATCGAGCGACATCCCTCCGGACAGCGGATGCAGTCCCCTGACCATCGGGATCTCCTTCCCCCGGCGGGGCGGTCTGTTACGTTTCGCCTACAACGCGCGGTAATGCCGGCGCGGATGCAACGGACGCCGGGGCTTTGTTCAAAGCGGCGGACATTTTGGCCCGTTCAACGACGCCGCAACGCCTACCCGCCAAGCGTGTCCAGGCGTGTTTCAGTGCCACGTGTCTTCGTGTGTGCGTGTGTGTGTGTGTGCCCTCGCTTGTCAAAGCGCGGCAGCCGGGGAGCGGAGTTCCCCGAATGAGGGGCCTGGAGGTCTCTCGGCTCAACCGCTCGCGCCGTCGTGGGCCCCTGCTGCGCCGTCCCGTGACCTTCATCCCGTGACCTTCCCTCCTTCCCTTTTGGACCGCGACGCCGAGAGTATAAGAGCAGCTGCCCCCGGACGCCAGGGGAGAGGCTCCGATTTGTACTATTGAGTTACGTGCTCTCCCGTCTCTCCACTTCGGTCGAACTGACCGGCCGCTCTTTTGCTATGTTAGAATAAACAAGTTGTTTTGTTACCAGTCTTCTCATGCTTTGCCGGGACCTTCGGATGCTTCCAGTGCCCCAGGCCGTCAGGCCAACGCTACCCTTGGGGCTTGCGACCCATTGGCAATAACGGGCGTCAGCACCGAGACCCCAACAACTCGTGCCAGCGGTGCGATTCCAACACTGGTGAGGTCGGGGTGCCATGTCATTGACAGAATTCGGGACGCCAGTGTCAGGGACGGACGAGTCGGCGGGCCAACACCAAGGTAGCAACGCTTGCGAAGTCGGCGAGAACAGCGACTATGAGTAAGATCTGAATCGCATCGGACTCGGAGGATACGTGTGACGTCTGTAAGACCGCTTCTTTCTCTTAGTGCAGAGCCATAGGCTAGGGTTGCCTAAATTTCGAGTAGAAAGTGCCAAGGACTGACGTGACCGGCAATACGGACATTTTAGTCACTGTTAGGTAGGTGGCATATCTACTGGTTGTTGTTCACATGAGTTTTATTTTGGCTATGGGGTAATTAAAATCCCTTTGCTGAGCTGCTCTGCGTCTTCCAACCGTATGTCTCGTTGCATCGGCACGTCCCCGAGATCGGTGACGCACGACAATTGGCAAGCCCGCGAGGATCCGTTCAAGGATACGTGCCAGGATTCTATTTCGGCCCTGTCACTGTCCTTCAAGTTTCAAGTTTCAAGTTTATTCATCAGCGATGTGAGTTTTTACAAAGAATTGTATACAGAATTAGCACTACACAGGGAGTCCCAAAGTTAAAAACTGTCAGGGGGACTCCCATACATGAACAAAATAAAAAAAGAAGATACAGATCAAGCATTGGTTACGGTCACTTTACAAACAATTTTATAAAAATAAGGAACAGTGTGAAAAAAACAAGAATATAAAGGTGTTTAGTAAAACAAAAATTGCGAAGAAAACTTCTGTAGTGAACAAGTAATGCGAATTTACAACACAATAAAAGTAGGAGTAATATAACATAGTACAATAGCCAAGTGAAATATTATTACAATCACAAAAGTCAGTTGTTAGGATGAAGAGACTTGCTGCTTAAAATATTTCTTGACTTGGTTCTTGAATATATGCTCTGTGGGGGATGATTTAATGGTATGTGGAATTGAATTCCACAGTTTTATTCCCGCAAATGTGGTGGTGAACTTACCATAGTTTGTGCGCACTTTAGGTAAAAGACGATTATCGAGTTCAGAGAACCTAGTAGTGTTAGTATTTACAAACGTTTCAGCAACAAAGCCATCTATATGTGCACTTTGCGAAATAACTTATAGATCACGATTGTTAACTTGAACTGAAAAAGCTGGTGAAGAGGCTGAATGTTTAAACGGCAATAAAGTGGCGTAGAATTGGATAGAAAATGGCTGAAAGTCATGAGACGAAGCGCCTGATTCTGCAGGCGTTGAAGTTGACTGAGGTGAGCGAGGTATGTGTTTCCCCAGGCTGATACGCTGTAAGATAAATGGCTGTGAACGTGCGCATGAGAAAGGGAATGGATAATGTGCGGCTGAAAATATGAGCGAGTTTTGATTATGGCGCGTATTCCAAAAGAAATCTTACGGACAAGTGACTGCGCATGGAGAGTGAATTTCAGATGCTTGTCTAAAACTACGCCAAGAAACTTTGCGCTATCAGATATTGGTATTAAGTTGTTGTCGAGACACACAGATATAGATTTCGAAATTAGTGTCGGGAAGGAATGAAAAACCATAAAAACCGTTTTTAGCGGATTGATGCGCAACATGTTCTTTCGGCACCAGGAAGTTACGTTATGCAGATCAATGTTAGTGTTTCGCTGAAGCTCGTCGACATTATTAGCGTAAGTAAAAATAGTCGTGTCGTCTGCATATAATATACAGTCGGTAGTGGTCAGAACATTAGGCAGGTCATTAATAAATAGTAAAAACAGCAGCGGACCAAGGATCGAGCCCTGAGGAACGCCTTGACATATGTTCTTAGAAGATGAGAGTTTGCCGTCAATCTGAACAACTTGGGTACGATTGGTTAAGTAGCTAGAAATAAACTGAAGTGGCGGGCCAGTTATGCCGTAAGATTCGAGTTTATGTATTAGAATTTTGTGATTAATGGTGTCAAAAGCTTTTGTTAAATCTATAAATACACTTCCAACCAGCAAGCCTTGGTCGATTGCTCTCTTGACTTTATCGGTGAAAGTTAGAAGCGCAAGCTCAGTTGAGTAACCCTGCCGAAAGCCATACTGTTTAGGTGATAGTAGATTAAATTTTGCTAGATAGGATGATAAACGTGTATGAACTAGTCGTTCAATTATTTTACTGAAAAATGAAAGAATACAAATAGGCCTGTACTTGTTCAGAAGTTCACGATTGCCTTTTTTGTAAACAGGTGTTTTTTACCAACTTTCAGAGAACTGGGAAATGTGCCTGCTTTAAACATTTTGTTAACAATATCTGCTATGATAGGAGACAGTTCATTAGAAACTAACTTGATACGAGATGGATGAACAGAGTCTAGGCCAGGTCCTGTAGACCTAAGTGAAGATATAACATGAAGAACTTCCTTTGCATTCGTAGGTCGCAAATAGAATGAATGAAGATGACGAGATAATGTCGGTAATGGGGGATCTGTTAGAGAATCGCAAGTACTACTAAAATACTCACTGAAGGCATTGGCGATATCAGCAGGGTGGCAGTATGTTTGTGTCTCAGTTTTTATTTTTGGTAAATTCTCATCACATTTATTATTTAGGAATTCATTGATGACCTGCCAGTTGCGCCTCGTATTATTCCCATTATTCAAAATCTTCTTCTGAAAGTAATCTCGTTTGGCACATTTAAGTGTGGCTGCAAGTGTGTTAGAATATGTTTTGAAACGAGATTTAAGTTCACAGTTAAATGGCTCACAAATTACCCTTTTGTGGAGCCGATTTTTCTTCAAGATACATCGAAGTAGCGCTCTCGTTACCCAAGGTTTTTGAGGGGAACTGAAAAAAACTGAAAGGAGTTATGATAGCTGTAGTAGTGCATTCATGAATACAGAGTGGTGGTTGATGGTTTAAAGATGGAGTGGGAACGTTTGTCGGCGATCAATTGCCCTAGGCAATTGATCGCACTTTTCGATGATCGGAGGGATGATCTGGATGCGTATTTGCATCGGTTTGAAATTATAGCAGTCGGCCAAGGCAGAGAGAGGAGCGAGTGGGCTAATGCTTCAAGCCTCTGCTTAGTGGGCGAGGCTCTGAGTATCTTTGGGCGTATGCCAGCAGAGGAGTCGTTAGACTATGACAATCCGAAGAAAACTTTGTTGCAGAGATACAGGTTGACCACAGAAACGTTCTGGGAGTTTAGGTCATGTAACCCTGAAGATTCCGAAACAGGGAAGCAGTTCGCATGTCATCTAACAAATTATCTTGAGAAGTGGATAGTGCTGTCCGAGACGGACAAAACATATAAGGGGTTCGCTACAAAGTCGTTGGTGAACAATTTCTTGCCCGGTGTAACAGGACTTGGCAATATCGTTTAAATGGGGATATGAAAAGTACAAGCTGTGGAGGAGATGGCAGAACAAACAGACCAGTTCGTAGATGCACAAGGATTGAGAAATTTGATAAAGGGGCAACAAAGATGCGCATCGACAGCAGTGGGAGAGATGAAGAACCAGGGGCAAATTAGTAGACAAAGGGGACCCCAGAGATGCTTTCTATGTTACCGGTTGTGTCATTTAGCGGTGAACTACAGAGTGAGAGGTAATTGTCACGAAGCACCGGTGGTGTGCCAGTTGTGCTAAAAGAAAGGTCACAGGGCAGATGAATGCAGGACTAGATCCGTGGATAAGACGGTATGTATAATGAGGTCAAGAAAGGATAGACAAGAGAGAAGAGTATGCCTGTAATGGAAGTCGAGGTACAAGTGCGCAAAGCTACGGTCTTGAGAGGCACGGGAAGCAATACTATCTTAGTAAGGAGGAGGCTAGTACCACCAGAAAGCATGACCGGGTACTTTAAACGAGTAATCTTGGTAGATACGTCCATTAAATCTCTGCCAGAAGCACGCATTAAAATATCGACACCCTTCATACAGGGCTGGTCACAGTTAGATGTGTGGAGGAGCCCCTTATAATTTGATTGTGGGAATTGTACCTGAGGTGAGGAAGGCAGACGATCCAGACCCAAGTTGGAAGAGGACAAGGAAGGACGTGGAAGAGAAAGAACACTCAGAAACGCAAAAAGGGGGTATGCAAGAGACAGACGTAGCGGCTGCAGTACAAACACGAGCAGTAGTGGTACCAAACCTCGGACAGTATTGCAGGTTACACCCATTATTGGATTAAATATAGCAGCAGCAGAATTTAGAGAATTACAGAACGAGGATGAGTCAATACGAAAGTGTGAACAAAAGATAGGGGAACTGCTGCGAAGGAAAAGGAGCAGGGCAGTAGTGGAGTTTATAATGAAGAATAACCGATTGTGCCGGAAGTGTGTGTTTAGTTCAGCTAGGGAAATGCTACAGTTGATGCTCGCGAAGGAGCTGAGGGATACAGTACTAAAGATATGGCACGATAGTGTAATGGCAGGTCACCAAGGAATAAAAAGAGGTTAGAAAGGATCACCGAAGAGTTATTTTGGATCGGGGTGCAGATAGATGTGAAACGGCATGTCATATGATGTGATGTATACCCAAAGATGGTGGCTAAGGGACGTGTAGGAAAGGCGATAGAAAAGGGGAAGAACGAGGAGAGGACTGGAGTTTGCATGGTGATTGCCGAAGAGAAGGACCACGGGGAGGTGCACACTTATATCGATAAGAAGACCATGGGGGTAGAGAGTATTAGGTTGAACCAATCCCTAGCGGCAACATAAGTAGAGAAATTGAGAGGGATAATTCACAAGTTTGAGGAACTGTTTACAGATCACCCCGGGCGGACAGTAGTAGTGCGGTGCGAGCTACAGTGTTCAATAGCAGAAGCGGTGCATGTAAAGCATTATCGATTACCCCTTGCAATGCAAGAAGTCGACGAGATGTCGACGCAAGGGAATCATAGAAAGCGCTAATTCTCCTTATAACGCGCCATTAGTGGTGCTTAAGAAAGCCAGCGGTTCTAACAGAGTATGTGTTGACTTCAGACGTCTCAACAACGTATTGAAAACAGACGCAGAACCAATCCCCAGGATAGACGCGGTAGTAGCAAGAGTGGCAAATCAGCTATAATTATCAAAACTCGATTTGCCAAAAGGAGATTGGCAGATTCCTATGAAAGAAGCGTCCAGAGGTGGCTTTCTCCTGCTCAAAAGGACTATTTCATATAAGTATATGCGATTCGGTCTAAAGAAAGCGGAAGCAGTGTTCACAAGATTGATGAGATGGGTGCTACACGGTGTGCCACACGTTGAACACTATACTGACGACATACTGGTTTCCACTGATACGTGGGATGAACACCTTAAGGCCCTTTGAAAAGCTGCTAACGAGAGTAAAGGACGCGGGGTTGACGATAAAGCCAACAGAATGTGAACTAGGGTACAACGTCATGGAAGTTTTAGGGCACAAATTGGGAATAGGACAAGTCGAGCCCAAGTAGGATACTCTATACAACATAAAAGCAGTAGGTCTAAGACAAAGAGACAAGCGCCATGTTTTTGGAGGCTTACAGGATTTTATAGAGAAGTTATCCCAAAGTACTCTTAAGTAGCCGGACCAATAATAAAGTTTACGAAAAAGGGGGCAAACAACGTAGTGGAGTGGAGTGAGCATCAACAAAAAGCGTTTGAAATGCTAAAGAAAAGCTTAGCACATCCACCGGCGCTGTTAGAACCAGACATACGGAAGGAGTTTCTTCTACGAACTGATGCCTCCGATAAGATATCAGGAGCGGTACTCCTGGAAGAGAAAGACAAGACACTCTATCCGGTATTTTTCGCTAGCAGGTGAATTAACAATGCAGGACGGAATTACTCAACCGTAGAGAAGGAATGTCTCGCCCTTCTATGGGCGAGACATTCCACATCTATTTATTTGGCAAACAATTTAGGATGCAGACAGACCCCCAGCCCTTAGAGTATTTGAGCAAAGCTAGCTCATGGCATAATAATGGGATGGAGGCTCACCTTGCGAGAATACTGTTTCCACATAGAATACAACAAAGGTTGGCAGAATCTGGGGGCGGATTCCATGAGTAGGGCGATGAAGTAATGAAATATCGAGAGTGTAACGCGGTCGGAACAAGCGTAAACGTGTAAAGTGGTGGGAACAATGAACTCGCAAGCGTTGTGCACGGTGCTTGTGATGAAATGTGGGTGAAAGTGTGGTGATGTGTCGTGAGCCACGATATAAAAAGCACCCAAGTCACAACAGGAGAGTCAAATTCGCCACCAAGAAAACCGACAAAAGGCAGTTTTTTTGAAAACAAAAACTCCTGAAAAGGGGCCCCATGTCACATGTAAGAGGCATGCGGCGCAGAAAGAAAGGAAGAGGACGTTGTGCACGTATCGGTCCGAACGGCATGAGCCCTCGAGGCGCGTGACCCGAACCGTGATCGAGAGAGAAGCGGCGCTCAGCTGGCATTATCGACGTGGCTTTGGGCCAAGAAGCTTGGAGCGTCAGCATCGCACAGGCGAACGGATCCATGGAGATTCGGTCAAGTCCGTGACGCTGGCGGTCCAGGGTGTGGCCGTCGACCTCGGCGACGTTCGAGTGAGGCTTCTTGGACCTGCTGCAGCCTTTCATGGCGGTGCCGGGCACTCCAGGAAGGATCCCCCTTCAGAGGCAGACCAGCACGTACGATAGCCCCCGGGGCGTCTCGTCGGCACTCGAAGAAGTAGCGGCGGAAACCGGAGTTAGGCCCAAGTGGTGAAGTCGGGGTGCCACATCATCGATGGAGTTCGGGACACCGGCGTCAGAGACGGACAATATGACTGCCCAACACCAAGGCATCAACGCTTGCAGAGTCGGCGAGAACACCAACTATGTGGAAGATCTGATACGCATCGGACTCTTAGTATACGTGTGGCGTTAAAAGTCTGTAAGAACGCTCCTTTCTGTTAGCGCGCAGCCATAGGCTAGGGTTGCCTAACTTTCGTGTAGAAAGCGCCAAGGACAGACGTGGCCGGCAATAGAAACATGTTTAGTAACTTAAGCAGGTGGCATAGGTGCTGGTATCGCTTCATGGTGTTGTAGTTCACAAGAGCTTTATTTTGAGTTTGGGGTAATTAAGATCAGTTTGCTGTGCTGCTCAGCATCTCCCAACACCATCTCTCGTGGCATCCGCACGCCCCCGAGATCGGTGACACTAGACAAACGCGTGCAGCCATGGAGCAGGCAGACCCACTTTCAGCCACCTTTGTACCTCCCCCTTGAAACGGCCCGAAGACCGCTGTCAATTCGGTCACGGTACGGCGATGTAGAAATTCGATGAAAGAATTGGGACCCTCTCCCGCCAACGTATCCTACGTCTTCAAACTCTTACCTTTCCGAACTAACATTTCCCATATGTGGCGAATGTTTCTCAAGCAGCCGAAGAAAAAGAAAACAAAGGCTTCCCTTCTGAACCACGGGGTTCGGTACAGCGATTGAAATGGTCAAAAGGATCAAGGTCGCGTGCCAAGTTGCTCATTTGGTCAGTGCCGGCTGGCAGTACCAGCGCCTCGAATGCTAAACGTACTGCGCTCTGCTGACCGCTTTTCTCGAAACTAAATTTATTCCTACAGTGGTATTTGCAACCTAAAAAAACAAAAGCTGCACTCTATCAGCGCGCAAGAAACCTTAGAAAGAAACGCTTTCCTATCGCGAAACTATTAGAATAAAAAGTAATACGACCTTAAAACTAACACAAAAATTACATTGCGCACTAATTACAAACAAAAACAACAAAAGAAATTTATGGATGGGTCCTACTCGACAATTACTCTCTTAATGGTGCTCGACTGGGCCGCTGACTGACAACCTTTGGGCCACGCTGAGCACAAGTAGTGCGAGACCTACATTTCTCTCCGCCTTCACCTGCCACTCTGTGCGCTCGCGGCTTGCTGTCTCGTCCCTGAGGGGGAGGCCGTAAACGCGGCAAGAATACCCATTCTCCCTCCGTCTCTGAGTTCGCGGCACATTCCACCTCAGTGACTGTTCGACCGACCTAGTTCCGACGCGCCTGTCTCAGCCCAGTTGAACTTTTCAGCCACACCCCCTTACTCGCAAAGACGTGCCCTCTCCTGGCCTTATCAACCTTTCGCGACGCCTCTGTTTCCTGAATCGCCGCAACGAACCTTTTTCGGCTCTGCGAGATGGCCTGTGTCTCTGTCTCAAGCGCGACGATGTGGCGACTTTCGCGAGTTTTTGAAGCGCCGAATACTTAGCTCTTTTGAGCCTGTGCCACCTGAACCGATTTTTCGCTGCCAGCTGGTCACAGAATGTGGCGCTAGAAACCCCGAGCGTCGGGTTCCTGCCCGGCCTGGCCGCTTTGGCATTCCCTTCTTTTGGCGATTCTGGAACGTCGCTCAAGTGCGGTGGTACGTGGAAGGTTTTCAGCGCCTCCTTTACAGTGTTAGGTTAGGAAAGGCGTCCCCGCAGGGGCCGCCTTTCGTAATCGTCACTGTCTCTACATCTTTCTCGATTCTCGGCAATGCCAGAGAGTCACTCAAGTGCTGACGCACGAGCAAGGTATCCAGTCCTACACTGACCCTCATAGGGTGTCTGTAACAAGCCTCGTCCCCGCAAGAAGGGCTCTTCAGGATGGCCGCTGGCTCGGTTTCGGCGAACAATGGCATTACACTGTCACCGATGCTGGAGCCCTGAGTGATCTCCGCTCCGTTCTGCTGCGTCGAGGACTTTCTTGGCTCGGCCGCCACCGCATCTGGGTCTATCGTAGACGATTCCGGAAAGTCGCCCAAGTGCTCGGATACGCGAAGGTCTCCAGCGCCTTCTTAACGTTCACATGGCCACTGGAATAAGCCTCGTCCTCGCAAGGGATGCCCTCCGGAATGGCCCATCTATGTAGACCGGCAAAGGCCTCGCTCTCGACGGGCTCTGCCTTTGTCGATTTCGCCACCTCGCACTTTCCGTGCTCTTCACTTACTGGCGCAACCTCAGTCTCTTCGAAAGGACAAATTTTGTACTGGTCACTTCGATGTTGTCTCTCGCTCTCCACAGAAATACCGAAATGGCGCAACAATGCCTGTTCAGCCAGGTCATGCCTCTTGAGGTCGACATCATAAACGCGAGCTAAGCAACAGGACACGCCCCAGGAGCGTATTTCCAATAGCTAGTAGGTACAGCGGGGCGTGGCACTTCCGGAGACGACGGACGTTTGCGCGCATGCGCGAGTAAGAGCTGATGCGAGAGAAGAAATGCGGGGAATTTTGCTCCCTGAAAATACGACTCTGCCTAGGTACTACGGAGGAGTTTCTTGGTGCACGTTGTATGCGCTTGTCCCTAGGCGTGCCGGCAGAAGTCGCGAGGCGCGGTAGTGCTGAACTTGGTATCGCAAGATGGCGGCTCGACGCAATTATGTTTACTTAATCATGTTTGAACTATTGAAAACAACGTGTCATTATTTTGCATTATTGGCGGCGTCTCCAAGACACCAAATCGGCAACGGGGACACCAAAGCTAGAACTCGGACTGGTCCGTGGGTTGGGGCTCGCCGTGGCCTGCGCGTACCAGGGGCGTATAAGATCGGCTGTCCGCTCTCGCGAACAAACATTTTTTTTAATGTGAACACCCCCTGACACGCTTCGGCCTCCGCGGTCCCTACCCACGGGCCGCCCTGCTTCCAGCTTTGATCCACCCGCTACAGCTTGAGTGCCCCAGAGATCCTGCGCCACCTGCCTTAATATAACCTCAGGTGCTCTCCTGAGGCCTCCGTTTGTGCTTGTTTGCGTTTGAGCAGCGCTTGTAAAGAATCCGATCAATCGTCGCAACGAAAAAAGCTACCCGCGACTTATACAGCACCAGTCAGAACATTGCCCCTTCAGACAAAGAAATCACCAAGCGGCATCCGCGCCCACTGCCTCACCATGCGGGCAGCCAGTGACGGAGCGTATAAACAAGACCGCACTCCGCAATGCCGTCGTGTCTAGGGGACAAACGAATACAACCCGCGCGAAGAAACCTCATCCGTAGTGCCTAGGCTGAGCCATATATTCAAGGAGCAAAAGCCCCAAATTTTCTCTCTCGCGGCCGCTCTTACTCGCGCCTGCGCAGAAACGTCGAACGCCGTCAAAAGTGCCACGCCCCGCTGTACCTACTAGCAATTGTAAAAACACCCCCCGCGAAGTACCCCCAGCAACTCTGCCGACCAAAAGTCGCGGTGCAGCTGCACCTCTGTGCAAACATTCTCGGAAAATTCAAGAAAGCATTCTATGTTTTCGCAATCCTCGAAATCGTGCAGCCTATACTGTGCCTGCAGCGCCTTGAGCTTCTGGATTTCCTGTCGATTTCCTCTCTGTCCCTTTCGCGTTCTCTGTCCCGCCTTATGTCGGCTTCTCTCTCGCGTTCGCTTTCATCCTGCTCTCTCTTTCTCTGGTACTCGCGTTCATCCTGTCCCCCTTTTTCTGGTCCTTAATATCCTCCCAAGCCTCCGCGATCTCCTCGTCATCTCTGCCGCTTGCCTCCATCCCATCAATGACATCCGCCTTCTTTAGCTTCTTCCCACAATCAATCCCGAATTCCCCACATATCGTGTATAGGTCCGTTCTGCGCGACTTCCTCCAACCCATGGCTACTTCTCTTTTGCCGACACGTTTCTCAAAGAATTAAGTGTAGAAGCAAGGTGTCTTTCGACAAGGCTTCTAACACGCTTGTTACCAGGAAGAACCACGTTAAGCCTGGCAACTCTCAAGGAGAAAAGGTCGTGCACTCACCATGCACTCACCGCTGCCATCCAATGTTATGACTGGGGGTCCGAAGACCTGGAATGTACTTTGCTCATGGAGGAGTAAGGAAACTTGAGGCTGGGCCTGACATTCGGGACGTTTTACAACCCCGTTTACATTAACATATATACAAGAAAATTCAAAGTAATACAGGAAAATCCATGATGAAGTTGTAGCAGCCGATGACTCCTGCTGTCCGTTGCTCCTTACAGGCCCTGCGTGGTCATTGTTCAGTCACATCTCCCAATCCGGCGTCAGGAGACCGATGACATCAGGTCCCACCAATCCGGGGGTCGGTTGGCGTTTCCCTCCGAAGGGAGCTTTGTCGGAAACGCACGCACATCGCTGGGCACAAACAGGGAAAGGAGAGAAACGCTGACTCCGATCGTATACTGATTCCGTCCCCGGCGTGGACATGCGAATTAGGGTGGCTGACAGGTGATGGACCGTATCATTGCACTGATCACGTCTCCGGCGCGGACCTACCAATTCGTGCAGCTGACAAGTGATGGCCGTATCCTTGCTAATTGCCCAAACCTCTCTTGACCGAGGTATTCCCTTTTGACGAGGCCATTGGCCCGTTCCCCATAATCGCGCGACCTCTGACCGGTGGTTGTCGCGGGGTGAATGGCCGATCACAACAGCCTGTCTGCTGCCAGGAAGAGGGCTCGCAAGGGTGCAGCCTATCGGTGCCCCTCGAAGAGGCCTTGGCTGCTCAGCAGGCTCAGCTCCGGGTCAAAGTCTCGGGCGTGCCGGGAGGAGCCAACGGCCGATCACAACGGTACCTAGAGCGGAGGTCAATAGAGAAGTAACTGGCGCCGTGCAAACAGTCTACCGTATCGCCGACCCGTGGAAGAGGGTACACGTGCTTCTTAGTGGTCTTGAATTGGCGATAGCCCACCCAAATCCTCCAAGTGTTGTCCTTTTTCTTCACCAATATGACTGGGGAGGCCCAAGGGCTGGAAGAAGGCTCTACGATGTTCTTTTCAGGCATTATGTTGACCTTGTTTTGGATGGTGGCGCGTTTGGGTGCTGCCACACGGTAAGGTCTCTGGTGTATGGGAGGGGCATCGCCTGTGTTGATGCGATGAGAAACCAAGGTGGTCTGGCATAATGGACGGCCACCAAATCGAAAATATCTTGGTACAAACCTACGAGGGAGCAGAGAGCATTTGAGTAGTCAGGTCGCAGGTCAGGGCAAATCGCTCGGTGCAACGGGTCCTCATGGGTCCTCATAACGTGGAAGGAGCGTTGCCGGCTCCTCCCACGATGCCAAGTGTTGGTAACAAAAATCGCGGATGCAGCATGCACAGATTGCGTCTTTAGGGATTCCGTTTTTTTTTTTTCAAGAGAGTGCTCTACTTGATTTCGTTAATAATACTCGCGGGGGACGTTGAACTAAATCCAGGGCCAACTAACACACCGGAGATGGAACTGCTGCAATTTTTGCACAATGGGCAGGTTTTAATCTGCCTGGGTTATCTTGGTGCAATGATACGTGTATAAGTTCTGGCGGGTGCATGAACCTTGCGATGAAAAATATCGTAGCCACGTTTGGTCTGACGCAGTACGTTACCAATCCTACTCTCAATGACGCTGTGTTAGACTTGCTGTTTTGTAACTCGCCAGATTTCGTAAAGAATGTGACTGTAATTCCGGGAATCAGTGACCATCTGGCTGTTGTTGCCGGTATCCGTAAAGAAAAAAACCGTGTGAAGTTCTCTACGAGTAGAAGGGTCTACTTTTATGAGAAGGGTGACTACGATGCGATTTCTGAAAAACTTCGCAATTTATTTTCTATTTTCGAGTGCTTATCTGAGGAGCGTAATGCGAATGATATGTGGGAAAATATTAAGAATATGTTACTCGAGCTGGCAAGTGTACATATCCTCAATGTTGATTCTTCACGACTTAAAAAGCACAAACAGCCATGGGTAACAACACATATACTAAAACTTATCAAGAAAAGGATGAGGGCATTTAACGCATTCAAGAAAAGCAAATCAGCTGCTCATTTTTCAAAACCACATACGATTACACGCGAATATAAGCTAAAAATAGGTAAAGCTAAAGATGACCACTTCACCGAGCTGAGCAACAAAATGAAATCAAACCCTGAAATGTTTTGGAACTACTTAAAACAGTGTGGTTCAGATTTCTTCGGAATACAGGAGTTAAATTATAATGGTAACATAATTACGGAAGACAGGGATAAAAGTGCGTGCCTAAACAACTTTTTTCATTCGGTATTCTTACCCAACCAACCTGTCATATTCATCCTCCTCCAGCGAATATTTCGCCTATGCTTCCTGTTGAGCTTAGTGTTAATGGAATGGAAAAACTATTGAAGGATATTGATGCGAGTAAATCTAGTGGTCCGGATGGAATTTCCCCACGTGTGTTCAAATGTTACTCGGGGCCAATTTCTATGTACCTTTACTTAATTTTTGAAAAATCTTTATCGACAGGTATCTTACCACATGGCTGGAAAATTGCACGCGTTGTTCCGATACATAAAGGTTGGTCCAAAAAAGACGTTGGTAAGTACAGGCCAATATCACTTACGTCTATCCCGTGTAAAATACTTGAACATATCTTATATAAACAAATACGAAATCATTTAAGTAAGCATGAGGTACTAATTCACGAGCAGCATGGATTTCGTAGGGGACTATCTTCCACAACACAACTAGTTGAGTTTTATAATGACATAATTTCCAGCGTAGATGCAGGAGGACAGGTAGAAGATGTGTTCCTGGATTTTCGGAAAGCCTTCGACACGGTATCGCATTCACTCTTATTGTTTAAGCTTAATACCCTAAACATTGATGCAACTGTTTTAAATGGATTGAATGTTACCTTTCCCAAAAAAGGCAATGTGTAATACTGAATGGAAAATGCTCCGAATGTGCAGATGTTACGTCAGGAGTCCCACAGGGCTCTGGTCTCGGTCCGATATTATTTTTTATATACATTAATGCTATTCTGCCGAAATTTCATCTTCTATACGGTTGTTTGCGGATGACTGTGTTGTGTACAAAAAAATGCCCATCACAATGATACAATTGAACTTCAGAACGACTTATCACTTATTCATGATTGGTGTGCTAAATGGAAAATGACTTTGAACATAACAAAGTGTGTACATCTCTCACTTACTAAAAAGAAGAAACCAATTCAGTCGCGGTATCATCTGAACAATGTACTATTGAAGCAAGGCAGTACGTATAAGTATCTAGGTGTGCTACTGTCGTCAAAATCTTCGTGGAAACCTCAGGTAGACAGTATCATAGCCAAAGCTGGTAAAGCTTTGAATTTAATTCAGAGAAACCTGCTCTGTTCACATGTGAATTTAAAATATATGGCATGTACAACTTGTGTTCGACCACTCTTAGAATATGGCTGCGTTGTGTGGAACCCCCACGAGGTAGCCTTCACTGTCGCTCTAGAAAAAATACAAAACCGTGCTCCCAGGTTCGTCTTGGGTCGGTACGGAAGGAGGCAGAACTGCACTGCAATGAAGGCTGAGCAAGGATGGGAATCTCTTTCTGGCCGCCGCAATAACCTGAGATTAAAGTTTATATGTTCGATTTACTATAATAAAATAGGAATTAATATGGAAAATTATCTACAGAAACCTCATTACATTTCAAAACGAACTGATCATAGTTGCGAAATCCTTGAGTAGGCTGCCAAGACGAACATGTATGCCAATTCATTTTTTTGTTCGTACACTTAAACAGTGGAACAGGCTGACTGAAAAGCAAGTGCATTGTGTGAATGAAGATGTATTTTATTACATGTTATAACCCCCCTGCTGTAACGCCTTTGGGCGCTGCAGGGTAATTGATGAATAAAGAATAAAGAAAATACGTAGAAATTGAAGTCGACTGTACAGCAGTGAAGCTGAGAATAAGTAGCCAGTGTCAAAACAGTACAGCGCTGCAATGAATTCACCGTAGCTAGGGAAATATCTAGCGGAAGAACTTGGGTCAACGAAGTAAAGTTCAGAATGGGAATGCACGCTTAATTATTCCGAACTGTAACCATGGTGTTAGGTAACGTAACATGGCGGGTTAAGAGAACCTCCAGAACAGGATATTCCGCGTAGTCTCCCTCAGGGAGAGCCGGGAAGGGCACCATTGAGAGGTATGGTTCGACCTGGGGTGGCAGACGAACGAATTGACCCCACCCAAGACGGGGCTAGTCTGCAATGTCGTCGGCAGTACATTGGTGTCAATATTAGCACACGCCAGGACACGGCCGGTAATGTTAATACGGGCAGAACATAGGCCGAGTACGCAGTTCTGCTGCCATTGGCAACTCGAACGGGAAAGGAGGCGCCAAGTGTGACCACTTTCTTAAGACGTCGGCCGAGGGCGGAGCTCATTACAGATGTCTGGGCATCTGTGTCTATTAGAGTGGTTATGAACAGAAAATCAATGAAAACTTCGATACGGTTGTATCGAGGAGGAGAGGTCAAAAGAGGATCTTCGTTTCGGGTCGTCAATACAGCGTAACCTCCGGGCGCTGCATTATTTAGTTTTCCGAGTTTCGACTGGGATACGACGGAGGCGGCGAACGTCGACGCGGCGGTGAGCAGAACTGTCGAGCTTGAGGCGAGGGCGAAGGGCTTGGAATAAACGAAGGAAGGGGGCGTCACCATTGGAGGATTGGAGCGAGCATAAAATTGGCCGCGCGGGTTACATGCCGAGCTGTGATGAAAAGTGATGTTGGGACGCGGAGATGAGTACGAGTGGCTGCGGCCGTTCATGTCACGTTCGCCATTTACCTGGGCTTTGATAACGCACTGGTGAGTACCGCCGACTCGGTGCAGCTGAAGCGACCACTGGAGTATTTGGGAGTGGATGGCTGCTTCCTTGACTGTGGCGACCCATGTTGGCAAACTCTTGTCGAACGAGAGATTGAATGAGTGATACGGTCGTCACATCATTGTCGTGCGATCGAGGATAACGGATCGCTGGAGCAATGGCTTACAGTTCCCGACAGACAGTCTCTGTCACGGTAGGTGAGCTTGATGGCTGACGAAGCGTTGGAACGTCAGTCCAGGAAGAAATAGCGGCGGTGATTGGCAGGCGATCAAATTTCTGAGCATTGCGCCGGCTTTTAACTTGTTTAAGAGTCAGTACGCCGAAAAAGCGACATCAACTGTCGCACAATCCTTGCACAAAAGCAAATTGAATGTTTCGTTTGCCATTCCCTTTAGCACATGGCTGACTATATCCGATTCCGACATATCTTTGTCTGCTTTTTTTACAAAGAGCCAGCACGTCCTGTATATAGGAAATATACGAATATGTGGACGATTCAGCCCGTGCCGCACGCTCTTGTCTGGCTGATAGCTGACGACCTTGAAGGTTTTCCAAATACGTCACGCATCTTTTGTTGGAAGACTTCCCAGCTAGTCAGGTCTTCTTCGTGTGCGTCATACCACATGAGAGCCGTGCCTTGGAGATAAAAGATTACGTTGACAAGCATTATTGTCACCATCCGTTATGGTCGCGGACGCGTTCATGCCAGGTGAGCCACTCTTCAACATCCGTGCCATATGTGCCGGCGAAAATCTCTTGGTCACGAGGACGCGATAGCACTAGATCTCATAAAGCCTGCGGGGATGTAGACCCGGCGGGGTCGTTTGAAGACATCGTGACGGAACCGATGTGGCGTTCATAACGGAGATACAGCGCAGCGTCGTAGTGACCGTACCCCGCACTTCCCACCACATGTGACTGCGTAGAAGGTCTGCACCGGTATTTACTTAAACGCAACAGCGAGGGCTCCCAACCATAGCATCGGGTAGGGTAGGATATCCTTCTACGATGGCGCGTACTTACTGCAAGCAATCGGTCAAGAATTGGATGGAATTAGGAAGGTTCTGTTAATACAAATATTGGTAAAGGTGTCAAGTGGAAATGTACAAAGATAATGTTTGAAGAATTTAGGATAATCGTCTTGAAACAACTATGACTTTTTCCACGGCTGAGCAAATATTCCTGTGGTAGTTTCCAAGAGAGGAGGTTCCTCGAGAAAGAATATTTGGAATGGAAAAATGTAAACCAAGTTCCTTGAACGTTAATTCTAAAATGATTTTCCTTAAAGAAGAAAACTAAAACGGCGGCCTAATAAGAAAAAAATATCTATGGTCTCATCTTCTGCACATGCAGATTGGGCATAGCGTGGAGGGTCCCAGACCAGGCGTGTGACGATAAACGTTTAACACTGGTATTCGACAGCCTAATCGGGTAAGGATTACTTCAGTTTTGTTGTTGTGAAAGGAATTTTTGTGCCAAGCGAATAGGAGGTGGCAATATTTTGAAAAATTTGCTATCGCTTGGTTCATGAAGTCTTGATCAATTTCATATATCCTAAATCAAGCGGTAATTAGCTAAGCTGATGTAGGACGTAATCATAGTGCAGGGCCATTGAGGGCCGCTCTCGCGAGACTGTCATCCATTTCGTTCATTTATAATCCTTTATGACCTGGCATCCAAAGTAACCTAATTAAGTTCATGTGGGCATGCACACCATAGTAAAACAGTCAACATCGTCTTCTTTCGTTGTCGCGCTGCCGGCATATACCATATTGCAACAATATGTATGATGTCGAAAAAAAGAATTTCAAGCGAATTACAAGGGAACAATAACGAGGCGGAGCACTGGGCCGCCTCGTTTAAAACACTCACTGAAACAAGGCTCCCATTAATACCAAGAAAAGAAACTGAATTCAGGCAGTATTTCGGGGTGAATGGAACGGAAAAGCTTCACTGCTCTATATCTCAGAGAGATTGGCGGTGGGCCGGTGTCTTCATGTCTTGAGTCCTGGCCGCTTCACAAGGTTGGCGCCCCTATTCCAGGGCACCGCTGAGTCTTGCTGCCTCGCAGCCTACTGCACAATTGCCCATTGGGCTGCGAGCTCGCTGCTGGTGAGCAGACCCTCCCATTATTCCGCACTTGGGTTATTTACTTTATGGAATGCGAAATTACGTTTGCATTCCCACGTGATGTGGTATAACGTGGGGGTTGCCCCGCACCACGGACATATATCCTTGTACTGCGTAGAGAACATTTTGTGTAGTGTGTGCAGGTTGAAGAGCGTGCCTGCTTGTAGTCTTCGCCAGCTGACTGCCTCGTGTTGTGTGAGCGATGTGTGGGGTGGGGGGTATTTAAGTCTCCTTCCTCTGTAGTGGTTAAGTATTTCTGCATACGTCGGCTCCACCGTTAAGTAGGCCTCTAGGGTTTCCGACTGCCCTGCTCGGTGCGTGAGTTCGCGAACTAGGCTGTCCACCCTTGAGTTGCCCTCTGGGAATTCCTTGCTATCCAGGTCACAGCAAAAAGTTGAAGCACCATAATGACAACCATGCACCTGCATACGCAAAATGCTGCGTTATAGGTACTATTACATACTTGAGGTTGCAGCTTCGAGCAGCTAGTCTATTGAAAAAGGCTTCCGTACGGCAGTCGAAACGTATAATTCTTATTACCACAGTTTGATCGGCCGCGACATCCTTTCTCTTTTATTATATGAATTCTAGAACTAAGAAAAATACGAGCCAAACTCAGCAAAGAATCATCACCGCAACCATATATAGGAAACTGACTCATTTCGCCAAATACCTGAGCTTTGCTCAGATACATATACACCTCAAGGGCCAGAAACGCTCGGTGGCGGCACCTTTTTTCAAGCGGGCTTTGTACCGACGAACGCTTAAGTAGGCCGAAAGCGAAAAGAATAAGAAACGACCTGGCAAGCAATGGCTACCTCCGCAAACTACTACGTCAGAAAGAACGCCGTTGTACTGAGCGCCTCCGCACCACCACTGCGCACTCCAGAAAAACAGCACCCACTCCGTATGCTCCCTGTGTAAGTGAAGCAGTCGCAAAAGTGTTCAAGGACTGTAATACAGTCAAACCTCGATATAACGAACACGCATATAACGAATTATTGAATATATCGAACTCTTTCGAAATATTTTTGTCAAACACATGTATTTTTAACTTCCTATAGCGAACGCGGTTTGGCATAAAACGGATATAACGAACTTCGCGACGCCAAGCCCTACCTCACTTTAATAGCAGGCGGCAGGCTTCGTTGCACTACAAGTGTGTTGTGACGATGGTGATCGTCACCATCATCACCATCAAGTGACGATGGTGACCATCCCGACGAAGCAGAAGCAGAGCTCCGCGAGCTCGATGAGGCCTGGAACAATTTTTCGCGTTTTGTTGGTGACATGCCCGCAACAACAACACCCACTCCGTATGATCCCTGTGTAAGCGGAGCAATCACAAGAGTGCTCAAGGACAGTAATATTCAGATTGCCCACGTGCCCACGCACAAGCTAAGGAGCCAAGTGGTACGCATAGAAGATTCCGCGCCAAGGCTGTGGTGCATCGTACATCGGAGAAGCAGGACACTTCAGATATTGTATCATGCGGCACCAAAATGACGTATCCAAGGGTCGCGCGGCCGCCAACGTGCTTGCCGGACATCATCTTATATCAGCTCAACTCATTCAATGGCATTTTGCCGCTATCATCGCCGCGGAGAAATCAGTCTCAATAGGCATAATATGTATTCAATCCAAACTTCATACGCCTAATCGGGTACGCGGGAACCAATAAAATAAACATTTAAAGCACCTATTTTATCTGTCGTTTGTTAATCGATCTGTATCTAGTTTAAAAGAAAACAGTACAGTGGGTGGTTCGGTCTCACAACTTGGCACAACACCACAGTGAAAAGTGTGATTAATTAGCAACGAATCAGCTCTCGATATGAACGTTGTTTGCGGCTTGATTTTACACCTGACAGCGCATTTGCGAGGCTGCTCAATGTGTGGATTCAGGAAGAAGCGAAAGACGGGCAAATAACGCGTTGGTATGGCGGCTTCATCGGTCAGCCAGCGCCGCGGGAGAAACACCTGTTGCGACAGCCTGCATAAATCTGACCAGGTAGAAACCGTAACTTCTAAGTTGTGCAGCCCTAAACAAGAGGGAATAACGAGAAAACGACCAAGGCCAGCGTCCTTCCATATTGCTTCGCGTTGCACCACACCACTTATAAGCATCAATGCCCAGCGTGTTACTGCGCCCGATCTTTTGCTATAAGAAATATCGTTGGACTCACGTATCCATCTGTCTGAAATTAGCGTTCAAACTAAATATTGTGCAGCTGCTCTGCGTAGCCAGCACGTTTTCTGTTACCCACCACTACAAGTAATGGCTACAGAGTTCCTGAGGCCGCGGTTCGATACCGGCCGAGTTGGCCGCATTTCAATGGGAGCGAAATGCGAAAACGCTCATTTACTTAGACATCGGTGAATGTTAGGAACCCCAAGTGGTCAAACTTATTCCGGAGTTTCCACCTTGCCGTGCCTCATAATTAGATCGTGATCTTCAAGAACATTCAGTAAGCAAACAGAAAGGTTAAAAAACATCAATTCTGTGGTTCTGCAGGTCAACACCGCGATCTGATTATATATTATTTAACACCTATATCCGAATAAGGATCAGCACAGATATAGTCTATACGTTTTCGCAGGTGGTTTTTTAGTCGTCTTGAAACGACGGTTGAAAGACGCCTTAGCTACACCTAAACAAAAGGCACTTTAACAAAATGTCTTCCAGAGATTGAAAAAGGACGCTTTGTAGCTGCCTTTTTTGCCCATTTTGACTGGTCTCAAACGACTACAAAACACCTTGGGTTCAGTGGGCAAGAAGCTCCTAATCGGTAGCCAGGAGGTGCCCAACCTGACTGCGAAAGCTATTCCAGGTTTCATGAGATCAAGGCTTGCATTCATTTGGGAAAGAAAGGTTGACAATCCTCTTTATCGTTAGTTGTGAGTGTGCACAAGCAAACGGGTGCAACCATTTTCACAAGTCTTAATGAGCCATAAAACGTCGTCTGTTCAAAAAGTTGTCTTCAATTTGAAAAGGTATGTTTGTATCGTTATGAGGACTCTTTTGAGTAAAACCCAAAGGGGTAAAGCACTCCCTGAAAACTGCGAGACCCCGATGAGCAAGTGAAATATATCTTCTCCACTCTATAACTTGTATTTTACTTGCTCATCGGAATCTCTCAGTTTTAAAGAGTTTTCAGTTTCTATAGGAACTCGTCCTATACAGGCCCATCAGGAGGGAGCCCAAACTCCAGGGCTCGATGCCGCCGTCGGCAGTCGACATAAACCTCCGCACGAGTAACGGTAATCCTATTCTCGTGGTGGACGTCCTCGGCATGCTGACAGAGTCGAACGGCTGTAACGGTCTAGCGATCAAGAAAATCGCCACGAAGACGGAGAACATGATCGGACTAATCAACAGAGTCTCTAACAGGCAGGGAGGCCTCAGAGAAGACAACCTCCTCAGGCTTTTCACGCCTTCCTCATGAGCCACATCCCGCACTTGGCGGCCATGCATTGCTGGCAAAGCCGCGAGAAGAAGTCGGACACGTAACTCGATAGAGCATAAAGAGGGTGCTGGGCATTCCCATACAAGCCAGCACCGAGCGACTCATGCAGCTACAGGTTCACAACACCCTGGAA
Organism: Dermacentor andersoni; assembly: GCF_023375885.2. Classification (NCBI taxonomy): domain Eukaryota; kingdom Metazoa; phylum Arthropoda; class Arachnida; order Ixodida; family Ixodidae; genus Dermacentor; species Dermacentor andersoni. The sequence goes on from NC_092820.1 coordinate 102,803,305, forward strand.
GAGATCATCCATGCGCATGAATCTGCCCAAGTAGCTCGGCTGTCTACATCCTTGTCTTCTGCATATTAATCTATAACCCAACTCTTTCACTCTCTCTGTTAAGGTCCTGAATCATTTGTTGTAACTCGTCTGCATTGTTGCTGAATAGAAGAATGTCATCAGCAAACCGAAGGTTGCTGAGATATTCGCCATCGATCTTTACTCCTCAGCCTTCCCAGTTTAATAGCTTGAATACTTCTTCTAGGCACGCAATGAATAGCATTCGAGAGATTGTGCCTCCCTGTCTGGCCCCTTTCTTTAAACGTATGTTCCTGCTTTTCTTGTCTCGAATTAAGGTAGCTGTAGAACCTGTGTAGATATTTTCCAAGGTATTTACGTAAGCGTTCTGTACTCCTTGATTACGTGATACCTCTATGACTGCTGGTGTCTCTACTGAATCAAATGCCTTTTCGTAACCTATGAAAGCCATATAGAGAGGCTTATTGTAGCCGGCTGGATGCCCGCCGTCGTTGCTCAGTGGCTATGCTGTTGGGCTGATGAGCACGAGGTCGCGGGATTGAATCCCGGCCACGGGGGCCGCATTTCGATGGGGGCGAAATGCGAAAACACCCGTGGGGTACTACGATTTAGGTGCACGTTAAATAATCTCAGGTGGTCGAAATGTCCGGAGTCCCCCCCTACGGCGTGCCACATAATCAGAAAGTGGTTTCGGTACGTAAAACCCCATAATTCAATTTATTTTACGCCAGCCGGAAGCAAGATTTTTGCAGTACTCGGTCTCAACCCCACGCTCGTTGCGGAGCGGTGACATCAGCTTTCTGACGCTGAAAGGGCCAGCATTCAGGGCTCTCATTTTCCTCGCAACGTTCATCCACAGCACAGCGTCGGCAGGCGCAGGGCCAGTGCCGTGGCGCTTCTGAGACACGTTAGGGACGAACCTCGCTCAGTTTGCTTCTTAGATGCCGCCCAGTATGGCCGCTCGACTAGGTTTGCTGCCGTTGACATCGATGACGAGGGTTCGACCCTCAATTCCGCATCTTTCAAAGATTCGACTCCATCGAGTGCCGAGCAGGCGGCCATATCTCTCGCCCTTCTGGACGATATTAGATCACAAATCTACAAAGGCTATAGATGAGCAGCTTGGGCCTTTGTTGCTGGCTCTATTTTCGTCGAAGCCAATGAAATTCTTGGCAATAAGATTATATCCCCGCGCACCATTACTTAGTTTCCGGCACATCTCGGTTCTTACCTAGACTTCCTCACCAACCTCAAAGATGGCGCTCACTCTCCGGCGCGCGCCCTAAACCTCCGCAGTAGGGAGGACGCAGGTCTGCAGGATAGGTACGGGGAATTTAAAGACATTTTATTCCCCTTTAACGAAGTCGCTTAGTACCCATTCTGTCATCCTAATGGTCCAACGGTTATCTAATCCGCGCATTACATGACCTACGCAGCGCCATTTTTTTCTCCTAGTGTCTATTAGAATATCGTCTATACCCGTTTGCTCTCTGATCGAAGCCGCTCTCTTTCTGTGTTTTAATGTTATGCCTAGCATTCTTCGTTCCATCGCTCTTTGCGTGGAGAAGGGAAGCGCAGTAGAGAACGGCAGAAGACTAGTTGGTGTGACGAAATGAGGAAATTTGCGGGTGCTATTTGGAATCGGTTGGCTCAGGACAGGAGGAATCGGAGATCGCAGGGAGAGGCCTTCGTCCTGCAGTGGACATAAATAAGCAGCTGCTGCTGTTGCTGATGATGATTATTATTAATGATGTCACCAAGTACTATCAAATGGGAAGGGAGGGCTTTCCCGCCTCCGCACGGTAGAGTCTCCAGGTCTCACGAAATTACACTCGGAATGTTGCAGGCTAGGTCATATCCCAGTTTAGATTTGCTCGGCATTATTGCCCCGTACGCCTTCGAGTCTATCTGCCCGGACCGCGGGTCAATTAGCAGCTGAGAACAGATGCCCTGGTGGTGTCCCTCGTTACGGGGACTCAATCGAGTCACTGAGGAGGAGTGGAGCTCTGCCATCAAGAGTTCCGAGCTTCTCCGACAACTCCGGGCTGTCCAGAGAGCCCACGATGCGGCGGTGAGGCTAGGCCTCACCGTCTCCATGTGGGAGCGGCACGCGGTGCTGCTCTGAGTGCGGCGCTTCTCAGAACCTCATTAAAGTTCTTTGTCTGTCTGTCTCAACTCTATAGTCAATAAACACAAGATAACGTCGACTTTGGGACAAGTCTTAACAGTGTTGCGACCATCTAAAGGAACATGTAAATTATGTCATGGCGAGCAAGATGAAAGTCGGTGAAAGTGAGCATTAATCTTTGATCGCCGAGATCTGAACCATAGCATTGTGATTGTTTCCCTACTTCTGACGAATGTACATTAGTGAAAAGCATCCAACAAGGCTAACAAGGTCAATATTGCAAGTTCTTTTGAAATGGGCAATGCAAGAATGAACGTCAGCGGCCCTTGCATGTGTTTTCCTGGTAATTAATTCAAATATATTTATGCAAATTAGTAATGGGTGATAATAAACAAAAGTCATGGTCGCAAACAGGCTTATCCTCGTATAAAGCTTTCAGTCGCCTCTCAGCGCTGTCTCTATGTCGTGTATCTCTTTTTGCCCTCTTTGTTTGCACTACAAGGGCCCTATAACGTAAAACTATTCCAATATGTTTTTATTCCAATCTCCTGATGTCAAATTTGCGTAACCGCAGACGCAAGCATCGGGCAGTCACCCGCAGGCTTGTCTGAACAGACCAATCAAACGCTCTCCTCGTTCATAGGAGGTCACTTTTGTTTGCTTGAAAAACGAAAAACATTGTCTACACTGAGCGGCTTGTCTTATCTTATTGGCTGACAAGAGGCGAGGAGCACGCTCAAGTGGAGAGGGATTCGATAGGGCCGAGCCACTGCACTGAAAATCGATAACCGGATGACGAGGGTGGCGCCGGCGCCTGCGATTGGTCCGCTTTCCCTTACTTTGCTTGCGGTGGCTCGTCGACAATCGCGGCGGCATGCAACGGAAACTTAAAAATGACACTAAAACGGATCCTCAGCAAAGAAGAGTTGGCAGAACGAGGTCGCAGACCTGCCGGAAGTGCTCGAAAACGTTACACGGCCACGCAAGAAGTTTTATTACACGCAAATAAACCCATGCTCTCTGACAGGAGCGAGTAGCCAATGCCTGAGCGATCGGCTGCAGCCATCTTTTATTCCTTTCGGAACGGGGCAACCTGCGCCTATTCAGAAGAAAATTCAGTTTTGTTCGGCCTTTTAATGCATCTTTATAGCGTAGACGTCACTTTGACGCGGTGAGCTTTTGCAGTTTTGTGACGTCACGTGAGAGGCAGGTGAACTGGGCGCAGCCCGATAACTTTTGACCAATAGCCGAGGGCTAATGGCGAAGAGGCTTCGAATCAGAAATAACTATTTTTCTTTTGTTCGGTGAAATCATGCATAATCCGTGTGAACGTGCTATATCAGATGGGGAGCTATGGCGGTTTTCGTGACGTCGCGTGATAGGCAGTTGAAATGGGGGCGGACCAAAAAAGTTTTTGCCCAATCCCGGAGGGCTGATTGCAGAATTGGAATAGAAAAGTTTGGAATAGTCTTACGTTATAGCGCCCCAAGTCAGTCATCAAGAACTAACTGGTCCAAGAGCGCTTGAGTAAGCACATTTACCAGAGGTAACATAAGTTAGTATAAGTCAGCGTAATTAGGCATCGTTCTTTTAAAGAAGTGTCTTGTTGTCTTTCTATTCACATTTTTTTCTAGAGAAGAATGTTTGCCAAAAGACACACGTGAGGTCGCACTAATGCAACCTTCAACACGAAGTGATCTGTCACAAGATATTTTAACAAACTTGACGGAGAATTCTGAAGCTTCTGATAAACCTCATTACGCGAATTTGCGAAGCTAACAGTCAACAAGTAAAGAGTATAGCCTCACTTTTGCTGAAAGTTCGGCTTCGGAAGGAGCCGTTTTGACTGATGCAATTTCTTTCGAGCAAACAGCACTTCTTGAGACAGACACAGTGTATTCGTGCTGTTAGAATTGCAGATACTGTATGACTGTAGCTTGATCTTCCTGATACACACGGAATTCTAACTAATAAACACGAGGCAATCTATACACGCGCACGTGAACGCAGTAACACAAACATGGTTAATTAGATAAAGCCTTTATATAATGTAAAACTCCATTCGTTATAATCAGGTGCAAGTGAAAGGTGTTGGCACTTACTAAAAAAAATTTAAGATTAGGAGTTTATTGGATGTGTTGTTTTTTGTGCAGTGCAGAACAACGGCTATCATGGCGGATATCCGTCTTCCGCATCTCTTACTCGGCCTGTTTGCGTTAGCAGCATTTGCCGGATTTCTTCTCATCCGCTTTGGATACATGAATGTGGATGAAAAATTGCACCAGTACCGTAACAAGGCCGAGGTCAATGTCCAGGATTCTGTCGCCTTAAACGGCGTAACACTCGTCAAGCCCACTGCAAGGTGAACATTTCTCACTTTCTCCCCGACAATCTCATTTACCTCTTAGTTCAGATAACAGAAAAAAAATCCGCTAGAACCCAACTCAATATCGCTGTCGAGGTTAACGCTATTGGCATTCAAGCAGTGCAGTGACGTACTGTATACCGCCGCCGAAGCGCATCACGGCTTAGCCGTCAACAGCCGGGCGTCTATGTTACGGTTTCCTCTGGGGACGCTGCGCCATTTACCGTCACTCACGCCAAGCCATCGTGCCTTTGCCTGGCCTGCGATATTTCACCGGCGGCTCTCCGGTGCGTGCTAACACTAACAGTTATTCTCCAGGTGCTCGCGAGCGTCCGTGTCGCAGCGCTGAAGCTTAAGTCTGGCTGCATCACTAAATGAATTTTAAGTATCTTCTTGTTAATTATTGAAGAGTCGCATAATTCCCATATCTTCTGCGTACTTTTTATCCTTTTTGCAGAATAAGCGGAGTACGTTAACCAAAGTGTACAGGCGTGTACTTCTTGTTTACTTTTGGGGCATGCGAGTTGTCAACCAGCTATATAATTTTCGGTTGAGAAGTTCCGCTGCATAGCTGAACAAGGCACGAAGAAACGCGATGCCACACACAGGGTGAAGCGCAGTGTAACAACTGTTTTATTCTAAGGGTTGTGGCAGTAATCGCAATATTGAATACATATCCAGCGAACTTTTCGACTAGATTCATAGTTGATTCGATGTTCACTGCTCAAATTTGTCGAATGTTCGTTCCTTTTTCTTTTTGTCATATGGGTGATAACAAATCGATACGGCGCCTATTGGATGTCTACAGAGCGTAAGACCTATCCAAGTGGAGACAGTTCTGAATGCTTACGTTACAGGGGAACCATTGTTGTTCCGGAGAGGCACCATTTGTTGAGTTAAAGCGATAAGCTTCTCGCTTTTGCTCGAAAGACTCTAATCTTTCAATAAGGGTGCCTGACCTTCTAGCTGATGTTCAATAACCTGGCTGGAGAACGGGAATTTTTTTATTGGCAGTCAGCCTCTGAAGCCTATGCAAGGGTACATTTATCTAGGCTAGTCAGTCAGAGGAGACCCTGATTATGAGAAGGCAGATTACGGATGGAAAAATGTGTTGCAGTTCACATGCGAAAACCAAGCCAAGATCAGCAGCTTGCCGCTTTCTTTAAAGGAAGTGCTTAACCATTGCACTCTACTGGCACAAACCTAAGACCAGAAATTTGAAGGTTTAAAGAAACTTTCGAAGTAAGGACCGTACAACGAGCGATAGACTTAGACGTTATGCGTAACGTTTAGAGACAGGAAGATGTGGACTAGAGAGCAAACGGCAATAGCCGATGTTCTTGTTGACATTGGAAAGAAAAAATGAAGCTGTACAAGCTTCGCAATCCGTAAAGCAGATAACCGGTGGTCTGTTAGAGTTACAGAAAGGGTACATAGCAAGAGAATGAAGCTCATTCGAGGACGGGAGAGAATCAGTACAGAAAGGGTACATAGCAAGAAAATGAAGCTTATTCGAGGACGTGAGAGAATCAGATGGTGTGATGACATCAGGAAATTTGCAGGGATAACTTCGAATCAGCAAGTGCACAACAAGGGTAATTGGAGGTCGCTAGGCGCAGCCGTCGTTCTGCAGTGGACATGAACATAGGCGGCGGCGGCTGCTGATGCAGTGGTGGCGGCTGCTGCTGCTGCTGATGCTGCTCATGAAAGAAGAGCAGGAAGTTAACTCAAGTACACAACTATTTTCTCCGAGGCGAAAGGTTACTTTACATCTAAAACGAGTTACTTTGTTTTACAGCGAGAGAATGACCCTGGTGTTCGTCATATGCGAGAGGCATTTTGATCTTGGCATCGTTGCTGTGAAATCAGCTGTAGCCTACTCAACGTCGAGGCTACACCTAGTCGTCATCACAGATAAACAGAACGAGGAAAAGATTCGAAATGAGGTAAGCCGGTAACGTATGTCGTAAATGCCGTATGTTGCACAGATGCGTCAGCTTTTTCTGAGAGTCACGAGATTTTCAGGCGCCCTAGCGAGAAACTATTCGGGTGGTTTTCCGAGTCGAGCAGCAATTCTTAACGATCGATTCTACCCATACACTCGAGAGGCAAAGCGGTATTCGCTTTCTTAACAACCTATATAATGGTGCAAAATTCTAGTTATTCAAAATATAGTTGAACTTTCGTGTCACAGGTGTGTCCCAGTCTCTCCATTTGGTATTCGTTTATGGCGCGCTACCTATATACCACATGTTGTATTGCCAAATCGCTGAAACCGCATAGATTATTTTGAACTGTATTTCAATATAGTTTGTGACTTCATTTTACGCCTTGGGTGCTACGGCCTTCCGCGTAGTACAAACAGATAGTGTATAAAAGCGAAAAAAAAAGATCCCTTTTCTGAGGGTGTATTTTACGTCCTTTCTCTACCGCTAGCCTCATCGCGGCGTCAGTCAGCGGAACAGGACTCTTCCCAATGACGTCCACTCCTTCCTTCGTGGTTTTGTTTCTTCAGTGGTGTGCGGGACTCAGATGTGCAAGATCCTCAATGAAGAATTTCATCGGCGAGCACGCCCCTACAGAAAGAGCCCGCCTAGTTATATTGGAGTCTCTGCTATGCGAAGTAAACGTACCGAGCACACCATGGCACGAAAGGCTTCGCTACCTGGTGAAACGTTTACCACATATATTGATAGGATGCTCAAGATGTGCAAACTAGTTCACTTGTGAATTGCTCGAGGAACATAAAGTCGATCATCTGCTGATATGGATCGCGCAGCAGGTTTGTAAGAGTGAGTGGTAAAAAAATTGTGGGGCTCTGTTTCAAACGTTACACTTTATTGCCGCATTCTAAATATTGGGATAACGCATAGAATATTATGGAGGTTGCATAACATGAGGGCACAGTTGTACGCACAGCATTTAATTGCATAGCAGTGTTTTACCCCCTTCACCTAGCCTTTGCTTCAAGTAGATTCCAACGTTTTAGTTGAATCAATATCAAGGCGAAAGCGTTAAGGGGCTCGTTGCAATGGCCCATACCCGGAAAATAGTGGAATCTGGTCCAGTGATACAAAAAAAGCAGACGAGTGGCACAAAAATATCATCGTTAGCAATGGCTCATACCAGAAAACAAATACCATAATCTGAAATGCATCGTACCACCGTGGACCGTGCTTGCCTAGAAATGTCGGCCAGGGGGCTCCCGGACGTCTAGGGGCCCAACCACATTTAAATAGATCCGATAAAGTTTTATCCATCCATCCATCCACCGTAAGCACACATAGATGCAATGGCTCAATGTGAATGAAGGCATCACAGAAAAAAAGGAATGAGGCAAAGAAAGAAATAAAATATCAAAACTACGAATGGCTTATACCCCCGCAAGCGAGCTGATACAATGGCTGAATATGAAACAAGAAATGAATTAAACAGAGAGCGAGACAGAAAACATTTACTTCTGAAGAGGTTGGGTGATTTCCTCGTTAGTAGAATAAATTCGTTCAGGGCCCCATTGGCTCACGCCACTCCCCGTGCCCGCCGGACAAGCCGTCGCTGCTTTTGCGGGTCTAAGCTGGTTAGCGCAGTCTCCCGGGAGGAAAGTAAAAGTGAAGGAATAGGGGAGTAACCCGGAGGGTGTGGGAACTCCCAGGTGCAATAATATACTGTGGGCTTTGCTCCACAGTAGGAACAGTATGAGGCGTATTGCACGGGGTGGAAGAAGTGAAGATAAAAAAGACAGGGAAATAAATTAGCTTGAAGCTGTCGCCACGCAACGGCATCTGCTCGGTTAAGGGAACCGGGGGGGTCTTCTGCTATTTCTGTAATGCTGTAGATTTTCAGTGTCGTTCAGTGGTTCTGTCGGTGCGTCGTCTCGGTTGGACAGCTCTTCCAACGGCGCCCGGCTAGTGAGCTCTCGAGCTACCGCATTAGCGCGTTCATCACCATGGAGAGAGGCATGTCCAGGTGTACAGACAATACGTACCCTGCGTAAGGATGTAAGGTGTAATCATGTAAGGATGCAGTTTGTGTAGGATGTCACTATCCTTTGTGCCAAAGTCCTGCAGGTAGTCTGTAAATCCGTGACCAATGTGATGGGTCCATCCGGTGCCGGTATGATCGAAGCGTCTACGATGGCTAGGGCGATATCAACCTCTTCCGCTGTGCCACTGTCCCCAGTGAGCCCACAGAGAGTATCTGTACCCACGTCTCCCGAAGTAGTGGACCACGTCGGTGCATAAGACCACCAGTGTGTTCGATCTGCCATAGCCAAATAATCGAGAAAGGGTTTGTGCTCTTGCCTTTCTTCGGCCTTTGTTACGGTCAGCGTGCATATTCCGGGTAAATGGGGCCACGTGAATTGTGTTGTGAATGCTGAGCTGAAGAGGTTTGCGGTCTTCCGGTTGTGGCTATCTTGGTGTTTGGTATCATAGCCGGGATAGAATGGGGCACCCCTGCATTGTTCATTCTTATTGCAAGGAATGAAAGAAAAACGAAAGAAAGGACGAAAAAAACGAACCGAGAACAACGAAACAAAGAACAAATGAAAGAAATAAATAGAGAAAGAAAGGAACAAAGAAAGAAAAGGAAAGAAAAAAGAAAGAAATAGAAAAGTCTTCAAGTAAGATAGAACGAAATAACCTTTAGATATTGCATTAGGTGCCCGCATGAGCCGTTGAGGAGATCGAAATACAGCGAATTAAGTTTACTTCATAGGGCAGCTCGTCATGTCATACAAGAAGTCTGACCTCTCCGATCGGACAAGTTAATCAATTACCAGGTGTGCAACAGGCTTTTGCCTTCACGTGTAAAACAAGTGTAACATGTGGCCAATTTTTTTTTCAAGGTGGTTGGTTCCCTGTTGTTTAAATGAGAAATATTGTTGATATTGCGAAATAATTAGTCTGAAATATCTCCTCCCTTAAGTTAAAATGCAACAACTTAAACTTTTGTTCATATGAAATATTTGCTGATTCATCGTGTGTACTTGGTATACGTGCTTGCAGACTAAGGTTAACGTACTAATGGGCATTTTGCAGACAATATATCTTTTCTAGCTTTTGATATCGTCTTTTGTTTTGCCTTGGCTACCACACCCCCCTTGTTTCAAGTACTCCTCCTGGCCAGATAGCGTCAGAAAACGTGTGAGCTGTGAGGTGAAGTTGGAGTGGTTCCCCAAAAATCACTACTACGAGTGGCGCTATATGTTCAGACCTTGCACAACTCAGAGGCTTTTCTTACCGGTAAGTATGCGTCTGAAGGTATATCCCCTTCGAGTACAACCCTTAGAATAGATTGTACATTCTCAGTGCTTCAGAGAGAGATGTCCAGCTTACAGACTGCACTGCATGCGAGAACGTTTTGTGTTTGTGTGTGAACTATGAGATGATGAACTAATACTGCAATAGCAATTATAACGCATTCCAGGCAAATTTTCGCCGTTGTGCTGATGTTCCGCATATATATGTTTATAGAAATATTCAAATGAATAAGTAAACATGAATGAAATGTCCACCGGCGGGATTTGATTATGATAGCTCGAGCACAAAAGCCCGTTACCTTAACCGTTATGCCCCACGCACATGCCTCAAGGATCAGAATAGAACATCCTTAAAAATGTCCGTAATGAAAGCCAGCGCGTGGAGACGCTTGTAGCGTTTGCCGAAGGCCGACGGATTGCCGTCGGTCTCACCTTGTGCACCATCCATGTGCGACACGTGAAACACCACGCGCGGCGCCCTTCAACATGCCAGCGTTGTCAGAGATTTAGTAAGAGACAGGATACTGTTACTTCTATCCAGCCGGAGTCACCTTAAGTGTTGCGACTCACCTTATCTCATTGGGGTTGGAACAAATAAAATCTGATTAAATAATTGCAGCGTCGTGCAATGACGTCGTACCCGCGTACACGTTAACACTCTCCAGGAAGTCCAAACACAACGCTGAAGCCGGAGCTATCGTTGAAGCTATCGTTGTCGGTAAAGGGAGGGACTGTGAGTTTTATTTTTGGTTTGTTTTCTATTTAAGTTTGTAGTGTATTGCAAAGCACCCATCCAGTACCTTGGGAAATATACTTGACGTAAAACAGGATTAAAAACTACGAAGTGAACCCACTGCATAATGTCATACTTACATCATTAGAAAAAAACCGCTTTTCTACCTTTCAGCTCAGTTTCCTAAAACACTTCGCACACATAATACGAGCTTGCTGCACAAGCGCATTCAGAAGTTTCTAAAGTGCAGCCACGTTTTACGTACAATTATTTCGTAAGTGGGTTTGCCTTTGATGGCCAATCTCGGCGTGCACAATGTCCCACAAAGCGTGTGATTGGGATACGCAGATAAAGACGTGCGTGAGCACAGTTATTCATAATAATATTAGCCAAGCTTCTCTGCCTGACAAGAACACCACCGCGGTGGCAAATTCTTCATGCACGGTCCTCTCCTAAAATATGTCAATTATTGGCGAAATACATGTACCAAGGGCTAGTGTTCTCTTCGCCATCGCGGCTCCAATGTCGTGTGTTTTTCTGCAACCTCTGCATTGGCCCGTACAGACCACTGCGCAGGGGCACATATAGCCCGTGTTGTTTACACTGAACTGACGTTCAACTAATTAAAGAGGAGATAATTAGGCTTGAATATTCGTTACAAGAACGAGGACTGAAACTTGACGTGTAAATGCCAAAAACATCACTTTTAACTAGCGTTTTCTTGGCTTCACTGTATGATTCCCAGAAAATATCGTCAACAGCGCAGCATGTTGTATATTTACTATAGGTGGGCGCATGTGAACTTTTCTCGAATAGGAATCGAATTAGAATAGTACATACTGAATATGGAATCGAATATCGAATTGTCAGACGAATACGCATACATTTACAGTACAAACATTGACGCGTGTACTTATCTTTATCGGGCGACCACGTTTCGCCGCCTAACAAATCTAATCGCACAGCGCGGGATGCACCTGCATGTATCGGAAGTTTCTGGAAAGTTATCGATGCTTCTATCCGGCTGTCTGTTGTCGCCGAACCTTGTGTTATCTGATTTCATCGCGTGACGCGAATGGTGTAGAACTTTGTGGAAGGCACGCGGGTCCGAACGATTAGTCTGGAACATTCGACGACTGCTGTATAAAAGCCGACGCGCTTGACCCGCTGATCAGATTTTCGACGATCGCCGACTGTGTTCGCCGCTCTCGTTGTGCATTAAGTGTAGCCTGTTTTTGTGGGCACAGGTTCGCCCAATAAGAGCTAGTTTTGCCTTTCATAGTATTGCTACTGTTCGTTGACGTCACGACCACGTGACAATATTTATTTCGGTATAAGTAGGTGCCGCGCTTATATTGACTAGAGAAAAAATGACTCCAATCTATTCCCGAAATGTAACATCTGTTTTAAACGCACTATCACTAACTGTAATTACGATAACTGCAGGAATAGCATCTCAACATCTTTAGAGCGTAGTTGCCACACGCTTTCGAAGAATAAATTGCTCGATGTGACTAGTTTTCGAAAAACGCAAAATAAATAGTTCTTCATTAAAGATCAGAGGCTGTGGAAAAAGAGAAAAACAAACAGATGCTGCTGAAGAGCTTGTGTGCCGTCGAAACATGTCATAGTGCCAGTTTAAGAATCACGGGTCTCAGCGTAAAAGATGGTGCTACAAGGATAGGCTACAGGAAACACTAAAGTGCAGACTGCGAGCCAAGGTCACAGGTTATCACGTAGGCATCCGCTCGGGAATCAAAAATAGAATTATCAGTATAATACCCTGATGCACTGAGCAAGTAGGCAAAGTAATACACATGCAGGCGCAGAAAGAAAAAGAACATGCTTAACGCACTACTTACTGAAGGATGTAAAACTACAATAAAAAAGTAGCAATACATATTTCGTCCCTTCCAAGGTATCTCCCAAACGGGAAGCCAAACCAGTTTCTTGCAGAAAAGCGAGCATTGTGCCGTGAGCTTGGTCGTCTTGAGATCAGCCATTCGAATACATGAAATGCTCAAGGCTCCTACACTGCAGGTCACGTAGGCTATAGTCCCTTAGTAGCGACATGCACTGTGAAATAAAAGTAAGGAACTGGAATATAAGGTGATCAAGTACTTTGCAGAAGCACCATTTGTTCAGGCAAACCTGTGTTAGCGATAAGCTTGCCGGACCGCCAGTCTCTATCTGGCACTCACGATATTTCTGAGGAACTTGAGACGTCCGAACCCAAAGCACGGCTTAAGCGTGAGATTAGCCCATCGTATTGCTTCTTCAACTTAGTGCAGTCGCTTTGAGGAGTTTCATAAATGGTTTGGAACAGACGACTACGTCAGCAAGATGTACTGGATAGTTCTGCCATTTCATTTCGAAACGAACAGTGCCCGCCATTTACTGGGAAGTTGCGGGGGCGGAGCACAGACCAAACAGAAGCACTCTAAGTTCGTCGGTACAGTCGACGTTGCCACGCTCGTCTACCTCTATAGACAAGAAAACAACGCAGGGCGCAGGGAACATAAGTATCAACCCATGTGTGAACTGTGCGGTGGCCCACACCCAACGGCGGACAAAATTTGTAAGCAGCGCTATACAACTCCATACGTGGTCAGAAAACGGAGAAACGAAAGAGCACTAGCAACCAACGTCAACAAGGAGAATAACGAACCGCCAGCAAGATCAAGGTCCCGCGGCAGGTCCAGGTCCCGCAGTCGCTGACGCTCCTGGGCAAGAAGCGTGTCCAGATCCGGACCCAGATCCAGATTCCAATCCAGGGCGCGATCCGGATCAAGAGATCGCAGTCAACAGGCTGCATCGAAACCCGAGGAAGGAAGCAACGGTTCCACGTGGGCCGACAAAGTCAAGGGAACGGCTATAGCGGACAAGACGCCGCCTCACCGGGACACCAATAAAACAAGACTTATCTGGGCTGACGACGCGCGTACCGATTCGGTAAATGCTACGCTTTGTGACCCACCCCCAGAGCAAAGTAGGGATCGTGAAATAGAAAGACTTAAGAAAGAAAATGCTGAACTAAAAGAAATGAATCAGAACATTAGAGAGATGACGGCAATAAGGAAACTCTTAAGCGAGGCTAAACAAGCAGAAAACAAAGTTAGCACTAATACGCGCCAATAAGCCCCTGTCCCCGCGCCCGCTGGGGAGGGACCCATGTCAGCCAAGCGTAGGGCTCTTGAAAGTAAGCTCAAGAACACTGAAACACAGATGGAGGAAGTTAAACAAGCGCTGGCGTCTTTCAAAGACCACATGCAGATCCTTATGGAGAGTGTCTCACAGTTGACAATAAATGTAGGCCACATACAGACGGCACTGAATGACCCTAAGGAGGGGCTGAAGGCTTTTGGGGAAAGAATCAAAACCCTGGAAATGATGACTATGTCAATGAACGTAAGGGAACAATGCGGGTCGTCATTCCTCAGGGCTACATTAACTCCCCAGGCGGGGGAGTTGAATATGCAATACGGCTCACTCTAAGAGGGAATTTCGAATATGGCAGTGGAATTGCTGGAGGTACAATAACAAACGTACCATCATCCAATACCTTAGATCACTTCAGTCTAAAACGAATATTATAGCACTTCAAGAGACAGGATATGGATATGTCACACTCACTGGATACAAAGCCATAGAGTGTCAAACGTTCAGTAGGGGGCTGTACGTGCTTGTAAATAAGCAGCTTACACACATCCCACATGACTTAGGCATCATAGACAAAAATTTGGAGTACCTCATGGTTCAAGTTGTAGTACCAACTTCACACAAAAATCAAAGGAACAATACCTTATTCGTGCTCAACGTCTACAGCAATCCGAAACACCAGAAACAACACTTCAAGAGGTTATTCGAAAAGGCTACTAATCTATCTGGAAGTAGACCTCTGGTATATTAGGAGACTTCAATGCAGCCCACGAGTTATGGGGCTACGTTACAACGAATATCAAGGGCAGGATCCTGTGGAACCACGCGGATGAGCTAGACTTGGTCTTAATCACGGATAAGACACATCCTTCAAGGATCGGCGATCCTGTCTGCAGAGACACCACACCTGGCCTTACGTTCATTAAGAACGCAGAGCATGTTTCATGGACTAACACAAACATGAATTTTGGCAGCGATAATTACGTAATAGAAATAAAGTGGATGTTGAGAAAGGCCGAACTCGAGATTTCGAGGTCGTAGATTGGGACCTTTTTCGTAAGTTAAGAGCCCAAAGCGGAAAAGAAACCACCAAACTCAATCTCAGAGACTCGTGTAAGGGCATCAGAAGGGACATCAAAACAGCGTCCAAAAGGATTGTTACAGACACTATTATAGAGGCAATGGACTCGAAACTTGCCCACCTAATGGAAGCCAAGGAAGCCATGACACGAAGGTGGCGGGCCCAAAAGCTAAATCGTAGGCTGGGAAAAAGAATTGCAGAACTTAACAAACAAATCAAACAACACTGTAAAACCCTCTGCCAGCAACAGTGGGACAATTTTTGTGAGTCGATCGATGGACAGATAAGGAACGGCAAGGCGTGGAAATTGATCAAGCATCGGCTGGATGAAGAAGGCAGTAAAGCCAACCAGAGACACAGCCTTACTCGAGCTATACACGTAGCCCTCAAGGATCAGCCCATCGAAAAGGTTACCAAACAAGTTAAAAATGAGCAGGACCAACCACTTCCACCAGAATACAGGGGAGCCGCTCAACCTGAACTCGACCAGCCCTTCACCACATCCGAAATCTGGAGGGTGTTAAGTGAACTAAATCAAAAGTCAGCCCCCTGTCCTGACGGAGTAACAAACAGATCGCTTAGCAGTCTCGATGAGCCGTCAATTGAATCGCTGACAGACTTCTTAAATGAAGCATGGATTTCAGGCGAAGTCCCAGAAGAATGGAAAACTTCACAAGTTATACTAATACCGAAACCGGGTAAACCTCCCAGCTTGGACAACTTAAGGCCAATATCGCTTGCATCATGCGTGGGGAATATCGCTAAACACGCAATCCTTAATAGGCTAAAAGACCACTTAGCGGACAATAATATATACACTCACAACATGCTGGGTTTTAGGTCCGCACTTTCCACGCAGAATGCCATGAAGCAAATTAAACACCACATACTCGACGGATATTCTAGAAATACTAAGGCTATACTCGGGTTAAACTTGGAAAAAGCGTTCGACAGCATCAAGCATGAGTACATCCTCAAAACGATACAATACATTCGACTCGGGTTGAGGATGTTTAAATACATCAAATCCTTTCTCGAAGCACGCACTGCGAAGATAAAGGTGGGCGACACAAACTCGGAAGGGGTTCAGCTCGGAGATCAAGGAACCCTCCAAGGATCGGTGATCTCTCCCGTCCTTTTCAACCTGTCTGTCCAGAAAGCTGGGCAACATTAAGGGCATTGACCATACCATATATGCTGATGATTTCACTGTATGGTGTGCTGGTGGCAGTGAAGGGCAGATACAAGACGCACTGACTGAAGCGATCAGGACGGTGGATGAATACCTGAGACCCACTGGACTCAGGTGCTCCCCACATGAATCAGAGTTGTTACTTTATAGACGTGAAAAAAGGGGCAGGTCAAAGTTGGAAACCTCTGTCGGTTCCCCCTCTGTCAAGGTTGGAAACCTCTGTCGGAGAGCAATATACACCTACATACAGAAAAGGGTGTCAATATACCCAGAGTCAACGAGATCAGGGTACTGGGCTTTTTCATTGATGCAAACCGGGGAAACCATACGGAAGTCAAGAAAATCACCCTTAAAACGGATAACGCGTGCAGGATGATCAGACGCCTTGCAGGAAGACATAAGGGGATGAAAGAACATAGCCTCATCAGGTTAACCAACTCTTTCGTGCTCTGTCATATTTCATACGCTGCTGCCATGTACAACTGGACGCAGGTTCAACTCAAGAAGCTTGACGCAGCGATCAAGAAGGTCGTTAAAAGCGCATTGGGCCTCCCACTTCGAACCAGCACTGAAAAATCGCTCAAGTTAGCAATACACAACACGACCATGGAGATCGCGGAGGCTCAAGAAACATCACAAATAGCGAGACTATCTACAACCAGCATGGAAAGATCAATCCTGCAAAGATCATGATCAACCCCATTACGGATGCAGCAAAGTACACTAAAGTTCATCAAGAATTCGCAGACAACATAATCGTCGCACCGCTACCCAGCAATATGCACCCAAAACATGACATCAACACGAGAGTTGCACGAGCCAGGGCCTTAACCAAAAAAATGGATAAAAGGGGCAGAGGAGCCTGCTTTGTTCATTCGGCTGCCTACAAGGATCGAACTAAGTTCGCGGCGGTGGTAGTGGATCATCAGGGCAAATGCACCAACACCGCCACGGTCTACACTCGCGTACCTTAGGTCGCTGAATAAGTTGCCATTGCATTGGCACTAACAGACGACAGATTCACAGAAATATATAGTGACTCGAAAACAGTTATTAGAGCTTTCAATAGGGGAAAGATTGCCCCATAGGCTGCGAAAATAATTAACCAAATGCAAACGAATGTTATGCGTTACATTTATTGGTACCCGGCACACCATGGTTCACTTGATGACATTCCTGTCAACCCAAATGAATAGGCCAACAGCGTCTCCCACGACCTTACAGACCGGGTCGCTTTTACGTATGGTTTTGATTGTACTGGATTGGAGAACCTGCAGAGAGAGACGCTCATTACATACAATGAAAGCACATAACATTACTATATAGGAAGGAGGGAGTTCCCACCCCCTCACTATAGGCTCAACAGAGCACAAGCAGTTACATTTGGGCAATTACAAACACAGCCTTATTATTCACCTGCACAAATAAAGGTATGGTATGACATTGCAGGCATGAATATTATATGCAAAGCATGCGAAAAGGAGATTTGCACGCTTGAATATCTGCTCTGGGAGTGTGGGTTGCTCGGCCTGGCATTTCCCAGAATGGGTTTTTAGGAATGATCAGATCTACAGATCATATCCCTCAAGTCCTGGCTGTCCAGTACGCCCGTGATAGGGCAAGGAGGCTTGACCTCCCGGTCCCAACATGGGACAAGCCAGGCAGGTGGCAACACCTTGTACAGGACTAGAATAAAGTTTTTTCCTCCTCCTCCTCCTCCCTCCGCATGCGCGTCGAACTTTGTCTTCGGAGTCATCGGTGCGTGGCACTAGGCAGACGTACTATCTAGTTATTTTCTTGAGCTTTCTGAAATGGTCACGAAATAGTAGCGCCCTGTCTTTTTTTATTATTATTATCACGACCGCAGACGCCCATGAGCTATAGAAAGCATTCATAACGCCGTCATCGAGGATCTTTTGCACTTATATACAATTCAGTTCGCGTTCTTTTCTCGTCACGAGGTAGCGTTGTTAGTGTAATGGACATTCGTCATTGTACAGTACGATTCTGTGCCTTGGTTTAAAAGTGTGGTACACCTTGATTAAACTTGCCAAACACTCATTTATTTCTACACGCAACTCACGACTAGCACCCCCCGTGGCCTCTGCCGTGTCTAGTCACTCATCACAGCGCTGGGTATACCTATCAGTATAGTTGGAAACTTGAGAAGGGCTATGAATTCGGCCTTGTCGGTACGGCATACCGAAAGTGAAACGCAAAAAAATACAGAGACAGATGGAGGGTTGGCGCATGTGTTGCACCCTGCGCCTGACCCTATCCTTTGCGCTTCCCCCCACTTGGAGCAAACGTCGTCCCTTCCGGAGGCCGTCCCTGAATACTACGGCTGGCCAGATGGACGAGAGGTAACCCGGACATAGCTGGTGTTTCTGCTCCTTGGGAGGGTTTGCTGCAAAGGTGAAAGATGCTCGGCACTTCGGTAACCTTTATCACCTAGTTCTAATGAAACCTATAGGATTTATGTAAGCATCTGTCTCACCCCGTCTAAAAGTAAGTTGTGCAGATCCCACGCACTGTGGGAATCGACGTAATGATAACTATTTTGCAGTCAGCTGTCTATGCAGCATTCTTTGTGGTTCCGCAATGCGTAGCCAGGTTTACCAATGTGCTTGTGTAAATCCAGTATTTGTGTGTGTGACGCGAGTACAGTGTACTAGAATTAGCGCTATAGGGCGCTTGTGTGACGACAGCAGCAAGGTCACGACGACGGTAACGATGGTTGTATGATTTCTACGAACGGATGAATTGATGTGAAAGAAAGTCGGGGAGGTGTGAGATGGGTAAGAAACGCAGAAAAAACTAATTGGCACTGACGGCAGCGCGTGCTATCACGTAGAGGGCACAACCGGGTGACTTGACGGCGATACTGTATCACAACCTGCAGCACGTGTTCTTCTATAGCCATTCGAACGAGTGGCAATGGTGTGGCTGTTCGGCTGGGCCGAGCCGTGATGACGCTGCCATATTGAAATTCGATGCAGCGTCGCGAGCATCAAGTTAGAGCACACCTCGATGTTTATTTAACCGGCGTGGTAACAAAAATAAGGGCTGTGAAACACGCGCAGGGCACCCAGAGTGTTACATGCACGGAAGCCTAAAACGGCATTTTTTCCTCTTTCCATTCAATCTGTATCGTAGAGACCATCACTTGACGCCCGTTTGGTATGAGAGATATAGGAATATGGTCAGCATAAAATTATATACAGAGCCACCACTCTACGTAAAGCCATTTCGTTCATAGAAACGCCAGCCAGTGCGATTGGCAGCCTTCTATCGAGAACGCTGACGTACGAATGTTGGCTTCGCATCATGTCGCCGCTTCCAGGGTTCTTCTGCGCACACTATGGGAACTGAAAAGGGTTTCATTTCAAACACCTATGGCAAGAACTTAACTGTAAGAGTGGTTTTATTCATAATTGCTTGTCGTTTAGTTCAATCCAGTGTTCTGGTAGTGGCCACACAGCATAAGATAAGACATCATTCAAGGCTCTATAACATATCAAGTCCTACAAAAACTCTGTAGCAAAGTCAACTAAAGAACTATTGGAAGAACACCACCCAAAATCAATAGCCTTCTACTTATCCTCGGAATAAACGCCATGTTTCATAATACAAGAAGAACTAGATACTTCGATAACTTACTGGGAGCCGACCAAGCGACAGCTCTTTCAAAAATGGTTCTCAATTGTCACAACCTGGACTACTTGTTCAAAAATCTAATGATCGAAAGAGAGCTTCCTATTTCAAGTTTCTGTAAACGTTCATTTGGCACTCACTAAGAGACAACCATTAAGAATTATTTTACAGTTTATTGACTGAATACTTCATCTAAAACTTTCCTCCTGGCATATTTCTGTGTTTCAATGTTAGCTCTGCCACTGACGTTTACAGAAGAGGGCTACCTACTGGATGCTCTTTCTGAAGCAGCGGTTCATCTCGCTCACTTAGTGCGTAGGCTTCAACATGTTGCGACCATAGAAGTTAGCATTATGAGCCCTCATGGTTTAACAATAAGTGAATGTCCACGAGCATTCAGCTATTAGCAATGCCTATCGTCCATCACGCTAACAGGTAAAGCGACAAACCTGCCGAGGAGCTATCAATTGTGGAAACTCTACAAGCCAGCTTAACGTCGTTTTCACAGAGTATGCTTCCTAGCGAAGATGCCGTCATCTACGTTGACACAGATGTGGTATTCTTGCACCCGGTCGAAGACTTTTGGAGAAAGTTCTACGCCATGAACAAGTGGCAGATGGCTGGCATGGCACCGGAGACAGAGAACTTTACACAGAACTACTACTTGACAAAAGCACTCCACCCTTTTGTGCAACCATTTGGTAAGAGCCGCTGTTATTCCAATTGTAAACTTCTACATACGCAGCACGTTAACCCAGACAGAGCTGTAGTTACGTTACCTTTGTGGCAGTTGTCCCGAGATGCCATAGAGAGCATTAATAAAAGCGGACAGCGTAGTAGGCCAGCGCTATAGAGCTATTGCTACCATCATGCGGGACGACGAGCCCGTAGAATCGACATCTTGCATGCACACTGATGCAACTTGCTAAGAAAAAAATTTCTTGATGTCTAATTGTCAAGGCCTATACAACTTTTAAACAGTATTCCTTTATAAAATGTCTTGTATAAGCAAGTGTGTCTTTTGCAGTGTCTAGCAGAAAATAAATTTGCGAACATTTGCGTATCATCCAATGTTCTAACGTTTTATTTATTTATTTATTTATTTATTTATTTATTTATTTATTTATTTATTTACTTATTTTCAATACTGCCAGTCCCATCAGGGACCATAGCAGGTGGGCATACAAAACAGAAATACATAGTAATAAAAGTGCACGTACAAATTGCGCGTCAATAAGCCAAACAAGAAACGCAAAACAACAAGGTTACAATACATCTAAAAAAGCAAATATAAATATCACATGGGCAGGAGACATCCACAGCAATACAGAAAATACATCATGAAAAGACAGCAAACGGGAACCAAAATAACAGTAAACACCTTCAGATAATCAGCATCGCTTCCAGGAGTTTCATAGTATATTATGTGAACAAGACTGCGTTATTGATTGCTTGATAGGTATTCTAACCGTGATGTGAACTGAGATAATGAGTCTGCAGAAATAACTTAAGGATCGAGCTGATTCCATTCCTTTATCACGAGGGGGGAATAAGAGTATATGAATGTTTCATTATGGCATGAATATTTTGTTATACCGTGTACATGTTTATGTCTCGATGATCGTGATTGCGAAAAACATATGTATTTTGTTAGGTCGATCTTATTAGATGTTAGGTCTATCTTACTGCCTGCCACGTACGGAGGCGCCGCGTTCGTCAAGCCTGAACATGGCTAATTGTTTGCATCCTCCACATTGTCCGTTTCATACTCACATAAAGTTGATAGAAAGATTTAAGTTAGTGCAGCCATGCGGCGAGGTCGAATATGTGTATGCTGTATTCTATGCATCAAATGCTTATATCGCTTTGAAATGGCCCATAGTAAGCGACTGATGGTGTGAAAAGGTAGTCGTTCGAAGTACAGACACAAACGACGCGGATAGGACAACACGAACTGCAGGAACAAATAGGACAACACAACACGGTGGGTGTGTGTTGGCTTACCGTAGCTCATGCGCCCGAATTTCGTACGTCTGCCTCCTCACACAGTGAATCCCTGCGAAATTTGCCAGGTTCCTGTTATTATAAGCGATTGGTACAGATTTGCCGTAAAGGATGTTTGTGGCTCTACGGCAACATTATTCGATTTCTAACCTTTCGTTTCAAACGTTTCGTCAACTACAGCAACTATTGGACTAACCTGAATAGAATTTGTGGGCTCAGCGTAGATTCCGTAATCATAGAGGCTGCGAGAAAGCAATCTTTTTGTTGGATGGGCGTCATTTTATTTGCCTTAGAGCAATCAAACACTGCTCGACTCTGAGTACATCTCGTAAAGCCTGAGCCCACACCCGTAGCAACCTGTTCCCACGCTTGTTACGAAACACAAGCAATCGTTACCATTGCATTGGCAGTGTAGAAAAAAAAACGTTTTTTTCCTATGACTCTTCTCGGCACCATCGGCTGCTAACTATTTCCCGCAAAATGTGCAGACCTCCGGGACTCCGTCCTACAGCATTGCAATAACACACCGTCGTAATTGCAGTAACTTCCCGCAAAAAAAAAAAAAAAAAAATAAGGACGTCTGTAGTTTCACTCCACGGCACTGCCAGAACAGACCATCATATTTAGAGCAATCGCCCGTAAAATATACCGGTTTCTGTAATTTCATTGTACGGCACCTCAATTGCGTGCTGTCATATTTACAATTTTAAGAGTACTTTTGTAAATTCCCAAACTGTGCTATCCGATGAACATGGACCTGTTACATTTGTTCATCATTATTTGAGTATCCTGTTTACTTGAGATGTGTCTTGTATTACACTTGCTGCGGAGTCTTGCCGCTTTACCAGGTATCACTTACATTATGGTTTAGTAGTTGCACGTTTCGTCTGAGGCAAGAAACATTGAAAACACGCTGACACAGGTGGCTGGCAATAAAACCAAAACAACAGCTAATGCCAACATGAAAATATGTTAGCCCTTGTTTGAAGTCACTGTAACTACAGAAATATAATATAAAGCAGTTAAAGAAATAAATGAGACAACTTCATAGAAAAGAAGAACGAACGAGTGTAATTTTCTAGTGTTAGGCTACAGTGCACCAATACACGCCGATATCTCTGACTGTCAAACTATGTTCTATTTTGCAAAACAATGCGTATTGTGCTTAGCGAAACACCACCGGAGCAACGCAGTACAATAATGCCTTAGTTTATCGCTTTTTCTTGGCAGTAATTTAATGACCCTACAGTATACACAAAAAGCAAAGTTGGCAGCAAGCTTGGTATGTACTCCCTACATACATACTTCAATGAAAGCATAAAGAAGCACCTTATTCCAGAATACTAGCCAGTGAAGTTTGCATCGCCAGACATGCTATGGACAAAACTACTATGTTAAATTAGTGAGAAGGTAGAAAGTAATTCGTTTATTGTTGCAAAGCAAGCAATGAAAGGAGCTGGTTGGAGCACTTTCATCATTACGTTGCAATCAGTTCTACAACGGAAAAAATGCAAAAGAAGAAATTGTACTTCGCCCATTGCGCCTTTGTTCTCATCTTTGATGTATACTTGCAATTGGAAGACAATGCGCAGCAAAATCATGAATGTATCAGGTAGTATGCTGGCAGCGACGAAGGAAAAAGGCGTATGAGGCTATGTAGTTACAATCTTGGTTAAGTCCACGCTGGAGAATCGCAGGATGCTTGAGCTTCGAGGCAAAAAATGAACTCACACTATAAGTTACGCATCATGAAAGTTTACGCGCAGTGCCCCCCCCCCACCCACCCAGGCGCGATATAGTCACGCTACAACTCACTTTCATTTTGACATTCGATGAAAGACGCTTGAAGTAGGGGAATGATATCATTCCATCATGTCCCTGTCATCTTCAATGATCCGATGCTCAAGGTTGAGCACCTTTTTCTGACCCGATGGTGTTGCCGTTCATTTTGTGTCACGACCTGGTTTGATCCCCAGAAATTTCCTGTAAGGAGTTAACTATTTCTATCCCATCAGCAACAAATGTTGCCTTAATGTAAAAGAATGCTGCGAAGTCTCAGCGTGTCGCTCAACTTTTACGTAGCACTCGCGCTTTTCGAGACACTTCGACGTTTCAAAATATACCTAATAGATGTCACTACCTCTGCTGACAGCAGCGCCACCAGAGAAAGAAAGATGGCGCCCTCTTCCAAGTACTCAACTTATTATCTACTCGAACTTTTTTTCAATTTGTAATGAAGTATACTAATTTTTTTTCCATTTTCATATTTCTGTAACGAAGGAGCAATCCACAACGATAATTGTTATGTAAAATTTCTAAAGTGTTTTTTCGTCCCGCCACGTTGTGTTACGCACAGATATGCTGCCGTCAGGAAGGTGGGGTTCCCTACCTTCACGTGTAGCAGCGTGAGGCTGCCTTGTTGGTCGCACCCTATCAAAAAATGCGGCGATATATATATATATATATATATATATATATATATATATATATATATATATATATATATATATATATATATATATATAAATAATGTGGTTTAATTACCATCGCTTTCCTTTGTTCTCGTTCATTAGATAGCGAGGGTCCCGAATCCCGCAGGACTTATACCTTCAGGTAGCATCTGTGGGTTTATGCTTCCTGTGGGCTTCCCCCAAAACGTTCACGCACAGTGACGCCTGCGGCAGAAAGGATGTTCCACATCCCCCGCCAAAGGTTGGGTTTGGTGGTGCTGGCTAAAACTCGCAGGGTTAGTTCTAGTAGGAAAACATAAATACCCCAGACAGTGGATGGGAAAATGGCGCCGCGGTAGCTCAAGTGGTAAGAGCATCGCACACGTAATGCAAAGCCGTGGGTTCGTATCCCACCTGCGGCCAGTTCTTTTTTCATGCACTTTCATTCTTATTGTTTTATCATTTCCTTATTTGAAGTAATAAGTTGAAGTACTTCCACTATGCTGTTCTCGGCGTCTGTTTGTGGGCTCTTCTTAGAATGTGACTTATAAAAATAGGACCCCCTCGGTTTCTTTCGTTCTCATTCATATATATATAGTAATGTGACTATTCCACCCAGAGCTGGTGAAGAAAAAGACGGCTCAGGTTCTTGTAGCGCGAGAGCAGTGGCTACGGCGGCTAACTCTTCGCGCCTCCTCGCACAAATTGGTGATACCGTACGAGCGGACCGAGCCATGCCAACATCCATGCAGACACTCTACCAATGCGGGAGGGACGTGGCTTGACGCTGTCAAGCAGACTTCCCTCGTTTGTAGGCGTGGGTGTCCCAGAATTCTACGTAGACATGCCGAACGAACAACTGGTTCATCCAGCTGAACAGCCACTTCCGTATCAAGGATGTTCCAGGCTCCGGCTGCGTTTCAGGCTCCAGCTGCCACCTCACGGCGCCGACTTCCACAGGTACTTGCGTGCAGTCACGCGTGCTCACTACACCACCTCGAGCGCTCAGTCACAACAGCTCTCGCAGTTTGAACCGTCGCGTTATTCCGCGTCTTGTCGTCCCACGTCGCCTGCGTCCACCAGTGCCGATCAGCAGCACGCGCCTGCCCGAACATCAAACCTCTACTTGGTCCGTAAGTCTTATCTCCATCACAGAAGAAACTGTGCGACGATTCTTTCCAAGGAAGCCACTGGACCAAATGCAAGCGCTTTCCGCTACACTACGGCCCGCCGCTCTCCTTCCTTGGAAATTCGCTCAAGCTATCCGCTTTCAGTTCGGAGCACCTCACCGATTCAGAGGACCTCTCACCGGCTCCACTAGGCGCAAATTTCACTCTCGCAGACACGGCGACGCCACAAGCACAACCTTCACGATGCCTTCAGCGAACACCGCAACCCTGATGATATCGGAATTTGGGATTTCGCCGCAAACAGCAGCAGGCGAGACTTCCGATGCTCTCTGCTCGTGCCTTCCACGGATGCATGGCACTGAAGTTTTGCAGCAGCAGTTCTGACATCCGGTTTCTGCAGCTCGAGAATCACTTCTACGTCAACAATGTGAGTGACTAGTACTTTTGCTATCTCCACGCAAGTCGCGAGCTGCCAGATGATTCCTTCCGGATCTCCGACTTCCCCCAGGCCCGGGCATATACGAAAACCTGCGGCAAGTCGTAATTTTGCACTACGGCATCCCTGTGGCTCCGCGTCGCTCACAACCTAGGCTCGCTGTGCTGCCTGGTTCATCTCTTTCTGGTTGCGGGAACCCGACACTAACAACGACGACAGCATCTGTCGTCGTTGGTAGTGCCAAATAATACTAAGACGACAGCGCTCCAGTCTGTATCCCCCTTTGGTCCTGTCGTACAGCGCTGTCTTCTGCTCGTAATCCCGAGCCGACCAGGCTAAATGCGTACCTTTCGGCAGCATTTGATTCCCGTAGCTCCTCTGACGAAAGCCCTGCCAAATTAAGAAAAAAAAACGAGCAGCCGGACGTACCATACCATCTCGAGACCAAGGTCTTGCTGGTCGTCCCAATACGCCGCCCTACACGACCATACCTGCACCTGAAATGGGGACGTAGCATGAATTAGCAAGGGCAACAAGGCAAACTCGCGAGACTCGCAATTCTCCGCCACTGCCACCGTTGCACGCCGTTCGACCACACCGTCTTCTACGTCATTCCCATTACCGACCTGAACTTTCGACATGCGCCAAGAAACGGCCTAGGGCACGCCTCAACTTTGGTTGCCGAGTTACACCGCACTGCGCGTGAAGACCACTCCTAACCACGACGACTAGAGAGCAATTTGAGCCCTTCGCCGCAACACGGACTTGCACTTTATAACGGACGCAACGAATTGCGGCTCATGTATATAGGCCTGTAGTCTCTATTGTTTCTACACGCACGCCTTTTGCACATATTTCAATCGAGCTTCGCAATAGGAGGGAGGCCCTGTAGCAGCGTGACTGTCACCTCCAGAGCCAGTGATTAAGAAGCGGCTCACTTGAATGCAGCGCGAGGATAGGACACCCTGGCGCGCTCGACCTTAGCGGCCGCGGGGTTGGCTATTGCCGAGATCCCGCGGCACCATGGCTGGCCCGCCTAAATAAACTGTGGCTACGGCGGCTACCTCTTCGAGCCGCCTCCCACAATATATATGCACCAGTGGCGTAGCTAGAAATTTTGTTCATGGGGGCAGTTCAGGGGGAGGTCCCATAAGCAATCCCCCCTCCCCCATGAATACGCCTCTGATGTAATCGTACTCTTGCGGTTTAATGCTGCACGTTATCACTTTGCAGGCGTACATTAGATACATTAATGTTCAAGATCGGAAATTTCATATATGACTATATATATATATATATATATATAGTCATATATTACTACGATATCATCGAGCGATGCTCAAGGGACAAGCCGCCGCGAGAACGACGACGAAGTGGGTCTGTGCCCCTGGCGCGAGTGAATGTCGGCCTGGTGCTCTGGCTCCAGTGCAGTGTAAATAGCCTGTAAATAGCCTCTTTCGTCTGTGTCTTTTTACATATCCAAATACGTTTCAGACGACCACCGTGACTGGGACCAGGCTCTACCTTACATCACCTTGGCGTACAACCCTTCCCGTCTCGACACTGCTGGCTTTTCTCCCTTTTACCTCTTGTATGGCCGTGAACCGACGTTACCACTGGACACTGTGCTTCCGTCCACCACAGCATCAACTAGCGCTTATGCCCGTGATGCTATCGCCCATGTTGACCATGCTCGCCAACTTGCGCGCGGTCGTCTACAAGTGTCTCAAGACAAGCAGAAGCAACGCTACGACTTCCGTCACCGTGATGTCAATTTTGTGTCCGGCACTCTCGTGTTGCTTTGTTCACCATCGCGTAAAGTTGGCCTTGTGAAAAACTGCTTTCCTGCTACACGGGCCCCTATCGCGTGCTTCGCCAAGTGACCGATGTCACCTACGAAATCGCTCTAGCCACGCCCACTACGTCCTCTGCTGTGACAACCAGTGACATTGTCCACGTCGCCCGACCCAAACCCTACAACTCTCCACGCCCCTTGGATATTAACAGCACCGTGACGGCGCTTTTGCCTCCGGGGGGTAGTATTACGATATCGTCGAGCGATGCTCAAGGGACGAGCCGCCGCGAGAGCGACGACGAAGTGGGTCTGTGCCCTTGGCGCGAGTGAATGTCGGCCTGGTGCTCTGGCTCCAGTCCAGTGTAAATAGCCTCTTTCGTCTGTCTCCTTCTACACGTAACAATATATATATTTTTTTCTTTCTTTTTTTTACACGTGTACTTGTTTATCGGGTGACCACGGCGCTCGACCCTTCCTGCCATAGAGAATGGTCGGCGTTGCGTTGTGCTCACTCGTCTTTCGATGGGCGTTCAGGGCACGGGCTTCTGTCCCAAGCTCATCATCCCTGAGGAAGCCAAGTGCCAGTCCGGGGGACGCTTGTTCCCATTGCGGCGAACCGGTGGGTCACCGCCGGCAGCGAGATTCGAACCCGCAACCTCCCGCAGTCGAGGCGGGCACTTTATCACTGGGCCATGACTCTGGTGTGGGTCGCAGGTACGAATCTCACTCCCGCCGGTGACCCACCGGTTCGCCGCAATGGGAACAAGCGTCCCCCGTCCTGGCACTTGGCTTCCTTTCGGGTGATGAGCTTGGGAAAGGAGCACGTGCCCTGAACGCCCGTCGAAAGACTCGTGAGCGAAACGCAACGCCGACCATTCTCGGGAGGAAGGAAGGGTCGAGCTCCGTGAGACCATTGGTATGCGGGTGGTAGCCTGTTGTCTTCCTGTGGCTTGCTGGCTGTATTGAAGAATGGCTTGAGTGAGCTCTGCTGTAAAGGCCGTTCCTCTATCGGTGATGAGGACTTCTGGGGCACCGTGTCGCAGCAGGGTGTTCTCGACAAAAATTTTCGCCACTTGGGCTGCGCTGCCTTTCGGTAGAGCTTTCGTTTCAGCGAAACGGGTGAAGTAGGCCGTCGCCACGACGATCCACTGATTTCCGGATGCTGATGTCGGAAACGGTCCCAACAAATGCATCCCGATCTGCTGAAATTGTCGGCAAGGAGGTTTCATCGGCTGTAATAATCCTGCTGGCCTTGTCGGTGGTGTCTTGCGTCGCAGACAGTCTTGGCATGTCTTGACGTAACGGGCGACGTCGGCGGTCAGACGCTGCCAGTAATACCTTTCCTGTATCTTCGAGAGCGCCCGGGAGAATCCGAGGGGCTCAGCTGTTGGATCGTCATGTAGAGCGTGCTGTACTTCTGGACGCAACACTGTTGGAAGAACAAGAAGGTAGTTGGCACGGACGCCGGTTGTTTTGTAGCGTGAACGAAGACAATGCGCGCCCAAATGCCCTAGGGACAACGTCGGTGTTCCCTTCCAAATACTCTACGAGGCCTTTTAGCTCCGGGTCTGCTCGCTGCTGTTTAGTGAAGTCTTCCGCGCTTATTATTCCAAGGAAGGCGTCGTCGTCCTCGTCGTCTTGCGGCGGGGGATCGATGGGGGCGCCTGCTAGGCAGTCGGTATCAGGGTGTTTTCGCCCGGACTTGTAGATTACCGTGACGTCATATTCTTGCAGTCTGAGGCTCCACCATGCCAGCCGTCCTGAAGGGTCCTTTAAGTTAGCTAGCCAACACAACGCGGGATGTTCGCTGACGACTTTCAATGGCCTGCCATATAGGTATGGGCGGAATATTGCTGTAGCCCAAATGATGGCGAGGCATTCCTTTTCAGTGGTAGAATAATTGCCTTCCGCTTTTGACAGCGACCGGCTAGCATATTACCCGTTCAAGTCCGTTTTTCCTCTAGAGCAGGACGACACCGAGACCTAGGCTACTGGCGTCAGTGTGGATTTCGGTATCGGCGTCCTCGTCGAAGTGTGCAAGTACGGGTGGCGACTGTATGTGTCGTTTGAGTTCTTGAAATGTGTCGGCCTGCGGCGTTTCCCAATTGAACTAGACATCGCATTTGGTTAGATGTGTTAGTGGTTCCGCGATGCGTGAAAAGTCCTTGACGAATCGCCTATAGTAGGCACACATGCCAAGGAATGTACATACTGAATTCTTGTCGATGGGCTGCGGGAACTTTGCGATGGCAGCTGTCTTGTGCGGTCGGGGCGGACTCCAGATTTGCTGCCGACGTGGCCTAGTAACAGCAGCTCATCGTAAGCGAAGCGGCACTTTTCCGGCTTCAGAATGAGCCCTGATGACTTGATGGCCTCTAATACTGTCGCGAGCCACCTAAGGTGATCGTTCAAATTTCCGGCGAAGACAACGACGTCAGCCAAGTAAACAAGGCACGTCTGCCACTTCAATCCTGCTAACATCGGGTCCATCACGCGATAGTACGTTGCAGGCGCCCAGCACAGTCCGAACGGCATGACCTCGAACTCGTAGAGGCCGTCTGGCGTGATGAAGGCGGTCTTTTCACGATCTCTTTCGTTGACTTCTATTTGCTAGTAGCCAGACTTGAGGTCCATCGATGAGTAGTATTTAGCGTTGCAGAGCCGATCCAATGCGTCGTCTATCCGTGGAAGGGGGTACACGTCCGTCTTCGTGATCTTGTTAAGTCGACGATAATCGACACAAAAACGTATAGCTCCGTTCTTTTTCTTCACCAATACTACAGGAGATGCCCACGGGCTTTTCGACGGCTGGATGATGTCGCGCAGCATTTCGTCTACTTGCTGCCTAATGGCGTCACGTTCTCGCGTCGAAACTCGGTAACGGGTCTGGCAGAATGGTCGAGCGCACACTTCACTTATTATGCGATGCTTTGCGAGTGGTGTTTGTCGAATCCTCGATGACGTCGAAAAACATTCTTTGTATCGTCAGAGAAGAATTCTGAGCTGTTGCTGCTTACTCATGGGGTTACTTGGATTTATGTCGAAGTCTGGTTCGGGAACTATGGTCGTTGGGGTAGATGCGGCAGAATCCGAGAGGACAGACGCATTGGTGGTTTCCAGAATTTCCTCGATGTATGCGATGTCGTGCCCTTTTTGATGTGCTTGAACTCCTGGCTGAAGTTTGTCAGGAACACTCGTTTTTCCTTCGTGCAGTCGAGCGATGACTCTTGCGACCCAAATTTGCGATGATATTTCGGACCCTACAACATCATCCGACGTGTTGGCGAACGGGACTATCAGGTCGTGCGAGATCGCATTTCGCATTCACAGCGGCGCCGCGCACGATCTGAAGTGGTTCACGTGGTGCGTCTTAACCGCTTTTACGGACGGTGACGAACTTCCTTAGTTTGTTGTTTCTTTGCTACGGGTGTTTTTGTTTATTACTTTCGTTTGTTTGCAGCATCGGGTTGACGCTTCTTAAGAGGGGGGTATTGACACGTGTACGTGTACTTGTTTATCTTTGTCGGGTGACCACGTTTCTCCACCTAACAAATGTTATCGCACAGCGCAGGACGCGCCTACATGTATAGGAAGTGTCTGGAATGTTATCGATGGTTCCATCCGCTGTCTGTCACCGAACCTTGTGTAATCTGATTGCATGTATGCACGACGCGAATGGTGTAGAACTTAGTGGAAAACACGCGGGTCCCAGCGATTACTCTGGAACATTTGACCACTGATGTATAAAAGCCGACGCGCTTGACCCGCTGATCAGACTTTCGACGATCGCCGAATGTGTTCGCCGTTTTCGTTGAGCATTGGGTGTAGCCTGTTTTTTCTGTGCACAGGTTCGCCTGATAAAGTTAGTTTCACCATTCACAGTTCTGTTGCTGTGTTCTCAACCGTCACTACCACTACTCAACCACTACCACTACCAACGCTCTCATCCGCAAAGTAGTCAAGAGGGCTCTCGGGCTACCCATCAGGACCCATACCGAGGATCTCCTCAAGCTGGGGGTGCATAAGAGCACCACAGCGGCAGGTAAACACATCCTCGAAGAGCTGGGTTACCAACCTGCGGGATACCCGATGGTCAGTACCCCGATCCCTAGGTGCATTCGAGACAAGTTCGAAGTGGCCCCTGTGCCCCGAAACGTCCATCCCATCCACAACGAGGGCAGACGCAAGGCCAGAGCAGCAGCCATCCTCAAACAGATCAAGCAACACGACATTAGAGCAAGCTTCGTCGACGCCGCGGAGTACAGTGACGGGAAGACCTTTGCCATCGTTGTGGTCGACTCCAGCGGCAATATTTCCAATAGCGCCTCGATTCGCACTTCAGACCCCGGAGTCGCCGAGCAAGTCGCCATCGCCCTCGCCCTGTTATACGGTCGTGGGTCCGAAATATTTAGCGATTCCAAAATGGCAGTTAGGGCTTTTCAGAAGAGTTGCATTGCCAAGCAAGCTGCTCGTCTCCTTAGCAGCTCGACTCGATATGCTCTCACGCATCATTCAATCCACTGGTTTCCCGCTCACGTAGGATCGGTCGAGGGTGCTCCCCCGAACCTCAATGAGTCTGCTCACAAGACTGCGCGTGACCTCACCGACCGCGCTTCCTCTGCAAGCAGCACCGACTCCCCTCCTCCCTACGGCCACAGGGACGCTCCTGCTACCCACAACGAGATTATTAAATTCTTCTACATGTCTAGAAGGGACTTTCCACCCCCTCACCCCAAGTTCAATAGGGCGCAAGCCGTTTCGCTTAGGCTTCTATAGACCAGCACGTATCCGTGTCTGTCCGTTCTCCACGAGGCTTACCCGGACCTGTATTGCGACGACGCCTGCCCCTCCTGCGGGCAGGCCTCCACTCTAGCGCGCATGCTCTGGGAGTGCGGGTCGACATCCCCCAAGTTCATCAAGGAGGAGTGGGACTCGCTTCTGCGTAGCCCCACTCTAGAAAAGCAAATCCTGGCTGTCCGGCGTGCCCGCGACCGGGCCGGTGGGCTAGACCTGCCGGTCCCGACGTGGGACTAGCCGGGTGCGCGACGAGTTCGCGTCCTCCCCGGACCTGCAATAAAGTTTCTTCACTCCCTCACTCACTCACTCACCACGTGACAATACATATATATATATATATATATATATATATATATATATATATATATATATGGGCACGGTGCACCAGGAACTCCCATGACATTGACAGAAGCCTTGTTCTTCATTGTGCTGGGCTTTCTTGGATCGCCGTGGTACCAACTTCTGTTCATGAACCTCTCGGCGAACATCGTTTCTGCGATGTGCGCATATGCACCATCGGTGGTGATATGGCGCCTCAAATCTCCATCGTCATCTCCAGACGCAATCCTGCTCCTAGCGGCCCCTTTTGAGCGCAGCACTGTGACGTCATCGGTGGTCACCTGTATAAAATAAGCGCCGCTGGAATTTTCCTTCTGTGGGCACGGTGGACCAGGAACTGTCATGACATTGACAGGAGCCTTGTTCTTCATTGTGCAGGTTGGTTCCGATACAAGCTCCTTGCGTAGCGATTATCGTGTTGTTATGGTCCTGCCGTGCCCACGGCGATGCCTTGCTATGGCTTATGAATGTCTCGTTGTGTGTACATTGCTACTTTGCGGTGATGTTGAAGTAAATCTCGGCCCTACACAGACCGAAATGCTTAAACAGTTATTAGAGGGGCAGGATACTCTTCGTAACGTGAGAAGCTGGTTTTGGAACTTTACAGCACGCTTAGCAATATGCAGACGCAAATCATGCAAACAATTGATACCCCAGTAACAAACACCCATAGTTTACAGTCTATTGAGCCCTTGATCAGGTTCCAGGCTAAAAAGCTAACAGACCTTGAGGATCGAAGCCGACGATCAAATCTGATCACTCATGGGATACCTGAAATTCCATATGAGACAGAAAATGCACTCAAAGATATAGTTGTTAAGGATGTATTTAAAGAAAAATTGAATGTAAAGTGTGATTCTATCGATCGGATTCACATAATAGGAAGGCAAGGTGACAAGCGACCGGTAATCGTGTATCTTCAGAATTTTAATGAAAAGAAAGAAATACTGCAAAATGCAAAAAAAACTGAAGGGAACTAGTATTTTCATTCAGGACGACTACTCACAATCTACCTTAAAGAAGCGCAAGCTTCTGTGTGAAAGTGCAAGAAACGATAAACTTCAAGGAAAGAAGGTGTCACTTATACACGACAAGCTCAAAGTAGACAGGCATGTTTTCTTTTGGGACGAATCGCAAAACAAACGGGTACAGGTTGCAGAACTTTCAAGGAATAAGCAACTACGATTATTAAATATTAATGCTAGAAGTATTGTAAATCAAGCAGATTCCTTAGAAATACTGTAGCTTCAACACGACCCTCACATTACTGTTATTACCGAAACTTGGCTTCGCGAAGGCATTAACGACCAAGACATCTTTCCTCCCTGCTATAGTGTTTATCGCGTGGATCGGTCTTCTAGGGGAGGAGGTGTGGCGGTCCTAATTAAAGATCCGATAGAGGCTGTCGTTCTGGACATAATACCTACGTTGAAATGGCTATGCATTAAGGTGTCTCTTTGGGGTTATACCCTCGTTATATTCGCAATCTACAGGCCTCCTGACTCCCCTCCTGAATTTTCGCATGACTTACGGTCTTGTATGAATAACTATTTACACAGTAAGATTATCATACTAGGTGATATTAATTTGCCCTATGTAGACTGGATGCGCCTTCAGCCTGGGCCACATCACAGTCAGGATATTAATGTACTCTTTGATATCATGTTAACACATGATCTCAGACAAATTGCTCTTGAACCGACACGTGTGCAAGGTTCTTCATCTTCAACTGTGGACCTTGTTTTCTTAGCTAGGAAATTCGCTGAATTCACGGTGGTGATCGAGCAGGGGCTATCCGACCACTGTCTTGTTTGTGTTTGCTTACAGCTTGTTTCCTGTGCTAAAACTAAAAAATCCTCTGCCCAGTTTGTCAAAGATTATCCTCGCGCGAACGACGCATGCGTGATTGATTACTTGGAAAGTTGTCTAACTGATTTTGACAAAAATAATGTTAACTTACTTTGGACCCGCTTTAAGGACATGTGTCATTTTGGCCTTGATAAATTCATACCAAATAAGAAAAAGCAAGTTCACAAGCAAACACCACGGATCAATCGCAACATCATTCATATGAAACGTAAAATTAAGAGATTAAAAAAGGCCCGTACGCAGCCAAACTTAATATCTGAACTACAAGACAAGCTTGCACTTGCCGTGCGTAAATCAAAGGATTATTATTTTAACTCATCTCCGCCTAATTTTATTACAAACGATCCAAGTAAATTTTGGAATTACATTGCCGAGAAGAAGAAACCAATATCCCACATTACAATAAATGGACAGATGGTTACGCAGAAGGTTGAACTTGCTCATCACTTTATTATGTTTTTCACAGTGTCTTCTCAAATCCCAGTAATTATTCATGTAACTGCCCAGTGTACCAACCGTTTGATGTGAATTTTATATCGTATGCTGGTGTACTGTCTATGGTGCTGAAACTAAAACCGAAATGTTCAAGTGGGCCTGATAATATCCCTAATTTGTTTCTCCGTAGATATGATGTAACCTTATCAAAGTTTCTTGTTATAATATTCAGTGCTTCATTATTGTCGTCTGAATTACCGACTGGACAACAGCCCGAAAGCACCAATTCATAAAAGGGAGACCCTCTACTTGTAGATAATTACCGTCCTATTTCTTTAACGTCATCATGCTGCAAACTCATCGAACATACCATAGCAAAAAGCATAGCCACATGTCTAGAAAAGCATTCAATATTAACTAACCTCCAGCACGGGTTCAGAAGAGGGTATTCGACTGTCACACAGCTGGTCACTGTAGTTCATTCCTTTGCATCAACCCTTGACAAGAACGGACAAATAGACATCATTTTCCTTGACTTCCGTAAGGCATTCGATACGGTCCGTCATGATAAATTAATTCTAAAACTTGAAAATGCAGGAATCCCTCAGATGTTTATCTCTTGGATTTATGCTTATTTGTCTAACCGGAAACAATTCGTTGAGATAAATGGCGAGAAATCGGGCTGCCTTCCGGTCACATCGGGTGTTCCCCAGGACACTGTGCTCGGTCCTCTTCTTTTTATTCTATATATTAATGATATGGTTAACACGGTTGAAGGTGGTGTACAGATTCGATTATTTGCCGATGATGTTGTGCTCTTTAAAGATATTGTTTCTCTCCATGATTAAACTAGTTTGTGTTGTAGTTTAAATAATATTCTTGCATCGTGCGGGTGCTGGGGAATGACACTAAACACAGATAAAAGCGTACTACTGCGAATGACACATAATAACTCACCCCTGCTTTATACATATAAGTTAGGTCCATCACCTCTTCATGAAGTCACTAGCTATAGATACCTAAGAGTGACCCTTAGGAGTGACCCATGGAATGATCACATAACTAACACTTGCGCTTCAGCCTTCAGAAAATTACGCTTGTTGAGACACAAACTTAAGAAAGCCCCACCTAACATTAAAATGCTATGCTACATCTCCCTAATTAGACCTAAGCTGGAATATGCTTGCATAGTTTGGGATCCATACACAAAAACTAATATCAATAGTATTGAGAGAATTCAGAAAAAAGCGGTCAGATTTATATATAACAAATTTTCCAGATGTGATTCCCCCACCGAACTTATGGAAATTAACAACCTTGAACGACTCGAACTTAGAAGAAAAAAACAGAGACTTGAATTTCTTAAACTACTTCACACTAACAATTTATCCCTTGACTCATCTGAAAATTTATCGCAGCTATCGACCAGAACTACAGGCCAGCGCAGACATGATGCATTAACCCCTTACTTTGCGAGAACAAACACATATAAGGTTTCTTTCATTCCTCGAACTGTAACCGAATAGAACTGTATAAATTGAATCCACATCCTAATCTTCTTTTTCATGGGTCTGTTTGTTTTGTCAATCTGATGTTCGTTTTATGTACCATATGTCGCCCTCCCTGCTTGGACCACGTGTCTGCAGTATTCAATAAATAAATTATATATATATATTGTACTTGACAAGAACGAGCAGCATGCACTGCTTCTCGAAAGACGAGGCCTTGCGCCTGTGTTGCCTCAGCTGTGTGACCTCTCGCTGCGGTGCTCTACTCTCTGACTCTCTGAAGGTTTCATCAATTAAACCAGAATGCCTCTTGAAATTTGGTGGTCGTGCTGGG
The DNA here is from genome assembly GCF_023375885.2 of Dermacentor andersoni. NCBI lineage: Eukaryota > Metazoa > Arthropoda > Arachnida > Ixodida > Ixodidae > Dermacentor > Dermacentor andersoni. Next base: position 102,839,992 of record NC_092820.1, read on the forward strand.
CCGTTCACAAACGTGGAACTCCGCACCGGGGCGATCCCTACCGTTTCTTCCATACCTCAGGACGCCGCATAGCCGGATCCTCCCCAGACATCGCCTAACGTCTGCTCCGGTGCCCTAAGCAAGAATTGTTTCAAAGAAGTCTTCGGTCGCCCTGATCTGCGCAAGCTTCGCGGGGAACAACGCTTGCGTGGTCGCCCTCAGCAAAAGGGCGAAAACTTCACCAGCTACATTGAAGACGCAGTTGAGCTTGGCCCACAGACAGACAAATGTAACAGACAGATGGTGCCATGAAGCATGCATTGGCCCCTGCGCTTATCCTGAATGCACTCACTCGATCTCTTGGTTAAGCTACAGCGAGATACCTAGTTTACTTCTCAACAATAGAGTGAAGTAACTTCCGATAACACCAGCGAGATTAAAGTTCACTTAAAATGCAAAACTATTCAATATCATAGGTGCTTGATCATTATTCCACAAACTCGATCATACGTGTACAAGTCTAAACAAGTGCAATCGTGAACTTCGTGTCTATGAATTCGAAAACATCTGATACGACAATGCAGCATAAGCCACACACAAACACACACATACGCGCGCGCGCGCTCGCTCTCTCGCTCTCAATCGGACTTTATAGGCCGAAACAACGATATGACCATGAGGCAAGTCGTAGTGGGAGACTCCACTTTAATTTTGACCACCTGAGATTATTTAACGTGCACAGAATGCAAGGTTCAATGGAGTTTTTGAATTTAATTCTGGAGTTTTACATGCCACAGCAACGATTTGATTTTCAGACACGCCGTAGTGTCCCCCACTACATGGACACTACGGATGAATTTTGACCACCAGGGGATAATTAACGTGCCCCCAATTACACGGGACACAGGCGTTTTTACATTTCACTCCATCGAAATGCGGCTGCCACGGTCGCGATTTCACCCCGCAACATCGTGCTTAGCAGCACAACACCGTAGCCGCTAAGCCACGGTGGCCGGTAAGGGCGTTTTAAAACGAAACATCCTTTAGCTCTTCCTTCGACTTTTGCGCCGCCGCCACCGCTGCTGCTGCTGCTGTTGTGGTTGCTGTTGTTTGTCTTTGTGTTGTCGTGTTGAAAGTCTTGCACGCTGCGTTGGAGGCTGCTTCGGAGCCTGCATATGCATGGCAGGAGCGTCGCAGAGAAGAAAATCGACGCGAGAAACTCATTTGTACCTTTCCGTCGTGTAGCATGTGCACAATGCTCTATGGAGCTCCCTGGGTGTCGCCGCATTAGTCTAACCGCTGTAGTTATCCGTGACCCCTTTCGAAAGCGTTCCTATATGAACACTATTTGAACAGATAAATACAATTTTGCGCCGAAGTAGAGCTTCGGTTAGAGGAATGAGCTTTAGCTCGTCATCTGTAAATGCATATCAACGGAGATATCATGCTGCGCAGCAACAAGGACACCAGTTTGTATGAAGTTTGCCGAAAGGAACAGCCAAAATGTAGCAAATATAGTGAGCCTTTTTTCTTTATTAGCACCTGTATTGTTTTAGACGAATTCTTTGAAATTGCTAAACTTCATCAAGATCATCTAATTCAGTTTACAACTCCAAATCCGCGGCAAACAAAAACTACAGTGCAGTCTTGTAAACCCCACGTAGTAATCGATCTAAGGTGCGCAGCACTGGTGTATCTATCGTACACCGCTCTGAAATGTAATATTGGAAGCTTCGTAGGACGTGGCAGCAGCCGCGTAAACCTTGTAACAAATTGACGTAAAGGGTAAATCCAGTAATCACATTTGCCCACTTTACTGCTCTAACAGATGCAGTTTACAGAACTGCGACAGCTTTGTTGGTGCGGTGTTCCGAATTTGCATATCTCGTGCTTTAATTTTCTTTCTTTTTCTTTCCTACTGATTTTTGGTAATCTTGGTAAAATAAAATTCGAGATCTCAAATCAGGATTTCTCTTCATTACGGGTAGAGAATGTAATTTTTCTTCGTAATTTCAACATATTTCATTCTAATCGGTCCGGTGGTTGTCTCCGAAAAGCATATCAGCGTTTCACATGTGTTTTAATGGGGAATCATGAGGCACCGTGCCTGTCCGTATACGATGTACCTGTGATTTCAGATATATTTGTGACAAAGTGCCTCCTACTCCTCTTCCTATCTGTTTGATGGTGCAGCGTTGAATGCTGGTTTGCTGATGATGAACCTTACGCGCATGCGTGCCTTTGGCCTGGAGAGACGTGTACTGGAGCTCAAGCGGGAGTTCGAGGGCCGCATTCCGTGGGCTGACCAGGATTTGCTGAACATCCTGTTCTATCGATACCCGCAAGGGATATTCACGTTCACCTGCCGCTGGAACTTCCGCGGGGAGCACTGCCATGGTGACGCCCTTTGCACTGACGGCCCAGTGGCAGTGGTGCACGCCTCGCGCAAGATGATTCTGGAGAAGCTCGAGCCGGCATTTGTCGTGCTCCATCAGGCCATGCAGAAGGTAAGGGCATCGTCAGTGATGAGCCCAGTCACATTGGGTTTTTTCTCTATTGGTCGTGGGAACCAGTATGCGCCAGGGGCGCTCCGAAACGTCAATTGATTGTTGAACGAAACTTGATTGTTGTCTTCGCCGTCATTCTTGTTTTTGTCGTTGTCGTTGTTGTTGGTGGTGGTGGTGGTGACGGCGCCCTAAACAAGTCATTCATCGCACCGATTGTTCAACCACAGCCCGCTCCTCTAGCTGCACCACCCGAGACGTATACGACATTTTACGCAATCCGATACAGCTCACGCGTCTCGCTTTTAAATAAAAGAGTGATAAGGATGACAGCTCCGGTAATGCGATAAAAGAGGAAAATGAAAAGCAGCGCATACGTATAACTCCGTTCTATAGAAGTTGTCCTTCTGGTGCTCACACAAGAAAGGAAAGGCGGGAAAAAAATTATGCATAAACCATCGACAATGATTGTCAATTTAAGCAAATGTCCCGAATGAATGAGCGAGTAGTCAACGGTGTCCTGCCCACCTCCTTGCCGCCTATCCCAGAAGCTCGGTTGCCTGAAAGGGCGCGCCCTTTCCTTCGGTGCCTTCGTGTAGTTCTTTCGTACCAGACGTGAAGCATCCACTTGTTGCTCTCCTTGGTGCATCCGCGTGAACGGCGTCAACGTTTGACAGAATACAAGCCTGCGCTTGCGCTGGGCTTTCCATGGGCGAGAATATGCTATGAATTTTCGGCCATGGCGTATACAGTCCACGATCGGCTGGCCGCCGTCGGGTGGCCAAAGAGACGCGCGACGAACGCACAAGCGACAGCCTCCCTTCCTCCTCTCTCTCTGCTTGCCGACATAATGTAGCGCGAAGACACAATTACACAGAAGGGACACCAATTAGCCCAACAACACACACAGAGAAAATGTGTGCATCAAATTGCTTAAAGCCCTGCAGCCTTTGAGGCGGAACCTCAATCGGGCAACCCCTGAAATTAAATGTCTTGCTTACAAAACTCTTGTTAGACCAATTATTGAACATGCTAAAATTATTTGGGACCTACACACCATAGCTAACTGTTCTGAACTTGACCGAATACAGAGGCTAGCTGTCAGGTTTATATTTAATAAATATCGTCGCATCCATTCTCCAGCACAGTTATGTCAATTAGCTGATGTAGCACCACTTGAGCTCAGAACAAAATACAAAATTCAAATTCCTTTTCGAAGTTATACACGATCAAGAAGGTATTAAACCAGATGATTATTTTGAGCTCCCTATGAACGCGTCAACGAGGCATCGTCATAGTATGTACATTCCTCCTCCACTCGCCCGCAATGATTGATTCAAGTTCAGTTTCTTTCCTAGGGCGATAAGAGAATGGAATTTGTTACCCGACTCTCTTGTCCCCTCGATGTCTTTAACTGCCTTTTGGATAGTCTTAAAAGCACAATTTTTTGCAATAACACCTAGTGCCCAATATGTATGCCCACTGCCCAATATGTATGCATTTTCTTTTAGATGTGTGACACTTATTGTGTCTATGACGACGCGATGCCAAATTGTGAATGGTTTCCTTATTATTTTCCCATGTATGTTGCATTTCATACGTCTTTTCCATTCTAAGACAAGCTTTGTGAGCGAAAGCTTGTAACTCGGTCACATTCTATGTTTCTTGTTGTTGTTTTTATTCTCTACTCCTGTAATAGACGTAAGAAGGCTGACAGTATAAATAAATGAATGAATGAACAAGTCCTTCTATAGAATAGTCCTCTCTGGCTTTTTTCCCCGACACTCTCTTGCCCAAAATCTCGCGCCCTTTCCCTCTCCCAGCTGCGATGAACGAGCGACCATGTGCCCCTCTCCCTTTCACTTTCCACGTTCCCCCCTCGGCCCCCTTCGCAACTCGATTGCCCAACGAGACGCGTCTCTCTGTCACTCTCTCTCTCTCTATCTCTCTCTCTCTCTCTCTACCTATCTCTCTCTGACATGCCGTCGTGCCCCCGGCCTACCATGAAAACGATCGAAAGAGCCAAAGAAAGCTATTCGCTTTAATATTATAACCTATGCACCCAATAAATTTTCTGCAGTGCGCTGACGCTCATGAACCGACTTAAGCCGCACTACATGGACGACCCGCTGTAGCGCGTGACATGATTGTGACAGAGACATTTCATCGACCCAGAGTTCGTAGCTAAGCTCACCTGTGGTTCGATGAATCTCGTTTTTATTGCGATAGCAATTATATGGACACTCCGGATGCATTTCTGCCGCCGCTGTTACCGTCGGCACCGTTATGAGGTTCCGTATAATGTCCTAGGTCGATAAAATCGTCGCCGTGCGCCGGATGCTGTATGTGCGAGTGAAAGCATGCGAGGGTGAGCCGCCGATCGCGGCCCAAGCTCGTGCACGCTACGGACGAAAGCGGGGAGGAAACGCGCCGCCTTCCGTCGCGCGCAAGGCTTCGCGGGAGAGGGTGGAAAAGAGGGGCGCACTTTCAACTTCGGCCGGTCTGGTCGGCCGCGCGAACCCGGCCCTGACGCTGTATCTTGAAATTCATCAGCGACGCGTGCAGAGTCCGCATTGCGCTGCATTTTCGCGACTTCCTGTTGATGCGAGCGGCTGCACGAAGGTCAATTCGATCGCGGCTGCTGCCGCGTTTACTCACTGCAGCATTTTTACAGCGAGTTTCTCCGGTCATCGAGTGAGGTGTGTTCATGTTTGCTTGTGTGCGCGTGACACCATGGTTGTTAATTTAGTTAGTATACCTATCTTGCAAGTTTATACGGCGGATAAAACTACGATATACCCTTACTTCGTCTGCCTAGCTGTCCCCTAGTTTGCTATCGCAATCGATGCTTCGCCTTTCGGGCAAAACTGCGGCTTTTTCGATCTTTCCCACTGCCGACATCCTTATCGAGGAATGTCATTGCTTCGAACAAACTAAAAGCAGCTGTATCACGCATCAATTCGCTCGTCAGTCCAATACCGCCGCGACGTCCACATGTGAGTACCATCAGAGTCACCCGAACACCAGCGACAACATGATCCCCATGGTCTCCGCCACGAGCTCGAGGCCGCCTATTTGCCACCCTTCTCCGCAACGCCTACCGATCCGTCACCAGCCACAAATGGGACAGATGCGACCGTTGTCTTACACGAATATGCTAATATGCGAATATGCGAACTTTGTTCACGATGGTCCGCTTTCCGTACCTCGCATATTACATATGGCATACATGTTCTCATTCTGGTTGCGTGTCCAAACAATTTTATTGCGACATGAATTAATCGGGCGCTCCAGGCGTACTTCCGCCGCCGTCATTGGCGTCGTCGTAATGTTCCGTATAAAGTTCAAGTGCGATAAGATCGTCGCCGCACGCCGTATGCTGTATCTGAGAGTGAAAGCGTCTGAGGATTAACCGACGATAGTGGCTCAATCTCAAGCACGCAAACAAGGAAGGCGGAGACGTAGCGTGCCGTCTTCCTGCATCGCGTGCAAACGCGCTACTCCAGTGGCAGCTGCGTATGGCGCGGCCACGCAGGCCCTATTTCGAAATGCATATGCGATTGAGACAAAGCGCGCTAAGTGCTGATAGCTTCGTGTGCGCTGTGTTCTGGCCGTTTAGTTCGCACTAAAGCTAGCGGCAGCACGAAGGCGAATTCGGTCGCTGCTGCTACCACACTTCCTCACTCCAGCGTTATTAGAGCAAGTGTGCGCTGTCATCGAGTGAGATGTGTTCATGTTTGCTTGGGTGCGCGTGACACCATGCTTCTTAATTTAGTTAGTAAGCGAATGTTTACAAATTTATATGGGCATATAAGGTTACTGTCCTTATTGGCATAGCTGTTACGTCTCAGCACCACCAAGGGTGTTAATTGAACGTTTGCCACGTGTCAAACCACCAAACCTCCTATTCAGACGTCAACGAGACAGGGACGACTAAAAGCGCTCACCCCACCATTACCTGGAAACTGGAGAAACGGATGAACGAGTTAGGGGGGGGGGGGGGGGGGGCAACGACGAACGAACCAGGTGTCGCCGGATGATATCTTTCCTCAGATTCTAAACCAGTTTCTTCAAAGCGGAATTACTGCGGGTTATGGTGAGCGTGGGCGTGGTATGGCAACGGAGTCGACGATGGGGATCTGCTGCTTGACAAACTTCACATTCCCTAGTCGACTCGCTTAGGGAAGAGGACGAGATCAAAACCAGGTACTTTTCGAGAGTGAGGACAGAGAATCTAGATGTGAATTGAGACCTTTAACTTGCTCCTGCATCGAGTGGGCTTCCGTACTGGAGCTGTCTAACTAAGCGAAATAAACCCTTTTTCCTCCATTTGCTACAACTTGGCGTCGTAGTCGATGGGCTTGCTGCATTCTATGCCCTGAACGCCACCCTAGCCGCAACACTGCACACTAATTTGCTGCCGCAATCGATGCTTCGCCTGTCCGGTGAAACTGCGACTTTTTCTGACAGAATGACTAACATGAATTCCCTCACTTTCACATGTAGCCTCGCGGATTTTCAATGTAGGCTTTGTTTATATTGAGTTGGAGACAACAGTATGTCTTCAACGTACGGGAAAAATCACTCGGCCTGTTTCCACTTTGCGTGTCTTCCATTGAAGAGGAACTGCTATGTTGGATACAGCAGGCCAACGGAGCATGAAAAGAAAATCTATATTTAGAACAAATAAAGCAGCCGTACGGGAGCAGCGTTTTGCCGCGGGTGCGAAAAGACGGAAGGAAAGTGTTTGCACCACTTGTGCTGCCCATTATCATTATCAAGAGGTTAAGAAACAGCTATATATTTAATATTCGGCTGGATCCGTTCTCGCAACATCAGAATAATCTGTGCAGAATTTCTGTTATCTCTTATATCTTGTCCAAAGAGCCGGCCTTGAGTCGGGTTCCTGGCAAGAGATTCCGCCCGCACTGCATAATTAGGTGCTTTCGACAGCAGGCTCAGCGGTACGTAGTCGATGGCCACGTGAAAGCCAGCGAAATAACATCCCGCAGAGCTACGTACGAAGACCGTTTCTCAACTCAATCCTCAAAGTAAGCTGACCAATCAGCTGCACGACAAAGCGACCAAAACAAGTGGAAATGCAACTAAAAAGCGCCTAGTGTGACACGTATTTCAAGCAGTGAAAGTGTTACCGTGCATTCGTGAGATAAAATCGAATGCGTGCTTATACGCAACATTCCTACCAAACACTATTCATTTTCATTTATTTCATTTATTGATACTGTCAGCCCAACTTTGGGCTATTGCAGGAGTGGTAGGTCACAATACAAGCAAAAATATGTTTACACGATAAAGAAAAATAAAGTACATTTTGGGGAATGCACTGATAGTAGCCCCATGGCAAATACGGCATGTAATACGATATCCAGGTGTACAGTATAACCATTAGGCCAAGTTATGGTATGCATACACATGTGCTTTTGACATTTTCAAGGAAATCGCGTAAAGATGATGTCCTTACTATTGAGTCTGATAATAGATTCCATTGTTTTATTGCTCTCGGAAAGAAGCTGTATTTAAAACAATCATTGCGATTAATTGGAGGAGGGATATACATACTGTGGCGATGACGAAAATAGTTACGAGGAGAGAAGTGAAAATAGTCATCTTTATCAATTTTAACATGGCCATGAATAATAAGAAAAAGAAATTTCAAACGGTCATACTCAGTTCTAGACTCTAGAGAAGGAAGTTCAGCAAGTTCACATAACTGGGTAGGAGAGTGGGAACGACGATATTTGTTAAAAATAAACCGTGCAGCAAGCCGCTGAATTTTATCCAGCTTAGACTGATTAGATGAAGTGTGTGGGTCCCACACAATTTTTGCATACTCCATAACCGGTCGAATCAAAGTTTTATATGCCAGGCATGTTACTTCAGGGGTAGCATTATACAGATTTCTTCTAAGCGACCACAAGGCTTTCTGGGCCTTGGTAAATACGTAATCAACCTGTTCGTTCCAATGCAAATCCGAGGTAAGCTTTAAACCCAAGTATTTAAATGTTGACACTCTTTGTAACGCGACACCTTCAATGGAATAATCGTAATCAATAATACTTCGTTTTCTAGAGATAGAAATGTAAACCGTTTTGTCAGAGTTCAGAACCATTTGCCAGCTGTCACACCAGTTTTTTACCTTTTGCAAATTTGAATTTAAATCCGTCTGATCGGCAGCTGATTCGATACGGTTACATAATACGCAATCATCTGCGAAGAGTCTGATGGGAACAGTAATGTCATGCGGCATGTCAATGATAAATAATAAAAATAACAGGGGGCCTAATACACTTCCTTGGGGTACTCCAGACTCCACAGGCGAAAAGGAAGACCGGTATCCCTCACATGCGACATATTGGTCTCTATGGCTTAGGTAGGACGAAAACCATTCAGATAAGCGAGGGTTTTTGAATATAGTTTTAATTTTTAATAGCAACTTTGGGTGCGACACCTTATCAAAAGCCTTGGCCAGATCTAAGAATATTATGTCTGTTTGGCCTCGGTTATTTATTGTATATGCGAGATCGTGAACAGTCTCTATTAGTTGAGTAACTGTAGAGAGTCCCTGACGGAACCCGTGTTGGCATTTGTTTAGGATATGGTAGTTGTCAAGGTAGACCAATAATTGCTTAGATATGATATGTTCAAGTAGTTTTGAACAAGTGCTAGTAAGGGAGATTGGCCTATAATTTTTAACGTCTGATTTGCTGCCACGTTTATGAATTGGGATAACTTTAGCACGCTTCCATGCCCTGGGAAAGGAACACTGGTTAACAGATGCCTGAAAAATTACAGTTAGAAATTTAGAAACCCACTCTGCATACCTTTGTAAAAATTCATTAGGAATTCCGTCAGGGCCCGTACTTCTTTTAGTGTTCATGAGGAGTAAGAGATTAAATACACCCTGTTCGTCAATTTTACATCTTGAAAAGGCGGCCTTTCAGATTCATCTGTAAAATCGGGCAGGAAGCCGTTATCGCGTGTGAAAACTGGCGAGAAGAAAGAGTTGAAATCCTGTGCCTTCTTTAGAGCGCTATCTCCAGTTTCATGCGAACGAGAAGCAGCTGGGGGGGGTCTACTAAACGGAATCTACTTCTACAAGAGAAAATTTTACTGCGCGAATCGATAACCCCGCTCTCCTTTTGTTCTTTTTGGTTCCGTGCCTATTTTCACTAAAGAAAATTGCAGCTTACTTTGGTTCCTCCAAAAATGCAAGTTTTTCTTGACTTCGCAGTCGTGCAAGGAGGGAGAACATTGGCTGACGCAGCGGCAAAACAGAACAGACTGTTCGGGACAAACCACAAGGAAGCCTGAAAAAAATTACGAGCATGGGTTTGCGTCACTTCTCCTGCAAAACAAAAGATTATTTTAAACGGCAAAAAACTGAAGACCTCTTCCCAGAAGTCTCAAGGAGACGTATAGGCAATTAAAAGCTCTAACTGCATCTCAAGGCAAAATTTGCTTCTTTGAGTCCGTCACTCTATATTTGAGTCAGAGCACCGACGAATCCCTCGGTTTGCGAATAACGTGTGCAGACCGAAGAATCCTGACATATACCCAACACGTATATCATCAGCCCCTAAAGCTAAGGCATTAAAGAAGGGATAAAAATATTGACGCCCACTCAAAAGTGCTGTTAAATATTGTACTATTTGAAGGTAAGAATCCGCAAAATTACAAATGCTTATATATTATGTCAAAAGATAATTATCGAGTTTGTCAACTGGTATGCATAAAGCTCTCTGGCATTGGCATTGTTGCTGCTTTGTTGGGAGAAGTGGTGCCGTTGGCGACGGAGTTGTCACTATGCTTAGCGGCACGTCAATGATAGGTACAAGATCGCAGCACTGCAGATGCTAATAATGTTCATAAACCGTAGACCAAGCCCTCACCCGTCAGTCGTGTATAACAAGTACCGGGCTGCAATTGGCAATGACCTTATTACAAGCGTCGGCCACCTTGTGTTGCAGCGCATCGGGAGATGAGTTCTGTCGTAATGTTTCCTTCTGTTCAACATTTCAGTTCAAGCTTGGACAAAGTCTCGTGGATGGCTTCATTGTTCCTGTGAGAGAAGGCCTCCAGAAGGCGCGTCCGACGGGGTGCACCAAAGAGTTAACCAAGCAGCTGCCTCTACTTACGCTGTCTGCAAGTCGTGTCGACAACGTGACTGGCCGAGCTACGGCCGCGAATAGAACGTAGCGGTGGAGTGCATCTCCGTGCGGCTTTAGTGACGCTTACCGGTGGCCATATTCCGTCATGAATTAACTACGCCCCGATAGTCTTGTGACCACTGTTCAGTCAACTGACTGGAGCAGTCGGTTGTTAAGAGGACGCTGTACCAAGAGCGAAACACCGATGGAATCTTCAAACGCATGCAAAACGCTGAAATTCTCTCGGAAAAGTAACCGCTGAATCGACTTGAGTGAACTTTCTTGCATTCAAGGGAGGAAGTTGCATTTTACAGGCGACAAGACGCAGAATTTTCATTTAATGCATTTCATTTTAAAAGAAATTGTCAGAAATCGGTAAGCTTCTAACATGTAGAAGCACGACGCTTCCATATCCGCAACTTTCCACTGAGAACAGACGTCGCCATTTAGTTGTATACTCATCAGTAGCATATCACATATTGGTCTGGGATATATCATTATTATTCAATCCAGCTGTCTTAGGTGATTTTTACAAAATATAATATCTTTTTTGTTGCTGCGCTACAGAGTGTTAGACTTAATGGTGTACATGATAGAGTGTGTAAGCGCGACTGAACGACGACCTAGAAAGTAACAGACACGCAGAGACAGCGCTTTCTTCAACTAAAGTTTTTATTTTCGCACGCATCGTTAAATACATACCGAACGAGCGGAAACAAATGGGACAACAAAAAAGAACATTCAGAGGTGCATGTCCATTAAAACTTCTTTCTGGGCGAGTTGGTGCATACTTGACATAAAAATTGTTACAGCGCAATCACATGCAACCACAAGTATGCATGCAACCACAGTACAGCGCTTGTATCCCGTCCTTCATACTTGTGGTTGCATGTGATTGCGCTGTAACAATTTTTATGTCGTGCATGTCCATGAGCCGCACAGGTGTCCAAGGTAGGATCAAAAACATACACTGCAATAGTTACAGCTACAAACCGAGGAATCGTAGCTCTTTCTTTAGATAGCAACGCTGTTGGCTTGATAAAAACAAGGCAGAATAAATCCAGTATTCAAAAATGGTGACCATGTGTTGAACTCAGAGACGCGTTTGCATTCGACCCTTCTTCTGCAAAGTTATTGAACGGCTGGTACAAAAGCGCCGAGCTATTTACCTGTCGAAATTTAGTCCACTTTTACCTTTCCAATTGGGCTGCCGTAAGGGCTATTCAACTGAGCCTGCTCTCATCGCCATAACCGAACAAATAAAGATGGCAATTGGCAAAGCCATGTATGCTGTATCAGTGTTAGTTGGTCTAACTAACGCCTTCGATGCAATTAACCACTGCATTTTGTCTTTTAAACTTGATTCTATCGGAAGAACAGGTCGCGGCTGCTCTAAGAGTGATAAAAAATTACTTAAAAGATAGAACACAAATAGTAAGAATGAATTATGTTCTTCCTAAATCAATGATAACAAACTTTGGTGTACCACAGGGATACATATTTGGCTCACTTTTGTTTGTAATATATGTTAACGACCTACTTAATTGTCAGCTTTCTCCTAACTGCATCCTTTATGCAGCTGATACAAATATATTTAACTCTGACAATTGTGTAAGTAAACTAGTTTCGAAACTTAATGCTGAGTTAACCAACATGTTAAATTGGCGCAACGTTAACCAGCTCGACATGAACCCGTCTGAAAGTAAATCTGTTTTATTCGCGTCCCAGCATCGCTCATCCGCATTCATGCCTGCACTTTACCTTGGTGATAATCCTATCGCCCTTACTTCTTCCTGTAATTATGTGGGTGTAGAAATTGATAGTAATCTTAAATTTCATCAACACATAGCCAACATTAGACAGAAGGCAACCTACGGAATAAGGACACGTTTAAAAGCTCGCTATGTCTAGAGTCATGAAACATTACTCTCTCTATACTACTCATTTATCCATTCTCATATAAACTATTGCAGTGCATGCGAGGGCAATACGTATGCTAACCACTTTCTATCATTACAAGTCTTGCAAAACTAGGTTGTTAGAATTATCAATTTTAGTCCTAACCATTGCAATGCCAAACGTTTAATACGTGACTATAGCATTCTTACTACAGACAAACTCATTAACTGTAATCTTGGTACGTCTTTATGCCGACAACAAGCTTACTCTCACCGCAACAATGTGATACCTCGATCTTTTCTACTGAATATTATTCTTGCGCGATTTTCATTGAACAATAATTTTACTTTTCTCAAAGTACGCTCCAATTAGGCTAAGCAGAGTGCCCCTTCTTTGTTTTGTTTTTCTTTGTCCGTTTCCTTCTGGAAGACGCTACCTCCATTAAGTGATGTATATCATTTTAATTTAAACGAAAACTGAAAAATCGTATTTTATCATCTACAATCACTTAGTTCTGTCTCTTCTTTTTTTCCTTTTCTCCCTCCAAATGTACATTTTGTTAACACATACGCTACACAAATAAAAATCCGGCTGGTTATGCCTCATTGTCCATTTACTTATATGATGGCGTTATAGTCACTTCCACCTCTATTGAGATAATTTTTCGAATTAGTCGACTGTAATAATAATGATTATTTTTGTAGCATATGGCGGCATTTTTATGTGCTGTATGAATTAACAGGTGTACTTGCAATTTGTAGCCGACCCGCCGTGGTTGCTCAGTGGCTATGGTGTTGGGCTGCTGAGCACGAGGTCGCGGGATCTAATCCCGGCCACGGTGGCCGCATTTCGATGGGGGCGAAAATGCCAAAACACCCGTGTACTTAGATTTAGGTGCACGTTAAAGAACCCCAGGTGGTCGAAATTTCTGGAGCCCTGCACTACGGCGTGCCTCATAATCAGAAAGCGGTTTTGGCACGTAAATCCCCATAATTTATTTTTAATTTGTAGCCGATTTGTGCTAGTACTGTCGTAAACCAATGTTATGTTTACTATTTTTTATTTTTTTACAATCATTGTTCCACTTGTCGTTTATACCTTTACTTATACGCTATACAGGAGGTCCCATTAGGGTCCTTGACCGCGGGCCCTTGTCCTGCACAATATTTCTTTGTGTTTGTAACGAGTGTAATAGTAATAAAATCAAACTCATTCAAAGCCTGATTCATTCTGTGTATGCCGAGCAAAACGATTTTTCCCCTCCTAAGAGAAGCTGGTCCTCTTAATGGCTCATTCACACCTGCCACTTGAGGAGGTCGCGCGACCATTTGCGACTCGCGATCAAAAAACGACCGAAGCTGACTGATGTTCACACCGGCAAGCCCGGCCGAACGCGACCCGCAAGTCGCAATACCGAAGATTATCGTTCTCAGCGAGAACTCTCGGAATCTACGCAGAATTTGCCGCGACGTGGGAGGAGGCCGGATGTAGACATATAAAAGATCACTTCCGGTGCGCCGCTGATTGGTTTACCAGTTTTGCGACCACGGTCGCGCGACTGAAAAATCGCGCAGAGAGTGACTGGCCCAAAATGGTTACTTTTCTAGAAAAGCGACCATTTGCGACCATTTGCGAGTGGTCGCTTTGCGACCAACTCGGTCGCGCGACCACTGTCAGTCGCCGGTGTGAATGAGCCCTAAGAACTAACGCACTTCATAGGGATCAGCCACGCTAAAACGAGGCACAATATGTCACGGAATGGTTTAAAGCCACTGCCATGAACAAATACTGGGAACGGTGCGTCGAATAAGTGGCGCAAGCGACTGCTCGTTGCAAGCCGCAACAGCAAAGCCGGCGTCTGTATTTTATGCACCTGAAGTTCGCTATTTTTTTATTTTATTTATTTATGACATACTGCAGACCGTGAGGCCCAAGCAGGAGTGGAATACAAAAATTTAACAATGTTCAATTGTAACATCCAAATTCAAGCAAAACGAGCAGTAGGAAATAACTCTTAACAATACTAATTAAACAACATGGTCACTTATAACATCAATACAATCCACACAGTCCGCCGGCAAGGCGTTCCAATCTGTGATTGTCTGGGGAAAGAAAGAACGTTGAAATAAATTAGTCTTAGCAAAGAACGGGGAAGGGAAAGGTTGTGGGAATGTCCGGTTTGTCTAGTTGTCGAAAATGCTACGCACAGTGAGGAACTTAGTTCGACTTTCTGGTTACTCAACAAATATAAAAACTTCTAACGAAAAAACTTGCGGCGGGACTGAAGGGTTGGGATTAAATTCGATTGCATTAGTGCTGAGACGGACATGCATGGTTCGGCTGTACGGCGAAAAAATGACACGGACGGCTTCCCCTTAGATTTTCTCAAGTGCTTTTATATTATTGGTAGTATGTGCGTCCCAGACAATGCACGCATATTCTAATTTCCGCCTTATAAAGGTTTCGTATGCTAGTCTTTTAACCTGGATTGGCCTATCTTTTTGTTTATGGCGCAACAAGCAGAGGAGAAAGCATTAGAAATGTGCGTGTTCCCGCTTAAGTTGCTTGTTAGTGTCACACCGAGATACTTAAGTTCATTTACTTCTGTAATTAGCCCTGAACCCAGAGACAAGGGCAATTTAAATGGATTGAGTTTTCTAGTAATTCGTTGTAGAACTGTCTTTTCTGAGTTTAGTATCACACCCCATACACTGCTCCACGTGAGGATTTTGTTAAGGGCCGTGTTTAGTGCAACCTGATCATCACCTGACTGGATCTCATTGAAGATAATGCAGTCATCCGCATACATGCGAATCTGCACAGGTTCGTTAATCACATCGACAATGTCGTTACAGTATATCAGAAATAGCAGCGGCCCAAGCACACTGCCCTGAGGGACGCCAGATGTGACAGGAAGGGTACAAGATTCTTCACTGTTTATTGATACATATTGGTTACGCTCTTTTACATACGTTGAGACCCAGGCAATAAGAAAATCGGGCAGTTTTATAATCTGCAGTTTCTCGATTAATTTGTGATGTGGTACAAGGTCGAAAGCCTCGCTGAAGTCCAAGAAGATTAAGTCTACGTGGACGGCCCTGTCAATGACGGACGCAAGAAAGTGAAATACGGTGAGTAACTGTGTAACTGTCGAAAACCATTTCCTAAGGCCATGCTGGTGTTGCGACAAAACATTGTTTTCCTGAAGAAATCTTTAAATTATCTTAGCTACAATAAGCTCTAGGAACTTAGAACAAGAACATAATACAGATATGCGGCGGTAATTGCAGTGACAAAGAAAGCGGGTCACCTTTCTTCAGGACGGGAACGACACGTGCCATCTTGCAATCGTCAGGTATGGATGCAGTTTTAATAGAAGCTTGAAATAGAACAACAAGGAACTTGCTGAGGGCTTCCGCGGAACGCGAAGGAATGCGCCTGGAATGCCATCAGGTCCCGGTGAAGATTTAACATTTAGGCTAAGCAGCATGTTAAGAACGCCTTCACGGGTAATAAAATCGGTCACATTCGAGAAATGAGAGGGAAATGTTGAAGATAATGGCCCAGAAGGCGTGGAAAAATACTGTGAAAGTAGTGATTAAGATGCTGCGCAATAGTCTTGGGATTAGTTATTACGGCACTGTTATAAGATATTTGTTGCACATGCGTTTTACTTCCTTTCATAAAGTTCCAGAAGCCCTGAGGATCCTCAGATAAGAAGTTCGGGAGGTTTGTGTTAAAATAGAAAGGCTTAGCGCGAGTAATGGCATCGGAGAGAGACGTGCGAGATTCAGTGAAAGCATGAGATACTGTTCTTTCCTTTTGTAGTTGTTTAGTCTTCCGTTTGAAATGTATTATATGCCTGTTCATCCATGGTGTAGATTTGGCCGTTTTCCCTGTCTTATCAGGTACAACGTTACGTAAGCAAAAATAGCACACATTCTTAAACTTGTTCCAAAGAACAGCAGCATCACCATAAGAGAAGTCGGCTAAATCGGACTCTAAGTAGTCTAGAATGGCGACATCATCGGCACGTTCAAAATCTGTCATCTTTTTGACAACTGGAGTACTATTCGTACACTTGGGAGCGAGTGGAAAGTTATGTTTCGATTATCGTACTTGTAATTTAATAAATAAAGTGGTGAACTAGATGAGCTGGTGAAGAATCCTGAAAGCGTGATAGGACAAGAACGCTGCTGAACAGACGTCTGATTCTTCAACCGTGCTGTGTATTACATACTAGTGTGCCTGAACAAGGTGTCGTCGCCAAATCTTATTCATCTTTATTCTTCTTATCTTTCTATTACAATATAATATTTTATATTTTGTAAATAAGTGTTTAGAAGTGCTAATATTGCCGGAAGTTCACCTACAACTCTAGGTAAACTTCAAAGGAGGAAGAAGTCACATTTTTGAAAATTTAAAGGCGCACTGCTTATAGACCATATTTTGGTACTTCTACAAGAGGTTTTGAACAGTGGTAAAGAACAACTATTTTGCATACGACTAAAACATTGTCTACAATTTCGCGGCACAACAGCGTCGGTGAACACCGTGACTGCTGCACCGGAGCTACATTACAATGGGGCTGCCCTAAATATACAAAACGTAAATAGCACAAAGCAAACAGACGCGCAGGCAGCAAAACGAAACATGGTAAGGGCTCAGCTGGCTACCGCGTAATATTTATAGTAATACTACGTCGTACTATCCACCTGTGACCAAAACACAGCTCCGGAACACAATTGTTTTGCAAGTTGGTTCTTATTACCTGCAAAGACAGGAGCTCATAAGAAGATGGAGGCTTGAAGGACTAAGCAGTGATAAAACAAGGAATCTTGCTATAGCCTCATTACTTGAGGATTTAGTGACATTTCTCATCGGACTACTGCTAAAAAAAGTGACAAATGTCTAATAAAAGCGAAAAAGCCTTTTAGAACTTAGTTCGTAGGCACCCATTCCTGCGTTTCGTGTCGGCGTCGTCGCTTTGCGTAACCGAGCGAACGAACGCAGCGAAAGATGCAAGAGCGAACGCGTAACGCAGTGCGGGATGAGAGACGGCAATAGCGTAGAGAGCGCGATGAGGAAAGCGGAGGAGGAGGGTATGGTGAAAGCGTGAGAAGAAAAGTGTATTGCCGCGCAAGAAGATCCCTGCCGCGATGACCGCTATAGAGATGGCGCCATACAAGCGCGCCGTGGTCTTTTCACTGACGGTTTGCGGCAAGCGCGTCCACCGATGTCATATATACAAACAAAGCATTGCATGAGCGGAGGCCTGTCTGCGGCGGCTGCTGTGAATCGCGCCCACGCCTCACCCACGCGCTGCCTCTCCCGATCTCCCGATTAGCGAGGCAGACGCGCCACACTTCGCTCCGTTTGCAATGTGCCGCACGAGACAAATTGTCTGCGGCAGATGCGACTTCTTTATTTGCACAGATACAAAGAGACGGAGGTGCGTCATTGCGTGATACGTTGGCATGTTGATGTGACATTCTGTGTTTTCGTGTCAGGTAACAGCATTTGGTCTTCACGCCTGGGACAAAAAACCGCGTTGAGCCACTTGGTGTGAATGTTCATTAATGAAAACGGCAATAATGCAACTTAATCAACTTCCATACAGGTGTAGATGTATCTGACTTTATATCCGGGATAAATATATAGCGCTATCACTTCTTAGTCACCTTAGGAAACGAGTAAAGGCAGGGTACTTCATTGATACCCAGGGACTTAGCCGGCTGCATACACATACTCATATATAGCCATGACAACGAAAAATAGACCTGCTGGATACGCAAGTAATGAGCACAGTGAGCTCAAATAGCTGTCAAGGTAAAACACTTCTTGGTGGGTAAACAAAATCAGCACTTGCAGAACACTTCATTTATGCAATCTGTTCATATGCAAGCTGATTTTTCATTAGAGGGTATTGAGCACGAAAAATCCAGTGTCGGAAAAGAGGCATACCGTGTCCGCCTTCTCTTTCTGCGTTCTTGACATTCTTTAGCGCCGAGTACCCTTGAGCAGGGTTATTTGCACTGCGAGAGAGAAGCTCTTCATTGAAAAGTAGAGATTTTTCCTGGCGTGCATATGACCACTGACACGCTACTTTTAATGCGTAAGCATTTTTTTGCGAATACCAAAGCGAAATCTGTCCGTCGCGCGAAAAGTGTAAAGCATTGTATATGCACAAGAATGCCTTTTTGTGAAGTAAGGACATTTGATCGTTATGATGTAGTAAATGTAGACGATTAGAAGCTTTATAAGTGATAAGGAACAATTCAAACAAAAACAAATTTGGAGGACGCTTAAGCATCGCCTTTAAGAGTGAAACCCAATATCATTCGAAGATGCTTGACTGCTTCTCACGCTTCCCTGCAAATGCTGCTTATGTAACCTAATATGTTCCTGGAAACTCTGGCGGTGAATGTATGCACGAAGGCGAGCTTTCTGGTTCTTTTCTTGTTCCCCCCACACGGCGGGCTCCGCCGCTGCCGCGAGCGCCATCAAGATGGTGTTGTAAGAAACCGAGCGGGGCGCTCCGCTCCTACTAAGACAGACCTCAAACAGCAGCTGGAAAACAGGTTTGTGTTTGAGTTTCAGTGTAGCAGAATTATGTTTTCTCGTATAGTCAAATTAAAATCCGACGCTATCAAATTTAATTAGTTTAGTAACGCGTACGCGCCACGCGGAGGGCCTGCGTGGTTTGGGATGCGTGATTCGGGATGATTTTTCCGTCATGGACAACGCCGCCGGCGCCGACACCGGATTTTCTGCGGCAGGGGGCCCTTAGCGATATCGCGTTAAAAAGTTGATATGATATGATATGATCAGATTTATGCCTACCTACAGTGATACATAGGGCTCCAAAAAAAATGTATGGGGAAGCCTATAGTAAGGGGGCGTCAACTCAAATTTGGGGTAGGAAAAACTTGAGGTTTGGGGGTGGGCCAACTTGAATTATGTGTGTGGGAAAACCTAAATTTATGGGTGAGCCAATTGAAATCTGGTGGTTGGTCAACTTGAAATTTGGAGATGGACCAGTTGGAACTTGTGGGTATGCTCAAGCATATACTTAAACAACTCCAGCGGAGTTCCTTCATATTTTTGTTCATTGAGAGGGCAAAATGGATTCAAATATTTCAGTGGAGATTGGAAAAATAGGAAGAAATAAAAATTTTGGAAAAGTTATGCAGACCCCACGTACTGTGGGTATAGAAGACGCCATAGACTGATATGCACACACACGACCTGTTCTTACGACCTCTTCCTCTAGCCACAAGTGGGTTGCTTTCTATAGAGCAACTTTTTCTACATTGTCCTGGCACGTGAAAGAGATGCTATTTTTAGTCGGTGCTTTCTGCACTGGCCTTTCAATGTTATTAGCATTGATCGCCGACTTACCCCGTTTTGAACCTATCTGTCAGTGTCTTCAATGTTATTAGCATTGATTGCCGACTTACCCCGTTTTGAACCTATCTCCCAGTGTCTGCCTATCAGTCCCCCACTACGGCGTGTCTCATCGTGGCTTTGGCAAGTAAAACCCCATAATGTAATTAATTAATGCTTAACGGAACGAATATAAGCGTCAGTGAGGACTATTTCAAAAGAATCTTCAAAATACGGAAATGTCTATGGGTTTCTTCACAGGAGGAAAGGACAAAGGGGGCCAAGGTTAAGCTTGTACATGATAAAATCAAAGTGAACAATGTTCTTTACGCATGGAACAAACGCACGATGGAGCGATACGAGTGTAATGCGCTCCGACAGAATGACTCTGCGTGAATTTCGGAAAGCGATAGCTTCAAGATATTGAATGTGAATGCGAGAAGCATGTTAAAGAAGGTTGACGATATCGAAGCAATGATTATAGAACATGTACCGGACAATAGAAATATTACTGAGACATGGCTTTATAAAGATATAGTAGATAGCGAAGTAACGCCTAATTATTCTATAATGGTTAGGAAAGCCCGGGAGAGTAGAGGTGTCGGGGTTTTGCTGGTGATTCGCGATAATATAGATCTTACTGTACTCCATGTTTCAGTTGACATTGAGGCTGTAAGGGTTATGACAATTTGAGTAACCACGCTGTTCACATTGTTGGGCTGGCGACTTTGGTGGTGGCGCCCAAAATCGCCAGTACAAGTACTTTTATGTCTCCAACACTTTATGAATTGCAATATGCATCGTGGCGATAATATTATACTTTCGGGGGCCTTCAACCAATCTGGAATAAGCTGTAAAAATTACTCTTTTGGAGCAGCAGAAATTCTAAGTTGTGAACAACTACTAGAACTTGCATCTTGCTTTTGTTTAAATCAGGTGGTGAGCGACTATACAAGAATCAGTGCAGGTAGTTCGTCTGTCCTTGACCTTGTTTTTGTGTATACTCACATGATTCCTTTTCTACTTGACTGTGAAGCCAGTGATCTTACCTCTGACCGTAAGCTAGCAGTGCTGTCTTTACACCTTTTCCCCAGCACCATGCACCTTCCCTCACGAACGTCGTTTTAAACCATGCTGGCGTTGATAATCTTGGGGTACTGGAATTCTTAGAGCACTCTTAAGAGAAATTCTCTGAAATTTATCAGCTTAACCGGAGCCCAGAATATCTCTGGGGGTACTTTTTTAATTTGGTCATGTCTTGTATACAATGGTATATATCTAAGCGCATTAAGAAAACTAGTAATACAACTAAATCGAAAACGTAAGAATTGTAAGAATTAACCTAGTACTCAGCTTCGACACACCATTCAAAGTCTTGGCAAGGAGCTCAAGCAACTTGTGAAATAATTTAAACAAAACTTCTTCGGCATCACTCTCCCAAGATTTCTAAGAGATGTGCCTCCCAAATTTTGGGGATATGTCAACCCATCGTAGAATGTTCGCTCGACGGCACAGTCGAAGCCTCCAGCCACTGAGACTTTCAATGGATGTTTTGCATCTGCGGTCACAGAAGATAATGTTATTGTGACGTAGATAAAGGTTAGGCACAATTATATTTACAAGATATATCCAGAGAAGCCACAGCCAAGATGACAGAACAACCACAAAACACGAACGAGCTCTTTCGATCGTCGTTATCGTCGTCCTGCTCAGCACCTTCTTCAGAATGCGGAAATGGCGTGTAACGTAACCCCCAGCTGTTGGAGCGCCGTCTCGGCGCTTAGACAAGGATAGGGCTGTAGGCTGAAACGTATGGCTTGAGGCGGGACACATGCACGACATCAGTTGGGGGGGAGGGGGCACAGGAGATGACGAGTGACCATCCAACGGGCTTATCTCGAATGTCACCTCGGTGAGCTGGCGTAAAACCTCGTAGGGTATGGAGTAGCGGAAAAAAGTTTCGAAGACAGGCCGACGTGGCGGCAAGGGGTCCAAAGAAGGACCAAGGAGCCTGGTCCTAAGTGAACGGTTCTGTGCTGGCTATTGTAACGGGCCTTTTGAGTCAGCTGCGAAGCAGAGAGACCATCCCCTGAGATATTACGAGCCGTTTGAGCACGAGCAATAACGTCGCGAGCATATTCTGTAGCAGCGTGTGGAGATGATGGAAGTAGTGTATCAAAGGTAAACGTGAGGTTGCGGCCAAACAAGAGATAAAAGGGGGCAACGCCGGCGGTGTCGTGGCGGAACGAGTTGTATGCAAATGTCACATAAGACGAACTTTTCTCCCAATCACGGTGATCTGCTGAAACATGCATGGATAGCATCGTGATGAACGTGCGGTTGAGGCATTCTGTACGTCCATTAGTCTGCGGGTGGTAGGCGGTGGCTAGCTTGTGACATGCGGAACAAGACCGAAAAATATTGTCGACAACGTGTGAAAGAAACGACCGGCCGCGATCAGTGAGCAGCTGCCGTGGAGCGCCGTGGCGGAGGATGACGTCGTGAAGCAGGAAGTCAGCAACGTCCGTGGCGCAACCGGTCGGCAGCACTCGTGTGATGGCGTATCGTGTTGCGTAGTCAGCGGCTACGGTGATCCACTTGTTCCGCGAAAGAGAAGTCGAAAATGGCCCAACGCGATCAAGGCTGATGCGGTAGAACGGACTAGTTGGAGTGTCTATAGGCTGAAGTGGGCCGCAGGCTGAAAGGACGAACGCTTGCGACGTTGGCAGGACTCGCAAGAAGAAACGCAATTGTGAATAGAACGGCAAAGGCCCGGTCAAAAGAATCGACGCCGCACGCGGTCGTATGTACGGGATACTTCAAGGTGGCCGGCTGTTGGGGCATCGTGGAGCTGGTGGAGAAGAGTAGAATGGAGGGTCATAGGTACTACGAGCAGGAGCTCCGGACCGTCGGAGTTGGTATTGCAACGGTAGAGAATATTGTCGCGGAGCACGAACAGGTGGAGGGACGGGTCAAAGGGATTAGAGCGTAGACGATCGATGATGGGCTCAAGTTTGCATCTCTGAGCTGTTCATTGCGTATATCGCTCAAGTCGGACATGGCGAGGACGCAGGTGCAGGAATCATGGGCGATGGAATCGGAAGGGTCCACGGGATGACATGGTAGGCAGTCGGCGTCCTGGTGCATGACACAGGACTTGTAAAGAACATGAAAGCTATATTCTTGAAGCATCAGCGCTTAGCGACCAAGGCGTCAAGCCGGGTCTTTGAGGGACGTGAGCCAGCACAACGCATGGTGCTCCCTGATGATCGAAAAGGTACGGCCAAACAAATATGGTGGAAATTATGTGGCTGTCCAAACTAGAGCAAGGCATTCGCGTTCGGTGGTGGAGAACTTGCGCTCTGAAGGGGAGAGGAGGCAGCTGGCGTAGGCGATGACGTGGTCTTGGCCTTGTTGCTGCTGTGCGAGGATAGCGCCGATGCGGTGTCCGCTGGCGTACACCTGTGTAGGCGCTGCAGGGTCTACCTACTTACCTGTGTCGGCGTTGTGAGGTGAAAATGCGCCAAGATGGATGGAATAGTGAGCAATCTGGTGAGAATTTGGAATGCGTCGGCTTGTTGAGGACCCTATGTAATTGTGCTTTCCTTCTTCAGGAGCTGTGTTAGCAGACAGGCAATGTCGGCAAAGTTCTTGACAAAATGTCGGAAGTAATAACAAAAGCCAACAAAGCACCGGACGTCTTTGGCCGAACGCAGCACAGGGAACTCTTTCACGACATGAATTTTGTCGGGATCAGGTTGGACGCCGCAAGAACTCACACGGACGCCTAGGACAGTAATTTCACGACGGCTGAAGCTGCAGTTCGAAGAGTTCAACTAAATACCAGCACGTTGGAGAACACCAATCACTGCCGATAGGCCAGTGAGGTGACTCTTAAATGTTGGTGAAAAACGATCACATCATCTAGATAACAGAGGCATGTTGACCATTTGTAGCCACGAAGCAGAGAGTCCATTATTCTTTCAAACGTAGTGGAGACATTACATAAGCCAAAAGGGATAACTTTAAATTGAAAAAGACCGTCGGGTGTTACAAATGCTGTTCTTTCGCGGTCCTGGTCGTCGAAAGAAATCTGCCAATATCCTTAGCGGAGGCTGTAAGAGTTGTCGGACGATCCCACCGCTGTCAAACAGATGTAGGAGTCGTCGGACGATCTCGCCGCGGCCACCATTTGAAGGAGTTGACGGTCGTAGAAAAGAACTCGGTGAACAGGATTTATTTACAGGATTTACATTTAAAACAAGACATACATCGACAATCTAGCGTGACTCCCATATGGAGCCCGCAAGACGATGCATACAGCAAACAGCTTACGAGCACACAGCTCACGAGTACATTTCTCGCACGACAACGAGCACACACCTGAAGCAGGCGGGGCTAGCCAGGCATACATAGCCGGCAAGTGTTCCACCTGACCCTCCTTCGAGTTGAGATCAGGGGTGTGTCACCAGGTGTCGATGAGCCCCGTGCCTCGCAAGAAGGCTATCAGCATTCGTTGCGCTCTCTTCCTGAATGCCGCGGGCCCTCCGGGGAAGACAACGTCTTCAAAGGTCCTGTGCGTAAGACCGCTCTTTTGTAGGTTGTCGACCATCGCTTTTCTTTCTGTGTCAAACTGCGGGCATAGCCAAATGAAATGTTCGGTTTCGCCAATGTCACCACAGAAAACACAGAGTGGGGAAGCGCGAAGCACAGTCTTGAATAACCAAGCTGGGGTGTACGCGGAGTCGGTCCTGATGCGGTATAAAAGCGTCGCTTGTTCGCGTGTAAATCCATGAGTCACACAGTATTCGTGTGGATTCTTGTACATCTCTCTAAAGTGAAGGCGGATTGCATGCACCCTTAGGGTTTTGAAAAGCTTTTGGAGCTTTCACTTTTGGGACACATGTCAGCGCTAGGCGTGCAAGGGCGTCAGCTTCCTCGTTTCCATCAATTCCTACGTGTGATGGAATCCACTGAAACCTTATGTCAAATCCTTCGTTCGACGAGTGGCCAATCGCCGCAATGGCCTCAAAGAGCACGACACTTTGCAAATGGTACAAGCCCTCCTTTACAGCCGCATTACATACGGAACTCCTTACCTCAACCTGAAGATAGCGAGAAACAAAAGCCAAACCTTCTAATACGAAAGGCCACGAAGCTCGTCCTAGGACTACCGACAACCACCTCCACTGACCGATTGCTTCGCATGGGTGTTCACAACACCTCATCAACCAAATCAAGAGACTCAAGCTCACAACCACAGCCCGAGCAATCCTCCGACGCACAGGATACGTAACCAATCTAGAACACGATGGCGAACGTAAGGAAAAGGTCATATCGAAACTGCGAGAATGTCTACAAGTTCTTCAGATCCCTCGGAAAATGCATGCAGAACACCATCAAAGCAGACGGCTCGCCAGGGTAAACGCCATCAGGCACAAGCACCGTAACGACCCGCAGGCGTGCTACGTGGACGCAGCCAAGTATCCGGGCCGAAACGCCTTCGCCATCAGCGTCACAGACTACAGGGCGACGACACTGGCATTGGCGACAATTCTCGCCAAACGCACGGACACAGCTGAGGAGGCCGCTATAGCACTCGCCAGCCATACAAGCGAGGATGCCATAGTGGTCTTCACCGACTCTCAAACAGCGGCACGCAACTACATGAAGGGCAGGATCTCCATCAAAGCGATCAACTTACTGAAACGTGGCGATACTCCTCCCCCCTACACATGCATCATGTGGGTTTCGGGACACGAGGGACTCGAGGGGAATGAAGCGGCACACACCGCGGCCCGCGAAAGCATCAACCGGGCTTCCCCGCACGACATTCTAGACAGGTCCCACCCACCCAAATCAGAGGAGGAAACGGAAACAATACCGTTAACTTACCAAGCACTGCTAAACACTATCGGCTTGGACGCAGGGTCTACCCTCCACCACATCCAAAACTAACAAGAAACGAAGGCACCGACTACAGGCGACTCCAGAGCAATACCTTTACCCACGGAAGCTTACTGCATCATTTCCACCCGACGCTATACAGCTACACCTGTCCACACTGCAACGTGCCAGACACTCTGGCACACCTCCTCCTGCAATGCAAGAACACCCGTGCAAGCATCACAGCGCCACAACTGATAGCAGAAGACGCAGACCCAAACCTCCTTGCTGAAACGTGGGAGGCTGCGATCTCCATGCCGGACCTGGTCGACCAGCGCGAACTCGTCGCCCGGGCCCGGAAGGCGATCCAAGCCAGAGGGTTCCTGGAATAAGGGACCCTCAGCCTCGACTGACAAGTCACTACTTCAAATAAAGGTTTCGTTCTCTCTCTCTCTCTCGTTAGGTCGTCAATCAGTGCCAGATACTGCCTTTAAATTTCTCTAGTGGTAGGCCCCGATGTAATCTCTGTAATGCTGACTTGGAATCCGTCAGCACCACGACATCTCGTGCAGAAAACGCCCGTAGTTTCCGCAAAGCCGCGGTGATTGCGGCGCTTTCTACTACCACCACCACCACCAACAGCAGCAGGACCAACGGCTGTTGCAATAGCGTTCGACGTGACCTATACGGCAGGTAAAGCAAATAGGACAGTCATCGGCAGTCCTCCATTCGGCCGGATTGCGACGACATAGCGGCGCCCTCGGGCTGTGAGCATAGGACACTCGGGGAGGGTCAGTTGGGCGCGAAGAAGTGACGGAATACACAGAGCCCAAGCCAAGACTGGACAGCTCCTGACGAGCGATGGCTTGAACAAGTGGTATCATCGGGGACGTAGACTCAACGGCGCGGGAGCACGTGGAAGCAGGAGACATGGCCTCAATTTCACGTCGAACAATCTTGGTGACATGCTCCGCGGTGAGCGGTACCTGTAGTGCAGGTACTTCTTCACACGACGAACTTGCTGTCGTGTTAGGCACACGCATGAACTGGTGAGCAATGCGTCGGCTTTTCGCGTTAAAACGCTTGCATTCCCGTATGATGGGGTCGACAGTGTTGCATCGTGTATTAAGAATGATAGGACTCCGTAGATGTTTGAGCATGTGATGCCAGCACCTTCTTCGCCGCGGCCATGGGACCAATGGCCTTTCCGAACACATCACGCATCTTTTGCTATCAGGAATCCCAACTTTCCGATTTCAGCTACATGATTCCCGAACCAGACCTTTGTTATGCCTTATAAGTAAAATATAAGATTCGCCAGTATGACCGTATCGTCCCATCGGTTGTCTTTACCTACACGCTCGTATAGAGCCGACCAGTCGTCAATATCGACGTCATCAGTTCCGGAAAACGTGTTCTGATCTCTTTGCTGCGCAAGAACAACCGTAGACGTTGCCGCCGCTGTGGAAGAGGCCGCCTCTTCTGCCATTGTGGAAAACTCAACGCGGAAGCTGTGATTTATGCTGCTGAAATATGGCGTGTACTTGTGCACCCGGACTGCTTCTCTATCAGAGAGAGAAGTGGTTGCGCAGAATACTGGGTAGAGATCCTGAAGACATGTCGACATGTTTCCAGGCTGCGAATTACTGTGAAATGTGGTTCCCGTGCTTCTGCTATAGTGAAGTGACTCGATGTAGCTTGCCGAACTCCTAGACACACCCGTAAACTCCGAGCCTGCAACAGCTGTAGCCGGTGGAGGGACGTCGCAGGCAATTTGTGGAATACAGAGGCGGAGTAAGCTATTCTCTGACGGACATGTGATCAATGGACGTGAAGCAGGGATGCAGTTGTTCCGCCCAACTTTTTGCCTGCGATTCTGTGCAAAACATTTATTACACAACTAATGTGGTCCTCCAGCGCGGTCAAATTATGAATCCATCGAAGGTGGTGGTCTAAAATCACGCCGAGAAAACGATGTTTTCGAACCAGCTCGATCTCATGGCCATCTGCTGAAAGACCAAGATTTCTAACTTTTTTCCTTGTGAAAGGCAAAACCGCTGACTTGGCATATCTGCATACTCCGTTCGCTTAAATAATCACCTGTTTCATTCAAAGTTTCCTGCAGCCGATGCTTGACAACCTCTAGAGGCTTGCTTGATGACCATGTGCAATTGTCACCAGCATACGAGGGTTGATCCAGAAGTAAGGTTTCCATCAATTTTAGAAATAGGCACCATTGTTTATTCTCATAAACATTTATATCATTCGAAAGATGAAACTTTGCTGTATTTTTCTACATACTCGCGATCTTTTTGTGCGCATTTTTCTAGACGGTGCTCCAATTTCTGTATTCCAATGTCATAGCACTCCGCCGCCAAACCCTTGAGGGAGCGCTTCACCTCTTCTTTGACTTCACCGTGGCTCTGGAAGCGTTGGCCACTCAAATGTTCTTTTAACTTAGGAAACAAGTGATAACCACTAGGCGCGAGGTCTGGACTGTACGGTGCGTGGGGCATAACAGTCCACCCAAAGTTTGTAAAAGTTCCTGAGTTTGACGGGAGACGTGAGGTCGGGCGTTGTCGTGAAGCAGCGTTACCCCGGCTGCCAGTCGTACTATCCGGTGGTTCTGGATAGCTCGCCTGAGTTTTCTTAGTGTTGCACAACAACTGTCTGAGTTGACTGCTGTCCCACGTTGCATCATATCGATCAGCAGTATCCCCTTACGATCCCCAAAAAACACTGGCCATGACTTTGCCAGCAGAAGGAGTTTGTTTGAAATTCTTTGCGACTGGTGACTCTGGGTGACGCCACTGTTTGGATTTTTGTTTCGTTTCGGGGAGTGAAATGAAACACCCACGTTTCATCTCCCGTATCAATCTCCGGAGCCCAGCGATCCTTCCTTATCTTCTTCACACTTTTGAAGAAGCTGGTGAGCACAGTCAATGCGTTTTTCCTTGTGGTCGAATGTCAATAGCCATGGTACTCATCGAGCACAACACTTGCGATTCCCAATTTTTTCAGTCAAAGCTCCTTCCATTGTACCGTAAGAATTCCCAGGAATCTGAACAAGTTCACGCACAGTGATCCTGCTGTTTTGAAGTACTTCGCGTTGGATCATCTCGATAACCGCCTCCAAAACTGACGGTTTTCTACTCCGTTCTTCATCGCGGCCTTCCTTCCAACCGGCATTAAGCTCCCTGCGCCACTTTCGGACGTGTTGAACGGACACACATTTGTCGCCATACACATCTATCAACTGACGATAAATATCCGCGGGTCAAGATTCTTTGGCGTGCAAAAAGCGAATTACGGAACGAATCCCGCACTTGGTGGGATAAACAATGGGAACCTCCATATCGGACGGCTGCTGAGCCAAGAAAGAGGGGAACAGCGAAGCGCGGCCGGGGGGAATCGAGAGTGAGGGTACAGCCGCGCGCAACAGTGTTGCCGGATTTCGCCTCGCATGTTCCCGTGTGGCTGGAGCTCTTTGGGAACATCATTTCTGGATCAATCCTCATACATAGATATGTTTATGTAAGCTGGAAGTACTGCTGGTAAATCTGCTATTGCTGCATTGAAGAGAGGTGGACTTAAGGCACTTCCTTGCTGAATTCCTTTGTTTATGGTGTATGCATCGCTTTGTCCGTCATATATATATATATATATATATATATATATATATATATCTTTCAAGAAGTGAGCGATCCATTTGAGAACCCGGCCATGCATTCCGAACATTGATAGCATAAGTAGAACATGAAGGTGACTGACCGAGTCAAAGGCCTTCTTAACATCCATAAACCCAGAAATAACAATGTTCCCACAGCCAAACTCGCGATCAACAAACGTTACCAAATCAAAGATGCAGTCCACTGTACATCTACGTTTTCTAAAACCAGCCATTTGATCTGGTAGACAACTGCTGGATTCTATCCGCTATTCCACCATTGCAGTTTAATACCGATCATTTTTTACATCACCTTTGAAACTGGTTAAACTAACAAGACGGAAGGAGACTAGAGACACAGTAACGTTTTGACAGGTTTTAGCAATAGGACCACGTATTAGTGCTTCTCCAATTCACAGAAGCATGTGTTTCCTTCCACATCTTGTTGAAGACATGTAGGAGAATGGACGTGCCTGTGGGGCCAAGGTTTCTCAAGGTGCAATAAGAGATGTTGCCAAGACCAGTCGCTGTTCTTTGGCATGTCTTCGAGAGAGCATGCTGCAGTTCTTTCAAAACAGAATATCCAACTGGGCATAAGGCAAATTGCAAGCATCTTCAATCTGTTGCTGCAGCAAAAAGATAGGATGATCTTGAATTGATACAGGCTGTGCGAAAGTTACTAGTACTATTAATGAATAAATAAATTTCCTGTTAATATGCGGCGCCGTCCTTGCATTTTTTCTTGGAGGCAGGGCGCGTGGTCACAGACGATGTGGATTTCTCAGCGGCTGTGGAATTTTCCGTGGAGCCTCGTCACCACTGTTGTCGCTGTCGCGGGAGCGTTTGCCGCAGGTCGAGTAATCGATTTCCTCGTCGCGAGGGTCACCAGCACCTTTGGGGGTGACAGTAGAAGTGGTCTCCAGGGAAATGCCTACAGCGATTTGCAGAACCTCTCGCTGGGAGTGGGCGGGACATTGTCAGCAGGGTGCTTCACGAGCCACTCGTCGGTGATGGTCACCACTTTGGCCTAAATGATTTCGCTCTGGCGGATCAACTCAAAGCTACTAGGCAGCGGGAGAGCCAGAGAGGCATTCGCCGAGTGATGGTGGCCCTTGCCGGGAGGTCGGCGCAAGGGATCCACAAGTCATCCATGACAGTCGCGAAGCTTGCCTTTTAGCTGCAGCGCCAGCGAGCGCTGAGCCTCCTCTCCGGCGCACAGTGCACGTGCGGCAGCGCGTGCTGTCTGCAGGCAACGGGGCTGCAACGCCCAGCGAGCTCCTGTTCCTATCGCCGCTCACCACCTCCGAGCTCTCCACAGCCTCTTGGAATTTAGGGAAGCGAACGGGATCGCGCCTACCGATAAGCGACCTCACCCCGCCACCCACTGCCTTCATCATCGGCCTCCTCCATGAACGGACGAGACTCCTGCTGCTTCTCCTTCTCTTCCCTTCCTCTCATCGTTATTTTCCACTTCCTCTTCCTCTGACGCTGCGCCATGCTCCCTATAGGGATGCCGAAATAAGCGTCATTTCCCACTTTAAACCCCTACTACTACTACCTCCCTGCGCACCGTGGGCCTGTTGCACGTGCGACGGCGGTTCTCCCCTGTGGGCCGGTGTGGCCTCGCTCGGCGTTAGGCTTAGCAAGGAGGGATGGTCGGTGAATATGAAGCTGGAGCTCTAGATTAAAAACTTATCAGTTTTAAACTAGGTGACATCCGCTGATTTCTCGTAGCTTGCCGATGAATCTGTCGGTACAAGATGGAAAGAGTGAGTGGCCTTTTCCGTGAAAATGAGTGCAAGACGCGGGAACCCATGTGAAGCACGTCAGTACTCCACGGCCCCCTAGCGGATCGTTCGATATCAGTGTAGCGTCCGCGACCACGTTCGCGCCCTTTCCGTTTGTGCTTCGACGCCGCGGTGCTTGCTCGCTGTGCATGTTCGCGGCGTCTCTGCATGTGTAGCAATATGCGTTCGGCAAAGCAACGCCACCTATAGGAAAGCCGACACTCCATGTCACAAACTGGTTGCAGCACTGTAGAATCCACACGAATTCTTAGCCAACAGAGAGGCCGAGTGCCCCTCGAGGTGTGCTCATTCGTGCCGCGTCGTCAGCTCCGCGTCTGCTTTCCATCCTTTTACAAGCTCCATGGTTCGGGTAGTAACATGAAAAAAATGTTTTGACGCCGTAACCATAAGCTGCCTTTACATGCATGCGACAGCTGGGCTTCGCTTTTCCTCTACTTTCCCTGCACTTACGTTGCGGCCTCCTTAGCAAGTAGTAGGGCGAATGCCCCTAGAAATGTTCACCCGCGCCACAGCGTCTGCTCGGCGTCTACTTGGCGTTTGCTTGCTACCGTCTTCACGTACTATGCTACTCACAAAACACAGAGCCTCATTAAAATATATTGAAAAGGCTACAAACAGCTATAGTCGTTTTGATCTACGATAAGATTTAGATTGAATTCGTTCTAAACATAACCTTAGCGCCTAAAATATACTAGTACATATTCTATCTGCGGTAACAGCCCACTATACTTGTGTCGCCATAGTCTGGTAAGCGCATCCAGAGCGTCTGACTCAATAACTTTTTTAGACGTTTCTGTGTGAAAGTGCACAAGTATCAAACGGCATGTTAGATGTACGGTGACCGTCGGCGTTAACAAACGAAAGACGGCGGAGGCAAACTCCTAAGAATATAATAAGCTGGCTTCATTGTTGAATAATTTGGCACCGGTACTTCAACAATCAAAAGTGTATTATCGTTTTCAATAAAGGGTGCGCACACGACGCCTGGGAACCATTATTTCGTGTTCACGCAGCAGGGGCTGTCAGCAGGAGCGAAACGCCGGTGTCACAGTGATCGCAGCACGATGGCTGTGATCGCAGCTGTGTCACAGTGCTAGCCACCGAGGTACGGTGACTTCGGCGGTATTCAAGTAGACAGGCTATAAATTTTTCAGGCATCTCATTCTGTGCTGGAAACACTGGGAGGCAAGAAGTTCGAAAAGAAAAATACGGTGGTTGGCGCACGCAATGTAGCGGTCGTGGGTTCGTACGTTATGCTAGTTGTGTGCGGTTCTAAGCTACTCTATACATTTATTCGATATCAGCTGGAGTCTTGTGCCGACACTGTTTGACATGTGTTTTGTATCACTGCTTTGTTACATCGCCTGTATTGTGTGTTTTCGCTGACGGCTCACTACCACAATGACGGAATCTGCGTTCGCCGCATTCGTTCTCGATGCGCCTTCGTAAGTCGCACGTTCAGATAGCATTGTTTCCGGTAAGTGAAATACTTCGCAGTTTGTTTTTCATGAACAATGTCCGAATTTTTTTAAGTGTCAACCACGACGATTATTGATGGTTAGCGCTTCTACCTTGTAGGTTTTCTTCAACCTTTATTTTTATACCCGGGTTCTGCTTCTTTATAGTATTTATAGTTAACGCAGCACGAATTAACAGAAAGAAGTTCATTAAGATTGGACGCGCTGGTCGTAATCATGAAGCAGACTGTACTCGACCTATTTTGCGTCCTTTTGTTCTCGCATGGGTTACAGCATTGCGTGCGTATGCGCACGCGTGTGTGACTATACAGCTTGTAGCATTCCAACTTTATAGCAAAACAAAAAGATTACTGCAATGCTTACTTGTTTTATGCAATGTTAAATGCAATCGGCTGCTAATGGAAGAATTGCACTGGTTCTTTGTTCTAAGTAAGCTGCAAACCTTGTAGCCTAGTATATGCTTCCTCTGGGAGTGCAATCACGACTGCTTGTCATTAATTAATTGATGACTGTGGTTCACCTGATTTGTAATTGCAAATAGGTCTTTCAACTGACTTGATGCCCTCTTATTTTGTTGTTTTCACTGTATAGACGGCTGTACATACTTTTTGTCTCATTGTGCTAGCTGGATGGCGGGACGTCACCATTATTATCAATATAAGCCAGTGTGCTTTACTCTGTCTGGTCCTCACAATGTTTTGTATATGAGTTAAGACGAGGGAGCACTTCGCGATAAAATATCTAGCATTTAGCAAAGGGGAAATTTTTTTCACTGATCCATAATAAGCTGCCGCTATTATGCCCAGTTTCTCTGCACCGGTGTAAACAGGTTACTTCTGCTACTACTTAGTTTCACTAGACCTTACAAAACCTAATAACTGTAGGAAGTCAGTATTGTGTAAGAACTCACAAAGCAACTCTGTTGTGTAATCATTTTCCGGTGTTTCATACATGAGAAAATTCTGCTACAACAGTGTACGTTGCAACTGGCTCCCCTAATGCACGAATGTGTTCAAGTCAGTATGTGATGAGTTCTGTATTTTGAAACGTTTTTTTTTTTTGTGATCTCGTGCCTTTACAGGAATTCACTGCACGGCATCAGCAAGCAGCCTAATTTCCGATCTTTGTATGCGCGGCAGGACATATGCTTTGCTGCTTTCATTGATAAGATATGGACTGAGGCTTCCATGCAAGAATTAACTTCAATTTGGCTCTAACACCATCGGCACTTGTCTGGCGTCTGCCGAATGAGTTATCTCAGGTAGCTTGTGCAGACTGTTTTTAACCTTACTCTGGTGGGATCGCACAATGATGTGTGGAGGCACATGCGTCTGAGGTACAGATTGTGTTGTCAAATGCGCGTGTAGAACAGGGGCCCTATAACGAAACTATTCCAATATGTTTTTATTCCAATATCCTGACGTCAAATTTGCGTTAGCGCCGACGCAAGCATCGGGCGATCACCCACAGGGTTGTCTGAACAGACCAGTAAAATGCTCTCCTCATTCATAGGAGGTCACTTTTCTTTGCTTGAAAAACGAATAACATTGCCTACACTAAGCGAATTGTCTTATCTAATTGGCTCACAAGAGGCGAAGAGCACGCTCAAGTGGAGAGGGATTCGATGGGACTGAGCCACTGCTCTGAAAACCTATAAACAGATGAAGAGGGTGGTGCCGGCGTCTGCGATTGGTCCGCTTTCCCTTGCTTAGCTTGCGGTGGCTCATCGACAATCGCGGCGGCATGTAACGGAAGCTTAAGAATGAAAGTAAAATCGATCCTCAGCAAAGAATAGTTGGCAGAACGAGGTCGTAAACGTGCCGAAAGTGCTCGAAAACGTTACACGGATACGCAAAAAGTTTTATTACACGCAAATAAACTCATGCTCTCCGGCAGGTGCGAGTAGCCAGTGCCTGAGCGATCGGCGGCAGCCATCTTTTATTCCTTTCGGAACGGCGTAGCCTGCGGCTATTCACAAGAAAATTTAGTTTCGTTCGGCATATTATTGCATCTTTAACGCGTACACGTCACTTTGACGCGCTGAGTTTTTGCGGTTTTGTGACGTCGCGTGAGAGGCAGGTGAAGTGAGTGCAGCCCGAAATCTTTTGACCAATAGCCAAGGGGTAATGGCGAAAAGGCGTCGAATCAGAAATAACTATTTTTCTTTTGTTCGGTCAAATCATGCATAATCAGTGTGTACACGTCTTATCAGATGGGGAGCTATTGCGGTTTTCGTGACGTCGCGGGGCAGACAGGTGAAGTGGGAGTTGTCCGAAAAAGTTTTCCGCCAATCGCGGAGGGCTGCTTGCAGAATTGGAATAAAAAACTTTGTAATAGTTTTACTTTATAGCGCCCCAGACATGATGCTGCGGGTTCCAGCAGTTTGCAGAGGTGCTTTGCAAAAATTTGTCATAACTCTAATTTTACCTGTGCTGGTATTTCTCTCATATATTTCAATAATATCAATCAGAGGTGTTATTAGAATTTAGCAACTTATTTTTCTTGACTCAATGACTAGGCTGCCACGTTTCACCTTTCGTTAGGTGGGTAATTATCACGGAGCAAGAAATATTTAGGAGTGGAAACTCCGCTGTTTGCGGCGACCAGAAAAGGTCACAAGCCCGCGGATATATTTTCATGCTGGCGGCACCTGGCGGCATGGGAAGAAATTACGGCCGTTTCGGTTGCCAGGGCAACCGGTCGAGCGTGTTGCTCCCGTTCGGCCGCGCGCGCCTGACTTCTACTGAGGGCACTCTCTCGCACTTCTTTACCGCTTGTAGCCCGAAGAGCAACTGCTGCTACGCTTCAGCCATTTGAGCACAGTAAAAAATAAAACGCGTTTTCCATGACAGCTATAAGATGATACGTAGCTTCTGGTTGTAGCCAGGGCTATCTTGCTTCGTGGCGGGCGGTTTTCGGCTTTTTGCGCTTGCGAAACTGATGGCTATCTCGTTCCTCATCGCTCAAAGGGCGACCGCTTGTTTCTCGCTCTAGTGCTCACAGGGGTGCGCGTAGGAAGGATGCCGCCGTGCATGTGTTTCCGTTCCTTTTCTTTTTTTTAAGACTCGCGAAAACTAGTTGCCCTAGCTGCTTGGCGATCAGAGGAAGATTAGCGGAAGTTTGCCACACGTGTTGCTTTTTTTGATGGGCACACAACAAAACAGTTTTCTTGAGTGCGCGCACCTACGCAGTTCGATTACGGCGTGCCCGCTGAAGCAAACACCCGTGTCGTCTGCTTGTCGTCTGCTTTGAGCGGGCGCCGCCGGAGTGAGCGCCGTAGCTGCCGGAGCCGCCGAGCCGCCTGCCGGGCGCTGCTTTTTTTTTTTTCCGCTGCGGCTTCTACGACGCGCCGCATGGTGCCGCCACTGCATAGGGTAGCGTCGGCGCATGCAACAATTGTGACGTTATCTGGTCGCCCACGCTCGCTCGCACTGACGGGAGTTTCACCTCCTATATGTCTTACTCCGTGGTAATTATTCAGCATGGACCATTACTTGAATACAATTTTTTGTGTGTAGTGGCTCTCTATTGCTAGAATTGTAGATGCTCAAAATTACGTGTGGCTACAGATGCAATGATCTAATAAATTTGCAGGCTCTTCAAATCACTTTGCACTTTCTGGCGCAACCACCACGTGAACACTTAAAGACTGGGGGCAATGTTCTCGTGTTCATCATGAGATACTTTCAATTTTGTATTACGCATCAGTCAAAGTGACACGTTATTGGCGTGAAGCATTGCCCTAAGCCAATTAGGGTCAGATGAAAATATACCAATAAAAGGCACTGACCCAGCCCCAGAAGCATTGCCTTCTGATACTTTATCACAAGTCCTTTGTATGCTACTTGCTTAACCTGTACTATGTTGTGCTTGAATATGAAAAAAATGCGACAGCTGGACAGTTCAAAATGCCAAACTTCCTTTCGGTTTAACATAAAACGCGATTTAACTTTTTAATCAAGCTAGCGCATCATTTACCCACTGAACGGCTCATTATATTTTGCACAGAGGTTCTCAAAGACTTGTTTGACAAGTTGAAGTGCCTTTTTTAGCCATAAAACACTGTATGTTAATTTGAAGGCCCTTCTCTGTCTGACTCTGCTCTGCATTTTAATAACAATCTTCCAGGAAATATACTGGGGCCGTATTCTGTAGCGGTTCCTTTGGGAACCGGTTCCTTTGGGCTGTTGCCATTGGTCGGCGTTTCGTTGTCGTCATCCCTGGTGGGCGGGACGACAAATTTTGATGACGTCACACAGGTTGCCAATCTTCTGGAAAGGAACCGGTTCCCTGCTAGGAGAGGAACCGCGGAGAAGTGGTTCTCTCGAGGGTCGCGCGCGGGGGCGAGCATGATGTCGAGGGTTGCTAGGGCAACCGTGGCTGCCGGCTAACTTCGCGCCAGCTGACGAGCCGGCACCTAGACGAGACGAGACAGAGACGGCAATGGCGGCTCCTTTGGTTGTGTTGCTGGCGAGTGCCGAAAGACAACGACGCGACGAGAGGCAACGACGCGACGCGTTCGGCATGGCCGAAGAAGAGTTTCGGAGGCATTTTAGGCTCTCCAAAGACATAGTGCGACGTCTTTGCGATGAGCTAGAAGGACATCTCGGACCTCAAAGATTTCGTGGTGTTGACACTACAATGAAAGTGTTGTGCGCGCTGCGGTTTTTTGCCACCGGGAGCTTTCAGCAGTGCGTCGGGAATGAAGAAGCGATTGCACTGTCGCAGTCTTCGGTCAGCCGGATCATCACAGCCGTCGCCAAGGCCATTACGGTTGTGGGCAAGGAAAAAGGATAGGTTAGATTCCCATCCACGGCGCAACAGAAAGCCGCCGTCAAGGAAAGCTTTCTTAGCCGTGGAAAAATTCCAGGAGTTCTAGGATGTGTGGACGGGAGCCTGATAGCCATCGTTCGCCCTAAGAAGCTCGGCCCCGGCGAAACGGAATCCTACTGGAGCCGTAAAGGGTATTACGCCCTCAACTGCATGGTCGTGAGTATTGTTCATTGACAAATATTTTCGATATGTGTTTGCTCGAGTGCACGTTGTAAAAAACTTCGTTTCGTTATTTTTCATCAATTGCCGGTAATACTTGCGTTCCTATGAGAGAAAGTAGCGTTTGTGTTGTATGTGAAATGACGACTTTGATCTTTGCATAGAACACGGCCGCACTTTTTCAGTGCTCTCCAATCACAGTTGAATAGCCTTTTCGATGCTACAATGTAAACACATTACGCGCGATTTAAACCGGAATAGACGCCGTAGCAGTGAAGGGAGTCTTCGTCTGCGAGCGATCCTAACAGAAGACGAGCCCTTGTGATTCTTATTCGACGTAAAACTAAAGCATTGTGGCCAACAGACTGTAAACGTGAAAAGGAGCATCCCATCAATGGAAATGGTGTGAGGGAGAATGAGAATATGTGGACACCCATTTGCTCTAGCTGTTAATACGGCACATGCTGTTTCCGCGTTCTTTCGCTTGTAATAGGCACTTTGTCTGAAAAAAAAAAAAAAAACACAGGTGGAACTCTTTAGCAGAATCTTATACAATATGAACGGAAGAAACCAAAGGAATTATTTTGCACATTGTGTTGTGACCGCACGCCATACATGAGCATGTGTACACATGCCAACATTGCATTTGCAGGTTAAGATGACATTGTTATCATGCTGATCATTAGTTCAACTGCCTACTGCGTATGTTGATATCTCTTTTTCTGTAATTGTATTTGCTGACTGAACAGTAACTGATTGGCAAGTAGTGTTGTAAGCAAAAGATTGTGCCAGATATTTGTTGCAGTGGCACTGACACCTTCTCTTTGCTTTCCCTTATGAGGTGTGCGACGCGAAGCTGTATATCCTGGCAATTGACCCACGGTTT
This sequence comes from Dermacentor andersoni, assembly GCF_023375885.2. Classification (NCBI taxonomy): domain Eukaryota; kingdom Metazoa; phylum Arthropoda; class Arachnida; order Ixodida; family Ixodidae; genus Dermacentor; species Dermacentor andersoni. Next base: position 102,878,645 of record NC_092820.1, read on the forward strand.
CCGGGATCGTGCCACGATTCTTTCGTCTGGAGGTATTCTGCATTTCGCCGCCGCCTCACTCGTGGCCTGTTACTTCATGGAGAAGTCTTGCTTGGTAAGTGCACCTAAAGTAGCAGTGCTTCTTCCACATGTAAAACATTCACAGACAAATAGTTTTGCATCCTAGCAAGCTTTAAGAAAGCGTGATTTGCTAGAAATGTGTTGTGAATGCAGCAGTACCTAATGAACCTGCAGCGACTATCGAGAGAAACAAGTCTCTCTTAAAAGGCAGATATTTGTACCAGCATGTATACAACAGCTGACATGTTATTCTGTTTATTGATTAATTTCAATACACTGAATGCCACGTGGAGCGTTACAGGCAGGAGTGGAATTCTACAGAACACGTCAAAATGGCAGTTTTCAAGTATGGTGGATGGAAAAGGGTTGGTGACAATGGACTCGGGGACCTGGTCCCTGTCCTTGGAACAAAGGAATAAGCGTGTGCGTGAAACTTTCGGCATCGACGGTAGTGATCGGTGTAGTATATATTGTAGAATGGTGCAAGTTGCGCAATTTTTCTTTGTGTCGCAATGTGTGCGATTTTTTTTGTTGCAGCGACATGTGGTGCTGGAGTGATTAGAAAGGATCAAACGGGTAGCTCGATTTTGGGTACCTTCATGAGAAGAGGTACGAAAGGTAGAGCAAGGATCCCAGATACTGGCAGCATATTCGAGAGTAGACCTTAGAAGTGTTTTATAAAATAACACTTCTGAAGAGATAAGAGCTAATAAGTTTTAGCGGAGGATGTACATTTAGGGAGGGGCAAATGGGATGAACGGAGCAGAAAACCACGAGTATAAAATAAATATTACATGTCCAACTTAACCTGAGAATGAGATTTGCAGCCAAGACAACAGGTGAAATCGGGCTTTTCTTTAAAATGAGTCAAACTTTCTTTACAACTTTCCGGGAAGGTAAATGTTTGATAGATATTGCAACAATAAATCCAAGACCCGCTCCTGTTGTAAAAGGGCCCTGGCGTAGACTGTGTTCTTGCATTGTGCCTTAATGTATCCATTTCGTTCACTGACATGCAACACTTTACAGGGGACTCTGGGTACCGGCTAGAGCCATGGATCATGACTCCTGTGCCTGGTCACCCAAATCGCCTCACGGCAGAGGGGCGCTATAATGAGGCACACGCCTCAATGCGAAATGCCGTTGAGCGGTGCATAGGAGTTGTCAAGAGCCGCTTCCGATGCCTGCAGAGGCATCGGGTGCTCCACTACTCGCCTCATAAAGCAGCCACTATTGTTGCAGCTTGTGCAGCGCTGCATAACCTCTGCCTTGCAGCAGGCGTGCCTCTGCCAGACGACCCAGATGACGACGGTGCACATGACGACAGCGCACAGGAGCCAGCCCAGGCACAAGTGCCGCTTCAAGTACAGGTGCCACCGCAGGCGCACCCTGTACAGCCTTTTCGAGCTTTGTTTCAAAGAGGCCGTGCGGTGCGTGAATCCATAGTTGGTGTGTTTCGGCTGCCCAGAAATTTGCGCATTGCCTACGTGCAAAGTGTGCGCCGGTGCATTCGCTGGCAAATGAGGCGGAGACATGTGATGGTGTAATATGTTTTATCTTTCTTTTCATGAAAGTAAATAGGCCGTGCACTTCAACATAACACATTGCGTGTGCTCACATGTCGCTAATCATAGTATGCTGCATACTGCAGTAGTGAAAAGCACATGATTTGTCTATGTTGAGCATGACAGATACACATGCAGTGACAAATAACCATGTGCCATTATGTTACTCCTTTGCTTTTTCACTGTGCTTTTGAATATTGTCTCGCCAGGGAATTTTTTTTAAATAAAGGTTATTTCCAAGGTGAATGGCAACCAATCTTGCATTGTTGAATATTGCTTTGCAATGCCTATTTTACTGTGCAGTATGCATTGTTCCAAAGCTGTAGACGTCTGTTCATGTGTGACACGCAAGAACAGCATGAGTTACACAGCAACTGAAATGTCGTTCAGCAATCTGTATAGCACATATTGAAACGTATAGCAACAAACGAGACATGTCAAGCACTTATTGGAGCAGGATTTCTTTAAATAGCAGACACTCATGCTTACTACTGCTTTGTTTAAACTCAAGAGTTGCTTCAACATTGCATTTCTTGCACGCATGATTTCACATAATGCTCGTAATTGCTGCTTAACAAGGTGCTACAATATAAACAAAATCATGACAGTGAAACATTTCTTTATTTATTTTTTTATTCATTGGGTACCTGCTTCGTGATTCAGGCATTACAGCAGGGAGGGTACAACTCATATAAATGAACACTTAAAATTACATTCATAAAGCATAGAAGAAATCATCATTTGAACAAATACAGACAGTGTCAGGTGGTAGAGTATTCCAGTCTCTTGTAGTACGAACATAGAAAGAGTAGCGGAAAGTGTCGCTTTTAACCCTCTATTGCATGGCGTCCCATATTTGGCACATACCGGTTACCATTCTTTTTTGCGTGTGTGAGATTCCCAGTTGAGAATGTGATACCGTCAGAGTAAATCTCGTAGTTATGCGCACTTATTATGGGCAAGTGCTGCCATCTCTTGAGTGATACACAAAACAGAGGTGAAGTAGATTTTCGGATGCGACGTGAAACTCGGAGGGGGCAAACACGAGCAATTGGTTTTTTTTTCTCTGAAAAGTTCGACCGCAGAAACATAGAAAAATTATTGTGGCATATTTTTGGGCCTCGCCAATTCAAGGCAGTTACTAGTTTTCTCAATTTTGCCTGCAACTACAGCAGAGAAACCGAAATCGGTGTGTGCCATATTTGGCACAGTATGAACTTGAAATACAAAATATGATAACGTGCTGCCATCTGTTCAATAGCCCGAAGCTGCAGGTCACTCTATCACAAGATGTAATTTTGACGATCGGTACGGTGAGGGCGAATTGTCTACCAAACAGCCGCCTGAAAAGGGAAAAGGAACTGAAATGTAAAGGAAGTGGTGCTTCAGAGGCACTCACAAGCGCGATAGATGACGTAGAGTTATCATGTGTGCGTTGATACGATAACCGCGCCGTGACATTTCTGTCGAGCTTTGTTGGGAGAGATCCAGTCCAAAAGACTCGGCACTGGTTTACCTCCGCCAAGGTGTTTCGCGAAATTGATTGCCCCAGCGTAGTAAAGGTCCATAACAGGCACATGGGTGGTGTCGACCTGCTGGACTCTCTGTTTGGACTTTACTGCATACATATCAGATGTTGAAGAAATGGCACTTTCGAATTTTTACGCCTATGCTAGACTTATCGGTAGTAACAGCATGGGTATTGTACAGGAGGGTGCAGGAGCAGCTTAGGAGGAGACAAGTGCTACCGCTGGCTCAATTAAAAGCAGAAATTGCAGAATGCCTTACCTCGCATAACAAGTGCCTACCCAACTAGCGACCAGGAAGGACTTCTAGTCAGGACATCGAATTCCATGTTCAAGTCAAAAAAGCACAGGGACCAGCGGCCGCAATGCCACCCAAAGACGACCGATCTGACCAAGTCAGCCACTGGCCAGAATTTGACGAGAATAAACAAAGATGTAAGCGACCACCTTGCACAAACAAGTCGTTGGTAAGATAGAGGAAGTGAAACATTCATCTGTGCCTGAACGCAGCAAACAACTGTTTCATTTCATTCCCCACATCACATTAAAAGGCCACCGTCCGTGAAGCTTTGTTTTCCGCCCATGGCAGCAAGAGCGCTCAGCCATCTTCATGGTGTGCCATATTTGGCACAAAGCTTTATCTTTATTATTACAGTCGTGTTTGTTCATTCAATCAATAATGAAAGCTGAAAAAATGACTTTCAGAATTCATGCAATAGAGGGTCAAAAGGAATCTCACATATTTTTAATTTGTGATCTCGCCTTTTAGAAACATATGTGGGCGGCTGAAAATACAATTACCTGACTATCCCCGTATTAGAGTGGTATATGTTATGAAGAAATTTTAATCTGAGATTTCGGCGACGGTGTTCAAGAAGATGCCAATTTGATGCTTTTTTGCTTTCTGTCATGCTAAGCATCCTGTCATAATTGCCAAGGACAAACCGAACTGCCCTGTTCTGCACTTTTTCTAGTTTATCTACAAGTTCTGTAGCATATGGATCCAAGCAAACACACGCATACTCCAGTGTACTGCACACATGTGTGAAATACAGGTGCTCCCCAAGTTTCTGTGGCAAGCTACTAAAGTTACGTTTCAAAAAATCTAATGCTCCGACAGCCTTGTTCCTAACATGAGTAACGTGTCTGTTCCACCTTAGATCAGCAGAAAAAAATACATTAAGTATTTATATTCTGACACTTGTTCAAGAGTAGCATTATTTAAGTGTTACGATTGCTGTCGTATGAGCTCTTCCCGGTAAAGGTGACGTGGACACTCTTTTTCTCATTCAGTGACATTTTCCATTTTTCACACCATATGGCAATCAAATCCAAATCGTGTTGTAGTGCTTGTTGGTCAGATTCGCTGTTGATGACCCTATATACTATACAGTCATCTGCAAACATTGTAAATATTTATTTACATGTACCTTACAGGCCTTCGAGAAGGTATAGTGTAAATGGGGAAATACGGTAACATATTAGTATGGAATCGGGAAAGAAATAAACGTCAGCATAATGAAAGGAGTACGCACAGAACATGGAAAATTATTACATTAGCAAATACAATATGTAGAGCAATAACAATAAATGGTAAACAACAACATAATAGCATAATAACATTGTAAATGTTTTTGCATGTTATACAGTAGTAAGTATTGTAAAGAAATTGGGACCACTGAAATTCTTTAACTTGTAGAAAAAATGCAAGAAAATTACAAAAGACATGACGTGTTTAGACGGTTGAAACGGCATATTGATCGTTTAGCAGATTGCGAAATGCAGTGTGTTTATATTGGCATGCAATGGTATCTGGTAGTGCGTTCCATAAACGGACCGCACGGGGCAAAGTTGAAAAATTAAAAGCGTGTGTGTTGCCATAAATCGCGACAGCGCGTCGACTTGGCGTTGACCTATTGAAACCCATGCGCTGATGTTCACCTCTTCGTCGGGCTCGAAGAACGGCGGGCAGACTCCGATGGCGCTCGCCTTTCAAACTAGGGAGAGGACGCGCCCTCGCGGTCCGGGCAGGCTGCCTCCTCCGGTTCCTCTGTGATTAACACGTTTGTTAGAATATGGTGCGCAAAAGCTCCGTCAACGAGTGTGCTTACCTGCTTTCGGCGTGCAAGGCGGCTGCATCACGGCGGGCGTTATACACATCTTTCTTCCACACGCCGCGCCATTGGGCTGCAGTTTTCACTGCCGGGCCCTCAGCGTTCAGCAAGGCAGTCACTTGCTGCCAGAGCTCCTCCTTGCGCGCCGCCGTCAGCTGTTGACCCAGCACACACGACGCCTTCGCAAGGTAGGGGTGCTCTTCAACAAATGACACGAGCATATCGCGCTGCCTCGCTCAAACATGAGGACCCAGTTTCGGATTCGGCGCGCAAACTGGCAAGTCCAAAACGTAAACAAAGCGAGGCAACTTGTTTGCATAACGTATGGCACACCACCTAGCGACTAAATAAGAAAACAACACAAATAAAATTACAACTCCCAGTAGCGGTCTGCGCCGCAAGCTTACATTTATTACTGAAAATATATTTGCAAGTGTTCTATACAAACCAATGTTTTTTTATCAAACCAGCAACATCCTTCAATTGCTATACCGTCCCTTAAGTACAAACAAAAATGATGACGTGATCTTCCGGCAGACCGCCGCTCGTTGATTGGTTCCCCTCACGCCGCCCCGTTCCACTCTTTCTCCGAGTGACGTAATCCAGACGTAACAGCCAAAGGGAACCGGTTCCCAAAGGAACCGCTACAGAATACGGCCCCTGGTGACTTTAAGCACCACCACATACACACCTAAGAGCCCGGTACTTTGAGAATGGAGGGCCTAAATTTATTTTTAATGTGAGTCAAAGTTTTTGCTTGGAACATATTGCTAATTGATTTTCCAATTTGCACATTCTCAGTTGCTCCCTCGCTTTTTTTTCCTCTTTGCAGATTTAGCTTGCCTGTGTCTACAAGAACCTTCACGCGTGACCTACGACAGCAAGCTTTCGTGGGCAGCCAATACTCTCCTGTGACGGCTGGTCTGCTCTGGCTGTGGCAGCAGTCACCTTCAATATCTATGCATGGCCATCTTTGCTGCCATTTTTCACTCTTGTTAATTACACATTCGGCATCTTTTCTAATTTATTGGGTAATAAAGTTTGACTATGGCACATGGTGTGAAGTAGATGTCTTGAAGCATTTTATCTTGCAATCGTATTTTATGCAATGCCCTGCACTGCATGAAAAGTTCATCGTACAATGTGTGTAAAAAAATAACAGGATGTTCTGGTTTTGTCCTCAAGTTCCCGTAGCATGGAATATGCAAGAAATTCACTAATGGATTTGCTGTGTATGTTTATCGGCGCCCCTGTAAGATGGCGCCACACCACTAGCACCACTGCGCTGCCACTGAGCTCAAGTGTCTGCGCGGCTCGGGTGTCCGCGCGCCAAGTGAGAGACGCATTCCAACCATGGAAGCCGGCGCACGGCCGATCGTGATTGTGTACCTGTACGTGAATTAATAGTTGTATCCCAGAATAAAATGTGCAACAGGATGGTACGCCAAAGAACTAGCCATTATTCCTGCATGATGCTCTGCAAGCATATGACCATACCTAACAAGGGGCACCCAAGAAATAAGTTTACTTTTAAGTGAGGCACGCACATCAGAAAAAATATTATATTACCGGATAAGGTGGGGGGGGGGGGGGGGTGCCGAATGTTTTTCCAGATGTGAACCATCCTTCTTTTTTTTTTTAAGAATTCAATGTAGCACTGTTTTCTGTGTTGTATACCTGTGTCGTGCTATCCTGCCGGGTGTAACTGAAACCAGGATGTTCTTTCTGCCTGATCCGCAGCATCACTGACAAAAATGTTTCCCTGCTAGAAACTGTTTCAGTACGCAGAAGACACAGCAGGGCAAGGTTTTGTCGACAGTGATGTGTTTCATGCAGAGGTGATATCCTTGTTTCTGTCAACGGGGGCACATTGGTATGACATGGGCATAAAATACAGGTATTGTTGTATATACAGTATAATTGTAACAGGCGGCATTTAGTTTATTCGTCTAAGCAAAATACACTAGTTAACCAATCGGGATGTGCAAGACTATTCACATGGTTCACATCTGGAAAAACTACCTGTGCATCCCTCTACCCGACAATATAATTTTTTTTTTCTGATGTCCGTGCCTCATTCAAAATAAATTGTAACTGTGGACGAACCTTCTGTGAATGTAACCGCTGCCAGAAAAATTGGAGAGAATGTCTAATAAATTCTTCAGTTGTTCTTGTCAAAATGTCCATTAGCCAACTCTTAGCGTAACATTAGCAGGGCTTACTGAAGTACTTTTAGACGCCCACAGCTATAAAATGTCTTGATCAACACAGCTACTAGACCTTTGAATGATCCGTTCAAGACATCTTTTAGACATCAAATAGCTGCTTCCGTGTTTCGTGGGTAGAGCAGGGTAGTAAATTATTCAGTGAACGATTAGGACTTTATAGCGTTTCGCATCGTTAAAGCATCACCAATGCTAATCCTGTTGCGCCATGAGCTAACAAGTAATCAAACCAGTTTTATGACTTGGTGCCGGAACTGTAGTCCGAGCAGCACGAAAATAAATAACACCCGCCGTGGTTGCTCGGTGGCTATGGTGTTTGGCTGCTGAGCACGAGGTCGCAGGATCGAATCCCGGCCACGGCGGCCGCATTTCGATGGGGGCGAAATGCGAAAACAACCGTGCACTTAGATTTAGGTGCACGTTAAAGAACCCCAGGTGGTCGAAATTTCCGGAGTCCTCCACTACGGCGTTCCTCATAATCAGAAAGTGGTTTTGGCACGTAAAACCCCATAATTTAATTTCTTTAACAAATAGCCAATCTCAATAATTCCGACAAAACATACCTAATAATTGGACCTCAGCTTGAAAGTAGACGTAGCGATGACGGATTTTACCGCTTGTATCATGCTTACAGGGCGGAGTAACAGTAACAGGCTCGAATTCGGATCGAAGCGGGTTGTGGGCACTGTATGGACGCTGCCATTTTGCCACGGTTAGCGTGTATATTTACGGTTACCGGCGGTAACTGCCGCACTAATTCTGAGAATACGACCTGTATGCGCAAAGGTCCTAACATGTCACGCGTCGCTGTACCGTATCATGTAGCGAGCAAAAGTAAAACGTTCTAGTGTAGCCGATAATCAGCCAGTTACGCCCGGAACTATATACCGCTGCGCAAGGATATTGCCTGTGTACGCTTCGCACCTTCGGCAGTGCTGCAACCGGCTTGTCAGATGGAGGTGGCGTTAAAGGTCCTCTCCTTTGGATGGGCCGAACACTGGTCTATGAAAAGCGAAATCTGTCAGTTCTTTGCTGCCATTTTCCAATCCACATTTTCCAATCCAGGTTCGTGAGGAACTCACTGAAAACATCTGCGGTCATCCACACACTTTCTTGTTCCCCTTATACAAACAAGGTAAACGTCCTGCCGATCGGAAGCGTCTCGGCTGTTTGGACTTGCCCATAACGGTCAGCTGCATTTTTTCTGAGCCGTTTGCATTCACGCAAAAAAGCATGGTCACTCTTTGTTTACTTTTTTGGCCTGGCAAAAGCTGGCAAGCCAGGCCCTTCATGCACAAGCTCCTCTCCGGCTGCAAGCTGGAAAAGAGCCCCACTTTGTGAGCGTTAACTACGTCGCATGGTGCGTAGTCCGAAATCAGCGCCGGCAGTGTGTTAAGCCAGTCGCTGACGGCTGACTCTTCCACTTTCTTCCCTTCTCGGCAAACAACTCTGTAGACATGTCCATGCATTTCTTTAAAACGATGCAGCCATCCCCCGGAAGCTTGAAAATTTTCAGTTCCAAGGGAAAGTGCAACGTTAGCTGCCTTCTCGCGTAGCACTTTGCCATCCACGTTGACGCCGGCCGCAGTAACTTCACGAAACCATGTCAGCAGGACCTCTTCCAGCTTAACTTGTGTAGCTGTCTTCACCTCTTTGACGTTCACACCGAAGTGCTGGGCATTCTTCAGCTCAACGTCTCGCTGCCCAACAATGATGCAGAGCATCGACGGTGCTATGCCTAACTTCTTTGCCAACTCAACACGTTTCTTCTTAGGGTTTTCGTCAACCTTCTTGAGGATTTCAATAGTCTCCTTAAACGAAGCGGGGAAGGGCAAAGGAGGCGAAGCTGTCGGGCAGGACGAGGGTAGGAGGAGGCGCGCTGGATTGACCTCCTCTGGCAGTTGCTAAGGGTTCTGTGTGCGCTATGTTCGTACCGGGTTCCTCTCGTGATCGAAAGGCCCAGCGCCGAGCAACAAGGACGGAGCAGCGACGCAACCGGCGGCCGGCCGAACGCGAGTCGACCGACCCCGAAGTCGTCGCCAAGCGCCGGGCACGGGCTGAACAAGTCCGGCAAAAGGCGCGGGCTTGGCTTGTCCAGGAGACTCCCGATAACTGCGACAATGCAAACATTCTATACGTGCAATGCACAAAAAGGAAATAGTGCCTATACGCTTGCGCGTAACCCGAGTTCACGAAGTGAAACGTTATTGAATATTTAAAAAAAATTTTAGTCAAGTATCTTTCCAAAATATGCAAAATAACCGGCAGTATTGGGCCTATAATTAATTTCATTCGTCTTCCCTTTCTGATACGGGCGCTTTACTACCAGTACCTTCAGTCTGTCCGGTATGATTCGAGTACTTACTATACCATTAGTTAACATCAGAAAATCTTCCTTCAATTCGTCAAAGCTACAAAAAATGATCCTTAGCCTAATCTTATCCATGCCTTAATTCTGGTTTATTGCTTGATATTCCTTTCACAATATCCCAAAGCTCCATTTCAGTTATTGGTAGTAAGAAAACCGACTGCAGCGATGACGTAAGCTCTGCTCTATCAACCATGCTGTCTTCTATTTAGCTTCTAAGGTCATCTTCAGAATTAATATAATGACTATTCAACTTCCGAGCTAGATGCCAAGCCTCAAGTCGGCCTTCAAAAGTTGATATAATTATCTGGTCATGGTCTTTCCTTTTTTGCCCCATGCATTGGCTGAATACCTACCACGCGTTCTTCGGATTCATTTTGCTGTCCCATAAATTATTTCCGAAATAACGATTCTTTGCTAACTGTAGCTTGGCTGCAATTTTGTTGCGCATCACTTTATATTCTTCTTTAATATCAAATTATCTAGATTTTTACAGCATTGCTTCCAGAGAACGTCATTTTCGTTGCTTAGTTCCATCCTTTCCCTATACAGGGTGCCCAACTGTCATGCACCAAGATTTAAAAATACGCAAATGCCACGTAGCTGGACAGAATCAAGGTAATGTTGTGTGCCGTCACTTGGAGATACTTCCGAGTATTTTTGCACATTCCGCCTAATCACATAATTAGTTTTAATTAATCTTCAACATTTGAAATAATATAATTATATGAAAAGTGTGAATGACAAAATTGTAGAGAAGCATGAATAGCTCCCGATACAGCTTTCTGTTGCTCAATACCAGCAACATAAAAGTGTTTTTCCAAGCGTGAAAGAAGCCCGCGAATACACGCAAAGTGCCTCGAGCGGCCAGTTGCGCGACAATACAACAAATTTATTTTTTGATAAGGATAAAGTAAAATAGAGTTGTACTGACTCGCCACGGGTATATAAATTTTATTAGTAGTTTTAGTTCAATGAATCAAACTGTGCATCGGTGTATTTAAAAAGCGTTTTTTTTTTTTCAATGTTTGTTTCATCCTCACATAGTCGCGCTTCAATCGCTGCTTCCATACCACCCTTGCTGATTTCAGCAGCAATTGGTTCTGAATCGCTTTTCACCCGAAACTTCGCGACCTGTTTGGATGGACTTTGGCGTACGTCCTCATTTTTCAATGCGGTCCGCCAATCGCTCGTGCCTTATTGAAGTTAATGTTTAGAAGCAAATTGCGGCAGAAATGCGTATATTACGACTGAGACGCAAGCTGCAAACATGATAGCTTTGGATTGTAATATGAATATCCGAGAAAATGTTAGGCGAAAAGTGACAGCATACGTAGGCTCTCCGCCTGGCATGTGCATTATTTCAACTAATTGAATTTCTCAAGGTAAAATGTGTCAGAAAATGTGTAAAGTATGACTTACACAAATCCTACAGAAATTATAGCAACGGATTGTAATTCGAATATACGGGGGAACATAATTCTGTGACGCGGAAACTCAAACACAAGCACCTTTTCCAACTGCCGGTTATGGGGAGAGCACGCCACGAAAAATCCCGACCAACTAGAGGCTAACAGCTCCGCATTAAAAAGAAAAAAAAGGCCTTTTGCAAAACGAGCGTTTGCTGTGTACAAAGAAAATGTGCGGACACGGCAGGAAAAACCAGCGCAAGCAATCGGTGAGCTCCACATGGACACGTACGACCTCCGCAACAACCATAACTACTAATCCCGGATCCCGGAGGCTTCGTGCTGCACCATTAAGGCTCCGCTTGCCTGCAATGATTTCAGGCTGCACCGACAGATGATGCTGCAGTAGACATGAGTGCTCCAGCACCCCAAGCTGTCACCGCGAAAAGAGACACGTTTTCGCTCACTACTTTAGTACAACATAATATTCCACGGAGGAAGGAAGGCGTAGCAGACGCTACGCAGCTGCTCTCGCTGCGCAAAGGGACACGGCACACTGTAGTAGCTTCGACGGGGGGGCCGGACGCGGGACCTACGGTGTGAGGCCTAACGGCCTGGTGCGAAGTGCCGCAAAAGAAGAGCCGGACTACTCGAGCCGAGGACCCCAAGAGAGAGAGAGAGTCTTTATTAGAAAAACGCAGATTTTTGCCGGCGCGTATACAACCGCTGGCATGCTACTATGTATAAGGATGGGGAATTGGATTAAAAGATTCCAGAGGAGAGTAGGAAAAGAAGAGAATAACAATAAATATGAACCAGACAAAGAATACGTTGATTCCGGTGAGGGGAAAGGAAACACATCAGGAGGAGTATTCTGTAAGAGTCCACCTAGTGGACTGTCCATTTCGGCCGCTGCTGATTGGCTAGGGCCGCTCGTCTCCTCCTCTCTCGTACAGCTGCATCCAATCAGCAGCGGTCGAAATGGACAGTCCACTAGGTGGACTCTTACAGAATACCCCCCCCCAGGGCGTGGCTTTGTCAGGGCACACTAACAGCGTTAGCCGCGGAGTGGCGACAGCAGTCATAATCATTCGAAACCGAAACTGGATACCAAAACAGGATATACACCGCCTCTCCCTTGAAAGAATAATGCGCCACTCGCTCCCCTCGCGTGAGAAGCAAGAGTCATGACTTGCAGAAGAATATAGAAGTGTAAGCAGTTATACGGTGACCAACGTTTTTAGAGAATCTAAAAACGTTGACGGTGACTAAGGTTTGACTTATGACCATGTATCATTTATACAGTTTTGTTGGCGTTGGCCAAATGAAAAAATAAATGCAATGGAACTGCGGCACAGTACATGCTATGTGTGATTAACTTGAAATGAGTTAGGACTAGACACCACATGTACGCACCGTAACACAAGTGTTTGGTGATGACATCTTTATACAATAGAAAATTCAACTACATTTACATATCACAGGTATTTCTTTCTAAGCAGACATCTTTGGCTTCCCCATTTTTAAAGGAAAGAAGCATACAACATGAAGACACTGAAAAGGAACACAAGTTCATGAACACAATTGCATTGAAGTTCGGAAAACACCTGTCTTGGGAGGACAAGAGGTGCATACTTGGACATACACGTCATACATGATAAGAGTTCACTGAGTACAGGAAGCAATGCAAACATCTGTGTGCCCCCTTGGACAGTACTGATGGGTGGCTCATTCGCTCTGAGCCTGAGTCGAGACGGCACTGAGCTAGGCTGTCGTGGATCGAAGACTGTGCGTATAAGGCACTTTGCACTGCAAGAATGTTGGGAATTCCCCCCGTGAGGATACGTACTACTTCTATACTATTTACCTAACAAGCATGTATAAGGAAAGACTTTTGGCGTAAGAACCGAATTCGCATGGGAGTATTGAAACCTCGTAGACAATAAACCAAGGCAGAAAGCTACTTGGAAACATAATCCTTAAACCGTACCACAGGTTGTGTATGACGTGTAGACCTACGGAGGACTGGTTCGGATTGTAGAGTAGGATCAGAGCTAGGAATTGTTACTCGTACAGGAACTGGAATGTGTGTCGGTGTCCTGAGTGCCTTCAGGAGCTGTGACGTCCAGGAGACCTTTCTACATGGGGTGATCGAACCCGGTCACGATGGTGAAACAGTCGTTGTAATAAAGTGGATGCAGCAGGAAAACAGATACCAGTACGAACTGGAAGAAAAGGTGGAAAACTATCATCAAAGGATGGATGTGCAGCCATGGAAATGACTCCTTTCATTTGTCGTTTTATCCTGACGTACTGTGTACTTCACCAGTTTAGAATCATTCCAACGCTTGCCATTTTCAAGCTGGAAAGTACTTCGACCTACTTTACGATAAATCTTGAACGGACCGGAGTATTTAGGACCAGATTTCCGTGAGGTAGGAACTCTAACAAGATCGCCTGGCTGAAACTAAGGAAATTTGGTTGCGCGAGGACAATTTACATACCTTTTGGTATTTTCCTGTTTTTGACGTACTCTACTCTGCACTTCCTGGCGCAACTTCGGAGAAGCAAATTCAGGATGAATTGGAGGCACGTTTGCGACGTCAAGACGAATTCGTGGTTGACGACCATGAAGCAGCAGTAGAACGGCAAAGGCAAGTAGCAAGTAGAGCAAATGGTCCCACCCGCGTTTCCAGTTTGTAGTAGCTTCGACGGGGCGGCCGTACGCGGGACCTACGGCGTGAGGCCTGCCGCAAAAGAGCCGCACTGCCAGAGTTGGGGGTCAAACAAAGAATGCGTTTATTCCAGTGAGGGTAAAGGAAATACATCAGGGAACACTTACATTTCAAAACCGAAACTGGATACCGAAACAGGATATTATACACACCAACATAGCTGCACTTCCGGCTTCAAAAACATGACGTCAACCTCTGTCATATTTTCTTTCTTTCCTCCATAATAATCATGATAATAAATGAAAGACGTAGTTTTGAGAGTGCTATTGCGGGATCACTCAGATCACTAGAACGAATTGCAGCGTAGCACGGAGCCACAGCTCGTGAAAGGGTTCATTTATCGAACGTACCTAACGGTCCAACATGCTCCCGAAATTGCTTCCGTCGCATTCAAGCAGCAAAAGCATAGCCTTTAGGATCCGCATTTTAAATGCAGAGGGCGTCATCGTATGAAGCGCGGACTTGTGCAAAGCTCTCGCGATGCCAAAGCTTTTTTTCTAGTTCTGGTCCCAGTTGACTTTTCGGCCACAAACGTTGGTGTGGCAGCGGTGCTCAAAAAATAACAAGTAACAAAAACTGGCGTAGCGGTCTAGCGTGGTGGGAATGGACTGAACGTTGTGAAGTTCGCCCGTTTTTACTAAACGGATTCATTTAGCCGCACGTTTCTGCGAGTGGTGCAAGCTCTCCGATTCTCTAGTTGGAGTGGACCAAGACGCTCCACGAGCAATTGAAACCAAAGCATGTCCTCCAAATCCGAAATGAGTACGTATCCCGTCTTACATTCGAGGCTCCCTGAGTTCTAAGAATAGGCTTCTCCGTTATTTTGCTGTGCTCTGCCGGTGAAGACGCACCGTGAAGTCAGACAGTTTATGATAACGTTTGTTTGTGTGCTGTTTCCCCCCACCCGCTGTCTGTTCGTACGAAGCGAGCGGCAAGTCTTCCGGTTGCGAGCGTAGCGCTTTGAGCAGCGCGACATGCCGCCGTATGAAAATGCACGATAGTGAGCAGTGCTGAACTCGTCCTGCAAATCTGACAGCGGCGGATGAAGCTATTCCTGCCCCTGTGTGCTGCGGAAACAGTCTTGTTGACGGCTGCCTTTTAGCGTATGTAATATGACACGGCTTAGCCGACAGCACTCCTCAGCGCAGTGATGGGATCTGAAAGCGCTTAGGAGCCGCAACAGCGGCGTTTAAAAGTGCGAGACGAGCCTTGTCGACAAAGCGCTTAGTGCGTGAGGTTTTCTTCAGTTGCTTAGTACGACTCATGGCTCATGACACTGAAAGCTAATGCGATGCTGTCGCGCTCATGCTATTTTCTATGCGACACGCTTTCGGCTTTTGTGGCGATTTCCAGTGCACTTCGCACGGGATAGCGCACCAGGCCTGCTACTGTTGAGGAGTACGCCATGCGTCGTTCAATTCAGTCAATCAATTTTCTTATTATTAGACATTTTTGACAATTACAAAGGAAATGTAATACAGAAGGAGGCCCCAAAGTAAAAATTGTCAGGGGGACCTCCTGTTATAACACGTATAAAGATATAGAATATAGGATTGGCAACGAAGGTAAAAACAGCATGAAAATACAATCAACATATTAGAAGTAATTAATGAAACATCTGGTAGTTCCAGATTACACAGAAATGAGCAAGAATAATTCTATATTGAAATACACATGAAAGTACGAACATTACAGTAACTGAATAGGAGTATAATGATTATGTGACAACAGTGCACAATCCAGCAATGCCACAAGACTAATTTACAGATGCCTAATATCTATGAACATAAAACGTGGCTACACAGTAATGAATGTGTACACACACACATTCCATTCCGTATTTCAGATTTCTGTGTGCTGTCATCGGCATGGCAGATTGTGGGTGCGAAACAATGTTAAACCGTGTAAAGGAGCTGAACTCCACCTATCTAAACCAGGATGTCGAACCAGAAAGAACATAAGTTCTGTTCTGGTTCAACATGCTCTGATTTCATTCTGGTTAAATTCTGGTTCAGAGAAATAAAATGATATAATAGTTTGTGAACCAGTTCCACACAGTCAGTCTTATCTTGCCTCATGGCAATAGGCTGCATACTAATATCAACTTGTCCGCATAGCGCATGTGCAAGTTTCATCAAGAGGAGGCAGTAATTTACGAATGAATTGCACAGGTATGGGGGAATTTTCACGTGCATAATAAACACCGTTTAATTAGTGCAAATCCCTGCATCAGCGTAAGATCTGTGTAGCTTGCACACTCATTACTTAGACAACAGTAGAGTGAGGTAAATTCCATTTTTCTTCTAGGTTTTACTACAGGACCGGCGAGCGCACCGTGGCATGTGATGTGTGGTGTCAAGCACAATGCAAAATCACATTGTATTACACGAATTACAACTTGGAACTTCAAGTCGGTAGTAAAGAAAGAAGCCAGCATTTGGCATTTCACTCAGTTTGTTGCTTTTTTAGAAAGCAGGTGACACCGATGTTTCTGATTGAGGCCCAAGGACAGTTTGTGCTGAGCCATACTTCTATCTTTCTTGCGCATCTGCACCTTGCATGTAGTCTTGCGCTGGCTAAGGGTGGAGAAAGAAGTCAAAAACTCGGAAGCACTCACATTACCCGTCATCGTGGCTTAGCAGCTATGGTGCTGCGCTGCTAAGCACTGTCACGGGATCGAATCCCAGCCACAGTAACCGCATTTCGATGGGTGCAAAATGCAAAAATGTCTATGTCCCGTGCATTGCAAGCACATTAGAGGTGCCCAGGTAGTCAAAATTATTCCGCAGTCGCCCACTATGGTGTGCCTCATGATCAAATCGTGGTTGTGGCGCATAAAACCCCAGAATTAAGTTCAAGAGCACTCACGTTCTGCTCTTAGCTAAGCACCAGACATGCGTTGAACCATAGCACATAACAAAAGCAGATTTTTGCGCGCTGTTTACAGCCACAATTTCCGCTCGCTGAGAAAGGGACGGCGTTCATTAGTGACCACAGCGTTATGGTTACAGTACGTCACGCAGCTGAACTACTTGATATCCCTTCTCGAGGACATGGTATTTTCCACTCTCCATGCTTATCTAATTTTACTAGTCTATCAACAAGTTGACCTAAATGCAGAATTGGGAGCGTCACCAGAAATGTTGATTCCACGGAGCCGCTGAAAGAACTTTGCGGCCGTGAAACACAACTAGCATGGCCAACTTCAAGCGTCTTTGCTGAGGTGGCCTTAGTTACCAGCACGTACCCGTCGTCCATCCTAATTATCGCGCGAAACGAAACTCGCGGGTAGAGTGCTAGTAGAGTGCTCCAATTGAAGTATAGTTATTCGAACAATCATGCCAACTGTTGAACACCCGTTGTCGCCTTATATGCTTGAACCATTTCATGCCAAACCAATAACCGTAACATTTTCCGGTTAGAGTTCCATTCGAGTTCAGGCATGTCCCAAAAATATCGGTTCAAGTTCGGGTCAAGATATGTCAAAAATGGTGGTCGGGGTCCACGTATTGGTTTGGGTTCGGTTCGATGCCCTGATTTAACCGTAAATACTCTGACGTCGCAGTATCTACTGAAAATGCTATCATTCTTTTCTATATTGTACAAACACACTTTGTGGTAACTTGATGGGGAATACTCAGACCTTCGCAATGCTGCTCAATTGCTGTCGACTGCTTGTGGTGTGACAGGAGTGTTCATTCCTTCATAAATTCATGTGTGAAGCACATGTGTGAAGGCACGTTTTCAAAGAAATAGTCTTATTTACTTAAGTATTGGTAATATTGGGGAGGGAATATTGAAGGTTTGGTGAATGTCACGAGATCACATTACAGGAAGCAAAATCACAGTATTGATTGCAAGTGGTTTAACTGTTTAAGAAAGACACTGAATAGTAAATGCAAGCTATCAGTTAAAGGTATAATCGTGTTCCAATTTCTGATATCCTAATCTTCTATCCAAGGACCTGCCACATATTTATGTTCCCAACGTCACCCTCATACCATCATCTGTTCAATCGAATTGCAGCGCAACTAACGAACACACGAGACTCCAAAGTAAATATCTTCGGATTTACACAGTTCTGAGGTCATTATCATAAGTCCTCTCTGTGCACGGGCCTCTTCTTTCAGCAACTCCTTTAAAGAAATTCCCACACTCATTCGGACGTCTCAGCCGTTCATAGGTTTTTGGCAACTTGTGTTCAAACGATGATGGCCTGACTCCAAAGCAACACTGCTTCCATGAACCAAACAGTGAAAGCTACGCTTGAGCTGGCCTATTTGTGCACTCTCCGTAACCATGGCTCCCCCACGGCTATACCTCACCTTCACCAGTCTTGCTGTTTGGCTGCATCTCCTTCGGCAACCGCTGTTCTTCTTGCAGCGGCTTTTCTTGCACAAAAACATAAACACCTTTACATGCCTTTTTTTTGCTTTCTCTCTGCACATTGCCAGCCTGCTGTGATTTGTGGCTTAGCCACTGGACAGTGATCCTGAAGCCACACACTGCACGCTGGTTTTAATGGTCATGGGAAAATAATTTTTACTATGAAAACATCACATCAGAAATTTAGAGAAGGATTAGTGCAGGTGATATGTGCAGGATAGACACCATTTGCTTTAGTCACACTACAAAATATAGCATTCACAAGTAAAGCCTCATTCATCATCTGGGTCCTGTCACTGTCACAGTGTCAGTTTTTATCAGGGGAGAGCATTTCCTTTCCGGTTTCTCAACATATGAGGCACCAGCGACGTTGGCCAATGCTCCCTATATAGCAGGTGACCTGTTTTTGAAAACAAATCTGTGAGGTAACACTCTTTCCTGACAAAAACTGATATTGTAATGGGGACAAGACAGAGTGGATGAGGGTTGTGTGATTGAGGCCCAATAGGACTAGTCTGCAGTGTATAAATAAATAAATATTCACCAATGATTCTGATACTCCCTAATGTGAAATCTGAGCGCAGCTCATGTATGTGTTTGCATTTCGCACTATATTGGTTGACGCGGACGATCTGTCTCATACAGCACATCGTTAACAGAACGAAGAGTGGCGCGACTGCCCCGCTAATCGGAAGCTCACGAGAGGCAGCGCATGGGTGACTCATGTGCATGATTCACAGCAGCTGCCGCAGACAGACCACTGCTCATGCAGTACTTTATCTCCATATAGAGTATCAGTTGACATACTTTCCACATGCCATTGGTGAACAGGCAGCAGCACACTACTCTGGTGCCACCTTGCATCAGTCGTCGCCGCAGAGCTCTTCTTGCGTTTGCGTGACACTACGCTTTCTTACCCTTTCACCATACTCTCCTCCTCCACTTCCTGCCTCATGCTTACGCTGTAGCCTCTTCCGCTTTCGTCCTCCCTCTCTCTTCGCTATTGCCGCTTTTCATCCCTCGCTGCGCTCTGTGTTTGCTCATTTTTTCTTTTGCTGTGTTTGTTTGCTCGGTTACGAGGGAAGGCGACACATGCCAATGCTCATCACAGGAACGGGCGCCCAAGAGCTGTGCTCTAAAAAAATAAACTCTAGGTTAAACTGGGCCTAGGTCTAAATTAACGTTGTGCTCTTCTGCTGCAGGCACCTCACAGTGGGTGCAGTTCTTCCGTGCTGCGGGACTGCCGCAGGATGTGTCGGTGCAGTACGCAGTGGTGTTTGGTGACAACCGCATCCAGTGGGGCATGCTCATGGACCTCACCAAGGAGTACCTCTTTGACATGGGAATCCACACCATGGGGGATGTCATCGCCATCCTGAAGCATGCCAAGTACGTCCACAGCAAGGTAGGCATGGGTGTTCGCACTGGAAAGGACATTGTCACGTGGTAGTAACGAGTGCTGGCCATCTGGCAGGCATACAGACAAAATGGAAGGACAACCTTTTTAGGGGGAGAGTTAGGGCATTCCAAGTCGAAGTGCACTCGCTTGTAAAATATTGCGTGGCACGCAAGCGCAAGGCCAGGTTTTGCAGAGCGCCATTGCCACCATCGTGTCTGTGCATCAAACCAAAGCTGCGCAGACGAAGTGGCATCTAGAGGCACGGCCTTGTGTCATCTGCTACATTCTTTGGACCTGCCAAGCCGGCGTTTCGGTGTGGAGAAGGGAACGTTCCTTTCAGTAGCACATTGTCACGGCAAACCAGCCTTGCGTATGTGTGCCGCATGTGAGGTGGTGGCTTCACCACCTCGAGCCCAGTACACTGCATCGACTAGCAAACACTTCCACCAGTACGCATAGCAGATGCGCAGCCATGCCTCTAGACACCACTGCACTTGCCTCGATGCACAGCAGATGCACTGGCATTCTGCAAAGTGCGGATGCACTCCACAATATTTTAATTCTGTGGCTGGGATAGCTATAAACACAGTCGGCGGTTGTCAAATTGAATAACACGGCTACCATGTTGTAGGGGGTGTCAGCATATATTATTGGATTACTTTGAGATAACTGTGCAATTTCGAGAATAGTAATTTTGCCTTATGCTGTGGCAGGCCTGTTTCTCTACACGTGGCTACAACGTTAGAGATGCACGAATGTTCCAGTGTTCCAGTGTTCCAAGAACACTTAAGTGTTCCGACAAGTCTCACAATGACTTAAGTGTCGAAATGCATATTGTGCTTGAACTAAATGCATGTGGCAGTATTGTGAAGAGCTACTGCAGCCTTGTCTAAATGTAGACTTTGTTTCAGTAGTGTAATAACTTTTACCTTCATAAATCGTTTAAACTTTATTATAGTCATCATTCCTGTCATTAATCTGACATTGTTATAAAGGTCATAATGTCCAATTCAAATCGGCAACACCATTCAGACTGTGGTGTACTTCCGCATGCTGACTGTTGCTGATAGGGTTGATGACATGGTAAGTCGACGTCGTGTTGTGAGGGGGCAAAAAAAAAAACAAGGACAGTGAGAGTGGCAGGGCCAAGACAGGGGCAAAGGCCGGATGCAACCTGGCCATCATGGAATGACAGTGTCCCTCAACTTAGCGATGAACAAGTGCTTCAAGGGCTACATTAGAGCCATATGCAATTAGCTGCACCAAATTGACAATTCTAAGATGCCAGCTGCTCTTGTAATCTGTACATCTTTTGTCCACCATGGCAAGGTGAGCTAATCGTGCCTTGCACGACTAATTCTGGCTGCACAACTTGCAAGTTGTTCTTGAATGCACTTTGTTGTGTCAGCATGCAGCTAATTCCGGGTAGGCATAAGTGCTAGGCATCCGGAGTGGGCCGACGTGGAAGGTAGTGGAGGCAAGATACTATGGCCAACACCAAGTGATGTGCTTTTATATCTGTGATTGGGCGTGGGTCACAACCCGAGGGGCCCACACTTGTCGACTTTATTGCCAGACTAAACAGGTGGCATTAGCTATCAAATGATAGCTAATGATAGAAGATAATAGAGGCCTCGTTCGTGGGCTCTGCCCACGAACGAGGCCTCCCACCAGGGAGCGTCCCGATGTGATTTTGTACCATTAAGGTTTATCACTCTCTCTTTCTCTCATGTTATTATGGTTTCGTCATGTGGGGTGACCATTATCCATAGTTGAGCTGCATGTTGCATTTTGGGATAAACAAAGTGTCATCTAGCTGGATTGGTGCATTACATCTTCACAAAAATTGCATCGGTAACTTTTACCAAAAGCAGACGTTTTCTATGTAAGTGTTGACATATGAAGTTAAAGAAAAAGTGGCTGTACCTTCTGGAAATTTTTTTTTACCATGTCCTACTGACAGGTTATGTTATGGCAATGCCTGCCTGACGCTGGTTAATTGTTTGAGAATGAAATATTAAGGACTTGAGATCAATTCTGGGCACTGTATAATTCAGCGAAGCAGTTGGTTTGGTGTCTGGTTTTTACCATCCTACTAGTGAGTTTGATATCAAGGGCAGTTTGATATCAAGGGCTTGGTTCCCTGTCATGGCACGAGGATGCTAACAAAACTCTGTTATTAAATTTCCGCACATCTTGAGACCTCACACATAGTCAAGTTAGCCTGGGGGCCCTGCGTTACGGCACCTATAACCTACAGCCTTTAGCTTTAAATATGTTAACCACTCAGTTGATGAATCTGCATTGCAGGAGGCGCAAGAGAAGCTGATGCGTGGCACACCATCGTCGGGGGCCCAGCTAGGTACGGACTCCACGGCCTTCTTTATTTGTTGACGCCACCATTATTAATTGGTATGCGAGTTTATTGTTACTATCTGTTGTGTCCTAATAGCAGGATGAATAATGTGTGCATATAATTGCCGTAAATTACTACGCAGAGCATAGGCTTCCCTGCTCAGGATCATCTTCTCAACAACTCAAACTTCACCATTAGGGGGCAAAGTGCATTGCCCTAAAGCCACACCATGTATATTAATGACACTGTAACTCTGTGTGCTTGCGCTGTCGGAAGCCATGCAGCTTTTGTAAAAAGCATGCAAGGAACTACACTTGTCGTAGACTTTAAAGGAATACTGTAAAGCAAAGAGCTGCTGCTTTCACAGCAGGGCCACGTGGATTGGTAGTTTTTACCCTGATCGTTTTCTCTCTAACAGCGGTCGGCATCCCACGTCGATACACGCCCGTCAAGGCATCGCCCAGGCCAGAACCACCTGTCGAGGCAGCACCAGTGAGCAGGGTCAGCTTTCAGAGCAACTATGCAGCACCTGGTGAGCTTGGAACCACATTTCCAATAGACCACCAGGGATGTAGCTTTAACTCAATACAGTCAACGTCCAATTTTTCAGACTTCCTAGGGACTGTATTTATAAATTTTGTTATTTATTTATTAAATATGTGACCACAAACACCTTGGTGCCTTTAGTGCGGTGCACTACAATGTAGATTGAATGGTGTACGTAGTAGCAACAAAAAAATTGGAAGATGCTTAAGCTTCGCCTTCAAGAGTGGAGCGCGATAGCGTTATCGTACCCCGTTCGCACCGCCCACTCAAACGATCTACGCGAGCCAAACGTCGCGATCGGCACGGACACCTGGGCCGCGACGCACCATGGAGGGGGACGCGATCATGGGGCGAGTGGTGCGCCACGTGTCGGGGCAGCGCCATACATTGCGAGGAGGGGGTCTTCTGTGTTTGCTGCAAGATGGCTCTGCATGTGCGCAGAGTGCAGAAGAAATGTAGCGGAAACGTACTTCGCTACTTGTGTAACTGCGACTTCTGTAATTTACATGCTCATAATTACTGATATACACCGCAGTATAACTTTCTACGGCACATTTCTAAGGCAACACCGCATTCACTAGAGGTGCTTTTGTCCCGCTTGAAGCATCGAACTCGTGGCTGAGTGGTAGCGTCTCCATCTCGCACTCCGGAGACCCTGGTTCGATTCCCACCCAGCCCCTCTTGCAAGTTGTGTTTTATTTATGAAGTGCCTTCCAGGATTTATCGCTCACGGCCAACGCCGCCGACGCAGAAGACACCTGCTTTTCTGCGACACGAGCTCCTTAACGCTGTCGCGTTAAAAATCATAATAGTCACACAAAAACACTCAAGAGCATAATACAGTCGCTGACTGATAAATTGGACACCGATAATCCAGACATGCTTGGTAATTTGGACAGCTTTGCGGCACCGCCAATGCCCCATAGACTTAATGTGTAAAGACAGCCAATATTTCTGACAGCCACCAGCTCTACATTAGATTATCTGGACTCCGTCTGCGGCTGTAGCGTATGCCAACTCTGCCGCCATTATCTCCTTTGGCAACCTCGACGAGACATCAAGTATGGCCTCAGAGATTACACACTAGCGGTAATCTCTGAGGCCTTGCCTTGATCGCCGCTCTACGCCTCTGAGATTTAATTGCAACTGCCGATCTTGGAGGCTTTGCCTGAATTGTGAGGTCGCATCATCATCGCCGGCGTCGCATCCTTTTCCGACCCCCACGCATGGCTCACTATCACCATTCTGTTTGTGGAGTTTTCATTGCGCACAGCGTTCTGCCACGCTGTGCTTGTTTGCTTAGTTTGTGTTCCAGACAGTGCACTGCTGGCTCCAACAAGTCCTTCTTGTGAAGTTTATAAACTAGCAGCCAGACTCCAAAACAGTCTCGAGTCACAGTCCGTATGAGTCCGACTGCGCATCTAAAGAGGCTGAACTGCCACCTACCACAACGAGCTCAAGTGCGGACATCATTGGTGACCTGCTCTGCTGCAGTGGGCCAATTCCTGCTGCCTTTGAAGACCTATTCGAAGACTTTGCAGATGTTGACAGTGCGGTTTCGTCGTGTGCCGACCTGAACGATGACGAACTAATTGAGCAAGTTCTCCCACCGTTGAACAGCGACTCTGACTCGGATGATGATGTGCCGTGTCCTCCGGAGCCTTCCACATGCGGGTCTGACTCGAGCCTTGTCCTTGCATCAGCATACAGCAAAACTCAAAACTGGCAGAAATACAGGCGGACTTGGTTGCATGTAAGCGGAAGTGTGGGCAGCAATGCATCGGCTACTTGTTCCATGTACGGGTGCCTTGAATCTTAAATAAAGTCATCTTTTTTTAATACATTAGTTTTTTTGGGCATTCGATATTTGGGGCTTATTTACCTTCCCTGTGTTGTCCGAATGATCGGTCGTGAACTGTACACGCAAGTCCTGAACGTCCATGTTAAGCTACTATAAATGATGTGACATGCATCACACTGTTTTGCAACTGACCCACAGCAAAGGAGCCCTTCTCGCTGCGTGATGAAAGCCCACTTTTAGAACCTCATCTAAAGGCCCAAGCAAAGCTCTTACCATTGTGGCAATGACAGCTTATTAAATGTGACACATCGTTTGTTCATACAAAGCACGCTCCAGAGGAACACATCTGTTTGCACTTTCTAGAACTCCAGCTAAAGTACTCTTGCCCGTAACTTTATACTGACGCATCAAAGTCCCATGTTGGCGTGTCTTTTACAATGGTTGGTCCATCATTCTCAGAGTCTGATGTTTTGCATCCGGAAACAAGTATCTTTCCTGAAGAGGCACACACAGTATTGTCATCTGTTAAATGTGTCAGGAAAAGCAACCTACCCAGTGTTATCATATTCACTCACTCTTTGAGTGTAGTAAGGTCCTTAATGTCGTTCAGCAAAAACAAAAATCCTGTGCTCAACGAGCTTTATTCACTTTCGTGTACTGCGTACATGTCAAACAAGCTTGTTGCAATATACTGGGTGCCCTGCCACAGAGGCATCGAGGGGAATGTGCTGGCAAGCCAGATGGCTACGTCTGTTAGAGCGAAAGCGAGCAACACTTTCATACCGGTCCCTGTGACAGACTTGAAGCCTTTTCTCTGCAGAAGAAATAGGACATACTGGCAGCGAATTTGGGACACTGAAACATTTGTCGAATAAGCTTAATTTTGTTAAGCCTCATTTGGGAAATTGGCAACCAACAACAAAAATACGGCAAACTGAAGTAATTCTTTGCCCATTTAGAATAGGCCATACCTATGGGACCCGCTTTTACTTGTTATCTAGTGGTGACCTTCCCGTCTGCTCTAGATGGGGAGAGACGCTGAGCGTCCTACATGTCCTGGTGGATTGCTGTGAACTGAAAGCTGAAAGAAAAAAAAGCAGTTTCCTTTAGCTTACAAACAGAATATTTATCTTCATCCAGCAATGTTCCTTCATGTCGAGTCATTCTTTAGCAGCAAATCATTTTTAAAATATTTAAATGATGTTCATTCATTACAAGTTCTACTCCCAATGGATTCGTAGCACAACCTCTGAACAGAGGTTACTGCTGCAATAGTAGCATTTATATGGCACATGCCTGCAAGGCCTTGCAACCAAGGTTTCTAAGGAGGCAGCAGTGCCAATGGCATGTACATATCTTAAAAGGCCATTCTTTCAAAATATATCTTTTATGTTCACTGGACACTTTAAAGCCATTGTCATAATTTTAATACATTTATGTTTCACGCACTGCACAGAGACTATCTTTAGGCCTATATACAGCCGTATTCCATCAATACTTTGCACTTCATTGTCTCATTAAATACTCGCTTGTACGGCACTCCTAGGCCAGACTTGACCCTTGTGCCATTAAACATCACATATCATTCTGAATAATCAGGCATGTTTAGAAAACTGGATATCCGCAAAATTGGTCATTGACTGTATGCGAAGGTCGTTGACTGTATGGTCAGCAAAATAAGTTGATACTCACCCATACTCGCAATAATTTTTGCAGGCCACTCGCTCACACTCACCTGCACTCGATCACATTCCTACTCGCTTTCCTAGTCCCTTCCATTCATATTTAGCAGCACCCACACACACTCGCACTCTCTGACAGTCACTCGCACTCGTACTAACATCAGCTAAAAATCTCCGCAACGGATATTCGTTAGTAAAACAAATGTGTTCGTTAGTACTCGCAATAACCAGCACTTACATTCATACTCGCATCATCTCGCACCCTTTGTCACTCACTAATGCTCTTATTGACCGTGCAATGAGTGCGCAAGAAGGATGATGAGTAAGTGTACTCTGAGTGAGCATGCCAACCTATGGCGATGACCCTGTGTCCTTGTGGCGCCGTGCATCTGTCCAGAGGCTGAGCCGCGTGCCACGGTGCGGCCGCTGACCAAGCGGCGTCTAGGCGACGAACCTGCTGCGTCGACCCCTGTGGCCACCAAGCGGTTGGGCATCGGCTCCTCAGCCTCTCAGCGAGTGGCGCCGCAGCCAGTCGCCCACACCGAGGGCCCCACGCTCAAGGTGGTCCTGCCCGCCGGCACCACTGCCCGCACCCGCCAGCTCCTGGCCGCCAGCCAACAAGGCAAGCGTGCATTTGAGGACCACAAGGGGTTGAGTCTGACCCTTTCTGTATGAACAACGAGTGCATACTTACAAAAAAAACGAAAAAGAAGTCCGATGACTGCACAAATTACCCACCGCTCACGTTCGAGCGACTTGCGTGCCGCCATCTTGGTCTTTGCTCCTGGCGCCTACTAAAACTTTGTGTTTGTGTACATGTACATATTCCTGACTGTGCTTGATTAGAGATGACGTGTTTGTTTCCTTCTCTTTCCCAAAATACTAATTTTGCACACCCTGCAAATTTGTTCCCGTGATTTCTCAGTAAGTACCCATTGCAATTAAAACAAGTCAGTTTCACCCAAAAGACAAAGTATCGATTGTGATAGCAGATTAGTAGACAGCTATACAAAGTAAGGATAGTATATTTATCGGCTGTGTAAAGTTGCAAACATTCACTTACTAACTAAATTAACAAGCACGGTGTCACGCGCATAGGTGAATGTGAACACACCTCGCTCGATGACCACGGAAGCTCGCTGTGATATCGCTGAGATGAAGAAGCGCGGTAGTAGCAGCGAGCGAATTGACTTTTTTGCTGCGTCTCGCATCAACGTGAAGTAAGCCATAGGAAACACATTGCAGATTGCTTTCAACTGCTTTGTCCCCGCTTTCCTCTCTTGCACCCACTAGATTGAGCCACGATTATTGCTGACTTTCAAGCTTTCATTTGCACATGCAGCATACAGCGTGTGACAACGGTGTTATTGCTCTTGGACTTTGTACGGAAAATCATGGCGACGCCAACGTCAAAGAATGCGCCTGGAGTGTCCATATATTTGTTATCACAATAAAACATAATTATATTTGCAATAATGAAACAAAATGTTTCGAGCACGTAATGTCGGGAGCAGATATCTAAAATTTGTCTTGTGTGTGACTGCTGCATGTTCATGTTCAAAACACTAGACTTCAGTGTGCTGTAAAATTAAAAAATAAGTACTCAATCATGAAAGTGCTTCCATTATTGTGTGCCTTATGCTTTGTAGTATTTATCCATGTACCATTTGTACACTTTTGTGCAGTCATTATTTGTCATTTGTGCTAAAAAAGCAAAGGGAAGTTTTCTTATCTGGTAAAATAATGAACCTGCAAAGAAATGTAATTGTATTTTTTATTATCATAAGGAGAAATTAAACAAGCCTGCCAAACTTAATCCAAGAATGAAAATGGTAGCTTTCAAACCCCTGATGCTCTAAAATGGGCATGGCTTGTACGTGCATAAATGCAGTATGTAATTTGAATGCATTCTTTCTGAGCCCCCTGTGTTGCACACCGCTCGCAGGTTTGTCAGCTGGGACACAAGCTGCTGGCAAGCGATCAGTGTTCGACCGGCTGGGCGAAAGCTTAGTGAGCAGCACGACCGACGCTAAGGTGCGTTCACCTTTGATTCATCACAACGTTTCTTTGTTTAACTCGACGCTTTCACGCATTCCTTGCTTCGTTTGTATCCAAGATGCCGCATGTAAACTAAAGGAGCAGACAGGATTCTGTGGGGGAAAGCTGAAGTGGACTTGATTTTTGAAAACGGAAAAACGTGCGACACTGAGCTTGTTGATATTGTATCTTGCATGGGCTCCGACCGAAAATTTTGACTCGACAGACAGCGCCAAAAGGTCTGAATAATCGGAAGCCCAAAATACGAGAGTCACATGAAAATAAGTGACCTTATTTCACTGGTGGCCAAAAAAGGATGGACACGTTCTCAGGTCATCACTTTCGGGGATACCTTCAATTTCACTTGACTAGTGCGAGACGCATCGGCATCTGCAAGTGACAGCATTCTTGGCAAAGTGACAAGCATGGTATCTTTCGCATGACTACTGCAAGACGCATGATGCCTTATGAGTGATGGTATTCTTAGCACAGTGCCAAGCATGCCATCTTTTGCGTGACGGATGCAAGACGCATGGTGCCTTATGAGCGATGGCATTTTTTGCATAGTGCCAAGTGTACAATCCTTTGCATGGCTAATGCAAGACGCATGGCGCCTTATTTATTTTATTTATTCAGTACCTGCATCGCCAATACGCCGTTACAGCGGGAGGGTTTGATTCGAAATACAGTAGCTTGTAGAAGGGTATTTATACACTCAAAGTGGGGTGAAAAGCATCAACAGATTTAATTAACACAACATCAGGCGGAAGAAGATTCAAGGCGCGTGCTGTCTGGACAAAAAAAGAATACCGCAAAACGTCACCCTTAAAACCAAGTTCCTTGACTTTCAAAGGGGGATCCTTTCTTAGGGACACACATGAAGGTGGTGTCACATATTTCTCTTGACTAATAATACCAGTATGGGAATGGTATGGTATGGTATGGTGAAACTTTAAAGAAGTCCTGCAGATCGTGAGTCTTCACGAAGCGGGCCGCTCCCACGTGGGAACTGGAAGGCCGAGCCTTTCGGCCGGCTGGACAGCCCAGAGTTGGTCAGCCAGAAGAGGGCTGCGGAGAACCGCCTCCCATCTGGCCGAGCTGTTAGCGATGATAGAGCGTGACCGGGCACACCGCCAGAGCATATGGTCTAATGTGGCTATATCTCCACAATCATGGCAGGTAGCGTTGGTGTAAGTATTCGGATATATTTTATGTAAGAGCGACGGATTCGGATAGGTATTCGTTTGTAGTAGACGGAGCGTTAATGCTTGAGCTCTATTGAGGCGCGGATGAGGAACAAAGTAGGTTCTACGGCTGAGATAGTAGTGTCTAGTAATCTCGTTGTAAGTGGAGGGCGTGTCCCTGTTCTCTGGGGAGTCTGCTTCCGATTGGTCGAGGCTAGCGCGGTGGGCAAGTTCACGCGCAGCCCCGTGAGCAGACTCGTTGAGGTTGGGAGGAGCACCCTTTATCTGACCCGGATGTGCCGGAAACCAATAAATGAAGTGGTGCGTGATTGCCTTGCCCCCAATAAGTCTGAGGGCCTGTTTGGAAACGGTGCCTTTTTCAAATGCTCTGACTGCAGATCTTGAATCACTATAGATGACATCCCGTGAGCTATCCAGCAGGGCTAGTGCAATAGCCATTTGTTCAGCTATTTCGGAGTCCCTCGTCCGAACCGAGGCAGCATTGGTGATTCCTTGCCGACCATCAACAGTGACGATGGTGAACGCCCGACGTCCCTTACAAGAAGCGGCATCCACAAAGCTGACCTGTCGCTGATCACTGTGTATTTGCCTAAGGAGGTTGGCCGCCCTTGCCCTCCTTCTGCCGCGATTATGATCGGGGTGCATGTTCCTAGGTATTGGCGCGACCGTGATGTTCTCACGAATTGACGGAGGAACGTCAGAGAACTCCTCCGCTACTCTATCGGGGTGATATCCGAGTTCCTGCAAGATGGATCTCCCTGCCTTCGTTGTTGTGAGGCGAGTTAGCTGTGCGCGCTCCTGGGCCTCTGCAATCTCCTCAAGAGTATTATGAATGCCAAGCTGCATTAAGCGCTCTGTACAAGTGTATACGGGTAACCCGAGAACCCGCTTGGTAATCTTCCTAAGCTGTACATTCAATTTATCCCGCTCTGCCCGTTTCCACCGATGCATGGCTGCCACGTATCTAAAGTGGCACAGAACGAAGGCATGCATTAGTCGAATGAGGTTATCCTCCTTGAGTCCATGATGCCGATTTGATACCCTCCGAACTAAACGAACAGCACTTTCAGTTTTAGCAATTAGCTTGAGTATGGGAATGATATATTTTATAAAATAATTTCAAATGCAGGTTTCTCCTGCATGTCTCCTGCAAGCGCAGGAGCAAACACACTTTTTAGCACTTGGTTCTATCTAATCTACGAATATTGTTGCGACAGTATACTAAATTTTGTGAGAATTTCATGCTGCTGGCGAAATTTTGCCTGTAAAGCACAAATAGTCACTAGACGTCCAAACTGTGCGGGAAAGACAGCCTCTCAGTCGGAAGGGGCACAGGTTTGCGGATAGCGAAGGTAGTTTTTTTTCTTATTGTCAGTGCCACTCCAAATTCTGAGTTTATTGCTTGAAAGCAAGTACAATTGGTGAGTTTATTGCTTGAACGCAATTGTGGCTGTGAGCTTACGGCCATTTGATGCGGTATATTAAGGCACAGGTTGGTGAGGACAGCTATCGGGAATCACTCAATTTTCCAAGTTAACATGAGCCAAATGCACAATGTTTTAGTATATTGGCTTACTAGTCTAACTTTGTAATATTGACAATGTAATTGCAATGTTCCAACATATCAAATTAACTCAACTTGCTAATAAGTGCATGTGCATATCATTGCTCGATATACGATTCAATATGTAAAGCTTAAGTATCTGTATTCGAAAATTTTGATATCTCAAACCTCTAAAAGATTATATACATATCTTTAAATTGCGCATATCTTGGAGGCCAGTTTAGCCTTGACTCATTCCCAGTGTTCTAGGACTTGCTTTGAGAACTGCGGCAACAATCTGCACAAGATAATAAAAATATAAAACACGTCACAATGTTCATTGCCGATTTTGTTTATCAAAGTCAAAGTAAACCATTGCCCCCCCCTGCTCCTTCACTGCAAGGGGTCCCCCATCACTTCCACCTGCTTACAAGGTGTCCCCAACACATCCATGGCCGAGAACCACTGGAGTATAGGTTCCACTGCTATGCCACTCTGGCACCCTCTTTATTTGTCCAGTTAAGGTTGTAGCTCTGTTCGTCATATATTACTGTGGCATGGAGCTGGCTCAAGGGGACTACAGAATCAAACAACAGCTTTGGATAATGTTTGATCACACATTGTTTAGGATAGTTGTCAACCATGCTGCTTAAAGATGCCTCATAATACAGTCGAACCCACTTGTAACACGATACCGGTTTTAATGACATATTGGTTATAACTATGAAAAGCTGCTGCACCGTGAACTTTTGTATGTTTTCGGTGGGGAAATAACCCGCTTACTACAACCCCATGCCGCATTATCAGTTACAGTAAAAGCTCGTTAATTCGAATTTCACGGGGACACTTAACGAGTTCGAATTAACCGAAATTCGAACTAACGAAAGTGATTTAGAAAAGGCCACATCTGATGACAAAAAAAAGTACAGCAACTCTGGGTACTTTTATTTGGAAAAAAAGTCCGTAATGGTTTTTTGCTTTTTTCCTCTGAAAGCGATCGCTGTCGCTTTATCTTCCAGAGCTCGAATGAGCCGAAAAGCATCGTCTTCGCCTTCTTCGAAACTGAAGAAAAGCCGGGCGTGATTCAGTCCGTCCATCACCTGTGCCAACAAAGGTCGTACTGGTGTTTCACCAACATCATCATCTTCATCACTCGCGTCGTCACCGTCCACGGCCGATTCTTCGTCTTCGCCGATGACTTGGGCGATGATTTCAACATCGGTCACGGCACCGCAGACCGCGGCGCAGCTGTCGACATTCACGTAGTCGCTGAAGTCCGTATCGCAGAGCACCTCCCGTACATGAAGCGGAGCGCGGACGTCCTCTTCAACTTCATTAGCGTCTGCGTTAAGGGCTCCGAAACCACAGTGGCGGAAACAATTTGCAATGGTTTCTGTGGTTACCTGATTTCAGGCACGCACAAGCACGTGCAGGGCTGTGAGCAGAGTCACGGTATAACTTCTCTCATTATCGGAGCACAGGAGCAACTTCTCAAGAATGTGATGTCTATAAAAACTCTTCAAATTCTTTATAACGCCCTGATCCATAGGCTGAAGAGCCGCGGTGGTGTTAGCCGGAAGAAAAACCAGCTCAATGGCTCTCAATTCTATTTCCACCTTGTGCGCCGAGCAGTTGTCGACGAGGAGGAGAATCTGCCTCTTGGCAAGCTCAAATTTTCGGTCGAGTTTCCTCAGCCACTGCTTGAAAAGCTCGCCTGTCATCCAGGCCTTCTTATTTGCTGCGTAGTCAGCCGGCAGCGTGCGGATGTTCTTAAAACATCGAGGTTTCTGTGACTTCCCTATCACAAACAGGGGGAGCTTCTCTGTTCCAGTCATGTTCGCCCCGAGCAACACCGTCACGCGCTCTTTGCTGCGCTTGCCGCCTGCGCACACGTCCCCCTTGTACGTGATCGTTTTGTCCGGTAAGAGTTTAAAAAACAAGGCGGTCTCGTCGGCATTGAAAATATCGGATGGTGCGTACCTGTTCAGGTGGTATAGTAGCGTACCATTCCGCCACACGGTGCAGGTTTCTGCGTCTATGGCTTTGGCTTCGCCGCACACACTGCGGAAAACGAGGTCATGCCTGTCTCTGAAGCGGTGAAACCATCCGTCCGAAGCGGCGAAGTCGGAGACGTTCAGACGTTGCGCGAAATCAGCCGCCTTCGCTACGATGATGG
Organism: Dermacentor andersoni; assembly: GCF_023375885.2. Classification (NCBI taxonomy): domain Eukaryota; kingdom Metazoa; phylum Arthropoda; class Arachnida; order Ixodida; family Ixodidae; genus Dermacentor; species Dermacentor andersoni. Next base: position 102,911,778 of record NC_092820.1, read on the forward strand.
GGCCACTCAATGGGATATCCTGGCTCCGTTTTTCCTTGATCCATGTGAGCAACGCTGCCTCCAGGTCCGGGTGCTTAGCTGTCCGAAGCCTTTTCCGATCCTTGCCGAAAGTTTCAGCCTCGTAGGAGTCCTCAATCGTCCTCTTATTCCGGATGTATGTCGACAGCGTGCTTTTCGGTATATCGTGCTTCTTTGCAATTTCGTTCTTGCTCAGTTTCCCTGCATCAACTTCCCGCAGAATTTCTAATTTATCCTTCAACGTTTTGGCACGATACTTTCCACGTGACGACATCGCGGCACGCGAGCAGTGTCAGTCTGCGACGGACGCGTACAGAACAAAAGCGAGCAACGGCGCACTTTTAGGCTTCGACGTTCTGATCGCATAGGCGACGGAGAGAATGGCCGGTCTCGCGGTTGCCACCGAACGCACCGAGTATCCTGCTGTCCATGACGATGCGGCAGAGCATTTGCGAATAAATGCAAGTGCTGCCCCCTAAAAACACGCGATGATGATAGTGTATGTCGCGCCATCTGTCGCTTAACAGCAGAGACTGCAAGCTGGCTACGGCGGCGCGCAGTTCGAATTATCCGTGGCGGACCGGATTAGCATTCGAATTAACGAGCTTTTCAATACATGGGGCTCTATGGAGCATGGCCGGACCGTGCCAGTTAGTTCGAATTATTCGAAAATTGGAATTAACGAGGTGCGAATTAACGAGCTTTTACTGTATAACGATGAAGTATGGCTACTGGGTGTCTGTGCCGAAAATTAATGGAATGCGAAATCCTTGAAAAGAAAAAGTCAAATGCAAGCCGCTGCACGATCGCCTGCCACCCCAACTGCTGCCGTACGCTTCTCTCCATGAGAGATGCACAGCAGCTTTATGCGCATCTCTCCCGTCTCCCTTCCACCCCTCCAAGCACGAATGGGCTGTGCCATAGCCCTGCACTGTGCCACCCTCCGATATGCAAACGGACTGCGCCAGCTGTGCTGTTGGTGCTGCTCCGCAATAGCTTGCTTGGCCCTCACATTTCGTTCTTTATTCTATGCTGTCACCCTAATAAGTCACTCGTGCTTGTCTTTGTTTGTTGCGTCAAAGTCGTCCCTAGCAACATTGTTTCTCAACCTCGTCCAACTTGCTGCCAAAACAGAAGATAGCTGATCCGCTCGCTGTTAATCTGCAATACGCGATGTTGCCACTGAAAAGAAAGCGCACAGCTATAGATTTGGAAATGAAGTGCTTTTAACAAATCAGGAGATTGTCGCGAACGTGCTTGCATCGGATAGCGACAGCGACGGCCATGACGGCAGCATTGATGCAGTGGGGCAGGCTTCCTCAACATTGTCCCCGTGGGAGGCCCTGTAGAGAATGCAATCCCTCATGGGTTTGTTTTCGTGAGGGACCTTCTGCTTCACTACGTGGAGCACCTGGATGCCTTGGAGAAGGATGGCGGCAAGCTTCGCGTAAAGCAAGCGGTTTCCACGTGCAAGCCAGTGGGAAGTACGTGGTGAGATGCTTGTGGCGATCTCGCTTTAGCCTTTCTTCTGGATTTAGCAAGCTAAGATGCTGCCACGGCAACCTTTCCACATTTTTTAAAAGCCGCCTTTTGTGGCCTCCAAAGGGATGCCTTGGCCAAGTTCGTATGTTACTTGTTGCCCGTGACCCTTCTTCGCAGTTGTTATAGCAGTGCCATTCTTGAATGCCGACAGCCACGACTTTTTAACAACACATGATCGGAGCACACAGGAAACAAAGTTAAACAGTTAAACAAGTCAACACAATCAGAAGCTGGATGGAGGAAGGTGGTGCAGAGGAGAATTGGCCTCCCCGTCATTATACTTTCCTCGAAACAGCTGCGCCATCCCCTATTTTGATTTTTTTTTCATGCCACCCGGTTATAACAATCATCAATTATAACAATGGAATTTTCGTGGGACTTGAATATTGTTATAAGTGGGTTTGACTGTATTCAAGTGCCATTAAACTGATAATTGTTATAACGAGGTTGCATGAAAAGTAGAGGGATGGCAGAGCTGTTCTAAGAAAACTATAATGGTGGGGAAGCTAGCCAGAAACGGTGCCCCGAAGGCATCCAAATTATCGCGGGCATGTCCAGCCAAACAGAGCTAATATTGCTGTAACCAAGTGTAAAGCATTTTAAACATTTCAAAAGATATGTTCATGATTATGCTCCTGCCGAAAATTTACACTAACAGCAGAGTAGAGTACACTTAGTTGCTGCTATATTATATTAGCTCCGTGTTTGGTTGAGCTTTGTGCCACCAGGTGGCTACACCGAGCAGGCCATTCACGTTTGCACCTCTGTAAAACGCACAGTCCACTTGCGCTTGCGTTTACCTGATTACCGGACACACTAAACTCCATTGTGGTAGTAATCCTTTGGCTTGAAACGACGGCCGCAAACGCATAGATACTGTTCTTTAAAACTGATGGTAGCGCTAAAAGGACGGACACAAGATGAAAAGACGACACGACGACGAGGAAACGCTACTGACAACTGGTTTATTTTTTTTCGAAAAAGTTCTATATTTAAAAGAATCGCAACACATGCGCACAACCGAACTGCACCAGCCTTCTTTATCGCAATATCGAAAACATGCACGCGAAGTGAAATGATAAAACATTCGAGCACCAAGAGGTGAACACATGACCAATTGAAGACAGCCATACGTTACGGTTTTTCAAATCTCCCCAGAAGTGTGCGCTCAGCCGAGTACAAATTTATTGAAGCATCGCTGATGCACAGACCCTCCTTCTTTTGTATGTGGAAAGCTTCCAGCAACACTCTAGCTTTAGAGCTTGCACTTCTACCCAGAACCTTTGCTTCTTTAAACCGTGGCACGCACTCGCAAACCATCACATGCGAAACTAAATTCGCAAGTTTGTCTTGTTTTGTTAAGTTTTGAGAGTGTTCCCTTAAGCGGTCATTGAGGCAACGCCCAGTCTGCCCGATATAGCACTTGCCGCAGGACAGGGGAATAAGTGCTATATCGGGCAGACTGGGCGTTGCCTCAATGACCGCTTAAGGGAACACTCTCAAAACTTAACAAAACAAGACAAACTTGCGAATTTAGTTTCGCATGTGATGGTTTGCGAGTGCGTGCCACGGTTTAAAGAAGCAAAGGTTCTGGGTAGAAGTGCAAGCTCTAAAGCTAGAGTGTTGCTGGAAGCTTTCCACATACAAAAGAAGGAGGGTCTGTGCATCAGCGATGCTTCAATAAATTTGTACTCGGCTGAGCGCACACTTCTGGGGAGATTTGAAAAACCGTAACGTATGGCTGTCTTCAATTGGTCATGTGTTCACCTCTTGGTGCTCGAATGTTTTATCATTTCACTTCGCGTGCATGTTTTCGATATTGCGATAAAGAAGGCTGGTGCAGTTCGGTTGTGCGCATGTGTTGCGATTCTTTTAAATATAGAACTTTTTCGAAAAAAATAAACCAGTTGTCAGTAGCGTTTCCTCGTCGTCGTGTCGTCTTTTCATCTTGTGTCCGTCCTTTTAGCGCTACCATCAGTTTTAAAGAATGCATCACCAACTAGCCCAGCACCAAGTTTTATTGAAGCATAGATACTGGCTTCTATTGGATATTATTATGATATGCTCAAGCGATGCTCAAGAAATGAGCCGCCGCGAGAACGACGACGAAGTTGGTCGGTGCGCTTGGCGCGAGCGAGTGTCTGCCTGGCTGCCTGGCTCCAGTGTAAATAGCCTGTAAATAGCCTCTTCTGTCTGTGTCTTTCCACACGCAACATTCTGGTGGAGGTCAGCGATCCCCGTCCTCACCACGGAACTCAGAAGTGGTCGGCACACCGAGCTCGTCACCATGCCTCCCGGTGACGCGCCCACCTCTGCAACGGCTTCGGCATGTCCCACTGCTCCAATCGTCACAGTCGCCCCACATCGCGACCCAGGTGTTCTCTGGCCTGGAGGGCCAGGATGTTGACGACTGGATCAAACTCTATGAACACGCCAGTGCTAATAACAGGTGGGACCCAACGATTATGCTCGCCAATGTCATCTCTTATCTCGGCGGCACCCCACGCGTGTGGCACCAAACGCATGACGACGAGATAACCAGTTGGGACAATTTCAAAGAGAAGCTACGGGAACTGTTCGGCGACCCCATTGGGCGCAAGGCTGCCGCGAGAAAGGCTCTTGCGTCTCGTGTACAGTCATCTACGGAGCCGTACGTTTCCTACATCCTCGACGTCTTAGCTCTATGCCGCAAAGCTGACGATGGTTTTTCCGAAGCCGATAAAGTGTCACATATTCTAAAAGGCATCGCCGACGACGCTTTCAATTTGCTTGTTTTCGGCAACGTCTCGACTATCGACGCCATCATCAAAGAATGCCGTCGCCTTGAGCAAGCTAAGAGCCGCCGTATTACACACCACATCACACGGCTACCCAACACTGCTGCTACATCGACATGTGAGGGTCGACCACGTCAGACCACCACCTCTGACGACGTCACCAGTATTGTTCGCCGCGAACTCGAGGCCACCTGTTCGCCAGCTTTCTCCGCGACGCCTCCCGATCCGCCAGCAACCACCATTGCGATGATCCAGGCCGTCGTCCGACAGGAATTTCAGAACATGGGTCTGAACTCTGTGTGTTCCACGTCTCAACCCAACGTTTCCCGGTTCTCTAGCGGCCCTCTTCATCCTCGGCAGTCTTTTTCCGCCACATCTCGCCGCAACCCGTCCGATTGGCGTACCCCTGATGACCGGCCGATCTGCTTCCACTGCTGTCGCATCGGCCACGTCGCTCGTCACTGCCGCAACCGATGGCCACCAACTCCTCGGACATACACCGCCGCTTATTCCCGCACCGTTGGACCTTCCGTTCCCTATACCAGCCGCCATGAATCCACTGCCGCTGATGCTCCTGCTCCGAACCTTCGGTACAGCCGCTCGCCCTCACCTCGACGCCATCAGTCTCGTTCGCCCCAACCCGGTCGCTTCTCTTCGCCGCCTATCGCCTCCCGGATCCAGCCGGAAAACTAGGCACTGCAGCTTCTGGAGGTGAAGCTGCATTATCGACCCTGCCCTCAAATCCTCTGCTCACGTTACCCACGAACCGAAACCTTCTTGACGTTGACGTTGACGGCTATCCTGTCACGGCACTCATCGATACAGGAGCACATCTTTCAATTATGAGTGCTGCCTTCCGACGACGACTCAAAAAGCTCCTCACCCCAGCGCCGGCCCGCGTCGTACGCGTTGCGGATGGCGGTACTGTGCCTATCATCGGCATGTGTACAGCACGCGTCAGCATAGCCGGCCGCCACACTCCTGTCCTCTTCACCGTAATTGCTCATTGCCCCCACGACCTCATTCTCGGCCTCGATTTTCTCTCCGTACATTCTGCTCTTATTGACTGCTCTTCCGGTACCCTTCGCCTTGAGTTGCCGATGCTCGTAGTACCTTCTGACGCAGCCCACTGCCGCTTACGTCCCACCGGTTTTCTTCGCCTGCAGCCAAAGTCAATAGCCTACATTGAACTGTTGTCTTTCCCACCAGTTCCTGATGGCGAGTACCTCGTCACTCCTCTGCCCGACATTCCAATAAGGTATGACGTTACAGTGCCTCACAGTATACTTAATATTACTGGGAACCGCACTCGAATGCCTGTCTGTAACTTTGGATTGGCAAAGCAAATTCTACCGCAAGGTATTTGCCTTGCCACCGTTGATTGTCTCGACGACCAATACGTGGCAGCGTTATCGGCCGATGATTCTCGCGAGCTTAGCAGGCCCCTCGCGCCAGCCTCGGGTGCCGATCCCAATATAAAGAAAATGGTTGCAACGGACCTGTCCTCGGCGCAGGCTGAAGAGCTTTGCCAAGTATTATCGTCCTACCGAGATATTTTCGACATCGACGATCGCCCTTTAGGCCAGACGCTTGCGGTCAAGCATCGTATTCTTACTGGCGATGCTACGCCTATTCACCGACGACCGTATCGAGTTTCTGCGTCGGAACGCCGAGTAATTCAAGATGAAGTCAACAAAATGCTCGATAAAAACGTAATTGAGCCTTCTTCGAGTCCCTGGGCGTCACCTGTGGTGTTGGTTAAGAAGAAGGACGGCACGTGGCGCTTCTGTGTAGATTACCGTCACCTGAACAGCATTACAAAAAAGGACGTCTACCCGCTCCCACGTATAGACGACGCCCTTGACTGCCTGCACGGTTCCAGCTATTTCTCGTCTATTGATCTTCGTTTGGGATACTGGCAGATTGCTGTTGACGATATGGACCGCGAAAAAACCGCGTTCATCACACCTGACGGCCTATACCAATTTAAAGTAATGCCGTTTGGATTATGCAACGCTCCTGCCACCTTCGAGCGTATGATGGACTCCTTGCTCCAAGGTTTCAAATGGTCCACATGCCTCTGCTACCTCGACGACGTCATCGTCTTCTCGCCAATGTTCGACACTCACCTTGAACGTCTCACAACTATACTTGATGTATTTCGAAAGGCGAAGCTGCAACTTAACTCGTCCAAATGTCGTTTTGGCCACCGGCAAATTACTCTTCTGGGCCATCTCGTTGATGCTTCCGGAGTACAGCCTGATCCCGACAAAACTCGCGCTGTCAGAGAGTTTCCGGTTCCGAAGACAGCCGCAGACGTTCGAAGTTTTGTAGGGCTATGCTCGTACTTTCGTCGTTTCATTCAAGATTTTGCGGCAATTGCTAGACCCCTCACTAATCTTTTGAAGAAAGGCGTACAATTCTCGTGGGGTACTGCAGAAGCCGCCGCCTTCTCTCGTCTCGTTACTCTTCTCTCCTCACCACCCATTCTCGCCCACTTCGACCCTGATGCCCCTACAGAATTGCGTACAGATGCCAGCGGTCATGGCGTAGGTGCCGTCTTAGCCCAGCGTCAGCGTGGCCAGGATCGCGTAATTGCTTATGCGAGCCGCCTCCTCACACCATCGGAGCGCAACTATTCTATTACGGAACGAGAATGCCTTGATGTAGTCTGGGCGGTTGCGAAGTTCCGTCCTTACCTTTACGGTCGCCCTTTTTCCGTAGTAACTGACCATCATGCTCTCTGCTGGCTCTCTTCGCTAAAAGATCCTACAGGTCGGCTTGGTCGCTGGGCTTTGAGGCTACAAGAATTTTCATATTCCGTGGTGTACAAGAGTGGCCGCCTGCACCAAGACGCTGACAGCTTGTCGCGTTACCCTGTTGACGACTCTGACTCCTCTAATATTGCCAGTGCTTCTTGCGTATTCTCTGTATCACAGCTGCTTCATTTCGCCGACGAGCAACGCCGTGACGCCTACATCAGAGCACTCATCGACCGTTTTGAGCACTCTCCGGCCGATGCTACTCTACGCCTCTTCGTCCTCCGCGACGGTACTCTGTACCATCGTAACCTTCATCCGGACGGCTCTGAGTTCCTAGTTGTCATACCTAAACACCTCCGCTCCATCGTTATAGAAGAGCTCCACGACGCACCAACGGCAGGACATCTCGGCGTATCTCGAACCTATGACTGTGTACGTCGCCATTTTTTCTGGCCTGGTCTTGCCCGTTCCGTACGACGTTACGTCGCCGCTTGTGAAGTTTGCCAACGACGCAAGAAGCCTTCCCAGCTCCCCGCTGGTTACCTGCAGCCGCTCGACATTCCTGCCGAGCCCTTTCATCGTGTCGGCTTAGACCTTCTAGACCCATTTCCGGAATCTACATCAGGAAACAAGTGGGTTGCAGTCGCGGTGGACTACGCGACCCGCTACGCCGTAACCCGTGCTCTTCCGACCAGTTGCGCAACTGATGTTGCGGACTTCCTCCTACATGATATTATTTTGATGCATGGTGCTCCGCGTCAATTGCTAACAGACCGTGGCCGTACGTTTTTGGCCAAAGTCATCGACGACATCATGCGTGCCTGCTCAATACGTCACAAATTTACCACCTCCTACCATCCCCAAACGAACGGCCTCACTGAGCGCTTGAACCGCACCCTTACAGACATGCTATCTAAATACGTTTCCGACGACCACCGTGACTGAGACCTGGCTCTACCTTACATTACCTTTGCATATAACTCTTCCCGTCTCGAAACTGCTGGCCTTTCCCCGTTTTACCTCTTGTATGGCCGCGAACCAACGCTACCACTGGACACTGTGCTTCCGTCCGCCACAGCTTCAACTAGCGCTTATGCCCGTGATGCCATCGCCCATGCTGACCACGCTCGCCAACTTGCGCGCAGTCGTCTACAAGTGTCTCAAGAAAAGCAGAAGCAACGCTACGACCTCCGTCACCGTGATGTCCATTTTGTGCCCGGCAGCCTCGTGTTGCTTTGGTCCCCTTCGCGTAAAGTTGGCCTATGTGAAAAACTCCTTTCTTGTTACACAGGCCCATATCGCGTGCTCCGCAAAGTGACCGATGTCACCTATGAAATCGTTTTAGCCACGCCCACTACGTCCTCCGCTGTGACAACCAGGGACATCGTCCACGTCGCCCGACTCAAGCCCTACAACTCTCCACGCGCCTTGGATATTTATCAGCACCGTGATGGTGCTTTTGCCGCCGGGGGGTAGTATTACGATATGCTCAAGCGATGCTCAAGAAATGAGCCGCCGCGAGAACGACGACGAAGTTGGTCGGTGCGCTTGGCGCGAGCGAGTGTCTGCCTGGCTCCAGTGTAAATAGCCTGTAAATAGCCTTTTCTGTCTGTGTCTTTCCACACGCAACAATATCAACAGCCCGATGCGCTGCAGCCACTCCTCTCGCACGTTGCCTTGCAGAGGGACATGATGTCGCGGCTTGACATGTCACCGATTGTTAGATTTGCAGCCCACAACGTAACAAGGGTGAACCATGGTGCTCGCGAAAAGAAAGATCGAGACTGACACTGACCGTACAGATCGCGTCAACACGGAGCATGTTGTAACACAAGCAGACGACACTTGCTGCATGCTGGAAGTACTCGAGTGTAGTCGTAAATTGTTGTTGTGAATTCTCTTTCTATTACTTTCTTTTTACAGAAACAAATTAACCAACTTTGCAACTATTACGAACAACATCGTTTCACCATAAAGTTGGAAAAATTATCGATGACGTACCCTACTAGCTCGCCCTACTGACATCAGATGGAGGACATGCGTCAACACTGGTGGGGCAGCTGGAAACTCAGGGGAATGGCACTACTGCAGTCGGTAGGATGTACAATACGAAAACATTATAACAAATTTCACGCGTTACGCTGAGCGCTTACATGTCATTTAATCATCAGAAGGGCCTACCCTAATGACTCAGTACATTTGTACAAATCGTCAAGGCCATGCGCAGGCTTCGCCATGGCATCACTAGATCGTGTCAAGTGTTCATAGAGATGCGCGAAAGAAATGTTCACTGCAGTACACGCATAATAACTCGTTTATACGGTGGCGATACGTTGTGTTGCTATATTCATTTAACGCTAATGAATTACAGTTGACAGTGCTCAGCTGCTTTTTGTAAAAGTTATTCTACGAAAGAAAAATAAATCGCACGGTGGCGCTGTTCAGCACCCTGATCAGCACCTTGATCCCTACCCGCACTGTTTAGAGCTGGGGAGCTTAGTTGTAACCCAGGCCTAAGCATTTACAGCAATGGGGCTAATATGGTTTGTAACACAACACCGGTAGTGACCGCAAGCCTCATTCTGCCTCCTGCCACCTACTGACCAGAGACCAATTGCAGTAAGCATTGTCATGCCTCTGGTGGAGTTAATGTAGCATCGGCTCGATTATTTAGTCTGTAATTCTACCTTGCGAATAGAAATCGGCGCAATAAGGGCATACGATTCAGCAGGCTTTTCTTGTGTTTTGGCACCGTCCACCCGAGCATGTAGGGTTCATGTGTGTCTTAGCCGCATCCGGAGAAATGAGTATCCTGGGAGTTAGGCCAACACTGAGTGCTTGGGTCTTCAGGGAGCCTCGCTGGAGGCGACACACCTGTTTGTCCTCCGCTTCACGCAGACGGTGCCCACGAATTCCATAGCCCGCGGGAGATTGGTAGTTGCCGTTTCCTATCTACGTCTTCAATGATTCACTCTCACCTCTTCTTTTAAACCTGTCATTTCGGCTGTATCTCTTCAGCTGAAGCAAACAATATTCAGATATTCACATTTTATAAATGCTGCCAAAACATTGGTAAGCTTCTAAAGAATAGAAGCACGAACCAGCTGTATAGCCGGTGCACTAAGTTATGTTGTGTGGTACATGCTGCTCAACCACCGTGGATCGCTGTTTCGCTGGTTTCTTGACAGTATGAATGGGCCAAGGGAAAAGCGTAAGCGAAAGATCATCACATTGGAACATAAGGCTGCCATCCTATAACTGTCATGTCAGGTGTCAATAAGTTCCATGTGGCATACTAGAGGATACTTTTAATGTTTAATTAAAAGTTCATTGCATACATGACCATGTAACAGTTGGGCAAACTACGAAGCCATCTTTTCCTTTGCATGTTTAAAGTTGTGCACCCCACTGGGCACATACTGCAGCAGAGTGCAGCAATAGATAATAATGAAATAATTTTGGCTCCACATTCTTTTAATAAAGTTTGAGTGTATGCAATATCGAATTAATGCAAGCCAACTGCAGCGCATACATGACAATTTGGGCTTGTTGGTATGCCGTAACTAGAAGAAAAGCTTTTATTTATAAGGCTATTCTTTCTATTTCCCCGTGTGTGTGTGTGTGCTATGAGCATCTTATTTAGTTGTAACACGAAGCAGCATGCATGGTTTGAAAGGCTAGGCCTAAAAAACATGAACATGAAAGGAACAAAAAGAGAACGCAAACGTTGGTGTTTATGGTTGTCCTTTCCATTCATTTTGTGTACGTCTTCTTTATGCCTAACCTTTCAAACCACAAATCTTTACTAACTCACTGCTCTGTCTGTCGTTCAAAGCAACAGCGTAACCTAACACAATAACTTAGAACACTCTATACCTTGCCCAGCCGGGAAGCAGCACTGTCTTCCAACGCCTGGGACCAAGCACTGCCGAGGAGCCAGAAAGTGAGCCTCCAAAGACTGTGTTTACTACCAAGCGGCAGCTGCCTGCTCCTTATCAAGCCGTTCTGGAAGCTGCAGCCAAGCCAAGCCGTATCATCCAGCTCACTGCCCGTAAGAGGCCTTGCTGCACTATACATCCTCACAGCTTAACCCTCCCCTACTGTTGTCTGGGTGGCTGTGCTGTTGATAATTATATCACGAGGTGGCAGGTTCGACTCTAGGTTGCAGCAGTAACCCCATTTTGATGTCCTTGTACCAAAATACGGGTGCACTTGAAAGAACTCCGGGTCTTCATTAATCTGGAGCCCGCCATTACAGTGCCTCTCAGCAGGCACCGTGTTGCTTTGAAGCATTAAACCACATCATTCAATTACCACGACTATAACATGAGGGGCAACTTTCCAGTCACACAAAAGAAAATAATAGAACCTCGTATGTAACGCGAAATGAACGGAAAAAGAAACGGTACCTTTATTCGAGGAATTCAGAAATGAGTGCTTTTCACTCATCATTGTCGTCTCGGGTGGAGGAAGAGCTTTCCTTGGGCTGCATTCTCAACCGATCATTTTCAAAGATAGCTTCGCCTTCGCAGCATTTCGCACGATTTGGCGCCGAATGCATCTGCGACAGTGTTTCTACCACTGTGCAAAGCTCGCTATCTTTGTACACTGCCAAGAGCGCTGTGCCGTGCATTGCCAAAGAGTGCTGTCAGGCATGTACTTTGAAGGGTTCAGTGCCAAGAGAGGCAGAGTGTTGCGAAAGTGAAACTATATCCGAAAGCCATTGCCTGAGAATGTCGCCTCTTGTTGCTATCCAACTCCCAGATCCAAGTCATCTTGTGTGCCTCCAAGCTCTATTGAAATTGAGCACTTATTAAAAGAATGCACAGCCTGGAAACCGTACCATGACAAGATCCATGGAAGCTCTTTTGATTGGCCTCGTATTTAAAGGGGTCCTCCCACTGGTCCACCATCCGCCAATCATTGATTCATTGATCTTGAGCCGCAGCGGAGTTTCCCAGCTCCTCAGCCATCAAAATTGATAGCATCTTGAAGTGGTTGTCTGACTGAATGCCCTGTGCTGCCATAGCTTCGTGAATGAACATAGTCGACGCACGAAGGGCTGCAGAGTGCCGTAGCACTGTAACTGCACCACCACTCATCAGCACAGCAAGAATCGGCTCGATTCGGTTGTGACGACAAAGAAGACGGCTGACTTGTCAATGGATTGGATCGAAACATAAAGGTGCGGGTTGCCAACATAACGGTGAAAATGGGGATTTAGAATATTCATTTTAAAATAGGCAGTTTTGCTGTTATTCGAGTGTAGCACGAGAATCGGCTTCAACAAAAAAATCTCAAGAAAGCGTGTGTTACAGTCGAACAAATACGGGGGTCCCTCAGTACCAGAGTTTCCTGCAAATGTTACTGGAGTGAACTGTGGATTGAAAACATTCAGCTACCATAGGAATCATTGGTAGCACGTGGATTTGTCTAAGCTTCGCGCTTCTGGCTTCAAACGTTTTTGTAGCGTTGTTCATTAAACTTTCTTTTTTTCAATTTACAAGCATAGTTTTCTAAACACAGCAAGGCAATTAGTCTTGGTGTACATGAGTAATCATTGCGGGTTGTATTTTTTGTTATGCAATATTATGTTGAAAATGATCACTTTGCAAGGTCACAAAGCCGTTTGATGCCAAAGTTGAAGTTTAGACAAGTTCATCTACTAACTAGCATTCCTATGCTGACTGAACCCCATCATGCTTGCAGCTCCCATAAGCGCTAGTGCCCTAGTTCCCTCAGGTAATCTTTGTAAGAAGTACTACACCTGGCACGACGAATGACAAGAATGGAATTGAAATGGATCTTTACGACATGCAACCTCCGCATTCATGCTATTCGGAATCGCACGGCTTGTCATTTGTGAACCACAGCAGCTGCAAACTATGTGATTGGGTGAAGCATTGTCCCGCTTGCCTCCCGCACCATGCTTGATGCGATCAGCTTTTCCACTCGAATGTTTGCAGCTGCCAACACAGGCAGGCCACTGATGCGGAGGCAGGTCCTGCCACCAACAGCCTCGTCTCGCGGTGCTGCCATGAGCGGTGATTCTGGTGGAGGAGGAGTGATGCTGCGACGGTCGCTGACCGAGGCTACCTCGGGAAGGCTCGGGGGCTCGCAGGGACGCTTCACTGCCATTGCAGGTGAGAACCTAAAAGCAGTGTTGCTACAGCTGCTGATTTATCAGTAGTAGCTCTAATCGGTAGGCCTAACAGGTAATCGGTAGGGCTAATAGGATTAGTAGCATATCTTTCAGTGTACAGTTTACGCCCATTACAATGGACCCGCGTGCAACAGACTTTCGGATATGACGAACCATATTTCAGCCTTAGTTTGTTCTACCTATTTTACTAATGCAACGAAGTTCGCTTTTAGCGGACCACGCTACAACGGACTATCGGCTGCAGCAGACGACATTAGTGGGAATTTTTTTCAAAATCGGCCATATAAGTTAGACTTTTGCCGTGTCGATACGGGCTGACAACTTACTTGCGAGGGTCAGCCGACGATCGCGGCTCAATATCTTGCGTGCGAGGGAGGGAGGAAAGCGGGGAAGAAGCGCGCAATCTTTCACGCGCAAAGCACAGGGGCGGCCGCACAGGCAACCACATCTTGAAAGCGATCTGCGATGTGGACAAAGTGCGCCCAGTGCCGGTAGCTTCGTATACTGGGTGCTTTCAATATTTAGTCTGCGTTGAAGCGAGAGACAGCACAAAGGTCAACTCGCTCGCTACTGCTGCCGCACCTGCTTAATTTGCTATCGCAATCGATGTTTCGCCTTTCGGGCGAAGCTGCAACTTCTTTGTTTGTTTTTTACCTTGCACGCTCGTCACTCGCTCTTTGCAATAAAGTTGTTAGACATCGCGGCGAAAGTTTTGGAAGTGAGGCGTCTCGGAGATCACGGACTTCGGATAAAACGGACGTCTTTTGTTGAATTATCAGGGTCCGTTGTAATAAGTCACCTGTGTGAGATGCGGCAATGTTTTCCAAAATTTTTGGTTGTGCAACGGTACAGTGTTGCATCTTTTATGTGCATAAAACCGTGCTCACTTGTGCAAGAATTCTTTTTTTTTTTTTTTCGCTAGTACAAGAGACCCTGCATGGCACCATTCTGAAAGAAATTTAAGCTTGCTTTAACAGTGGAGCGACTGTGGTGGCAGCAGTAAAGTTTTGTGTGATATGGGCGCCTCCGTCATTGGAGGTAATGCATACTAGTTTGCCATTATAGTTTTGCTTTTATTAAAAAAAGAATGAAACCCTCAAAAATGACGAAGTAAATAAGAAGGAAGGCAAAAAGATATTTATTGTTACATTGCAGCACCTAACATCTACCCATTAAGGGAGAGGCTTCCGCGAACACCAACCATTTCGTTTAAGATATCTGAAATGTCCAAGGTAGGTTCATACCGCAATCATTTGGAAACTACAAAGTTTCAGAGCTATGTATGCAGTTTCTGAAGTTACAGAAGTATCTCAAAACATTTCACATTAGGTCTCTTAGGCAAGACCTGGAGAATTGCAAAATGTACAGGCATTGGGAAATTCATTATGGTGATTCCTGGATAGGTACTTCAAGGCAAGTCTGAGCCCTTTCTTTAGATTTCTGTAGAGAAAGATTTTAGCACATCACTAAATTTAGTGTTCTTGATTATACTTGCAATTGTCAAATATTAGTTTTTAGATACCTTTTAATCACAAATTCATGAGAAATTAATTGATAAAGCATGCTTGTATTGCCCTTGGAAATTTTATTCAGGCACAGGACAATAAGAAAGCCCTAAGATCTGATAAGCAGTTCCCGAGGTATTGTTGGCACAAGCAGCAACACTAGACAAAAAATTCATTTTAATAAAAAAGCGGCACCCACGTTTCCTGGCCTAAAATCACTGCAGAATAGCTTTAGATGTCTTTGCGCACTTTTTTCCTTTACTGCTGCTTCTTGCTTCATTTTCTGGCCTACCATATTTATTCGAATCTAACGTGCACTTTTTTTTTTCCAATAAAACGGGTCCAAGAATAGCCTGCGCGTTACAGTCGAGTACGACCCTAAATGTGTGTTACCATATCGCCATCGGCATTTCAAGTTGGCCACCTTGCACGCACTTCGAGCCTAGCTGCCATAGCTTTCTCTGTGCTGTAGTACGTGTGCTTAGGTTAGTGCATGTTTGTCTTCCCGTTTTTCACGTTTGCTCTGTCGGCATGGAAGTGCCAACTGCAAAGACATGCCGAGTTCATCACGAGGCTGCAATTAAAAGAAAAGTCACCACATGTGCAGAGACAGACAGAAATCTGGCCGCATCACGGGCGTCAAAGTTCCCGAAACTTGCGTGTGGGACTGGTGCAAACAGGAGAAGCTTTCCACTCTGGCGGCTGCTATGTACGACGTTGAAAGTGATCTGCGATGGAGACGAAGAGTCTACGCATCTAGGTGTACCGCGCTGTGTTCTCGTTGCTTTGTGCATGTAGAAGCGAGAGTCCGCACAAAAGTCAATTTGCTCGCTCCTGCTAAAACACTTCCCCACTCCAGCGTTTTGAGAAAAGATTTTCCGCGGTCATTGAGTGAGACATGTTTATGTTTGCTTGTGCGCGCGACACCACATTTGTTCATTTAGTTAGTAGGTGAATGTTTAAAAGATTATACGGCCGATAAAACTGCTATCCTTACCTTTCGTATAGCTGTCTACTAATTTGCTATTGTAATCGATGGTTCACATCTAGGGCAAAACTGCGACTTTCTTTATTTATCGCAACTTTAGTGTATTGGGAGCAAATCTTTCTTTTCAAATGAGAGAAAGTTGTATTCCTGTATCAAAGAATGAGGTGCGCGGTACTGTAAAGGACATTTTTTTTTTTAGGTTGTGGCAAACAGGTGCACGGTAAAATTGAGGGCCTGATTTTTTTTTCTTTCCTTTTTTTTTGTCACAGAAAACGGGTGGGTGTTACAATAGAGGGCGCAGCATGTTTTCTTTTTTTTTTCCCCCTTTTTTTCTAGTCAGAAAACGGGTGTGCGTTAGAATAGAGTAAATACGATAGTCCATGTGCAGGATGCGATCCCAGAGGTTTATGCGCTCGGGGCACCAGGCACACTTGACCAATGGTGCAGTAGATACTTTGCTGGCAGCGTCGACGCAATCAATATCTTGTACCAATAGAACAGAAGCTACATCGCCGGAAGGGTTGATGTAATCATTGTTGGCAGCCCGCTTTGCCAGCATCAACTTTGCCATGCAGACAAACTTCATGGAACGTTTCTGCACACCGAACCACTGAACGAAAGCGTGTAGCTTTGTTCCACGCACTGTGTCCAACCGCACATAGATTTGGGCAGACTACATGAAATTATGAAAGTACAGTGCAGTTCACTTATAATTACGGGTGTGCGAATACGGAATAGTGTGTTTTGAATCGAATATAGAATCAAGAAAAAGTATGCAAAATACTGTATTTACTCGCACAATGATCGCACTTCTCTGTAAAAAAAAAATTGATGCAAATTCAGGGGTGCGATCATAACCTGGGTTAAATTTCCCGCAAAAATTTAAAAAAGAAAACATTTTTTTCGTCCCGCATTTGCTGCTGGATGACAAGAGGTCAACAAATAGGTGGCTGCCGCCAGTGGCGTAGCCAGAAATTTTTTTCGGGGGGGGCTACGCCACTGGCCCCATGTATTTATATATATACATACATACATATATATATACATAAATACATATATATATATATATATATATATATATATACATACATACATACATACATACATATATATATATACCTATATATACATGGGGCCAGTGGCGTAGCCAGAAATGTTGTTCGAGGGGGGGGGGGGGGACACGTTGCAGCTCGTCCTCCTCCTTAAGAGGAAGCTTTAGCTCGGGTGCTCCTATTTAAATACATGTAGAAGGGGAATTCGTTTTTCCCTGCAACCACGTCACCGAATTTGAGGAGGTTTGTTGCATTTAAAAGAAAACGTTTAATTCTAGTGACTGCTGGTTTCGAATTTTTCATTTAGGTGGTCAATTATTTATTAAAAATTGGTCAAAATCGAAAATTTTCAGAAAACGACACTATCAAGTTTAGAACTCCGTGACTCAACAATGAAAAATGATATCACAATTCTGTGAATTGCATGTAATAGTACATCTACAGCGGACAAAATAGATATGTTAGACATGAATCTCAAAAAAATTTAGTATTGTGGAAATACGGCTTTTGCACAACCGTTGTACACAACGTAACCAATTCACGTAAGATACAAATTGACATATCAAACTTGTCCGCTTTCACTGTTATAATAGATGCCGTTTACAGAACTACAATATCTGTTCTTCATGCATAGCTATTAGTTTGTAAAC
The DNA here is from genome assembly GCF_023375885.2 of Dermacentor andersoni. NCBI lineage: Eukaryota > Metazoa > Arthropoda > Arachnida > Ixodida > Ixodidae > Dermacentor > Dermacentor andersoni. Next base: position 102,929,235 of record NC_092820.1, read on the forward strand.
GCCGTGCTTCTATTTTTTCAAGCTTTCGATTCTTTCAAAATATTTTAAACAAAATTCAGGCCCTAAATCAAAGTTATGTTTCCAACAGACACTAGAATTTAACTTTCTCTCTCAAATGCAACCAATTTCAATAAAAGCGATTAGCAGGATTATCTCAGAAAAGCGCTTCTGCGTTTTACAAGTATTTGAATAGGCCGCGTCGGATTGGGCCCGAGCTAAAGCTTCCTCTTAAACAATTTGTCGAGGGATCAAATACATGAATAATAACTGCATTGTCATTGCCAAAGATGCTGCAAACGAATTCTTGAACGCTACGCACTGTCAAAACAATAAAATATGTATTTTTTCATAAAAGAATATACTCGTATGTGCCAAAAATTTTGCCCAAAATAACTGATATCAATGCTTCCATATTTTTGTCTATTTATTAAGTAATGAAAATATCACACGAACTTTAGAACTATATCAGTTCGAAACCAGGAAAGCAGTGCATGCCGCTGATATGAAAAATTAAAAGGCAATGAACTGGACAAGTTGAGGACAAATATGTTAATGAAACTTTGTCATTCAAGAACTGTGCTTACATTCTTGTATGTATGCAATGGCCAGTGAAAAATCTCAATAACGCTGTCGTTTGTTCCGATGTATTACGCAGGAGTAGCTGTCCCCTGTCGTGTATCGTGAGTAATTGCACCGAAGTTATAGTCGCGACAGAGAGCACGTATAAAAAGCAGGAGTTCTGCAAGATATACGAGGGCAAGTCAAATGAATGTGAGCCAACAACGGGGTATTTTATTTAAAAGTAGTCGTCATGAGAATTTAGACATTTGTCCCACTGACTAACTAGTCGCGTGATTCTCGTCTTATAAAACTCCTTGGGTTGCTGCTTAAAAAAGTCTGTATCTGGTTCCCTTGAGCTGTTTTTTCGGTTGCCCCAAAATGTAGAAGTCGCAAGGTGACAGGTCTGAGCTGTATGGCGGATATTGCAGCGTTTCCCACTTGAACTTTGCCAGTTTTGTATTAACCACATAAGCGACGTGGGGACAGGCATTGTCGTGGAACAAGATGACCCCATTCGTCAATTTTCCACGTTGTTCGTTCTTGATTGCGACACGCTGCCGTTCTGGCATTTCACAATATCGGAAACAATTGATAGCCTCTCAAGATTTAGCCAATTCTATCAGTAATGGACCCTGACAATCGAAAAGAAAGTCAACAACACCTTTCCAGCGGAAATGATGGCCTTTGCGTTCTCTGGGCGTGGTAAATTCGAACGTTTCCACTGTAAGCTTTGCCATCGTGTTTCAGGCTCATAGTAGTGGCACAAAGGTTCACCCCCATCACAATTTCAAACAAGAAGTCCTCATCTTCATTGTGATACCCGATCAGATGAGTCAAGGCAGCGCGAAACTTCGCCGTCTTCTCGCGATGGATCAAAATCTTGGGGATCCATTGCGCGCCAAACAGCCGATAACCGAGAAGCTCATGAATTATGGCGTGAACCGAACCGTGACTGATGTTCAGACGGTCTGCCAGTTCATCGATGTTTATCCTCCGTTCTTGTTTCATCAGCTCATGAACCTTCGAAATTGTGTGGGGGGTGATTGCACGATGGTTTTGGCCCGGTCTTGGAATGTTTTTGCAACGTCCTTTGAACCGTTTGCTCCAACGCTTCACAGTGGTCAATGAAATACAGTGTTCAACGTACAAGGCAGCCATACGGCGATTAATTTCTGTTTTGGAAACACCTTCAGCTGTCAAAAACTTCGCGACACCGAGCTGTTCAATTTTCGAAGTGTCCATTATGTGACGCAACCATATTCAGCCCAGTGTATGAGAGCCTTAAAGAACATTTATCTTCACACCTGCGTGTCACTTTTGTAAATGAGACATGCCGTTCTCCTACGCGCATGCCTCGCAGATAATGAACCGAACCATTATTGCGCGGTTACAGTAGGCTCACTTTCATTTGACTCGCCCTCGTACATTAGAAATGCAAAGATACAATGGGATATACAAATGCGAAAATACGGCTTGATAAAGGACAAAAAAGTGTCACTGGAAACAAAGTTCACTGCATGTATACACAAAACCTCGCAACAAGATATTTAAGTATAAGTATAAGTCTCCAATGAGTCTGTGTATGTAAGAAAAAGTAACTGTGTATAATGCGTCAAACAAGGCAAACAAAGATGTTGCACAATCATACATTCACAGAATCCTAGATTCCGCCCCCATTCCATCCACTCTCCCCGATGTATTGCGCGCGACGGAAGGCTGCGCGCTTGCTCCCCGCTTTTCTCATTTGCGCACACAAGACTGAGCCACCATCGTCGGCTCACCCATTCCACCTCCCCTCCTACGCTTTCACTCGCACATACAGTATGCAGCGCGTGGTCACGATGTTATTACCCTTGGACTTTATACGAAACACGAGGGCGACGGTGACGGTCGGAATGCGGCTGGAGTGTCCATATCATTGTTTTCGCAATAATACAATAAACGTATCCGGCAACTGAAGCGTCCCGTCGCCCATTACTTTCCGCAAAAGAAGTATCAAAATCGAACTTTCACCATGCGACAATTCGCTGCGCCGTAACAATGTATCTTTTTTTTTTCTGTGGGGCGGAGGCACCGAAATGAAAAAAAAAGAAACGCATAGGAAAGTATGTTGGTCAGAATCGAATGCCTACTTCGGGCACCTAATGGGGCTACGGAAGGAATGCCGAAGAAAACATGAGACGCTTGGTCCACTGAGAACCATACGCATACTGCTCAGTATCCTACACCGGCGAAACAACTTTCCGGAAAGGTTCCGCTCAAGGAACACGGTGCAATCCTTCGATTCCCCACAGTGATGGCGGCGAGCGACCATTCTTTTTTTTTTCTCGTCTGCTAGCCAGAAAGCGTCCAAAACTCTGTCAGGTGAAAATCCACTCGGCCAGAGCAAACCGAACGCGCACCGTAGTGCACCGCGCGGTAGTCGGGGCCATACGAGAAAAACGTATGCGCTCTGGCTGGCTCTGGCAGCCCGCGGGTAGGGTAGCGAGAACAAAAAAAAAAATTGAAGCGGCTCAATGTGACCTCGCGAATAAAAGTCAAAGTACAAAAAATAAACAAGAACGTAGTTACTTCGGCTGGCATTAGTGTCTTTACATGGATGTTCTGGCGTAGGTTAAAAAAAATGTTGATATTCTTTTATGTGACATGACGGCACAAATGAACCACCCCAACGCTTCGTCTCATTGGACCTCACTGCGTGCTTTGCCAACTCGTCTGCCACTGCTTTCATTTGGCTTGTCTCATTGTATGTTCCGATGTAAGACTTTAGAAAAGTCAATGAACCTTTGGCGTCAAATGTTTATAACAACATTAAACCCACAAAGTTCCGCAATTCAAAATCTAAAGCACAACTTTGGAAATGTCAATGCACCTTTCACATCAAGAGCTTATGAGATTTATACCCATAAAGTTTCGCAATTGATATCCATGCGCTCCATAGATTCCGTGGCCTCAGTGAGATTCCGCGGCGAGCCCGCTCACCATCAAAGCGCCCTTGAAACTTTGTGCTCGGATGGGACTGCTTGGCGTTATGTGACTCCCGGTGTATGGGCGTGGCCACGAAATCCAGCCCGACTTCGCAATCTTCGCGGTCAGATGTCTTTTCGAGCGCCAAAAGGCATGCTAGACAAAATCCAGAGTGATTTCCGGCGCCGGGGGTCGCTTTGGTTGGCGGTCCATGGACAGCCCGAAACAATTTCGGGGGGGGGCTGAAGCCCCATAAGCCCCCTCCCCTGGCTACGCCCCTGGCTGCCGCTGTATGTAGTGCGGGACACCAAAACAAAAAATGGCAGCCGGCAGAGCAAGCTCAACATGCCGAATGCAATTTTTTTTATTCTCGTGAGTACATTTTGTGCATTGAAACTGTTTCTTCCGTATCAGTAATGAATAATATCGATAATATCGGCAAGTTTGCGGCAATAACGTTGCCATGTCCACTTTGAGGGAGCAGAAACAGATGGGCGCACTTAGCTGCCAGTGACATAGGAACACATAGCTGGCATGCTGCGGAAACAGCGGCATTTGTCTTCACTACTATCCTAATGCGGCACGTTTCCGCTAAGGGTGGGCGAATATCTTAGCTGTGTTTCAGGCGGCGGCGTATGAATAGGGTACACTTCTAACGTATCAGAGTAAACGTGGCCGCTATCGTTGCCGCTCGCGATTTGTTGCGTGCCCACGAGTGCAGATCAGAAGAACCGAAACACGCCTTTTTTGTTGTTGTTGCCCACAACCATTAGAAAGCCTACACATAATAAAGGCAAGTTTGGTTGTAGTTTTTTTTTTTGTCATGGTAGTGCGGAAAGTGATGAAAGGAATGAAATGGGGCATCTGCTTAAAAATGTTTAGCGCGTGCAGACCGCTTGGTTTGTCTTGAAGAGTGGTTCGCGTAGTATTTGACAGATGGTAAGCACAGTCATCATTAGCTAGACTTGGCACACGACATATTGCTTCGGCAAGTTCGGGGTGCGATCATTACACGGGAAATTTTAAAAAATTGAATTTTGACGACAAAATTCAGAAGCGCGATCATTACAAAAGTGTGATCATTATGCGAGTAAATACGGTACCTAATCTAACATCAAACAGTATTTCACAAAATAAATGCTTACAAATTTTGTGCAAAAAGATATGGTACTGCAATGCTCGGGAGTCTTTTAGCATTGCATAACAAGAATTTATCAAGCTAGCAAGTAGGTACATAGAAATCAACATGCACTCAAAGCTCGTTATATCCATCATTACCATTTATTGCAGTATAGTTAAACCACAAAATAATGAAGTATTTTACTTTTCATAACCTCTTGTCCATAGAATTCCATCTATTTAGAGCCTCAATATAATGAAGTTTGTATGCGATTTCAGTATAACGAAATTTCACTGCTACCGCAAAGGCATGCTGAGACAATAAATGGAAACATCTCGAGCTGCATGCACAATAAGCTGGTACGGTTTGTGCGGATGCAAAACGCATTATGTTCAATGGCTGCTGAGTCGGGGATTTCACTTTACTACTTTTAAAACGAAACTACTGTTTAAGCAGGTACGGTTTAATGAGGTTTTAGTGTAAACCCTTTTTCCTTCATTTTCTACAACCTGATGTAGGAGTTGATGGGCTTGGTGGATTCCAAGCCCTGAATGCCACCCTAGCCACGACAGCATCGCATAAAAATTAGCCAATGCAAGCGCACAGCAACGGGGCGCCGAATGTGATTGGTTCTTTGTTTGAATTCCTTCTCTGCAAATTTTATGCCGCGAAGTTGGGAACGTGGCCCTTACGCGGGTGCAGCTCTTCTACGTGTCTATATGACATCTGACAAAAGATGTGTGCTTGTGACAGTTCTTTGTAATATGTGTTACTGCATTCCTTTCCTGTGGTGTGCCTGGGATATTTTTACTGAATTTAATGTTCACAGTTTGGCATGTACACAAAAGCGAATGCCCATTTTTCCTTCCTGTTCAGGCGTCGCATCAACGAGGTTGGTTGCGGCTCGTGACCGCCTGGGACCCAAGTTGCGAACGTCGATGACAGCTGGTGTTGTTCGGACGACAATTCGCACGACAGTACCGACATCGGCTGTGGCCGCCACCCGGAAAGGAAGCGCTGTGGTTCTGACATCGAACCGTGCAGCCACGCTTTCTCGTGTGGGCTTCAGTGGTAGCACTGCTGCCCCACAGAGTGTCTTTTCTCGTCTAGGTGCAAATCGTTAGCAGAGTGCTGCTGTCTACTAATGTTACATTTTATCAACGGCACTGCTTCTCAGTTTTGCTCTCTCTCTGTCTCTCTCTCTGGTCAGTTTATGGGATTACCAAATGGCTTCTGGCCAGTTGTACTTCAATATGTCCACATGTTGATTGAATGCAAGTTATGCGGTAGGCAGCTGCACAGTTTCTTTGCATTCAATAAGCAAACAGGTCTGGTTCGTAGTGGTACATATAAATGTTTGCCATTTATTTTCACAATAACTTCAAGGCTAAACAGTTCGTTCACTCGAGGAAGTGATACTTTGGGCCAATTTGTATTGGGTAGGCACAGAAATAATCACCAGGCATGCAATGTGTACCTAAGCAGGAATGAACGTGCACAGGCTCGGTATGTCTGTGTTGTGCATGGAAAGCATGCAGATGTACCACACATCCTTGGATATACCAAACCTTTAACACCAGCACTGTGAACATTTTTTAAATTGATGCACTGAGCTGGGCATTTGGGCACCTGAAAATTTTACCAACAAACCATACAAAAGGCGTCTGATAGAAGGGACATCAGCGTCACTGGGTGCAGGTAATAAAGCTTAGGGCATTCCGAGCGACCTGAAAATTATTTGGCATTTTGCAATACGCCATTTTTCGAACATATTCTAAAATCCTAAGCATAAAGCTACTCCTGAAAATAAAACCTTTATGCTTTTATTACTAGCTCTGAAAATGTCATGAGGCCATTTTACTCCCCCACAACCTTTCCAGCTTCTGGTAGTGCAGCTTTTCCAGGCTATTGAGGCCCGATACACGCCGTTTAGTACCTTTCATCTCAAAACTTGAGTTTTCTAACAGTCATTGTACACATATTGTCAGCATAGAGTGCTGTGCTGTACTTTGTACGCAAAACTACTGCTGTGAACATTTCCGAGCCTGTAAGGCCAATCAGTGGAAATGGGTTTTCATGCATTTTCAAGCATAGTTTTCAGTTTATTAAGTATCACAGCCTATCTCAGCATGTCTGGTGCTGCCCTAGTAAATTGAAATAACTTGGCTCACATTCCTGCAAATGTGAACAGATGAATGTGACATTATCATGGCAGTAGGGCCTGAATATTGGAATGGAAAAAAGTGTATATAACAAGAGTAAGCAAGATGTGCATGGTCACGTGGCTCTTCTTTTATCTATACATCAAATTGTATGCAATTTCTTTTTTTTTTTTTTTTGAGAAGTTTGATTTCTCTGTCATTTAATGCTACTAATGGTGCATTGACGCACGTGCCATGTGACCACAAAAAGCCATCTGACCGTGCATCTTGCTTACTATCATTGTATGCACTTTTTTCCATCGCTGTCGTTAAAAAGTTGTTAGTCAGCGCTTTGTGTGTCAAATGTCTTAGTTCTCTACGTCCGTGTCGAAAGTATTGCTTTGCAACGCAGTGTTTCATCATGTCACAGAAACAACTAGCCCACTACGGCACATTATTGAAGATTGGTGCTTGGAACTTTGATCAGTGAATGCAGCATGCTCCCGGTTTCTGGTGATAAATGCTCGGTCGATTTTTTTGTATGCTAAGCAGGTCTTGAGCGGGCAGGAGAAAGCGAGACTGTCATGCATCCACCGACTCCTTCAGTCATTCATTGCATGGGCTACCATATAGGGCTTCCTCCACTCGAGGTCACTTGAAAGTAGTCAGAAATTGAAAATACAGCATGTCGACGTTTTATTGCTGCAGCAGGGTCTGTCGACCAAGAGCGCTGCTGTAACTGCAAATATGCATCCAGTGTCCCTCTCTCTCTCTACTTTTGTTATATGCATGTAATGTATATGATGGGGACAGCAAAGCCACCGATGTTGAATGACATCTGTCACAAATGTTGTGAGAGTCGCAAGGAGAGCAGAAAAGAGAAGCAGTACTTCCGACTTTTGCAGCACCACTTTTTTTTACATCATCGCGTCACATCATTACCGAGTTCAATGGAATTCCTGTTAAAACATTTCCGCACGCATTCCCATGATTGTATATGTTTTCCATATAGGCCACCTACAAATCACAGTGCCTGGCATATCATACTATCTGGATGTCGATTCACGGAAAACGTAAAGTTGCAGGGGTGCATGCAGAAATGTTTGAGCAAGGATAAGCAGCAGTTACACAATTCTGTCTTCTTTTTAATTAATTACTCCATTGATAACATGGGTGTGAACGGTGGGTGTGCCATGCGTGACTTCTTCGACGGTGTGTCGTGTTCTGCTACAATACGATTTCATAGTGTTCAGAAGAGCATCATCATTTGTTCATCAGTGTTGGGTAAAGCGGCTGTTCTTTCAACTGTGCACGAAGCAGTTCTGCTGCTTCAAAGAATGACTTTTTTTTATTTATTGCAGCAAGTGCTGTCACCGGTCTAATGTGTCCTGACTAGCATTTCAGCATTGTTGAAGTACCCGTTTAGTGCTCATTTGCACTTGAATGTGGGGCAGCCATTTTCTTTGCCTCTTAACTAAAAAGACTGAAGTCAGTTAAAAGCAGATTGGTAATGGGGAGAGGCTCACAAGATGGGTTTCCCAAGTAGGAGCAGTAGTTGACTGTCTTTAGGAGCACCTTTACAAGAAGGGATATGTATTCAATGTACAATGGTTCCTTTGCCTTGCCTCACATTAAAGGTGTGCCTGTGGTAGGCCTCCAGACCCAACACTACCATTGGGCACACAAGTACAACTTGGCTAGGATGGGGCATGTGTTTGTTTACAGGGCCCTAAAGCTTTGTAAAGATTTAAGAACTTAGGTGCAACATTGATTAACAAAACTGCAAGAGTCAACGTTACTGCTTTAGAACTCGCTTGTGCAAGTGCCAAAAGCTGTAGGAGACCGCTAGTCGCTGCCTCAATTTCTGAGCATCAATCTGTGGCTCTGGTTCGGTGGTCAGAGTTGCCTAGCAGTATAGCTTAATGTTCTTGTTCTTGCTGGGTTCACTGGTGTTGGTTACAATGCTAAGCACGCATACTGCAAGAGCAGCTTCCTGCGTGCAACTATTATCGCCGAAAGCAGCACTTTTAAATTTGACCGATGTTTGACCCATGCCCTTGGTTGGCCTCCAGTTCCTGCGCACCTTGGAAAGGTAAATTCATCGCACAATTGCACAAGCGCTTCAAGTGAGGGAATGCTTTGGACGTTTCAGCATGTACACGAGGCGCTGTGACATTTTTTAAAGGTTTCTTGCAAGAGTGCAAGCTGAAACAGTGTGACCATTTTGCTGACATGTCTTGTGCCTATAGTGCACTCTTGATATTTTATCTATCGGGCACAGTGAGGGACCTCGTTTTGTTTGCACTTTTCCTTTTTTGTAGATCTGATTTGAACAAACCTTTCGGTCTTCATAGAAGAAAAGAGGGGAGTAAAATCTGAATGCTCATGATGTGACAGTGATGCCTAAGGCGTCATGACTGATGCATGAGCCCTTCACTATGTTATTCCATTCATCACGAAAGTGTCATTGTTGTATATGTTTGTGTTGTGGGGCCCCTTCACACCTCAAAGACAAGCTCACAGCCTGGGGGTGTGGTCGTTCGATGTGTGCATACATGTCTAAGGGCTCTGACATGCCGAGGGCTTTGTGTGTGCTATAATCTATTGTCATGGTAAGTCAACTGGCACAAGTGTTTGAAACAGAGTTGTGCTCATAAATAGCATTCTGATGAAGGAGGTGCCACAATCACCAGTAACGTTAACATAAAGCCTTGATGCACTGAATTTTAAAAAAATAAAGTTAGGGAGAAACTGTCGGAAGTGAGCAGTACATTTTCTTTTTGAGTTTTGTTGCCGGCTGATTCTGCAATGTACAGTGCTACATTTATTAAGCCTCCCCACTGCATTCCCCATTTATCAGTAGCAATTTGAGTGCAACGAGTCTATTGAATTGATTTCTTATTTTGAGTTTGATGTCTCTTGTTCATTTAATTATTTCCTGCGTGCTTTAATGTGAACATCTTCAGTACACCTTAGTTTGGCTATCTCGCGAACCCAAGGCCCACAACTCGGTTGTCAGTAACTGGCAGGTTGCAACAGAGGTGCACACAGGGGTCCTGGGAATTGGTCCATGCTTGCATCTGAGGCTTGAGCCTGCAGGAACACTCAAAACAGAATACCGATGAAAGAAAGTGTGCACACGAAGTGGAAAAAATGCAAACGGAATCTACACCAGTGCAGAACTGAGACATTTTTTTGAAAGTATACACTACTCTAGTAATGGTCAGAACATGCACCTGAGGCCACTGTAAGCTCACTTGATAAAGAGAACAGAGCTTGCAGCAAACAGTTCATAGAGCAGACGGCAAAGCTTATTTGGTGAACTGAGCCCAATTCAGTGTGGTATCTGCCAAGTACTCCACACAATCTGATTCGCCTCAGTTTATAGTAGCGTGCATTGATTTTTTTCCAAAAATGTACCATTAGGCTAGTTGCTTTGATATATAAGCTATTCTCCAGTTCACAAATGGGACAACCGTCTTGTCTCGTGTTTTCTATCTGGTTGTCCCACTTATGCACTGGTAAATAGCATTGGTTGTTCTTTACAAGTGTATGTACAGTAAAGTGCATTTCTGAGTACCCATCTCACCCATTTTATGCCCCTTGTCTGTCTCTCGGTCCACATGCTTGACTGTCCAGCTGCACTATGCTCAAGTGGTAAACACTCTCCTTTGCATTAGCTGTTGCACGTCTGAAAAAAGCCGTGTGGAGCTTATCTGCAGACTTGAGGCTCCACTCTTTTCCTTTCTAGGAGCAGTACAATAACCAATTTTAGAAGAAACATTTACTATGTCTACTGTGGTTATCCAAATTGGGTTATAAGGTGTGTTGCCCGTTTCTTTATTGATAGGTCTCAGTATTCACTATGCTTTTTCTGCACATCGAGAGTTACCTTTCAGTGTGTGCCATGTGTGTGTGTGTGTGCAAGGTTGATGGAGAAACGGCCACTAAAGTTATATGCTTGTGTTCACTACATCCTTTATCGCGTTGAAAATAAATGCATTTGCAATGCGTACATGTCGTTTGTGTCTGCTCTGCATACTAATGAGGTTCTAATGCATTTGTTTATTGAGTACTTCACGCACTTTTCGGGGGCTAGGTATCTGTATGTATACGACCATTTTCCCGCCTACTTGGGTCACTGGATAGTCCATGGTCCAATGGGTAGCGCATCGGGCTGCTGTGCTGAGGGAACTGGGTTCGAAACCAACCATTGGACCAATTTGGGTCGCTGAGTGTGTGGCAGTGTATATGTATGTGCCATTCTTCAACAAATCTCTTTTACGCCGACACGGGGTCGCTAGATGCTGTACTAGGTAGGTACTGCTGCTCAGTGGAACTTTTTGATGCCCACTTGAAGCACCGGGTACGTGTCACTCTTCAATCATTGTCTTTGTCACCAGCATGGGTAACTGGGTGTGTGCCACTGGTAATGCACTGCTCTACCATGATCAAAAGGATCCCTTAAATTTCTGCGATGCTGAGTGGAATCGAACCCCACATCACAAGGGTTCCTCACAGACAGCAGCCCAACCCTTTTGCAAGCTGTGCTACGAGTGCACCGGGTATGGGCCACTTTTCAGCAAACATCGTTTGCACCGACGCATTAGCAAGCTGCACCATGAATGAGTGTGTGCTGCTTTTCAATTGACCTCTAGCGTGGGTCACTGCTTATGTGCCACTGTACGGCATGCCACAAGCGAGCGGACAATTCTTGGAGCTCACAGGCACAGGCAGGCCACGCTTCTCGTCTCGGAGGCCATGCACAGACTTATCGGCAGCAGCACCAGATGGTGCAGCGCGTCCACAAAGAAGCGGCAGAGGAGCCCCGATTGTCACATGACTTGTTTCTAAGCGTTCGCACGCACTGGAGCACCATGCGTTTTGGGGGCCGCACGTAGGTTTCGCGGCAGTGGTGCTAGACGGAAGTCCGAGAGAGGAGTCCCACTGCAGTACACGCCTCATACTTAACTCGTTTCAGTGCTCTGTTGCTATATTGATTCATGTGCTAAATGCATTACTGTCGACATTAAACGCAAAATGGGCTGTGCTAAATCAAACCCCCGTCATAAATATTCGGAAAAACTTATCTGAATCTATATTCACACAAGCGCCACGCGTGGTCTTCATAGTAGTGCCACTGAATGACCAAGCATGTCCAGAGGGAAGTGCGAAAGAGGAGCCCGGCTGTATACACGCCTCCTATACAATGGGTCTGTGGTGGCAATACATTGTGTCGCTACATTAGCGCTAATGCCAACATTCATCGTGAAACAACACGACACCAAGGCTAGTCTGGCCCACACTTGTTAGATTTGGTTTAAGCTCGTGAGGCATCCGGAACTTAATTTGTGGGTCCTCGTTTTGCAATTGTTGTGGATCTAGCTGGGTCTAGTGCTCAAACATATTTATTTATTTATTTATTTATTTATTTACAGATACTGCTGTCTCAATGCATGAGACATAGCAGGAGTGGATACACCAGAGATTAGATCAAAACAACACAATGAATTTGAAACGTAATTACAAAATGTGGTTAGACAATTCTTTCAAAAACTCTTCATTAGGTTTTTCCCGCAAGGAACCAGCTAGGTTGTTCCAAATTTCAACAGTGCTTGGAAAAAACGAATACTTAAAACAATTTCCAAAGACTGGAAAGGAACAATATTAAGTGGGTGTGAACGGCGCGTGGCACGCCCAGTGGGATGACTGAAGGAAATCGGGGCATCAATGCAACTTTGGCCGTGTACAATATTGTGCAGCAAAGTCATACGTTCAAGTGTGCGTCGATGAGCCAAGGGTTCTATTGATAATGCGCATGCGTGAGATGAGGGAGAAAAATTGCGGTCATATCGGCGAAAAATGAACCGTATTGCTTTCTTTTGTATTGCTTCAAGCTTGCTAATGTCAAGTGCAGTGTATGGTGCCCATACCACTGAGGCGTACTCTAGTAATGGTCTGACGAGGGATTTATAAGCTGTTAATTTACAGTCCTTAGTTGAGCATTTGAGGGTTCGCTTTAAATGTCCCAGTTTCCTAAGTGCCCTAGCGCAAATTGTTTCAATATGAAGATGCCATTTTAAGTTTTCAGTGAAGGTAACTCCCAAGATATTTGAAGGTAGTCACAGAGTTTAGGTAGTGCCCATTGTAGCTATAACTGAAATTGAGCGGCTGCTTTTTATTAGTGAACGTCATTTGTACAGTTTTTTGGTAATTAATACTCATTTGCCACGCATTGCTCCAACCACAAAAGGACGAAAATACATTGTTACATACACATATATTCGCATTTATATGCATACATATATTTGCATATGATTTAACAAAGCAGAGCATTCGTGGTCTTCGCAAACATGCAGTACGTACGTACTTCAGAGGCATCATTTAAAGGGACACTAAATATTACTATGATGTCAAGTTAAAGGGATAAAGCAATGCTCTAGAACGTCTAAGGCGTTAATATAATCGCGAACAGAGCTTTAGTAACCGAGAAATTGAGGTAAATGCGTGACACGACTTGAGATCTCCCAGTGACATTCCGGTACTAACCCGATGACGAAGGCACTCATCATAATTTATGTCACTAGTACTCGACTACTTGTATTAAAACGATCATTTAATTAGATTGTAAGACGGAAGAAAATGCTACTTGTCTACTTCTGTTCGATTCTAAGAAAAAACATTTTGACTTTACCCTTCAGTAGTACGGGTAGTCGAAAGGTTTCGTTTTCGCTCGACTCTGCGCCGCGCGCGCTGTGGAGTTTCAGTTGTTTCGTTATCGCGTCGTGCTGCGCTGGTTCTGCTGGCTCTTGAAACTTCCATTTGGAACAGGCAGCGAGAATGCCACGTCCATGTGATGTGGGATGCGCGAACGGTCCGCGGAACCTGGCCAAGGGCAGTTGTAGCGGCGAATCCAACGTTACTTATCACTGTGTGCCAACGAGTGAACCTCTCCGTTCGAAGTGGTTAAGTGCCGTACCTCTGCCACAGCGCGTTGGCAAAGAGCCGCAAAATCGCATAGTGTGCTCGCTGCACTTTCGTCCAGAGGATTACGAGCTCAACGCCGACTTACTGAAGTCGTGTGGAGTGCCTTTCAAAGCAATGCTGTCCCGTAGTGCTGTTCCGTCGGTCTTGCCTGCATTCTCCGAAGCGCAAGAACAACTGCAGGTCAAAGACCTGCAGTTGTTCCCTCGCCTTCACCACACCCTCTAAAGATAAGGTTTATTCTAACATGTGTACATATACAACAATTTATCATGCCAACGAGATGAAGCAAAAGGAAACAGACAAAGCATGTTTCCTGACTAGGCCTACATCCCGGTTCGTAAAAATACGGGTCAGCAGGTGGAGGTCGGCAAAGAAACGTTCAATAACAGCTCATTTCAAATATATCGCATGTATAAATTCGTCAAAAAACATTTACCAATTACATGCAAACCTTTGCAATACATGTATTAAAATATAAACAATTCCATCTTGTGTTAACAATATAATCAATTAACATAAGCAAATCAAAAGGTGAATATTTTCAAGTAAGACTGAACGATGTGCATAACGTTACGTGTGGAGTGTAATGAAGTACATCGCAGGTGGTAGGGGAACGAGCAGAAAAACACCGAAAAACACACACACAAGAACGCTTTAACTGGGTCAAAAAGTAATCTTACATTATTTTTAAAATGATATACAGATCTGCTCAATTGTGAAATTTCCACTACAGAAGGAAAACTATTACATATTTCTATTATTTGATGATCTAGTGATTCAGCGCCATAATTTGTCCTCGGTCTAATCGGAACAAGTGAGATTGTTCGCATTTAAGATATAGTGAATATCATGGCTGAGGTACATATTGCTGAGTGAAAAAATGTCTTGTTTAATGCGATGATAGATAAGTACCACTAGTTTACACTTGTAGCACTCAGTAAAACGCATTAGGTGAAAAACAGAGAATAAGTTATTATGGTTACTTTGCCTTCTCGTTCATAGATTCAATGCTTTTTGTTGCACGATTATAATTTTTTTTTTTTGCATTGGTCTTATTAAACGTGCCCCAAACTAAATTGCACTATGTGAGGTGCGAGTAAACAAATGAAAAGTATAGCTGCTTTGCTACAGAATAAGGAAGAAGATGGTTAATATGGCTGATAACACCTATGGATCGAGCCATTTTCATTTTCACTTGAGTAACGTGATCAGACCAGCTCATATCGTTGCGGAAGTGTACACCCAGAAACTTGCAACTACTATTACGTGCGATTTCTGAATAATCAAAATAGAGCTTTGGGTTGTGCTTTATTGCTTTGTTTTTTGCGGGGGATAGTATGAAATTAGTTTTCTTAACGTTTAATGTCTATTGGTTTACAATGAACCAAGCGTGTAATTTGTCAAGCCACATATTCGCTTGCTGCTCAAGTTCTTCTAGGTCTGAGCTAGAAAAGAAGACATTAGTATCGTCAGCGCATAGCATAATGTTCAAATTTGAAGAAATGCTTACGATGTCTTTTCATATACGTAGTGAATAGGCGAGGTCATTATAGGGATCCCTAAGGTACACCATATTTTAATGTTCCATGATCAGAGCAAGTGTAGTTATGTAGCATTGTGTACCGTTGTCTTCCAGTCAGGTAGCTTTCCATTAGGTCCTTGGCGATGCCACGAATTCCGTAAATTTCTAATTTTGTTAGTGGAATATCATCTTGGACCGACTCAAACTCTTTGCTGAACTCAAGAAAGAGACCAATAGTAAAAAGTTTAATTTCAATATTTTGAATTAAGGCATTTCCTATATAAAGTAATGTGGTCTCAGTCGACTTGCCAGGTTGGAAGCCATGTTGATGATCACCTATAACATTCTTGGAGGAAAAGAAACCTAAAGGACGCGTGTAAATTATTCTTTCAGCAACCTTAGGAAAAAAACTGGCACAACTGAAATTGGCCGGTAATTGTCCAATTACCTGCAGACGACATCACTCTGTCCACCACCCACGGCAGTGAGAAATAAAGAAAACCTTACAAACAGCCACAGACATCACAGAACAATACTCGCAAAGCATTGGTCTCTACTGTTCTGCGGAAAAGTCTTAGCTACTTCTCATGCGCCCCTCATCACGTAGTCTTACTACGGCTGCTATCACCGGTACTTTGGCCGGGCTCCCTATCCTGAAGATTGACACACCCTGGATCCTGGGCCTTTCACATCATGGACAACGTCCAGAACACTTTTACTATCTGGAAACTCAAGCGGGTGATGGAAGCGTTGTCACACCTCATCCGCAGAGTTTCCGGCAAACACTATGGCATGAAGGAGCGCGATTGGTGTCGTCTCATTCATGCCTTCATTATCAGCCGTTTCCTCTACACAATCCCATATCTCCGACTTAGACAAGAGGAAATCGCCGCCCTAGATGCTATCCTTCGTAAAGCCTACAAAGTGGCCCTACACCTCCCCCCTAACACGCAAACGACTACACTTCTCCAGCTTCGGCTCCACTACACCACACTTGAACTCATAGGGCACATTCACACCGGCGACTTGAGGAGGTCGCGCGACCATTTGCGACTCGCAATCAAAAAGCGACCAAAGGCGACTGATGCTCACACCGGCAAGCCCGGCTGAGCGCGACCCGCAAGTCGCAATCCCGGAGATTATCGTTCTCAGCGAGAACTCTCGGAATCTACGCGGAATTTTAACGCGACGCCGGAGGAGGCCGGATGTAGACACACGAAAGATCACTTCCGGTGCGCCGCTGATTGGTTTATCAGTTTTGCGACCACGGTCGCGCGACTGAAAAATCGCGCAGAGAGCGACTGGCCCAAAATGGTCGCTTTTCAAGAAAGGCGACCGTTTGCGACCATTTGCGACTGGTCGCTTTGCGACCAACTTGGTCGCGCGACCACTGTAAGTCGCCGGTGTGAATGAGCCCATAGAGGCCCACAGACAAGCAAAATGCACTCGCCTATCGCATTCTTTCAGAGGACGTGACATACTAAACACTCTCCAAATTCGCATACCAGCAGCCAATCCCACACTCCTACCGGTCCCCCGCCCCATACACACTCAACTCATAGCAAAAGCCATCATTCGGAACACCCACGCCACCTATAATTCATCATCATCATCATCATCATCATCAGCCTGGTTACGCCCACTGCAAGGCAAAGGCCTTTCCCATACTTCTCCAACTACCCCGGTCATGTACTAATTGTGGCCATGTTGTCCCTGTAAACTTCTTAATCTCATCCGCCCATCTAACTTTCTGCCGCCCCCAGCTACGCTTCCCTTTCCTTGGAATCCACTCCGTAACACTTAATGACCATCGGTTATCTTCCCACCTCATTACATGTCCTGCTCATGCCCATTTCTTTTTCTTGATTTCAACTAAGATATCATTAACTCGCGTTTGTTCCCTCACCCAATCTGCTCTTTTCTTATCCCTTAACGTTACACCTATCATTCTTCTTTCCAGAGCTCGTTGCGTCGTCCTCAATTTAAGTAGAACCCTTTTCGTAAGCCTCCAGGTTTCTGCCCCGTACGTGAGTACTGGTAAGACACAGCTGTTATATACTTTTCTCTTGAGGGATAATAGCAACCTGCTGTTCATGATCTGAGAATGCCTGACAAACGCACCCCAGCCCATTCTTATTCTTCTGATTATTTCAATCTCATGATCTGGATCCGCAGTCACTACCTGTCCTAAGTACATGTATTCACTTACCACTTCCAGTGCCTCGCTACCTTTCGTAAACTGCTGTTCTCTTCCGAGGCTGTTAAACATTACTTTAGTTTTCTGCAGATTAATTTTTAGACCCACTCTTCTGCTTTGCCTCTCCAGGTCAGTGAGCATGGATTGCAATTGGTCCCCTGAGTTACTAAGCAAGGCAATATCATCAGCGAATCGCAAGTTCCTAAGGTTTTCTCCATTAACTTTTATCCCCTGTTCTTCCCAATCCAGGTCTCTGAATACCTCCTGTAAACACGCTGTGAATAGCATTGGAGAGATCGTATCTCCCTGCCTGACGCCTTTCTTTATTGGGATTTTGTTGCTTTCTTTATGGAGGACTACGGTGGCTGTGGAGCCACTATAGATATATTTCAGTATTTTACACATGGTTCGTCTACACCCTTATTCCGTAGTGCCTGCATGACTGCTGAGGTTTCGACCGAATCAAACGCTTTTTCGTAATCAATGAAAGCTATATATAAGGGTTGGTTATATTCTGCACATTTCTCTATCACTTGATTGATAGTGTGAATATGGTCTATTGTTGAGTAGCCTTTACGGAATACTGCCTGGTCCTTTGGTTGACGGAACACTAAGGTGTTCCTGATTCTATTTGCGATTACCTTAGTAAATACTTTGTAGGCAACGGACAGTAAGCTGATCAGTCCATAATTTTTCAAGTCTTTGGCGTCCCCTTTCTTATGGATTAGGATTATGTTAGCGTTCTTCCAAGATTCGGGTACGCTCGAGGTCATGAGGCATTGTGTATATAGGGTGGCCAGTCTTTCTAGAACAATGTTCCCACCATCCTTCAACAAATCTGCTGTTACCTGATCCTCCCCAGCTGCCTTCCTCCTTTGCATAGCTCCCAAGGCTTTCTTTACTTCTTCCGGTGTTACTTGTGGGATTTCAAATTCCTCTGGACTATTCTTTCTTCCATTAACGTCGTGTGTGCAACGGGTACTGTATAAATCTTTATAGAACTCCTCAGCCACTTGAACGATCTCATCCATATTAGTAATGATATTGCTGGCTTTGTCTCTTAACGCATACATCTGATTCTTGCCCATTCCTAGTTTCTTCTTCACTGCTTTTAGGCTTCCTCTGTTCCCGAGAGCATGTTCAATTCTATCCATATTATACTTCCTTATATCAGCGGTCTTACGCTTGTTGATTAACGTGGAAAGTTCTGCCAGTTCTATTCTAGCTGTAGGGTTAGAGGCTTTCATACATTGACGTTTCTTGATCAGATCTTTCGTCTCCTGCGATAGCTTACTGGTCTCCTGTCTAACGGAGTTACCACCGACTTCTATTGCGCACTCCTTAATGATTCCCATAAGATTGTCGTTCATTGCTTCAACACTAACGCCCTCTTCCTGTGTTAAAGCCGAGTACCTGTTCTGTAGCTTTATCCAGAATTCCTCTATTTTCCCCCTTACCGCTAACTCATTGATCGGCTTCTTGTGTCCCAGTTTCTTCCACTCCTTCCTCAAGTCTATGCTAATTCGAGTTCTTACCATCCTGTGGTCACTGCAGCGCACCTTGCCGAGCACGTCCACATCTTGTATGATGCCAGGGTTAGCGCAGAGTATAAAGTCTATTTCATTTCTAGTCCCGTCATTCGGGCTCCTCCACGTACACTATCGGCTATCCCGCTTGCGGAAGAAGGTGTTCATTATCCGCATCTTATTCTGTTCTGCAAAGTCTACTAATAACTCTCCCCTGCTATTCCTAGTGCCTAGGCCATATTGCCCCACTGCCTTGTCTCCAGCCTGCTTTTTGCCTACCTTGGCATTGAAGTCGCCCATCAGTACAGTGTATTTTGTTTTGACCTTACCCATCGCCGATTCCACGTCTTCATAGAAGCTTTCGACTTCCTCGTCATCATGACTGGATGTAGGGGCGTACACCTGTACGACCTTCAATTTGTGCCTCTTATTAAGGTTCACAATAAGACCTGCCACCCTCTCGTTAATGCTATAGAATTCCTGTACGTTATCAGCTATATTCTTATTAATCAGGTATCCGACTCCTAGTTCTCGCCTTTCCGCTAAGCCCCGGTAGCACAGGACGTGCCCGCTTTTTAGCACTGTATATGCTTCATTTGTCCTGCTAACTTCACTGAGCCCTATTATATCCCATTTACTGCCCTCTAATTACTCCAATAGCACTGCTAGACTCGCCTCACTAGATAACGTTCTAGCGTTAAACGTTGCCAGGTTCACATTCCAATGGCGGCCTGTCCGGATCCAGGGATTGAGGGAGTGCGTTACCGGGATCAGGCCGCACTCCAGGCCTGTTTGTGCAATTTCATCAACACGCGGACTTTTTTTTAATCCGGTGGAAAATTGCGCGGCACTGGAATTTGAACCACGGTCCTCTTGCACGCGATGCGGATGCTCTACCTCTACGCCACCGCCGCTACATTTCGACCCGTCGCAAAGCCCGTGCGAAAGCTCTGCACAAATACTACGGTTCCGAAGCTGACGCCATACGGGTGAACGGGGCCTGCGCGGGCGAAGATGCGGCAGTTGCAGACCTTGACAATACACTCCAACCCACCGCAACTCTCCACCTTCCTGATGCATCCACCCCAGAATCTTTGGAAACGGTGATCGCGCTTGCACTCACACACGCTGATGTCCAGTGCGTCCTTACCAATTCAGCAACAGTACTCCTAACTTTTCCACGAGGCCGAGTCTACGAAACCGCCCCGCCATGTGGAACTGATCTGGGTGTTCTCGCACTTTGCGAAACCCGGTAGCGAAGCCGCCAATGACCACGCCCGAGGTCTCATCAACCGGGAGGTGGCGGATTCGCAGTCGAGCTCTCCCCGGGAGCGCACGCACTCGTTCAGCGTGTGAGCCAGGCATACCGTGCCGAACGGCAGCTCCACCAATCCCTTGACAGTTATCACCTAATATTATGGCTCCGCCTTCAGACTCGCGCTCTTCCTTCCCGCTTCTTCCTCTCCCGCATCCATCCGGGAGCATACACTCACTCCTGTGCTCAATGCACCCACCCCTTCGCTACCCTTACCCACATTCTCCTTGAATGCCCGGTGGACCCTCCCCCGCGGGGCCCGGAGCTCCTGACCACCTGGGAGGAATGGGAGGCACTACTGCGCTCGGCGGACCCAGCCAGGCAGAAGATCGCCACTGGCCGGGTTGGCCACATCATGAAACTCCATGAACTCACAAACGCGTGGAGTGGGGTCGTGCGGGGACCTGGGACCTACGCGTGCCATAATCCCTTGGAAAATAAAGTTGCTTCTCTCTCTCTCTCAGGCCCTCTGACAACGAACTATGCTCAGGCAGCAAGTCATTTCCCTTGAGAAGCACCGTGTTTTATTCCTCCTTTGTCAGGGTTGCTGCTTTTCATTGTACTATTTTTGACGCTTTGTTGAGTACGTGATTGAACGATACGGGCAGCTGTGTAGGCTATTCTGAAGTGCTAGCGCTATATACAGCCTTTCTTCAGTTGTAATCCATTCAACACACACATGTTCTCCAAAGCGTTTTGTGGAATAAACTATTGAAAAGCATTCTTGGGGAAATTGTTCCCAGTCGTTGATGCCTGGCAAGAACGCCAGATTGTGAGCATGCATATTTATGCACTGGCTTGCTTTTCTTTTGAGAGAGACAGATGCGCCGGTTATGCGAAGTGCTATAACCAGATGAATCTCTGTGGGACGCTAATCCAGGTAAAATTAGTCAGCGTACGCGAAACTGCAATCTAAACAAAACATAACTGAAATACTGCACTAAATATTACGTGTTCATTTAACTGAATCGCTGTTTCACATATTCTGGAATTTTCGGCAGAACGCGTGCTACTTTTAAGCAAAAGAAAATTTTTTCCGCGGCTAGGCGGGCGTTAGCAGCAAAAGAAATTCACAAAATAATTTCGTAATGGCTTAAAATGTTCTAATTAACTTTTTATTGCTAACTTAAGTCACATGATGGAATTACGAAATTGAAGCCGACGAGTTCCGAGGTCATGTCTGCTTAGTAGAAATCTCAAGACTAGCTTCACTTTCTAGATGTCTTTCTCAAAAATCTGGCTAAAAATATGTGTTGGCGTCTAAGTTAAAATCGTCCCGAGCTGTTAGAGGCAGGCTTTTGGGAAACTGCTAACTAGAACGAGAAAATATTCCGTAGCGCATTTTCAAATCTCATATCTCAAAAGTACTGCTAGTAGTAAAATTTCTGCGTGTATTCACTATTCCTTGAACATAGACGACCAGAAATCTATGTATGTGTCCCTTTGGTTACCCGCTGTCAAACGTTTTTCGAAACGTGGGACTACCATGTTGGCAAAACAAAAAAAAATTAAGCGACAGTTATGATTGTCCTTAATGCGAAATTTAAGCGCAGCTGCATACGTGTTTTCATTTCGCGATATATTCGCTGGCGCGGACAATCTGTCTGGTGCGGCACATTGCAAACGTAGGGAACTGTGGCGCGACTGCCTCGCTAATCGGGAGATCGCGAGAGGCAGCGCGTGGGTGACGCGTGGGCGTGGTTCACAGCAGCAGCCGCAGACAGACCTTCGCTTATATAGCACTTTGTTTCCATATTTTGTATCGGTCGACGCGTTCGCCACATGTCATCGGTGAGCAGACGACGGTGCGCTACTCTGGCGCCACCTCATAGCGGTTATCGATGCAGAGCCCGTCTCGCGCGTCACTACGCTTTTCTTCTATTTCGCCATACTCTAGAGCTTTCTCCGCTCTCTGCCCCATGCTTTCACTGTAGCCTCTTCCTCCACTTTTCTCTTCGCGCTGTCTCCGATATCGCCGCCTTTCATCCCCTGTTGCGCTCCGCGTTCGCTCTTTCATCTTTCGCTGTGCTCGTTCTCTCGGTTAGGCTATTCACTGCGTGCTTGAAAGTATTCAAGCTATTAAACTGGGAAGGCTTAGGAGTGAGGATCAACGGCGAATATCTCAGCAATCTTCGATTTCCAGATGACATTGTCCTGTTCAGCAACACTGGGCACGAGTTACTGCAAAATGATTGAGTACCTTAACAGACAGAGTGTAAGAGCGGGGTTCAAGATTAATATGCAGAGGACAAAGACAATGATCAATAGCTTGGCAAGGGAACAAAGGTTCAGGATCGCCCGTTAGCATCTAGAGTCTGAAGCAGTATGTTTACCTAGGTCAATTACTCACGGGGGACCCTGATCTCGTGAAGGACGTTTACAGAAGAATAAAAATGGCTTGGAGCGTTTACGGCAGACATTGTGAGATCCTGACTTGAAGCTTACCACTTATGAGGCAGAAACTTGCAGACTGCCAAAGAAGCTCGAAAACAAGTTAAGAACCGCGCAAAGAGCGATGAAACGAAGAATGTTAGGCGTAACGTTAACAGACAGGAAGAGAGCGGTGCTGATCAGAGAGCAAACGGGAATAGCCGATATTCTAATTGACATGAAGAGAAAAAAATGCAGCTGGTCAAGTCATCTAATGCGCAGGTTAGATAACCGGTGGATCATTACAGTTACGGAATGGGTGTCCAAGAGAAGATAAGCGTAGTCGAGCACGGCAGAAGTCTAGGTGGGGTGATGAAGTTAAGAAATTCGCAGGCGCTAGTTGGAGTCGGTTGGCGCCGGACAGGGGTAATTCGATATCGAAGGGAGAGGCCTTTGTCCTGCAGCGGACAGAAAATGTGCTACTGCTGATGATGATATACATGGAAAGAGCGTGGCAGAGAAGAAAGAAGACGTGAGAAACTCGTTTGGACTTTTGCACAATGTCGAATGGGCACAGTGCCCTCTGGAGCTACCTGGGCGGCAACCGCCACATTCACCTCTAGACAGCTGTAATTATCCTGGACCTCCCGCAAAACCACTGCAGAAATTGCTGCGCTTGCATTTCTACTACACCCAAGTCCAGAAGGAAGCTGGCTAGAATGGTAAAGAGGAGGGCGGGGGAGGAGGCAGAGAATGGGGGAACAGGGGGTGTTGGTAGAACCGACGCAGTCCTATAACCATCTTGCCACTCTTCACTCGTAGTTTCCATACAAGGTGAGGGGGCAGGGGAATGGGAAAAGGTCACGTGAGAATACAAGGAAATGCGACTACTATAGACAAGACAACGGTTGCGGGGAAACTGGATTAAATTAAGTTCTAGCTACGGTGATATGACAACCCACTCCTCTCCCTTTAGACCACCACAAGCCCTCACCTTGCTTTCACATTCAAGCTCTTGTTTATGTCATTGTCCACACTTCCGCACTCAAGTTTTACAATGCTAAGCCAACTCACCCAAGTAGCTATTGTGTATCTCACGCAGCGCAAAGCTAGAGCCGTAACCTGGGCGCAATGATGTTTTGTCTGACTCGAGCTTTAAGCTGCAGCGACAGAGAACAACCTTTGGCTCTGCACGTGAGAAGCCCCCTCCCTTACAAAGCGTCCCAAAGAGGTCGTCTGTGAATTAATCTCGCTAAACATCACTCATTAGATTATTATTACTTATCTATATTCTGGCTTCATGCGCCACAGCCCTCGTGGGTATCTTCATCGAGTCAAATTCATCCGCGCCTTGGTCCCGCTTGTGCTACAGAAGAGGAAAGAAGCAGATGAGACAGAGAAATATCTGCAGTTTTTCGTACCAAACAATTTGGTGAAGATTCATGCGTAAGAGACCCCCTCGGTCTATTTCACCAATAAAAGTGTTCGTGTCTTTAAATCAGGAACTGCAAGCACGCTGTATGAATGTGACAGTCTGTAGCGACCGTCCGTCGCTACTTTGACTCCGATTCTCGGAAATCCAGTTTACCTCGCCGTGCCTCGCCGTGGGGGTCATTGGCCACCTGCTCTTTCTTGGAACCGAAGAGCGGCTACCCGACTGGGGCGCCACGACTGTCACTTGGCAAACCTGGCTGTACTCTAGAAGTCTAGAAGCGTACGGTGGTATGACATTATGAGAACAAAGAAAAACTGCGCAAAAAAGAACAAGACAAGGAAAGAACCACACGACACGGGCGCAGACTAACAACTGGTTTAATGCTCCAACGAAGTACTAGGGGATAACCTACAAGTACTAGGGGATAACCTTTCTGCTGTTAACTCGGGCTTCTCGGTTGACATTGAAGAGCTGTTCTATTCCCTTCCCCATGAAGACCTGTTCTGCGCAGTCCGGAACTGTATTGAACGATCTGGCGCTGTGTCTTTCCAGAATGCGTGTGGTATTTCTGTGGAAGGTTTTCTAGAGTTGCTTAAGACATATCTTTCTTCAACCATTGTGAGTTTTCAGGATAAATTTTATGTCCAAAAACGCGGCATTTGTATCGGGTCGTGTGTAGCCCCTGTTTTGTCTGAGATTCTTTTAGCCGAACTTGACCGCTCGCTATCGCGGGTACTTTCTGACGACCGCATCGTTCGTGTGTTCCGATACGTCGATGATTTTTTAATTCTTTTAAATTTAGACCACAACGACAACTTGACACAGGTGGCATCGGAGGTTTTAGCATCTTACAAGTCTGCTTTTGCCAGTTTTAATTTTACTGTTGAACTTCCTGAAAATTCTTGCTTGCAATTCTTAGACTTAAGGTTATTTTTTAATGACCCTGACCACCTCTGCTGGGCTTACATGCCTAGGTCGAAAAAAGCACTTCTACCCTTCAACTCGAGCCATTCGAAGCTGGTCAAGAGGGGGATTGCGTCAACGTGCCTCAGGGCTTCGTTAGTGAAGTCCTGCCCTCATAAGGCTCAGTCCAGTTTTGATGCCCAAGCTGATCGCCTTCGGTCGGCCGGTTTTCCGTTGGCCCTTCTTCGGGCTGTTGCCGAGTCCCTGTTGAAGTCCTTCCGATTAAGTTCAAAGCCTCGTGGGGCGGACCCTCAGGAGAGGAGGAAGTATGAAGTTATGCCCTATGTCCACAGGGTCTCGCACGGCCTGAAGAGGGTCGCGGGTAAATTCGGCATACAGGTTCTCTTTTCGGCACCTTGTAAGCTGTCTAGTCTGTGCAATTTAGTTAGACCTGATAGGAAAAAGAAAATCGAGTGCTGCACTAACCACAGGAACAAGTTTGTGCCCTGAAGAGCGAATGTCATCTATGAGATTCCGCTGAGTTGTGGCAACGTGTACGTTGGACAAACAGGCCGCTGCATTAATATTAGATTGTTAGAACATGCCAATTCCCTAGATGATTCTAGAGGACAGCATCTTCCTAAACATTGCAAGACCTGCAGGCATGACGGCAATGCTTGTACCCCACTTTCCGGCAGGACTAAGATTGTCGGACGCGCAAGGGATAAGAAAGAGCGTGAAGTAATCGAAGCTTTAGAAATCGCGAGATTAGGGCCTGATAAATGTGTTAGCGAAGCTTCCACACATTTGTACCGTAAGGAGTTGGCGTTTCTAGGCTTGACCACATGATAGCGGCATTGGCCTTTGTGGCTGGTGCGCATGCGTTCTGATGTTGGTGGGAAAGAGGCGTTGGAGCATTAAACCAGTTGTTAGTCTGCGCCCCTGTCGTGTGGTTCTTTCCTTGTCTTGTTCTTTTTTGCGCAGTTGTTCTTTGTTCTCATAATGGCTGTACTGTTGTATAAAGCCAGCTGTCAAAACTTGTATTCCTTGCCTCCGCTAAACCGAGCTCCCAACAAATGGTGACGTGGGACATTTATGTCTTTTTCGAGCACTAGCCATGGACGACGCTGCTCCTACTCTTGCTGACCGAGACGACACCACGATTGCGTCTCCTGTCATCGCCGCAGAGCTTCAGCTTCCCAGCTTCTGGCACAACAATTCTCGAGTTTGGTTTATGCAGGTTGACGCTGGTTTTCAACTCCGGCGCATCACTTCACCGACAGTAAAGTACCTGCACGCAGTCGCCGCGCTACCCTCCGACATCGCCGATGCCATAGACGACTTCCTATCGGGTACGCTTTCGGCCAGCGCGTACGATGACCTGGAACGCATCTTCCTGCAGTGCCTCGAGCCATCGCAACTGAGTAGGCTCCAACAACTCCTCTTCGAAGAACTCAGCCACCAACGACTGTCACAACTACTGCATTGTGTGCTTGAGTTACTAGGCGATCACTCCGAAAACAAGGGTAGCTTCCAATTTTGTGCGAGCGGTTCTTGCAACGCCTCCGTGCGAACTGAGCTCGCACGCGTGGCACTGGCGGGTTCCGACAAAATGAGACCCAGTAGGCTAGCTGCACGCGCTGACCGCATATGCGACTGCTCGTCAGCGGCACAGCTACCTATCACCACTGCGAAAGTTTCAAACACAGAAGACTGACTATCGCGCCTGGAGAAAAAAGTCAACCGCCTTACCAGTGCACTGCAGAAGCTGATGACTGGCGGCAACACTGACGACCAACTTCGGCGCAACCGTTCGGCTTCACAGTCTCGCAGTGCACCCAGAGACTCGCCGCAGCAGTTGTGCTAGCACCAACGTCGCTTTCGTGAAGTCGCTGCACTCAGCCCTGTTCGTGGACGGGAAACGCACCGGCTAGTCGCTAACGGCGGCATGCGACATCGGCCCTCGAGCAAGCCCTCTATTCTTCGTAGTCGACTGCATCGCCGGCACTCGCCTCCTCTTCGACATCGGAACGGAGCTGTCTATCGTTACCGCCGTGGCCGCCAATCTCCAACCCGGCAAGTCCACACCCACGCTCCATGCAGCGAACACCACTGCCATCGCATCGTCTGGGCTCCGGTCAATAACGCTATACATCAGACTTCGGCGCTTGCACAGATGCGTGCGTGTGATCGCCAACGTAAGCTTTGCCATACTGGGAGTGGACTTCCTCGGCCATTTCAACCTAGATGTGAGTGTTCGCGATCGGCGCCCAAAGGATAACGTCACACACCTCGATGTACCTGGCCTGCAGTCCGACTTCGCCTCATCTGGCATCCACACGTTTCGGCCGTTCTCAACGTATGACAAGATATTTGCTGAGTATCCACCACTCACGAAGCCCCGCAACAATGCGCTGGCCGTGAAACACAAGATGACGCCTGCCGGCTACGGAGGCTCGCTGGACGGAGGTTCGAAGTCTCCCGCCGTGAGTTCGAAGACATGCTTAAGCACGACCTTATTTGTCCTTCCTCCAGCAGTTAGGGTTCACTTCTCCATCTGCTTGTAAAGCAGGATAGTGGCGACTGGCAGCCTTGGGGTGATTACCAAGCTTTGAATTCCGTCACTACTCCGGATCAATATCCCCTTCCCCACACACATGACTTCGGCGCGCGTCTCGCAGGAACCAAAATAAACAGCAAGATTGATTTGGTGAGCGCGTACCACCAACTTCCTCTCGAAACCAGGGACACTCTGAAAACAGCAATCGCTGCTCCAGTTGGCCTATTTGAGTTTGTCCGTATTCCTCGCGGTTTGAAGAATGCGGCGCAAACTTTTTAGAGGTTCATGGACGAGGTTACACGCGGACTGCTGTTCATTTCCGTCTACCTTGACGACATTCTCGTTGCAAGTCGCACAGACGAAGATGAGAAAGTTCACCTTCGCCTTTTATTTGAGCGACTGGATGAGCACGGCCTGGTCCTAAAGCCCCAGAAATTAATTTTCCCAATTGAAACCCTGAATTTTCTTGGCAATCTTGTTTCACCCCAACGCATCAAGCCACTGGAATCACGGGTGAGGGAAATCGAGGACTTCCCCTCTCCAACTTTCTTCCGAAAGTTACGCGC
Source organism: Dermacentor andersoni (assembly GCF_023375885.2). Lineage (NCBI taxonomy): Eukaryota > Metazoa > Arthropoda > Arachnida > Ixodida > Ixodidae > Dermacentor > Dermacentor andersoni. The sequence goes on from NC_092820.1 coordinate 102,957,405, forward strand.
ATTTTTGGTGCTCATAAATTTGCACAGGCGCTTCATACCATCCTGTGCGCAAGTTCTTCAGCCGCTTACCGACCTGCTGCGTCGCGACTCCAAAAAACGCCTACCTTCCACTGGTCCACGGAGCACGAACACTCCTTCCAGGAAGTGAAAACGTGGTTGGCGACCACGGTGTTGCTAATTCATTGTTGCCCGACGCGCCAATTCGCCTAGTGGTAGGTGCATCGACCACGGCAGTGGGCGCAGTAGACTGCAGCAGCACGATGACACAGACTGGAGGCTACTAGGCTTCTTCTCAAAGCACCTCAAACCTGCAGAAGCTCGCTACAGCACCTTCGGGAGAGAGATGTTGACCATTTATGGCGCTGTCAAGCATATCCGTTCTTTTGTTCTTGAAGGCTGTAGTTTTTCTATCCTGACCGACCACAAGCCGATAACCCTTGTTTTCAATAACAACAGTTCTTCGTACTCAGAACGGCCGCGTCGGCAACTTTCCTTTACCTCCGAATTTTCTGCGGATATCCGCGGTATCTCTGGGGCCGAAAATGAGGCAGCTGATGCAGAGGCGTGGATCGGCGCTGCGCCTGCTGGCCCGGTGGGTTTCCAAGCATTAGCCTCCACAAAAGCAAAGCGACCCCGAGCTGCGCCAATTGGCCTTTTCCAGAACTGTGGCGCGCCTCAAGCGGCGACTGCCAGAATCACGACTTGTGGCTCTCTCCACCAAGGCTGCCAACTCGAGGTAAATTTCCACGGAGGAAGGAAACTAAGGAGAAGCCCTGACGTCACTCTTTGTGAAGCAAAAGTGAAGCCGGAATTTGGCGTTGCTCATGGCGATGCTCCGCCTTTTGGGCCACCCTCCTCTCTTGTTTACATCTTTCGCGAAACCACGCCGCGCTACGCGTGGTGTCGCGCGCACTCGCGCAACATCTGGCAGAGCACGGTGCAGGTAACACAGCGCAACAAGACACGGTGACTAACGCAAACCCGCCCACTCAGCGCCATTGCCACGGCCCGAAACCTACCAGAGCAACACGTGTGAGCGCTCAAAACCATAACAACGCCGCCATTGTGGCCCAAAAGGCGTGGCCATACAACAAAAAAACCAAAAAAGCAGCAAAAAAATGAGAACCTACTACGTCATTTCCGCCACACTTTTCTCCTAGCGCGCGGAGGGGGTAGGGCCTCTCCTTAGTTTCCTTCCTCCGTGTAAATTTCCCAGATTAAGGTAAATTTCAGGTATGTGTGATGATAAGGGAAATCTTGTTAATTTGAGGGAAATTTTTGGCTTTGTATATAGCTGGAATCTTATAGGCAATTTATGTTTTTTTTTAGGTAACATTCGAATATCAGCGGCATCGACTACTTTTGGGTTATTCGCTCCAGCCGTTTGGCCGTTTGTTGTGCGATCATCTGGCAACACTGGAGCACTCGAGGAATTTTTTTCTCAAAAATTTTGCAAAAGAAAGTTAATAAAATAGGACTATGTTCTGATGAGGTGCATTACGTCTAAGCCAAAGATGGGGTTGCATTTATCCGTTTGGATATCCCGGTAGCACTTCACCTCGCCAATTTGCTTTGGCCATGGTTTTAGCCCGCAGAACTTATTTTTGCGAAATTTACGCGAGGTGTAAAGGCTATGTAACAATATTTCTCATCGTAAAAACGGAAGTGATGAATAAAACAACGAATATTTAGTAATATATATTTACTTGGGCAAGCTGGTGAAATTTCGATAGAAATAGGAAAATTTCAGGTGCCCGGTAGAGAAATTCTGAATTCGTGGGTTGGCAGCCATGCTCTCCACGCTTTCTTCGACTGCATTATCTCGGTTGTGAATGCCTGTGTTCGCGTGCTGTCGTGTTTCGTATTACTTGCACCGGAGGCATTAATGAAAAATAGCGGTAATGTTGTGGTACGCTATTCGGTAGTAGGTGAAGCTAAGCATGAACATCAACTTTTGTGCTGACAAGGTGAAGAAATTTTTAGGCTCAGGCGGCTCGTAGACTGCCGACCTGACACATGTGCCGCCTGTGGGTGAGCGTGTCATTGAAGCCCTTTTCGGCGCGTTTACGAGCCGTGGGCTGCAAAAGGGTTGGAAGTTTAAGAAGAGAAGTATGTTCGCCGGTTGGAATGTTGTTCTACTCGCCATCCTGCTAGATGTGAGCTTCATATCGTAGGGAGCATATGCCTCTGCTCAATGAAACCTGGGCATTAGAGACAAATCGTTGCCCTCTGCGAGGAAAACATGACATGTGTTGTACAAGCTTACTGCAACTGCGTTGCTGGGTGAGTCCTGAATCTCTCTTTTTTACTCATGCTACTAAAGAGTGCCACTTCCAATCTGCTTGTATAGGAATCATTGCGTCATTCCAAAGGCGTGTCGCGGTTATTTGTGTGACCGTAAGGCGTAGGCGATAAACTGCAATAACTTGGGCTGGTTGGTACATGTCTGTAGAAAACGGAGCAACAGCTCTTGACAATGGGACGTGACTGAGACAGACGGAGCGTTGCGACCACTGCGTTGCAGCGCTTCGTCTGTCTCAGTCACGTTCCGTTGTTCAGAGCTGTTACTCCGCTTTCTACGGCGTAGTTGAATCACGGGCGCATTTTACGAGGTGAAAAACATGTTTAACGAGTTCGTCGCTTCTTTAACTAGACGAGAGTGGACAGAAGTACACATCCGCTTGCCCAGACAGCATGTGCGGACTCAGTTGTTTCCTTCCACAGAACATGTGCGAACGTGTTACCGACTGACGAACCGAACATGCTAGAACAGCACGGGCTGGTCGATTGTAACTATCAGCCTTTCAGAGGAAACCAGTAAAGCCGTCGCACTTAGGATCGGCAACTAATAATATCTTTATTGTTCTTCCATGTCGAGGATTGTACTACGACATTCCTTTTGAAAACTAAACTGTCAAAAGAAAAATTTTGTCATTTATGCATTGTCTTAACTCGCAGGCTCAGTCAAAACTTCCAATACATTGCTGCTCTTCTTTTTGCTCTTGCGAGCATTCGGACGCCATCCTGCACCGGCATGCCTTGCAAATGAATGACTCCAACACAAGGTAAACACACTTGCCAAACGAAAATGCACGTTAATTTAAAAACCTCCCGATGTCGGAAACACCGCGGTATACTGTAAAGGTGCAGCATAGCCCTATACATGTAGGTGTGCGTATTAGCATTATTTGCATGTTAACAACTCTACTCATCGAGACTTCTGAGTCATCTTCAAAAACTAGTGTGTCATGGGCAGAAAGCCAACAGCAAACCCAGCTTGCAGCACAGAGCGTGCGTTCAGGTGAAAAGAAAATGACTTAATGAGAATGGGCACCAACCTTTAATCAATACTACAGTTGTACACATAGGCAGAAAGTCAATCGAATCATGCATCAAAAACTGCTAGGCTTCAAAGAATACTACACGCTTTTTTTATGCTTTCAGGTGACAACATAACTTTCTGCAAGCTTGTGGGGAACAAGGCCGTGCTAGCCGAGGCAAAGAGGAAACTACCATCTGGCTTCCAGTCAAAAGGACATTCTGCACTTAAGAACTTCAGAAAAAGGAGGGCTCAGTGGGCTCCACATTTGTTCTGGAATCGGTAAAGCGCTAGCAAACCAGCACCCGTGCACAACACCAGTGGAATCGCCGACATTGTGGACCTCCACTCAAGGGGATGCTTGGCATTGTTTGCCAACTACTGGACACAGCAGGTGCCACTCACATCTGCAGAGAGAGCCAAAATTTACATGGATACGGTCGTCCAGAGTAACAATCTATTATGGAAAGCTGAAAGAATTGGCCTGAAAAACGCCTGACAGAGTCTAACGTTCACAGAAAAATGCGCTGCATAAAATCCGATGGATTTGTTAAAGACATTTTGTATCCTCGCAAGAAAGACAACCTTGGACCAAGTGACCCAAGGCTGGATGGCCTCCGAAATTAAGCGGTAGCTGCAGAAAATTACAGTGCAATAATGCAGCTGTATGATAAAGACGTTGAGGTCTTTGGCACAGGACTTCATGCTCATGAAGTTCATCCCTTGATAGTGGCATCATCAGACCGCTTGGTCAGAGAAGGGAACTGAGACGGGGCTCCTCAAGGTAAAGTGCCTTTCCTCGAAAGCTGGGTAGACAATTACCGAGGCATGCCAAGACAATACATTTTGCTCGAAAGTGGTTGATTGTGTTGTTACATTAAAAAAAGACCATCCCTACGCTTTTTTCAAATTCAGGGACAACTAGTGGCCACCAGAAGACATGGTGCGATTTTGTTTTCTGGACGAACAGAACTTAGCTGTTGCTTAGTACCTTTGCGGAAAGAATTTATTTTGGCAGAGATGTGTGGCATAAAATGCTGCAAGCCCCGATATACTTTCACAAAGCTGCCATCATTCCTGAGCTTCTAATACCCGTGCCACACGGGCACATAAAATGGCATTCAGGAGTTAAGGCCTTAAGTTCCCGAATGACATTTTTTTCGGCAGAGCTGCCACACGACCAAATTTAATGACATTTGACCCAATGATGTCGATGACAGCGTCTTCTGAAGTGCGCAATATTAGGATATAAATTTAAAAAATAGATATGCATTTACAAGGTTAAACTGCCGTAATAAACAGTGAAATATAAAACTAAGCATACTATGGCACAGTTAGTTTGAGTTTCTTGCTGTCTTTTAGAATCGGCCATAGCAACTGTGGCCAATGTATGTCAAATCCGAAGCCCAGAGACAAAATGGCGCCTGCCGCAGTGACACCGTTGCAACGCCGACCTGAGGAAGTTCGTCGAGCACAACTTCTGACAGCTGCGTTGATATGTCTCCGCGCGAAAGATCGCGCAGAACATCGCAGGCTCCAAGAGCAAAGAGAAGCTCTAAGACGTCAGATCCGCGACGTAGAGCTTCAGATGTTTTCGAACACCTTCAACGTGGTTGCCGTCGCTACCATTTTGAGCGGAACAGCCAGAGCTCGATGGCGCTTTCCTCGCAGCCAGCGGTGGTTTGAGGACACCTTGCCTAATTTGGGAGAAGCGCACTTCAAGAAGTGTTTTCGCGTTTCTCCAGCCACGTTCAGGTACATCGTGGAGTCTTGTCGCAGTGACCTGCAACGTGTAGATACTGTAATGACCGAGGCCATTTCTGTGGAAAAGAGAGTCGCCGTCGCGCTCTACCGCTTGTGTTCAACTGCGGAAGACAGAACGATTTCAGAGTTGTTTTCTCTTGGCCGTTCTACAGTGAACAAAATATATAAGGAGTTTTGCGCAGCTGTTCTGCGAAACCTCGAGGAAGCCTGGATCAAGATGCCTGCACCCGCAGATATTGAAGACCACATGAGGGAGTTTTTTGCTATGACTGAGTTCCCACAAGGCATTGGTGCGCTTGACGGGTGTCATTTCCCGGTGTCACCACCGAAAGAACATGCTTCAGATTACCACAACTACAAGGGGTGGTGAGTTGAGATTTTTTAGACTATGCCCTCATACTTTTAAAGCAATAACTTCTCTCAGCGGTTGTTTACTATTGCATAGTTTCTTGACTATGTAGAGTTTGGTTTCTTTGAAGTGCGAACATATTTTCGAATGCTTGGAATTTTTTTGCATTTGATCGCTGTTTGAACATTCATTTTGTTCTTCCTGCAGGTACAGTATGATCCTGCTGGCAGTGGTCGACCACCGTTACCGATTTTGCTATACCAATGTCGGCTCTCCTGGGCGTTGCCATGATGCATTTGTTTATGGCAGGTCGGCGCTTCGGAAGCTAGTTGAAAGTGATTCGTTTCAACATCCGACAGCTGCCATCGAAGGTGTTCATGTACCTCCTATTATTTTATGTGATCAAGCGTTTTCCCTGACGTGTAACCTTCAGAAGCCATACGCAAATGCATTGCCCAACACACCTGAATATGCATTTAATTACAACTTGTCAAAATCAAGAAGAATTGTAGAAAATGCTTTTGGCCGAATGAAAGCCAGATTTCGCTTTGTAATGAAGCGCATGGAGTGCAGTCTCGATACTGCCAGATTGGTTATAAGGGCGTGTTGTGTTTTACACAATGTATGTGAGAATTTTAAAGAAAGAGTAGAACAGCAGTGGGAGCAAGAAGTAGCTATGTGGGATGCCACCCATGAACAGCCTTCTCACAGCTCGGAATCATGTGCCAGTAATGGCCAAGCTGTAAGGGTGGCACTGGCAAAGCACTTTTTTTCAAAAAGCCAGCAGCCCGCCCATCTAGGCTAGACCGGCTTTTAGGACACTTGACTTGTATCTACATAGGCAGCCATTTATAGCACATCTTTATTGCTTTTTCTTAAATTTCCTTAGATGTACAAACACAGATTTGAAACAGAACTGTTTGTTGACCTAGTTGGTGCTTGCTAAGACGTTTTTTGCTGCAATTGAACACACACGCATTGGTTCGTGTGTTGCGCCGCTGCGGTGCAACATATTCTTATCTAGTGTTGACCGCCTGCTCGAAGAGGCTTTGAGACGGGACAGCACTTTAAACATCTTAAAAGTTTTTAGATACATGGACGACTTTTTAATCCTTTTTAACAGACAAGGCTCATTGAAGCGCTGCGATGATATTTTAAACATTTTTATGGACAGTGGTAAAAGGCTTTCGTTTACACATGAAGTGCCACAGTGTAACACCCTGCAATATTTAGATTTAAGATTAACCTTTCATGACGGACAAGCTTGTTGGCAATATTTCCCACGTGCCAAGAAAGGGTTGCTGCTGTATAATTCATGCCATTCCAAAATTGTCAAGCGTGGAATTGCTATGCTCTGCCTGGAGTCTGCCCTCTAAAAATCGTATAATATAATAATAATATTCGGGGTTTTACGTGCCAAAACCACTTTCTGATTATGAGGCACGCCGTAGTGGAGGACTCCGGAAAATTTGACCACCTGGGGTTCTTTAACGTGTCGAAAAATCGTGTACACACACGATGCAGGCCTCGTTCAATAATCAGATTAAGCGACTGAAAGAGGCACGGTTCCCTGACTCGTTGGTGACCTCAGTCACCAAAAGCCTTTTACGGAAGGTTAAAGGTACCAGCGCCACAAGGGAGAAAGAAAGAGCCAGAGCCGCAAGACCTGCAGTGATTCCTTATGTTCCTTAGTTATGTTATGTTCCTTAGATTCCTTAGTGATGTTATGTTGAGGTTATAACCTCAAGAAGGTGGCAGGCAGGTATGGTGTACCCATTGCCTTTTCTGCCCCCGTCAAACTGGGTCGGCTCTGTTCGAAAATCACACACGAGGAGACCTGTTTGCAAGGCTGTGGCAAGAAGCAAGGCTGTGGCAAGAAGCATAGCACGTCCTACGAGAGATGCGCTACAGGCGTAGTGTATGAAATTCCCCTTGAGTGCGGCTAGTCCTATATAGGACAGACTGGACGCTGCACAAATGAACGAGCCACGGCACACAAACTAAATCTAATGAAAGATGGCGTGGCACATTTGCCATCAGCTCACATGCTGTTTGAAATCTACTTCTGCCAAGAATCCTAATCTCAGAAAACAGTGGTTTGTACATTTGCCTGCGCACTGTAAGGCCTGCATGTGCAAACCACTGTTTCCTGAGATTATGATTCCTGGCAGAAGTAGAGTTCAAACAGCATGTGAGCTGATGGAAGCGTACTATATAAAAAAGAAAGGTACAAATTGCATTAGCGATGCATCTATTGTGCTCTATAAATCAGAAACTAGATTGTTTGACCACTGTTGGAAGTGCCACCCGTGTTGTCTTTATCCGTCTTGCTTTTATGCGTGTTCAATTGCTGCAAAAAACATGTCTTTTAACAGATTTAAAAGTCTGTACTCGACTGGTTCTATTTTAACGAAGTGGTCAGGTCATACCATTGCTTCCGCTACGTTGTACATGGATACAGTATCTTGTTGTGGCCTCCTTTGTTGTAAAAGCAAGTAAAGCATTTCCCGTTTTGTGCAGAATACTTTGGCAAGGCTGTCGGGCAAACTTCCATTCCTTTTTGGCTGTAATTAGATTTCAGCCACCACTGTGCATACCTCGCAATTGCAGAACTTGTATGCACAAGAGCTTGTTGTAGGCAATTATGAAACCACATATTCTTATAGGAAGGTGTGAACTCCTGTACTGATGTTTTATTTTTGAACATGTCAATTTCAGTGCATGTAACATTTGCATTCTCTTTCATTCTGGGTCATGCGACTATTGAATGTACTGCTTCATTGTGAGAGGCCATGACTGACAAGTGAAATAAACAAAATTCAGTGGCTTTAACTATGAACTTTATTGACCTTCTAATAATGAACATTTTCTGCAACACCTTCGGGCCGTGGAGGTATTGAAATAAAAAACAAAGCACACACACAGAGAATATTTTAACGGGAAAAAAAATCCTTCAACACATCAATAAGTTGTGTGTCCCGCTTTGCTGCTTCTTCTTGCAACTTGAGCTGCTTTTTATAGAGTTCAAGCTCCTGCATTTTCAAGTCGTACCAGCTTGTCCGAAACTTCTTTTGTTCCTGGACAACTTCCCCCAGCACGCCGTCCCTGCATCTTTTTTTTTGGCCTGCAGCAGATCTGGGAGGGGTACAGCGGCTGGGGGTGGGCTGGTTGGAGCATGTCTGGTCTGTGGAATGCTGGGCAACCCTATCATCCATCGCTGTTGGCACTGCCTCATAGAGAATGCATGATGGTGGGCTGTTTTCGTCATTCCCTGGCGGTTCCAGGCTGTCTGATGGAGTGTTGTATGTCCATAACTCGCATGGCTCCTCACATGGCTCCCCCGTTTCCATGCTTCGAACAATCTGTAAAAGGTTGCAAAAGCATTGCTGACATGAAGAGATCCAATCACAGATACTGAATGTATACTTTATGGTCGTAAGAACCCAGCTGACACTTTGAACAGTTCGATACAATTCAACCTAGGGTGTTGAAAGATCCGTGCATGCTTACTTCGGAGACTGTGAGCTCTCCACAGCTGCTTTCCACTGCAAGACTGGCATCATTAGCAGGCAATGTTCCTAAGAACTTGTGAATTTTCCAGTAAAACTTCCATGGAACGGCTCCGGAACCTGTCGTTCGGTTCTTCGTGTGCCATCTAGTATGTAAAAAAATGAAAAAGACATTCATAAAAAATGACAGAAGCCATAAAACATGCATGTGCACACTGACATTGCAAAATTTTAGCTGTCATAGGGCATTATATGGGCGCTGACGCTTTCGAACTATTTATTGAAAACAGCGGACGGCACACTACAAAAGTTTCGTGACTAGGTCGCTTGCATTACATGCGCGTTACCGAAACCCATTGCGCTGACGGGAACATAACTGCACTACTGTTGCCCACATAATAGACGAGCACTGTTTTCATTTCGCTGCTTCAGAACACTCCGAACACAAGTCCGAATTCGTTGTTGCTCTAAGAACATATTTGGTAGTATTTCATATCCGACGTGTAGGCGTGTACGGGCTTTCCGAAATATTTACTGTGTTTCCCTGAATGCACCACATTTCAGCGAACATCCCCGGAACAGGCTACATCCTCCTCGCATAGACGCACACACACCTGTGCCTCGTGCACTACGCAACTCTCATTGCTACATAAGCGTGGAAGAACAAGACACATACCTGTATTTGTTCCGCAGGTTTTCCATTTTAGAATGGACTTGCGCTCGCGTCTTCACAATTCCGCAGCTCGCCAACGCGGTTGTAATTGCTTGATATATTTTTCCATTTCTCTTTTGGCCGCGAAGACCGCCCAGGTTCTCCTCCCACAGCCTTATTAGTACATCTGTCTCCTCGTCAGTCCAAGCGGCGCGGGAAACGGGACGTTCCATTTTATTTTATCACGTGGAGTCCGTGAACACAGAGTGCACAGATGACTGCACGTGAACGGCGTGCGAACGACGAAAGGCCACCGTGCCACAACAAAAACAACCCATCCTCACGTGACTTTCGTTTGCTTCACAGGTTGCCAACCCTTTATGCAGCTTCGCTAACTGCAACGATCCTTGTGTTCTCAAAGATTGCTTACAATAAATCAAAAGGTTTCTTCTCGTAAAAGTGCTGATTGTACTTGAAAGCTATGTATAAATGTTTTCTTACAGGTTTGAACGTTTCAAATACGTTACTTACACTAAGAAATGCGTACTCTCGACGCCGTGACTTGCGAAGCTATGGCGTGGAGAGTACGCATTTTTCAGTCGAATGAGTTCTGGCGAACGCATTAAATAACAAATGGCATTAAGGCGAATGACATTTGATTTGCTCGTGTGGCACCACGCAAATGACATTAAATATTAAGGCATTAGGAAGTTAATGTCATTTTCTGTGCCCGTGTGGCAGGGGTATAACACGCCGCACAAGGCGGTTGGGTTTCCTGCATTCCACTGGGGCCGGATATGTGCCTTTTAAAAAGTATGCTCAACACTGCCTGTTGGCCTAGTTGGTGCTTGCTAAAAGACATGTTTTTTGCCGCAATTGAACACACACAAAAGTGCCACATAAAGTGCCGCCCGTGTTGTCTTTATGTGTCTTCCTTTTGTGTGTGTTCAATTGCGGCAAAAAACATGTCGTTTATGCTCAAGGTTTTTACATTGCTGAGACGTCGGATGACCGAATGAAGTTATCATTAAGGAAACTGTAGTAAGCGTTGTTGTTAATAGGAGCGAGAAACAAGTGTTTGTTTAACCGGCCTCGCATTTTCCGACTCCGCATGGTTTATTTTTGGGTGAATGCTAATACTTGTAGATGTTTTAGTATTTCAACCGCCCAATAGTGGAGAAGAAAATCTGTGCTGTGAACAGTTGAGACTGCTTAATTTCACGCAGCAAAGTTCATACCTGACTACAACTGCCGTCAACATTAAATGTTGAAATTGGAAGCTCTTTATCTTTCTTTAAAAGCGTAATTCAGTTTGGCAGGCAGTAACGTAGGTGCAATTATATGTATGAATGCCAGTGTAAAGTGCATGTCTTTTGTTTGTGCGCATTTGCAGAATTAAATGTGCCCATTCAAACGTCCAAAAGTTTTCATGTTTTGGCAAGAACGACGTGCCAAGGCAAGAACTGATAGGCTTGAAAGCAATTAAGACGAATAAAATGTTTTTGTAAATGTATTGATGATTTATCCAAACACCTTCGTTCGATTGCATGTCACACAGTTTAGTGAAAAATATTCTGGTTCAATGACCGATAAAGTGGAAGCACTTTCTCCCTGGCACCTTGCAATGCGCATTAGTATATACACGCTTTTACAATTGTATGTTGAGGGTCTCATGAAACTTGTTTGTCTTCTATATTCTCTTTTTCCTTATTTAACAGTGGCCCTCTAAAGTTTGACAAGTAGGCGCACGTTGTAAAAACTGCGTCTGCCAGGTCCAGCATGTTTATAGCAAATGGTTTGTCAAATATGTGGAACTCTTTTATTCTCCTAATAACTCTCTCTACGTGAACTCCAGCAATGGCAACATGCCTAGTTTCCTCAACATCTTTTGCACTCATTTGAGCTTCGCCAGTAATGCGAAAAGGCATATGAAGTCAAACAACTCGTGGAAGAAGGTCTTCAACTTTGAAGCCCTTATCCACCATCACACCATCGCCCGGCTCCAACAATTCAAGTACACCTTACTGTTGTGCAATTTCTCTGTCACTGGTTCCTCCACTATTGAGAAGAAGACACAAAACTCACAAAACAGTCCGACGTTGCTCCCAATAGGCACTTCATCGTGTCTGAATGCTTGTAGTTAGAAAACGTTTGTCTCTGGACATACCCCTGATGGCATCTGGATGCGAATTTCTGTTGTATCTAGTATTATGCATGTGTTTGGATACCGTCTGAAGGGGTGTGAAATGTTGCACTGTATATAAGAGAGGGACGCAAAGCCAGTGATATCTGTGAGAAGCCTTTGTAAAATGAGAATCCATGTCGAGAAAAGGCGACTAAATCTCGACATTGGCAAAGAGAAATTTCTACAACTCTCTCTCGTCAGTATGCCTGTCCGCAGGCGTACCAAAACTGCAAACAACTGCTCTTTGGTGTTGTGCTTTTTTGTCTTCATTCTTCTTACGGTGTCAGTTTTGATGCAAGATTAGGTAAAGGTGGTTAAACACATCCATGCAACGTAGGCTTGTGTATACAGCATATCTTTTTCCATCTTCATATTAGAGAGACACATATTAGAAAGACATTAGAGACTTGTTTCTTCGAGCTCATGGTAGCCAATTCTCTAGGCGTCAGTGTTATTCTGTGCTGCTTTTGAATGCGACTCTAGTGCCAAGTTATCTTGTTCTGCTTTAGTAAAACAGGCATCAAGTTGAGCTTTTCTAAGGCTAGGCACATTGTAGGGCTGGCATTCATTCATTTCATTTAATCTATTTCATCGTGTGTGGCAGCACTACTTGCAAGACTGGCTGTACAATACTTCGGTACATCGTTAGCCTGGATTTGTTCATTTTCCCCAGAGTCAAAATGAATGTGTAATACAGGAATTTTTGAAAGTTGATGCGCTGCCTCGGTTTCTAGCGCTGGGCTGCCGTCGCTGGGGTGTGGTGAATCGTCCGTAACAACTGGCACCATTATTTATTTATTTATTTATTTATTTATTTAAAGATGCCTTACAGGTCCCTAGAGGCTTTGTGTTAGGAGGCAGTGTACAGTCAAAGATTATAACATAATATAATTGGAATGCATATGTGAATACATATGTGAGTACATATACAAAAAGTAGAGTGTAAGAAATGCGCTAACACACAGTAATGTGGTGTTACAATTGTACAATGGACCAACCGAATGCTTTTGAACGCGAGAGGTCACTGAACAATAAACTTCACACAGTAAGATATAATCAATAAAATGACAGAGCGAGCGGGACATATTTGGCTATAACAAAACAGTATTTAACGGATAGTAGCACATTAATAACGGGAAATGCAAGAAAAAGTAACATGTATAGGTTAGGTAGAGTTTGAAAAATGCGTTGCTAAAAGATGCCGGAAATTTTCTTGGTCACTCTCATAAGCGACGGCGTTAGGAAGGTCGTTAAAAAGGCGACTTGCTCTTGGAAGAGCGGAATGGTTAAGTGAATTAGTCTTTCCGTAGATGCGCATGAAATTGAACCGATTGTAGAAGCGTTGTGACCTGTAATGAGGAATTTCAAAAGGGAGAACTGATGGCGCCGTATTATGAACCTATTTATGAAATAATGGTAGCAGGGCTATATCAAGGCGATCATGCAAGGGCTGTAGTGAGAGGTCGAGTTTATTTTTGTGTTACGCTTTGGTCATAGTCATAACATCGTGAAATAAAACGCGCAGTCCTATCCTGAATAGAGGCGAGTCTCGATCAAGTACCTGTATTTCTGATGGGGAGACCAGGCGGATGCGGCGTATTTAAGCTGAGGTCGAACAAATGTTAGATAAGCTAGTTTACGAATATTTTTAGTAGAATTATGTAACTTGCATCTCATGTACCCTCATGATTTCGAAGCATTGGCGCATATGATGCGTGACTTCCTGAATGCTGGCTGCTCTGTGTGGTTACTGGCTTAGTATCTGAAAGAAAGACGTGTGGTTATACTACCGAGACCTGCAGGCAATACCCAATGTTACAATGTTTCAGCTAAACCTTTGAAAAGGTGTACACATGCTTGTCAGCAATGATGTCATGAAGTATCAAGAGAACTATCATTAATGACTGCACACTGCAGCCCGCATTGGACTGATGCAAGTACTGTCGGGCATGATTGTGGCGTAACAAAAAGTAGAACCACAGTTTTCGCGCAAAGCGCTAGACACACGAACCCTGCAGTTTATGAAACTGAGTCAGAAAGCTACATAAAAGCAAGCAAGGATGACCTCGGAGTCAGCGCAGCCGGGATGCTTTATGGGTAAGCAATCCGCGTTCCAGGCTAGTTTGTCGGCACCCACGAAGGCACTCCGCCAGCGGCCGCGCAGCACTTAGATAGGCTACAACACTGGCTCCACCAGCTTCGACCTACACTCCCACGTAAATGGACAGAAGCACACACGTGTTTCTGTGACGCCACTCTATCAAGCCACCATTGACTCCTTCCTATGAAGGCCCCTTTCGTGTGGTTTCGTGTTCAGAGAATACCTTTAACATTGAAGTTCGCTGTAAAGTAGAGAAAATGTCGCGCGAGCTCGTGAAACCAGCCTATCTTGAACATTAACTTTTCATTCCTTCCTCCATTCACGCCTAAGCCGCCGGCATCCTGGGGGGGGGGGGGGGGGGGAGGGGGGAGCCCTTGCAGCGACCATCCGTAACTATACGTTGCCCCTGCCTTGCCTCGCAGTGGGGTTCATTGCCCTTTGCTCTTTCTTAAAAGTGAGGTAGCTGCTCGATTGGGGCGCCAGCACAGGCACTCGGCAAACCTGCTTTTACTTTTGAATAAAGCCTGTCGACTCTGGATCACAAGCTGTCAAAACGTGTGTTCCTTGTCTCCGCTAAACCGAGCTCCCAACAAGCCCTTCGATTATGTTCCTCGTGTTTGGCGCAAGCGTTCCTGTGTTCTGTTGCTTTTACCGATGAAGAAACGTCGGATGTTTGTGCGGTTTCTTTGTCTGGTGAACTTGTACTGTGTGCTCCGTACAAATTTGCGGCCGTCTCCAACTTTGTTCTGTGGACCTACACCTTGTACCATGAGGCAAAAATCAGGCCAAAAAAAGGCATGTCTGTTTAAGAAGAACGCCGCCTCATACTAACACGCTCACACGCACAACTGATGGCATTCGCGTCATAGAAGGGACCGCCGCCGCGCTGGTCGCACAGCTCCGGGTGAAGACGATGAGCTGTGCACGGCACCATGCCCGACCGGCCCTGTCCACTGTCTGCGCAGGTCCGGTGGCTGACAGCACTGGCGTGCTGCTGCTTGTGCTGCTGCGCGGCGAACCAACCGTCGTCGACGGTACTGCACGGCTTCCAGACGATGCCCAGCGCGCTAGGAATCACGCGAGCCGGCCGCCCGCCGGTGACCACTGGCCGGCCCGTCGTCCACCCGACGCCCGTAGAGCAGAGGCCGCCGCTGGACGCACGCGGCATGCCGGCCTGCGCCGCCCCCAGGTCGGGAGACATCGCGTACTGCGTCGAGGACGACTCCTACCCGGTGTGAGTATACCACGCGAGACGCGCCCCTCACACTTCAGAGTACCGCCACAGAACACCTATAATACTTGTGCTGCGTGACTATGCGGTATGCCGGCAACATTGAACGGCGACGGCCATATACCTTCCAGACCGCCGATGCAACGGTGGGCAAAATTTTCGCGTCTGGACCTCGTGTTCCGTTCTACGGAAGTATACGTCGCCTTGAAGAAGACAAGTTCACTTGTCGAAACGTTGGCTCCTGCTTTCACTTTGTTCTCGAATTGCTCATCGTCTTGCATTTCTATCTCCCGCATTGCCCGTTTTCTACGGAAGGGGAATATTTATTTTTTGTTTCTTCAAATGGATATCATACGTGATTCTTTGATATGGATGGGTATGAACGTACTGTGTGGCAAGCGCCGCAACGGTGCATGAAATGTGCGGCGATGGCTGTGATGCTCGTCACGTCTCTCCGTCGGTTCATGGATGTCGTCTTGCGTCAAATGCTGCGTAATGCTGTAAGCATATCTGCATGGCTTCAGTTAATTCGTGTAAAACTCGTTGATTAGCGCACTGGACCTTGAGGTTGTGTTAGCGCTGAAAACGCAGCTTGAGAGCCGATCGCATGCGCAGTTGAAGTTCAGGTTGCCTTCAAGTCTGCGTGCCCCTCGACACATCGCAGAAGGCATCGAGGGAAAGGGCGCGTGCTCTCACGTAACCATGCCGCGGGGACGGGCATGACGAGGGGGGACTGTCGCACGTTAGCTTTCGCGCTACAGAGTTGCATGGCAGGCAGAGAGGAGGAAGAAGACGGGACAGTCACTCGATCGTTCGCATTTTTTCGCTCGCTCGTTCGTTCGTTCAGGCTGTTCGCTTACGTTGACGATCATCCTGGATGGTTTCTGCTCGATACTTTTGTTGGTGAATGCGTGCTTCTCATTTTTAGTCATAGAAATAACCCATATAAAGAACATAATACGCGCTGTAAAGAACTCGTTCACAGGGGTTCATTCGCGCGAGACGTAAGTTTATCTTGTATACGGTCTTGAGTAAATGTGCTTGCTTTGTGCTTTTAATATTTATTTTGGCTGCTCTGATATCATCGAACTTGCAATGCATTTGCGGATGTGCTACTTCATTGCGGAAGATTCTTTTGTTGTGCACATTTCCAGTACGTAAGCACGGGTGCGGTTTTCAAGCGAACCTCTATATATTCTTTTTAATCAAGCTACTTCCAGTGTAGACGCTCATTCATAGATAATTAACACGAAAATATGTACTTTAAGAGGAAGAGGTGTGTAAGGTGATGAGAAAACCAGATGTGAGAAGTTCAATCACAACATGCAATGCAGATTGGGCGCTTATACATTTTTGGAAGGGTACTCTGCTTTCGTTGTGCTGTTGGCATGAAACAACATACGAGGCTATTTCAAATCAAACCAAATCAAATTTATTCTCCAGATTACGTGCTGGATAGTTATTTTGGGCTAAAGCTACCTACTTAGTTTGACGCGACCCAAAAGACCAGACAATGCAGCAGTACTGCATAATATGTCCACATGCGCAATAATTAACATAAAATTCCAGCGATCGCTGGAATTCCTCGCGACCGGCATAGCTACGAACGGAACGACTGAAACTTTATTTTTATCAAGGAAAATTACCAGTGTTTGAGGAAGCTTTAATACAATGAATTTTATACAACCCTGCTATTGAGATTACCACGCGGTGTAATGCTTCTTGGCAATCTTCAAGCGTTCAGAATTATGCTATAGAAGAATGTATGCCGTTTTCAAGTTATCGTGGAGCAACGTGAGTCGAATAAAACGAACAGCGTACTTTAAAGGTGTGTACGTTGTTTTCAAGAGTGAGCCGCGCGAACCGAACGGCTAAAGGTTGTCGGTCGCACAAAAAAGCCCATTCACGCGACTGCAACCTGAGAAAAGTGCGCGTAAGTGATTACTACAAAAGTTATGCAAGAACCATCGAAGATGAGTGTCAATGTAAGTGAATAGCCCAACGTAAGCGAACAGCCCAAACGAGTGAGGCACAGCATTTCTTTCCCTCTTTCCCACCCCCGCAACTCGGATGTGCAAGGACTCATGCCCTTTCCCTCGGCGCCTTCGTATAGCAAGTCCTAGTACCCACCACCAACCACGCACAACGTCGTTCCTAGTTTGCCGTTCCTACACGGAATGCAATAAAAATTGGGAGGACGCTTAAGCCTCGCCTTTGAGGGCGGATCGCGATATCATTCAAAGATCCCTGACTGCTTCTCACGCTTCCCGGCAGCTGCAGTTTATATAAGCTTACCCCCGTATTCAGTAATGCGTCTTAGCTTGAAGCCCATGCTTGACTTGATATACATGACGCCTCGTCTAAATGTCTATAGACAATGAACTTACTGAAAATTCTATTCAACACAACATGGGGTAGCAACATGAAGTGTTTGATTAATCTTTATAAGAGCCTAATTTCGATCACGATTGGACTATGATGCCGTCGTATATAACTCTACCACTCCGAGCGCGCTAAAGATGCTAGATCCTGTCCATCATCTAGGTGTTCGCGTAGCCACTGGCGTTTTCAGGACAAGCCCTATTGAAAGCTTATACGCAGAATCAAATGAATAGTCACTCCACCTCGAGAGAACTTACATCAGCCTCACATATTTTCTAAAAATACACTCTAATCATGAACATCCAGGTTTTAATACCATCAACGCTATGACGTCTGCTATAATTTTCCGTAATCGTCCCTCTGTAAGACAGCCTTTCTCGCTGCGTGTGAGGGAGCTTAGTGAAGAAATGCATGTCCCACTCCTCGAGCACCGCCTAATGCATCCAACCAAGCTGTTACCTCCTTAGGAGTAGCAGGTGGTAGAATGTGACATATCCTTTCTAAAAGTTACAAAGCACGCACTGCCGAAGTCGAAATCCGAATGCATTTCCTAGAACTCCAGTGCAAGCACTCCTGCACGGAATTCTACACAGACGCTTCGAAGTCAAATGCCGAGGTGTCCTATGCAGCCGTTGGACCAACCTTCTCGAAATCCGATGTACTGCAATCGGAAACAAGTATCTTTACTGCCGAGGCCTACGCACTATAGTCGGCTGTGAAGTACGTAAGGAAATAAAAAACTCGAAAAAGCGGTTATATATATATATATATATATATATATATATATATATATATATATATAGAGAGAGAGAGAGAGAGAGAGAGAGAGAGAGAGAGACTCGTGAAGCATCGTGAAGGCCTTCATGTCACCCTGTAAGCACGAAAATCCAGTACTTAATGAACTATATTCCTGTGGAAAGCGCATCTATCTAATCAGTATATCATTATAGGCTGGGTACCTGGCCATAGGAGCATCGAGGACGACGTTCTGGCGGGCGAGATGGCCACGCCAATTCCATCGCATGCTGTTAACCCTACCGCTGCTGTCATTGTCAAAGATCTGAAGCCTTTCTTACGAAAGAAAAGGGGGAGACCACTGGCAACGCATGTGGGATGCAGAAAATAATGATAACCTGCACGTGATAAAGTCACAGGTTTTTTGGTCCTCCACAACAAAATCACGGCGAACAGATGTCCTGTTCTGTCGTCTGAGAATAGGACACACATTTTGAACTCATAATTTTCTACTTCCTGAAAATAAGCTTCCAACCTGTGGTAGATGTGGTGAAAGGCTGACCATCCTTCACGTCCTCTTGGAGTGTCAGGAGGCCGAAGCTGAGAGAAAGAAACATTTTTCTCTTGCATGCCGCTGTTATATCCCTCTTCACCCGGCCGTTTCTTGGTGAAGAACCGCTCTTTAACACCAAAGCAGTCCTCAGTTTTTTTAATGATGTTATCCTGCATGTTATAAATCCATTAAATTCGTGGCGCATTCTCTTTCCGGAGGATGCCGCAGTGATAATTGTTTTGTAAAACATGCATCCACGCCCTTGTGTTTCAAGGGCTCTAAGGAGGCAGTAATGCTCTAGCCAATTTTAGCATCTGGCATATTTTGTATATCGTATCATTCATTAGCAGTGCATCTTAAGGCTCATAGTACACGTCATGAGACATCGCCATAAAAATATTACACAGATTTTACGCACATTAGAGCGACCATATTTAAGGCCCTTTTACAGCCACGTCACATCGACTCTATTGAACTCATAGCTACACTGCGAACTCATTACAACGGGCATGGCACTCCTTGGCCATACCTGGCCCTTGCGGCATCAAACATCAAACATTTATTTATGACGCCTGCTGTGAACGCGCCCAAGGCGCTCACTGCTTTTCCTTTGGTGCGTTCGCGACAGGCGTCATTTAAATCAAGTCAAGCGTGGGCTTTTAACTCCAGATGCATTTCTGAATACGGGGGTTAATCTTTACCGGGAAACGCTGTCGCCGAACGCTGTGCACGAAGCCGAGCTTTCTGGTAGGATTGGCACGCGATGGATGGATGGATGTTATGAGCGTCCCCTTTGGAACTGGGAGGTGGGTTGCACCATGAAGCTCTTGCTATTATACTGCCTAATGTGCCACCTAGGTTTAAAATAATAAAGAAAAGGAGAAAAAAGCCCACGATGAATCCCCATAACCAAATGTACTGACCCCCTATTGCGAACTTTGTTTTTGTACGTCGCTGTTTTTCCTCGTTTCCCTACTTCCACCAATCTTCCAATCACCTATTACTAATCTCTATTGCGGACATGTTCACTTTCCTCCTGCTGTCGCTGAACCGAAGGGCTTCAAGGAGGCCAATGGTACCTAAATCGACCGCTGGGCAGATATTCTGACATTCTAATAAAACATGCTCCGTCGTTTCCCTAGCTTTACCACAGCAAGCACATCCTTCTTATTCCTTTTTATATCTGGCTTTATAGGTGCGTGTTCTAAGGCACCCTGATTTCGCTTCGAAAGTAATGAGCTTCCCTTTCAGTTATCATAAATTGTTTCTTTCCTTTGAGTTATCATAAATCCTTTCTTTCCTGATTTCGTTTTTGCCTCTTAAGTAGTTACTCATGGCAGTTTTTTTTTTCATTATCGCCACCCATGAGATTATTTCAGCGTCTCTGAATTTCCGTTTGACGTCCTTTCTTGCTGTGCTGCCCACCCTACAGGCCGCATAATTGCTCGTAAGCTTCCTAGTTCTTTTCCTCCACTGTGAATCGATGTTTTTCCTGTAAAGGTACCTCAACACTATCCCAGCGCATTTAATTTCTTCCATATTCATCAGTCGTTCTTCATAATCAATATTTTGGGAGCTTTCTTCCCTTCAAAATTGTCCAGCCCATATCTCCCTGTACAGCTTCATTTGTAGTCTTTCCGTGAGCGCCCAATGCGGGGTGGCCCACTGGCCTTTGGTTACCATCGAGTCCTGATTGTACCCTTCATTTTAAGCAGACAACCGCATTTCCAAAAGTCCTGGAACCATTACACCTTTTCGCATACCCCGGAGCGCCTAGTGCTTATTGTATCCCCGTAGCGCTCTGTGTTTCATTACGGCGGCATTTCTCTTCCCCTTTACTGAAAATAAGAAAGGCGCGATGCGGTGGAGGCCAGTGCCATCTGGAGATGTTGCAAGGAAACACGCGCGCCGCTCCATGGCCTCCGAGATCTGAGCCTCCGAGGCTATGGCCGCCCTATGAATGGTGGAAATGCTGGAAAAGGGGTGTGAGTTTAAGAGAAGAGTTTGTGAGAATTAAGTTTTGTCCTATACTCAAGTTATAATCCGATGCCATCCTGTCCGTAGATTGTGTTTAGATAGTACTTTACGATTTTTCTGACGCATTATGCTTTGATGAATTCAGCTATTCAGTAATGCCTCTGCGCCACTCAGATGGTCTGCGTGGTTGTGTTTCGAAATGATTTTTAGCCAGGCGACGTCCATCGGCGACATCTTTTTTTTTTTTTTTTTTTTTTGCGAAACGGGCTCTTTTCCACGGGGCCGCCTCTCGGCATGTCTGGATACCACGCGATTTCTTGAGCGTTCCAGCCTGCTGCGCGTGCATTAGTGTAGTGTTCTCGTGATTTTCTTACATTCTTTTTGTGTCTAGTTGAGGTCTTTAGCCTTTGCAGTGTTACAGTGCTAGCTTAACTTCGGCTAAGAAAATGGGAGCAAAGAGCTTGTGAAGCGTCTCGCACGCGCTGATCTCAAGGGAGTGCAGGATTTTGGAGCAGGTAGGATTGAGATTATGTTCAAGTCCAAAGCCGCCTTGAAGGCTCGTGAGGTTGAGGTTCGTTTTGAATATCGAGGAGTCCGCTCCAAGTTTGTCATGGTTTATGGCTACCCTCCGGATCTACAGACGAGGCTCTTATCAAAGAGCTGGAAGTCTTCGTGATGGTCCAGGGGATCTCTCCGACGAATGCGCGCCTGGGTTTCCTGAGCTCGCTTCAGGCAACAGGCGCCTCCGTATGGAGATGGTGCAGATCGTTCCAAACTTCCCTCGCCTAGGCGAGAAGATAGTGCAGGGCGAGGATGAGCGAGTCGTGCGTGTGTATCATAGGTGGAACATGGAAGGTCACCACGCTGCTGCGTGGGATACGCTGAAGTGCGCACGCTGCGAGCAGTTCGGCTACGTGACCTGCGAAGCAGCGTGCGTTCGATGCGGTGGGGACCACGCAGTCTCGGCGTGCACTGTGCGAAACTACTCGTCAGTAGCCGGGCAGTCATAGCGGTAGGTACCTGCGTTAGAACAGGTAGTTGTTTCGGTGGTAGAGAGCCCAACAGATGCGGTGGAGAATGGAAGGCTGCTTTGAGCGTGGTAGGCATCACCGGGGGTGGAGGACATTCCGCGGATTCCGACGCGGCCGCTCCCCTGTGTGTCACGGCAACGTGTGGATAGGGGGGGGGGGGGGGGGGCGAGGAGGTTGACGCGGCTTCGCTGCCGCCCCCGCGGTGGTGCCCGCCGCGCCAGCCGCTCTCTGTGGCGACGTGGAGTCACTGGCGGTAAAAAAGAAACGTCAACACCGTAGTATGGTGGCTAGAGCCACCATAACCGTAGGAAGCGCTCTGGATCGGCTTCCAGAGGGCGTCTGCGCAGCGGCCGTCCTTGGACTCGGGAGGCAGTGGCTCTCATGGCTCAGAGCTTGGTCTTCCCGAACCCAATCGCACTGCTGTGGCGATTTCAGACTCGGACTCCGATACTGAGGTTCCTCCGGAAGGTGATGGCAACTCTCCTTGTGAACACTGTGAGCGTCTCGACTGTGACTGCTCCGTATTGTCAGATAGGTCATGGAAGTCTACGGTCGAGGAGTATCCAGCCTTGGCGACTTCTTCATACGTAGATGTAGCTTCTGTTTTATTTTTCTTTAATGCGAGGGTTAATGCCTCAGGGCATACAGGGGTATGGGATGCGGGCGAGTAAGAATGATGAAATGAATGAAAAAAGATTTGCGGATCTAATAAAGTCCAGGAAGGGTCGATAATGTGGTTGCTGCGTCCAAGCAATGTAGTGGCCAGGATTATGCGGCAAAAGTCCCGCTGCTGCGAGGTGCCGGAGCCTTGTCGCCGCAGGTGGTGGATGTCGGCGTCAGCATTGCGTGACTTGCGGACTGGAAACTCAGGGCGGGGTTATAATTGCGGCCACTTACGAGTCACGACAGGAGTGAGGGCAACCCCGACCCGGATCCTCTGAAGCGCAAGCTCGTCTGCACGGGTAAGACTGCGGGGAAGGGTTACCGCACACGGAGGTATGAGAGCACGTGTGTGGCGCCGGAGGTGCTCTTTTCTTGTTAAAAAGAGGGTGGCGTCATCTAGGTGACGATGCTGAGGCAGTGACGATGGAGAGGTCGCAGAATCCGCACGGCTTTGGAAGCTCAGAAGGTCGCGTGAGATCCACTCGATAGATATTTGCTGCGGGATGCGTGCCGCCAGAAGATGGATCTGCCGACGTATTTCAGGGCTGTGAGTGACGCACCGCAGGAGCCATGTCACCTGGATGGCATCAGTGCGGATGACGACGTGGGCGGTGGGCACCATTGGAGAGGCGGCCACAGAGCACAACGCTCCTCGAAAAGCAAGGAGCTCAGCACAAAAGGAGGAAGGAGGCTCTTGAAGTTGAAACCGCAACGTCTTATTCAGGGCAGGTGCGCAAGGGCAATAAGGTGCAGTGGTCGTTTCACAGTTCTGGATGCTTGCATCAACGTAAATCACGATGGAGCCAAGCAGCAAGTGGGCGTCTTGGGCTATAATTCGGTCACGAAGCGACGCCACCGCGTGAGTTGATCTCGGGCGACGTATATCTGCTGGCTTGTTATCGCTCAGCTGTACAAAACTCCAGAGAGGAAGAACTGGGGATGGCGGTGGTTGAAGGGAGTGCGAGAAAGCGTAAGCCTTGAGAGCACACGTTGCATGCGAAAGACTGGCCTTACCCGCCGCGGTTGCTCAGTAACTATGGTGTTGGGCTGCTCAGCAAGAGGTCGCGGGATGGAATGCCGGCAACGGTGGCCGCATTTCGATGGGGGCGAAATGTGAAAACATCCATGTAATTGGATTTGGGTGCACGTTAAAGAACCCCAGGTGGTCGAAATTTCTGGAGTCCTCGACTACGCCGTGCCTCATAATCAGAAAGTGGTTTTGGCACATAAACCCCCATAACTTTTTTTAAAGGCTGGCCTTAAGCCTGCGAGTACTACGTCGCTGCTGCACCAGCTCATCTAGTCAATCCAGCTAAATACTAGCCTTTCCACCCTTTCGCTTTTTGTCTTTCCTACGTTTTCTTCCAGCTTTCTGCTAAATCTCTTGCATCCAATATGGCTTGTTCTCTTACCATAGTGCCATGTAGTAGTGACGGTGAATAATGCAGCGACAGATCTGTGAATGACAAAACGATCTTTTATTGGGAGAACTTGTGCGTACAAAAGCAAGTTACACCCAAAGCACAGCGACAGTGGCGAACACGGTCGGTGATCGTCAAAATCTGATCAGCGGGTCAAGCGGGTCAAGCGCGTCGGCTTTTATAAATGAGTCATAGAATCTCCCAGAGAAATAGCTAGTGTCCGCGCGTGTTCCAGAAAGTACTACACAATTCGCATCGCGTATACATGCAATTAGACTACACAACGTTCGGTGGCAACAGACAGCAGAAATACCCATCGATAACATTCGAGAAACTTCCGATACATACAGGCGTGTCCTGCATTGACCGATAACATTTGTTACGTGATGAAACGCGGTCACTGGACAAAGATGAACAAGTACACGTGTCAATAGCGACTTTCACCTGTAGTGGTTTGTCTCGGGGTTCAATACAGTTCGAGGTTGTCAACTTCGCTAAGTCGAAAAAGGTATATATTCTCGTGCTTCAGGAAACTTACGTCCGCAGGCCATGCCAGATCAGCTGCTTTGACAGAATTTTTTGCATGAGGTCTTTCTGGAGCTATGGCGAGTCGGGCCGCTGAAGTACGGCCATGGCCATTATTTTGATGCCGAATTTTAGTGGCCTTGTAGTGTGCCATGCCAGGGATTCCGAGGGCCGTATCCTATCGGTGGATCTTGATTCTGGCATTCGAATTGTTAACGTCTACGCTCCATGTATAGGTATATGTCAGAGAGCGTTCTTTGCTACATTGGGTCCTTACTTGGTAGGCCCTTGGTAGGCCCGTATTTGAGGGCTATGGGGCTGCAGCCCCGGGCCCCCAACTTTCGGGGCCTCCGCTCAGTCATTCGAAAAAAAAGTTGCTGAGCATGCTTGCTACCCTCGTTGTACATGTACATAGGTACATTGTAATGTACGTATGTACAATTGTACATGCGTTTTTGTTGGATGTGCACCGACGTGTACGTCAGATAATAACCGTTAACTAATACTGGAAATCACGCCAAGAAACGAGTTTCCCCAACCCATAAAGAGGATGTATATTTTGTCACTGATCAGCGAACGTAACATGTGGGCTTCAAAAAATTCAGCGTTTTAAACCATTCGTCATCATCATCATCATCATCGTTGTCATTAGGGCCCCAAAGATGCTGTTAGCCCTGGGCCCCGAAATTTCTTAATCCGGCACTGCCGTCAAGGCTCAGTTTGGTGGGTGATTTCAACTGTGTATTAAAGCAGGTCGACCGTGTCTCCTTAAGAGGCACTCCAAAATTCAAGGATAGCGCTGAAGATGTAGTACTGCGAGAGCTCGTTGATGAACTGAGACTGGTCGATGCTTGGCGAGCACTCTGCCCTGGGAAGTCAGGAATGACTTGGACGGGGCAGAGGGAGAGGAGCCACATCAATCGGTTTTACTTCTCATCATCACTGGCCCTCAGCCTGCATTCTTCCTGGTTGTCTCAATCTGCTCTTGGCGACCAATGCTTCCTTATTCTGCGGTTGGATAATTCGAACTTGGTGTCACAAGGCAAGAGGCCATGGCGTCTAAATCCACACCTCCTAAAGGACAGGCAGGCAACCGCAGAGGTACCGGCCATTCTATTTCGCTCGCTCCACAACATAGAGAATCTAGAAGGGACAGAATGGGATCAAGTGAAGGTCAGCGCGCGTTAGTGCTTCAGGTCTTGGGGCAAGCGTCGAGTGCGCGAGGAGTGCGAAGAGATCAAAATCGTCCCTGACGTGATCCTCCTACTCTCGATGCCACTGTCCTGCGGGCTAGGAGTTGCTCCAGCACTGACTTTACTCCGAAATGAACTTCGGATTCTCCCGCAGTGACGCTGAGATAGCTTGAGAGCTATAACCCGAGCGCAGCTGTCGGAAATGAAAGCGTGGGGCAGCAGAAATGTCCTTCGTAGGCACCTTTAGAGGAAGAGCACAGCGCACTCTTCCCTAGTTGATCTAAGCAATAGTAGCGTAGTCGATTCACCTGATGGAGTTCTTGCACTGGTGAGGCAGTTTTACACTAACTTTTATGCTGAGCCAACTGCCACTTCAGCCGTTTTTCCGTTTCCTACACCAGCTGAGCCACCAGAAGTTTGTGACTCAGCTGTGGTTGAGGAGGAGCTTTTTTCTGTCTTTGAAGTCTATGAAGCAGAATCGCAGTCCAGGATCCGATGGTTAGAAAGTTGAGTTTAGGTTAAGTTTTGGAAGCAGTTAAGGAAGCCTTTCACATCACTAGTGTATAGTTTGCTCAGTGAAGGGACTTTGTCAGCGTCTCAAAGCGAGGATCTAATCGCTCTCCTTTGTAAGGAAGAATTGAGAAGCACCGATCTAAGAGCATGGTGTCCAGTCACACTCCTGAACTGCGATTACAAGCTCATAGCAAAGTGCCTTTGCATGCGGCTCACTCCAGTGCTTAGCATGTCTTGGGCCCATACCAGGGATGTTGTGTCGAGGGGCGTTCCACTCAGCTTCACGGTTTAGCAGTATGGGACGTTCTCCTGTGGGCAAATGCCAGGAAACTTCCAGGCATTATCTGCTCCTTCAATCAGAGAAGGCTTTCCATATTATTAGCCACAGGTACATTTTTCGGGTTTTGGAAGAGGCTGGCTTTAGCATGGGTTTTCCGCGAATGGTCCAAGCTTTGTATTCTCGACCCACTTTTGCTGTTCTCATACAGGATCGCGTTCAGAGGCTTTCATTGTGGGTCACGGTGTGCGCCAGGGGGTTCCGTTTTCACTTACCATCTACGTACTTGCTTTTGAACCGCTTCTGCGGAGGTTGTCCTGTGACAGTAGAATCGGCAGGTTCCTACTCCCACGAGGTTCCCCTCCAGTTCCACTGTTCGCCTGTGCAAACGACTTGCCTGTTGTCGTCCGGGACGAGGCATCAGCGTGCATCGTCTTGTGTGTCACAGACGGTTACTGCAATACGAGTGGTGCAAGGTTGAATAGGTCGAAAAGTGCAGCAACGTACTTGAATTCCACTCCATCCAATCCGCAGATCGCTCATGGTTTATCCGTGAAAACGCGGTTGTGAATTCTAGGTTTCAGTTTCGATCCATACGGTTTGTCTCTGGATAACTGGTAGCACGCTTAGGAGAAGCTTGAAACCAGAATTCAGGGATTCAGCGCGTTGTGTCCATTGACAGCTCGAGCGATAATTCTTTGGTCACTCCTGTTTTCTTTTCTCATGCATGTAGCATGCCTGTGTCCTTTTCCAACCCGAGCCAAGCTTATCTTGGAGAAGGTTCTCTTTCGTTTTCTTTGGAAAGGGGGCAACTGGTTGTGTAGCTCGGCAGGTGCTTAAGTTGCTCAAGTATAAGGAAGGGCTCAGAATTTCTGACCTGGGCATCGTGGCTGCTGCACTGCATGTCAAATGGATACAAGTCGCCATTAACTCGGATATGCTCCTAACTCGAAGCTTTACTTCCTATTTTCGTAGTAGTCAACTCCGTTTGTTTTCCCAAAGCACATTTTTCTCACTGTGTGCCTCGCTCAGGTTCCCCGTCCACCATTTATGCGGCGGCTGCCAATTCTCGGATACACCTCCGGAAGGTTCACCCCGGCATTGACGTACTTTCGACTCCAATTCGACAACTACTCGATACCCTCACCCCATGTCTCCCTCCGCATTGCCAAAGGTACGATATGTCCTTTCAGAGGCCAAGCTGGAAGCTCATTACAGTCATCTTCCTTGGCGCCAGGCGAGCCACGTTCATGTGCCCCCTCGCGCGGGGTTGTCTGCCGGAGAGCTACAGACAATTGACAGCCATCCCGACACGTGCGGTGAGCCATTTTTGTGGTAGTCGTGAGGATAAGGTTAATTTTTTTTCACAATGTTTGCTTTCCGCAGCTCTTCCTCAATAGATAGCTAGTATTTTTAGCCTCCGAGGTGTTCCATTTGAGACTGTTCGTTTCTTGCACCCTTTTCTTAAGCAAGTGCTCAACCAATTCGTGCTGCTTCTTGTCGAGTGCTCATACAAAGTTTGGTTAGCATACTGTGGTGCAGTTTTCCGGGGGGGGGGGGGGAGGGACGTCGAGCATTCATGAAATGCTTGAAAAAGCACAGAAAGAGGTCCTGTTCCATCTCACCCGGGAGCGGCATCGCTTGGGTGAGAAGTTTCTCGAAGTATAGGCTCGCCCTGCCACGATTTTGATGAGTCAGGTGGAAAACTACTAAGTTATGATGCTTGCGTCTAAGGTCTCCTCACTTGGCCTGCTCCAGTTGATCCATGGGTTCTTGTTCGTTTTACTGACACTCAGAGACAGGACCAGTCATGGCGCACCCTCGTGGAGTCGCGCTGCACCGCGGGCCGCTTTGGTGGTCTCCATAGTTCTTTACCCTGACCTCTTCTGTGTTAAGGCATTCCAAGGGTCTGTCTGGCTCAAGTCCTGTAAGACGGACACGCCTGTTTATGTGCTGATCACAGTAGCTCGGTTTGTGCCGCTCCACAGCAGCCCTCTTGTGCGGGAAGGACCGTTGGCCCGAACCAAGGCCTCGCCCAGTCAACCCGGGTTGAGGGGCCGCGCCGAAGTCAATGTACCGAATGATGCTGGGTTGTTGAGTACATGAAAGCTCTGGGATGCGGTACCTACGGATGTCAAGTCCTCTCCCCATCTGACAACGGCGCTATCGCGCTGCACCTCCCAAAGGGAAAGGGAAAAAGTTGACTCGCTTGCGTGGTGTGTCCGTTGCCTTGTCGTAGTCACTCAGGCCGTCTGCCGGCGCCGGCGCACTGATCTTTCCAAGGCAATGATGAGGCTGTATTTGAGAAAAAAAAGAGTATGAAAAAGAACCAGGTGAAAAAGGAGCTGGTGCTGACAAATTTCAACTGGAAGAAAGCCGAAGAGCAAATTCCTAAGCGCACAGCAACATGGTTAGACGAAGTTCCCGTTAGGCCGATTATTGAACTAGGACCAAAACGGAAGGAAGCTTTATTGAAATCAGTAGAAAAGAAACTTAAGAGGTACACGAACACTAGACATCTGGCGACAAAGTAGAATGAATTTAATTTATAAAGGTGAGGGGGCAAAAGAATTCACTCCTATAGAACGTTGACCATTACATCAGTAATATACAGGTTAGCAATGCAGGCGATTAAATTAAAGCTGCATGCATGGGCAGAGAATAATGGCATATTAGGAGAACTTCAGAATGGTTTCAGAAACGGTTGGCATCTGGTAAGAACTTAATTGTCCTTACTCAATGTATTGAAATATCTGGAGTAGAAAGGAAACCGTTATATATAGCCTTTTTAGACATTACAGGAGCGTATGACAATGATCGGAACATTTCGTGCAATATTCTGAAAGCGGAAGGCTTAGGCGACGATTGCGTACAGGTTTTGAGAGAGATTTACCTAAAAAACACCGTTTGCGTGGAATGGGAAGTGATGAGGAGCGAGGCGAAAGTTGATATCAACAAAGTTCTGTGGCAGGGGTGCCCTTTATCCCCGCTGCTGTTTATGATGTACATGGTAAGGATGGAGAGGACGCTAGAAGGAAGTAATGTCTGATTTAATCTCTCCCACAAAAAGGCGCGTACAGTAGTAGAGCAGCACCTTCTAGGTTTGTTTTATGCGGACGACATTGTGTTGCTAGCTAAGAACTAAAGAGATATGCAACGTCTGGCTAATATCTGTGGACAGGAAGGCGAGAACTCAGGTCTGAAATTTAGCGTTAAAATCGGGTGTTATCGTATTCAGTGAAAATAGTGAACATACAGTGTCAATTCAGGGCCAGGAAGTACTTCGGGTAAAATAATATAAATACCTTTGTATATGGATAAAGCGAGGCAATAGATATATGGAAACACAGGAAAAAACAATAACAGCAAAGGGGAAAAGAAATGCGGCCATAATGAAACACAGAGCGATATGGGGATACCATAGGTACCAGGTGCTCCGGGGTATGCGGAATGGTGTAATGGTTCCAGGACTTAAATTTGGTAATGCGATTGTCTGCTTGAAGTATAGCATACAATCAGAACTCGATGGAAGCCATAGGTCAGTGGGATGCCTCGCATTGGGCGCTCACGGGAAGACTACAAATGAATCTGTGCAAGGTGACATGGGCTACACAAGGTTTGACGTGAGGGAAGCTCAAAACAAAATTGATTGTGAAGGACGACTGAGGAGTATGGAGCAAAGTAAATGGGCTGAGAGATTGTTGAGATATTTTTACAGGAACAATATTTATTCACAGTTTAGGATATACTAGAGAATTTACCAGCAAGTATGCGGCCCGTAGGGTGGGCAACACCGCAACAAAGAACGTCAAGCGGAAAGTCAGAAAGGCTGAAATAATCTCATGGGTGGCGGCAATGGAAAAGAAACCTGCCATGAGTAACTACTTAAGAGGAAAAAATGAAATCAGGAAAGAAACAATTTATGATAACTGAAAGGGAAGCTCATTACTTTTCGAAGCGAGATCGGGATGCCTTAGAACCCGCACCTATAAAGCGAGATATAAGGAAGAAGCATGTGCTTGCTGCGGTGAAGCTAGGGAAACTATGGAGCATGTTTTATTAGAATGTGAAGACGTCTACCCAGCGGTCGATTTAGGCACCACTGAACTCTTTGAAGCTCTTGGGTTCCGCGAGAGCAGTGGAAAAGTAAACATGTCCGCAATAGTGATTAGTAAGAGGTGATTGGGCATTGGTGAAAGAAAAGTAGGGAAACGACAAAAAACGCAGACGTACAAAAGCACAGTCCGCAATAGGGGATCAGAAAATTTGGTTGTGGGAGTTCAAAATGTTATTTTTTTCTTTTTTTTATTGTTTAGCCTAGGTAGGACATTAGGCAGTGTAATAGCAAGAGCTTGGTGGCGCAGCCCACCGTCCCGTTGCAAAGGGGACGCTCATAACATCCATCCCTCCATCCTTGTGTATTCTTCGTGGGTTTTGTTTTTCTTTCCTTATCTTTTTTTAAAACATAGGTAGGACATAAGAAAATATAATAACAAGAGCTTGGTGATGCGACCCACCACCCCGTTCCAACGGAGATGCTCATAGCATCCATCCATCCATGTATGGTGACGCGACTTGACGAGCGGCTGCAGGCCGCGGGTGCTTTTGTCACGGTTGTGACAGTTCACCCCACAACAGTACGGCCCTCCTTTGCTACACGAACGTCGTGCCGCCGCTGCAGCCATCGCGAAACAGCAGCGAGAGGAAAAGCACTTTTGCAAAATATTAGGCAGCTTTAGTTCGGCGTCGGCGACAGCTCTGCGTGCGCAGGAAACCCGCAGAGGCGAGAGTGCGCGTGTGCAGTACGCAGCGAGCACGCACGGTCTCTTGCGTGGGCCCGCAGCTCTTCAAAAGCTGCGTAGCGTCTGCTGCGGGCTCTGCGAGCCTTGGGGGACGTTCTCGCGTGTTCTCGCGCGTCCACGTGAGCGCATTTCTCGATATGGCTCTTGCCGAACAAATGACTCTGGCTTGTGGTTTGACTTCGTGGCGGCTGATATTGGCTACACAGTTTCAGAAGCTGGCACATGGCATCGCTCATTAACACACTACCGGCTGCTGCGCGTCCAAGTCAGCAATCCCCTTCTCAAACCTTTGCGTCCGGCCAACTATCGCCGTTTCGTGCGCGCTCGCTTCGCTACGTACGCACGGCCTCGCGCGCTGCGTACTTGAGTGGTTGCAGACGCCTAAGTGAGACTAGGGTGTACTACTGAAACTGTTCATTAACCGCGAGGTCATGGAGGCCCAGGCGCACTGATGGATAGTGACGCGGTTCTCCGCTAGGGAAAAAGTGGCGAACGCGTTCGTCGGCAAGCTTCTGCTTGGGAGCCCTATGGCGGTGCGTGTCCCGGTGACTGAGCAGGCCGTAACGCCGAAGGCCCCACCGCATTCTGACACATGTCTCCATCGCAGGCAGATCGTACGGACGGTGATACGGAGTCTGAATGTGAATATGAGTGACGAGGTGGTCGAAGAGCGGGGCCTTCCGAGCCACGAGGACGGCATTGACCAGAATGTGTGCCCTAGCAGGATCAAGACCATCTTCCCCAAGACCGCGCGCAGCGCCGAGGGCGAGTGGCTGTACGTCATCAACGATGTCACATACGTTCAGGCCATCATCGTCGAAGTCTGCGTGTGAGTATCCTAACATGGCCAGGGTGGTGCCAAACAAAAAAGACTGCTCGAAGTGACAGCGTCACTCGCGAAGCCTGACGATTAAGCACGTATACGACCGCACGTGTAAGGTTTAGAAGCACGCAAACCACGAACTTACACTTGGTACTCTTTATACTTCTGTTTACTTACAAATTTTTGGTATAACGCCCATGCGCCTCGCACTTGGCGCGCTCGCGAATGTCTTTTTATTCTTCCTTGTTTTTCTTTTTTCTGCATCAACTTGAAATACTAATATCACATACAGGCTTGAAATTTCCTCCTTGCGGTACTCAGCACAACCAGAATCACCTACGATCCCAACGGCTGTACAAGTTCTTGAAATGAGTGCGCGGGTTGATTCACCCCAGTAATCTTCTTTTGGGTCCGATCAGAGCTCAAGCATTTACAGTGAGTAGGGAGAGAGGCGGGTATTCGCCCCTAATGCACCCGGACGCTTGCAACGTTCTCTTCCTTCTCGTTCCGATTCTCTTGAAGTACGGTGCAGTGCTGGCGGCTAACGGTCGCGGCCGAACGACATTAGCTGTGCGTTGCTGCAGGCGCGAGCCTCTTGGCCGCAGTGCGCTGCACGTTCTTCCCAAGATGCACACAAAGGGCAAAAGGTTACCGACACAGTATGCTCAGCATCGTGTGCAATCAATCAATCAATCAATCAATCAATCAATCAATCAATCAATCAATCAATCAATCAATCAATCAATCAATCAATCAATCAATCAATCAATCAATCAATCGATAATTTATTTATTGTGCCAGGGAAAAACGATATTGTCTTAGGGCAGGCGCACGCATACATTACAAAACAAAAACAAAAAAAAAGAAAGCAGCTGAGGAATATAAGCAAAAAAAAAAACAATACAGAAAAAGAACAAGTTTGAAAAGAAGAGTACATGCAACAAGAGGCATGGCGAATACGAAATAAAATGTAGAAGGGCAGTTCAACAATGTGCGAAACTATGACACAACAACGCGTAGCTCGGAAAAGAACAATGACAGCGAGTTATGCAAAATATCGGGATCATGAAAATAAGCGTCATCGAGGCTCAGTATTTCCTGGACGGTTGAGTGTTGGTGATGAAAGGCAGGAACATGGAAAGCTCAATGTCCTCTAGCGTCCTTGCTTGTCTTACGAAACATGACACGACTGAGGATATTGGGGCACGTGAGGACGCCGTGAAGGAGTTTGAAAAAAAAATTAAAATTTGGAGGACGCTTAAGCTTCTCCTTTAACAGCCTAACGCGAAAGCATTCAAAGATTCCTGACTGCTTTTCATGCTTCACAGCAACTGGAGCTTATGTAACCGTAATATTTACTGGGAAATGCTGCCGGCGAGCGTTATGCACGAAGGCGAGCTTTCTGGTAGAAACGCGGCCTCCTGCGTGGGTCGATCTCCTGTTATTGTTTTGCACTTTAAGTATTTCAATCTGGGAAGACCTAACATAAGAGGCACGCGCTGTCGATATTTCTTTCATGATATTTGTTTGTGGGCTGTCATCCTGATGATCCCGAGGAATAACTTTGTATAGAGTGAAGGGCAAGGTATGAGCAACTTTGGCAGTAGAAGAGTAGTTGGGTATCCATGGTTCGGAATGCTTTCTCGTGAGTAGACGGCCGACGCTGGAAGCGGGACGCCGACGCCGGATTTTCCGCGACGCGGGGTCCTTAACGCTATCGCGATAAAACAGATCAGCGTGACTACGTCGCCAGCGAAGGGCACTGATAATAAATGCGACAGTGCTAGAAAATGGTACGGTGTATAGTCAATCAATCAGTCATTCAATCGATCATCTAATCAAGCAATTTCGTTAGCGTACCCAGGAACAACCAGGCGCGTGAGAAGTGGAATAACATTCACACAAACACACACACTTGTATATATGAGCAAACATGACTAAAAGGTGCACATTCTTCTATACAAATATTGTTTACAGTATATAACATACATAATACAGCTGAACACAGAAAAAATAACGAAATATAATATAAACATCAAAAGAAGAACATTGACTGAGATTTCTGAAAATCTGGACATCAAGCACACGGTACCCTCCACTCGCAACAAGGACGACACATACATACCAAATATCATCATCAGCAGCAGCAGCAGCAGCATCTTCATCAGCCTGGTTACGCCCACTGCAGGACAAAGGCCTCTCCCATACTTCTCGAACTACCCCGGTCATGTATTAATTGTGCCATGTCGTTCCGGTAAACTTCTTAATCTCATCCGCCCACCTAACTTTCTGCCGCCCCCTGCTACGCTGCACTTTCCTTGGAATCCAGTCCGTAACCCTTAATGACCATCGGTTATCTTCCCTCCTCAATACATGTCCTGCCCATGCCCATTTCTTTTTCTTGGTTTCAACTAAGATGTCATTAACTAGTGTTTGTTCTCTCACCCAATCTGCTCTTTTCTTATTCCTTAACGTTACGCCTATCATTCTTCTTTCCATAGCTCGTTGTGTCGTCCTCAATATAAGTAGCACCCTTATCCTAAGCCTCCAGGTTTCTGCCCAAGACACAGCTGTTATACACTTTTCTCTTGATGGATAATGGCAACCTGCTGTTCATGATCTGAGAATGCCTGCCAAACGCACCCCAGCCCATTCTTATTCTTCTGGTTATTTCAGTCCCATGATCCGGATCCGCGGTCACTACCTGCCCTAA
This sequence comes from Dermacentor andersoni, assembly GCF_023375885.2. Lineage (NCBI taxonomy): Eukaryota > Metazoa > Arthropoda > Arachnida > Ixodida > Ixodidae > Dermacentor > Dermacentor andersoni. The sequence goes on from NC_092820.1 coordinate 102,992,123, forward strand.
GTAGATGTATCCCCTTTTTTCTTTTTCAGCTTTGTTTGACCACTAGTGAGCTTCCTGATGAATGGAAGATTGCGCGCGTTTTGCAGATTTTAAAGAAAGGCCAGCAAGCTTAACATAACAAGTTATAGGCCCGTGTCAATTATATCTACTTGTTCTAATCTTATGGAACACGTCATAGCTGGCTATATAATGCCTTTCTTGTCTAACTATAAAGCTTCGTCTCCTTATCAACGCGGATTTACCGCGAATTTACAACTCAGCTACTCACCAGCGTACATGACTTTATAATGACATTGGAACACTCAAGGTAAATAGATGCATTCTTTATAGAGTTTAGCAAGGCGTTTGACGAATTGCCACATGCGAAAGTAATACATAAGCTGAAATTAACCGGTCTTCCCTGCTACTTATTGAAATGGGTTGAAGCATACTTGCATATCAGAAAACAATTTGTTGTAGTGGATTATTGTGCGTGTGATATGCGCCCTCTTTCTTCTGGTGTGTCTCATGGCAGTGTACTCGGGCCCTTGCTTTTTATGCTTTATGTGAATGATCTCATTGTGTTTTTGTCTGATTCGGTGAGCATAAAACATTTTACTGATGACTGTACTATATAGAAGAAGATATTTTGTGGGAGCGATCATGTTGTTTTACAGGACCAATTGTTGAAGGTTGAGCAGTGGTGTCGAACTTCGGATATGGAAATCAACATGCAATAAACAGTCTTATTAACAGTTACACGTAAATTACAGCCTAGTTATTGCTATACTCTTTGCTACCAAGAAATAGCACAAGTTACTAGCTATAAGGATTGAGGCGTTGCATTTGCTTCCAGCTTATCCTAGTCAGGTCATGTTTCGTATATGTGTGCATCTGCATTTAAGAAGTTGTGTTTCCTAAAAAGGAAACTAAACAAAGCTCCAGCAGAGCTAAAGTTACTAGCGTCTATGGCATAAGATTGAAAATAGAATATGCTTCCGAAATTTCGGATCCCGAAACTAAGCAGGATATAGGTAAACATATGATGTTGCAAAGGATGGCTATCAGATTTATTTCTGGTAAGTATAGAACGTGTGATTCCCCTACTAAACTTACGCAAGAACACGAGATTACAGCATTACAGGTGCATTGAAAATACGCTCGGATAGTGTTCATGCATAATATGTTGAAAGGTAAATTTGACGTATCCATACCTTCATATGTAAAATCCTTAGGCACCAGAAACTCTCGACACAATCATGACCATGCACTGAAACCGATATTTGGTAAAACTAGTGCATTTAAACAGAGTTTCTTCCCACAGACAATTTCTGACTGGAATGATCTTCCTTAATCCATTTTCGAGGAGGCTGACTTTCATACGGCACCGAAAATATTGTTGTTTTAGTTTGCTACTTTGCTTGTTACCAAGTACATATTATACGCGTAGTGATGTAATCCTTCTTGATTGTTTATGGCGTTATTCATTTGCAATCGCTATTTATACTAATTGTGTTTAAGTTCCCACTCCTGCTTGGGCACGTCATGGCCTGCAGTATTGTGAAATAAATAAATAAATTAATTAATTAATTAATAAATAAATAAATAAACGGCCTGTAGTTGAGCTCGAAATCTGGGCACTTCTACGGCATTCACAGTACGACTTCTGCATTTGCAGCTTCAACTATGGAGCACAATAAGTATTTTTAATACTTGACTCGAGGGCAAAATTTTCACGCAACGCGGTGAAGCTGCTTATGCACGAGCGTAGTGATAAATACTATGACGAGCACCGTACGCGGCACCACCTGTATGTCTACGTACGCATAGCAAGTATAGCAAAATTTGTGCACTACGATAAGCTTTCACGGCAGGCTGAATTCTCGATTTCACCACTAGCTCGTTGATTACTGGACGTGTGCAACGGATAAGCCTAATCTGTCGCTTTTCTCCTCTTCCTCTTTTTCATTCTTAACGTGCACTTCATCTTCGCCCATGCTCCTGTTCATCTTGCTATTTTCGTTGATCTCGCGTTTCGTCGTTTCGTGAACATGACCTCGGAGTCGCGTGTAGGCTGCAACTTTTAAAGTAAGAAACGCACGCCACTGAGCTCACCACTGTCTTTCCCGCAGGCACGAGGATTCGCCGTGCGACTTCGCCGTGCACAGTGGCCTTCCGTCTGGTTACACGTCCGAGTGCGAGCAGAAGTTCGCCTTGCGCAAGCTGCTCGCGCTGCACCCGACCGAAGAGAAGGCGTACGGCGAGACGTTCCGCTTCCCGTCGTGCTGCGTCTGCTACATCAGGTCCCCGAAGTTGGCGGGACGCAGCCTGAAGCCGAGCCGCCGCCGCAACTGAGAACAGCAGTGAAAAAAGAGCATTTGATAAGATGTGGACGGGGGGGCCTGATTACAGCTTGTCCCTCTGGGTTGTTCTATAGGGCGTCATCGTTTCGAAATTACGAGAATATTGGAGCTCGATACCTCGTGGTCTCCATGGCCAACGGTCGTACGTGGTGCAGAAAGGTACGTAGCAGCCAGATAGCCCCTACCGCCTCAGTACTGCCTGATACATCGTGACAGTGATTGTGTGAGAACAGTCTATCTATGTTATTGTTTTCACTGTCATTAAAATGTGTCTCTGTTTCTTTCGCTACCTCTAGCAAGCATTGGTTCTTCTTAACATGTAAGGGATTGATAGTTTACTGAGATGCAAAAGGGAGTTGTATTAGCTTATCCCTCACCGAATCAGACATTCGGATAAAAAATATCGAAATAAAATGTAGCGCCCAAAGTGCCTTGGTGTTCCGTGTTTCAACACAACTGCAGTCGTGTGCTTTCTGCAATCCTGTCATACTTTGACAGCCATTCCTTTTTTCATGACAATCATGACTGTTTCATGACTGTTAGTACCCTAATAGTCATGACAATCGTAGTGGCCGACAGCAAGTGCGCTTGTAAGAACGAGCTGCGACGACCGAAAATTAATTGTGCCCAATATCTCCGGCGTCAAGAAAGCTATCGCGACGACTTGCGCTATAGTAATGTATGATTTTACTATGCGACACTCACCAAAGCAAAGCAGAAAGCGAGCTAAAATGGCGTCAGGCAGACGGGACCTGTGGACCAGGGGTTTTATTCTGGAGACTGTCAAATTCTGCAATAGCAGCAATTTGAGCCAATCAGCGAAGCCGTAGCAGTCCTCTTGGCAAATCAGAGCAGAGAAGATGGCAAATTTGACAATACGTGGTGTCAAAATCCATACCTAAGCGAGGTTGCCTCTGAGCAACAGAAACAAATATCGAAGGCAATGGTTTTGTCAACTGCATGAGGTGGAAGTCATTGCCGAGTCCGAAACATGTCATGACCGTTATTTTTTTTAGACATTACTAAGAGGGACGTGCATTTTAAAGCGAAGATTTCTTCTTTGTCTACCCTCTCAGGTTTGGCGGGGCTGCTTGCTGGCTGGGTCAGTGTCTAGGCGGATAGGTTACTTGATATATATATATATATATATATCTATATATATATATATATGTTAAGGTTATATTTGCGCCGATTGCAAGTGATAGGGATCAGGCTTACATAACCCCTGTATGTTGACCGACAAACTAGTGTGCCAGTACGTGCACTTCCTTGTTATACGTAAACACAGTCACAAAATTGCTGCATTAAACAGAAACATAAAAATGTCCGCTCGCAGTCGTCTGTAAAGCACGTCGACGTCTTTGTAGAATAACGCATTATATTCAATGATTTATTTGATGTACTTGATCTTCCGACTAAGCCATTTGGTATGTGGCCGTGGGTGTTTGCTCATTCCTGGCCAATCCGTGAGAGGTACATAATCCTTAAATATAGCTAGATATGTACCGCCTCCATCGCTATGCGATGAAGTTAGAAAGGCCGTGCAAGACACTACCAGCAAACAAGTAGCAGGGGAACATGGAATAACAGTCGCTTTAACCAAAGATGGAGGAGATACCATGTGTGAAAAGCTTGAGGCCCTTTATACGCATAGCCCCATGACTTCATGTGTAGCAGAGAGCTGGAAGAATGCCAATATTATACTGATTCATAAGAAAGAAGGTGCTAAAGAACTGAATACTTATGGGCCAATTAACATGCTTTCAGTATGGTATAAAATATTCACCAATATTATTTCCAATATAATGAGGCCAACACTTGACTTTATTCAATCAACAGGCTAGCTTCAGGAAGGGATACTGTACGATGTATCACATCCACGTCATCAATCAGGTAATCGAGAAATCTGCGGAGTACAATCAACCTCTCTACATGGCTTTCATAAATTGTGAAAATACATTTGAATTAGTTGACATACCAACAGTCATAAAGGCATTGCCTAATGAAGGAGCACAGGAGGCATACATGGATATCTTGGGAAATATCTACAGAAATTCCACAGATACCTTAGTGTTCCACAGAACGAGTGGCAAGTTACTTATTAAGAAAGAGGTCAAGCAAGCAGGTACAATCTCTCCAATGCTATTCACTGCATGCTTAGAAGTATTGGGAAGGCTTAGGAGTGAGGATCAACGGCGATTATCTCAGTAACCTTCGGTTCGCGGATGAGATTGTCTTGTTGAGCAACACTGGGGACGAATTACAACAAATGATTGACGACCTCAACGGAGAGAATGTAAGAGTGAGATTGTAGATTAATGTGCAGAAGACACAGATAATGTTCAATAGCCCGGCAAATTAACAAGAATTCAGGATCGCCAGTCAGCCAATAGAGTCTGCGCAAGAGTACAGGAGTAGGTTTATCAAGGTCAATTACTCAAAGGGGACTCTCATTATGAGAAAGAAATTTACAGAAGAATAAGATTGGGTTTGAGTGCATATGGCACACAATACTAAATCCTGACTGGTAGCTTACCACTATAATTGAAAGGAAAAGTGTACATACATTTCATTCTACCAGTGCTAGCATACGGGACAGAAACTTGGAGATTGAAAAAGAAGCTCGAGAACAAGTTAAAGACTGCGCAAAGTGCGATGGAACAAAGAATGTTAGACGTGGACGTTAAGAGAGAGGAAGAGAGCGGTGTGCATTAGCCATCAAACGGAGATAGCCGATATTCTAGTTGACAATAAGAGAAAAAAAACGGAGATGGGTGGGCCATGTAATGCGTAGGTTGGATAACGGGTGGGCCATTAGAGGTCCAGAATAGATGCCAAGGGAGGGGAAACGCAGTCTGGGACTGCAGAAAACTAGGTGGGGTTATCAAATGAGGAAATTTGCAGGCGCAAGTAGGAATCAGCTAGCGTAATACAAGGGTAATTGGAGATCGCAGGGAGAGGCCTTCGTCCTGCAGTGAACATACTAATAGGATGATGATGATGATGATGATGATGATGGTGGTGGTGATGATGATGATGTGCCGCCACGTACTTTCCTGAGCCTGTCCCTCTCATTGCCATTCTTGCTTCTACAGGCGTCATACATCACTCTCGTCTTCATGACGTCGTTGCATAAACATATGACACTGTCTCTCGCCTGATTAAAAACTGTTAATAACAGCCTTTACACTAGGAAAGTGTTCGTGGTAATAATCGAGTGCCTTCAGCGAAGTGTCCAAGCAGGCGATAACAAATCATAAACAAAACAAGGCCAGGACGTACAACACATGACAAAATATGACAATCCAATACAGGCACCATGATCCAGATATAGCAATTAGAGACACTATAAAAGTATCACAAAAATGTCTCTAGACCCATAGCTTGTGCTTATATGTTAAATAGGCACGATAAAGACGTAATGAATAAAATAATTTCGCTCAAAGTTTCGGTATTTAGTCATGACTGTTTTTTTTTTATGTTTCCCTTCAAAACGTGAACTGCACTAAATTTTGTTTTTGCAGGAGGCCGACTTGAATACGGTACAATTTTCATGACGTTCTTTGCAGTAACTTTTTTTTGCAAGTGATAGCTTCCCTCAGCTGCTACTCCCAGTTGCTTGGTAAGGCGGGTGTCGCGAAGGGAAAAAAATATGCAGACCCATTGCAAGTGTTGGGATCTGTGTGAAGTGGAGCTCAACTAAAGCGGTTAAGCGCCTACGACTAACGTCGATTTTGTTTGCTCTTATCTTACGCAACGTGTACTCTCATGGAATGTTTATGTGTGTCCACCACAAAGGCCTCAACTTTATTGCCATGCAGTGCTTTTGCTTATGCACTGCATCATTCATAAGTTATGTAAAAAAAAATCGATGGCACCTAAGCACATCTTATGTGTTGTTAATGCGAAAGCAATGAGGTCCATTTGAACACCGCTAAGCGGTCCTTCGAGTTATGAACTCCTCGCGGGCAAGCAAGCGCCTTGAGATGCTTGGCCAACGCCTCCTGGATAGCACAAGGCAGGTGCACTTCAATCCGCGACGTCATGCTGCCCTTACGCGACTACCATATAGAATCTAAAGGGGACGCTCCCAAGTAAGTCACGGTGATGTTGACGTCACCGCTTTCGGCCCGCCGGGCTTGGCAATGGCAATTTCGGTCCAACTAATGTGACGTCATAAGGCAGAGGGCACAGGCCTGTTATCTAGGAGGCGCTGGTCTAGCCCAGTGGGTGAGGCACTCGGCTTCTGAGCGCGGGGTCATAGGCTCCAAACTGACTACTGCCAAATTTTTTGTTTTCGAATTCATTCCGTTTCATTATACTGTACTGAAGGCACTGGGCAGTGGGCATGGTGCTGGTGTGCTGGTGCAAGAGAAGACGACGAGAAGTGCTTGCTTCCCCGTTACGATATAGCGCCGACCTGTTTACGCCTAGTGCTACAACCTATATCTAGTTACCCTTCTGCTAGGCGAACACCCCCATTGCATTTGGTGGAGGTGCCGGGGTTTCTCTTCGACATCCTGGAACTCCGCAGCCGAACGCTACCACCAGCTGTTGCAATGGATGAACCGGGACCGTCCCAGGCTGCCGCTCCCGTGCCCCCCGCCATCGTCTGTTCTGGCGTCATCCGGCAGCGCGATCCGGCTATATTTAGCGGCACAGATGACCACGACGTGGAAGACTGGCTCGCCGAATATGACCGTGTAAGCGCCTATAATAAGTGGGACGACCGCGCCAAGCTCACAAATGTCATCTTTTACTTGACTGACGTGGCAAACCTATGGTTCCGCAATCATGAAGCCGATTTTACCAACTGGTCGGCTTTCACGGCAACTTTGGCGGAGGTCTTCGGCCGTCCCGCCGTTCGCTGGCTTCGCGCTGAGCAGCGCTTGCGTGGTCGAGTTCAACGCCAGGAAGAGACCTTCACTAGTTATATTGAAGACGTGCTCTCGCTATGCAAGCGCGTCAACTCATCTATGGACGAAGCTGACAAGATTAAGCACGTCATGAAAGGCATCGATGACCAAGCCTTCCAGATGCTCGTCGCGAAGAGTCCGCGGACGATTGCCGAGGTCGTACAGCTCTGTCAGCACTACGACGAGCTGCGCAAGCAGCGTGCATCAACGCGCGCTGCTCAGCAGGACACCACGGATCTATCTCCGTTGGATTTCGGCCGCGACGCTGCCGATATCTCTGCCTTAATGCCGGAGATAAAGCAGTTCATCCGTCAGGAAGTGGCACGCCAACTCTCTCTGGCGAACAGCACACCCGAGCCGTCGACAACCTTGGCTCCCTCGCTTCGCCACGTCATTCAGACCCAAGTTGCCGCGGCGCTGCCATCTGCCCCTCCTCCGCAGCCTGCAGCTGGACCGCTCACTTACGCTGACGTTGTTGCCCGGCCTTACGCTCCTCCGGCTCCTGATGCCTACCGGGCCACTGGCACCTTCCATGTGCCGCCGCCACCTTCACGCCCGATGGTCGTCCCTTGCTCGGCCGCTGGAGCCCCTGTCGTCAACCCGTGGCGTACATCTGACAACCGGCCAATATGCTATTTCTGCCATTTTCCGGGCCACGTAGCACGATTCTGCCGCCGTCGCAGCCCCCGTTTACCTGCCAGTGGGGGCGCCTCAAGCTACAGGCCTGCTCGACTTCCGCGTCAGGACCCATCTAGCCTTCCTCCGGACTCATCTTACAGTCGCCTCCCTTTCGATGCACGCCGGTCACCTTCCCCACGTCGCCGATCCATTTCCCCGATGGTTCGCCGACCCAGCCCGGCCCGTGAGGAAAACTAACAGTCGCAGTTCCAGAGGCAAGAACTGCGTTTACGTCGAACATTTCAAGGCCTCATTCTAACCCGGTGAACGAAATTGAACTGTCCGTAGACGGCGTCACCGTACACGCACTTATCGACACCGGAGCCGCCGTTTCTATTATTAGTGAGAAGCTTTGCCGCAATTTGAACAAAGTGACCATTCCCCTTACCTCTCTTTCTCTGCGTACGGCAACCTCGCATCGCATTCAGCCTTCAGCGTCGTGCACAGCCGGGGTTGTCATTCAAAGCGTTATGTATGTTATAGAATTTGTCGTCCTACCTCGTTCCTCACACGACGTTATTCTTGGATGGAATTTCTTATCTGTCAATCAAGCTCTTATCGACTGCGCTCGTGCCGAACTTACGTTATCCGTGCCGTGCTGCGACCATGACGACCATTCTTCTCCTAAAGTTGTTGCCGCCTCTGACATCGATATCGCACCTTTCTCCGCCGCTCTGGTTCCTGTGTCATGTAACTCTGCTGCGAACTCATCTGTTCTGTTTACACCGTCGTCCACTTGTGCGCGCCGCCGGAACTTTCTACTTCCGTTTGCTGTCGTCACTTTTTGCGACGGTTCTGCTGCCCTTTACGTGTGCAATCCGTCCGCCTGCCCATCATCCCTACTCCGCGGCGAGTGCCTGGGTACCGCTGAAGCTTTCGATAGCGTTCTCCCGGCCACCATGTTTGGCGACACGGCATCACTTCCGATTTGTTCCGTCACTAATCCTGCCGCGACTGATGCCCCTGTACACGTCTTCGCTCGCGCCGTCGACGCAGAACTCACACCTGCGCAGCAAACAGAAACCATCAAACTCCTCCAACGTTTTCGTTCCTCATTTGACATTGACCAACCATCCTTGGGTCGAGCGTCCGCAGTCGTTCACCGTATCGACACCGGTCAGCAAACACCATTGCGCCAGCGTCCCTATCGTGTGTCGGCTGCTGAACGCCGTATCATCGACCAGCACGTTGACGACATGCTGGAGCGTGGCATCATCCAGCCCTCTAACAGTCCCTGGGCATCTCCGGTTGTCCTCGTTAAAAAAAAAGATGGCTCCATTCGGTTCTGCGTCGACTATCGCCGCCTTAACCGAATAACGCGCAAAGATGTCTATCCTCTGCCGCGCATCGACGATGCTTTGGACTGTCTGCAGGGAGCGGAATTCTTTTCGTCGCTCGATTTGCGCTCCGGGTACTGGCAAGTGCCAATGGCAGAGGCCGATCGTCAAAAGACAGCCTTCGTAACGCCTGATGGGCTATATGAATTCACTGTCATGCCGTTCGGCCTCTGCAACGCGCCTGCCACTTTCGAGCGAATGATGGACACCATTCTTCGAGGGCTGAAGTGGAAAACGTGCCTCTGTTATTTAGATGATATTGTGGTTTTTTCCACCGACTTTGGGTCGCACCTCAACCGCCTCGAGCAGGTACTTGCGTGCCTCTCCACTGCAGGACTGCAACTAAATTTGAAGAAATGCCACTTCGGCGCTCGTACACTTACTATTCTCGGCCATGTAGTTTCAAAAGACGGTATCCTTCCGGACCCCACAAAACTTAGCGCCGTATCCGAGTTCCCTAAACCAACCACCATGAAAGAGCTTCGCAGCTTCATCGGCCTGTGCTCCTATTTCCGACGCTTTGTCCGTAACTTTGCCTCTGTCATTGCCCCCTTGACGCAGCTTCTCACCGGCCGTTCTGACCTATCAGCCTGGTCCTCGGCGTGCGACGACGCATTCCAAGAACTACGACGCGTTCTCACCTCGCCTCCAGTACTGCGACACTTCGATCCCTCTGCTCCAACTGAGATCCATACGGACGCTAGTGGTGTCGGGCTCGGCGCTGTTCTTGCACAACGCAAGGATGGCTTCGAAGAGTACGTCCTCGCGTATGCCAGCCGCACCCTTACCAAAGCCGAGGCGAACTACTCAGTTACTGAGAAGGAATGTCTGGCCATCATTTGGGCTATCGGCAAATTTCGTCCTTATGTGTACGGGCGTCCATTTGACATCGTGACCGACCATCATGCCCTATGCTGGTTATCTTCACTAAAAGATCCAACTGGTCGGCTTGCCCGTTGGGCATTGCGCCTACAAGAATACGACATCCGCGTTGTTTATCGCTCAGGCCGAAAGCATTCAGACGCAGACGCTCTATCCCGGTCACCCCTGCCCTCTG